>NW_027555958.1:385519483-386751983 GCF_003287225.1 Phascolarctos cinereus | reverse complement strand
AGTATTCCAAGTGGGCAATAGTGCTCTGAGAGAAGACACAATAACCTTTCCCCTAGGTGAGCCTCTGGCATTCATAGGCAACTGAGCTATAAACACGGAAGGAGTCCATGAAGGAATCCCTGTCTCAATAGTTTATTGTTAGAGCTCTAGACTGTGCTGAAAGAGCTGTAGTTGATGATCAGATTATAAATTTCCCCTCATAATCAATCAACAAACATGTATTATATGGCTACCTTGTGCCAGGCACTGTACTGGGGCTAAGAATACAAAGATAAAAATCAAACATCTCTCTCTCTCTCTCTCTCTCTCTCTCTCTCTCTCTCTCTCTCTCTCTCTCTCTCTCTCTCTCTCTCTCTCTCTCTCTCTCCCTCTCTCTCTCTCTCTTTCTCAATATAACATGGTAACATCTTGAATGATCAAGGAGAAGTCCTCATTATCCCTCTCCTCAAAACCTCACCACTTCCAAACGTCCCTGTTTCTGCCAAAGGTAGCACCAGTTTTGCAGATTCTCAGTGTCATCCCTGACTTCATTCTCCCTCCTCTCACTTATCCATTAAATTTTCCAATTTCTATATCATCTCTAGCATCCCACCCCTTCTCTCCATTCACATAGCCAAAACCTTAGTTCAGGTCCTCATCACCTCTTACCAAGTTTAAGAGTCAACCTCCCAATTGGTCTCCCTACCTCAAATCTCTCCCCATGACAGAGCATCCTATACTCTGCAGCCAAAGTAATTTTCCTTAAGCACAAATCTGACCATGTGACTCAATCAACTCTGGCGATTTCCTGTTACTCCTAGGTTAAATATAAACTCTTCTGTGTATCTTTTAAAGCCCTTCAAACATGTCCTCAAGTTAGTTTTCTAGCCCCACACTGTAAAATCCAGCCAAACAGGGTTTCTCCTTATTCCTCACGTACAACACTCCCATCTCCCTCTTCCATGTTTTTTCACTGGTCATCCTTCATGCCTTGAATGCATTCCCTCCTTACTGCTACTTCATAGAGGCCCTTGCTTCCTTTATGATAAAGCTCATGAAGCTGTTTGAACCCAAATTTGATTGTTCTTCCCTCTAAACTGCCTTGTTTGCATCCTAATTTGTATATATTCACTTTATATTTGTGAAATATATGTACATATGTATTATATATATGTACTTGTTGTTTTTCCCATTAGAATGTAAGTGTGGATTGCTTCATTATTTGCGTTTGTATCCACAACGTCTGCCAAAGACATAGGAGGTGCTTAGTAAATGCTTATCTATTGAGACTAGATTTGAAACTCTTCTTGACTCCAAGACCAGTATTCTATCCATTGATGTAATGAATAGAGTAGTAGAGTAGGAGCCAGAAAGAGCAGAGTTCAAATCCTGCCTCATGTACTTACTAGGTGTGTGAACATAGGCAAAATATTTAACTTCTCTAATCCTCTGGTTTGCTTGTCTGGAAAATGTAGATAAAAATAGCACCTGCCTCCCAGGCTTGTTGTGGGACTTAAAGGAGATCATGCCTTTAAAGTGCTTGGTAAGTCTTAAAGTCATAGGTAGGTAGCTAGATAGATAGCTGTAAGTAATAATAGATATAGGGATATATATATATATATATATATATATATATATATATATATATATATATATACACACACACACATATATATACACATATATTAAGATATATAAGTAGTATATATATTTTTCTCTCTTTATATATATATATATATATATATATATATATATATATATATATGTGCTAAGATATAGTATACTAGATATATACTAACGACCTATACTAAGAAGTATCTATATGTGTATATCCCTATATCTCTCTATATTTGTTAAGAATCTTTATCTTTATTTATCTATGACTTTATGGCTTACAAAATACTTTAAAGGCATGATATATAGATATATGTTTATAGCTTTATATATTTGTTATATATATCTATAGGGTGGATATTATAGTTGTTGCCATTACTCTGTGTTGTCCTTATATTTATGTCAAATTTTATAATTTCAGAAATGGCTGAACTTCACTTTTGATTGATCTTTCCTTTTCAGTGGCTTTTAACCTATTTTTTAATTTCTACCTCTCATCTTCTCTGTCAAGGATGCAAAGATCTGTCAAAAATCTGTAAAGAAATTTGTTGTTAGTCATTTTCAGTGATGGATGACTCTTCATGACCCCGTTTAGGGTTTTCTTGGAAAAGATACTGGAGTGGTTGGCCGTATCCTTCTCCAGTTCATTTTACAGATGAGGAAAATGAGGCAGATAGAGTTAAGTGACTGGCCCAGAGTTAGACAGCTAGTAAGTGTCCGAGCCAGATCTGAACTCAGGAAGAGAAGTCTTCCTGATTCCAGGCCCAGAACTCTATCTAGTGTGCCACCTAGCTGCCCTATTTCTGTAAAGAAATACTTAAAAAAAAAAAGGAATCTTGATTTTTGAAAGAAATCCTCGTAAGTAGAATGCCTCAGTGCTTGAATGATCACTCTTTTCATTATCTGTTCCTCAGTTTTGGATTTTTATATGTTGAATTTTCTTGAAAGGAGCGTACTACACAGATTACTGGAATAATCTTTTCACTGAAACTCAAAATGAATCCCAGAGAGCAGGCTGCCCAGGCTTGGTGTCCCCCCACTCCTCCTGGATTTAGCACTGAAATGAGTAGGCGTTCCTACTTCCAATGTTTTTGCAGAACTGGAATAAATGGGCCAGTTGAACCCTTAGAAGAACTGACCTTTTTTGGTTGACTTCCCAGAGTGAGGCCACAAGGGTTTTGTTGACATGTATGAATGTTTTCAGGTTCTGTTATTCGTTTTGACTGTCCTTGGCTTTTCTCCCTCAGTGTGTGAGAAACTGATATGATGAGTTAAATGCTTCTTTTGACACAAGCGAAAAGGGGTAGTATCATCTAAATCTCACACAAGGAAGCAAATGCTAAGGAAGAAACACAGGAGGGAAAAGACTCCTATTTACTCTGAAGTTATCTTTATTTAAACAGTGGGGTGTTTAGATCAAGATTACTAGATGAGGAGATTTATTTTTTTAGTAGATTGTTATCACTGCCGCCACAGGTATAACTACATGTTATTTTTCTCTCTCTTCCTTCCTTTTGATTCATAGTTCACATTTGGTTCCAAGTTATTCCCACAAATTAGTGCCTTCAAATTACATTTTGGAGGTTCTGAGTAAAAATAAATAAATAAATCTCCTGACAAAAAAAAAAAAAACAAAACCAAAACTAAAGAAGAACAAAGCTTACACCTCTAACCCCTGGCTGCAGCTAGGCTAAATTTCAATCTCTTTTTCAACTCCTCACAGATGAGTCTGACACCTTTTCTTAGCAAGAATCTAGGCTTGATGAGGCCTTTTATAAATGCAGGAATACGTCACTTCTTAATCCTTCCTGAAGCTGAGTGGGCTCATGTTATTTTCATTTCCTTTCCTTATTATTAACTCAAAGATGACGTGATGAGAAAAACCATCAACCTAAGAATGACACTTTGCTTTCCACTTTTTGTAGTCAATCTGGGGTAAGCTAGGTAAGAAATCCTTGTTTTTTGATGTGTGAAAAAGCAGTGTGATCTTGTCCATGCGTACAGAGTCACCTCGCAGGATTTAGTTTAAAAAAATAAAAGGGAACACTGAATCAAATCAGTTTTGTTAATTCAGGTCAGATGAGACCTCTCTCCACTATTCCAGACATATAACAAACAGGTACATAGGGTGTTTGGGAGGACTAGCACCTCTGGTGTGAAGGCTTGCCCAACTCTTTTCAGGGCTGCTCATCTACCTTTGGTGTCTACCTGTCACCCGACTCTCCAAGTTGGCTCCAAGAAGCGCTAGTATGTACAGCCATGGCCACACCGCAGGAGAACTGTTTTTAGCAGATAGGGTTAAACCAGATTAAGGGTCACTAACAGGCCTCAAATCCATCTGTGAGTTAGGGGACATTACCCTGGTGGAATGGACAAATGAAAACAATTTGTTCCAATGGCTTCAAAGGCATCTGAAGCAGGCACTGTGGGGTGCTTAGAGCTTGGTCAGACAATGAAGACACCAAAGTCATCCTCTGCATCCCAGGCCTTTGCCAGTCGTCTTGACTTTTGTCTTGCCTCTGGACTTTGATGACTCTGGAAGAGAGTGAGGCTAACAACTTTGTGCAGCTCTGCCTCACTTGAAACCAATTCACGTTTGAGTCAAGATATCACTCTGTGTTGTCATTTATCCTCTTCAAAAATGAAGGAAAAACAAATGGCAACTAACATGCTGTTGACTGCTATATCAATGGAGACAGGAGGCAATGTTCATTTGTAAAGAAAGTCAATATTCTAATTATTTTTACATGGTGATATTAAAATGAGTAAAAATGCTCCAAACAGATATCAATAGTGTTAATATAGAGAACAGTGGGAGAGGCAGAGGAAGAAGCTTAGGTCATAAAAGGTGAAATATGAAGGGATAACTTCCTACCAATGAGGAACTAAGTAAAGATGAGAAGTCTTCCCTAGGGATACTTAAAATAGGTAAGTTCTCAGTCTTCGGAAATACCTTAGATATGATTTTACCTGAGAGTCAGAAGATGATCAGGATAGGTCTTGATTCCATTTAAAACATTCAATTCAGGTCAATTAAAAATATTTAGTGCTTATTATGTACTAGCTACTTTACTAAGTTAAGGAAATACAAAATACATGTGTGCACACATGCACTCCCTGCTCTCAAGGAACTTATAATCTATGAAGGGACATAAAATGCACCCAAACAAGTAAATACAATGGATATTTAAAGGAATATAGAACATTTTCAAGAAATAAATAGTACTTTCAGTGGGAGATCAGGAAAGGCTTCCTGAAGAAGGTAGCACCTAGGATATGCTTCGAAGAAGTTAGGGATTCAAAGGAGCAGCTAGTTGGTACAATGGAGAGAGTACCAAGCCTGGAGTCAGGAAGATTTGAGTTCAAATCCAGCCTCAGACACTTGTAAGCTATATGATCCTTGACAAGTCACTTCTACTCTATTTGCCTCAGTTCATCATCTGTAAAATAGAGGCACACTAGAGAAGGAAATGGCAAACCACTGCAGTATTTTTGCCAAGAAAACCCTACGGGGTCACATAGAGTTGGACATAACTGAACAACAACAAAGGGACCCTAAGAGGGAGACATGTGGGGGTAGGCAGTGCATTGCAGGCGTGGACATAACTGAACAACAACAACAAAGGGACCCTAAGAGGGAGACGTGGGGGGGGGAGGCAGTGCATTGCAGGCATGGAAGACAACCAGAACAAAAGTATAGAAATGGAAGCTGGGATGCTGTTTGAAGGAAAGAGCCCACAGGCTAGTTTGCATACCGTGGAGAGTGCCAGAAAGGGATGAGCATGAAATAAGATTGGAAAGGTAATTGGGAACCAAACTGGAAGCTTCACATATGGGGCTGAGGATTTCATGTTTTATCCTAGAAGACACAGGGAGTCACAGATTTTTGAGTAGGAAAGAGGCATGGTTAGTAGCATATTTAAGAAATATCAATTCAGCAGCTGTCTGGAGCATGGATTGGAAACAGCAAAGATTGAAAGCAAGGAGATAAAAGCATCCTTAGAATAGTTTATAACGGATTTCTTAAAAGCTCAGTAAGGTAGAGGGGAGGAAATGCTAGAGTAGGAAGCAGATGACTTAGGGTTTATAGCCAGTTTAGTCCCTTCACTCTTTCTATAGCCTTTAGTCTATCATAAACTTTTTGTATCTCTTTTTCCTGTAAGCTGCCAGAAAAGTGGAGTATTGGGTATCAGAGAACCTAGGTTCAATGCATTTTTGCACAAAGGGGATAACAACCAGGGGGAGGTGAATCCTCATTAGGAGGTAAACTAATGAAAAGATGACAAAGAGCAATCTAGAGATGCTCTATGAACCAGTAGGAGCTATATGAACTGTACATTCTTCACTTTTTTTTTGTATCTCCAATTGTGCCAGATGTTTCTTTCTTTTCTTTCTGAATATGACCATCTTTGTGATTCCCTATAATAATAGGCAGATAGAATTAGGAATGGTTCAAGTCCCTAGGTAATACTTGGGTACTGCAAAACATTGAGGTGAGTCCACTGGAGTTATGATTCTTCATGAGTGCCCCTCTGAACCTACATTCTTCCTGGAGGAATATCAAATAGTTTTGTTTCTGGCAAAAGCATCATCCTTTGGATGAGAGGTTAAACAGAGGCCAGGGCCACTGATACATCCATTTCTTTGAATGAGTTTTAACTCCAATGACCTGGCCAGGCTCCAATACTATTCATTACATCTTGCCTGTCTAATTTGCCCTTGAAATTTTAATTGGATATGGCATTCCACTTCTTGTCTTAACCTACTTTCAGAGCGTTGCTTGGAGCAGTCATCCAGCTGCAGCATTTCACTTAAGATGTAATTCAACTTATCTAGTTGCTGAGGGTATCCCCATATCTTTTCTTCTTCCTCCCCCAACCCCACAGAAGCATGAAGAAGCTCAATGAATTCATTCCAGTGGAAAGATTTGAACTCTAAAGAAAAGAGGTACCAGAAAAGAACAGTAGATTATTATTCAAAGTAGGATAATCCAATTCCTCTGGCATTTTTTTTTTTTTGTACCACAGCCATTAGAAAAAAAAATGAAAAAGCCAGGCCATCCACTGAATACTAAACTCCAACTGCAGTTGAGTTCTTGAAACCCCCAAAAGGTGAAATGCTATAAGAAATTAAAACACCAGGGAGCTTTTTGCTTTCCATCCCCTATGAAGCCTTTTTGCGTTTGATTTCTTACAGCTAACTCTTGGGCACTTTGATCCATCTTGTCTGGGTGCCTCGTTGTGCCATGTTGCATAAAGCAGAGCAGCGTGACTGACAGGGCCCAGGAGCCATGGAGGGCATGGGTCTGGAGCACATCTCTTCATTTAACTGTACTTTGTGGTGATATTTTTTGCATAAAGATCATGTCCACTTAAAAGATAAGAAGAAAAGAAGTAGCTTCTCAGGTGATTGTAACAAGCTCCCGTTTCCAGGGAAGGGATTCATTCCTCATTCTGAAATTCCATTTTTGGTTTCCTTAAAATGCATTCTGACTACTACCTTGTTTCTTTACGTATTCTTAGAATTTTACAATATAAATTTTAAAATCTTCACTATTGTTCATTTAATCAATACTAGAGAGTTCCTTTAAATTGTTTCCATGAGGTGTATTCCCTCTTTTTTTCTCTCCCTAGCTCATTATTTTTAACAATATCATGTCTATACCTAAATAGGAAAGTTAAGAGGAATTATCAGCTACTTTGAGGGAATCACTGCTATTGAGAGGGAGAGAGGAGTCTTGTCCTAAATTACTGAAAATGTTGGCCTTCAGAGCTCAAATTCATTATTGAATTCTGGTACCTTCCTCCAGATCATACCCTGAATAGAGGCAAGTTTAGTTTGTAAGATCTACTAGACTCTTAAGTAACACGAAGGCAAGGACTTGGACGTTCTCTTCTTTTTATGCCCCATAGCGTCCTGTCCCAGGCCTCATATACAGTATGCATATTTGTGCAATTGATTTGTTGAGCTGCCTCTATGTTGACAGGATAACCAAATGTTATTCCACTTGCCCTCTTACAGAATAAGGAGTAATTATCACTTCTCTGGGTTTACAAGTGATGCCCAGCAAAGGTTTTCTCCATGGAGAATACAGGCATTGATCTATATTGCATTTATGCAGCCATATCACCTTTCTTAAGTAAAAAAAAATATTAATTTTCATGTCCTTATTATTGAGTTCTCCAGAAGCAAAGTCTATCATTGATTTTGGTGAAACCTAGTGTCTATGGAAGATGATTGAAGACACATTAAGTTCTGAATCTAGCCTAGCAGTTTCCAGCTGACTGTATAACTCAGTGCAACAGTAATAATTGTCATCTTTCTTCTTTTATATTTGTATGCAAGACTTTCCTCCCAGGAAAAGAAGGTGCTTAAACAACATGCAAAGAAATTATGTCTACTGATTTACAGCAAAAACTTGAACATTAATGGGCAAAAAGCAAATGCATATTTACAACCTGGCAGAACTGTTGAACTGGTTAAAGCTTAATAACCTGTTATGAGTTTTGGGATTTAACTAGTCTCTGAAGGCAATTCTAGCCTTTACATTCTTTACATTTACATCAACACCCTTGTTCTCTGAGAATATCAATTCAGTAAGCACTGATTGAGGACCTACTGTGTGTTCAGCATCAATCCCTCAGGTCTAAAACTAGCAAAGTGAAGCAAAGTTTTGATTAAGGACCTACTGTGTGTTCAACACCACACCAGACACTAAAGTCTTAAACTAGCAAGGTGAAGCAAAGTTTTGAAGCTGTTTGCCGGATGATTTCATGCAAAAACCTGGGCTTTTAAGAAAAGAAAAGTTGACGGGCTGAAGAAGCAGTGAGATACAGTGTACAGATCTCTGGACTAGAAGTTGGAAGACCCAGGTTGGAATCCAACTTCTGCTACTTACTACTACTTGTATGAGATTGGTTCAATCATTGTACCTCCTTGGGTCCTCAATTTACTTATCTGTAAAAGTAATGGAGATTAAATTCAATGATACAGTCTTTTCCAATTTTGAGTAAGATTCTCCAAAATGACTTAACTCTCCACCTTGCCAGTGTAATATAAGTGCATTGAGGACAGAATCTATTTTATTTTTGTCTCTCTATACAGTAGTTGCTTATTAAATTTTGATGTTTAAAAAGGTTTGAGAGACATAATTTCTGGGTAATTTAATCATTTTATTAATAAGGCCAGCAGGTAATTAATAGTCATTTGGCAATCTCTCTTAGACCATAGATAATCATGGTGGTGAACTCAGTTTATATACCCTTCAAAACAGTAGGAGGTCCATCAAATAGCAATGAAATCTAATTGGTTAATGTGACTGGAAGTGGGCTATGTTAAATGAAGGGCTGAATATCTCTTGGATAGGGAAAGTATCTCTATACCAGACCACCCATAGCTTCATGCTATCAAATCAAAGAAAGTATACCCCACTCAAGTCTGAGCAGAACACAATGAGCTTCCTCACCTTAAATTAAATTCCTTACAAGGTTGGGTGGGGTCTGACCAAGATCCAGGAAAGTCAATGCAGTCTCATTATCAAGTAATGAATGACCCTCAGACTGAACTTTTAAAGGACTTTAGACAGAGAGAGCTCTGAATCTCCCCCCAAATTATTGGTTATTAATCACTTCTCACAAAATGTCCATTGAATTGAATTTGTTTCTAGCATGCTAGTATAAGACTTAAAGCAATGGTAACTTGTTTTACTGTACTTGGCAAATACTTGGGATTTTCATCTGCCAGTCCCATTCACTACGTAATACCAATTAGTTACACATCTCTATGGCTACTTAGTTAATTTGATCTTGTGCTTGATATTTTGAAAAGCCTAATCACTTTGGTGCATAAAATTTTAGAAAAGTAAAAAAATTATCTTACCTATGAAAAATATTATAAGGTTATTAAAAGATGAAATGGGACATTCTCAGGGGGAAATTATCTCATTGTCCTTGCTCCAAGATAGTTTTGTTTTCATCCTTGAATGTTTGCTACTGTACTCCTTGGTAGCCTCCTAAGTTGAAACTAACTCTAATTCATAGACCTAATTCTTTCTTGTAGGAGGCAGCAAGGTGGTGCAGTGGATAGAGCATAAGGCCTGGAGTCAGGAAAACTCATCTTCCTGAGTTCAAATCTGTCCTCAAACACTTATTAGTTGTGTGACCCTAGACAAGTCATGTAACTCTGCCTTGATTGCAGGTGAGGACCTGTAAAATGAAGTGGAGATGGAAACAGCAAACCACTCCAGTATCTTTGCCAAGAAAACCCCAAATGGGCTCAGGAAAAGTTGGAAACAATGGAAAAATGACCAAACAACAAAATCCTTTCTCGCAAACCTCAAGAACCTAATTCTGTGAAGCTCATGACATTGTCTTACTCTAGAACTATTATTCAGATTATTTTTCTTGTCTGAATTTTTAATCTCTGCTACTGATTAAATGTCATAGGTATTCAGAGCAGTGAACAAAAGTGCTGGAGAAGTTAAATAAGTCACAATCTAAAACTGTTCCTATGTTACATATCCTATAAAAGTAGTCTTGCCAAAATGATTCCTGACAGCACATCTTTATGGTTATGAATTTGTAAGAGGTCAGACTGTGCATTTACCAATTTATAGCAATGGGTTTAGTTAGCTAATTCATTCAGATAAGTCAACAAATATTTATTAAGCACTTACTATGCGTAAGCACCATGAATACAAAGAAAGTCAAAAAGAGATACAACATTTATTAACAAGGAAAGCTCCCTCTGCAGCAGCTGGATTAGAGACCTACAATCTGTATAATTTCTGGACCTACATTCTCACAATTAAAAAAAAATTGTTACTACTTCTAAAACTAGAGACAGGTCTGTGTTTTTAAGTTGGAAATACAAAATCATATAAAATGCAATAGTGAGCTTTTAAATTTGTTTTATAAAAACTTTGGGTGATTTCCCCCCTTAAGTTATTTTAAGTTATTGTACTATATTTTGATAGTGTAATACACCTGTGATATGGATGTGGGCACAATTCTAATACATTTGTAATCTCTCTTATTAGGGAGAGAAGAAAAACTTTTGAAAGCAGCGTAATACTTTCATGCCATCAGGGCACCATTCAACAAATTACTAATGAAGGACAAATAGCGCTTTTCAGGCTATCAGAGAACTTTGAAAATTGTGTTCTTGTATTTGCGTAACTATAGACAGGATTGACCATAGGCAGAACTGTGAAAAAAAGGCTTCTCCCCACCCTGTACTTTCCTCCTCTTGCTCTCATGTTGACCCTTCCCTCCTACCCCACACACGAGCGTACTGGTTACTCAGGAAGCCCCTTAGAGCATCCTACCTGTGGGTTTTTTTCGATTTGTTTGTTTCTGTCCTTCGTTCTCAAAGAGGACCATGACATCAGGAAGATGATGCCATGACTTGTGAGTGAATTAGATTTAAGTGAGGCAGGGCTGTGCAAAGTCACCAGCCTGCCTTTCTCCTCCAGAGCCATCTGGGTCAGATGTAGATCAGGACAACTGGAGATGGCCCAGGGCCTTCTTTTAATCCTCCTGTAGAGAATATATGAAATATCCCAGAAAACTTTCTCTGATTCTTTTAATATCTTAAAAGTAAAAAAAGTATTCTTAGATTGACAGTATATTCTCTCTAATTCTCACTACATGGCCCACCTCTTTTTCCAACTATCTATACCTTTGGTGATGACTTTTATATTACTTTTATCATGTGAGTCATTGGTAATAGCCTACAGTTCTCTGTATACCTGCCATGTGTTTTTCCATTGCATTTTGGATTATTTACAATATTAATACTCCTGAGATCATGGTATTTCATAATTTGTAGCTATAAGCATCATTAAGAGAATATTAGTGTTTGTAAGTAGGCTACTACAGCAACAAGTAACTAGGATATTTAGGAAAATGATGCTTTCCAAAATATGACACAATCCAATCTGTTACTACTGTTCAGTTATGGGTCAGGTTTGTTATACTGTGCATCAGCAGCCCCTGTATAAAATTCATGTGTGTGTGTGTGTGTGTGTGTGTGTGTGTGACATAGCACATGGTATAATGAGTTGAGTTCTGGCATCAGTGTCTAGAAGATCTGGCTTAAAGTCTTGCCTATGGCACAGACAGGCTGTGTGACCGTAGGCAAGTTAGCACTGAGTAACCTCTCAGTGCTAGGCAAATCTCTGAGTATTGGCAGGTGCCAATATGCATTAATAGTAAGGATTTTCTCTACACAAATGAAATCTAGGCTCCAATATGCATACAGGGTGGTCCAAAAGTCTTAGCATAGTTTTAAGACTTAATAATTTATCACTGCACTATGACTTGGGGAATATTCTGTATAGATAGAGAGAGGTAGATAAATAGCCAGAGAGATGGATAGATATAGAAACAGAATTCACTCAGAATTTAAAGGTAATAGCTGCAAATGGCCCAAATTCCGCCTGCCACCTGTTTTTGTACAGTTTGGCTATATGAAAACAGGTGGCCAGCAAGCCATAGTTTGCTGATCTGTGGTCTAAGACACATATATGTTAGACAAACTATTTGTTGATGGACTAATAACTCAGTGACTTATTTGGCAAACTATATGTCATAATTTGGGTGATATATGTGTTGCAGTAACTGGACCCTCAGAGACTCAGTTCAGATAGTGGAAACTTTCAAAAGGTAATTTGCTTATCTTGGCTCACCTGCTTCCACACATTGGAAAAATAATTGGGAAAATATGAACTTGACTCTAGCCTTGTTATTCAGTGGCTAACTTAAGACTCAGACAGAACAATTTGAAATAATACTCAAATCTTAAAGTGAATCTATGGTTTCATCGATTCAGGAATTCTCTCCACCAATACCGAATGCAGCCTATCCATGCTTGCCCACCTTGCGTAATTCTTGTCCGTGCTCTCCAAAAAGTCTGACACGGGGGTCCACCCAAAATTTTGGAAGCTTTCCTTGCTTTCTCTCAATATTTTGAGGATACCGGTAGAGCACTCTGGCTACCTACTTATCATCTCTTCCTCTTTTGAGGGGACCAGCCCATCACGTCTTCTAGATATGCAATTCCCTGATTGCATCCTTTATTCCTATTTTTCTTTGGAGTTCCTGTTTGAATACGTTGCAGCCTTCTCAAACCTACCATTGCTTTCTATGGGATATTCATCTCTAGTTTTTCAGAGGCAGTAGCATTCCACTAAATATAGCAATACTGATAGAATACTAGCATTGAAAAGACAGGCCTTTGCTATCATGGAAAAGCTGAAAGTCAGCAACAGTTCTTTGCAATTTCTCAAAAGCAATCCAGCCCTGTTTCCTCCTCCTTTTCAACTCCAGGCATAGATCATTTTCCAGCAGTACAGTCTGTCCCAGATTTATACACAACTATTTGAAACAGTAAAAAAAAAAAGTTAAATATTTGGGAAAGAAATTAATAACAGAGCAACAAAAAATAATTTCAGTCACATTCCTGATAGAATACAAATATATTTCTCTCCCCGAGAGTAGTTTGGGAGGTAAGTTCCTCCAAAACACCAAGGATCCAGTATGAACAGGCTGGGATCAGGGGTTGAAGCCTTCAGTGTGAATAGAATTTGTAATATTGTTTGGAAACAATTCCTGATTGCATTTGGTGGTTTTAAATTCCTAACAACTTAAATCTCAACTTTTCTGTCAATAGTAATCTAGGTAGAAAGAAAGGTTGCTAGATAAAGTGCTTGTTATCACAAATTAGTTATCTGAATTTTATGCACAGCTCTGTTTTCTGACTTGAAGGCCTGTGAATATGCCTCTTCTACAGAGTTTTATGCGTGGGCTTTATGACAACTCTTTTCCTTTCCACGGATCCCTTTTCACATATTTTGAGGGTCATAATTAAATTTTAAAAGATTGAGATTTCTGAAATTCTGTACGGTTGAGCTCTGATATTGCTCCCAGTTTTGTGTTATCTGCAGATCTGACAATCATGCTATCTATGTCTTTATCCAAGCATAGATGGCTTGGGGTACTCCCCTCAGGTCATTCTGCCAAACTGACATTTATTTCTTTGAGTCTGGTGATTTAACCAATTCTGAATACATCTAATTGTGTTATCATCTAATGCAAATCTCTCCATCTTCTCCCCTAAGTTTAGTATGGAGTACTTTATCAAGCTTTACTAAAATCTAGGTTAATGGTATCTATAGCATTTCCCTCATCTATCAGTTTAGTTACCCCTGGAAGCAGCTAGGTAGCATTGAGTTCTGCACCTGCAGTCAGGAAGATTTGAGTTCAAATTTGACTTCAGATCTTAGCTATATTAACCTTGTCAAGTGATTTAACTTTCATCTGCCTCAACTTACTCATCTTTAATATGGGAATAATAATAGTACCTATCTCCCAGAATTATTGTGATATTTAATAAATGCTTATTCCCTTTTCTAAGGGTCCCCAAACCATCTGTTTCATAAATCACTTCTGGAATTAAGATAAATAGTCTTTAATTTCTGTCACATAGTAGGTACTTAACAAATATTTGTTGATTGATCAAATTACAAAAGAATACAAGGAAACTTATTTTTGAGATTACACTCTAATAGAGATGTAATGGACTAAGAATTAGTAATCCCGTTCAAATTTCTACTCTGACTCTAGCTGTGTGGTCATTATCAAAGCAGTTGAGCTCTGCTCCTTAATATTTTCATTTGTGAAATAAAGATGGTGACTTTACTGCCACTAGTAAGTTGTGTGAAAAACAATTTGTAAACGTTTGGAAGTATTTTACTAATTAATTTAGATAATATTAGATCGTAGAAAAACACCTAAGAAAACATACTTGCTAAAGCAAGATGAAAGATTAAAAATAATTTGAAAAACATAAATACTTGAAGCTAGTGGGAAACTATGGTGGATAAATGAACTTTCCCAACTTTCATCTGATACGCTTTCTTGTTGTCATATGTGGGTCAATGGGTCCGAGGAACAGAACTATGCTTGAGAACTATAACTTGGATGCCTGCTTAGTATGCCAAGGGAGCTGGGTATACAATGAACAGAGCACTAGGCTTGGCAGGAAGACTTGATTTCAAATCTGGCCTTAGACACTTACTTAGCTGTGTGACCCTGGGCAAGACACTTAACCTCTCTCTGCCTCAGTTTTCTGAACTGTACAATAGGGGTAATAATTCCATCTACTTCATAAAGTTGTTGTGAAGATCGCATAAGATATTTGTAAAGTACTAG
Organism: Phascolarctos cinereus; assembly: GCF_003287225.1. Taxonomy (NCBI): domain Eukaryota; kingdom Metazoa; phylum Chordata; class Mammalia; order Diprotodontia; family Phascolarctidae; genus Phascolarctos; species Phascolarctos cinereus. Next base: position 386,737,179 of record NW_027555958.1, on the reverse strand, counting down.
GTACAGTGTCTGGCACACAGTAGGTATTTAATCAATGCTTATTCCTTCCCCTCCATTCCCAAGGGAACCTCCCCCTCAAGTAATCTGATTCTTCCAGTCAGTGATAGAGAGACATAACATTTCATCAAAAGTTATTTGCAAACTCTACTTTACTTCCATTATGTCAAAGAATTATATAATAGAGCTCAAAGGGATATGAAAGATCATCTGGTTTGATCTCATTTTACAGATGAGGAAACTGAGGCCAAGAAAGGTCTAGGGACTTGTCTAAGGTCACAGAACTAGCAAGTGGCCAAGATGAAACTTGAACACAATATTCTGTATTCTTTCTATGACAGCTTTAATGACAATAGAGATGAAAACATATTACAATCATAGATGTGGAGCTGGAAGCCCTCTTCAAGCTAATCTAATGTAATTCCTTTATGTTACAGATGAAGATCACACAGGTGGAAAATGACAGAAACAGGATATAAATTGATTCCAAATCCAATGGCATTTTCATTGAATCACAATGCAATGGAAGCAAGCAGTTTCAATTAAAAAAAAAAAGCTTTAACAATTAATGCAGTCATCTTTACAATGGATGGTATTAAACGAAAATAGGTTATCTAAAACATTTAAACCTCTGTTGTTCTACCATGAAAAAGACAAAACAACAGCAAACAACATCTTGGGGTTCTGGTCTCCTTTTGTTCTGGCATGATTTGCTATTAAAACTATCATGTTCTAGCCTACTGGCTTTGAGAGTATATTTTGATAGGGCCTGACAATAAGGTTATGCAATCATAGCCACTTAAGCTTTGCAGATGCATGTTTATTGGAGCAAAACTGTAATTCCTACAGATCACTAACATGCTTTTCTGAGCTCCTCCTTCCCTAGGCTAGAGTTGGGGGCAAGAGCAGTTGACAGCACAATGGCCTCATATGACTCTCTCAATTAAAGGATCCAAGAAACAGCCAACAAGAGTTAAGAAACAAAATTCCTTTTACAGCAAGACTGGCCACATCCCAAGCTCTCTCAAAAGCTGTTTCCATCAAGTTGCAAGTATTTTTCAATTCCCCTAAGAGGTGGTTGAAGTGAAAATATATTTGTTTTTGAATGCAGGCTCTTCAAGAGAAGCCTTATAAAATAATTTGCTGTATTGGCCTATCTACTCCCTTCACTGCCAGCCACATAATAACTTGATTGCCAGGGGTAAAGAACCCATGTTAAACTTGACAGTTTCATTTGGTCCCCTCTGATCACTTTCAGGAGTATTGCTGAATAGTGTCACTTTGGAGGGCATAAAATGTCCACAGATGGTTTAAGAAGAAGACTGATGAGGAGAGATGCTATCATAGGATTTGGGTTCCTTATCTAGGAACTTACCATAGGATTTAGAACAAAATGGCACCTTCAAGATCATCTAATCCAACCCACTCATTTGACGGATGAGGAAACAGAAGCCTAGAGCAGTGAAGTTCCTATAACTAAGGTCACACAGGCAATAAATAGAAGAGGAATCAAACCTGAGTCTTCAGACTCCAAATCCATCATTCTTTCCACTATTTCATAGAACTTAAGGTTGTCTTATTTAAGCTACTGCCCTAGTTAACAATTTCACCAGCATGAGACTACTAGAGAAAGGAAGATTTCATCAGTTCTCAGAGTTTTCTCATGAATTTTCCTCTTAAAGTTCCTTCCATGTGTTCAATTTTAGTTTAAACATCTATCTTCTTAATTATTGGAATTTTTTTTTTTAGGCAACTGGGGTTAAGTGACTTGCCCAAGATCACACAGCTAGTAAATGTCAAGAGTGTGGTCGGAGGCCAGATTTGAACTCAGGTCTTCCTGACTTCAGGGCTGGTGCTCTATCCACTGAACCACCTAGCTGCCCCAATTATTGGAATTATACATGGTGTGAGTCTGCTGAAATAATTCAAGGTTCTTTGCAAAATTTCTGTCTTCCAGCCTCGTCTATTTGGTACCCAGACCAAGTGCTGTTGCAAATGCTTTATGTGGAAATATACAGCAGAGTGTGCTTAATTGATGTAACAGGAGGACACTTTTTTAAAAATTAGAGAACAGGGCAGCTGAGTGGTGCAATGGATAGAGCACTGGCCCTGGAGTCAGGAGGACCTGAGTTCAAATACAGCCTCAGACACATGATAGCTGTGTGACCCTACACAAGTCACAACCCTGATTGCCTTCCCAAAAGAAAGAAAAAAGAAGAGAGCAAGAGAGAGAGAGAACAGCTTGGAAGAAGGGTTTAAGGAAGAGGTGGAGAATATGAAAATTTTTAACTTTCTTTTGAAAAAAAAATCTTATTAGAAATAAATAGCTCATACTGACTTTTTAGCTACAAGGATCATTTGAGTCATTCTCATTTATGAACAATTCATTTACCTGTTCTGTAATTCTGCAATAATTCTGTAAATTCTGCAATAACATTGAATACCAATGGAAAGTCCAATTGAACTAAAAAATGCGAGACATGAAATGAAGTACATTCAAGAAATCTTTATGCTGTATAGTATACTATCACCAGTGGTGTGAAGAATACCCTGGCCTCTCTCAAATGAATCTTTGTGACAACAGAATTTTACAATGGGGAATGAATTTTTAAAAATATAGTGTGAATCAAATTTAAGATGTGAAATTGGACAAAAATGGGACAGATCTCAGTTAACTGGGAAAGTTGTACCAATGAAGAAATTGTTAAGACCTGACTGAAATAAAACAGAGGAATGGCAGATTTGGAAGTGAAATCCATTCTCCTTTGCTGCCACAGAGCAGAAGCCAAGCAAGGATCCAGGTTACAAATGGGCACCAGCTTCAAATCTGGAATCCTTTGAAAGAATACTGAGAAAAAGCCACTATATATCCCGAGGGAACACAGGCAACAAACAAACTTTCCACAATAACTGAAATACAGTTAGGACTGAAGATCAAAGTCTTCCTCAAAATGGGTTACTTCCCTCCCAGAGTGAAGGACCTTCCTCATACAATTAGGAATCACAACAGGGGAGAATTGAATTCAGCTAAGACCAAAAAGAAGTACATAAGACTCACAAGGCATTTATAGCTCTGTTCGAATGCTCAGCATTTGCTCTTCTTTTCTGGAAGCAGTCACAGGAGCAGCTGTTTCTTAAAGCTATGGAGGATTCTACAGAGTTCATGAATCACAGGGTCTCAACCTATGCTCTGAGCTACATTGAGAAACCAGGAGTAAAAGATATTGATGCCTAGCAACGGGACATCATGAGAAGTAGTTGCTATGGTTGCTCAGAGGCTAATGTTGGCTGTTAAATAGTTAGGTGGGTTTTTTTTTTTGCTTCCTACAAAATATATAAATGAATACCCCAAGCCCCTTCAAAACAGTTAATTACCTCATAATGATCACGCTTTAATAGATGAAAATCCATTATTTTAGGGGTGAACCAATGCAGGAAATGCTCACTGTTGTTTTATGAAAAGTGGGTTAAGTATTTAAATGATCAAAACCTTAGGAGAGAGACAGAGGGAGGGGGAGAGTCAAAAGAATCTCAACTTACACTACAGATCAAGTTGCAGCCTGAAGTATAACACATTGTTATAATCAGAACCCATTATGAATTCCATACCCATTAGTAAGAGGAAAATATTTATGTAGATTAAGTTGCATTGTTCTTTTTGCTGTTTGTTATTTTCCAAACAGAGTATATTTCAACAGGAACATGGAAATATCAGAATAAAAGGGAGATTGGCTTATTATTAGGAGGTATGGCTATGTATTAAAGAGAAAGATTTCCATGAGCCATTCAAGAAATGTCTTAATAAACCTCAGAGTCCCAGTGTGAGAAATCCTTCTACTGGCACAGACCTCATTCTATCTCTGACTTAGAAGGTAAGTCCTAGGGAGTTGCCTGAAGCACAGAGATATTTAATGACTTGCCCAGGGTCACACAGCTAGCTGGTAAGTGTCAGGTGAATTTGAACCCAGGTTTTCCAAAATATACCCTTAAAAAGGTTTAGCTGACAAATATATGAATTATGAAAAGCTATTCATTTTCTCATACAATATGATGAACATATACATGTGCACTATGCAAGTATCATATACATACATATGTACATATCATATGCATATGTGAGAGAAAATGAGTGTCTATTTATGACACATGGTTAGGATCTTTGATTTCATAGGTATAGGGAACTCACAGGGTAGAAATTCCTTCTCTCAGTGTAGATGAGAAACTCTGTTGTAACTTCTAGTCTTGAGAGCTTCATGTGAGTTCTCAGAGGTTAAGTGACTTACCCACGATCACACAGTTAATGTGTGTCAATCTAGACTTGAACCCAGGTCTTTCTGACTCCAAGGCTAGCTCTTCATCCAATATGCTATACTACAACTTGTGTGTGTGTGTGTGTGTGTGTGTGTATGTATATGTATGTATCATTTCTAGTTTTTAATGTTGCTTAAGGCTCTTTCTTTCAAGCCCGAGTTATTTCCTTTTCCTTGAGCTTACCATTAAAGTCACCTATTTGTCAACAACGGGACATCATTTCTGGTCAGTGACAGGACCAGCTGCCACTCACTGTTCTTCCAGATGTGGTGATGCCATATCCATTCAAGATGATGTATTGTGAATCTTTCATGTATACCTCACACTTGTGCCCAAAGAGCAGATACCATAGCTTGTCATGAAATGAGACAGAAGTTCCTTCAAGGCAAGCTCTTTGAGTCAAACACTTGCTGGCTTCTGAGGTTGCAGTCATGATGACTTCATCTGTAAGAGACAGACTATAAGAGACAAGCCAGAGTTAGAAAGGATCAAGGAGAATAATACCCAGAACTAAAAACCAAAGTGATTGAGATTTAACAATGTTACCCACAAGGGCTTTTCTTTTTTTTTTAATGAGGAAAAGGTGAAAACCAGTCTTTCCTGAGTGAACCTGCTCATTCTTAAATAGCACAAAAACCTCGTATTACTAAAGCTATTCAAATTCCAAGTGTTCCTTGGATGACAGTAACAACCAAAATGTGTTCAGGTTGAAAAATAATATCCATCATAATTGTATCCCAATACTTACAGAACTCTATGAGTTCTTTTCTGGTGTTAATTTACCTATTAACAAGTGACAATATATTGCTAATTTCCTTGAAACTAATAATTTCAGGAATTCCAGCAACTTGGATCAGGAATGGGAAATGACACTATGTTAGGCCTTTCACAAGAACGAGGCCTGTCTCAAAAGTAGAAGACTCTCAATTTTTGTGTAATTTCTAGGACTTTCCCAAGGATCCCAGTTTCTGTTGAGAGGCCCACATTGTCTCAAGTGATATCTCAAAGGTCTTTAACACAAAAGGCATTGTGGGTTTGGAGAGGAACAACATTGACAACGGTACTTTTTTGAGTCTATCTTAGAGGCATCTGGCAAACTTGAAGGTTGCATTTAGAGAAAAAAAATCAGATGCTTAAAGTTTGTAGGAAAGTGATTTTCTATCCCTTTTCAAATCAAGAAAGCATTGAGCACTTACTATTTGCAAAGAACTCTACTGAGTACAATAGATACAAAGAAATATGACACTCTCCTTAACTAATTGTGCAAATGATGTGCCAAAGTACCAAATGTGTACTTGAGACAGAAAGTGTTACAGGAATTTCAGAGGAGGAAGGATTGGCTGGGGTAGTCAGGGAAGGCTGGAGGAAAGAAGTGATATTTGCTTTGGGTTTCAAAAGACAGAGAGAATGTAAATAGCCAGAAAAGAAGGCATACAAGGTAAAGAGACTAATATAAGTAAAAATGCAAAGAAAGAAAAGCACAAAATGTATTTAGGAATAAACCCGTGTGACTAAAGCATACTATTTCTTTAGGGGAGCCATGGAAGATGAGTTAGAAAGCATATACCAGGGTCAGGTTGTGAGAAGCCTTGCCCCAGGTTTCTTTGTTTTTACATAATTATGGCACTGATCAAAATCTTTGGAATCATAGATCTACCAATAAAGTTTCACCTGAAACACTGTGTGTTTTGAGGGAGAAGGCAAAATCAATGGGGAAGAAACTGTTTCTGGGGCTGTTAGCTTTGACTTTAGAATCTGAAAGTTGTAAGGAAGGAAATTTCAAATTTGTTCTAAACAAAGTAGTAAACAAAGTCCAGTAGTATTTTTGACAGATATATAACCTAGTAAGTATGGTTCAATCAAATATGTTACTGCAAACTGAGAAAAATTAATCCTTCTACCACCAATCCATTTGGTACCACTGTGAAGGCACCTTTCAATTTCTTGTGAGTCTCAGAAGCAGAACAATCCTCTGTTTTTCTTTTTACGGGTTTCAAGGGTTATATGCCTGCAGTTTATTCAAATCAACACTAGGTGATGCTCTTGCAGCCTTGGTAGGATACCTGAGCCCCCTGCTTCTGGGCAGATGAATGGAATCAACAGTGTTTCCAACCATTATTTACTGTAGGGTTTGATATAAATTATTAGTGATGTTGTTGCAAAAGGATGTTGATTAGGGGAATGCTATGTGGGGTAGGCTCACTATTCTTTCTCCGTGAATCTGTTTCTGCTAATCCCTGTAGCCACAAGAAGCTTTGGCCACAGATAGCCTTAAGCTGCCTTGGCTGTTATACTTAGAATCATAGAACTTAAAAGCAGAAGGAACCTTAGAGGTCATCTAGTCCAATCCTTTCATACGTAAATATGTGGACTGTAATATAGGGGAATCGAGGTCATGAGTGTTGTAAGAGCTAAAGACTACAGCCCAGGGTTTCTGACTTCCATTTCAGCGCTCTTCTCACTTCCCCATGAGCTATAAACAGGGATATTGGGAGCTAATCAGAGCTAAGACAAAGCACAGATGGTAAGATCTTCATTTTATGTTTAATATAGATTTTATACTTAGGTTTTATTTAGGGCCCAGTGGTATCTCATTGATCAGTAGGCAGCACAATGATGACATGCGTTTTGAATTGTCCATTCAAGTTGGAAATAACTGCTCTGGATCAAACACAGATATTCCCAAGAAATATTTTAATGATATAGTTCCTAGGATAGATCAGACTCTCTCACTGAGAAAGGAATGCTCACACTGTTGTAGGCCCATGGGTTCCTTCCTGAAACATTTCCCTTTGTGTAGGTTCAAGGCTAGGATGTCAATTTCAAGCCAGGTTTCCTTATATTTAAATAGAAGCGATTCAATTCTCATTTCAACAAGGTATTTTCTTTTTCTTAAATATTGGAACCATTTTGTAATGTGTTGTAAGATACCTTCCAACTCCTTTTGAATTGGAGAAAAAGAGCAAGAGCATCTCACTTATTGTCCCATTATGATGCTATGCATTAGTATATAAGGACGTCTATCCACAATGTTCAGAAATTTATTGAGAGCTCAATGTGTGTATGACTCTGTGTTAGGTACTGGTGTGCCAAGAAATATAAACTCTCTGTTCCTTATATGTACATATAATATATAATATAACGTATTAACTTTCTGTGTCTTATATGTATATATATAGTATATATTATAATGTAACATCTAAAATCTCTTCCAGCCCTAAATTAATGATTCTGTTTTATCAGTCTTCAAAGCAATTTTAAATTTCCATCAAAGAGCATTATAACATATTGCAGCATATATTATAATGTGATATATATTATCTTTTATGTACATATAAGGCACAAAGGATTTCTCAGAACACAAGTGCCTAACACAGTCACGCATAACATATATATTATAGTATAAATATATATTATATAATGCATTACATATACATATGTATATAACAAGATAAGCTAGCTTAAGCTAAATGTCAAATGACACCCAGTACAATATGACTTCACAAAAGGGAGAATTCACTGAGGGCTGGAGTGGAGGTAGGCTTTAATGTGGACCCCAAAGTAAAAGCAGTCCTTAGAGAAATGAAGAAAGAAGTGAAGAGGAGAAAACAAACACAGGCCAGGAATACACACAGTACATTCTTAGAATTTACTTACCAGAGTAGACAGTTCTGACTGGAGAGGGTAGTTTCTGTAAGGGAATTGGGATGTTTGTAGCGAGCAGGAGGTAGGGGCCAAATTGTTAAAGGCCTTAAATGCCAGACTCACAGGCCAATGATTCCCCTCAGGGCCTTTGAAGTTGTCTGTCTGGACTTCTAAAGCTGAAGTGCTATTCTCTGCCTTTATGAGAAATGCCCAGTTAGCGCCACCCAGGGATGTTTAAACCATCCTGGTGATGGCAGAGGTTGACTGTTACTTGGAATGGCAAACCTAGCTCAATACAGGAGCAGGTTTTGTCATTCCCTGGAGATCTGGTCCTTAATCATTTACTCTTGACAAGGAACAAAGGAATAAATAAGAACAGAGCAGGTTCCTGGATTTTTTCTGATCCAAGTCAATTAGACGAGCTTTCACTGGACTGGATTGAGTTTCTCTGAAATTATTTTTCAAAGTAAAATCAACAAGAGCAAGCCCCTGCGCTGCTATCTTTTCTGCTTGTTAGCCCAGAAAATGAGCAAAAATCACTTGTCAGCACCCACTGAGCTTCCAAGTTGGGCCTTTTGAAGTGCAAAGTCAACCGAAATGTTGGACTAAAACTCTGAATGTGCCCTTTTTGCCTTATTTTGTCTTTTATTTGCAGACTTCAGAGGATGTTTCCATAATAGTCTGAATCAATACCACCATGTACATTCTGTATTTTTCAACTGAGAAATCAAATGTTTCTGGAACAAATATTATCACTTCTGGCATTTGCTTGCGTATGTGTGTGGGGAGGGGCTGGTGCTCACAATGTAGCCATTGAAACAATGAATAATATTTTTATACTATAAGATACAATTTAATTAGCAAAACCAAATCAGGACTATGTGTGTTTAGAAGCAATCACAATGCTTTATAAATAATCTCAATGCAGAGGTTGCAAACACCCAGTGATAAGGCATTCATCCTACCTACTCGGTGTCTGACCAGTTTCACACGTGTGCTTTCCTGATAGTTGATGTTTTAACCTCAAGTGCCCATCTTTGTTTTATTCCAAACATTTTGGATGCAAATCTTGCAGAAATAAACAGCACCATGCACTTTTTCCTTAAGCAGAGTAGCACTTACTTCAAAGATGCCTGATGCAGAGTAGAATAATGAAAGGAATACAGAGGACCAGCTTTACCATTTACTACCTGTGTGACCTTGGGCAAGCCACATAACTCACTAGGCCTCAGTTTCCTCATTTTAAAATGAGGGGGGTGACATCTAAAGTGTCTTCTAGTCTTAAATCGATGATCCTATTTTCTCAATCTTCAAAGTAGGTTTAAATTTCCAAAAAAAAGAGCATTATCTCTCATTTATGAGGCTGCCTGACCATGCTGCCTAGGGCTAATGAACACATTGCATCTGTGTTTATACTCCAACCACCAATGCTAGATCTAACCTCTGTAAATCTGGGGAGAAAGTGAATGAGCTATCCGTCGTAAAATATACATCAATTGATGATGAGTCTATCATAAATTGACTATGTCTGTCCTTCAGTGACAGATTCTTCAGAATTAGTAGGACTGGCCAAAGCTTGCTTTCTGCAGCTCAATTCACTTTGGGAAAGCCCTAACTGTTAGGAAATATTTCTTTCATTTTGGACTACTTTTGCCTCTCTGAAGTTTCCACCGAGTGTCTCCAATTCTGCCCTCTGGGTTTTGAAAAATCAAGTCTGATATTTCTTCCACATATTCAGACTTTCAAATACTTGGTCAACTGTAGTATCTAATAGGTACTTAATAGATTCTGTATCATTGATTGAACTATCACATGCACACACCCTAAGTTTTCTCCTCTCCTGGTTCAACTTGATAAGCTCTTTCAACAAAACTTCATGTGGTTCAAAAGTCCTTCATCATCTTGTTCACCTTCCACTGGCTGATCTTTAGCTTATCATTGTCCCATCTACAATGTGACACCTAGTACTGAACACAGTACTGCAGGTATATTCTGACCAGAACAGAGTACATGCATATAATGATGCCCTTTTTCCTCCAGTAAATGCAGCTCTTAATACATAATGATGGGATTTTTTGACTGCCATAATACACATTTGACTAATAGTGAGCTTATGGCATGCTATGTGCCTCAGATTTTTTTCATCTCCCCCATCTGTGATTAGCTCAGTAATCTTGGATTTATGAAACTGATTTTGTGAACCAAAATTTCAGATTTTACAAGTATCTCTATTAAATTTCATCTTATTAGATTTGGGGTCCTAATAATTATCTAGCATGTGAGTTATCATTCCCAGCTAAGCATGCCAAAAATGTCTTCATTACAAATCATTGATAAAAAGATTAAAAATCACAAGGCCAAAACGAGATCTCTATGAGAAATCTCCCTCTAAATGGACATTGACTGATCAATGACTAATCTTTTGGTCTGTTCATTTACCCAGTTTAATATCAAGTTGATTCTATATTATTGTCTAGCCCACAATCTCTCCATCTTGTCTACAAAGATTACATGAAAGACTTTGTCAAATACTTTGCAGATATTGAGGCAAACAATTCTCTTGTAAAAAAGGGAAATTAATTTACTCTGACATTGCATATTCTTGAAATGATACTCTTTGTATTATTAACACTTCCCTTTCTAGATGTTCACTGACCATTCATCCCCTTTAATAATAAGTCCTGGGATTTTGCAAGGTATCCAAGTAATATTCACTGCAGACTCTATTATCTTCCTTTTTCAAAAATATCAAAATAATTTTTACTCTCCTCCATCACTATAGCAACTCTTCTGTCCTTTATGATCTTTCAAGGATCACTGACAGTAGCTCAGTCATCATATCTACAATTCTTTCAGTAACTAGGATATCTTCTGTTAGTGACTAATTATTTAAACTGTGGAACTGTCTTATTACCTCTTTATTTAACCATAAATTTCAACTCCTTATTAATCATTTATTTTGTCCTTCTAGTCCAAACATCATTCTCTGTGGTAAAGGGAAGAAAATAAAGGAAGGAAGGAAGAAAAAAAAGAAGAGAGAAAAGTTGATCAGTTCTGCCTCTTCTATATTTTCTGCACTGAATAATCATCCTATCCTTTCTTTGATACTCTTTTCTCCCAATTAAAAAAAAAAGCATTTCTGTTTTCCTTAGCACTCTTCCCTAGCTGCAGCTAATTTGTAGCTTTATAACTCCTATTTCTAACAGACATCATAATGTTTTTGTACATATTTGCTGCCTACCCTTCTCTCCATCACCTACTTAACTGTTTGAAATCTAAGTCAGTCAATGAATTGGTCTTTTTAAACAATTCCCACTTTTATTCCTCATGCAAAATAGTGTCTTTAGATTTTTGTCCATGAGGGCTTACCATCCTTCCTGATCTGACTTCTGCTTTAAGAAGAAATGAAAGAAACAAGCATTTGTGAAACACTTACTTACTATGTGCTAAGTACTGTGCTAAATACTAGAGGTACAAATACAAGTAAAAAAATAAAGTCCCTGCCCTTAAGGAGCTTACATCATAAAAGAGGAAGACAACACACAAAAGGGAATTGAAAAACGAAGATTGGTAGGGAGGAGGAAAGTACCTAGTGCAGGGGTATGGTTGTAAAGTCCAGAAGGAAAATGAAGGTGGGCCAGCCTCTTTCATAACTGGATGCTCTAGGAGCAACTCACTGATGGGAGAAGGGAGAGAGTGAGTCTTGTGGAGAAATAGTCCAGAGTGAGCAGACTTCAATGGCAGTTATGCTGTTCCAGGACAAAAGGTCCCAGGCTCTGCAAGAAGTTCCAGGGTGAGCTAGGAATATAACTTCATGGTTTTGAAGTCCAGAAAGTCAGAAACTAGATAAGGAGAAAAATTCTCTAAAATTTCTTTGGATTCCATTTAATCTTTCTCTAAATCCTTTGAAAGCTGTTCTCCCTCAGTCTAGGGTATAAGTGTGTCCATTCCCAGCTTTCTTTAACTCTTTTGGGAATTATAAGATACAGCAGTCATTCCCCCTCCCCCATCTCCCTAAGGCTTCATCATTTCTACTTCAACAGCCCACTCTTTTACACTGATGAGAATCAGGCCAATAAGAACAGCTCCCACCATTGCTTTCTCCATCTATTGAAGAATGAAATTATAATTAAGGCAAGCCAAGAATGTCTTAGAAGCTCTGCTTTCAATAGAGAGAAACTCTAGCAGAAGTTCTAGTAACTGAAGTTTTGCATCACCAAGATAGAATGCTTCCATGTCAGTCTTATGACTGATTTCCCAAACTCCTCAAATATTACCTCTTCCTTTCCAGGTGATCTGTAACATATTCCCATGGCAATATCACTTTTGTTTCTCTATCTACTCATTCTTGCCCAAATGCTTCTGAATTTTAGAGGAGATAGTTTTTCAATCACCTCACAGACTCTAAGCGAGGACTGAAAGTTCCCTCCTATAAGAAATGCACATGAACTTTGTAACATGAATTTTGGCTGTCCAGAGACCTCTGATTACTTATTGACTCTACTCTACATAGTTCTGACTGCTCCAAGATAATAAAGATTCCACATCACTTGAACTCATCCTAAGACATTTCTTAGACAAAATAGTGAAGTAGGTGAAATATATATTAAACATACTTTTCCCCTTCACAATCATTTCCCATTGTTACATTTCTTCATTTATTTTTCTCTTCCTTCCAGGTGATCTATAGCATATTCACATGACAGTATCCCTACTGTTTTCCCTCTACTCATCTTCCTATAAACATAGATCATTGTATTTATCCAATAAAGGTATTGACATAATTTAAAAGATCAGTATTTCTGTGTTGGACAGTTCAGAGAGCTAAGCATGCTTTAGGTCTATTGCGTAAGCAGAGTAATTAAGTCTTATGCTAAGCTTTGCTGACCTGGTCTGGGGAAATGCACAGCCAATAAATACAAAGCTGTCTATCTCAACTCCTTAGAAGAACTGGGTGATTCTAGAAAACAAGCTTTCATTTCTGGAAATGTTATAAAATTATCACAAATTGGTTTTGCCAATGACTTAGGAGTTTGGAAAGTCTTCTCTACTTGAAGAAAAATGTTTGCAGCCACCTCACAAATTTTTCTTCTTGCTATACTCACAGGTAACTCTCTTGTCTTACTTCTTACAAGAAATTATCAAATCATATCTTTCACATTTTTTTAAAAGATTTTGCTATTCAACAATGTTTAATAACTAAAGTTAATTTCCTTATTAGTACATTTCTTGGTTGACAATTAGAATACTTAAATTATGAAATTCAGGGCAGACATTGTAAATTAAATCCAAAGTTTCTAATTTAAAAAATGAATTTAAATGATTAAATCAAGGAAATATTATAATTTAACTAAAACTTAAGGAAATTAAACAGCTTAGATCATAAATATCTATAGAAATCAGTTCCCACTAGCTGTTTCAATAACAACATCTAATAATAATATAAGAATTACTTTTAAATCTCTTCAATGTATAGCAATAGTATCAGGGTTTTTTGTGTGTATTAATTAATGTAATTTACCCCAATATTCCAATGGATCTGTGATCTCATCAATGTGGATTTTTTTCTTTCAAAGATACAGAGCACGAATGGATAGAAACTTTAGGATGTGTCAGGTAATAAAATATCACATAAGCATAATTGTTTTAAAATTTTTATTTTCAATATTAAAAATTAGATTCTTGAGACCAAGGAATACTGAGAAAAGAAAAATTTAAAAATCATAATATTTATCTCAGCAGACAATTTCAATGCACAAACCCAAAAAAACAGTAGCTTTAGAAGTTTCTTTCTTAGACCACATATACTTGAGCTAAACACACCAGCTTGGGCACAGTTAAAAAAAAACAGCCAAGATGTCTGAATGACACACACAATCCTATAAATATTGCTTAATCTGTTCATCTTGATTGACAGTGGACCTTGCTCTTTGTTTATCATCTGTCAACTAGCTGGCAAAGAGGTTTCATTACTTTTCCTGTTTTTATTTTTCTATGTGTATCAAATAAGATATTTTTGACCTTGTTTTCCCTTTGCAATGTCAAAGTCAAATTGCTTATGATGTCTATGAAGAAGGAGGAAAGGAGAAAGGAATAAGTATTTATATAGCATCTATTAGGTGCCAGCTGCTGTGATAAGTGTTATATAATTATTATCTCACTTAATCCTCACAACTACCCTTTGAGGTAGGTGCTGTTACTATACTGATTTTACGATTGAAGAAACTGAGCAAACAGAGGTTATGTGACTTTCCTAAGGTCACTGGCCTCTGAGGCTAGATTTAAAATCCAGCCTTCCTGACTCCAGGCCCAGGATTCTATCCACTACATCACTTAGCTACCTCTAAGGATGGGCATATATTAATATTTATCTCTTTATTTTTCATGCTTAATTCCACCGATCGTTTAGACTTTTAGTACGTTTATGTTCAAGTAGACCAGCATATACATCTTTTCTCTCTGCATTTCCCTGAAACTAACCAATCAATAAGCATTTGTTAAGTGCCTATTATGTGTCAGGCATTATCCTATGCTCTGAGGATATAAAGAGGAAATCAAGGTCCCTGTCCCCCCAAAATTAACATTCGAATGGAAGAAACAACTTGTACATATATGAGGATATACAAATTACGGTTTACAAGGAGATCTTAGAGGTAATGACACTGGCATCTTAGGAGGACCATGAAAGGCCTCCTGAAGGTGACATTTAAGCCAAATCTTGATAGAAACAAAGGATTCAAAGAAGCGGGTGGAGGAGGGGTGAGAGAGCCTTGACAGGAGATGAAATCATGTGTGAGGAAGAGCAAGTAAGTCAACATGCCTACATCATAGAGTGCACAGAAGAGAGTAATATTTAAGAAGGTAAGTTGTAAGGAGTTTTGCACATTGTAGTCGAACCCATGGTCTTTTATGAGGGCACCAAGTGAGGAAGAGTAGAAAGAAAATATGGGGGTGGGGCAAGTCAGACCCTCAGAGGACATCCACAGTTAATTGATGGAGATCTAGCAAAGGAGATAGAGGAGAACGTAGGAGTTAAATGACTTGCCCAGAGAAAACAGGAAGGGAAAAAATGTTTTATCAATTCACAAGCATCCCTTAAATGTCTACTAGTATGGGCACTGTGATAAGCACTGGGCATACAAAAGGAGGCAAAAAAGACAGTCCCTACCCTCATGGAGCTTACAATCTAATGAGGAGGTAGTGCATTTCAGGCATGGGGCAGGGGTGAGGGAAAGGGCAAAGGCACGCAAAGAGAGGAATGCCATGTAAGGGAATTTCACAGCACACAATGCAGTTTAACTACAACATAGTACGTGACTTGGAATAATATGTAACCACTCTGGAAAGAGCCACATTGTGAAGGGATTTAAAAGCCAAAAAGAGGAATGTATATTTTATCCTTGATGTAATAAGCTTAAGGTTAGAGAAGAGGATGCTAATGGGGACTGGCCTCTACTTTCTTAATGAAGTATGAGATGAAGTCCTTTGCTGGGAGGAGTGGAAAGAAGAGAGGGAATGATAAGGGAGAACAAAAGAGAAAGATTTAGAATAGCAGTTGCAGGAAAAGTGATAGTCAAATTAGGCAAAAATAAAGGATTACCTTGCATCAATGAGGAGTTGAGGTTGGATAATATTTTTGTTGTGTGATTTGGAGTCATATGTTTGTCTCCCGTATCATCTGATCTGTTTCTTTAGAACAAGGAATAGTTTTCCATTTTTTGTCCTAGTTAGAGGTCTTGGTTGTATCCACTTCCTTGAATTACATTCTCAAATTTATTTTCTTTGTTAGCCTGTGCTTTGGTCTATAAACATCTGAGGTTTTGACAATTATTGTTCTATACCTCATTTCCAGTTATTTTCTCCTATGGATTTCTGGGAGACTATTGATATCCTTGTTTCTATGTCATAACTGTCCCTCTCCATAGTATCTACTTTAACAATTAGATCTGGACATATTCCTCACTCCTCTCTACATTTTAACATATGAATCATTCTATTTGCTTGCCTCACTTAATGAAAGGTGTAACTTTCCCAAAGTTTACAAAGATCACAGATGAAGAGTTGGATGAAACCATAGGAACCAGTTTGTCCAACCTACACTTGAACAAGAATCCTTTCTAAAAGATACCAGACAAGGGAAATTTCAGCCTTTGCTTGAGATAGAGAACCTATGAGGTGTGTGTTCCATTTTAGAAGAGCTCTGATTGTCATAAAATTTTCCCTCTAATCAAGCCTGAATTTGCCTTTTTGCAATCTCTGTTCATTGCTTTCTCCCCTTTGGGACAAAGAAGATCAAATTTGATCTCTCTTACGATGATAGCCCTTCAATACTTGAAGACAGTTCACGGCCCTGTACATCTTCTCTCCTCCAGGGTCATTTCCTTCAACCAATCCTCATGTGGCATCATTTCAGGTCCATAATCTGCCTGTTTGCTCTCCTCTGGATGCCTTCTAGCTTTTCAATACCGCTCCTAAAATGTAGACCCAGAATTTTTTTTGAACACATGTATGCAGCTTTACATTTATCCCTATTTAAATTCATCTTTATTAGATTTGGCCCAGTGTTCTAGCCTCTAAATACCCTCCATCTTGACTGTCTTCCAGTGTGTAAACTCTACCTTCTAAATCTCAACCATGCCTTTATCCAAATCAGTGATAACAATATTAAATAATTTAAAGCCAAGCAAAATTCATTAGGGCACTTCATTAGAAAATTCCATCCAAGATGATACTGAGCTATTAATCATTATTCTTTCAGTCTACCCATTAAACATTAAAAAATCTAATTGTCTTATTGTCTAGAAATCTTTTCTCCAGATATAGCATGAGAGAGACTTCGTAAAATTCTAAAAATCTAGACAGGCTTCATGTGAAGTATTCCTTGATCAGCCAGTTTACTCACATTGTCACAAAAGAAGAAGAAAGAAGAAGAAGAAAGAGGGAAGAAGAAGGAAGTAGAAGTAGTAGTAGTAGTGGTAGTAGTAGTAGTAGTAGTAGTAGTAGTAGTAGTAGTAGTAGAGTTAGTCTGGAATGCCATGGTCTTGAGACAATAATAGTTGCTAGAAATAGTAATAGTAATCTGTGATTACTATTTTCTTTTCTAGATGTTCATTGATCATTTCTTTAATAATACATCCTTGAATTTTGCTGGGAATCAAAATTAATCTCATAGCCTATAGTTTGCATTCTTCATTTTCTTCTTTTTAAAAATAAAAAGGACTTTTGCCCTTTATCAATTCTGTAGGGCTGTGAAAATTCATCATGATCTTTCAAAGGTCATTGACCATGGCTCTGCAATCTCATCTGCCAGTTCTTTTGGTACTCTAGGATACAGTTCGTTTGGATCCAATGACTTGAACTCACCAGAGAAGGTAGGGGCTCTCTTACTATTTCTCTGCTCATTTTTGGTATCACCTTCCTATTAGCCATACTTGCTCAGTGCTTCCTAACCCAAAGGACTGTAACAGATAATTAATAAGGCATATTCCAGAGTTGTAGTCATATGCATTTTCATTCTATTCTAAAAATTCCATTTTTTTTTCAAAAATAGGAAAGGATCATATATATTGTAAATGACACAAAAGTGCTGACCTAGGAAGATTTTTCATGAAATTAATTGCAAAGATCTGCTTTTTAAAATTTCCCCAAATTCAGCATTTCCAAGCTATCTTTGTACAATATTGAAGAAATTGTGCTGATTCCTCAGTAGGACCATCTGGGCAAGATGTAGAATTCTCCTCAAATCCTTATGTAAAACATTTTTAAAAAATCAAGGTTATGACTTTTTTAAACAAGTAACAAAAAATCTACGATGTTCTTTTAGGGAAAAATTATGAAAATCTTACTTAAAACAGGAAATGCCCACTTGATAGAATTTGCCCTTTCCTACCACATATAGTACAATGAGAAGAATCTTAATTCGGAATCTGAGATCCTTAGTTCAAATTCTACCTCTGACACTCAACCACCTGTGTGACCTAGAACAAGTCATTTAATATCACTGGACCTGAGCAGCCTCTGAAGTCTTTCCCAGCCTCAACTCTATGACCCTATAATGGAGTGAATGGAATGCAAATGTGTATAATGCATATATTGCAGCATAAGTAAGTATAATTCTTTCCTGGTGCCTCCTAAAATAAAAGAAGTCCATTTTGAAGTCTAACATTGGACATTCCAAAGATATGGGGAAAATTCACATGGTCTTATCAGGGAAGGTGTTGAACTTATCATTGCAATCTAAAACTTTTGGAGCCTTCCTGAAAAGGAGATAGACAAATATTCAGAGCACCAAGAAGCTGCTTGTCCAACGAGGAATGAAAAAGATGAGCCACAAAAGCTGTCAGATGAGAGAGCATCTAATATGGATTAGAGTAAGAAGAGAAGATTAGCACTGGCTGTTACTGTTCAGTCATTTCAGTTGTGGCCAACTCTTCATGACCCCCTGTGGGGTTTTCTTTGCAAATATACTAGAGTGGTTTGCCATTTCCTTCTCCAGCTCATTTTACAGATCAGGAAACTGAGGCAAACTTGGTTAAGTGACTTGCCCAGGGTGACACAGCTAATAAGTATGTGAGGCCAGATTTGAACTCACGAGGATGAATCTTTCTGACTCCAGGACAGGTACCCTATCTACTGTGCCACCTTGCTGCCGTTATAGAATTAGTGACTTCCTACTCAGGCCAACCATTTATGGACCTTATAACAGTAAGAGAAGTCTGTTGTCATGTGTATAACAAAGCATCTCCCCAGATTTATCAAAATGAATGATTACTTCCCATTCTGGTGACTCATAAGGGCACAAAGCATACCACCAGTGAAATATAGAAAGAATTGCCAAAGATTACAGAGGCTCAAGCAAGCCACTAAGGACCATAAGGACACTTTTCCTCACTGCTGTTCCTTAAAGGAAAGGGGAAATATTGATTTGGGAAGTGAACAGCTGGCTAAGAAGATGATGTCACAGATCAGAATTTGGATATCTGGATCACAGTTTAAAATATAGGAATGACAGGGTCTAGACCAGGAATAGGGTACTACTAATAAAGATTGAGTAAGAATTAATTTTCCTCATGTCTTACAAATCTAATCAGAGGCAATAAGCTAAAAACAAAGAGTAAGGGCCAAAAACTGGCTAGGTATAATCACCAAGCTGGATATCACAGAAAATCCCTACAAGGAAGGAAGAATATCAGTTTAAACACATAGAAGTTCATCTGAAAGACAAAATCAAAGAAAAGATCATAGCACAGCATACCTTCTGTGCAATCTGAACTCACAGATTTAGAAGTTGGGTCTCCAGGGGGTGACTACTGCCAAGTTCTAGAATTCCCTATGAGTCTATACTCCTAAAACTATGAGTCATCGGTGACCTTAATTTTAATAGCTAGTAGACATGATTAGCTCAAAGACATTTACTAAGATGGCAGATTAACTACAAAAAAAAATTGCTACAAAACATCTCCACCCAAACCCTCTCCCCAACCCAGAACCTAAAGCACACTCTCCCATACTCTATTCTCTGAGCATCTCTGTGAAATTGCCCAACTACATTATAACTGACCCCAGAGATTCCAATCCTTTCCTCTCTGGAATTTCGACCCTGGAGCCCTCTTGTCCTGACTGGTGATTGCCTCTCCTGGTCCACAATTTCAGGTAAATCCAAACTGTGCTTCATTTCCCTCCCCACTCTCTGGCCATCTCCTTGACAGCTTTACCAGTGTCTTGCCTCCACAGGTATAATAGTTCCTCTGTTCTCACCCTATTTTCTAGTCCTGAAACCATAATTACCTCTTCCTTTGTTCCTAGATGAGTTGTGTTAATCCACTTCACTATGGCCCAACTCACCATTGCTTTAACTTTTCAGACCAAAGTGCTCTTCCCTGGCCTCTGCTCCCTCCCCTATGTGGTTTGTCTCTCCCTATTAGAATGTAAGTAGGCAAAGGAATACTTTTACTTTTGTATTTGTATATGCAGTGCTTAGCACATAGTAAGCATGGAACAAAATGCCTTTTCATTCACTCCACAGCATCCATAGGAAGAAAGAGCACAAACTTATAAAGTATTCAAGTGGTAAGGTACACACATCGGGAATATGTGTAATCAAAGCAACACCTCTTCCATATTTCTGTGCCCTGATGTCTTTTCCTTTCTTATGGTGTCCTCACGTTATCATCACTGGGTATAACATCTTTGTTGTGGTAGTCACTCAGTTGGACTTTCTGAGCTGACTCCACTATATAGCTTGACTTTTGCTAGTAAGGACTAGTTCTTTCTTGAATCCGTAATCAGCTTTCTTCTCTCCTATACAACTTGTGGGGTGTGACTTGAATTGCTTTGGAAAGATCGTCATGTTCTCTTTGTTCCATCTAAAAAAAAATCCAAGTGGTTCCTCTGACACTGAATGAAGAACTCTCTTCTGGATGGGCACTGTGAATGATCCTGATGAAGAAGCCAGATGGGGTTGGCTATTATAACCACTTATTTATTTACATTCTGGTCCCAGCAGGTTATATACTTCTAACTCAAATCTATTCTAAGTAAAAATTACTCATCTACTTGCTGATCCAGAATTAGATTGAGCTTCATTATGCCAGGAGGTATAGTCACAGAACCAAAATATACATAAAATATTCATCAATCAATTGTTTTATTGAAGAAATGAAGAAGTATTAGTGTTGTTGATAATTGTATTTGTTCATTTGAACTTCAAACAAAAGACTCACAAATGTCCGTGGTAAAAGGGCTTTTGTTTGCTCATTTCTCACTGCTGATTTTTAAAAATTAAACTCAAATAGACATCATATCTTTTTGCTTGGTATCTGAAGTGGCCAGTGACAGTTCAATTAAAAGAACAAATGAGAATCTTTCCCACAATGAACTGTTTCAGCCATTTAATCTATCAAAAGGAGTGGTGTGGTGCAACTGGGGAAGAAGAATAACTGAGACATAAACTCTTTAAATCTGGAAGACGACTTTATAGACATCGTCTTTAGCCTAAGTGAGAAGTAGTAAAGGCATAATTATCAACATTTTACATATGAAGATACTGAGGCTGAGTAGTTAAATGACTTGCGCATGGTCACATAGCAAGTAGAAGTGATAGAAAGAATGCAAACATAGATTTTCCTGTTGCCAAGTTCAGTATTCTGTCCCCTCTTCTCATACCACCTCACCAAAATTTGTGATTATTTACTCAAAGAGTACACTTGGTCTTGCTAAATCAGAACTGTCACTAGGCAAAATAGTGAACTTGGTTTTCAGTAGCTTCTCACCTTCCTCCTACAGAAAATATTTCTTCCCTGTTTTTGTGCCCCCAAGCTCTTCAGACTTAACTCCTTAAGACCAGGCCATGACTGCCCAGGCTTCCCCATTGCTGCGATCCTAGAGAGACTTCTACTATAACCCTGAAATTGAGGTCAAGCTCACTGGGCTATAGTTTGAAGATGCTATTCTTACCACCACCTGTATTTTTTTAAACAGGAGCATTTACCTCCTCACCCACCTTGAGTTACTTCTTTTATTTCCCAAGACTTTTGAAATATTCATGATAGGGGTTCAACAGCTGTAGCCAAGGATAAAGTTCACCTGGACCAAGTGATTTTCCTTTTCCACCTCAGATTCCCCTCATTTTTCCCATTGAAGCCTTGTTTCTGTTTCCTCTAGGGGCACTTTATTTTTCTTAGACAATCTAAAATGTAGAAAGGTGTTCCTTTACCTTTTTTTTACAGTTAGGAGATCATCAACTCATGTCTTCCATACTTCTGGGCCCTGATGTCTTTTCACTTTTTATGGTTTCCTACAATGATTCCTGTCTCCTTCCAGTGGTTATAAGATCTCTACTGGGCATCCTGAGTCTGTACCTCTTTATAGCTGCACTCTAGGCTACTTCTCTCTTGATTCAATAATCAGATCTCTTCTCTTGAACACAACTTGTGGTGTAGAACTTGGATATACTTGGACTGAGGTAGAAATACAAATGGTGCACATTCAGGAAAAATCACTGATCAATTCCTCCTGCTTTCCATATCTGAAGTACTATTCTTCATCTGGCATTATAGCCTAATCCCTGTGGTATCAAATTGGTGGATGTAACTGTCTATATGGTGTGTTTCCAGATCAGTAAGTCTAAGCCCCTGAAATACCATAGAACATAAATAGATGCCAGTAAAAAACTTCTGGCATGCAGAGTCCATAACTTATTAATCCTTGTAGCTCCTCTAGGACCTATCACAGTACATTAAATGTAATAAATATTAATAAATGTTTCACGGATGAATGAATATCCTTAGAGTTATTCTTCTGTTTGACCCCAGAAGGCCAAACTAGGGACAATGTGTGCAAGCTGCAGAGAAGCACATTTTTGCTTAATATAAGGAAAAACATAACAGTGAGAGTGATACAAATGCAGAATTATCAGCTTCAGAAAACAATCAATTTATTATGAGACCTTGGTCAGTATCAGGGTAATTAGAGGTAAAAAATTATATGTAGATAGATAGAGGGCATAGAGTGAGGTGGAGATGAAGGGGTGATATCTAAAAAATAAAATTAAAGGGTGTAAGAGGATTATACTGGGAGAAGGAGAAATGGAGGGGTAGAATGGGGTAAATTATCTCATGCAAAACAGACAGGAAAAAGCTTTTACAGTGGAGGGGAAGTGGGGGAAGGTGAAAGGGAATGAGTGAATCTTATTCTCATGGAATTTGGCTTAAGGAGGGAATAACACACACTCAGATGGGTATGGAAATCTATCTTACCCTACAGGAAAATAGGGGGAAAAGGGATAAGAGTGGTGGGATTATAGAAGGGAGGGCAGATGGGGGAGGGGGTAATCAAAAGCAAACACTTCTGAGGAGGGACAGGGTTAAAAGAGAGAACAGAATAAATGGGTGGCAGGATAGGATGAAGGGAAATATAGTTAGTTTTTCACAACATGACTGCTATGGAAGTGTTTTGCATGACTACAACGTATAACCTGTATCAAGTTGCTTGCCTTCTCAGTGAAGGTGGGTGGGGAGGGAGGAAGGAAGGGAGAAAATTTGGAGCCCAAAGTTTTAAAAACAAATGTTAAAAATTGTTTTCACATGCAACTAGAAAATAAGATATACAAGCAATGGGGTATAGAAATCTATCCTGCCCTACAGGAAAATGGAAGGGAAAGGGGATAAGAGAAGGGGGAGTGGTGATAGAAGAGAGGGCAGATTAGGGGAAGGGGTATTCAGGATGCATTCTGTCTTGGGGTGGGGGGGGGCAAGATGGGGAGAAAATTTGGAACTTAAAATCTTATGGAAGTGAATGTTGAAAACTAAAAATAAATAAATTTTAAAAAACAGAAAACAATTCACTTTATCGAGTATTTATTAAACACCTACTTTGTGCTAGACACCATTTTAAGTGCCAAGGATACAACAAAAAGAAAACAGACCTGTCCCCAAAGGCTTACTTCTCCCTCATCAGAGATCTTCAAGCAGAAGCTAAGGACCATTGATCAACAGTGTTGAGGAGATCGGGTTTGGGTTGGATTAGACAGCCTTTGAGGTTTTGATGCCTCCAACATTCTATGATTCACAACCTAGCCCCTTTACTTTGCAATTTTTTTCCCCCTTCATGACCTTTACAACCCAGCCATATTGCATCACCTGCAACAGTCCATCTGTCATCACCATGCCATTGCATTCACAGCATCACCTCCATAAAGAGGGGCTTTCCCATATCTAAGCTGCTACTACCATTCCCTGTAGGATTAATCTATTCTGTATCTTGGGTGTACTGCTTTACGTTTGTTGTCTCTCCCATTAGAGTGTGAGCTTTTTGAGACCAGGAGCTGTTTTGCTTCTCCTAGTATTTCCAGAGCCCAGCATAGTGTCCAGCACTTAAATGCTTATTGATCGCTGTTGATTGATTCTCTGATTTCTATCTCAACTTCTCTTGAAAGCAATCAGTTATTCTATTATGAAGTCTAAAGATAAACCAATTCTAAACAATCGCTACAAGATAAGTTCACAGTTATGCTGATGCCTTCCCTCTGAGACTATCTCCAATGTATCCTATACATATATCTTGTCTGTACATAGTTGCTTACATATTGCATTCCCCTTAGATTGTAGGCTTAGTAAGGGCGGGGACTGGTTTTTACTTTCTTTGTATCCTCAGTGTTTAGCACAGTGCTTGGCACACAGGAAGAACTTAATAAATGCCTGTCAACTTGATATAAATACACATTTTGGCATCTTCATACTTAAATGAAATCTGAATTTCTGACCTAAAATCTACTCATTCAAAATATTTTCTTTCATTTACCAGGGATCCGCTGCGAAGATGACATTGATGAATGCTCCTCAAACCCTTGTGAGAATGGTGGGACGTGCGAGAACTTTCCTGGGAATTACACTTGCCATTGCCCACCTCCAGACTTCCAGGGGATAGTTTTTGGGGGAGTGAACTGCCGTGAAATTTTTTTGGGCTGTGCCCGAAACAAATGTCAGAACAATGCGATCTGCATCCCTTACATACAAAATGGCCAACATGAATACAACTGCCTCTGTCCACCTGGCTATTCTGGATCGCTCTGTGATGTTATCACTACCCTTTCTTTTGAGGGTAATAGTTTCCTGTGGATCACTAGTGTTCCAGGGCCAATCAAGGATTCTATCTTTAACATAGCCCTTAGTTTTCAGACTGTACAGCCATCAGCTCTTCTGCTCCTTCGAGGCGATAAAGACACCTATGTAAAACTTGAGCTGTGGAATGGCTACGTCCACCTATCGGTTCAAGTCAGTAATCAGTCTAAGGTGTTGCTGCACATTTCCCATAATACCAGTGATGGAGAATGGCATTCAGTGGAGGTAACCTTAGCAGAAGCCGTTACCCTTACTTTGCGCGACAACTCCTGTGTAGAGAAATGTGTCCATAAAGCTCCTTCTCCAATTGATAGTGACCAAGTGATGATTGCATTTCAAAACACGTTTTTGGGTGGTTTGCCAGTAGGGAAGACGAATGACGCTGCTGCTCTGCTCAGCATCTATAATATGCATTCTGCACCTTCATTTGTAGGCTGTCTCCAAGACATTGAAATAGACTCGAATCTCATTACTCCCGAGAACATATCAGCAGGCTCATCTTTCAACGTCAAAGCAGGCTGCAATAAAAAATATTGGTGTGAAAACCACCCTTGTCAAAATAGGGGACGCTGCGTCAACTTGTGGCTTAATTACGAGTGCGATTGCTACCGGCCTTACGAAGGGGTGAACTGTTTGAGAGGTAAGAATGCGCTATCCATGCCCAAAGAGGGTTAAGCCACAAGGCAAAGCAAGGAGGACAAAGCTACCTGCTTGTTGTTATTGCCGTCTAGAAAAACATAACAAATGACCCTTTTGGACCTTTGCTGCTGATTGTCCACTGATGAGAGAAAAATAAAAAAGAGGAGTTAGCAATGTACATTAGTTATTTTTGAGTTTCATCCGCAGGAAGCCAGGGCTTCACTCACACAGAGATGTTAAAATAAGCCAATAGCTCTGACTCATCCGTTACTTTCATCTCGGTGTTTGTAAAATGCCATTAAACTTTAATCATTTGCTGGTGATTAGGGATCTACTTTAAGTCTAATTTGACAGGGAAATACTCCTCAGGGGAGGGGGCCTCAGAAACCTCCTCTGTGACTATTGAGTACAGGCAGACTCTCCTTCCTATTTTACTTAATGCTGTTCAAGTGAAGAAGCCAAGTCAACAAGCATTTATTCAGTACCTAGCTTGTGCCAGGCACTGTGAAAGAGCTGCAGGATAATTTTTACAAAATCACTTGACTTCTCCAAGGGGTTATTTTGCAGAGTAACATCAGAGAGACATTGCAAAACCTTTGAGCCAGATGGTTCAAAAGGGGGAAGAAAGACACAATCTTAACTCTCAGCAAGACCCAGGAATCTGTTGGCTTTGTTTGCTTGTTTGCCTTTAGCATGATCCAGCTAGAAACAGATTGCAAAGTCTTTAACTCTCAACCATTTCTTAGAGGCAATGTACACGGTGGGTAGAAGGTTGGTCCTGGAGTTAAAAAGGCCTGAGTTCAAGTCCTCCCTCTCACGATTACTAGCTATATGGCCCTAGTGCCGTGGGTAAGTCTCTAAGACTCTCAAGTCTTACAGACAAGTTGCCAGTCTGCATTTGTGGACAGAGTTTCTACAAAGGAGGTTCCCTGGTCCAATGAAATCAGAGGTCAGTGTGTGACAGTAGAATGGGATCATAGCAATATATACACTCTTTCTTTTCACTTTTAATATTATTATTAGCAGTAGTATGGTTATGATGCAGTGACAAAGCCTGAAATTTGATTGCAACAGGCTGCTTTGAAGTTTTAGCAATAATTTATCCTAAGGTTTGAAAAGCAATGTGGCATGTAGACAACATCTGGTAAATATGTGTTTCTCCTTCATATGAATGGGAATTAAAACCATGCATGGCCAGCATAACCTTCTAACAATATAACCTTATAAGTTAAGAATTATTAGAAACTATTTAGGTTTCTTTATCTCCACCCCCAGACCCAGACTGCAATATTCTGTACAAATCATGGCCCTGTTTCATTCTAAGGGAAGGATTCTAGATCTGTGCAATATTTTAAATGGAATGGCAGTTGCAATATGTGGAATTTTTTTAAAGGATGAGGGGAAGAAACACTCCATTTAGGGGGACCCTAAGCAATGTTTCCTTCTTTTTGAAGAAAAGTTGCTGCCAAGGATTTAATTGACACTAGGCAATATTTTCACTACATATTCAAAATAGCAAACAGATGTTGACTTATTTTGATCAACTTCCAGATGTAGTGACCCATGAGGTTAATACTGACCGTGCTGATGCTAACTGTCCAAGAAAAGTAGGTTCAAGGGATGTTTGGTTCAGTGGCCTGTGGTTTTATTTCTAAGATCTCTTTTCTTTTTATGGAAGAGAAATAGAAAATTTGGGGTACTAGGCTGTGTTTTCATGATATATTTCCTCTCCTTTCCTACAGCATCCTTTAACTTCCCACACCATTCAAAATGTTCTCCCTTTTAACCGCTTGGAAAATTCAAGCTTGTTTAATTGAGAGATTACCCCCCCACATAAGACAAGGGGAAAAAAACCCCTTTTCTTCCTGAAAACTGTCATTTTAAATTTAAAGCATGCATATATATATATATATATAATATATATATAATATATATAAAAATATATATATTATATATATATAATGTATATATAAAAATATATATTATATATATATATAAAACCTCTTTTAACAAGCCAATAGAGAAAGCAAAAACTAGTCAGTTATGATATTAAAACATTTCATAAGTCATTATTAATAAAAATTATCTGTTGGGAACCAACAGGGTTTGTTCCCATCACTGACTATGCTGACAAGGCCACACTGCAGAATCGGAGTAGTGAAGAACTTCCAGAATTTTTTTTTATGTGTGTGTGTGAGAGAGAGAGAGAGAGAGAGAGAGAGAGAGAGAGAGAGAGAGAGAGAGAGCATCTCTCCCTCTTCCTTCCCCACACACTTTACTACTTTTTAATATGTGGACAATGGCCTCCAGATGAATATGTTGGTATAGCAGAAGCCTCCAATCAACAATTTGGTTCTGACAGTTTCCTATAAGGATTCTTGTCTACTCATTGATGGTTAAATATAAGCCAACAACCCTCTAAACTCCAGTTTAATATGCTAAACCAGTAAACACCAATTAACTTACTTTTTGGATACTGTCTGGCACATGCCAGGTGATTAAGTGCTTGTTCGATGACTGGTTGATGAACAGAATATACTACTCTAGAGGGAACTTGAGAAACTGATAAGATATATCAAGAAAATATCTGCTTACAGTGTGTGATTTGAGGGATTAGGAAAGACAATTGTCCAGAAAATTATCCCCACTGAGGTGTCTCAGTGTTTAATATTCCACTATTAGAGCTTCGTTCCTTTGGATTATAGGATTAGATATCTAAAACTGAAATGGATTTCAAAGGTCACCTAGGCCAATTCCCTCATTTTAAAAATGAGGAAACTGATGTCCAGAGAGATAAAATGACTTGCTCAAAGTTTCCCAGGTAGCAGAGACAAAATGCAAACACAGGTCCTCAGACACTAAAGGCAAACCTCTTTCTACTTGACTCCAAATGCATTTTTGGTATCAAGAATACCAAATTAAAAAATAGAGTAACACTACTAAACTAAAGTTAGATGAAAGCAGAGCCCCACAGGAGTCACAAAATCTATAATGTGGCCACAGAAATCACCTAGCCTACTCCATACAACATCCTGGATGAAAACCCACCTACTTCATAGGTTGCTTAGTCTAGCCAGACAGTATTCCAAACATAATGAAAGAACATCCTGATGGATGAATAGCCTGGAAAGGGGGCTTTGAATTAGATGACTAAAAGTAGCATGCCTAGAACTACTTTAACAGCGCTTCACTTTATCTTCCATGTCCCCCCCCCCATCTGCAGATTTCTTTCATCACTGGAATGTTATCCTTGTGCCCCAAACCCCCGCAACAGCTAACACTGTAAACCTGATAAAGTGGCTTTTCTGTGCAGAAGAGAGCAAGAGACTTTTCAGGACATCTCATTTTTAAACACTCCGCCCAACTTTTCTTACAAACTATTAAACTGTCTCAGAAATTCCAATAGTTCAGCCAAGGGCGACAGGATGAATAAAGTCAACACATATTACATTTTGAGAGCCATAGGATGTGGGGCTGGGGAAAAAGAGACAGACAGAATTACAGGCTGGAGCATCAGGATGTTTTAGATTAGGCCACAGTTATATATGTGAAGATAGTATACAAGTGCCCTATGAATGATACACAGGTCACAGCAGTGGCTTTTAGTAGAGAAGCCTGCACAAGGTATGCAGCTACAATTGTCCTAGAAGGCTAAGAACAGCATGATTCATCGAGTTGGAAAGAAATGGGAAAGTGGAGGAAAGGGAGGTGGAGAAAATACAGCAGAGGAGAGAAGGACACTTCTTATCCATCTTGGCATGGTTCCTACCTACAAAAAATATCTACCTCTTTGTTCATTGATGAGATTGTGGTAGCCATCATTTATTGGATGATTCTGAGTTTTAGCCAAGAAAACACATAGAGGAAAATAGTAATATTCACAAACACTAAATATGGGTGCAAAATATTGTTCTAAGCGAAAAGGGAGACAGAAAAACCAAACAGTCTCTGCCCTCAGGGAGTTTACAATCTAGTCTAACCTTATAAACTCTAGAGAAAGGGAGAAAATAAAGGAGTAAGTGACCTGAAAGTCCTCAGAAGAGAAGGTATTGTCCTTGCATAATCTAGATGAATAATAGGACTACTCTGGGTTCTAAGTATGCCCCAGGTGGTGAGGGCCAGCTACTGATCAGGGTCAGGAAAGCCCCTTTGGCTATCTTACACTATCCAGCTAAGAAGCGCCTCCCTTTAGAGTCAGCTGATATCAGAGAAAGAAAATAGTAAATAAGCTGAATGTGTTGTCATGGTTGCAGGTACTGAGCCAGTACAGGTGCATATCATAGTAAAGATTCACAAATGATTAGAAAATAATTTTCATTCTAATGATGTTTATAAAATCTGAGTTCAAATCCTGCCATACACATTTATGCTGTGACACAAGGAAAGTTACTTTGCTCTTCTGTGAAACTAGTTATGATAATAAACCATGTCACAGGGTTGTGAGGATAAAATGAGAAAACAAGCTTTAAATCTGTGTATGTATATATGTCTATACATACATATGTATACATACACATACATATATATATATATATATATATATATATATATATATATATCCTTTTTATTAAAACTACATCGTTATATGGTATACACCTATTAGTGTGTGCTGGTAAATGTTTAAAAACAGGATCTCCAAAAGGGCAGGACATACTTTTAAGCTGAATCTGCATTACTAACATTTTCTCCATCCCTTTTTAAAGTCTAGACAATAAACACAACAAAAAATCAAGCCCTGATTGGTGGTGTTTGACAGTCTCTGAGGTGTAAATGCTCATACTGAATATTCAACAAGCAGCTATCCTTACCTGGTTCAAGTAGATTCCAGCATTCCTTTGTCACCCTTTTGCAGAGCTGGGACCCCGAGGACTATTAAATAAGCAAACTATTAGGCTAATGAAAATGATCTCAACAAAGGCAGAATTTTCTGATTTGACGATAGTGGAAATTAACAGGTTCCCCCAAAAGTCTTCTTCCAATGCTTCACCAAAGCATGGAGGTGACTCTGCCTTCTCAAAGAGGGTGCCAAGAAAGTGTCAGTTCTAGCAATTCCAAACATGTTAGAAAGGCTTCAAGCAAGGGCCCAGCAATAGACTGTGTGTCTATCATCTACAGATCAGCTTAGCCAAAGCAGGAGAGGCTCATTGTCAGATTGGCTTCAGGGTGATGCATTTAGCCATAGCTATTCAGAAAGTCTAGCAAGGCACAGGGGACCTGTGTTGTGATCTTTGTTGGGAGAATGAGTGAGTACCCATACTAGTGTAATCATCATTCCTTAAAGTTATTGAAGTAATGGGCATTAGATTGTTAATAGGATTATAGGTTTAGAGTTGGAAGAAATCTTAGAGGCCATCTAGTCCAATTTTCTCATTTTATGGGCGAGAGAGGTTGAGTGAGCTGCACAGGTAAAAAATGGCATTGCTGGGGTCTAAAACAAGGTCCTCTAATTTCAAATCCTGTGGGGTTTTTTTTCCACTAAGTGCACTTTAAGTGTGGCATTCAATAGTTCATGGAAATTCTGCAAAAAAAAACCTCATTGGCCGCTTTTGATAATTAATTTCAACTATTCATAAGATAGTTAATTCCATAACAAATACAAGTTAGGTGTTAAGTTCAAGGATACAAAATTTTGAAATTCTTTTTAAAATTATATTCCTCACACTAAGCTATTTTGCAGAGGTGAAAAATAAATATTTAAACTTAAAAATCAGTGGTAAGGATTACAAGATTAGTGTGACTAATAAGACAGGGGAGGATAGTGGGACAATATTATATAAAACATATAATAGGAGTTTCAATCAAAACTATAACAGTACTTCTTATTTCATACTTTGTGATCACAAGTTCAATAACATGTCTGAGAAATTACTTAAAACTAGTCACACTTAGAATCTTTTATGAAGCATGCTTCATTTAACACTGCCTTAACACATTTTCTCTGCATTTAGAAACCCATGTATTTCTCTAATGGTGTTTTGCTTACACAAAAATTGCTTAAAATGCAGAATCTAATATAGTCTAAGAAAAGAAAAGAAAAATGATAGGATAGCTCTAAGGCTAGAGTATGTTGGGCTTAAAACCCCATCATTATATCTATCCTAGAAACGGGATGCTGTAATTCACTATAAGTCTTTGCTTTTGATTCACAATGTTTAAATAGAGCCACTTTCCATGAATTCTCTTGGGTACTCATATATAATCACTGCCTTCTCTTCTAGGCAATGTCACAGTTATTAATGAAGATGTGTATTGAAGCTTTTGACAATCCTGGAAAGTTCCTTAAAGACACAGTGATCACTTTAGCA
Source organism: Phascolarctos cinereus (assembly GCF_003287225.1). Taxonomy (NCBI): domain Eukaryota; kingdom Metazoa; phylum Chordata; class Mammalia; order Diprotodontia; family Phascolarctidae; genus Phascolarctos; species Phascolarctos cinereus. The sequence continues at coordinate 386,705,663 of NW_027555958.1, read as the reverse complement.
GATCATCACTGTATGTGCCCTGAGATTTGTTAATAAACTTAATAATTGTTCTTTTTCATTTTCAGTTAAAGCAACATTTTCTGTTTTGAAGCAGGGCTTTTAGACTTTTTATAGAGCCGCCCCTAGCCCAATATGGTCATCAGGATCTATAGGGCCAACCTTTGTTTTCTGAGTCTCTTTAAGAATAGTTCAAGAGAATTCATTCATCTTCAGATGACACATCTGAGGCTCCTGAATTTTCTTGATATTCAACCACCATGTTTAAAAAAAAGCTGGGAACAGGGGATAAAGCCTTGAGCTCAGGGTCAGTTTTAATAGCAGCTTTGTTGCTACCCATTGGTCTTTAGGAAAACATACTCAGTCCCTCTAGGCCTCAGCAACACTTTCCCCCCGAATTTGCGCTTCCTTCTACCTTTTAGAAGCTCCCACTGGGTTCTTCTGGTTAGGGTAGTGCTCCTGCTTGTTCAGAAATTCCCTCAACTATGCTCTCCCATTTGTGCCTGAAGTTCCAGAGAATTCTCCACAGGCTTCACCTTTCTTGTACCCTTCATTCTTCAAAACACACCTACTCTAAGACGCCCCTCCAAATCCTGTGTGGTGACTCTCTCATTAGAATGTGAGTTCCTTGCTAGTCGATTTTTTTTTTAATGGTACCAACAGCCCTTAACACAGTGCCTGGAACATAACAGATGCTTAATACATTCTAACTGACAAACTGACTAGCTAGCTAATCCTGTTATGCAATTCAAACCAAGGCATTAATGTTGAAGCATGGTTGAATGTCTTACCTTTCCTGGGTAACATTTGCATTATTACATGAGACTTCCGTGTCTTAGCCCAAAGGCATAAGTCATGTGGAAACTTCATGTAGTATTCAGGACCAATAGGGTATGGAGGTCTTCTGGTTCCTCACAAATCATACCACATAGACAGCTGTTTATTCCCTATAGAATAACGTTAGAGAAGCTGATAAGGAAAGCTCCCTAAGAAAAAATAAGCACTCTCTTTAATTTGTCTCTGGAAATGGTGCTGCAGGCATCCTAAGGTGATGGGCAAGGACCCCTGCCACCCCTGAGGTTGAGTGTTTCTGTGCTGACCCTCAAATCCCTTGAAGCTTTAAGGATATTCTTTCCTATAAAAATATTGCAGTGTTTTTGGAGCTATTGCCCTTCTCAGGAAGGTTATTTCATCTAACAATATGCTTTGAAAGCTACCCGTGGTTGCCTCAAGCAGGTGGTCTCCAAATGCAGATTCAAAATGCCTTACCCCTGGAGAAAATAAAACTAGTGCTCTGGAAATGTAGCCTTTTAGGCAGTGGGTTTTCAAGCCAGATGATAGTTTAAGCAGGTTTACTGTAGTTCAGCTGTAAGAGAATTGACCCAAATCTTTGTCCAATTTTTGACTAAAGCAAAAGAGATTTCCCTAATTTAAAAAGTGGACATAGATTTAATTTTTTAAAAAATAGCATTTAAAATGCAATTCAACTTGATTAACATTTATGAAATATCTAGTACATAAGCACTGGGACAGGTGCTAGGAGACCTTAGGAAAGTCACTTTTTGGGGCCTTAGTTTCCACAACTGTAAAAGGACAGGTTAAACTAGATGACCTTTAACATCCCTTTTAGCTCTACACCTATGATCACATGAAATACAAAGACTGACAAGACACAGCTCCAGTCCTCATGGAGTTTTAATTAAGACACATAAATAAATCATGGAGATAAACACATTCATGTTCCAAATGCTCCACGAGGTCTGAGACTCATTTCTATCTGGGGGGGATCAAGAAAGGCTTTATGGGAGAGCTGGAATGTGAGCTGAGTCTTAAATGATAGGTAAAAATTAAGCAGGTGCCAATGGAAAAGGAGGGGGCACTTCAGGCATCAGGAATAAGCAAAAACTTCTGTTATTTCTGAAGAAACACAGTGAAGTTTCTATATTATAGGGAAATGTCTAGTAGGTCAGTTTTGCTCAAGTTTACACTTGAATGTCTTGATTTTATCTTTGCATTATAAAATTTTAAGAATAGATTATAAAATAGAATAGATTTGGATTATAAAAATTTAAGAATAGATATACCTTTAAAACAATGTAACCTAGAAGGCAGTAAGGGGAAAACTATAAAAAGTCTTAGACAAACCTGCCAATCTGCCTTTTAACTTTGTTTTTATTCATTTTATGACAACATTCAGAGGAACTAGCTGATTTTTAAATCAAATTTGGTACACAATTAACTAGATATCAGTATATGTCTTAAGTTTGATTTTTTTTACTTTGCCATCTTGAAACAAAATAGAAAATGATCAATTTACAAATGAATGTATATTCTGCATATTTTGAACAGATTTTGTTGAGATCTGTCTCATGGGTAGATGTTATAGAAATATGACTTCAGAGAATAAGGTCCATAGTTCATAGAATCTTTCATTTGTATATGCAACTTTGATGATTTTGGTGTCATAAAACACCAACTGAGTCATCTAGTTCTCTGAAGGGTGTCCCCCTTCAGGCTGTATCATTATCAATGTGTTCTTCTTGAACTTGCACTGGTCTTCATTGGCAAGTCAGGAATAAAGGCTCTGATTAGTCCAGATTCAATGGTATTAGATGGATGGGAAGTCAGGATGTAGGCACAGAAAACCAATATGCCAAAATAATACAGCAAAGAAGTGTTTTGAGCAGCAATCTGTTGAAAGTATTGTGATGTTAGTGCACAATTAACACTTCAGATTGTTAGAAGCATATGACAAAATAGGAATAAGTCAGCATAGGGAATTAACTTTAAAGCCCAGCTTTTTCCAACTCCTTTCCTGTACATCTTTCCTCTCCCCCCAATTAAGGCTGTAACCAGGTTGACTGCTGCCTATTTCTTATCATTCTATGTGGATCTTGCTAAAGATTAGCCTCTTAGCTGACACTAATCTCTCTTATGATCCCAAGGCTGCCACATGCAACTGACACCGAAACTCTTGATATTAAAAAAAAATATGGCAGCTATTTGGGGTAATGGATGGATAGCACTGGGCTTACTTACTAGCTAGGTGACCCTGGGTAAATCAGTTACCCTCTCTGTGCCTCCTCAGTTTCTCAGCTGCAAAATGGTTATGATAATCTTACCTACTTCACAGGATTTTTGTGAGGATCAAATGAGTTAATACATGTAAAGTGCTTTCCAAACCTTAAAGCCCTATTTACATTAGCACTTACGAAGTTCCAAAAGCAAGGAAAAATCGCTAATTATAGCTCACATGTATGTAATACTTTAAAATCTACATTTACTTTCCTTACAACCACCCAGTGTAGCCACTAGCACCTCACTGTTATTAGCCCCATTTTACACGTGAGAAAACTGAAGCATAGAGAGGTTCCTACCTGTCCATTGTCCCATTGCTAAGTGGCAGAGCCAAGATTCAAATCTTGGAAGTCTGCTGAGATTTTGTACTCTATTACATAAAGATGCAATAATGGAGTCCTTAACTAGACTCATAAGTCCCCATTAAGTAATGATCAGGATAAAAGATGACAGAGCATAGTATCAGGGAGCATAGATTTAGAGTTAGAAGGGACCTTGGAGGCCAACAGATCCAAACTCTTCACTTTATAGACACTGAAGCACAGAGACATGAAGGGAGTTTTCCAGAGTCACACAGCTAGCAAATATCAGAGGTAGAATTTGAACTCAGATCTCTTTGACTCTGAGTCCAGTGCTCCATCTCTCTTATTACCATTCAATTACCTATTGTGGAAAACAAAAAAAAAAATGCATTGGAAATCAGAGGAACAAAGTTTTTTTTTGTTTTTGTTTTTGCTAGGCAATGGGGTTAAGTGACTTGCCCGGGGTCACACAGCTAGTAAATGTTATGTGTCTGAGGCTGGATTTGAACTCAGGTCCTCCTGAATCCAGGGCTGGTGCTCTATCCACTGTGCCACCTAGCTGCCCCGAGGAGTGAAGTTTTAATCCTGGCTTTGCCACTTATTGTTGACTTTGATCAGGTCATGTCACCTTTATTGGCCTCAGTTTTCCCATATGTAGAATCAGGGGTGTGGACTAGATGGCCCTTTACCCCTTCCATTTTGATATTCATGTAATTGATATCTTATTAAGCAAGAACATTCTTTTAGAACTTAGCTGGGATTTCATTTGTATTGAGAATACCTGGTGCAGAAACCTCTCCCACCCCTCCACCCCCCACCCCTCAGCCTCCAGCCCAAAGCTGATCAACCCTTGCTATGCACTTAGAAAATTGCCTCCAGGACCCTATGGTAGAGCCAGCGTGTGTTAAAAGGCTGGACTTGAACTTAGGCTGTTCTCACTCTGAGACCAGCTCCTCTATGACATGCTGCTTCTCTAAAAAGCAGTATTAGCTCCTTTAAAAATCAAATATGTATGGAAATAACAATAATAATAGTTGGTATTTATATAGTGCTTTAAGGTTTGCAAAGGACTTTAAACAATATCATCTCAGCTGCTCCTTACAATAACCCTGGGAAGTAGGTGCTATTATTATCCCCATTTTTACAGATGAGGAAAGCTGAGGCAGACAAAGTGACTTGCCCAGGGCCACACAGCTAGTGTTTAAGGCCAGAGTTGATCTCAAGTCTTCCTAACTCCAGACCTCTGCTCTAACCATGGTACCACCTAGCTGCCAACTATTATTTCTTCTCCCATCCATTTCTTTTTATCCAAGTCTTAAGATGTTTCTTTATTGTTTCTCTTCCTCTATCCCTATTGTCTCCAAATTCCTAGAGTATACAGCTGGCAGATTTGGACAGGATGACTCCACAGCATATGCTCTCTTCAGACTTGACCACAACCAGGAGGAGATGGTCACCGTCTCCATGTTTGTCCGAACCCGCAAGTCATCTGGCTTTCTCCTGGCCTTGAAGAACGGTACTTTCAACTACATTAATATCTGGCTAGAACATGGAAGAATAGCAGTGTTGACTCCAAGTTCTCCTAAGTTATTGGGAAAATCCCTTCTAAATGATGGAAACATTCACTTGATATCTTTGAAAATGGCACCAAATAAAATTGAACTCTATCAGTCCTCCCAAAACTTAGGATATCTTTCTACTTCCACAAGGAAAATTCGAAGTGGAGACATTCTCTATGTTGGAGGCCTACCAGACAAAAAAGAAACTGAATTCTGGGGTGGATACTTCAAAGGATGTATCCAGGACATAAGATTAAATAGTCACAAACTGGAGTTATTCCCCAATGCAAAAGGAAATTCAACTCTCAATCAGACTCTCGTCAATGTGACACCTGGCTGCACTGGGGACAACCTTTGCAAGGTAGGATTTTCCACAGTACCAACCCTCACAGTGTGGTTTGACACATCTATTTGGATTTGTTATTCAGTTGTTTAAGTCATATCCAATTCTTAGCATCTTAATTTGGGGTTTTCTGGCTATTTCCTTCTCCAGCTCATTTGGCAGATGAGGAAACTGAGGCAGATTGGGTTAAGTGTGTGAGGCTGGATTTGAACTTAGGTCTTCCTGACCCAGTGCTCTATCCACTGCACACCTAGCTCTCCCATCCATTTTGAAACTGCTTATGTAGTTTCCATTTATATCAAGGATGCTGTAAATACATCATTGGTAAAGCCCAATCTGTGTGATATTTTTTCTAGCAGCAGTAACCTCTGGTATGGCCCCCTGGTGGCCAATAACAAACTAGTTCAAGGAACAAGGAGTTCAGAAAACTTACTGAGGGCAAACATGCCATTTTTGAACTTAGCACCATGCACCAATCACATGAACTGATAGACCACAAAAACGAAAGATAAAAAAAAAGACTAAAATCCTAACAGCAACTACCCCTCACCCTTCTCAGGAGTCAGCAAACCCACAGGCCAAGTCCAGCCCACCTCTTTTGTGTAGGGCCAGTAAACTAAGGATTTTTTGTTTTTACATTTTAAAATGAAGTTTTATTGAATTTAAATTTTTAAAGCCATTTTTAACTCTATGGCCATGAAGAAACAAGTGGTAGTTGGATCTAGACCTCAGGTAGTAGCTTGCCAACCCTAAACAGGGAGCAGGAACTAGATTTATGATTTCATTAGTTAATAGAGAGCTGCCTAAGAGACTTGCCCAGTGTCACACAGCCAGTGTGTGTCAGAAGCTAAACTTGAACCTAGAGCTTCCTGGCTTCAATGTAGACATTGTATACACAACAGCACATTATCTTTTTTAGATTATACAAAGGATTTATTTCCTGAGCTTTTATTGCCATTTTATGGGTTTAATTAAGTCAACTTTGGTATTGAAATGACCTTATCCACCAAAAAGTTCAATATTTCTGAAAAAGTCAACTAGGAAGTGAATCGGAAGGAAAGTAGCTATCTTATTTATATTACTTCAGTTTTCCATAAACATTTATAAAATATTATTTGACAAACCAAATGCTTTCTTTTCTTTTTCCAGTCCTATGCTCCTGAAGAGAAGCAGGGTGGGGTAGCAGTATAAAGAGTTGGTTAGGATCAGGAAGATGTAGGGTTCCAGGTCTGTCTCTGACTATCTATGTGAATGTGGACAAGTTACCATACAAGAGAGTTCTCCACATTGATAAAATCACAACTCTGAGCAATGTCATCGGCAATAAAGAAAAATGTTCTCAAAGCATACCACACACCCCAAATTAGAAGAATCTGTCCATTGAGTATGGAGCTCCATGGATAAAATTTAAAAAGGCACTTACATACATGTGGAATCACTAAAACTTGCATTTCATTTGAAACACTTTGGAAGCACCATCTAAAACTAATATGGTAGTAACCATTTTTCCTGATTGGGAAGGTTTCCTCTCATGGAAAACCCTTTTGGAATGTACCAAAAGAGACTAGATAAAAGTCCCTTGCTCCTTTGACCTCTAAGCAGTGTCTTTTGTGTTTTACACACACACACACTGAGGACTGAACATGTTAATCATGTCAGACACAGCTATTCTTTTTTTCTTAGCACAGCCCAGATCTGGGAAAGGATAAGGTGTGATTGGGGTAAGAGATGGGGGAGGAGGAGGGAGAACAGGTACTTTTTATATAGTCTTGCTTGCTTCCATTCTACTTCTACGTGATAATATTATTTCTCCTTTTCATTTCTTCCTTCTAGTACAACCCTTGCCACAATGGAGGTGTTTGCTATTCCATCTGGGATGACTTCACCTGCTCATGTCCCCCAAACACAGCAGGAAAAGCCTGCGAAGAAGTCAAGTGGTGTGAACTCAGCCCATGCCCACCTGAATTCCAGTGTCAGCTGGTGCTACAAGGTTTTGATTGTGGGTATAATTAAAAGACACCATCTTTTCAAATGAATCATAAAGAGACATCCACACAAAAATAATGCAGACCAAATTATCAGCTTCCTAAAAATGAGGTGTCCCAACATAAGCACTAGGAAAAGTCTTGAGTTAATCCCAAAGCCCTTTTCTCTTTTCTACTTCTTTCAAGATTCCCCTGACTTCAAGTGCAAGTCAGATCGGCCTCCTCTTTGGCTGCCTCTCCTGTCTCTTGATAATCCCAAGGAGATGTGGAGCAATCCCAGCTCTAACTCTTCTGATGAATAAAAGCAATCAATCTTCTATACTTCCCTGCTCCCCCAAATGAAATGCAGCCCAGGGAGCCCTAGGTTACAATCTCTCTGAATTACTGGGAAAAAGTGATCCTGCAGTCTGAAAGATTTCTCACCCCACCTTTAACCCCATTGGATAATATAATGGAGCTTTGAGGCTAGGGGGAGGAATAGCCCAGGGATTAAGAAGGAAAGTGAGCATTCTTTGAACCCTTCCTGCTTGTGCTGAGTGGCTGCTCTACTTGAATAGAATGAAACTCACTTCTGCCACTTATTACAGCTGCGACCTTGGTTAAGTTTCTTAACCTCTATAAGGCTCAGTTTCCTCATATGTAAAATAAGTTTGTCAGTTAATGATTGTTTCTCTATTTTATTTATTATCTATATAATTATTTATGTGCCAGGCACTGTGATAAGGATACAGAGGAAGGCAAACTGAGGGAGAAAAACAAGACAGCCTCTTAGGTCTACAGCTATGAGTTATAAAAATGATTTAATATCATAGTTCCAGTTTTGCTGCCCCATTTTCTGAACAGCTCCATCATGTCACACTTCTTCCTCTCTCCTGCATTGAATGAAGGGGACTATCAATGCCCAGTTGACGTGACTTTACCAAGATTGCTCACTGTTGCCTCTTAATTAACAACAACAACAGCAACAATAATAATAAATCCTAATCTCTGCTTTTGAGAAACAGCATTTTAAAGCTCATCACCAAATCTGGGTTTCCATCTCTGCTTGGGGCCTATCCCAGGATTAAATTCTAGTTTGCTTTGGGCTCCTTTGGGAAACAAAAGTTACACTGACTGTGATAAATGGGAAAAGGCTAAAGATTAAAACAGGTTTCTCTGTTTTATTTGTTTCTTTTTTTTTCTTTTTTTTTATTTATTCATTGGGCAACATCTGTCTGGTTTAGACTGCGAAATAGTCCATCACTTGCCGATGCTTTAGTAAATTGTTTCTCTTACCCTGTAGGGTTAATTTTAGGATTTTCTCTTTCATTTTGGAATGAACATTATTGGTATCTTGGTTCCCTTTTCTTAAGTAAAACATCTGAATGATAAAACTTAAGTCCCTAATCCCAACAGCATGCTACAGAAAGTCCAAGTCACTCTAATGCTATCTTTGCAAAAAGCACAAGATTTCTGAGACTGAGGGCCCCAAATTAATGACCATCATTCAGCCCATATCATTTCACCTTGTTCCTCTCATTTGCTAAATTGCAATGCAGAAAGCCGCCTAAGACTCGGGTAATGCAATCCCACAAAGAAATGTCCTTTGAAAATAGAGTTTTGGTCAGTGTTTTGGGGTTTTTTTTTCCACAGAGATAGTGAAGCAGGGTCAACATATGTAAAATGTGAGAGAAACAGCTAAAGTATCTGACCTCAACCAGACAAAAATGTCTAAGTCAAAAGGCTTTATATATGACTTAACTTAGAGAAGAGAGAGACCGTATATAATTGGATAGATATGATGCCATTTTCCTTTGAGAGAGGTGAAGGGTTCAGTTAGTACAAATGCTAGAGTTCACCTTTTCTATTTTCTAAGATCAAATTTTACAAGATGTTATGATCCAATCACCATAGGCTTTTAAAAAATGAAACTACATTGAGATTAGGTCTAACAGTTCAGTTTGTACACAGCCATGGATTTAATTTATCCATGGCGATTTTATTCAGGATCTTATGTATATTTCCCTAACTTTAAACCAGAGCTTTTTAAAGCATGAAGTTAAGGGAGGAGCAATCAAAGGGCGGCTGTGAGGGAAGTGCTTTGTATGAGGCAGACATGTAGTGGCCTGAGAGTCAAGCTCAAAGTCTGGAGACATGAGTTCAAGTATCACCTCAGCCAGATGTTAGTTGTATGATCCAGGTTCTCACTTAACCCTTGAGTGGCCCAGGCTGCTCTGTCGGTCTACAAATGGTAGAACAGATGCTGTTCTACATTGGCAGATAGAGTCCGGAGCCATCCCACCTTTACCCCAACAAAACTGTTGTTATTATAAGCTAAATGTGTGCTAATGATAGCCAGATGGCCTGAGTAAAAGGAAGGCAATAAGTGCCAAAGAAGACTATGAATTTGTTAAGAATAGTTCTTCATAGAATCACAGATTTAGATGTAGAGGAGCCCTCAAAGGTCATCTTAAAAGGTGAATCTCACATTTTAGAGATGAGGAAACTGAGATCCACAGAATTTGAGATTTGTCTGCAATCACATACAGACAAAATAGCAGAGCCAGGTTGGGTACCTAGGTCCTTTGACTACCACGGGCATCATGGTTATAACCCAAATCACAGGCAGTGATCATGACATATTCAAAAGTGCTATGCTCTGACTGAACTTGAAAATAAATTTTTCATTTATTGCCAGAAGTAGTGGGAAAAATAAATTGTTCATTTACTGCCAGAAGTAGTGCGGAAAATGTCTTTTGTAGTTTTCCTCTGGCTGGGCAGTCTCCTCAGCAGGTGTCTTGTGATATGCCTAGTAATCATATCCTCCCCGTATGATATGCACCCAGGGCTGTACTGGAACCAGCTCAAACCATCTCTTGGAAGATTATTAAGTGTAAGCAGCATTTATACCTCACTACAAATCAGTACTTGATTGTTTTGTTGGTTGTCTGGACTTAAGAAAGTAATAGAGAAATGTAATAATAATGAAAATTAAACTTAAAAGTGTTTTGGGGCTACTTTTTCTGGAGAGCCAGTGTTAAACATTTACCACCATATCCCTTACACTCTTCCAACTGCAGGTATCTTTGTGCCCTTTGTGTAGGGCTGGTTTGTTTTACTTAAGTGCAAAAAGCCCTCATTATGGCTCTATAAAATGAAGACTTAATCCATTTTGTTGCATTGGGTTGTTGTGCACAAAGCTGGACTTCTAATAAATACCACAGTGCTTGGAGGACTGCATAATAATTCCTGAGGTTTCAAAGACTCTCTTTCTACTTAAGACTAAAAAAAAAAACAACCAAGCAAATTATACACGGTGGTCTTATCAAGGTAGCAATACGAGGTATGGACCATGACTGTTGTTTATAAATTATTTGTATCACAGGGCTTGTACATTTTGGGCTCAAAGGGACCTTAGAAGTCATCTAATCCAACCCTTTAATTTTAAAGGTAATGAAAAGAGAGTGTTGAGAGGTTAAGTCAATTGCCTAAGATCAAAAAGTATTAAGACAGCTGGGATTTGAACCGAAGGTCCTATGACTTTCCACTATATCATGCTTAATGAATCCTTCTTGATTAAGTGATTGAAAAAGCCTAGATCAGCTAACTGGTATTTTCTTTCCTTAGGTATTGTCAATGCTGTGTTCCATGGGCGGGAGAGTGCCATATTTTTCAGAAGCAATGGAAAGATCACAAGAGAACTCACCAATATTACGTTTGGCTTTCGAACCAGGGACTCGGATGTCATCTTGCTGTATGCAGAGAAAGAACCAGAATTCATCACTATAAGTATTCAGAATTCTAGATTACTATTTCAATTACAAAGTGGCAATAGCTTTTATATGCTGAGCCTGAGGAGTATGCAGCCAGTGAGTGATGGAATGTGGCACCAGGTGTTTCTTTCTATGATGGAACCATTGGCCCAATCCTCTCGTTGGAGAATGGAGGTGGATGACCAAACAACCATTGTGACTAGTACAGTGGCCACCGGAAACCTCAACTTTCTAAAGGAAGGGACAAATATTTATCTGGGTGATAAACCTTTTGACAATCTAGATGGTCTTCAAGGATGTCTGAGCTCAGTAGAAATCAGTGGCATTTATCTCTCTTACTTTGAAAATACTTATGGCCACACTAAAAAGCCCCAGGAAGAGCAGTTTCTCAAAATATCTACAAATCCAGTAGTCACTGGCTGTTCACAGGTGGATGCCTGCAATTCTAACCCCTGTTTGCATGGTGGAGACTGTGAGGACTTCTATAACTCTTATGGCTGTGTGTGTCCCATAGGGTGGACAGGGGCACACTGTGAAATCAACATTGATGAATGCTTTTCCAAACCCTGTATCAATGGCAACTGCTCTGATAGGATTGCAGGCTACGTGTGTAGGTGTAATCATGGCTACACAGGTGTGAACTGTGAAACAAACATTGATGACTGTGAGAATCACCAGTGTGCAAATGGAGCTACCTGTATTGATGGCATCAATGGCTATTCTTGTCTGTGTTCTGGTAACTATACAGGAAAATTGTGCAGGTAAGTGTTATCACTGGAGGGACCTTTATCTTTAGAACATACCTTAATCCTTTCTCTTTTAGAATGAGAAAACTTTAATCCCCGGGGTACATAATGGCTTCCTCACTTCTTATGCCAAGTGGTTAATAGGAAGTTAGGTGGCATCGTGGTGCATGCTGTCAGGACTACTTGGGTTCAAATCCTATCTCAGGCACTAACTAATTTTGTGATCCTGGGTAAGTCACTCAATCACTCTATAACTCTAAATTTATGATCCTATGAAAGTTCAACTTCGCTAAAATTTTTCCCTAAAAAATTATATTGCTTCAAGATTTTCGTTCAAGGAAGTCGTCATTATCTTCCATGCTTTACATGTTTCAAAATTTCTGAAACATTAAAGTTATCTATTTAATATTTATTGAGCATTTACTATATTTAAGTACTGCAGGGGAGGGGGAGAAGATATTCCTTATTCTCAAGAAGCTTAGATCTATTTCTATGTTTTGGCACGCATTTTTAAATAACTCTATTTTCAGATAGGCACACCAACCTGCCCAAATGAAGTATAGTTATTTACAGTCAATCACAGCAAAATGAATAGCCCTCCCATATGAGCTATTTCATTCTCTCTTGCTTAGTGGGCTTGATCACAGTGTATTGTAAAGGTTGCATAATGTATGATAATGAGCTCGAGGCTAGGAATTTGACCTGCATTCAATTCCATTAAACAAGAATTTGTGAAGTGCCTACTAGATGCCAACCAAGTATTATGTAAAGCACATGGATATGGATTCATACACACACACACACACTTGCTCCTCCCCTCAAGAAACTTCCATTCTACTGGTGGATGTAACACGGACACAAATAAGCAAATACTAAATATGCAGAACATAAATGCAAAGTAACTGGGGACGGATGGCACTGGTAACAGTAATGTTGGTGGGACAGGATTTAGGAAGGCCTTTTTAGAGGGGTTCCAAGAATCAAAGATAAAAAGAAAAAAATCCACCTTCTATGAGAAGCTTTTCCTAGACCACTCTCTCCCCACCTCCCTCAGTACATTGCCTGAAACATAGAAAGAGCTGGATTCATTCTTATTGGTTGACTGTTTAATAATAATAAGTAACATTTAAATAGAGCTTACTATGTGCCAGGCCCTTTGCTAAGCATTTTATAATTATTATCTCATTTGATCCTCGCAATAACCCTGGGACATAGGTGCTGTTCTCATTCCCATTTTACAGAAGAGGCAGAGGTTAAGTGACTCACCCTGGTGTCACACAGCTAGCAAAGTGTCCAAAGCCGGATTTGAATGGAGGTCTTCCTGACTCCTGGCCTAGAGCTCTAACCACTGTACCACCAGGCTTCCTAAATAAGGAGTAATCCAGGCCTTTACAACAGTATGAAGGTGGGAGATGAATTGTCATTTACAGGAAACAGGAAGTAGATCAGTTTGGCTAAAATGTAGCATATATGGAGGTTAGGGGTAGGTGGGAAATAACATATAATCAGTCTGGAAAGATAGGTTGGAGCTCAGTTATGAAGGGCTTTATATACCCTAAAGAGGAATTTCTATTTTATCCTAAAGCAATAAAGAGTTTATGAAACTTGCTGGCTTTTCCATTTACTGGATATATGACCTTGGGCAAGTCACTTCCCCAAGATCTCCCTCCTTAGTTTTCAGGTTGGTGAAAGGGGAATTTATATCTATCCTACTTCTTGGCTTTACTGTGAGAGTCATCAAATGAAACTGGATTGGAAAACACTTCGAAAACTGATTATACAAATAAAAGCTTTTATTGGAGAGGCGCTTTGGTATAGTCATAACTGATAGAATTCTAGACCTAAAGTCAGGAAAAATTGCATTCAAATCTCACCTCTGATACTAATTGGTTATAAAACCATTAGAGCCCCTCTCTGAGACTTTAGATTTGAGGTGTGTACCTATGCACCAATGAAATCACAGATCCTATATGTTAGTCAGTCAATGTTCATTTATCCATCATTTACCATGGGCATTCTGCTAAGCTCTGGGAATACAAAGAAAGACAAAACGTTATCCCTGCCTCCAAAATGTGACATTCTGGGGGGAGATAATATATAAATACTGAGGTACAGTCAAGATAGGAAGTAGTAGATGGAAGATGATCCCAGAAGGAAGGAGCAGGGGATGGAGAAGAGAGGGGACCATTAAAGGCTCCAGCAGAAAGTAGGATTTGAGCCCAATCCTAAAGGAAGCAAGGTGGGTGAGGAGAGAAGAGGAGAGGAGAAAGAGCATTCTAGGCCTGGAGGAAAACAGAAACAACGTTACAGAGAAAAGAGATGGAGTGTTACATCCAAGGAATGACAAGTTATCCAGTAGCTAGACCAGAGAACGGATGGCAGAGACTCATGTATAGGAAGCTGGAAATGTGGAAGGTGAACAGCTTTAAATGCTGAAAGACTTTCTATTTGATCCAGCAGTTGTAGAAAGCTTCTCAAGTGGCCTCACAAAATGTACATGGTATTAATATACACATACACGTATATACATATTTACCTGTGTTTGTGTGCATTTACATCCATGTATGCAAAGACAGCTTCATTTTTGTCTTCATATCCCCATCGTGGAGAACTGTGCCTGGCACAGAGTAGGTGCTGGTTGAGAGAATGACTAAAATGTTCAACAAGATACCGCTCTCTGGTACATTTAAAAGCACCAGCTCCAGAATTCAATGACTGAGCTCAAATTCCTAATTCTAATTTCTAATTCAAATTAGAAGCTTACTAACTATGTGACCCTGGACAAGTTCACAACCTCCCTGGACCTCAGTTCCCTCATCTGTAAAATGAGGGGACTGGACTACATGGCCTTCAGATCTATGGGTTCAAATGGGTTGGTTTCTGTGAATGGCCATGTCCCCTTCTTCTTCCCCTCCCCCCATATTAAGCTTCCCTGGCATTTGCACACATGGTCTAACAGATACTAAAAGCATCTAAGGCATATAGGGCTTTACAGGGTAAGATTTCACTGAAAACAAAATTGATACACATAAACTTCAGCTGATGATACTGTGAAGCATGTGGCTGGATTCCAGAATCTTACATGGATGCCATTACATATAGAGCCTGATTGCCATCCACAATGGCCACACTCTACACCCAGGAGCAGTTCCCATTCTGTTCTCTATACTAACATCTTGGAGAGAACTTGGACTGAGTTCTGTTTTGCAATGAATTATTAGATAGGGAGCAACAAGGCCTGGCAGGGCAAGGGGAGGTCAATTCTGAAAGCCAATGGCCAAGTCACATGGGTGATTTGGTACCAGACTGCTGTCCTGGTTTTCTGGCCTTTGAGAGGCAGGCTTTTTTTTTTTCCTATTGCTTTGGGTGATTTACTAGGTAGGCAGCGGCAAATATAGTAAGTTCCTTTCCGATTCCAAATTTATAGCCACACCATGGCATAGATCTTGTCTCCTACAAGAAAACCGTGTAGACATGGAAGATGTATGGCTGCTCCTGCTGCAGCCCCCTGCCGTGCCTCATTTAGAGGGGAAAGTAACTCATGTGTAATACTGAGCGTTTAAACATTTGGAGCTAAGTCAGCCTGTGTTCTTAATTAGCCAGACAACTGCTCCACGTCGGAACTTTTTTTGGGGAAAAAAAAAGTTTTCTTGAATGAAATGAACAAGATGAACAGCTGTGACTGTCACTCTTATCTCTCTAGACAAACCAGATTACCAATGACAGTTTGTGGGAACGAGAGAAGAAACCTCACTTGCTACAATCTCAGCAACTGCACAGAGCTCCAGGGCGATTTAAAATGCGTGTGCCTGCCAGGTTTTACTGGAGAATGGTGAGCCACCTCAGGAGTTAACTTAAAATTCATGATGGGGGAGAGAATTCAACTAGATGATCCAAGCTTCTTCAGGCTCCAATGCTCTTCCTCCCCCCATCCCCACTGATTTCTTATCTCAATCCCCAGAGGAAAAATCTCTATAGATGCAGGCATTTAGAATTAAAAATTTTAACATGGTTCAATGAGAGACAGACAGGATGGTCTGTAATGTAAACACAAAGGAATTAGAGTCAGTTAGTCAGAGACCTTAATAGGAAAATGTAACTGATAAAAAATTCGAAGGTTATTATCCCCACCTCCATGATACCAATATTTCTGGCTCCTCCCTTAGCATGTAAAAGCTCCTGGCTCCATGGGACTATCGCAAGAATTCCAAACATGGCAAAAATGAGGTTTCTATCAATTTAAAATTAAACAGTACATAAGAAAGAAAGGCAAAACCACCAGCTTGCCAAGATATCCAGAAGCTTAGCAATAACTTCCTACACTTTTATTCTCCCTTCACCCACAGAGCTGACATCTAAGGCCCTCAGCCATTCCTCATCTAGTGGTCACAGAGGCAGACACATGAATACACTCACTTATTGGGAAATATTAGAAGAAAAACCATCATCTGCCAATCCCATAAATTAGCTCCAAAATCAGGTTGGGATCACCTAGGCTCCTACCCACCCCTGTACAGAATAAAGAAATTCAAGCACATATGACTCTAATATCCAAACTGTGCCCACATATATGATGGATTCTTTTTTTTTTTAAGTTAATTGAATAGTTATTGAGCAAATGTGTTTGGTGAGCTTGGGAGAGAGGGGTGTATGTAACACAAACTAGTCTGCCTGAATTTTTTACTTTTCAACCAGTTACTCTGGGCCAGACATGGGTATAATGTCCTTATTTCTGCCAAACAGTAGGCAGACTGGAGGCATTCCTTTATTTTGGCTGGTTGGATCCCTTTGGGGTGAATCTAGCTTTTGCCACACAACACAGCTTCTGTTGATGTTGCTAGGCATAGGCATCCATCCGCTTCCTGAGCATAGATGCATGGATATAGCAGGCTATGGCCCTAAGCCACATTCCTACTTTCCATAGTTTTTGTTACTCAGTTTAGACATTCTGTACATACCAATCAATGTCACACATCACATTAACTGCTAGAGACTGCTCAGCTGGCCTCCAACTTATTATAGCTCCCAAATGCTGCAACTAGTCTTCAGCTCTAAGTTTTGTATCATCTCCTTAGCTATCTTTGAGCCTTTGCTTCTTACATGGCAGTCCAGTCTGCTTCTGATTTCATGACATACTTTTTAAAAGCTAGCTATTCGTGTATTAATTATCCAAAGCTTTGGGGTATGTTATTTTTCCTTCCATTCTCACACATTGTTCCTGTTTAATATAAAGGGATCCTTTGTAAATCTCCATTTATTCATTCAAAAAATCCAGGATTTAAAGTTGAATTTTTAACATGAAAAATTGCTAGGAGCAGGGGAAAGGCTCTGAGGTTTTCCTTTGGCTGGGAGAGGGAAAGTAATGGGGAAGGTAGAGGGATCATCTGGGTAAACTTCCTCTCTGAAAATTGATTTCTAAACCAGCAAGCACTTACTTAATACTTTCCACATTTCCAAATCCCTTTCCCATCATTAGTTAATTCACCAGATGCTAATAGATTTATTTATTTTCATTTCTATCAACTAGTTAACCTCTAATGAACAGTCAAATGACTTCAGTACTGGCATCCTCTGTGTTGCTCAGCTCTATCTCCGTTAAAATAGCAACATAAAGAAAAGGGAAAGGGGGTGGGGGCTGGGGAGTGGGGACAGGGTTAGAGAGAAAAGCTAGAGAAATCCAAGGAAATGTTAGCAGTGTCTCATGGCCTAATGGATATAACTTATAAAGCCCCCAAAGATGTTGAAAAACTTTCAACTTAAAATGTGTCTCCTTTGTTGACTGGTTAAATCCCATACTTGACAAAATCGCCCCAGCAGGTTGTGAATGATGGATGAAATGGAACACTCCTGCCCACCCGGTACAGAGAGTGCTTTGGCAGACCCTGATAAGTTGTAAAATTTAGCTCAGATCTAATCGGAGAAGACTCCTTCCAGCCCAGAAGCCTAGGCCAAAAAAGGAAAACAAAATTTCTCAAGCATGCAAGGTATCTGTGGGGGTAAGGGTATGTTTTTCTTGGAAGATACTGACTTTTCCTTACTCCTTCTCCCTTACCTACCACCCTATTCATCAAGAGTCTGGGTAGTCTGTTAGACAAACTATGCTTGCCTATGATTCAGGAGATAAGCGTCTTTCTCACCTAAAATGCTAAGCCGTATTTAAGTGGGATTTGATGTGAATTTCAGAACTGTACAACTTGGCACCATTGAGAATTTTTTAAGTTTATGGACAAGTTGGCTGGCCAAAGACAAAACAAATTAGCAGTGTCATCTTGTCAGCAGAACTACAAAGGAAAGGCTCCCAGGTCTTCTCAAAATAATGTTCCCTTCTGGGGATTATGCTCTTGAATGTCAGGGAAAGTTCCTGAAAAGCTGAAGAAGGTCCCGAGCACTTGAAGTACAGCTGTATTCCCAGTTAGAGCCACTTCCGATCTACTTTGCCTTTTTCTGTGGAGTGCAAAGTGAAAACAGAATCACAGACCTTCTGAAAATGAACTTTTTCGATGTTTTGGTTGGATTTCCCCCTTAGCACACTAGCACCCTCCCGGATGATATAAATAGGGGCACTGTTGGTTAGAATCTTGGCTGCATTCATTCAGCTGCCTCTGATATGCAAGGTATTGGATGGCAACAACATCCCCTCCCTTATGGTGTTCACACGTCCCTAATAAACATAACTTTTATAAGGTGGGAAAAACACACTAATACTCTCCAGAGAGAAACTAGGTTTTACATTGCCCCAGCTTCTCAGTTGGATTCCAAAGACATACACCTGTTTTATTCATTCTAGCTAAGTGAAGACATTTTTTCGAGGATATACTTTCTTTACCCTGAGCAAGAGGTTTGATAGAAGAGTTTTAAAAGGTGTTCTCCCCACATTGCATGGCAGCCGGGGATAAGATTTTGTTCTGAATCCTGATGAAATACTCGTTATTTCTCAGTAAGCTCATTCAACAAGTTGGGGATGGGATGTCTCTCTTTGTTCTTTGAGGTGCGAAAAGGACATCAATGAGTGTGCCTCTTCCCCCTGCCTAAATGGAGGCCTGTGCCAGAACCTGCTCAACACGTTTCATTGCAACTGTGAGGGAAACTTCGCTGGAGAGCGCTGTGAGCTCGACGTAAGCGACCTCTCCTTCTATGTCTCTCTCTTACTGTGGCAGAATCTCTTTCAGCTTCTCTCTTACCTCATTCTTCGAATGGATGATGATCCAGTTGTTGAGTGGGGTGAACAGGAAGACTACTAAAAGTATCAAACAACCTTCTCTAATTTATGAGCCAGTGAAACCTAACAATAGATGCCTTACTTGGGTGCAAAAGTCAGTTTTAGAACTTAAAAAAAAATAGCAACCTGAGTTTTCAAATAATTCCAAAGGCAATTTTGAAGCTTATGGCTGGCATTTCACATGCTATTATAATGCATTTCCTTGTGATAGCTTTAAGCCTCATTAGCACAAAAACTGTTAGCATTTAGAAGTTTTCACACAAGTGGGCAGGGCACAGCTGCCATTATAAATCAAGTAATGATGGATTGTTCTGTGTGACAGTCAGAAAAAGGGCCCCTGCTCTCCTATCCATTTCTGTAGCTAAATTTACATTGTGATTTGCCTGCATTCACTGCTCTTCTACTGTCTTTTATGTTACTTCACTAGGGTCTCTCCTTTATGACAGGATGGTCTAAATTTGCAAGTTAATGATTGAACTGCCTTTGCCTCCCATCCATGTGGTTATGCAGAGCTACTTAAATGAAGTTGTCCTACCTCACTATGATAGGATGCAAATATATGTGTGTACATAAATATAAACTATCTATGTACATATACATATTAGAGGAGAGAGAAGGGGTGTGTGTGTGTGTGTGTGTGTGTGTGTGTGTGTGTGAGAGAGAGAGAGAGAGAGAATGAAAATGATCAATAGCAAGACACTAACACTGGGAAATTTTAAGTCACGGAAAATTTGGTAAATGAATCTTTGGATGCAATTAGTTTCAATAGAACAAATTATACCTAGGTACAGTTTTATTCCTGATCTATGAAACATTCCTCTATTAAACAAAATGTCAGGCTAAGCCTCCCCATATCTCCCACCCTACTATTTTGAAGAGAAGACTTTTCTCTTGGACTTATGTATTTTGGGGGTTATTAAGAGATCTCTTAACAACCTCAGCTTTCAAAAACCACATAATATATTAGTGCTATATAATATTTGTATACAAGACAGGGGTCAAATAGAATCCTAGATGACTAAATCTTTTTAGACCTGGGTTTTACAATCTTTTACAAAGAAATTTGTTCTATAGAGCCAATTCTTTGAAAGTATTTAAGAGGCAGAGACCTTCCCATCATCAAAATATGGTTGTAGCTTTGAACTTGACTGTGCATATACACACTCAACCACTACCACACCGATGAGATTTTCATTTGAAAATCATGGGTCAACACAGTGCATATAAAAATAAGATATAATAATACTAGTGTGTCTTATTTAATATATTACTTTACAGTATGTAAAGACAGTCATTGGAGGAAATTTTATTCGCTACTATTTTTGCAACTCCCTTCAGCCTGGCAATTTTTTGCTCTGCAGTAGGTAATAGGCAACATTCATATGGCACTTGGAGAATTACTAAGTGCTTTATACCTATTTCCTCATAGGATCCTGACAAAAGCTAAGTGAGGTAGCTGCTATTATTATCCTTATTTTTTAGGTGAGAAAGCTGAGGCTGCAAGAGGTTAGGTGACCTGCCTGGGGTCACCCAGCCAAGGAAGTGTCTGAGGCCAGATTCAAACTCAGGTCTTCCTGACTCCAAATCCAGGGGTCACTACACCAGTGAATCAATCAGTGAGTGTTTATTAAGTGTATACTTTATGCCAGGCACTGTGATAAGTTCTGGGAATACAAAGAAAAAAACAAAAACAATCCAAGAGTTTTCTTCCTTCTAATGGGGAGAGACAGCATATACACAAATTTGTGCATACATGACAAATATAAGTATATAAAAGGTAGCCTTAGAAGACATGAACAGCTAGCACAAATATTTGTACAAATGTAAAAGCAAGTTTTTTCTATTTTGATCCTGTGACAATAAGCAAATACATTCTTAATTTAGATGCTAAAATAATGATAGCATTAAAAAATTCTTTTGGCATATGCCTTGATTTAAAACATGGGAGTAATAAATGAGCTAGGCAATTCTTACCATTTCTACAACTAAAGATGTTTTTAAAATGTTATTTTCCAATGTAAATGACCAGGGTAAAGCTGACATTCATCTTTCTATACAACATTCTTCACATCTAAACATGGCACATGAATCCCTCTCTTGGGACATTTAACAAAGGTGCCTCCAGAAGTAGATACCCCAGTAATAGTCCTTCTATCCAAGGGGTTAATTCTAATTGGAACCAACTTGGGATGAAGATAGTTAATTTTATTTTTATAGAGCAATTAGACGATTTTATACCACAAGTGTGTGTCATGTAGAGATGTGTCAGTTACTTCATGGGGGCAGACAGCAACCAATCTCAAAGTCTTTGCTTTCTATACTCAGGGATTCCACCTAGTATCCACTTTCCTTAGTTGTCACACCACTGTCTCAGATGATTTCTTCTAAGTTGGTATTGTATGATAAGGCAGCTGGGGTAAAGATATTTCCCATCAACCATTCCAGTATAATCTTGCACTGGATAAGAAAATGGCCATAGCTGAAGACTGTTCAATTATGTAAAGATTTCATCCATACAACAAACATTAATGGAGAATCTATTATGTAACAGTAGCATATAAGATCATATGCCATACAATCCAGTTTATGACATCTAACATATGGTATAATTAAAAGCTGGTCATTCATACTTTCTCTGTATGTACAACACCAATGCCATCATCTTCACTGTGATTGTAAATTACTTTTCTTATTTTCAAAAGCTTTGTCATCCTGAAACATCCAACTTTTTAAAAAATGCTGTCCTTTATTCCCTTTGTATTTCTGTATTCTCTACCATGTGATTTGTGATCATAGCTTTCCCACTTCTTTACATTAAATAAACCTCTGCTTTTGTCTTTACTGCGTGTCTTCTACCTCTCACTTCTGTGCTGATGACTGTCTTCATTTGCTTTAAATGTGCCATGCCCTAAAAGAACCCACCAAGTACAACATACCACACTGACGCATGAGGCCTTGTCCTTCTGTCCTCCAAGACAGTGTCAGTAAGGAAGCACCCAAGGACACCAAGGCCAATTTGGTCTATGAGTGTCTTGTATTCATTCCCCTTATCCTTCTCTTTTTCTCCTTCTTTCTCCCCCTCTCTGGAGACATTTTAGGATACATCAGATTCTTGTCTATTCTGATCATTAACTTACTTGTACTGTCTCTATTAAAATCATGCATCCTGTAATCCTTCTCACCTCTCAAAACACAGACATCTTCTGAAAACCTTCCCCAGCTCTTTTCTTTGCTAAAGTTCTGAACTTGTCTCTTAGGACCACAAGCATACATTTCATTCTGTTCACAATTCAACTGCCATATGCAATCTCCAGATGGATGTCTTGGTAGCTATGTCTCCTTAGCCTTTATATTGGAGGGCATCATCACCATTATTGGAAAATAAACAGGTGGGAAATCTGTATCAGGGAGCAAAGAGACATGGCAGCAAATGGTTTGATATTCTAATGGAATTAGTATTTTCTCACCATTCAAAATTCTTTAGTAGGTTATTTTTTTTTAAATTGGGGAATTATTTTTTGAAATGTAAAATTAAATTCCTTTAATGAAGAGATTTGGTAGCTGAGGACAGACATTTTTTTTTTTCTTGAAAGGGTAAAAGATGAGTTTGAGACTACAATGATATGGGTTAGAAGCTAATGGAGAAAGTATAGCCATCCTTCTTAATAGCTAATTTTGTCACTGGCATAGATTCATTACCACCAAGCATGAATTTTTTCAAGCTTTTAGAGAGGTCACATGCAACTCTCTGATATTTACTTAGAGCCCATGTTAGAGCCCATGGAATTTATAAATGAATAACTGCATCAGGAATGTAATCCTCTTCAGAAAAAGTATCATTCTGTCTGAAAATGGATCCTTTTGGTTAGAGGAGTGGAGAGGTGGGGAAAGGCTAAGAAACTTAAATTCCTATGAGTTAATGAATTTTTATTTATCCCTTGACAAATATTTTAAGTTTCCATTGTGTGCAGTACACAATGCTAGGTATTAAGAGAGAGACATAGCAAGCTTCCTGCAGGCAAGAAGTCTTAGCTGAGCTATTAAAACATGTAACATACCAACACATGTAGCTGTAACGCACAATGTTGTATGACAAGTACATTAAGGAGGTACAAAACAAATTGGTGCCTGAAGTCTGAGCTGAAGAGGTCCTTACTGATGGAGGTTGGGATCACGAAGGAGTGTCATGGAAGAGTTAGACTCTAAAGGATGGTTAGGAATTCATCAAGTAATGAGAAAGAATGAGGAGATTCTAGGGAGAGGAAAAAGCATAAGCAAAAGCAAAGAGGCAACAAAATGCAGGATATGAGAGTGGAGCACAGAATGGCCTAATTTGCCATACATGAAGATAATTTAAATGTTCTGTTTTTCATATCTTGCTTTAGTCCTAAGTAAGAGCTTAATTTTTTACTTTTGTCAGGGGCCAACCTGATATTATGATACATATAGTGGAGAAATCTGGATGGGTTGATAGTAGAACTAGTTAGATCCTCAGCTAGTTAATGCCTATGCTTAAAGAACGTTAGTTGATAGACACAGATTCAGACTGGAGAAAAATGTCTAGTAGCAATGCTATAGGCCTCTTGTCCTTGGTCAAATACTGTTCAAAAATTTTATCTTGACTTGTATGAAGACATGTCAGTCAAATCTGTGAATGGCACAAAGCTGAGAAAGATTAGCCATTGGATGACAGAATAAGGATTGAAGGTAATCTTGGTAGCTAGAATGATGGGCTGAATCTAACAAGATGAAATTTTTTAAAGAGATAAATATGAAAACCTATACATTTAGAATGAGAAAATGAACTGTTTAAGTGTAGGATTAAAAAGCTCTGACTTAATAGCCTTTGGAATAGAAAAAGACCTAGAACTTTTAACAATGTGAGCCAACAGTATAATTCTATGGCCACCAACAGCTAACACAACATTAGACTGCAATAAGAAAAGTCATTTCTAGATCAAAGAGAAGACAAGTTCCATTGTACTACATACAGATCACTGTTTTGGGGACCAAATGAGAATGCATTTTATAAACCTCAAAATACTACACAAGTAAGTAGTTATTATTGCTGTTGTTGCCATTATAAGTCAGATCACCTCTGGAACAATGTGGCCATTTGGGGTGCCACATTTTAGAAGGGCTATTGTTAAAGTGGGATTTGTTGAGAGGGTTTGATGTTCATTCTACACAAGGGATGGGCAAAGGGAATAGGGCTGTGAATCCTAGGAAGAGAAATGATCATGGTAGTAATAACTGGTATTGCTATAAAACTAAATTTATTTGGTTTTGTTTTGAGGCAATTGGGGTTAAGTGACTTGCCTAGGGTCACACAATTAGTAAGTGTCAAGCATTTGGTCTGAAGCTGGATTTGAACTCAGATCCTCCTGACTTTTTTAGGGCCAGTGCTCTATCCACTGCACCACCTAGCTGCCCCCATAAAACTAAATTTGTAGAGCACTTTCCTCATCCTCACAACATTATTTCCTCCCTTTTTACAGATGAAGAAACTGAGGCTTAGAGAAATCAAGAAATGCCTACAATAAATGACTTGTCTGGGATTTCAGTTAAACTCTCTTTATACCACACGGGGCTGTAGGAGTGCCCTGTGGGCAAGAAAACTTGTTCCACTTGTCCCCAGAAGGTAGAATTAAACCTGGTTGGGGAAATTAACAGAAAATGGCTTTGGACTCATAAAAGGAAACCCTATCTAAGGATTAGAGCTGCCCACAATGGAGCGGACTCTTCACACATTAGGGAACTCTCCATTACTGGAGGTGTTCATTGACCAGAGAATGGGTAACTATCAGGACTGCGATAGAAGTATTCTTCAGTTGGGTAGGAGATTGGACTAGATGTTCCCTAATTTCCCTTCCAAAGCTAAAATTATATTATAGTTAATAAGGAATCCTAAGGTTCTTTGTGTTTGTGAAATGTCTTGTGATTATTTCATCTGTTATTCTTTGCCAAAACAGACAAAAGCCAAATAACGGTATCTGTATTTCCAGATCACAATGAGTTATATGACTTGACCAAGATTACCCAATGAGTTAGTGGCAAATTAAGGTGAGACAGGGTTGATCAGGTGTGATCATTAACACTTTGAACCACACTTTATAATGAAGAAATGTTTGAGAATGAGAAATTTCCCTAAGAATGTATTTTCACATGTACTGATTTATCATGCTGCTTTCTCGGGCAAAGAAAACCTAACACAATCAACTCTGCCCTACTTAGCATCTGAAGGGCATCTTTATCATGAAGAGCAAGGTTGGGTTTGCTATTTCTCACTCACAATGCAGGCTCAGTCAAACCTTGATGTGGGTACTTCACAACCTATTACACAGTTGGTGTCCAAATAATTCTGGGCATTTGGGGATATTTTATTCCAATGCATTGGTGCATTTTCCCCTTAAATTAGGTGTGAAAATGTCCTTGATTAGGAAAATGCTCAAAATTAAATAGAATTAAGTCAAAGAATTTCCATTGAAGTCATTGTATTGAATTACAGAGTTTCATGTTTTTTTTTCTGGAAGCTAGGACTCAAGAGACAAGACTTGTTTTTTGCACTTGTGCTAGTGACTGGCATAATGGATAAAATGTTGCACCTCGGGTTAGGAAGGCATGAGTTTGAATTATGCTTGACGCTCACAAGCTCCATAACTGTGGGTAAATCACATAATTCTTTGAACCTCAGACTTAGAGGCAGCTGTGCTGTGCCTGGAGTCTGGATGACCTCAGTTCAAATACAGCTTCAGACATTTAGTAGCTATGTGACTGGACAAGTCATTTAAACCCTGCCTGCCTCAGTTTCTTCAATCATAAAATGGAGATAATAATAGCCTACCTTCCAAGGTTGTGAACGTAAAATATTTGTAAACATTTAGTACAGTAACATATAGTAGGTGCTTAATAAATGCTTGTTCCCTTCCCCCCCTCCTATAAACTGGGAGAGTAACACCCACCTCACAAGGTGGTTGCAGAACTCAAAGAAGATAATGCATGTAAAACAGTCATCAAACCTTGAAGTGCTATATATCAGATGCAACTATCAAAGTATTTGGTCTGTTTTTAGTCAGGATTTTGAGGTATATCTTTTAAAAATAGGTGTTGTTACAGCTGTCTCCCTAGAGGAGGGTAGCCTACTTCAATGCCTCAACATTGGTTTCCTACTAGATGCTGAATGGGAGCTAGATTACATGGGCAATTTCTCCGTAATAATTGCCAAAATCATTCATCAAAACATTTTCCCTCAAATAGAATAACTTTACAGAATCACAGAATTTCAATTGGAAGACCATCTAGGACATCTTTAACTTAGCAGTCTGGTGAAGCCTAGGTACCCCTTCTTAGAAGAGTTGGGGGTTTTATTTTAATACCAATAGGATTACAAAGGAAAACAATTATATTGAAATATAGTTGTTAAAATATTTTTTAAAACAAATTCACAGAGTTCAGGCTAAGACCTGCTAGCCCTGAATCTTCTCAGTATTAGGCATATATGGGCCATAATACTATTAACCCTTATTTATCAATCACAAAGCATTTTTTTAAACACTTACAACATGCTGGGCAATGTGCTTAAGTGCTGGGGTTACCCTCAATGAACTCACATTCTAATGGAAGAGCTCCCATTTTAATTTCTACCTTATTCAAAAATGATTGGGGAATGGCATTGTGGTTAGCAACTGTGCCATATATACTTTGCATATACTACCAATTTTTAAAGGAATAGCATAAAACACAAAACATGAAAACTTTTATTTTTGAATTGGTTATGTGATCTTAGCTATCTATAGAACACCTGATAAGGAAACTGTTTCCACCCATGCAGATTTGCATCTGCTGTCCACTTAGAGAGTTTTACAATATTGCCTGGGGAACTAAGGAAGTTCACTAACTTGCCTAGGTTCACACAGTGAGTGGGGATCAAGAGTGTCATATGAACCCAAGCCTTCCTGTCTCTGAAGCCAGTTCTCTATCCATGCCTTGGCTACCTTCCAGAATACCAACACTATATTTAAACAAAATTTCATCTTTCTTTAACTTTTCAGAAGGTATTTCAAAATTTTTCCAATGAATCTAGAGCATTATCAAGTAGCAGACTTCACGTTTAGAAGGCAGAGGAGAATGGATAAAAGGGTCATAGAATTAGAGCCAGAAGAGACCTCAGAAGTCATTTAAATCACACATACACCCCATTTTACAGATAAGGAAACTGAGGCCCAGAGAGGTTGAGTGACTTCCCAAGGTTTTAGTGGTCCCTACACTCCCTGAAATTATTTTGCATTTTAAAATATATTTTATCTTTATTTATCTGTGCCCATGTTATCCTTCCTACCTCACCCTGCATCCTCAAGATATGGAAGTGTCATGAGCTCAGACACCATTTTGTTTTTCTTTCTATCCAGAATATCTAGCATGGAATTAGGCCTGTAGAACACTGTTAATGTTGATGAAGGTTGAACTAAATTGAATTGAGCTGCCCAAGGTCACACAGGTGACTTTGTTAAAAGAAAGAGCTGGAATTCAAAAGGGCTTCTGTTAGAGGCATTGGATTGGCCTCTGATGCCACTTCCAACATTCCACCCACTATCTCAGGCTGCCACAATCTGTTTATTACAGAACTTTATCTCATTAATAAGACAATCTGGGATTTTTCTAACCTTGAAAGGACAATCATGTCTCTTTCATGGCATGTGCCTTGGGGGGCTTGTTAGCAAATGAATACTGGGCTGGACAGACCTAAGTTCCTATGGTCTTTGCCTATAGCAGAATGACATGGAATGATGAGTCCTCTTCAGCTTGCATTGAATGCACTGTCACTCATTACCTTGTCTAGGCTTCTCCCAATTTGCTTTTAGGAAGTATGCTATAAGCCAGAATGAAACTTTAGTGTTTAAAAAGAAAAAAGAGAAAATTGTTCTAAACTGTAAGTGTTGATACAAAGGTCATTCACTGAAAATAGTTATCACTTAAGTCAGAACCCTTTGCCATTTTTTCATGTCGAGGACTTTTATTCATTGTTATCATAAACTTCACAAATTTTATGCTTCAGATTTGCAATTCCTTGGTGCATTTTTTGGAAGGTTTACAATATTTATTGAGACCTAAGCCAGTGCCTGCAAAAGGCTATTATTTTCACTGAATTTACTCATTAAATTAAAAGGATTCATAGACTTAGAGCAGGAAAGAACATTAGAGATTTTCTAGTGAAACCTAGATAAGGAACTGGGGCCCAGAGAAGTTTGAAGATTGGCAAAACTGATATTTGAATCCAGGTCTTTTGACTCTAAATCCAGCACTGAGACACTTGAAACGAACTAAAATCATTCAGTTTTATTGGTTTCATGCAGATTTCATTTCTCTTAGAGTGGCTTTTGTTAACAAAACATTGGAATGAATAGTAGATGATTCTTAGCTCATCAGATAAGGAGAGAACCAGGTGAGGACATTATATTACATAGAAATATATATTATATAAAAATATATATATTATATACCACTATGCTTTGGGAACTCAAAGACATGGTAAACAATTATGGTCCTCAAAGAACTTACTTACATTCATATTTCCTCTATAGTGATTATCCCTTTTGAAAAGATATTTTCAAAAATTATTAGAATATATATCCCAACCTCTCTTGGGGTATAAGAAATAAATCATGATCAGTTGAAATTACAAAGTTCTTTGACATCCAGCTATAATAATATATTGTGGTTATGACCCTGGAAAATGTATTCTGCTCAACTTGACACATTTCTATTTGCCACAAAATTTAGTGATACTCTCTCAAAGACCATCTCAGAATTCAATGCTACAAATATGCCAAAAGAATTTAACTAACAAAATAGATCTGAATATAATTTCTTTCATGGCTACAACCATGAGGAATTTGACTCAACTAGAACTTTAAAGTAGACATTATCATTGGATATCTTTTCCATTTACTATAAATAGGAATATACTTTGTCCTAAGCAACTCTGGACACTGCCAGGGTGAAAATGATAATGTGATGAACAGAGATTTCTAGTTTTACACAAATTTTAGCTGAATTTACTGTCGCATGAATTACTCATCCTTATTTATATGTCCTTTGGGATTCTTGTTTGTATAACTATATTGACATACAGGCATTATTCTGTAGATCATGGGGCACCTTGCCTATCCATTCTTGGGAAAACAATAGGAATCAGTCAAGAAGCATCTACTATATGCCAGGCACTATGTTAAGTGTTGGGAATAGAAAGAAAGGCAGAAGACCTTGCTTTCAAAGATCTACAGTCTAACAAAAACAAGATGAAAACTACTATGTACAAGATATATACAGGAGAAATGAAATGAAAGTTAAGCAATAGAGGGAAGGCACTGGTATTAAGGGGGAGAGGTAGTGTGAAATGTTCAACTGAATCAATTTTGTCTTTAATTCATTCAATTCAACCAACATTTATTAAGTGTGTATTAAATTGAACACCCTATACTATGCAATGGTTATTTAAACATATTAATAAATAGCTCTTGTTCTCAAGGAGTTTATAGTCTAGTTAAAACCTCAGTATTCCATTATATGAATCCATGAACCATATGTCTGATGTGGTCCCCAAATATGTGCCAAACTTTTGGTTTTTACATCCAAAATATTTTCATGAAATTTGCTTCCAACGACTCAGAATGTTACACAGTGAGTTAATCACATTGTATTTAACAACCCAAAATGGAATGGGCCGCCTCAAGAGGTAGGAGGCCTTGAAGCAAAAGCTGGATGACCACTTGTCAAATGTGTTGAGCAGGAATTTCTTTCAGGTCCATGTTGTAGTAGATGGTCCCTGGGGCCCCTTCACACTCTAAAATTCTCCATTAGCCAGAAGTTGTAGTTGCTGATACCAAAATAACCTTTCCAAGGAGAGTAGGCTAGAAGCTACTCACCACCTCTAGAGAAAACATTTGGAAAACACTGAATCAAACATGATTTGTAAAATACACATGCACACACACATATGCACACACCTGGTCAATTCTCCATGAACTTAATTATCAAGAAATAGCATCTATGATTGTTTCATTGTATCTGTAAGTACAAATTATTTCTTCTTACTCTTCCACAATTTCTTAAAATGTTCTGAGTTCATATATTCGAAAAGAATAAATAGAAAGCAAGTCTGAATTGAAAAGGAAAGACCATAACGTATTGGAATATTTTGGATGGATAGAAACATTCTATATCACTCTATCAAGTGAACAAATAGCCTTGTGGTCTAAAATTCTATATGGGAATTCAGCCCAAGACACAAGAAGCTCTTGAGAATGAAATTCTAATGACACAACACAAATCATTTTAGTAAGGAAGAAAAGGGGGTACAATTGAGAAACTGATACAGATGCACAGGGAACCAATAGAGGAGATAGGTGGTGCAGTGGAAAGAG
The DNA here is from genome assembly GCF_003287225.1 of Phascolarctos cinereus. Classification (NCBI taxonomy): domain Eukaryota; kingdom Metazoa; phylum Chordata; class Mammalia; order Diprotodontia; family Phascolarctidae; genus Phascolarctos; species Phascolarctos cinereus. The sequence continues at coordinate 386,675,259 of NW_027555958.1, read as the reverse complement.
GGCTGGGCCTGGAGTCAAGAAAACCTGAGTTCAAATCCAGCCTCAGATAACTATTAGCTGTGTGGCCCTAGGCAAGTCTGCCTGTCTCAGCTTCCCCATTTGTGAAATGGAGTTAATAATTTTAAAGTGCCCAGCACAGGACCTGACAGGTGCTTCATAAATGGTTGTTCCCTCCTGTCCCCACAATAGACCAACTTGGTTTTTTTTTTTCAATGCAAATATAGATTATGTACAATGAATACAAAAGTGTGATGGTAAAAATAGCATCAGATATGCTAAATCTCAGGATGGGTTAAGATTGGTAATTTTAAAAGACTTTTTTTTTTAAACTGATTTGAGGAAAAGAGAAAGATCAGAAGGAAAGGTGACTTACTCCTCAAGATGACTGATGATAAATAATGACAGAGAGAAACCAAAGTTGCCTACTTCTTGTACTTTTATTTTCTCTGTCACAGAATAATTTTCAGAGTAGAAAGGATAAAACAAAATGGTTGATAACAAGTTAAACTCAAGATAATCAAAGGGAATCTCATGATAATAGTTGCCCTCCACATATTCAAATAACCAATCCTGAATGAACAACATCCCTGAATACTGAAAGAACTTGCAGACACGATTACTGAGCTACTGTAGGTGATGACTAAAAATAAAAATAAAACCTGGAGAATGTAAAAGGTGCTTGAGCACTAGAGACAGTAAAAAAAAAAGGGGGGGAAAGAGGTCAGAGTGTTCAAAGTATAGGTCAGGTCAGTGATCTGGGCTATAATTCCTGATAAAGTCCTATATTTTTAAAGGGATTTGTGCTACATAAAGACAAAAGATGGAAAATAATTTCTTGTGGAAAGGAAACTTTATGGGGAGGTAGCAGTTGGACTGAGTCTTGAAAGATGATTAAGATTTTAATGAGCAGCAGGAGAGATTATTTTTGTAACAAAAATACAAGTATACTCATTTGGACCAAAAGTGGAGTACTATGAAGGAATTTAAGGGCAAGGATGTGGTCGTTGTTCTTTTCTTCTCTGCTTCTACCTGTTTTAAGAGGTGAGATTGGTCAAAATTGACCTTCCACCAACAATTTTATAAAGGAGTTTATATGGTGATCGTATGCATAGATTCAGTTCAACTAACATTTTTAAGTACCTGCTATGTTCAAGGCACTGTTCTAGGTGCTAGGGATACAAAGACAAAATAAATAACAGTTTCTCTCTGCAGAGAACTTACATTCTATTGGGTAGAAACAACATGTATGCAAGGAAATAAATTCAAAAGTATATACCAAATAATGTCAATATGGAGAGAATGGTAATGACTATGGGAGTAGAGGTGGGGAAAAGGGAGATCAGAATATGCCTCTTGTAGAAGGTGACACTTGACGTGGGCTTTGAAGGAAGCTAGGAGGTATGTTTCTATATGGTCTATCAGATTTTGATCTTTCTTATTTCTTCTTCCTGAACAATGTTTCCCAAGATATTTTACACTGTCCTTTGCAATAAAGTCACTGATGTTTAAAATACATGTTGAACTAACTTGTAAGGTTTTAGCAAGTTTTTCATAGAATTTTTTAATCTTATGTTCTAGGTGGAGCATTTAAAAAAAACTTATAGATAGGCTCAAAAAAGCCCTTTAAGCCCACAAAATTGTCACAATTATTAACTATATTTACCAATTTGAGCAAATATTTATATTTGAATCCTTGTCCCCCCCTTTTTCTTGCTGTGTGACCTTGAGCAAGTCATTTAACTTCTCTATGTGTTAGTTTCCTTATGTGTAAAATGAAGAGGTTAGACTTGATGATCTCTAATTTCCATTTAGTTTCTAATCTTGAAGTTATTTTTGGCTCTTCCCTCTCCCTTGCATGTCAAATCTAAATAATTACTAGGTCCTATTGATCCCAGCTTCAGAACATCTTTAATATGGCCCTAGTTTCTATTTCCACTGCTACAATCCTAATGCGGGTTCTCGCTGCTGTTCATTCATTTCAGTTGTGTCTGATTCTTCATGACTCCATTTGGGGTTTTCTTGGCAAAGATATACAGTGGTTTGCCTTTCCTTCTCCAGATCATTTTACAGATGAGGAAACTGAGGCAAACTTTCTCAGGGTCACATAACTAGTGTCTGAGGCCAGATTTGAACTCATGAAGATGAATTTTCTAGATTTCAAGCCCAGTGCTCTATCCACTGTGCCACCTAGCTGCCCTACAGGTCCTTATTACCATTTCCTAAATTATTGCAGTAAAGTGTTGACAGGTCATTCTACCTTCTCACCCTGCTTCAATCTATCTTTCATAAGGTTGATAATAATGTTTCTTACCCATAGATATAGTCATGTTATTGTTCTGAAGGCAGCTTAGGTAACTTTGGATAGAGTGTTGAACCGGGAGTCAAGAAGCCCTGAGTTCAAATATAGTCTCACACACTTCCTAGCTGAGTGACTCTGGGCAAGTCACTCAATCCCTGTCTGCCTCAGTTTCCTCAAATGTAGAAGGAGGATGATAAAAACACCTACCTCTCAAGGATGTTTTAAGGATCAAATGAGATAATATTTTTAAAGCTCTTGACCCAGTGACTGCACATAGTACATGCTTAATAAATTATTTTTTCCTTCCTCTGTCTACTCAAAAATTTTCAGTGGTTCCCTGTTTCCTTTGAAGTAGCTTAAATTCCTGTGCTTAGCATTCAAAGCTGTGGACAGCCTGTAGCCATTCTACCTTTCCAGTTAATTTCATGTGGCTTCCCTCCATGCTTTATGCTCTAACCAAACTGTACAACATTCTGTCCTCCTGAATACATGCTTCATTTTCATTCCCCCATGACTTTGCTTAAAGTATTCTATGTGCCTGGAATGTTGTCTTTCTCTATGTTTTTCTATTGAATTCCTTTCTATACTTTAAAGCCCAACTTAAATGCCATCTTCTCCAAGAAGCTCTTCCTGATCTCCACAATTAGTAATGATCTTTTCCCTCAAAGCTCACATAGCACTTAGTTTTGTGACTCTTGAATAGGCCCCCAATTAGTACAAATAACAAATCCTCATGAAATAGTCATACATATTAAGATTCAGACTATTCAAGGCTATAATTATATGAAATTTGACGATTGGTTTCAGTCCAAAGGAAAATGAAGCACAAATTCAAATAATGTTCCTTATTCACACTAACCAGGAACTCACTGAATCATGCCATATAGGTTTATGTTTTATCTAACTTCTAGTCCATGAGCTTCTTGAGGTCAGAAACCTTGCCTTACCTAAAATTTGCATCTCTTCCTGCATCACAAAACCTTACACAGAAGTTGCTCAGTGAATATCTGCTGATTATTGACTGATTAGAAGGCAGGCTGTAGTCAGAGGATGGGAGGATTTTAATACCAAGACAAGAAGTTGGCATTTGATTTAGCTGGAAATTATAAACCACTGAAAGCTTTCGAATAGAGGAGCAATGTAAATGAACCTGTCTATGGGTTAGAAAGATGGCAACTACACATGAGAGTATATTGGAAAGGCATAAGCCTGGGGATAGGAAGGCCAGCTAAAAAGTGATTACAGTGGTACAAACAAGAGATCATAAAGGCCTAAAAACAAGGACAGTGGCAAACGACACACATGAGAGATGGATTGAACATGGAATCAAAAGGACTGCACAACCATTGGGATAGAGAGAATAAGAGGGAGGGAAGAGAGAAAGATAACACCTAAGTTTCCAACCTTGTGATTTGGAGGATGGTGATGCTCTCAAGAGAACTGGGGAATTAGGAGAAGGGGCACATTCAAGAAGGGAGATGAATTCAATTTCTAACACACTGAGATTGAAATATAGTAGTACATCCAGGTAGAGATGTGAAACTGAAGCTCAGGGGTGGTATCAGGAAAAAAAAAAGATTTGGGAGTCAAATGTGATAATAATAATAGCTGATATTTATATAGTATATTTTCAAACTGCTCTGCCCAAAGGATTTTATATTAATCCTTTAAGATTAGTACTACAGATATTGTTTCTCCCATTTTACAAATAAGGCTTAAAGACATTAAGTCATTTTATTCATGGTCACTTTGTTAATAGCTATCAGATGCAGATATTGTTGTAAAAACCAGATGAGATAATGCAGATGAAGCAGATTTGCAATTGTAAAGCACTTTATAAAGGTTATGTATAAAAGTGGAAAGAAAATAAAAAGGTAGAAATTTCAACTGATTCATCATCATTCTGATGAATGTGGATGCCATATTGGTATGCACACTTATCCTTGGTCTTTGTTATTTAATAATCATTCTTTGTATATTTCAATGTCAGTAAAGCCTGGAAAAGGTAAAGCTGGGAAACAACCAGCCCAGCCCTCACCCTTCCTTGGGGACCACTGAAGAAGCTAGAAGACATAAGAGAGGGAAGAAAATTTATGGTGCTGGCCCAAAGAGATAATAAACATCAGACATATTGTTGAAGAGGTCCCAAGAAATGGTAGGGGGAATTGTGAGGGGGAGGAAGAAAACCAGAAGAGGCCAGAAGAAAAGGCATTTTCAGGAAACAACCAAAATAGTTCATGATTAGAAAGACCCTTAAGTAGCTTGAAGACCTAAGGGATATAGGAGAAGATTTCAGAATTTGTCCAGAGAGCCTTATTAATCCAACCAAAGCTTTTTTTTTTTTGCATAAATCAGGTTTATGTGTAGAGATCTACCTATAATTTCCAAAAATTCCTCAACTCAACAAAAATTAAACAGGACCTAAAGGGTTTATCCTGTCTACTCCCACCTTACCAAAACCATGATTTCTTCTTTCTCCTCAGCCAACCACAATTTCATGAATGACTCTCTGTTGTGTAAGTTAAGATTCTGAGCCTCCATGAAAACACTCCATAAGCACCTCTTAAATGTTTTTCATCGTAAAGTATGATATCCAACAGAGAGGGCAGTGGCCGTTCTTTTAATGAAGGCCTTTCTATAAAGCAGGGACTGCTTGACCCTATGCCTAGGCTCTTATTTGCCACAATCAGTCATTGAATCAATAAGTATTTATTGAGTATTCATGTGGTGGCCATTGATATGCTAGGTATTGTGGAGCAAACAACAAATATAAGGGGTGGTCCTGGCCCTAATGGAGTTTTACAAACTTGTTGAGGAGAGAACATGGATAAAATAACCAGGGAACAATAACATCTTCAAAAAAGGTTTAGAGAGGAGGTGAGAATGGATCTAGATCTTTAAAGATCATTTTAGATAGGACAAGAACATGAACAAAGTGAAGAGAGTGTGAACAAATGAAGAGAATGGATTGGGAGTACATGATGAGTAATGTTGAGGAGCAGTGGGGAATAAATTGGAGTAGACCAAGGTGTTCCCAGATTAGAGAAAAATTACTCAAAGGATTCTTTAGAAGTACTTCTCCAATGATCCAACACTCCAGGCACAGGGGGTGGGGAACCTGAGTCCTCCAGGCCAAATGGGGCCAGAATAAAGGCATTTGTTCTGTGAAGTTCGGATTGCTCAAAGGGCCACACTTGAGGACCTAGAGGACCACATGTGGCCTCAAGGCTGCAGGTTCCCCACCTCTGCTCCAGGGGTCTATGATCTCATCCATGTGGGCATTCCCTCCAGTCACTCATGCATTTCTTAAGAATATACTATGTTCCAGATATTGTGTATTAAATGCTAAGGATACTAAGGCAAAAGTGAAATAGTCACTGCCCTCAAGGAACTTACAGTCTAATAGGAAAGGCAACATATATGTATACAAGTATATACAGAACATACGCAAAATGAATGCATAGATTTGAGAGGGAATATACTTTGTTGTTGTTCAGTCATTTTTCAGTCATTTCCAACTCTTCATGACCCCATTTAGGGTTTTCTTGGCAAATACACTGGAGTGGTTTGTTATTTCCTGCTGCAGCATATTTTACAAACGAAGAACTAAGGTAAACAGGGTTAAATGACTTGCTGCGGGGGTCACACAGTTAGTAAGTGTCTGAGGCCAGATTTGAATTCATGAAGACAAGTCTTCCCGATTCCAAGCCCACTGTGCCACCTAGCTGCCCCTGGGGACAAGCTAGCAACTTGGAAAAAACCAAAAAGCTTTGGTTTAGAAGTGATACTTGGGCTGAGATGTAAAAGAAAATAAAACTCCAAAAACCAGAGATGAGAAGGGAGTAAATTCCAGTGCAAAGGCATAGAGATGAGAGATGCAATCTTATGGGCTTCGGACATAGAGGAGGTCAGTATGGCTGGATGGCAGAGTACAAGCAAGGGAGTAAGACTAAGAAGACTGGCTACGTAGGAAGGTATCAGGTTGTGAAGAGATTTCTGTGTCAAACAGATGCCCATCTGATGCGGTCTGAAGGTTTAGGGATGCTGAGACCCTGAGATCACGACACTCGAATCCTGCCTGAAAGAATTCGACCCAAGCCTTCTTTTAGCCAAAGACAAGGTTTATTAAAGAGCTGCCATATTAGCCAGACTCTTCAGGAATCTGAGCATCTATGAGCTATTGGCTAGTTGTAAAAAATCTGAGCAGTGGCTAAAGTATAAGAATCTGAGAATCTTAATGGAGACAAGATGGACCTTATATACAGAAAGACTATGGTAGGGATCTAGGGCTGGCCAAGTAGTCTATGAGGTAATAGAACTCCAGGGACCTGGACCAGGTAGCCAAGGGAGAATGAAGGCTAGATAGGATTAAGGGTGGGAAGTGGCCTGGGGCCATAGGGAGGCAAGACAGTGGAGGGTTAGGCTAGGTCAAGGGTAACAGAAAAATGGGAGATTGGGCAGTAGACACAATGAAAGGCCAATTGATGGAATTATGGCCTCAGGGCAACACCAAAGACCTCCATAATCAAGTGGGAGAATTCAAGGACAGTCCAAGGGTTTTCTAAGGCCCATAGACAAATGGGGCCCAAATTGGGACAAAGGTCTCAGCTTGGGCCAATACTCCATCATATCCATGTCTGCCCAACTTCTGAGTCTCTCATTTATATCCTCTCATAATCTCATCATAGGCAGTCCACTCTAATATTCTAGAGACCTTCCTTAAATTCTTCCAATATCATTAGAACACCAATGGAACATGCCTATCAATTATCTCTCCTTCTCACCCTGTATCCAAACCATCTTCTTTTTGGATCAAACATCTCTTTGACAACCACCTTTTTTTAGTGCTCCATTTTTTTCTGTTTGTTGTGAGCTGCAGGCTGCTTACTGTCAATCTTTTCCTATTACCTTTTTGAGTGTGATCTTCATTCTCAATTCAATTCAGCTGACTGTAATGTTCCATGATTCCCAGTCATACCATAACTTACCAGTACCTATTCCATTGAAAATCTAGAGTAGGCTCATACAGAAAAATCAGAGCATGTTATATGTAAGCCTACTTTTATTTCTTATAGGTTGTGGATGCCCAGATCTATACTTAACTGTCATTTCGCTACTAGAGTAGTCAGTCTTCTTGCCAACAGCAGTTAAAATACACCATGAAGCATTTCACTAATGAGGATTCCCAAACAATATTCTCAGTATTATTAGTTCTTGGGATAATTTCATAATTAATACAAATTGTCTGTCCCTTCCTCCCCAATTAGAAATATTGGTGTTACAGAGGAGCTTTTGCTTGAGGAGAATTCATGGTTTTTAAAGTAATAATTGGCTTATTTCCTACATAAATGCTTTAATCTAATCTGTCTGACACATTTTGAACCCTGCTAATTAAAGATTTTCCTTCAGCAAGGCTTTCTTTGATATGAGGTCTCCAGTTAAAATGCACTTGGTGCTTCATTTGAATCTATTTGCAGTTCAGCTACAGTCTTACCAAGCTGAGGGCACTTGATGATTCTCCAGGCAGCACACTTGGCAGTGGATTGGAAAGAGTCCTGCTTAGATTCAGAACACTGGGGTTCAGCTTCCAGCTGTAAGACCTTGGCACTTCATCTCCCCAGGGAATAATTTCCTTATATTGTGATAATAACAGTAATTATTATTTATATAGTGCGTTAAAGTTTGCAGAGTGCTTTACAAATATTATTTTACCTGTAAAATGAGGGGGTTGGGCTCACTGATCTTTGAGACATCTTCCAACTCTAACATTTGTCAATCAGTAAACATTTACAAATGCCCATTATGTGCCAGGCACTGTGCTAAGTGCTGGGGATACAAAGAAAGGCAAAAGACAGTCCCAGCAAGAATCTCAGTTTAATGACAGAAACATCATGCAGATGGTTATCTACTGACAGGCTGTATAGAGGAAAAACTGGAAGCAATCACTACAGGGAAAGGCACTGGCAAGAGGGGTCTGGAAGGGCCTTCTACAGTAAGCCTTTTTTCTCTTAAGGAAATAAAGACAGCCATTGTTTTGGTACGGTTTAGATGAAGTTAAGTCAGTCAAGCTCTTATGAAAAGGCTAAGGAAATCGCTCTGATTTTAGAACACACAAACAAATTTCCTGGGGCAGTAGAGCATGACTCTTATCTTCCCACTCCATTAAAGGTGAAAAGGCCACAAGAACAAAAACAAACAAGACTATTATGAGGTATAATAGACATTTGTTCCTTGAAGCAGCTGGACCACGGGCATAGTCCTAAATAATAGCACTGATTTTGTTTCACTTTTTTTTTTGAAAGGAACAATTTGGTGTAATAGCATGCCAGGCTTGAAGTCAGGAGAAAGCTTGGAGTGAATACCCTCTCTGACACTTGCTAGCTGTATGACCATGAACAATTCATCTAATTTCTACAAGGCTGTTTGCATATCTTTGAAATGGGGAATAATAATCTCTGTACTAGAAACTTCACAGGGATGGCATAAGATCTAAACAATATGTAGAGTGCTTTTAAAACTTTCAAGTACACATAAAAAAGTCAGCTTACCAAGTGGATGAACCCCACAATTCTAAAGAGAGATTAATTTTTAGCTCATTGAGGATCAGCATAATATAGTAGAGTCAAAAACGAACTGGGAATTAGGAGACCTGGGTCCTAATTCAAGCTTTGTCGATAATTGGTTGCGGAATGTTGGGCTATTCTACATTGATTATTATGTAAAAGGCAATGTCAATCATTGGAGGCACAAAAACAAAACAGTCCCTGTCCTCCAGGGATTTCCCTCCTACTGGACAAATCCTTTAGTTTCTTTGGGAATTTTCCCTTGTTTGTAAAACAAGAGAATTGGACGAGATCTCAAAAAAAAACCTCTTCAACTGAAAAGTCCGTGATCTTAACCTTTTCTAATCAGGATGTGCATGTGTAAGTGTGTATATATATATGTAAATATTTTATAAGTATAGCTGTCTAAGACTATAAATTACAAAGAAGATGCTAACCTCCATTTGTCAGAGAGAGTTTTCTCATCCAGGCATTCTCTACACTGATGGAAATCATCGGTCTGTTCTCTATCCTATGTATACCTATACATACAGACATACATATATATAGATAATAGCTATATAAATGCTTAGGTTTTACATAAAATAGGATAGCAAAGGGTCTACATACTTTCTTTGGATTGCTACTGATTAAGGAAGAGGAAGGAGAGGAGGTAGAAAATAGAAAGAAAAGAGAAAATACACGTTTTAGTCCCAGCAGGATCTGACACTCTTTTTTAAAACCACTGAACCCCTCTGAACATTAAAAATAATCACATTTGGCAATATGTAAATTATTCTAATTTGAAGCTTCAGAGGTTAAAGTTTGTCTCTGTTTGGGTTGGGATAACTAAATCAATAGTTAATTGCCATTATAAATGTTTTTGAATTACAGAAAACAACATAATAAGCTCCTTGCATTTTAAAGTGTATTTGCAAAATCCTAAGCAATGTTAATGAGTTTTACATTAACACCATGAGACCAGCTACATGTAGGGGGGCCAGTTCTATGTAATTGTGTACAATTAATACTCTGCCTCATATTTCAGAAAGATTTCACCACATAGGAACAGATGCTTGGAGGGACCTGCCTTACTTTTATTGAGTGGAGAAAATGAGTAACTTTCTAATCTAATGTTGGTGCTTTGGGGTTTAGTACAGCTCCAGTGAGTTATATGAACAGGGAAAGCATAGGGTAGCAATACACACAAAATGGAAGATCTGGGTTCTGGTCTTGGTTCTTTCATTTACTATTACTGTGACTATGGGCAAGTCTTTTTTTTTTTCTTTTCTGGGTTTCAGTTCCTTCACCTGTGAAATAAGAGGCATAGACAACAATCTCTAAGGTCCCATCCAGCTCTAAACCTCTGATCCTATGAAGTGAGTGTGGAATGCAGAGGGATTTGAGCTGACAGTTAAGAGACGTGCAAGGGTATACTAAGCCACTCATCACATTTACCCACTCAGGCCTAAGGTCAAGGACTCAAGTATCAAGATATGTGGTCATTGGGCCATATGCTGGAACACTATTTGTCCTGGAGGAGTTGGGGAGAAGTGGAAGAGAAGGGAGGGAGAGATAAGAGATGGGCACTCCAATTTCATAGAAGCACAGAGGACATATTTTCAGAATCCGGGTATGGTTGTGTGTGTGTGTGTGTGTGTGTGTGTGTGTGTGTGTGTGTGTGTGCGCGCGCGCGCACGTGTGCGTATGTATGTGTATGTGTGTAGGGTCCATTTCATTTTCTGGTTGATATATTCCTAATTTATTTTTCTTTCAAGTATCAGCCCTTCTGAGTATTAGAATTTTTTAAATTATATGTCATGCTATTAATTGTGGGAGGCTATTGCAGGGAATATAGCAATTACTGTTTTCTTATATAAATCATAGGTTATCATCCAGGTAAGTCCTCCACTAAAGTCCTACTTCAAATTCCTCTCCATGGCATGTAAGTGATCTACGTTTCTCAGTATCTGTGCCTGCAGAGTACATACTCTTGCAGGTCCTACCAAGTCAGAAAGGATACCTGCATGTCTTTCATCTGGTTAAGTGCAGACAGGCTCATTATCAGGCTGGCCACAGGGTGATGAGTTTTTGAACTCTCAGAGACCATCTACCCAGTCCAAAAGGGGTACCAATCTGCACCAATGGAGGGAATATCTATCCCGATGAAATCATGTTTCCTTGAAGTGCTGAAGTATCAATCAATCGAGAAGAATTTATTAAGCACCTGCTATGTTCCAGGAACTGAGGTAGATGCTTGGGACACAAATACAAAAAATGAAACAAGCCTACTTTTATAAAACAGAATGACCTTCTTGGCATAAAATATAAATTTGTATTATCTTTAATAGTGTTTTGAACATGAACATTTTCACTGAGAAGAAGCATAGTACAATGAAAAGTGTTGTGGATTTGTAATAAGAGGACCAAGGCTTAGATTCTGGCACTGCCACTTACTAGCTGTGTGACCTTGGACAAGTCACATAACTTTCTGGCCTTCACTTTTCTCATCTGTAGCATGAGACTGTTGGCCTAGATAGCCTCTAGGTCTGTCCTCTCCAGGTCTAAATTTATGATCTGGTGACTTAAAAAAAAGATTATACTATAATGAGGCAATGGGGCTTCAATATTGATTCATAGTGTGTCACAGTTTCATCCCCTAATGTTTATTGATTACTTGCTATACTTAAGGTTCTTATGGGCTAACATGAGTGCTGATGCCCCTTTTGATACATGACTAGAATCTTGATCTCAATCATGTGGATTCTCTAATAATGTAGGTCAGAAGTGTCAAACATGGTTCTTCCTGAGTGTGGCCTGAACCAGATTATAATGTAATTGGGAAATATTTAACAAAATAAAGAAAAATGCAATGAAATATAGACAATGTTACATTTCAAAATTATGTCAGTATGTGGCCCTCAGGGATCCTTAGGCATGGATAAGTGGCCCCCATTTCTATTTAAGCTTAACACTCCCACTGTAGGTCACAGTCTATCCATTCCAAAACTGTAACTAGGAAAATTTTCCCCGAGAGCAAAATCAACCAGTGGGAAAGATAGAGTATGGTGGTGGAGCAGAGGTTTGAAGGTAGAGTGTCGGGCAAGGGGTTTATCTTACCTTCACACTGACAGGGTTACAGGGACACTGCCCCCACAGTGATCGGCTCACTGGAAAGGGATAGACCAGGAGGACATGCTAATTGTGCCGCTTGGCTACTGGAGTGAAGTGGGGGACCTTAAGGCAAGGCACAGTGCCAGGGGTCACCTCAAGGGGGAAATAGACCTCCATCAGAATCTGGTCAAAACACTATCTGTCCCACGTTAGTTATAGCTCTAATCCATGCCTTCTAGTCTGTTCCTGTATTCCCATAAATCTTCCACAGAGCACCAACATGCTAGGTTCTCTATCTCTTGACACTTCATGGATATCAATGAAGTATTATTCATAGTACACACACACACACACACACACCACTAATACCACCACAGCATCAGTTCACACTTGTGTAGCACTCTATAATTACAAATCACTTTACATGCATTATCCCATTTGCCCCTCCTAATAACTATGTAAAGAAGGAAACACAAGTGTCATTCTATTTAACAGATAAGAAAACTAAGGCTCAGAGAAGTGAAATGCCTTAAGAATAATAGCTGGCAGGTAGCCCTTTAAGTTTGGCAAGGTACATACATCATTTCATTTTGATGCTCAACAAAAAACTTTGAGCATTAAGTGCTACAGGTTCATTATGACCCCTATTTTATAGAAGAGACAAATGAGGCTGAGATTAAATGATTTGTCCAGGGTAACACAGCTTATAAGTTTCAGAATTAGTATTTGAATTCCAGCCTTCTCATTACAAGTTCAGCACTATGCTATTTGCCCGAGGCTATTCAACAAGTAAGTGGTAAAATCTAGGGATCTTCTACACAAGCAGAAGCTGAAAAATGATGGTTGGAGAAAGAAATTAACTTTACAAGGCATAAAAATTAAGTTACTGCTCATGAAAAGTTCCAAGACACTTGTCAAATTCCATCATATTGAAAATGGGTTAAATGTGAAATCCTTCTCTGTTTCCTAACCAACCACAATAAAAAAAAAATCACACTGGGGAATCAGAAAGCCAGTTGCAGGGCTACCCAGTGCTAAGGGACCATTTGGCATCAGGTACAGAACTATGGGATCCAAAGAAGGTAAACCTACGTCAAGTGAATGTGCAATCTTCAAATATGCATAAATTTCCAACTTTCCATCAAAGTCAAATTGTGCTGATGTTAGCTATGCCTTATCTAGGCATTGATCCAAGAAACTGCTGATGGGGTAAAAAAAAATACACAGAAACGTGTTAACAAGAAGTACAATTATCTACATCTCAGCAAATAATGCCACAGTGTCACGTAATATGCTGAGCTCAGGCAGTATGGTAACCAATGAAGAGCTCTTTCTTCCCCCCTCCCAACCTCCTCCATCATTAATATTTACAGTTGGAAGCAATATATGGCTGCAATCTAAGTGCTGCACCTAAAAGGGGAGTTGTTGACTTGATACCTCGTTGTTTGACAGTGTGAAACTCTTAACGAGCTACCTTCTTAATCAGCGCCTGGATAGCGTGTCTTGCGGCCATGGTGTTTGACAGAAGCAACAGCCCAGGAGGTGTTCCTGCATTGTTTGGTTGCTTTGTCTTCTGACCGACAGACCCTTGCTGGGGTGTTTAAAGTCAAGGAATCTGGCCGAGGCATTCTGGGTCCATTCTTTGTTCTCTCTGATTTTCGCTGCTGATCCCAAGCACTTCTTGCACAGACTTGGGAAATGTTCTCCCTCCCTCACCTGTGCCCGTTGGGATCTGAAGCTTCCTCTAAGGCTCAACTCAAGTACTCCCCTAACCCTACCTTTCGTGATCCCCCTCCTTCTCCCCAGCTGCTGGTGACCCTCCTCTCCACCCCATCCTCCAGTCACTTTATTAGTTTGCTTATTTTTATTTTATTTTGCTTATTTTTAGGTCCAGAACTGTGATTTTGCCAGTAAGGGGAAGTTGAGTGTCTAAGGCAGGACCTGAACTGTGTTTTCCTTCATAGAGGCCCACCCCTCTATGTAATAGAGACCCCACGAAGTCTCTTATTTTGCACATATTTCTTGCTGACTTATCCACGAACATACCGTTTCTACCAGAAGCATGTGAGACACTTGAAGGCAGGGCCTGTTATGGTTTTTTGCCTTAGTACATACCTCGGGGCTTAGCAGTACCTGACACATAGTACATGCTAATAAATGCTTGGTAAACGAATGAATGAATGAAAGTTCCTCACCCTCATCTGCTAGGCACCTTATTAGGTCCTGGAAAATATAAGCTATCTTCTATCTCTCTTCTAAAAACCTGTATTTTACATACATAGTCTTCAAAATCATGAGCAAATGTTCTTAGTAAAGTGGGCTTATCTGAACAAATACATACATTAAATAGGAAGGAAATTGGAAGTTATAAGGTAACAAGTATAACTATCTACCAACTATAGAAATACAACACATAGAGTTGTAGGTACCTTATCCCAAACACCATAGTATCATTTGGCAAATGCCAGGTGGGGATGAGGGGGGTTAGGCCCTCACAGTACAGACGTATGATTTCATCACTGCAAGGAACTCAGTGTGGAAACCTCTTCCACAGATAGGAAATACATCTATAAATTATAGTCCTAAAAAGTTGCCAGGGGCACCAAGAGGTCATATGAATTACCTGTCTATGGTCACAGAGCTGGGATGTATCAGAGGCAGGTCAATCGATCAATGAACCTATATTAAGCACCTATGTGACAGGCTTTGGGGAAACAAAGACAAAACTGAAAGAGTCCCTATATTCTCTCCCATTCTATTCCATTCAATTCACAGGATCTTAGTTATAGAGTTGGGAGGGACCTCAAAAGCCAGTGAGTTCAACGAGTTCCCCTATTTTACAGGTGAGGAAACTGAAACAATAAGTGGTCACAAAAGAATTATCAGAGGTGAGATATGAACTGAAGTCTTCTGATTTCAGAATCAGAATATTTCCCATTGTACTAAGATGCCTCCCACCACTTACTGAATGCCTATGTGCCAGACTTGGTTGAAGGTACAGGGGATACAAAGACAGAAACAAAACAATCCCTACCCTCTAGGAGCTTATCATCTACTAAGGGGTCAGGAATGACCAGATGTATACAGATAAGCCAATTAAAACAACCACAAAGCAAATACAATAATTTGGTTGAGAATGGCTGGGTATGGCTTGGGGGTAAAAGGTGGGGATAGATCAGAAAAATGGAGAAAGTGGTATTTGGTCTATCCTTTGAAGGAAGTTAGGAATTCTACAAGGCAGAGGTGAGGCAGGAGAGCTTTCTATGCACTTAAGATTTTCTACAACTGAAATTAGGACCTGGGTTTAGGACTGCCTTCCTTTAGCCTTTTATTTTTCCAAAACATTTGTTTCATTTTGTTTCATTTTTTTTTTTACCAATCAAGCCCATTTTGGAGACTGGACCAAGTTTCAGAAGAATGCTCCAAAATCTTGGTTGGCACACGTGGTAGATAACACCATTATTCAGAGCAAGGCTAGGATTTGAGCACCAAAGAGAATACTGGCAAGTTAACTTCACTGAGGACAACAAAAATTCTAGATAACATTACTGCCTGAAAACAATCCAGGTCCCCATCTTGCAGTAGTCACCGGTTTACCAGTAAATGATCTGCCCTCTTCTCATGGCCACCACATAAAGAGTTCTTCGAGTGGCAGGAGCAATGAGGACAGTGCTTCCTTGTCGAAGTCATAGCCGTTCCTCGTGTTTTTCACTCACTTGCAGCAGATGGCTAACTTTTACACCAGACGCTGTCAGTGGAATGTAAATGCATCTCCTTACAACACTGAAAATCTTGAGGCTGCGTGTTTAATCTGTGCCTTACAAGCAGGGTGACCCTGAAAAGAACACGAGCACGTTTGTAAAATTGGCAGCCGTCCTCGTAAACAGGCTGGGGAGGATTCTGCAAGCCCAGGGGATAAGCATGGTTTGCTTCCCTGGGCTCCGACCCTGCCATCTCCCAGAGGAACAACAGTCTAAGTGGAGGTTGAATAGAAAAGTTATAGACCACGAGGGAAGTATTAACAGGAAAGGGGTTATTCCAGGGTATGGGAATAAAGGGAGGGAGTTGGGCTTCAACAGCGCAGAGTAAGGAAAGCCATAACCTGGGTTTCCTTCTCAAGTCTCTGCTTATTTGGGAATTGAGGAAATCCTTATTATTCCAGGTGAGTTAATAGGAATTGCATTTGAGCTTTATGAACTTTGAAACGAAGAAAGGAGAAAAAAGTAACTGTCAGTGTTGGCACACTGCAGGAGTTGATATGAAAAACTAGCAAGAGTTAACTTGGGTTAAAAAAATGCAGAAATGTATTGTTTAAATCTGTAATTATTAACATTACAAATGATAGGTTAAATTAGTCTCCAGCAATTTCAGCCACAGCTCATTAACTTTCACAATGTCCCTAGCAAAAGGATAGAACACAGGCATTATCTCCATTTCACCAAAATAGAATCCAGCAATTAATCAGTGGCAGCCATGGGAAAGGTAGAATCTGTGTGTTTCTTTTTGTCACCTGTATTAAGAAAGGGTCATTCCTAAATGAGGAAAAATGACATTTACAGAACATTTTACAAAGAGTGCCAAACACGTTCTATCTACTACCTTCTTGGAGCCTTATGATATTCTATGAGATAATTACTATAAATATTATTATTATCCTCAGGATAAAATGACACTCATATTCATGAAGCAGATAGGAAATAATTCCTGTCAGAAAAGATCCAGTTGGCAGAATGACACATTTTATAAAATGGGTACTGTGCTTATTGAAATAAACTAATACAGTCGAGTCAACAAGCATTTGTTAAGAGGTTATTATGTGCCAGGCACTGTGCTAGATGCTACAGATACAAAGAGAGGCAAAAACGCTGACCCAGACCTTCAGGATCTTATGTTCTAGTGGGTTAGACAATGGGAAAACAGCTTTGTACATATAAGCTGTGTATACAGGATAAGTAGGAAGTAACCTCAGGTGGAAGGAATGGCATGGGGAGTTGTGGGGGGAGTGAGGGCAAGAGGGGAGGGATTGGAGAAGCCTCTTGCACAAAGCAGGATTTGAACTGTCTTGAAAGAAGCCAGGAGGCTAAACTTCTCTAAGGTCATAATAGTCTTCACAGAGTTGGGTTTTGAACCTGTGTCCCCTGACTGTAAATTCAGGCCTCTTTCCTTAGTATCACACGATTGATGGGGGCTGGAGTAGGGGGAAAGAGGGGGGATGACAGGGAAGGAACTACAAGGTGTGAGAATGAAAGAAATCAAACCAAAACACTGATTTGAATTTTGAATTCCAGGCTTCTAAAGGAACAAAAATTCTGCCACCAGTCAAAACTAAGTTTCATTAGCAAATCCACTTAGAATGAGTATTATTACTTTTGCAGATTAAATGATGATGGTGATGATGATAAAAATAATATCTGGCATTTATAATATGTAATTATTTGACTTGCAGAGCATTTTGTGAGGTAGGTGTTATTTTATAGGTGAGGAATAAGGTTAAATGACTTGCCCAGGGTCACATAACTAGCAAAGGTCAGAAGCAAGATTCAAATCCCCATCTTCCTGGCTCCACATCCAGCAATGTATCCACCATACCCACTTTGTGAGATACTTAAGGCAGCTCATGGGTTTGGGGTTATGTGTGCCATGGTCCTGATCAAGCAACCTTGTGTCAAAGGATTGCTCTCTACTTTAGACACATTGAGTAACAAACTACTGGGAAGAGAGAAGCCTTTGAAGTGACAAGGATCCCAGTCAAGCCAGGAAATGCCTCTTCCACCTTGGCCAGGAACTGAAATAAATGATTGCCTGATGATTAGATATGAGTTGACAGTGATGATGGCAAATTGATGTTTCTGAGATGGTTTCAGAGAAGGTACAGGGGACAGAGATTCATCAGTGGAAGAGGAAAGAAAAGTTTTAAAACAAGGATAGAATAAAGGGCCCAGTAGATTAAGTAAACAAAGATCTCAATGACAGGCTCTCTAAATTAAAGTCCTATATTACACATGGGTGACTTAAAGCTACATTTTATCACCTTCAGAAGGAGAAGTCAATTTGGGGCTGGTGGACGAAATAAAGTCGTCAAGTCCAGCCCGGAGAAAAGCTGACAAAAAACATGGCTTTTGGTTTTGGCTAGAGAGGTTAGGTATTGGCACTTCTGCCATCTGCAGTGGGCTGTACCTTAGAATAAATACTCCTCCATTTCCCAAAAGGAAACTGGCTGCCGTCTATCTCGCAGTGAAGGGGAGAAATCCTGCTAGTCACCTCTCATGCCTGGGTAATATGATCCAGGTTTAAGGCCTAGGAGGCTCTGGTTATTCACACACCGCATGGATTTATGGCATTTTCCCCACTGCTGAAAATTAAACATGTGCTGCCTGTTAGAGGTTGCTGGGGTATCTCATTATAGGAGATTCTTTCTTCAGTGGCTTAATGTTTTGCTGAATTACTGAAGGACTTATTTGAATGCAGACTTGGACCAAATAATTTTCTGATAAGAGGGCTATAAATCCTCTGCAAAATAAGCTTGGTGTTCTCAGCATATCTATTGGCTTTTTGATCATTTTTTATGGCTTCCCTTTAGCTAGTCAAATTATCCTCATTCGCTCCTAAAGCTTCTCTGACATGGATTAAGGCTGCCCAAACCAATCAGCCCTCATTACTTAAGCAACTGGTTTTGATTTGGAGGCAATAAATATGATGGTACAGATTTGATGCCCTTCACCAGAGTGAAGTGTGAATGAAAATGTGATGTTGAAGATTTTTTTTGGGGGGGTGTTCTTCCTTCCGGGATTTATTTAACCGGAAAATGAAGTCTTCAGCTCCTTCAAATTGTGGCAGCTACTCAAAATGTTGAAGCATGTGGGAAGTGAGAATGATTAAGAACCGAGTTGGCACAATGCAGAGAGATGTTGAGCTCAAGCAAAGTGGTTTTATTTGTTATCAATAGTAATAATTGACATGTATATCACATTTTAAAATTTAGTAAGTGCTTTATATTCATTATCTAATTTGAGCCTCACCCCAATGCTGTGATGGAGTTACTTAGGCATTAGTATCATTATTATATAGGTGAAGAAACAAGGCATTGAAAGGGTTTACTAACCTGACCATTGTCATACAGCTAGTTAGTTTCAGAGACAGGATTTAAACTGAGGTCTTCCTAACTACAACTATAACTCCATATTATGCCTTTCCTTCTCTCAATTAACGGAACAACAAGCATTTATTAAACATCTACAAATTTTCACTTTCTTTTGCCCTGAACCAGACATTCGTATCATTTCTTGGATATTTCCAAACCATGCCATCATACCCATGTCCCACTCCTGCTCCTCTTTCGAGTTCTTCCAATTACTTCAAGGCTAGATACTATCTTGCTTGCTTGTATTTGTATCCCCAGAGCTTAGCATTGTGCCTAATACTTAAAAGCAAGCACTTAATGCTTTTTTTTCCCATTCATTTATTCATATGCTCAAATTCTGTAGGAGATGAGAAGTCTAAGGTATTCTCTCTGCCTTTAAGGAATTTATAATCTAGTTATATGAAATAATCAGAGGAGACTACAAGTCAGGATATAATTATTCTAAATTAAGGGACTGGACTAGGAATTAAGAGAGGGGAGGAATTAGTATAAACTGGGTTAATTGAAAAAAGCTTCTTTGAGGTGAGACTTGGGCATTAAGATTTTGGCTTTTTTTCCTCTTGGAACATAAGAAAACTCTGACTTCTGGTGTTCAGCTATAAATAGGTGCATATACACATTGAAGAATAGTCCACATAATTAATACCACCTTATCCATAAAAGTCAATCTTTTGAGTACCTACTATATGCAAAGCACTAAGAGATACAAAGTTTTTATACAAGACAGTCAATAGCCTCAAGAAATTTCTAATAAATTTAGGCTGTATAAATTTAAAGTTAATACTATAAAGCATTAAATAGTTGTCATTAACCAACTACAAATTTTCAGTGGCTCCTTACTGCCATTAGACTAAACTGAAAGTGCTCAGTCTGGCATTTAAAGCATTCCCCAATATGCCTAAGCTGATATTAATTCTCTAAGGACTACTCTGCGGATGCTGTCACTGAACCTGGTCAAATCAGCTAGTCAGGAAGCAAGCACTTATTAGTAAGCACTTACTAGGGCCCAGGCTGAGAACACAAACAAAGGTGAAAACAGCCCCAGCTTTCAAGAAATTCGCACTTTAACAGGAAAAATGATATGGATATAATTATTTACAAGCTATATAGACAATAGATATAAGGTAATCTTGAAGGGTAAGGCTTTAACAGCTGACCAGACCAGGAAGATAGATTCCGATTACCAATGGAGTGTGTATATATATTTTCCCTTTTTGAACCAATTTAGATGGGACTGAGGATCAAGTGTTACCTGCCCCTCTCCTCATTTTCCCTTTCTCTGCACGAGCTCTTTTTTTGCATACCTCCTTTACATGAGATAATTTTCCTCATTCTTTCTGTCCCTTCTCCCAGGGCATCTCTCTTTCTTGCCTATCCATTTTTTTATGTCACCCTAACATAATCAACTCACTCCCACACCCTCTTTCTATGTAGAATCCTTCTAATTGTGCTAATAATAATAATACAGTTTTTTGAAGATACATGTATCATCTTTCCACACATAAGGTACATAGTTTAACCTTATTGAGTCCCTTATGATTTTTCTTTCCTGTTTACATTTTTATTCCTCTCTCAAGTCTTGTATTTGAAAGTCAAATTTTCTCTTCAGCTCTAGTCTATGTTTGAAAGTCCTCTATTTCATTAAATATCCATTTTTCCCCTTGAAGAATTATACTCAGTTTTTAGATGATTCTTGGTTGTAATTCCAGCTCTTTTGCCTTCCAGAACATCATATTTCAAGCTCTGTGCTCCTTTAGGTAGCAGCTGCTTAATCTTGTGTGATCCTGACTATGGCACCACGGTATTTGAATGGCTTTTTTTTCTTGCTGCTTGAAGTATTTTCTCTATGAGCTGGGAGCTCTGAAGTTTGGTTATAATATTCATGGGATTTTTCACTTTGGGATCTCTTTCAGGTAATGATTGGTGGAGTCTGTCCCTTTCTATTTTATCCTCTGGGTCTACAACATTAGGAGAGTTTTCCTTGATAAGTTCTTGAAATGTGATATCTAGGATCTTTCTTTGATCATGGCTTTCAGGTAATTTAATCATTTTTAAATTATCTCTCCTTAACCTATTTTTTTTTTAGGCAACTGGGGTTAAGTGACTTGCCCAGGGTCACACAGCTAATTAAGTGTCAAGTGTTTGGTCTGAGGCCGGATTTGAACTCAGGTCCTCCTGACTTCAGGGCCAGTGCTCTATCCACTGCACCACCTAACTACCCCTCTTAATCTATTTTTTCAAGTGAGTTGTTTTTTCCAATTAGTTCACATTATCTTCTTTCCCCCCCCCATTCTTTTGACTTGGTTTTTATTGTTTCTTGATATCTCATGGAGTCATTAGCTTCCATTTGCCCAATTCTAATTTTTAAGGAATTATTTTCTTCAGTGAGCTTTTAATATATCTATTTTTCCATTTGGCCAATTCTGTTTGAGGCATTATTTTCTTCAGAATAATTTTGTGCCTCTTTTATCAAGCTGTTAATTGTGTTTTCATAATTTTCTTCCTTTGCTTTCACTTCTTTACCCAATTTTTCCTCTACCACTCTGATTTTTAAAATCATTTTTTAACTTTTTCAGGAATTCTTGTTGGGCTTGTGTCCAATTCACATTTGTTTTACTTGGAGACTTTGATTGTAGCTATTTTGACTTCTGTGTCTTCTTCTGAGTTTGTGTCTTGATCTTCCTTGTCACCATAGTAGCTTTTTATGATCAGGTTCTCTTTTTGTTGTTTTCTCATTTTTCCACTCTATTTCTGGATTTGAAACTATATGATAGAGTTGGGCTCTGTTCTGGTGTGGGGGGAGGGAGAGAAGAGAAGCTCTGTCTCAAGCTTAAGGCTTTTTCACATTGCTATTTTCCAAGCTAGTTCTGAGGTTTTGGAAGTTTTCAATATTCCAAGGTGGTGTGATGTGGAGAGAGGTGTGGTCACCATTCTCTTGGTCTGGACTCTGATTCTCATCCAAGAAGGATTCCTGATTCTTTGGGATTGCAATTATGCTGTCCCTCAGGGCCTCTCTTCCCTTGGGACTAGAAATGATACTGTTCCTCAGGGTCTCTGATCCCTTGGGGCCTGAAGCCCTCAGGGCTTCCACTCCCTTTTGACCAAAAGTACTCCTTTCTGCCCTTGGACTATGACCCAGATGCTGGTAAAGGCAGTGGAGTTGCCAAATAGCATTTGGTCCTGTGTCCAGTGCTAGCACAGGGCTACCCTGTAATCTCTTTCCAATCAGGTTCCCTATCTCTGGCTTGTGAGCTCCCAAAGCTGCTGCTGCTTCTGTCACTATCACCTAGTCCCACTGCTGATGTTTTGCTCACACAGGCTCTGGGCCTGCCTCCTCCCCCATGTTACAGATTTGTCTTTCTGACCTCCTATGTTCTCTTCAGCTGGGAAAAAAAAAGTCTCACTCTGACCTTTTGTTGATTCTGCCACTCCAGAATTCAGTTTGAGGCAGGTTTGGTGGGGAATGTTGGGAGAGTTTGAAGACTTCTCTACTCTGCCATCTTGGTTCCACCTCCCACCTCCCTATCTTTGTTTTGTTGTATTTATTCATTTTGTTAAATATTTCCCAATTATATGTTAATCTGGTTTAGCCCCCACTCAGAAGTGGTTATGTGTTGTGCTACAGGAACACTTGTCTGACACCTCTGTTATAGAAGACCTTCCATCATTTAAGTGGCTTTTGGGTCATTACTGGACAGCCCTAATCTCTTTGCTCTTGGCCACCTCCTACTTTTCCAGTTTTCTTATACCTTACTCACCTTCACATTAAGTTGGACCTGAAGGTCACCTGTTATCCCAGAGTATTTGGAGCCCTTTCCCTACCTCCATACCCCAAGGGATCAGGAAGCAAAGTTCCAAAGGCTTGGTTGACCTTGTCAAGGGACTGGAACAAGGAAGGATCTGAAAGGGTCAAACAGAACTACATCCAAAAGCAGTTCATCCTTCTCAGGTAAGTCCTCCTGGAGGTTTCCAGGATAGCATTTGCTTGTCAAGGACTCACCTTCTGAAAGGTGAGACTCCCATCCACTATAGTAAAGAGATATGATGATAAAATTATTGTTTTGAGAGCCCACTCCAGCAACCAACAATGTCAGCTGTCTGAGGTTGAAACGAGAGGCAGATAACCCAGGCCACATGATGGTAGCTTGTCCAATCTTATCCCTCCTTTGTGGTGAAATGAGTTTATTGATCTCAACTAATGATTCAGAGGGGTCAGTTAGGAGGAAAGATATCTTCTATGATAGCTTTTATTGTGGATGCTACAATGGTAGGTTGAATGACACAGTAATGCTATATCTCAAATAGCATCAACTACATGAAAGGCAAACTTAGCTTTGATTAGAAAGGGGGCTAATGTAATCAACTTGCCATTTGGAGACAGGTCAGGAACAATACTGGTCATATTGGTTTTTCAGAAGTAGACACTCTAATATGAGGAGTATTTTGGGGCATAAATAGTTGTCTCATCCTTAATTAGAAGGATCACTTAAGTGAGAGAGGACTATGCAAAGTCACCAGCCTCACTTTCTTCTTTGAAGCCATCTGAGTCCAGTGGCAAGATATAGATTAGGACAACTGGAGATGGCCCTGAATGTAGTGGGAGACCTTGGCCTTTTAAAATCCAATTCACTTGCATGTTATGGCATCACCTCCCTGACATCATGGTCCTTTTTGAGAATGAAGGACAGATAACAACCTCTGTAAGTAGCAGTTGGAGCTGCCCCACCAGGGACCCAACTGGGAATGGCCAAGTAGGCAACACAGCTCTTTCCTTCTTTCCTTCCTTATGTCCACATAGAGTATCATATGCTTACCTGTGGGTGCTCTGCTCAAAGGAATGTAAATTTTGCTCTCAGAAACCTTGCAAGATATCTTGGGATTTACTGGCTAGAGGGCTAGATTTTTTCTTAAGGACTTTGCCTTAAACTCAAATCATTCTGGCTGTCATTGATTTCCCAACAATAGGTCCCAGGCCAAGCCCCACTTGGTCAGTGTTTAGGCCTTGATTGGCTCAGAGTGAATATAAACAGCAGTTACTTCTGTTTTGGCCAGAAATCTTAAAGGCCTCTCTGTCCCAGATTTTTTTTTTGACTAAGTAAAAGAGGCCATTCTGCCTCATTTCTTACCTAGCCTTAATCACTAAATGGATGTTGCCACAGTCAAACTGAGATCTTAGCTTAAAAAGGCCAAGGTCTCCCACTGCATCCAGGGCCATCTACATTTATTCTGATCTATATCTGGCCACTGGACTCAGATAGCTCTGGAGGAGAAATTGAGGCTGGTGACTTTTCACAGCCCTCCCTCACTTAAATCCAATTCATGTGCATATCATGGCATTATCTCCCTGATGTCATGGTCCTCTTCAAGAACAAAGGACAAACAAGGATAAGAATCATAAAGTTCCGTGTTCACAGAACATTCTATCACAGTCCTTATGTCCAAATTGTATTGAACCCACTCCTCAACCTCTGCAGGGCTTCCGAGGCCATACGAGGTCTTTGGTGGGCATTGAATGCTCCACAAACAACTGTATGTAGAGGAAGGCACCAGAAAATTCCTCCATCAGGCCCGATCCTAAAGAGGAAAGCCTTTGTTTAGTCCTATTATAGCCAAGTCCTGGCCATCACCGAGGAGTTAGTATAGATTATCTTAACATCCTAATCGTCAAGGCTCTCTCAAACACCACCCAGTAGCCAGCATCTTATCCCATCAGTAGTTTTTTCCAGGACTCCTACACCCCAGGGTATCTCATTATTGAGTTAATGTCCACAGATGTCCATTTGTGCATTCCTCTCATATTGTTGTCAGAGCCATCCATGAACCAGGCAAACTGTTCCTCAGGAGCATTACCTTCTACTGCTCCTCTCATTTGCAGAGGAGTAATATGAGGTAAAACTAAATTTTAATCAAACTGCACTTCTTACTATCCTCTATTCATACCCTAAACTTTTATCCTTTCTTCATATTTTCCTTTAGTTCTAGAAGGCATTGTTGCTTCCATCCTGTTGAATTTCTATGTATCCTTTAAAGTTCAAATCACAAAATGGCAGATCAGACATCTAGTGAAGCCTGTATCTGAATAAGCATCTCCTCTATAGACTCCCCAACAAATAAAGTGAGGCTAGAAAGAATAGCACTAGATTAGAAATTTGAATATAACTCAGGAAACAATAGGGAGCCATGGCAAGATTGAACAGAAGAACCACATATCCAGGTATACATAAAAAGAATATTAGTCTAGTGTGAAAGATTAATTAGAAGAGATATAGAATAGAGATGAGATGTATTTGGAGCTTATTAAGACAGTAATCTCTCTGGATAATAATGAAAGCCTGCATTAGAGTAGTGGAAGTGAAAATAGAAAACAGGATAGGCGGAAGAAATTATAGATGATGTTATTACAGAAATAGAATCCAAAATGAGCATTTATGATTTTCCCCCCAATACATGTTCATTCTTCTGACTTTACTCCATCATTGATATCACCATTATCTATTGTCTCATGTTTGAAATGTTTGTGTTATCTTTTACTTTTTTCTCCTCACTTCATCAATTACCAAATCATAGGATCAAGAGATTATGTATCGAGACCTATAAGGTCATCTAATCCCATCCATTCCTTCTGAGAACAGCAGCTGAATCTGAGGTACCAGTTAGTCATCTAGATGGAAACATCCTTTAGTCCACTGGAGATATGAGTCTCAAGAAACATCAAGACTGTAGACATAGATTTGTGTATCATCTGAATAGAGTTAATGTTTTAACCGTAATAGTGAATGAGATTGACAATCAAAAGAGAATAGAGAAGAACAGAAGATGGAAGACAAAACACTGGAGAGCAATTTTCTTAATGGTAAGGAAGAGAGAAAGAAGCCTATGAGGGGATTACAGAAAAAATTACAGAAAAAAATAGAGGTGAGAGAATGGATTCATTTCAATGCAACTAACATTTATTACAAGCACCTACTATGTGCCAAATACCAAGGCTGCAAATTAAAAAACAAAACAGTGCTTGGTCAAAAAGCTTACATACTACTGGGAAGTATTCTTTCCTATTAAGCTATTTGGTAAAAAAGCATTTGGCTAGATTTCCCCCTCCTATTCTACCACGACCTTTCCCAAGACAATTGTTATGCCTTTATAACACTCCTCTCTTTTTTCTTCTCCCTCCTTTTCTTGCTAACTGTAAAGTGGGCAATGTATTTATGGTGGAAAATTGACTACTGCAGAAACAGTAACTTTTAAAAAGAAAAATCTGGCACTCATTCAATATTACTATGGAAACAGCTATTCCCAGCAATACACTGGCATGATATAGTTCAAGGATTTAGGTCTGTGTGGGAGGTTTTTGCCATCCATTAAATCAATGATTCACTCTTTATAACAAAAATCTCCAGACAGTCATTCATAAAAGCCTTTTTGCTTTGACTTGCATAAGAAATGTGTCTTTATTTTTATGAACATAACATAGTGGATGAAGGACCTGATGGATTCGGAGTCAGGAAGACCTGGGTTCAAATCCAATCTCTGAAGGGTACTGACTGCATGATCCCAGGAAATCATTTAATCTTTCAGTGCCCCAGGCAGTTTTCTAAGACTATAAATCACAAAGTACTGATTTACATTGGTAGAGGAAGTTCCTCACCAGGAACTCCCAAAATAGGTGAAATCAGAGGTTGGGTCTGAAAAAAAGAGTACATATTTTCTTTGTTTCTTTCTTTTAAGACTGGGTCTCCTTATCTTGCCCACACTGGACGTGAAGGGCCTTTTCACTATTGATCAGCCTGGGGAATTTTACCTGGTCCATTTCTATCCTGGACCACTTTGCTCCTTTTTAGGCAACTTGATGGCCCCCTGCTCCTGGAGGTTCACCAGACTGATGCCAGACAGTATGGAAACCCAATTGGCTTAGTTCACTATAGCACAGAGTTCCTGGGCCACACTCAGACTCCCTGGTAAGGGAGGGATTGATTGTAGTCATATATCACCATGCTTAACGTTTTGTTTCTTTACCTATGCAGTTAGAAAACAAGCAGTCTCAATAGCTGAAAACATCACTTGTTTCATTAATCATTTGTGTAACAGTGATGCATGCATAAGTAAGTTTTCTCTGTCCTTCTCACAACCTAAGGACCATAGTTTGAAAAGCTCATAACAAATCCAGGTTGCCATGGAACCTGTGGTGAGCAGACAGATTCAGAAGGCCCAATTCTCCACCCTGAGATACTTCTACCCAGGTGTTTTTTCCAGTGACAAGGTTTCAAGCACAGACACCCAGCTCTGTCAGAGACAAAGAGCAGAGAGCATTCTTCTGGTGGTGCTGCTGCTGCTGGGACAGACAGACAGTGAGGAGTGGTGATGAGTGATGAGATGATGAAGCTGGGCCTCCACTCCCCTTCTTGAATCTTCTGGATTGAAATGAAACACATTCCCATGCCCTTTCAATTCTGAATGTGTAATCATTTTCCAATAAGCCACACAAAGCTTGGGGTTGTTTGCTTTTTTTTTTTCTGGGGCAATTTCTTACATGTTTATGGTTTTCCCATTCTTCCAAGTGCTGTCATCAGCACCAAATATTATGACAGGCAGCTCTGGATGCCTAGGATAGAAATGATCTCATCCCTCCTCTCCACCCCTTCCCCCTTCCAGGCAAACCAGTTCATGTTATGTTTTCCAAATTAGATTAACTGTTCCACAATCAATTAGTAAGGAAACAGTTAATCCTGATGGGACCAGACTGAGAACCTTCTGGCATCTCCACATCAGTTCTCTGAAAGTGCCAATGGGGCAAATTTCCCATATTGAACTGGGACACTGTTTAGAGTACCAGTGGTCCACAGTAGGCTGTGACTCTTGAGAATTCTAAAATGCAACACAGCAGGGAGAATGGGCCAGGGAAAGACAACTCTACAATACTGAAAGAAAAAAAAAAGAAACTCAACAGTCTCCCTCAGAATGAGCTCCATTATAAAAACCTCTTTGAGGGGAGGAAGCAAAAGTACACAACTCTCTCATAGGTGGGCAGGGTAGAAATGAGCTGTCCTCACAAATTTCAGCTCTCAGAATAGCTGTTACTCCTCTTTGGTCAGTATAGGCCACTTTCCATCCAAGAATAATTACTAGAGTGAGCCAGTGCTTGGAAAAATAACCTAATAACTATTGGTTTTACTATGCAAAGTCACAGTGTAAAATGATCAGGTTAGAAGATTATTAATATATAAAACATGAATTAAATAAGATGATGGGAGGAGGGATGCCCAATATGGAAACTCAGCAACTCTTCTATAATTTATAGTTTTTAGCCGTGGCCCAAGGCCATGAGAGATTGTGTTGCTCATGATTTCCCAGTTAGTATGTGTCAGAGGCAGGATTTGAATCCAGGTGTTTCTGCCTCTAAGACAAGACCCACTATCCACTATTTTAAGCCGCTTCTCAAATAAGACCACAGTAGTATAAAAATCCCTGAAGGGTTGTGGTCAACTATTTTTCAACTTTTTTTTTTAATCACTGCATGCCATTTACAATTAACTTGGGACTTTATTTTCTCAAATACCTTACTTAAGAATTCATGTGTCAAAAGTGGGAATTTTGGAGAGGACTGTGGGAAGATGGTGGAGTAAGTCAGAAAACGTTCGGCTCTCCAAATTTCCTCTGCAAAAAGACAGAACATTGCCTCAGAGGGAATGTAGAGTAGCAGAAATAAACAAAAGTCAGGGTAAAGCATAATTCTCCTAAGACAACCTAAGAAGACCTTAGGAAAGTCCTGACCTCAGGGGCAGAGTTTCAGACTGAATGATGTGCAAACACCTCAGGTCAACTCTGGGGAATCAACAGAAAACAAGCCCTGCAGGGCAGCTGAGGTTGGGAGGCAGCCTCAGCCTTAGAAATTTTCATTTTAGGAACAGTGTGGGGGTCTGAAAGCTGAGGAGGAGAAGATTAAAGGACCTTCCACTGTTGTGGGACATCGAGAAACTTTGTGTTGATCAGACACAGCTCAGCCTATGACTGTGGGGAGAAGGAGCTAGCACACACCTGGAGAGAGCAGTAACTGAGGGTTGGGGACCCTGCTGGCTACAGACACCTGCAGGAGAGCAGAGTCCCTGGTTTCAGTTCCAGAGAAGAGAGGACAGCTGTATTTTGCAATCATGAGGGACTGTAGGGAGTAAGATCATTTGTGGGACATCACGGGGTGGGGGATGAGGAGGTGGGCAGTGTGCTGTAGCCATGGCTTAGGAGTGGAGAGGGAAGTGCAAGGTTGAGCCCAGGGACACACCTCAGAAAATAATAGTAAGAAGGACCTGAGGCTTGGGGCATTACTTCTCATACCATATTTCACCACATAATCTTGGCCACTACATAATCATTGCCACCCCATAATCGTCACACCATGCTTTTTACATCCAAAAATTGGTTTATAACCTTTCACTACATAATCATTGCATGATATAATTCTGTTCCTCATGCCACTTAAAAGGTAAACCGAGCAGCAATGTATTCACCAGTTGCATATGGATATGCATTTTTCTTTTGGGCATTGCAAGCCTCTAGCCTAGAGTTTGCAGTGCAAGCACATGTTATTATTCACTTTTAATGTATATTCATGTGTATTCCATGCATCCTAATCTTGCACCAAAGACAGTTTAATAATAAATGATTTTCAAGTAATACCAGCACAATGTTAAAAAAAGTTTCACATAATGGTCACTAAATATTTTACCAAAAAAAATTGGCATAAAATCTGTGATGATTACATAGTGAATATGGTACCTCAGGATTAGAACTTGATCATACTAATAGCTGCAAAAAAAAAATAAGACAAAAAAATAAATTAAAAATGAACAAGCAAAGGAGAAAGAATCCAACCACAGATAGCTACTATGGGTATAGAGAAGATCTGGGGAGGAAGATATCAGAGTTTAAAAAAAAAAAGCTACTCCTTTTTCAATGAGAGACATCAACTGGTCCCAAGCACAAAAAAAGATTTCTTAGAAGAACTTAAAAACGACTTTAAAATCAAATAAGAGATCTAGGGAAAAAAAATAAGAGCAACCCAAGAAAATCAAGAAAATTATGAAAAAGTTAACCAACTTGAAACAGAGAACCAAAAACTTATGAAGGAAGAAAATAATTGCTTGAAAACTAGAGTTGGGCAAAGAAATAATAAAACAAAATCAAAAGAATGAAAAAAATAGAAGAGAATATGAAACATTTCATCAGAAATACAACTGATCTGGAGAAAAGATCAAGAAAAATAATATAAGAATAGTCGGACTGCCTGAAAATTATGATAAAAAAGAATCTTGATACATTGCAAGAAATCATCAAGTAAAATTGTCCTGAAGTTCTAGAACAAGAAGGCAAAGCAGAAAAAAAAATCCACCCATCACCACCTGACAGGAATCCAAGGAGGAAAATTTACAGGAATATCACACAGCCAAGTTTCAAAGTTCCCAGGTAAGGAGAAAATATTGGAAGCAACAAGAAAAAAAAACAATTTAAATATCATGGAGCTACAAATAAGGATTACACAAGACCTAACGGCACTATGTTGAAGTCCATAAGTCTTGGAATATTATATTTTATAGAGCAAGAGAGTTGGGATTATGACCAAGGGTAACTTAGCCAACAAAGTTAAGAATGATCCTGAATTTTTTTTAAATGGATATTTAATGAACTGAAAGACTTTCAGGTATTTGTGACAAAAAAAAACCCAGCAGAACTTAAGGGGAAATTTGGATACATAACATCCAGGAGAAATATAAAGTAAACATCAAGGACCAATTATAAGGGACTCAATAAGGTCAAATCATTTACTTCTTGTATATGAAAATATCATCAGCTCTATTATGACTGTCATTTTTATTTATGTAGTTTGAAAGAAAGGCTTGGCCTGAGCTGAGTATGATGGGGTGATTCTAAAAACAAAATAAGTCTGTGTAGGCAGAAATAAAAAGGAGCAAGTATCTCATGCAAATGAGGAAAAAAGGAAAAATTGATACAGAAGAAGCTAGGAGAAGGGAGGGTAGGTAGTGCTGAAACCTTGCTTTCATCAGGAATGGGTTAAAGAGGGAACATATGTATTTATATCTGGAAGGGTATAAAAGTCTTCTATATTCAGAAAGAAATAAGAGGGCAAGAGGACAGGGTTGGGAGAGAGGAAAAGGGAAGGATTCTTTGATGGGTGGGTAGGTTAAAGAATAAGAGGGCAAGGTAGCCCAGTAGACATAAAACAGAGGAGTAAGGAAAGAATAGGAATAGGCTGAGAAGGATAGTGAGGAAAAATAGGAAGGAGGAAAATACACAAGAAATTATAGCTTAGCATGTGAATAGGATGAATATACCCATAAAATGGAAACTGGTAGCAGATTAAAAAGCTGAATTCAACAATATGTTGCTCTCAGGAAATGCTATAAAAATGAGAAATACACACAAACATAAAATAAAGGTCAGGAGTAGAATTTATTACATAAAAAAGCAGAAGTAGTAATCATAATTTCAGACAAAGCTAAAGCTAAAATAGATTTAATCAAAAGAGAAAAATAGGGAAACTATATTATGTATCAGCCATAATATTCAATATTGTTTTAGACCATTTAAAATAACTAGACAGTATAAAATACCTGAGAGTATACCTGCCAAAATAAACATAGGAACTATACAAATATAAATATGAAACACTTTTTAAACAAATAAAGTTAGATCTAAATAACTGAAGTAATATTTATTGTTCATGGGGAGATAAAGCCAATATAATTTTTAAAATGACAATTTTACATCTATGTATGTAATGCCATCCCAATTAAATTACTAAAAATTATCTTACTGAGTCAGAAAAAATAACAACAAATTCATTTAGTAGAACAAAAGGTCAGGAACTTCAAAGAAACCAGAGGGAAAAAAAAGATGTAAAGGAAGCAGATCCAGTAGTATCAGACCTTAAACCACATTATAAGGTGAGAGCATTGTTGAAGTATAAAATGGATAATTCTGATTATTTTAAATTAAATTTTTTTTGTACAAATAAAACCTATGAATATAAAGAATGCAGAAAATTTTGGGGAAAAACTCATAGACAGCCTCTCAGATAAAATGGGATTCAGTTGGAATAGTGCTGGTGTAGGAAGTGATGAGCTGGTTGATTTAGAAAAATGTAGAAAGATTTTGACCTATGAAAGAAGATACTATCCACTTTCAGAGAAACAGATGACATGTAGAAATAAGCATAGTATGGTGTTACATATATGTGTATGAGTGTACTCATATATATCTGTATGTTTATAGATATCTGTATATATGATATACACACATATAGATATGTAAATAGGTAGGTAGATAGATCTGTGCTTAACCATAGCCTTCGTGTGTGTGTGTGTGTATGTGTGTGTGTGTGTGTGTGTGTGTGTGTGTGTGTGTGTGTGTGTGTGTGTGTGTTGGAGGAGGCAAGGGGAAAAATAAAATAAAATAAAAAGTGCACAGCAGAGAACAAAAGAAAAAAAAGAAAAGGTGGACAGTTTGAAAACAAAGTATAGTATTTGTTATGTAGGTTTTCTTGAAATGGAAGTTTATTGCTTTATATTGAATCCTCTTTTGTTCTGCTGCGCATATGGCAATGTTTTTTTCCCCTTATTTTGCACTTAAGTTTAAAATAAATTTAAAAATTTAAAATAAAGTGGGAACTTCTCTACAAAGTTTCACCTTTATTTTTGGTCCAGATCTGTGATTTCAGCAGCATATGTGGTGTGGAAAATCTCTCCACCTATGTGAATCTACAACTGAGAAAACTGCCTGTGTCACTGAAGGTTTAAGGGACATACCTAAGGTCATGCAGCCAGTATTTGCTAGAGAAAGGACTCAAACTCTGATTTATCTCTACTCTGAGGCCACATGTCATTGACACTTATGTCTTGTTTCATGCACCTATTACTCTCTATAGAAGGTTGCTATAGAACAGCTGCCTCATTTGGAAAGTTCTCTTCTCCACTTGTCTTTATAGGCTCAATTTGTTTGTTTTTGTTTTTTTTTCCTGGAAACCATTCTATAGCTATGGGTTTTAAGCCCAGTTAAAGAAAAGAAGAAATGTTATGCAGCTACCAGAATTACAAGCAACTGGTTGAAGTCAAAATATCAAAACCACCATCAACTTTTCTCAAGGCTTAACAATACCCTAACTTGAGACAATTAAGTGATCTGCTTCATTAGAAATAAAACCTGAGGTTTGGTATTATACAAAAACTGCTATTACAGCTAGGTGACTGCTACCACATGAAGAACTTAAAAATTTTTGAAATCATCATTACCAAGTGATTATCCCAAAGGTAAAGGTAGGTGTCACATGGTGAATGGATGACAACATGTTGTGACCTAGAATTATTCATAACATAGATCTGCCTTGACCTTATCCAACAGGTCATCATCTTACTTGATGAACCACACGATTGAAACATATGCTCGTCAATAGCACAGTGCTGATGGCAAGATGATAAAAAAAACCACCCCAAAAAACAAACCTCTGGTGTTCTACTAATCCAGTCAGGGCTAAGACCAACAGAGACAGCCCAGGAAAAGAACCCACTTGATTACAAATTTCGACAAGGAATCTTAAAAGCAGGGGTTTGGGAATCAGCTCCATATCATATTGAAAATGTAAATATTCATTTTCACTATGCGTATTTACACTTCAGAAATAAGCAAACACTACATACAAATCTGGGCTTGTTTTGTTGATTGTCTACATGTGACAAAGTGAGGGAGAAAATGTTACTAATGAAGATGAAACTGAAAAGTGTATGTCGGTACATATTTTATTTTCGAAAACTGGTTATTAAACATTTATGGGCATAGCCCTGCTTAAAAGGAATTTTTTTTGGTGTTTTTAATGGAAAAGAAACTTATTTTTACAAAGTGGAGGGGTGAGGAAGGGGTGGGAATAGAAACTGAAAAAAAAAGCATAAAGGGGACCTGCATATTCTGTAAATGTCAGAAAAGAATTTGATTATAACCTCTTATTGCCAGCACAGAACATTTCTATTCAAAGAAATCCCAATCATATGCCACTCACTCTGGGTTCTATACTGCTGGAGTTCAAACAAGCTTGAGGAGTATTTGGCTGATTTCTAAGCTGTCAAGAGGATGAAACATGAAATAAATCATTCTGTACAAACAATACCCTGTAACCAGCTCTTCCCAACAGGGCTACCTGTGGTTTTGGGTGTCTAAATATTTGGGTTCTGCCTTGAGCACAATTGTCACTTCAAATCACAGTGAGTGATGACTGAGAAATCTGTCTGTAAGATACAGGTTTCCCTGATCAAAGATGCTTTTCCAGAGTGCCCAATTGGTTTCCTACATCTCCCTTCCAAATAAGCACCCAATAAACAAACTTCTCCCCAACTCCATCCCCAAAGTCAGGAAACTGAGGCCAGGCTGGAGGGGTAGAGTTGATGTTAAGGAAAAATAGGCTGAAAAACATCCATCCATGTACATATATAAAAATTTATGATAAATCTGTTTCTCCAGATAGACTACACTTGATATCACATATACAAATTGTCACTTGGTGCAATTGAAACAGCACCAAGTAAATTAGTCTGTTTCACAGCAAATTCTGAAAATAGGACTTAGCCCTTTACATTAGGAAATGTATTATAAGAACGTGTACCTCCACTTGGTTCCCTAATGAGGAAAGTTTCATTCCCTTCAGCCACTTAGTCTCTTGGATAACCCATATATGCTCTCATTGGTACTATTTTTTTGAAATATTTTTCTGAATGGTTTTCATTCTATGGTAGTTTCTTCACGAACATTTGATTTTTCTCTTTAAATGACAACTGTGATTATTTCAATCCTTCCAGCTAACAGACAACTTGATCTCCGACATTTTCACCGCCATTGGCTCAATCACATTAGCTGTATTACTGATCCTCTTTCTGGCAGTGTTTGCCTCCTTCATAGCTTCCAACAAACGGGCAAACCAGGGAACCTACAGCCCCAGTCGTCAGGAAAAGGAGGGGTCACGTGTGGAGATGTGGAATATGGTGCAGCCTCCACCCATGGAGAGACTAATTTAGAAGAATCCAGTGCCCTCAAGGAAAACCCTGGACTAAATAAATTGTAAATAACATGTCTCCATTTGGAGACTTGGGGGGAGGAGGGCGGAACGGATGGTCCAAGAGCTGTTCATCTCACAAACATGATGACTGAGGAATTGTGGAACATTTTCCTTCAATGGCCTTAAGG
Source organism: Phascolarctos cinereus (assembly GCF_003287225.1). NCBI lineage: Eukaryota > Metazoa > Chordata > Mammalia > Diprotodontia > Phascolarctidae > Phascolarctos > Phascolarctos cinereus. The sequence goes on along the minus strand of NW_027555958.1, from coordinate 386,639,927 downwards.
TCTTTAATGCATGAACTTTGCACCTTTACTCATTATCCTGGGCTAGCCAATCATACAGCTGTTTTTCTGCACTTGTAATTTCAGCCTGGGTAACGCGCAGAAATGTCTTACAGAATTCAGAGGCTTCTGGAAGAAGCACCAGTGCCTGTCATTTAGATGTTTTGTGAACTGCAGACCCCTTTGGGGTTCACCCTTTAAATAGGCAGACATCATTATTGCAGAAAAACACTACAGACGAAGTGAAATAAATGTTTCTAATGAGCTCACCCTAGTCACGTTGTGGAAAGGTGTTAGTTGTGAACAGTGTGTTGTGTATGCTTCCATTCTTTGTTCTTTAACCATCAAGTCAAAGGAAGTCATGGGAATAACCATGGCAACAAATAAAGGTTAAACTGTCACTCTCTTTTAATGTTCTTTCTTTGTTTTATTAATGACTAAGAATAGCTAGCATTTATACAGTGCCTTAAAGTTTGCAAGAAGCTTTCCATGCCATCTCGGGTGATCTTCACAACATCACTATGAAGTAGGTGCTATTATTAATATCCCTATTTTACAGATGATAGAACAAGGGTCAGAAATGTTAAGTGATTTGACCAAGCTCTGCAGGATCCAAAGCAAGATTCTAATTCAGTTCTTCCTAATTCCAAGTCTGACACTGTATCTCCTGTGTCACCTAGCTGTCTAATTACTAGAGTCAACGGGATCTGAGTCACTTCTTAGACATAAACCATCAGTCTTCTCATCCAAAGAATCTTAAACTCATTGTATGTGTGTCTAACTATCCTCCAATTATTAGGATGTTCATGTTAAATTATTTCTCTGAGATGAGAAAGAAGCAGAGTTGGTAGCTGATGTTGGAGTCAAGGTGGCCTGGCTTTAAGTCCTGCCACTGATTTTACTAGCTATGTGACCTTGGGCAAAACATTTACCCTAGTGGTACCCCAGGCAACTCTAACAATTGCAACCACTGCAACATAGCTAGTATCTACATAGCACTTTAAGTTTTGCGAATATGATCTCGTTTTATCCTTACAACAACCTTGAAAGGTAGATGCTATTATTATTCCCCTATGAGGAAACTGAAGTAGAGGTTAAGTGACTTGCCCAGGGTCACACAGCTGCCAAGTCTCTGAGACTGGATTTGAACTCAGGTCTTTTCGACTCCAGGTCCAGTCTTCCATACACCACCTAACTACTGCCATTCCTTTTGATTTACTTTCCCCCTGAGTCCTCTACTTCATATTTTCTGTTGATTAACAGAAAAGGCTATGGTTCCTTCATTAAGGAAAAATAATTAAGCTTATATACTGTGTTTATTTTATTTCATTTGCCCAAATTTGGGATTTCATCAGCATTCGGAACTTTCCCTAGATTAATGGAGATCTGTAACTCTTCTGCAACTTATAGTCTTAGAAAGGAAGGAAGGAAAGCATTTATTAAGTGCTTATAATGTACCAGGCACTGTTCCAAGTGCTGGGGATACAAACACAAGCAAAAAGAACACCAGTGCTTGCCCTCAAGGAGATTACGTTCTAATGAGGGAACAATAGAGACCAAAGGGAGCTAACTGAATGAAGATGTTGAGCAGCCTCCAAAAGTATCTTAAAGATAAAATGGTGCTAAAAAACACTGGCCGGGAAAATCATCTCTATACTCCCTAGATTAATTGAATGCTCAGTTTCCAAGACCGAGGAAGGTTTAAGATTGGATAAAGCCACTGGAATATGTCTGTAAAGTATTAATTAATAAAGGTAAGCATTATATACCCTCCTTAATCTACCCTTCTCTCTGAAACCCAATTAATCTTCCTCACACACCTGAAAGTTCCTAGTGATTAATAGCACTATGATCATGGCATTTCTCTAGTTAAATTTTTTTTGGTTTCCCCACTACTGCTAATTAACAGAGCTATAACTAGGTTTGGCAATTGGAACTTTCTCCCAGGGCACCGAAATTTAGAGGATACCGACAACAGATTAAAAAAAAAACTGAACTTAGCAAGAATAACTGAGCTAGTGAGAAAAACTGGGTTAGCAAATATAATTAGCCTTAATAGGAAGGCATAAAATCGAAAGCTTCATCCCCTGGCAACAATTTGCCTCCATGCTAATCTTTTCTGTGGTGGCAGCTTCCCCAGAAACAAAGGGACTCAAAAGTATTTATGGAGGAAAGTACCTCAGTATCTCTCATTTCCCTGACCAACCCCTGCCTCAGTCTTGTATACCAAAGTTTTATATTCTAATGTCAACCCTCAACCCCCAACTGATATACAAATGGGACAGATAAAAAGAAACGTCAATGAGATAAGTAACTAGCTCTCTCTGTGCAATTTCCAGGGACTCAAAATTTATTTAAGGGAAAACTTTCATGCTGCTTGTTCTGGGTATATTTTGTTGTGCTTGCTCCAGACACTAGAATGAGGATTCTGCCTATGAAATAAAGCATAAACTTACTTTGACAATTAACCCCTTTAAACCTACCTGTCAAGCCCTAGATCATACTGTAGTTTAAGCACCTTCACATAGTCTCTACTCCTACCAAACAAGACCCAGATTTTCTTTCTACCCTCTCATCACTGTGCCTTTGCTGACACTATCCCTCCTACCTGGAATAAATTCTCCATCTCCCAAACTCCATCTGTTGAAAGGGGAAGAGAATAAGCATTTATATAGTGCCTATTATGTACCAGGCACTTTATAAATACTATTTCATTTGGTCTTCAAAACAACCCTGGGAGATAGGTACTATTATTATTTGCATTTTATAGTTGAAGAAACTGGGACAAATAGAGGTTAAGTGACTTTCCCAGGATCACACAGCTAGTAAGCATCTATGACCAGATTTGAACCCAATCTTCCTTACTCCAGGTCCAGCGCTTTACTGCACCACTTACGTATCCCAAAGTGAAATCCCTCCTTTGCTTCAAAGCTTAACTCAGATGTCACCTCCTACATGAAGGCTTTCCTAATATGATGGGAGCAATGGACTAACTATTTTTCTCCCCATCCCCTCAACCAAATTTAGCTAAGTTTTCCTTAAAACGTGTTGAAACTATCTTTGAAATTTGATTAGCTCAGGACAGTGAAGGAACTTACTGGCTGACTAAGTATGAAATAGCTCCAAGGCTTCTGTGAAGGGGGAAAATATTAGGCAACAATGAAAAGTAGCAAGGCATGCTAAGGGAGAAAAAGAAGGCAGTATATGTCAGGCAATTCAAACCTCACCACCACCTTGATAACCATGGACCTTCAGACCTCTCATCCTAGGAATGCAAACCTCAATGCCCTGGGAATAGCTGTGTCCCCATCTCCCCACCAAAAATGACAAGACCTGTTTCTAGTCCAGACCCCTGTAGTTGTCACTGAGGGAAGAAATCATTGTGGAGAAGGGGCCCACCTTCCTCACCATTACTAGCAACAGTTTGCTAACTAATTGCCACCAAGATTAGCCCAAAAGCCTTGGGAATTCAATACCACCCAGACCACCAGTCCTTGCCTCCAGTCTAGCCCTCACAACTATCATCCAGGGAAGCAATGCTTGTAGCCAACAGACAAGCCATTCCCACCAAATGCCCAACAGATGCTACCTACAGGGCAGGCAAAGAGCCTACCTGAAAGAGCAAGGCATCCTGAGGGAGTGAAAGGAGGCAGCATATGCCAGGTAACACAAACCACCATCACCTTGAAGATCACCTCCCCTCAGACCCCAGTAGAGACAGCCCAGGATTCTGAACCCAAGAGCCTTTGGAATAGCAAGGCTTCTAGCCCATTGCCTTCTAGCCCTTATTTTGAGATTCAACCCTTGTGGCCATACAGTCTGGCAACTCCTCCTACAGGTATTACAGCCACACCTGAAAAAGTCCCAGAAAACAAAGTTCTTGGCACCAAAGTCCTTAGCATTGTCAACTGGTTTGACATCAGAAACTGATAAGATTTTTATCGATGGAAAGAAGCATTAACATCTGCTTTGCCACTGTACCCTAAGGAACAAGGGACCTTTTTATGGGACTTGCAGCTTAAAAGCTCCATAAGTCTCCTCCCATTAGGATGTGAAGCTGCCTTACTTTTTATTTCTACCCTCAGCATTTAAGCAGAGTGCTTTGCACAAAAGTGCTTAAAAAAGACTTTTCATTCATTCATTCATTCAACAAATGGAACACTTTATGCCCTTTCTCTCCATTCTTACCTCAGAGGTAAATCTCTTCATCCTCAAATTTCTCCTAGTATTTATCTGTCCCTTTGCTTTACACTTATCTTACTTTCCCTTGTTTGTGGTATATGTGGGAGTAGGAATGGGGCTATTCTACACAGTAGATTGAAAATTATTTGAGAGGAGGGTGTATATTGTATTTATATTTGTACATTCACACTTAGTATGTAGCTTGCACATAGAAAATACTTGGTAAAGGTTCGTTGAATTGAATTGCAGTTGGTGATGCTAGTTGGATGACTGATACGATGTAAAGGGCTAAGTAGCCCTCTTCAATCATGTATAAACTATTATATGGATCTCCCACTCCAAAACCCTGATGAAGCTTTGCTAAGAGACAAAACTAGAAACCAGCAGCCAATGCGGTGTTCTTCTCGAGTTGCAACAATGATGAGGTATTTAAGGTGGCTGTTTCCTCTATATGTCATTTATTTCACCTCAGAGGAGTAAATGGCAATGGAAATCACTTAAACATGGACAGCTCGGCAGATAGCACTAACAATAAAGAAGAGATCCTGGAAGCTGTCTGCAGACTCCAGAAGAGAAAAGTGGAGACAGACTTCCTACTTGCTGATGTGTGTTCCAACACAGCAAAAAGCAGCATTTGTAAAAAGACACATCTGGTACACATTTGCCAGAAGCAATATGAGGTCTAGCTCCAATAAGGCCTGTGTAAGTCTTAGTTTTGCTATGGTCACAGCACATACTAGGAAAGGTGAGGGGAGCCTAATGACCATAAGTGAAATCACCTGTCAAGTCTGCCCCCAACTCTCAGCTCCTGAATATGCCACTGTGTGGCTGGCCTTCTTAACTACCAGAAGGGATAAAAAGAAAATTGCTGTTCTGTAACACACACAAGCCAATAGTAGATGTTAAGGTAAGTAATTTCTCTTTGAATTACAGCCCCAAAACTTATTCATTATGTGTCCTTGGCAAGTCACCCATAAGGCCCATGAGCCTCAGTTTCCACATCCATAAAATGGAGCAAATAACAACAGCATTACCTGTATTTGTCAGGGCAAAAATTAGAGCGTAAAAACTATGCAAAGTCCTTTGTTACTACATAAGTGTTAAGTTTCGTGATGTCCATCTCCAGTAAAGGATTTTCTTCTTTCCTGACTTTCCCAAATCCTGCCCAAGATTTCAGCCCAGAGAACTGTGGGAAGCATTTCAAGCTACAAGAGCCATTTGAATTTTAGCTACTCCTTACTAATGAAATTATAAAACAACAACATCAATGTTCCAGTACTCTTAATTCCAGCCAAACAAAGCAAACAATAAAAAGATCATAGGAGTTGGAAAGTTCTTTAGATATCATTGTGTTCAAACCCCTCTTTACATATGAGAAAACACAGAGATTAAATGACTTACCTAAAGTCATATAGGCAATACATGACAGAGGCAGGATTTGAATCCTGGTTTGCTGACTCCAATTCTTTCATTCTCTGTCTATGTAGTTAAGATCCGAAGGATAGGAATAGAGACCACACACATAATGAGAAGAATGCTATTATAGTGAGACCCATGTGGTGAGGGCTGTTGTGGGGCTCGAAGGGAGGCAGAATAGGCATCTTGAACCTCTTCTCCCCCAATCTTTCTCCAAGAAAGATATTAATTCTTGCCAGGAGGAGAAGCAAGAGGTTGGGTCCATTAGGCTAGAATTACAACAATCTGCAATTTAGTTATTGTTAGTCTATCTAGACTCTAGAGGATATGGTCAGATTCAAGTTAATTTCTGATCACTTTATTTGGGAGGGAAGGGGACTCCAAGCTCTATATTCAAGGCTATACCAGTTCCACAATATACACACATAGCAAATCACAAAGAAACCCATTTATCCAAATCATAGCAAAACAGGAATCAGAGAAGGTATGCATAGGAGAATATATACCAGACAATGCAGAGTGAAGGAACTTTCCCAACAGGAGCCAGATAAATCAGCTAAACCAAGAGATAGTCCTTGCTCTCACTCAAGGGAATGCTCCCTGCAGTTTCTAGAGCAGCAAGCTGAGAACAGGGCCATGATAGAGATTGCCAGCTCCACTCATGTCATCTCAGAGTCTTTTCCTTCAGCAACCTGAAGCAGGGTTAGCCTCTTGCATTTTCTTGAAGCTGGAAGCCAGAAGCATCCCAAAGCTATTCAATGCTTGAAGAAGAAGGACTGATGAAGGCTGGAGCTTTCCCACTCTCACTAACTCTGCCCTACTCTTCACCCAGGGCAGGGCATGCATCTCCACCCATAAGGAGAGAGTCCTATGTCCATAGACAGGGGTTACATTCATGACACCAGAGGTGTCAATCAGGTGACCTAGGCCCCTCAGTGAAGGAACCAGATTAAAATGTAACCAGGAAATATTTATTTAAAAATACAACAGAATGTAATATTAATATGTGATTTTCTAAGTTAATATGCTGCCTGCAGGGATCCTTATTTATGGTTTTGTGCCCCACCCATCCATTTCTGTTTGAGTTTAACACCAAAGGACTATACCATGCTGCTGCCTGGGTCTCTGACATTTAAATTAATTTAGCTTTCCAAAGACAGCTTTTTTTCCATTGACACTCATAGGATTTCTCCTGAAAAAAAGCAATGCCTAATATCAGGTTCCTTTTCTCTGGCCACCAATCAGTAAGCAACTATGAATATCTAGATCTTGACTTCACTTAAAGCTCTTTGATTAAAATCAAATGCCTGCTCTTCACCTGGTTTAACCTGCCATAATAGGATTGTTCAAAGTAAGATATTTTCCCTGAGTTCAGGGGTGCATATGACCTTTCAAATTTCAACCTGCTTCCACCAGAAGTGCCATTTTGACTGGCGTGAGCTGTAATGAATAGTGATGACAAAAATGCATGTTTCCAATTTAAATCCACTCCTTGAGGGTTTGGCACCTGTGCTGAACTAAGATTGCTTGCAGAAACAGGGGTGCTCTATCCATTGTAAAGATTTGAATCAATTAATCCATCAATCAACCAATCAGCATTTATTAAGTGCCTACCATGTGCCAAGCACTGTGCTAGCCCTTAGGACTATGAAGACAAAAATGAAACTGACCTTGTTCAATGGACAACTTCATGAACTAGACACTGGGTCAACCACAAAGTTGGCCAGCTGCTCTGTTTAGGGTGGGGGGAACAATTCCATCTAATTTCATTTGATACATGAAGTAAATCTGTGACAGGTTGTTAATGCACACATCTTACAACATAAAGCTCTCAGGATCACTGACTGATTTCAAGCAGAACTGAAGCAAGCCAAACTCCCAGTGAAAACAAATTATAGGTCATTAAAAGTGTAAAATTTGCATGTTACAGCACAGCTCATTATCTCATGGATTTATATTTAAAATATTAGTCAAAATATGTCATCTCAAATATAACAACTTTACAAAATCACAGAATTTCAGTCAGAAGGTACCACAAGGGCTGTCTAGTCTAATTCATAGTAGAAAAATTCCTTCCGCAATGTTCTTTTGTCATCATTTACATCACCTTTTCCTGAAGAACCCCCCAGTAAGGAAGACCAGACCCCACTACCTCCTGAGGTAGTTCAGTTGACTTTGAGAGAGCTTACATTGATAAGCTGTTTTTCCTAAAGTTGACTCAATTAACTACAAAGGTAACTTCCATTCATTTAATCCTGATTCTGCCCTCTGTGAACAAGCAAGACAAATTTAATTCCTTTTTCACCTTGTGGCCCCTCAAATACTAAGCACATCTCTCTTAAGTCTTCTATTCTCCACTTCCTTCAGCAGACCCTTATACAAAACAAACAATAATAACAGCAACAACGATAACAACAATTAGCATTTGTATAGTTCATTAAGGTTTGGAAAGTGCTTTAGAAATATTAGCTCATTTTATCCTTCAAAATAACCTAGGGAGGTAGGTGCTATTATTATTTTTATTTTACAGATAAGGAAACTGGCGCAGAAAAAGGTTAAGTAACTTCCCCAGCATCACATAGCTAGTAAATATCCAATACTGGATTTGAACTAAGATTTTCTTTCTTTCTTTTTTTTTGGCTAGGCAATTGGGTTAAGTGACTTGCCCAGGGTCACACAGCTATTAAGTGTTATGTGTCTGAGGCCACTTTTGAACTCAGGTCCTCCTGAATCCAGAGCCAGTGCTCTATCCACTGCACCACCTAGCTGCCCATGAACTAAGATTTTCTTGACTCTAGGTCTAGTGTTCTATCTAATTCACCACCTAGCTGCTTCTAAACTTGAGTACCTTCACCATCTAGATATTAGCTAACTTATCAATGTCGTTCCTAAATTGTAGCACCCAGAAGTGAACCTAATACTCCAGATGTACTTTGATCATAACAGAGGAGGAGTGTCACCATATTTCTACAGGCTATGCCCATCTTTATATAGCCTAAGACCATAGTGACTTTTTTCCTACCAAGTTCCACCATTGATTAATTTCCAGTTTTTAGTCTCTTAAAACCCCCACATCACTTTTCCCCCCAAAGAACTACTATATAGCCACAGCTATCTCATTCTTATATATTATTGCAGGATACACTCACAGCAAATAGAGGAAGAAGAAATGGAGGAAGTGACAGATTTTATATTCTTGGTCTCAAAGATCACTGCAGACAGCTACTGCAGTCATGACATCAAAAGACGCTTACTCTTTGGAAGGAAAGCTATGGCAAATCTAGGCAGCATACTGAAAAACAGAGACACCTTGCTGACAAAGGTCTGTATAGTCAAAACTATGGTTCTTCCAGTAACAATGTATGGCTGTGAGAGTTGGATTGTGAGAAAGCTGAGCACCGCAAAATCTTTCTACACTTTCTAATTGTGGTGCTGAAGAAGATGTTTGAGAGTTCCGTGGATAGCAAGGAGATCAAATCAATCAATACTTAAAGAAAGTAATTCAGGCTATTCACTGGAAGGTCAACTTAAATACTTTGGCCACATAATGAGAAGGCAGACTCACTGGAAAAGATCCTGACATTGGAAAAGATTGAACGCAAAAGGAAAAGGGAATGGCAGAGAATGAGATGAATAGATAGTGTCATGGAAACAATGAACATGAACTTGCACAGACTTTGAGAGATAGTGAAGGATAGAAGGGCCTAGTGTTATGGTCCATGGGGTCAGAAAGAATCAAACATAACTGAACAACAATATCCAATTCTGTAATTATGAAGTTGACTTGTTGAACACAACTGTACCCTATTTCAAAGTATTTGATTTGACCCAATATCAAGAACTTTGAGAATCCAAATTCAGTCATCCAGTGTTGTAGCTATCTTGATGAGCTTGGCATCTTCTTCAAATTTTATAAATATGCCATTCTGTCCTTTAGCCAAGTCATTAAAAAAAATTGTCAAGCAGCACAATGGCAAGCTTAGAATTCTGGAGATCATTTAAAACTTCACAGTTTTAAAAGTCTTTAGCCATACAGTGAACACGCTGACTAAAGACTGTTACCTAACAGTGCCATTATAAAGATATTGCACTGATTAGAAGTTATTAACATTTGCCCAAATGTAATCAATTATTCCTGCTAGGAGGAAAAGCAGGAGGTTGGGGCCAAAGACTGGCCATTCTGTTCTCCTCAGGGAGAGAGGGCACCAGGCTAGAATTATATGTATCTGCTACCTCAAATATTGTTAGTGTAGGGAAATCATTTTTAGGTCCAAGTTATATTCCTAATCATTATTTCTTAATGGGAAAGGAGTGTCTCAAGCCATATGGCCAAGGCTTGATTTTCCTTCCCACCAGAAGTCAGTTCCACAATGCACACACATAGCAAATAGCTAATAATCCCATCTATCCAATTCAGTAGCAAAACAGAAATCAAAGAAAGTATACAGAGGGGAATACATACCCAGACAATGCCAGAGTGAAGGAGCTGTCTTACTGGGGACAAGATAACTCAGCTCAACTTAAAAAAAAAAAAACCAGTCTCAGATCCCACCAAAGGAGAAATTGCCCAGAGTCTTTAGTGTAGCAAGCTAGGGATGTGGGTATGATCAAAGTGCCAACTCCTCTCCAAATCAGCTTCTTCCAAAAGTCTCTCTCATACCTTCAGGGACCTAAAGAGAGGTTGGAATGGTATGTATTTTTCTTGGATCTGGATTCCAGAAGACCAGAAAGGAGAGATTCCTTCTCTCTAACTCTCACCAACTCTGCCCTCATACAGGTGTAGAGCATTGGTCTCCATTAGCGAGAAGAATCCCATGTGAATGGACTCTGAGGTTTGAGTTACATGTATTTCTTTAATTCTATGGTTAAAATAAAGAAGCAGGCCTCCAGTTGTAACTATTCTCTAGAAGAGCAAACTCTGGGTAGCGGTAGCCTGCTATTTCTGACACTACAACCACCAATTGCTGACCAACTGCTACTGACAGGAAGGTAAGACCATAAGCCCCAGGAACAGCAGCAGACAACCTCCCCATCCCCCACCAGCTCTTCCTATTGCCTACACTCACAACCATTATCCAGGGAAATACCCTTTTTGAGTTGAAATCTGACAATGGTGGGTGGGGTGAGGGAAGGAAGGGAACAAGTATTTATTAAGCTTCTAAGCAACTTCATAAATTGGATCCTCACAGCAACCCTGGGAAGTAGGTACTATTATTATCCCTATTTTACAGTTGAGGAAACTGAGGCAGAGGCTAAGTGACTTGCCCAGGGTCTCACAGTTAATAAATTTTTGAGGCTGGATTTGAACTCAGGTCTTCTTCACTCCAGGACTAGTGTTCTATCAGCACCTAGCTATATCTTCAATTGCTCCTGCAGGTACTAAAGCCCTTATCTCTTCAGTAACCAGAGATTCTGAAGACCTGGAGAAGAAAGTTCTCATCCACAGAGTCCTTTGTACTTTCAAATTATTCAGCATCAGAAACCGATATGATTTTATCAAGGTAAAGCACACTAAAGGAGATGCCTCACTGTCTTTCTTGTTACCGTACCCTAAGCACCACAGGTCTTTCCATATCTCCTGCATGGGTAATCTGTCCTATTAGAATGAGCTGCTAAAGGACAGGGGATGTCATGCTCTTCTACCTGTGTGAACACTTAATTTGTTTTAATTCATTCATGTCAAAGTAGCCTTTGCTTTGATACTCTGAAACAGAGCTACAACTAGAAAATGTATTGCTGCTGTGACCATCACAAAAGAGTGTTTAGGGTCAAGGACAGAAAGAATACATTCAGTTGGGGAAGAAGGGAGTCAAGACTCTGCTCCACACAGAGAAAAAAAGAAAGGGGTCAATGGCCACCAGGTTAAGATGCAGCGGGGAGAGGGGTAGTTCACATCATCTGGTAACTTATTTTAACTAACTAGTTACTAACCAGTGTTAAGCTTCAATAATTCTATACTGTTGAAGCACAGTAAGTGCTTTCTGGATCCTTTAAATGTAGTATTAGGAGGAAGCCTCAGTCACCCTGTCCCTAGTTTTAGCTCTGGTCTAAAAGGGTGAGGATGAAATTGTGTGCATGCTAGCTTTAGTCAGCTGTCAAGGAACAGTCTTAATTATTTTTTACATATTGAATTGGTGGCAATGTGGTTTCAACATTTCAAATGGAAGAAGAGCAGGGGTAATCAATTTCCTAATTATAATTTTTTCCCCTGAAGGTGATGGCCCTAATTAAAGTTGTCACTTAGATCTACTTACTTAGCATTTATTATGCTGGCAGAATGAGAAAACCTTGTCAGGAAAAAAAAGGGGGAAAGGTAAATGAAAAAAGCTTCAATTGTGGCATGCTTTTATGTGAATCAGGTGAGGGATCACCTTGCATCAGGTGCTACAGTTCTCTCCCTCCTTAGCTTGCCATGCATTAAATATAGCTGTGTCCTACTGTAAAATGTAAGCTTCTGGAGGGTAGGGATAGTTTTGTGTTGGTCTTTGCAATCATGTGCCTTGCATAGAAGGGCTTAATAAATGTCTATGATATGAATTTGTATTTATGATATGAAATGAAATAATACTGTTCATCACCCCTACCTAGAAAATAACCAAGCACATAGAGAAAATAAGTCTAATTAATTCGGACTTTATTAGGTTTCAATAATAATATCACTGTTTTAATACTTCATGTTTTTCAAAGAACTTTCATATACCATATTTCACTTGATCCTTGAGAGGAAGCCTGGGTATGGATTCTTATCCTCATTTGACAGATTAAGAAACAAAAAGGTTAAGTGAAATGTTTAAAAATATACATTTGCATAAGCAGCAGAGCCAGTACTAGACACCATTTCTCCTGATTTCACTACATAAGGATTGGGGTACCATGAGTTTTTTAACTCAACCAAATTTAGACCTTTAGCATCATCCTTGAATCTTCCCTCTCTCTCACTTCTCATATCCAATTAGGTTTTAAGCCTTGTTCATTCAATCTTCAACATCTCTCATCTTTCCTCATCTCTGCACTCAATTCACTACCCTAAATTCAGTACCTCATCACAACTTGCCTAGAATAATGAGATAGCTTCCTAATGAGTGTATCCTCTTTCATTCTTTCCCCTGTCCACCAATGCTCCACTTAGTTGCCAAAATTAAGCTTTCTAAGGCACAGGTATGACCATATCCCTCACAGGCCTAATAACTTCCAGTGTATCTTATTTCCTTTAAAAGAAGATACGTTAAGTTTCATGCAGTCTAAGATTGTTACCTTAGTTGATATTTCACACTATTCATTCATATTGAGCTTTGTCTGTAAAAAAAAATTTTTAAAAAGTATCTAGCCTTACTTTCCCCATCCTGTACTTCTGAAGTCAGTTTTTTATAAACCCAAGTGTAATACATTACATTTACACCATTATATTTATCTTATACAAACAGCACAAGACAGCAGATAGAAAGCAGGCCTCAGAACTCGGGCCATGTAAGTTCTAGTCCTGTTTCTGACACATTTTGAGGGTGACTTTGGACAAATTACTTCAACTTTCATTGCTTTAGATAAATCTCTAAGACCACAAAGGTGAAGCAAAGGTGCTATCCTGCATTAGTAGAGGAAGTTTCTTGCCAGGAGTGTCCTGCACAATGAAATTACTGGTCCAATTCCAGTCCCCTACATTCTAATCTGTCAAGATCTTTTTGAATCCTGATTCTTCCCTCTAGTGAGTTAGCAACACTTGTAAGTTTGTGTTATCTGAAAATATGATAAGAACACCTTCTATATATACCTTCAACCAAATCACTGATAAAAATGTTAAACATTACAATGCCAAGTACAGATCCCTGGAGCACTCCATTGGTGATTTCCTTATAATCTAACTTTAAACTATTCATGACTAATATTTGGATCTGATGCTTTGATCAGTTCCAAATCTACTTGTCTTATCAACTAACGTATTTTCCTTTTTTTTTCCCTATAAGAAGAGCATGAGAGGCTTTGTCAATCTTTATTAACTATATTTATAGTATTCCATTGATCCACCAGTCTGGTAAGACTATCAAAAAAGAAATCAAAGTTAATCTAGAACTTCTTGTTCTTGATTAAGTTATGCTAATTCTTCATAAGCATCACTTTTTTCTGAGATATTTGCTAATTATCATCATCTCTATACTACTAATGCAAACCACAAAATATACTTGAGAATTCAATTCAAATAAACTGTACTAGAGCAGGAACATTCTCAGAGGCAAAACTGCCTCCCATGATCATTTAGACATTCCTGTGATCCCTGAAAATTGAAGAACAATATTTTAAATAAGTCAACATAAATACTCATAACCACCAAAGCTCATAGAATGGAAAGCTCACAAAGTATAGGAACCTTGATGATAAACTCTAAAGCATGTGGACACAGTTTAAGGTGTCCTATCTGCTACTAGAGTTGTCCAAAGGATGTTTTCTGATGAGTGTATATTCTAAAACCTTCATTCAGCCATAAAAAGCAATAATTTTATAGAAATTTTAGTAGGGCTAGAGATGTGTTGTTGGACCATTTCTACCTGAACTCCACAAAAAAATGAGAACAAGATAATAACAACATCTCCTTCAAAGACCAACCTATATTCTATGCCTTACAGGGATGTAGGAATGGGAGAAGGGTAAATTACAAAGTATGGAAATGGGAAAATGCTAACCAGGGTCTTGTACAAGGATTTCTGGCAAATTGAGTTTTTTGAGATACCACTGATTGGTCAGTGTGATGAAACCGTTCCTGTGGATCTAAAAAAGAGATGTGGTGACAGGGTTATATGATGGCTTTATTCAGGACCATTATGATGATCAGACTGACAAGAGTACAGTGGAGCAAATGGCTCCCCATTGTGTTCTGGCACCACAAGAAGATAAGCTACATCAGAACAAATCAGAACCAATATCCAATCTCCTGCTTTAGTGCATGTGGCACAGAGTAGCTTGAAATGGACTGAAGACATTAACACTTTTTTATACACCACTACTATGTCAAAATAAAATTGGAACATCTCACCAGATACAGGGGATTTCATCTTACTTTTTGTTAATGATACCCTTGACAGCAAGCCACAGAGAAATATATTGCTGACAAGTACAGGACAATATTAGGATAGAACTACATTCCTGAGTCTAGATTAGAAATGAGATGAAATTGAGAAAATGCTAAGATCTAAAGAGGGGAAAGATTAAAACCATGAAGTCACTTAAAACATTCAAATAATAAAAAGTTCAAAAATTCTGCTTAATGATATGTCAAAAAAGGCCAATGTCTTAATTTTTAAAAAAGATGTGCATACTTAGATGACCATGTCAGAAAAGCTCTCAGTTTCATGACATGAGTTCAACTAGCAGACTAATTTCACCAAAAAGAGAGTAATTTTTAAAAATTGGTGTCTGCTGTACATATATCACGCATCATCTCCCAAATACCTGACAAAAAGCATAAAAAAACTCAGGAATTATACACAGTAGTACCTGTTGCCATGGTCCAAAGAATAGGAGGAAAGGCAGAACTATCAGTGTCAAACTCTATCAGGGTAAAAATGATTTGAAAGGATTATAAAAGATCAATGAAAAGTCATTGGAAGATTGGAATCTCTAGAAATATACATAGAAATGCAATAAAACATTAGAAAAAGTGATCTCTGTACCACCGAAAGGAAATAAAAAGTAAACACAAAGAGCAAAAATCCAGAAAAACAATTATATCTTACTAACCAGTATTGAAAGAAAAATATTAAGGAAATACAAGGAGTCAAAGCAATGCAAGAAATGTAATATTTCAACAATCAAAAACCTTATCAA
The DNA here is from genome assembly GCF_003287225.1 of Phascolarctos cinereus. NCBI lineage: Eukaryota > Metazoa > Chordata > Mammalia > Diprotodontia > Phascolarctidae > Phascolarctos > Phascolarctos cinereus. The sequence goes on along the minus strand of NW_027555958.1, from coordinate 386,624,516 downwards.
AGAAGTTTGAGAAATAAAAAAAAATAGAGGAGAAAATGAACCCAAGAGTAGAAGGAAGTAAAAATTTTCTGGTCCTCTATGTGGTCACAAAAAACTCAACACAACAAAAAACACAAGTTGGATCAAACAAGAAATAGAAAGCTCATGAACAATCAATGTCACAAATTAAAAACATTTTGTCAAGTTACATGATTGAAATTAGCTTCTGTGCAAGACTAGAAATTGGTAGGGCTGGATAAGAACTCAAATGCCTCCCAGTGACACAAAGTGCAAGCAAAGACTTGACCAGCTTTTTCTCAGACACAAGACTAATGCTGTCTTTCTTGACAGAAGGTGTCACAATTATTCTCAAAGGATCTCAAACATCTCTTCAAATATAGACCAATTACTTGGTCATATACGTTTTAGAAAATATTCACAGCCTGTATCACACAAAATCTACAAACAATATTGGCTAAGGAAGAAAAAGAGGTCTTAACAAAAAGTTCCAGGGATATAAAAAATAACTTCTTATGTATTCTGTAATTGTATTGAACATGCTGCCTGAAAGCACTATAACATTTACATTTATCTGTTGATTTCTGAAAAGCTTTTGAATCATTTCCATACTCATGTTCTATAAATGCACAAATCAGAACCAGGCATAGTGAGTGTACTCAAGTGTCTGATATCTCTATGGAAAACTTTTCTTGGTTTAGATCATGTCACCAACTCAATGATGTGAAAAACCATTCATGTAAAACGTGAAATTTTTCAGGGGAAAAAGTTTAAGCACATTATGATTCTTCCTAATATTAAATCCATTATCATTTCTCCTAACCTGAACTAAATAAGACCTCCAGATTAAAAAGGACGTTGAACTAAAACATTTTATTAATCACTTTATGTACGTGAAGGATGAGCTAGAGAGCTTCACTGAAAAACATATTAGATAGCTTCTTTGTTATGTAGAATCTTTATCCAGTGATATAAAAATAACATTTGTATTTGACAAGTGTTAAGTTTCTTAATGCATGCCAAGGAAAGATAGATATTAATGGCCTTGAGCATGAAAACACATTGAAAATAAAACTATCAAGATGAAAGCTATTGCTGATACATTAAGAGACTTGGGTATCCTGAAATAAAAGATTAATTGGAATAACATTTAAAACAATTATCACTTAAGCAACACTAGTCTTAACATATGTTTTCAAAAATTGTAACAAATTTGGATGGTATGCTAACAAAAACAAATGCAATACTAACTAAACACAAGAGCTACCATTCTTAAGTACTTTCAGATGAACATTTCTTCAAAAAGGAAGAAGAGGATTGATAGACATTCCTAAAGCACATGATTAACATGTCACAAGCATACAGAAATACATTCGGAACAAGCAGAAATCACTTCACCAAGTAATGGTTAATTTTGATAAAAAGGAAGCTGAGAGTAGAATCTGATAGGAGGTTAGACCTACGGCAGGAAGGGAGAGCTGGAAGTAGGCCACTGCACTTCAGGCACCTCAGAACAGAGGTCTTAGATTAAAAGTTGTGTGGTTGCACTCACCTCATGAAGGAATAATGGCAGGTCCTCAAAGGCTGTTCTTTCCCTAACTTCTGACTATACCTTTCCAGTAATAGGCACTGTAATATGTTATATCTGCCTCTTTTATCTAGATGTTTCCTATATCCTGATTTTGCCTCACATTTTAGAGATGAGGATTAGCTGAAATTCAGAAACCCTTAAAATTAGGTCAGAGAGCCAAACCATTGCCTGACTGTTAGAAATGTTCTTAACTGGGGCTCTAGGCTAGTGTGATTGTCTCAATGACTTTCATCTGATATAACCCCCATAAAACAGTAGAGGATGAGGTTACATGGACTCAAGGGCCATCATAGAGCTAATTACTTTCTGTAAGATGTAGCTGATTAAACCTCAGAGACAAGCCAGGATTGGAAGGAGAGAGCAGACACTGAAGAAAATATCTCACTCTCCAGGGATCTGTAAACTATATAGCTCATGGGTCAAATCTGCCCAGTTACCTGTTTTTGCATGCCACTGAGCTAAGAATGGTTTTTACATTTTAAAATAAAGTTTTATTGTATTTTAAAATGTAAAAAACAAAACAAAACAAAACAATGAACCACTCTTAGCTTACTGGCCCTACAAAAACAGGCAAAGGGCCCAGCTGTTGTATTTTGCTGAGTCTGCCAGGGAGGAGATAGAAAAAGCCTGGGAACGATCAGCACCATACCTATCTAGTGAGGAGGAGGGAGCAGAAAGGATTGAGTACATCTTGTCAATTCTGTCCTTCAGAGTGATGTTCAATAGTGCTGTACGTGGGAAAAAGCTTGAAATTAACTGATACCAAAAAATGACAACCAAGAGAACACAGATTGCTATAAATCTATATCCCTGACTTCCCATCTGTACAACATTTTAAAGAGGCTAATCTACAAATACATTTAATGTATCCTCAACGAGGACACTAGTACAAAACAGGTAGGCTTTTAAAAGTGATATCACACAGTTAAGAGTCCATTGTACTTAACGTTTATTGATCGTTCAATTTTGGTAAACATTGGAGAGGTGTCTTTCAAATGTTTCTAGATTCCTTGCAAAATGTATCAACAGAAATAATCTTAGTTAATTGTCCTCTAGAACCAGAGAAGATGAAAAACAGGAATACAAAGTTGCCAAAGTTGATTACCATTATCATGAAGGAGATTCCAAGAGAAGATTAAAGAGAGAGTCCTTGTAGAAGTTGAGGTTTTTTATAAACTGTTATTTATAACATCACTCTGGTTGGCTTTTTGAACAAGGATCTCCTGTTATCTATACTTGTTAGTTATCACTTGTGCAACTGTGTATATACACTTGAAGCCTAGCTTTAATTACCGACTCATTTCTTAGGTTTTATATCCTGAGAATTCCTAGATATATTTACTATTCTTTGAACGTTGTAGCACATCTTTATGGTATCTAGTTTGAAAGGCATAGCTTAAGCCATTTCCTCCTGTTCCCCTTTCTTTCTAATTTAAAGCCCTTTTTGACTAAATTTACAAGATTCCAGTCACATACATTCCTACTAGCCCCAGTTAGGTACATGACATCCATGATCCTGTTATCTTCATATGTCATAGTTCAGAAATTAAAATTTTATTCTCAGATGCCGTATTCTCAACCATCTCTCTCTATAAAATCTGCAATTGTCTTCTGCAGCTTTTGCTTTTGCTGGGTATCAGTGGTGATAACTGATCTGTACTCCAATAGAGTCTTCAATGTTTTTCTCCCAGGATTTTGTAACAGTAATGCTTTCTAACTTCCTTCTGGAAGTATCCTTTGTGTCCATATAACTCACCAGAAGTGGACAGTAATTATCTGATTGTATAAAACTTGAGATATTGTCATGTCTTGAAAACATGCCTCAGATACATCACAAATTCTCTAATGTTATCAGGTCATTGCTTTAGTAGCTTTTCAGCATGGAGTTATCATCAATCAGTCAGTAAATCAGTCAATAAACACTCATTAAGGGCAGGTACTGTGCTAAGTACTGGAAATCCAAAGAAAAACCAAAGACAGTCCTTGTTCTCAAGAAGCTCACCATCTAATAGAAGAGAGAATATGCAAACAACTATGTAAAACAAGCTATACAGAAAATAAACGGTTAATAAACAACAGAGGGAAGGCGCCAGAATTAAGAGGGATTGGGAAAGGCTTCCTGTATAAGGTGGGATTTTAGCTGAGACAAAGAAATCCAGGGAAACTAGGAAGAAGAGGTGAGGATGGATCCCAGGCATGGGGGACAGCCAGTTAAATTGCTGGGAGCCAGGAGATCCGGAGTATTTTGTTAAAGGATGACCAGTGAGTGTCATTGGATTTCAGAGTACATGGTGTGTGTGTATGCTGGGGGCGTGGAGGGGTATAAGGTATAAGAACACTGGATTGTTGGGTGAGAGGCGAGTAAGGCAGGTTATGAAAGGCTTTGTATACCATATAGGCAATTTATATTTGATCCTGGAGGCAACAAGGAGCCAATGGAATTTAATGAGTAGAGGGGTAACATGGTCAGACCCTCACTTTAGGAAAATCACAGACAGGTGAGGGAGGATGGACAGAAGTGGGGAGAGACCTGTGGCAGTGAGACACACACGCCCCACCCCCCACCCCAGCAGGCTTTGCAATAGTCCAAGAATGAGGTGATGAGGGTTTGTATCAAAGTGGATAGTGTTGGAGGAGACGACATTTTGTTCACATTCATCCAGTCCCTCACATTTTGTGAGGATTCCTGTTTGCTTCTTTACATCCATCTTCTTCTTTATTTTTACATTGAAACTACTCATCTGCTTTTTTCATTTGTGTGTGTTTGTTTTTAAACAAACAATTCTTCCTGATATTTTGAAGGGTGGGATAGGCATTTAAATCCCTTTATATATTAATTATGCCCCTTCTAGGGGGCATAACTAGCCTGTAGAGATAGCTGTCACACACTCTGCTTAGGTGGGAGAGGAAATAGAGATCTAGACCTGAAATCAAGAAGACCTGAGTTCAGATTTGGCCTTAGACACTTACTAGTTATGTGACCCTGGAAAAGTCACTTAATCTCTCTCAGCTTCAGTTTCCTCATCTGTTAAATGGGGATAATAATAAAAACCTGTTGTAAGGATCAAATGAGATATTTGTGAAGTGCTTTGCAAATCTTAAAAGTGCTATATTCATGCTAGCTATTATTATCAATAAAAATTCTCCTGCTTTCCATACTTGCTAGAAGTAAGATCTTCAGTCTTTGTTGTTCTTACAGTTCCCCTGCAGAAAAATCTGACAAACTTCCTGTAAAGTTGTTCAGCCATAGGGTCGCCTTTCTTCTTATATCATGTTAAGAACTTGACAGCTTTGCTCAAACTTCCTTTACTTTCTCTTACTATCCTCTTACTTCATCTCACCAACTACCTTATGTTTTGGTTAACTCCTCCACGAGACTACTCACAGTAGCTTCATTGTATCAAGCATCAGCTATTATAAAGGCTTTTTTATAAGGTTCCCTTTTCCAAGAATAACCAAGAGATATGGTTCACATTCCAGTCTGGACTGATTCTCCACATAAAAAAATTATTAAATATTAGAATCCATGTTGATTAAATGATAATTGAGATGTCTTCACATCCGGATTAGAAGAAAATACCATTGGAAGCAAGAATTTTTGAAGCAGGATTTGAAGGTACAATTGGTTGAAAAAAAATTGTTACAATTGGTAACAATTTGTTTGTCAAAGGGTGGTTAAGTCACTATTTAACTCTGGATTTTATTTTATTTTTTCACCTACTACAGTATTAGAATAAGGGTTAGTCCTTCTGGAAATTCTGTATCTATTTTATCTATCAAAATCAGGGTATTATAAGCCTTGGTCTCTTAGTCTATGGTTTCAGAGAGAGTTCCTTCTTGTTGCTATATCTAACTTGATCATCTAGTATCTAGGAGGGAGGAACTGGTCCTTATTCTTTCCGTTCCAATTCCTATCCAATACCATTCTGCTTCCCTAAATAACCTTTTCTGTTCTCTTCTAAAAACAAAACAAAAAAAGACAAAACAACAAAACAACAACAAAAAATCCATTCAACCTTTTTGTTTTTTCTATTGCTTTCATCTCTGTCTAAAAACGAGTGAGTGACTTCAGCTACTGGATAATTTTTTTAAAATACATTTTTACCTGTTTAAGTAAATATTTCCCAATTCATGTAAAAAACCTTTTTAACATTCATTTTTTATACTTTTGAGTTCCAATTTCTCTCCCTCCCTCCCTCATGATTTTCCCTCACCCATTGAGAAGGCAAACAATATGATATTGATTATACATATGAAGTCATGGAAAATTTATTTCCATATTAACCATGTTACAAAACACACCAGTCTACCCCTACCCCCCAAAAAAAAATAAAGTTAAAAAAAGTATGCTTATACACTCATAGTTCAGTTCATCACTTCTCTCTCTGGAGGTAGATTTTCATTATGGGTCCTTTGAAATTATCTTGGTTCATTGTCTTGAAGAGATAGCTAGGTCTTTCACAGTTGATCATTGTTATAATGATGCTGTTACTATGTATAATATTCTCCTGGTTCTGCTCAATTCACTGCATCAGTTCACATAACTCTTCCCAGCTCATATAAGTCTTCTGAAACCATCCTGCTCATTATTTCTTATAACTATCTGGATGAGGGTGGTGAACCTGTGGCCTTCTAGGTCTTAGGGTGCAGCCTTTTGACTGAATCCAAACTTCACAGAATAAATCCCCTTAATAAAAGGATTTGTTCTGTAAAGCTTGGACTCAGTCAAAAGGCCTTACCACATGTGGCCTCAAGGCCATAGCTTCCCCACCCCTGAATTCTGGATAACTGAGGAGACACCCTAGATGTTTTGAATTCCATTACCTTTATATATATATATATATATATATATAAAAACCAGGCTATGGTAATAATGCTGAGATTTTAATATGGGTTGCATTTTTCTGTTTGTTGCTTCGTTAACAGCTCTCTTGGTCCCACTTTTTTTCTAGTAAGTGCTTAATGAATGTTTAATAGTTTTATCATTAGTGGTGGCCTCTCAGCTCTTTAAAACTTCCCAAAAACTTGAAGTTTGTACAATTAGGTTCTTAAAAGGATGATGATTTTAAAAACCCTTCTTAAATACATGAAATAATCTGGGAAGATGAGGGGTGAGTGGGAAGGAAGGGGTTATGAGTGGTTTCTGTTCCTATGCAGAAGTCATGTGGGGCTACAGGAACCTCCATAGCTGTGCTCATGCTCTGAACACTACTTGAGCAGGGCATGAGTGCTAGACATATTTTAAAGACACACCACAGGCAGTAATATAAAAAACATTATAAATAACTGTAATTTCTTCACACCCATGGAGAATTACATGGTCCACATCTATTGCAAATCAAAATGCTCAAAAGTCCAAATAATTTCAGAAGTAGAAAACCTTAAGGATTATCTAGTCCAGAGGTTCTTAACCTTGGATTGGTAAACTTTTTTTAAAAAATATTTTGATAACCATATTTCATTATAATTGAATTTCTTTGAAATCTATGTTTTTTGTCTTATGCATTTAAAAACATTATTCTGAGAAGGGGTCCATAGACTCAGATTACCAAAGTGGTTCATGGCATAAAAAAGGTGAAAAATCCCTGATCTAGTCCAACCCTGTCTGCAACACGTTTCCCATCCAAATTACTTTTGTTTTTCAGCCTTATTACTGACTACGGGAGTATGAGGGAGACAACTTGAACTAGGCTTTGGAGAACCAATTATTAAAATTTTTAGTGTGATCACACCTTGGAAATTGGCCAAAGCTACAAATCAGAGCTTATCACATACCTTCAATGTACCCTATGTTCCAAGGAAAGCATGCAACTTGCCTTTTCCCTATCATTCACAGGCCATGCCTTTGTACCCTCCTAGCTCTCCCCTTGCTCCATACTATGTCTCCCATTGAAATAATTTCCTTCCTTCAAGGTCCAGCTCAGGAGCCACTTTCTCAATGAAGCCTTTCATGATTTTCCTTCTTGTATTTCTTATGTCACTCTAGACCACTCTTATGTCCTTGTCATACTATAATTTGTCTTAGAGTTATTTGTGTTTTTGTGTTATTCTCTGTTTTTGATTGTAAGCTTCTCAAAGACAGAAAATGTGTGCTTTTCATTGTATCCTCCCTGAGTAGAACATAATCTGTTGCACAAAGCAGGCATTTAATAAATGTTGAATTTTATTTTTATTGGATTTGTTGATGTCCCTCAACTCTAATTTCACTCCATCAGTGGAATTAGCTGAGGAAATGAGATCAGAGAAACTTAATGATAAAAAGTGGCAAAGCTAGGACTAGATTCTGGTCCAATTCTTCAAAATCATCTTTGATTCTATGATCACAGGATTTAAAGTAGGAGGAAAACTCCGTGGTTATTTAGGAGTGTGGTATATTGGAAATAACAACAGCTGTAAAGTCATAGGATCTGGATTCCATATCTTATGTTTATTACCTGGGTGGCCATGGGAAAACCAATTTACCTCCCTGTATTCCAGTTACTTCATCTGTAAAATGAAGAGTTAGACTACTTTGCCTCTGTGGTTCTTTCCAGATCTAGAACTATGGTGCTATGAGGTTTCAATGCCTTCATTTTCCTGATGAGGACACCAAGGCCAAGAGGTGCAGTGACTTACCCAAGGTCATAGCTAGTGATTATCTTCAATAGCTATTTATATAGAAATCACTCAAATTGGTTGGAAATAAGCTGCACACCTGACAAATGAATAAGTTTGTGTACTGAAAATAAATAGAAAATTCTCTAATACCTTGGGAGGCAGTGTGGTATACTGGATATTGTATGAGGCTTGGAGTCAAGAAGAACTGAATTTGAATGCCATCCTTGCCACTTAGTAACTTCTTTGAGCCTTAGTTTCCCTCATCTGCATATTATCCTACCTAGCTTACAGGGTGATTATATAGATCAGAAGTGCCCAACACCCAACCCACTAGCTAAAAGCTTCCATGTTCAGCCTGAACTAGATTAAAATGTAATTGGGAAATATTTAACAAAATAAATAAAAATATAACAATATTTTTGTGGTTATTCAGTTTTGTTCAGTTCTTCATGATCCTATTTGGGGTTTTCTTGGCAAAGATGTTGGAGTGGTTTGCCATTTCATTATCCAGCTCATTTTACAGATGAGGAAACAAAGGCAAACAGTGTTGTGACTTGCCCAGAGTTACACAGTTAGTGAATGTCTGAGACCAGATTTGAACTCGCATCTTCCTGACTCCAGGCCCTGTGCTCTATCCACTGTGCCCTTACAACAGAACACAGAGAATGTTAACATGTGGTTTTCTAAGCCAATCCCCCATTTCTTTTGAGTCTGACACCACTAATACAGTTCAAATGTGATCATACATATAGAAGCACATTATCAACCTTAAAGCACTGTATATATTTCAGGTCTATGGTTTTTGCCCCAGCACCTTAGCACAGTGCCTCACACATATGAGAGGAACATAGGCTCTTAGTATTAGAGCTGGAAGGGTCCCTAGCAGCCATCCAGTCCAGCCCCTTCATTTTACAGATGATAATTTTGAGGTCCAGAGAAGGTAAAATGGCTTGCATAAGGTCACCCAACTAGAAAATATTTGAGACAGACAAATATGAGGCCTTCCTCCTGACTTCTCTGTCTTACTTGCAAGGGGAAATGCTGGACATGAGCAATGTCGAAAGAATTGACAAAACCTGTAGACTACAAGAATCTGCCTGAACTCACAGTTACTAAAAGCCCAGATAAAACTTTCAAGCACTGATTGAGCGAAGTGAGTAATGGGGCTGTGGGAGAAGGGATGAAATGAGAAAGAAGCCAATTACACAAATACTGAACCGTTGACATTTAAAATGAGACAAGGATGAGCACAGAGATAGAAGGGGGAAAAAAATTCACCCAGCAAGCAAAGCCACCCCCGACAAATCACAAAATAGGATGCAATTAATTAGGCTGAAATGCCAACATTGTTCAAGATATTGTTCAAAGTATCCATAGTGTCAGAACAACACCATGACCCCCTTTAGAATATGCCAGGGGGCAAATCTAGTCAGGATTCTATCAAACAATTTAAATACAAATATACCTGAAAATGACATTTTAATTCTTGCTTACTTTGTTAGCATTTTCAGAATCATTAGATGGCTGTGTAGAGGGCTCCATGGAACATTCAATCTAACCCTTAAAACACACAATAGCAAGCTCTCCTAATGGGCAGCATTATATAAAGAAAGGGGGAATTCTTGAGAACAAAAGTTTACATTCCATGCTCATACCAGAAATCCAGGGAGAGGCCAGAGAGGTCCTGGCCACACATCCTTCAGCCACTGCAGTCCCTCAAGTTTCACTAGGGGGGGAAATTCCCCTGGAAGGGGAATTTCTGCAGACTTAATTCCAAGGGCAGCTGCTTCTAGGGATCTACAAGCTTTAAGAAGAAGTTCTTGGGATTTTTGTCTGATGAAAAAATCGCAAGCCAATTTGTCTTTGCCTGAGCTGAGTTGCTCACTAGCAGCCTTCCGTCATCACTTCAGTCTTTGCTTGGGTCTTTGGCTGTTATTGTCACTTGTCATAGCAGATAAAAATAATCTGGAATCTCAGAAGCTTCAGTGGATTTGTTCCTCCTTGCCCCCTTCCTGGCCCTGATACTGTTATGATGGTTAAGGAATTTCCAATCGCAGATGTGCTCCAATGCTTTTCAGAGAAAGACTGCATCTCATATTAGCTGTGAATGAACGCAAGGGCAATGGGGTAGGATGGGACCTAGAAGAAGGTACAGTCAGTGATGGGGAAGGAAGTTTATCCCCCACCCTCAAAAGTAACCAAAGATAGTGTTGAAAAGGAGAATTGGGGGTTGGGAGAGGAAAACACTGTGTAGATTTTGGTGGCTTCAGATGATAAGAAAGATCAAGTTGTCTGGCACAACCTAGATACTCTGATAGGAAACCGGACGGCAACCTTGGATAAGACGTTCCCTCCTTTCTCCTGCTCCTGATAAATGCAGATTATATGGAAACCCAGATAAGAAAAAAAGCCCAAATCCCACCTCCAAGTATTCCAGGCAATACTATAAGATTTAAGCTACAGAGAAAGGCAAGGGGATTAGAAGAACACAGTGAAGGGTGGAGTTTTTGGTAGTTGCCTGACAAACCAGTTAGGAAGCAAGATTTTCATCTTATGGGAATGTTCTCTTCACTTGCCCCACAAGCTCCTAAAACACTAAGAGAGCATTGGCTTTTGAGCCTGAGCAAATGAGTTCAAATCCTAACTCTGCCATTTACCACCTGAATGACCTTAGGCAAGTGACTTCATATTCCCCATCCTGTAAAATGAGAAATTCAGACTAAATGGCCTCTCAGGTCCTTCCCCTTCCCTATCAGTGATGCAAAAATCCTTCCTGTTTTAAATATTTGGACTCACAATAAAACTACATGAGTCAATGCTGCCTAGCCCTTGCCTGCCTTTAGCATCACACCCAAGTATCCACGCACAAGCTTGGGCTGAGGAGTAAACCAGGGATAGAACCAGTTTGGGGATGACTTAGATACCAAGCCAATGCTGGGATGTATTGAAGCATTTGCACTAACTCTTCTACTCCTTTAGCATGGCTGACATAATAAGACTCTAGCCTGTTAGTCTCAGAATGACTGAGTGGCCACCTAAGATTTTAAGTTCAATCCTAAAACTAGTGTCTATGTTTAATCCTCATCCCTAGCATAGAGCCCCACACACAACCTCGTACTCAATATACATCTTTTGGTGAATGACAATGCATGGTGGGGACACTTGTCATGTAGTGATAGTTGGTATTTAATAAGGATGATAATCTAATATAAACCAACAAACAGTTGTTAAAAACCTACTACGTATTTTATACCATACTAAGTGTTAAAGATACAATAACAAAAGGAAAAATAATTCCTGCCCTCAAGAAGCTCACCTTCTCTTGGAAGAACATGTCATGTAAACAGATGATAAGTATGTACATAATTTACTTAAGGAGAGAGAAAACATCAACAGCTTCAGTCTTTTCCCTCAGCACAAAAGGACTAAAGGATGGAACCTTTCAAAATGTTACAGAAAGAAGCTGAGGCTCAAGGCAAGCAAAGTACCTTCTTGAATCATGAGGTGAATTATAGCCTCTTCATTTAAATGTAAAGAAACCTGGCATGGAATTGATTCTTTAACATATGCCTACACAGCGTCTTAAAAGGAGGAACAGGTGTGAGTATTAGTTTCTCAGTCAGAGAGCTGGATTAACACTATGAGCCATTTCATGAAAATTGTGTCTTGGGAATTTCTGTGTAATAGATACTCCCAACCTAAATAGCTAATATATAACTAATCTCATCTTTGTGCTTACTGTTGAAGAGATCCATAAACCTGTGCAGAAGCCTTATCTCTGGATGCCATAATTTAGAGGGCTGCTTCTTCAAGAGCATAAAAAAAAAAACCCCAAACTTACCTTTGAAGAAATATGTTTTAGTTGGGGTAGGGAGCTGCTTGAGATGAGCTTCCTCTATCAATGCATAGCAGCATTTTCTCTTCAATTTATTATCTTGGAGAGTTGTCTTGGGAACCAAGAGGATAAGTAACTTGCCCAGAGTCACTCAGACCATGTGTGTAGAAACAGGAGTGAAACCCAAGGATTTCTGACTCCCAGGACAGCTCTTTATCCATTACATCAGGTGAACTCCTCCCTGGCAAAGACCTGAGTTGTTCAATGCATTGCCTTCCATAAGCATCCTTCCCATGACCCAGAGACTCTATTGCCTGTTTCCCAAATAAATTGAGGACATATTTCATACTTTTTGCTCTAACCATGTTTTATGCCATTTTCCCCAGATACGAAATTTGTGAGTAGTGGTTCTGATGAGAGATGAGAGGTCATTAATCTAGAAGGAAAAAAATGTACAAATATAAATACAAAATGATTGTCTTAACCTTTATGCTTTATGTCAGCCCTGATTAGATTACAAGACCTCTATTTTTCTCTTTGCTTCCTGATGTGGTGGAAAGAGCCTGGGGCTGGGAGTCAGGAAACTTAGGTTCTAGTCCTGGTTTTGTCTCTAATCATCTGGGTGGCCTAAGACCAGTCATGCCCTGGTCTTCATCTATAAAATGCAGTGGTTGCACTAGATGGCCTTCTAGCTATGTCCTTCACAACTTGCAATCTTAAAAAACATGCTACATTTTAGTAGGGTATTTTTTTGGTGGTGGATTTGTTTGTATACCATAACCTTGCAATTTATAATGATTAACCCATTTGAGCCTACAGGCCAATAATATGACCTCTAAGGTCTATGAGGCTTGCTTTTCTTTAGCTTTAGAAGTTTCTATTCAGGCAAAAATTAAAGTGCAATTCACAATTGCTCTAATCCCCAAGTTAGGTAAGTTCCTAACATTTAGGCAGAAGTTAGGGTGGTTCTCTGCCTAACTTTACATTTATACCTATTTCTAGTTAACCCTTGGACTCTTCATGGTTGAGGCCAAATTTAGATCAGTAGAAACTTCCAAATGGTAATGAAATAGGAGCTTCTATTACAGTGTCTCTGGATGAACAGGTATTAGGAAGAAAAAGAGTGGAAAGGGTTACTCTTTTCTTGAGAATTCCTCCAGCCTTGGTGTTCTACTCTAAGATGCCTGTACAGCTAATCTCTCCTGTCCTTTGTGGCTAAACTTTTTGAAAAGCCTGCCTATGATAGGTGCCTCCATTTTCTCTTCTCTCACTCTCTTCTTAATTCCTTGCAGTCTGGATTCCACTGAAACTGCTCTCTCCAAAATTACCAACGATGTCTTAGTTGCCAAATCCAATGGCCTTTTCTCAATCCTCATTCTCCTCCACCTCTCTGCAGCCACTGACACTGCTGATCACCTTCATCTGGATAATCTTTTCTCTCTACATCTTCTGAATATTACTCTTTGCTCATTCTCCTCCTATCAGAATACACAAGTGCCTTAATTCAATCCTCATCCAGGTGATACCCTCTGACCAAGGGTGTCCCACACAGTTCTGTCCTGGACCCTATTCTCTTCTCCCTCTTCACTTAGTGATCTCATCAGCTCCCATGGGTTAATTGCCATTGATATACTGATGATCCTCAAATCTTCCTATCCTGGCCCAACCTCTCTGCTGTCCTCCTATGTCCCATTTCCAATTGCCTTGCAGACACCTAGAACTAGATGTCCAGTAGACATCTTAAACTCAACATATCCAACCATAGAACTCATTTTCCCTCTTAACCCTTTCATTTTCAAATTTCTCCATTACTGTCAAGGGCAACGCCATTCTCCTAGTCCTGCAAGCTCTCAACCTAGATGTCATCCTTGACTCTTCATTATCTCTTACCACACTATACCTCCCCCCACATCTATTCTGTTGCCAAGGCCTATTTCATCTCTGCAACATCCTGAATGTTCCTTCTTCTCTCCACTGACACTGCTCCTACTCTGATGCAGGTCCTTATCATCTCATGACTGGATTGTTGTAACATCCTGCTGGTGGATCTACCTGCCTCAGGTCTCTCCCCATTTCCATTTATTCTCCATTTAGCCACCAAAGTGATTTTTTTCTAAAGCACAGATCTGACCATGTCACCCTCTTACCCAATAAATTGCAATGGTTCCCCATTACCTCTATGATCAAATAAAATTAGCATTCAAAGCCCTTCATAACTTAGCGTCCTCCTACTTTCCCACCACATACTCTTCTGGCCAGTGACATTGACCTCCTTGGTTCCTGGAACAAGATACTCTATCTCTTGGCTCCAGGCATTTTCTCTGGCTGTCCTTCATGCCTGGAATGCTCCTTATCTCTCCCTGTTGGCTTTCCTTGCTTTCTTTGAGTCTCAACTAAAATCCCATCTTCTTTCTCATTCCCTCTTAATTCTTCTGCCTTCCTTCTTTTATGTCCTTTTAAATCCTGTATACAGGTTGTTTGCACATATTTGTTTAAAAAAAACTGCAAACATGTACGTGAAGAAACAGAGCTTTCAGTTGGGAGTTGAATAGTTGTAGGTGGAAAATTAACTGTGGAATAAATATTAAGGCTCAAGTCACTAGTGCACAATGATGTAGAATGATTCCTCCCTGTATATGAATAATAGCTTGATGTTTTAAAGAAACAAGGAGACAGATTTCAATTGTTAAAAAACAAGATAAATATGAGTGTAAATAACACAACTTCAAGGACACCAATGGAAAAGTTAGACCACATTACAGGTTTTAGAGCTATAGGGAATTGTAATATCTCAGCTTATTTATATGTAACTGTTTTGTGATAAAGTGGGCAAAATTAAAAAAAAAAAGAAATAATATAAACATCTGAAAATTAAAGTATGATTGTTTTAAAAAGATAATCGATTTGATAGGGGAAATTTGGGGATTTGTGACCTTCTTTCTTCTCCTCTTCTTTATTCTACTCCCCCTTGCCTCTTGCTGCTACTCAAATAAATATCTAAGAAGAGTACCAGTCTGAGTTGTGATTAGCAAATCGAAGGAGAAACTACAAAAGATCATGATTTTTTTCCAGTCTAACACCATGAATTTGGCTCACTGGTAAATTACTTGGACAAGAACTGTCTAACAGGGATAGGTCTACAGCTCTGTTCCTCTGACCCTAGAATAGGATAACAAATTTAGCCCCTAGGCTTAAACCAAGGGTAGGCCAGCAGCACTGTCCCTCTTACGTGAGAGCAGGATCAAAAATTCAGCCTAGGAACAGGACAGCACCTGTCTATCAGGAGCTCTCCATAGGGCAAGTGTGCAGTTATATTATTATATAGATCCAAATCAGAGTCTAACGACTAGAAAATACTAGGATAGTACTGATCACACCATGCCCTTGATTAGATTGCTTGGGGTCTGTTGAAAGTTTAAGCTTCTTGACCCAAGACAACCTGTGATCTTTGAAGAACACAGGACTAAGTACCATGAGAACATAATCATAGGAGTCTGGTCACTGCAGTCCCACCAGAAGAGTGCTAAGTCTGGCTCCAACACAAAGTCCCAATCTAAGAAGTAGGCTGAAAGAATGATTAAACAAAACAAAGCAAAAAACAACAAAACAAAACAGACTCCCACTATAAAGAACTAACATAGTGATGCGGTCATAAAATGCCCCAAACCAGAAGAAGAAAATAACTCCAAAATGCCTACAAACAAATTCTCAAAAGAAAAACAGGGCTTTCCCAGAAGAATCAATTAGAAAAGAAACGAAGTTAGAGATTTTAAAAAGTTTAAAATGATATGATATATGAAATTAAAACATTAAAGGAGAGAATTGAAGAACAAATAAGAGCTGTGAATAAAATACTTGGAAGGAGAGTTAACAGCTTAGCACAAGATACAAAGCTTTGCTTAAATAACACACTCCTTGAAAATTAGAATATGTAAAACAGAAGTCAGTGACACCATGAAAAAGAAATACTGAAATATTAAAATATCAAAAGTTGGGAAAAATAGAAGAAAATATAAGTTATGTCATATAAAAAACTGACAGGTAAAATGGAGATATAATTTAATTTAAAGTACATGAATGATTTGAACAATAAAAACCTGGTAAAAATGATCATCTTTGAAAGCCTTCAGTGTAATGATGGACCATGATTCCAGAGTGCTGATGATGACCTCATGTGTCTGGAGGTATGCATGTGTCCTTGACAGCAACAGAGAAGTTCTAAAGAGTTGGTTTGGTAAGAAAGCTAATGAGTATGTTTTGTACATGTTGAGTTTCATGAATCTATAGGACATTCAATTCAAAATGTTTCATATACAGTTAGTAATGGTGCATTAGAGTTAAGACAAGTGACTAAAGCCGGATAGATTTTTGTGAGGGATCAGATGAAATAATATGCGTTGAGAGATTTGTAAAGTGCTTAGCATTGCCTCTGGCACATGGGTGCTTTTCCTTTTTCCTTCCCATGCAGATGATTCCCAGATCTATGTAATAATAATCATAATAAATGGCATGTATATAGTACATTATACATACTGCTTTAGATTATTATCTCATTTGATCCTCACAACAATTCTTGGGGGTAGGTGCTATTATTATTCCCACTTTACATTTGGAGAAACTGAGGGAGAGATTGACTTGCATAGGGTCATGCAGTTAGTATCTGAGGTCTCATTTGAACTCAGATCTTCCGGACTGTAAGCCCAGTACTCTATCTACCATGCTTTCTAGCTGCATAGAGATGAAAATTGAACCCATGAGAGCTGATGAGCCACAAAGTAAAGTGTAGAGAGAGAAGAGGACCTAGGACGCCTAGTGGGATACCCATAGTGAGTTGGAGTGATACATGAAAAGTTTTATAAATCTTAAAATGTTACATGTGTCAGTTATTATTAATTAAGTTTACCACCTACATTTGCCTAGTGCTTTAAGGTTTATAAAGCAGCATTCTCATACTACCCCTGGTCAGGAAGATAGTGGAAATGTTATCCTTATTTTACATATGAGGAAATTGAGTCTCTGAGTAGTTAAGTAGGTAATCCCAAGATTCACAACTAGATCTTTTAACTCAAAGGTCAACACTCAGCCATTCTTTGAAAATTGCATATTCACTGAAGCCCTACTCTCAATGTCTGTTCTGTTCCTAGCACAAGATAATGTATCTCCCAACTCTGCATCTTTACTGTCTGTCCTCTATGTCTGGAATACCTTTCCTCATCTCTGCCTCTGAGCTTTCCTGGCTTCCTTCAAGTCCCAGCTAAAATCCTACCTTCTACAAGAAGCTTTTCCTGACTTCTCTTTATGGTAATGCCTTACCTCTGTTGATTTTCTTTAATTTATCCTTTATATACTTTGTACTTTATTATTTGAATGCTTTTTTTCCCTCTCATCAGACTGAGCTTCTTAAAAGCAGTGATTTTCTTTTCTCTTTGTATCTCCAGAGTTTAAGACAGTGCCTGGCATATATCATCACTTAATAAATGTTGATATAATGTTATTGACTGATTTAACTTTCTCTATTCAGGCTATAAGCTTCATTAGTCAGCTGAAACTGCTCTCTCCAGAGTTAGCAGTGATCTCTTAATTGCCAAATTTTTTAGTCATCATTCTTGACCTTTCTGCAGCTTTGATACTGATCACCTTCTTCTGTGTTACTTTTTTTTTCCTGTTTTCATGACACTTACCTCTTGGTTTTCCCTAAATTTCTGTCTGCTTCTTCTCAATCTCCTTTGCTGATTCTTCACCCATATAGTGTCTATTAATCAGTAGACTGTGGGCTCTTTGAGAGGAAGGACTGTCTTTTGCATCCTTTTGTATCTTCAGTGTTTAGCACAGTGCCTGGCAGTAGTTAAGTGCTTAATAAATGTTGACTGAGTAATCATTAATATCTCCCAAGATTCTGTCCTAGACCCTCTTCTCTTTTTTACCATATATTATCTCATTTGGTAATATCAGCTCCAAAGGATTGAATTATCACCTCTAAGCAGATGATTCCTAGATCTATATGGTGTCTCTCCTGAGCTTCAATCATTCTTTGCCAGCTACCTATTGGGCATCTCAAAGTGGATGTCCCATAGGCAACTCAAACTCAGCATGTCCTAGACAGAACTCATTATCTGTCCCCTTAATCCCTTTTCTGAACATCCCTATTACCGTAGAAGGTACCAATAACCTATCAGTCAACCAAACTTAATACCTCAGTGTCATTCTCTATTTCTCACTCTCACCCTATATGTCTAACCTATATCCAAATCTTGTTATTTCTACATTCACATTTCTAGTATATATTCCCTTCTTTCTATTTACACAGTCACAACCCTAGGTCAGTCTGTCATCATCTTTCATCTAGGCAACTGCAATAGCCTTCTAACTGGTCTCCATGTCTCAAATCTCTCCCCACTCCAATCCATCCTTCACTCAGCTGCCAATGTAATTTTTCTTGTTTCTGTCTGACCACATCACCCTTTTTCTCAATGAGCTCCAGGAGCTCCCTATAGCTTCAGGATCAAATATAAACTGTTTGACATTTAAAGCTCTTCATAACCTGACATTGCCTTTTCAGTCAGATATATTATTCCCCTCGACACATTCTATGATCCAGCTACATTGGCCTCCTTGTAATTACTTGAACAAGATATTCCATCTCTCATCTTCATCACATTGTACTAACTGTTCTCTGTGTCTTGAAAGGTTAGCCCCATCATTTCACCTTCTTGGTTTCTCTGGCCTCTTCCAGACTCAGTTGAAGTCATAACCTCTTCCAGGAAGCCTTTCCTAGTCCCCCTGTTGCTAGTGCCTTCTGAGATTACCTTCTACCTACTATCTATATGTGTCTTGCATTTACCTAGTTATTTACGTATTGTTTTCCCCATTAGATTGTGGATTCTTTGAAGACAGGTACTTTTTTTGTCTTTGTTTCTCTAGAACTCAGCATATGAGGTATTCAAGGAGGACTGGAACCTCTAGTGTGAGTGCTTAGTGAGCCCTTTTCAGGGCTGCTCATCCACCTTTGGTGTCTACTTGCCACCCAACTCTTACCTGTGGTTCCAAGAAGCTGAAGCATGTGCAGCAGCCACACTCTGGTAAACTGTCATGGCAGACAGGCTAAACCACTGAGAATAACTTAACAGGTCTTAAACTTGTTGGTGAGTTAGGGAGATGTTTACCCCAAGCATGTGAAGCCTTCCCCCAGTGGAATGTGTGGATGAGAACAATTTGTTCCAATGAATATAGCTGACACAGGTGCTATAAAGTGCTTAGAGCTTTATCAGACATCAATATGCCAAGATTATCCACTGCATCCTCAGCCATTGTTGGTTGTCTTGACTTTTGTCTTGCCACTGCACTTTGATGACTCTGGAAGAGAGAATGAGGCTGACAATGTTGTGCAACTCTGCCTCACTTAGCCTCTGTTTACTCTAGTTTCCTCAACGGTAAAATAGGAACAATAGCACCTATCTTGTAAGGCTGTTGTGAGGATCAAATTAAATAAAATTTATAAAAGCATATAGCACAGTGCCTAGCACATAGTAGTTACTATATAAATGCTTATTCTCTCCTCTCTCCCCCATTTCCCAACTTCCTGTTATCTTCAAATTTATTAAGTCTTTATAAAAGTTATTCATATGTAGATTAAACAGTTCAGATACCTGAGGGCATTTCACTAGAGTCCTCCCTCCAAGTTAATATTGAGCATCCAAATGGTTTCTCTAACATGAATTCATTTCTCATTTGAAAAGAATTCCTTGATTACCAAACCAGGGGAATGCCATGAAGAGAGTATATTTAGATTTTTGGCAAAGTATAGACAAAGTCTTTCATAATAGTCTTGTGGACAAGATGAAGAGATATGGATTAGATGATAATATTGGGTTTAGAAGTGAGTTACTCAACAACACCAACACACTGTTAATTGATGTAGGCAGTGTATTATGGGAAAAGTTCTGAAGCTGGAATCAGAAGACCAAATTTTATTTCCCAATTTTGCCACTTGCTTACATTTGTGATCTTAGGAAAGTTCTTTCTTGTACTCCTTTTCTACTTTGTAAAAATATTAGTTTATTCTAGATAAATACTAAGGAACTTTCACATTCCAAATCCATCATCTATGAAGACATTGATGTCAACCTGGAATAGTCCTTTGTAGAGTGCCACAGTCTTAGGAATTACTCTGTTCAACATTTTCTTATTGGCTTAGATGAAGCATACAAAGAAGGATTATTTTATCTATAGATGACAGAAAACTGGAAGTGAGAGTTAATATATTGAATAATAATTAGTATCTATCTAGTCTGGCATGATTTGCTGATGCTAAATAGGTGAAATTTAATAGGAGCAACTGGGTGGCATAGTAAATAGAGCCATGGACTTGGACATAATACCAGAATTTGAATCCTGACTCAGACACTTACCAGCTATTTGATCCTGAACAAGCCACTTAACTTCTCTCATCCTATTTCCTCAATCTGCAAAATGGGGATAATAATGGCACCTACTTGTTACAGTTATTATGAGGATCACATATATATATATGTGTGTGATATGTAAATATTAGTTATTAATGGTCTGAAAACATAGCTATGAAGAGAGTTAGCTAGTCATTCTCATCTTGTTTTTGGCAATTCATGTGAAAAAAGGTCTATGATGAACTAGCCATACTTAGTACAAGCATTTTAAAACTACAAAGAATCTGACTTTGCAGAAGAAGAAACAGAACCCAGAAGTCAAATGCCTTAACACAACTGCACAGCAGCATAAATAAATATTGAGTAAGTTTTCTCTTATAGTAATTATTTTTAAAGTAATCCCAGGGATTCTAGCAGTATTCTTTTAATGATCTGTTAATAAATCATTTCCCTCTATGTGTATCATGTTTTACATGATGACATTTTTTTGAAATAAGGATGTCCACTGTCACCAATATGATTTGATATTGTATTAGAAATCCTAATGATAGCAATAAGAAAAGAAAAAGAAGTAGAAGTAGAAGGAATCAGAATAGGGAACGAAGTAATGAAACTATCTCTTTTTGCAGATGACATGATGATATACTTGGAAAATCCCAAAGACTCAAGCAAAACATTAGTTTAAACAACTAATAATTTTAGCAAAGTAGCAGGATATAAAGTAAATCTCCATTAATCATCAGCATTCCTATATGTCAAAAATAAAACCCTGCAAGAAGAGATTATATAAGATACCTCATTTAAAATAACTCACAGTACAAAATACCTGGGAGTATACCTGCCAAAACAAACCCAGGAACTATATGAATAAAATTATGTGTGTGTGTGTGTGTGTGTGTGTGTGTGTGTGTGTATACACACGTGCATATATATATATATATATATAAACTTTTTATACAAATAAAATCAAATTTAAATAATAGGAGAAATATTGTTTATGGGTAGGCAGGGCCAATAAAATAAAAATGACAATTTTACCTAAACTAATTATATAGTCAATGTCATCTCAATTAAATTACCAAAAATTATTTACTGTATTAGGAAAAAAAAGGTTAACAAAATTCATTTGGAAGAACAAAAAGTCAAGAATATCAAAGGAATTAATAAAAAAAATGTAAAGGAAAGAAGTTTAGCAGTACTAGATCTTAAACTATATTATAAGGCTATAATTTTCAAAACTATATGGTATTGGCCAAGAAACAGAAAGGTAGATCAGTGGAACAGAGTAGACATACAATTTACAGAAGCAAATAAATATAGTAACCTTGTATTTGACAAGTGTAAAGACTTAAATTTTGGGGATAAGAATTCATTATTTGGTAAAAAATTGTTGGGAAGATTGTAAAGCAGTCTGGAAGAAATTGGGCATAGGCCAGTATCTTACGCCATTTACAAAGATAAGATCAAAATGGATACATGACCTAAATATAAAGAGAGATATGAGAAAATTTGAAGGACATGGAATATATTACCTACAGACTTATGAATAGGTGAACTATTTATGAATAAAGAAGAGATAGTAGTGTGATATATAAAGTGGATAATTTTGATTACATTAAATTAAAAAGTTTTTGTATAAATAAAATAAATGTAGCAAAGATCAGAAGAAAAGTAGAAAATTGTGGGAAAATTTTATAGACAGACTTTCAGATAAAGGTCTCATATCTCAGATATATAAAGAACTTTGTCAAATCTATAGGAATATGTCATTCCTTAAAATGGTCAAAGGATATGAATAGGCAATATTCCAATAAAGAAATCAGAACAATTTATAGTCATATAAAAATGCTCTAAATCCATTATTGATTAGAGAAATGCAAATTAAAACAAACCTGAGAAATTATTTTATACATATCAGCTTGGCTACAATGATTGGAAGGGAAAGTAACAAATGTTGGAGAGGATATGGAAAAACTGGGACACTAATTCACTGTTAGTTGTACTGTGAACTGACCCAAACATTTTGGAGAACAATCTGGAATTATGTCCAAAGAGTTATTAAACTACCTATATCCTTTGCCCCAGCAATACCACTACTTGGTCTATTTCCAAAGATGATTAGAGAAAGAAGAACTGATACTTTCTAACAGCTCTCTTTGTAATGGCAAAGAACTGGAAATTGCATGGATGTCCATCAATTGGGGAATGGCTGAACAAGTTGTGGTATATGATTGTGATGGAATACTACTGTACTATAAGAAATAATAAGCTCGATAATCTTAGAAAAACATGGATAGACTTGCATGAAATAATGAAGATTGACATGAGCAGACCAAGAGAATGCTGTATACAGTAACAATAATACTGTTTTAAGAACAACTTTGAGTGACTATTATAAATATGCAAATTAACTACAAAGGACATATAAAGGAAAACACTATCTGCATCCAGAGAAAGAACTGAAAAACAGATTATGGAATGGTTTTACACACACACACACACACACACACACACACACACACACATCTTTAGGGCTGTGGGTGGGGAGGAGGGAAGAAAAAAGAAAAAAAGAAAAAAGGAAAGTTACATAATAACTATTTTATATTTAAAAGGAATAACAAGTAGTACATAATAGATTTGTAGTTTCATGTACAACCTTTTTTTTCCCTATTCTACCATTTCCATAGAAATGCTTGTTTTATTTCTTAAGTTCAGAATAAAATAAAAAAAAATAAAAAAGAATATGATGGAGAAAATGTTAATATTGCAGATTAAACTTTGAAATGTTAAAAAAGATAACATTTTTGAACACTGGGTTTCCTCAAAACATAAATTGCAAAGAAGTCTATGAAAGCAAGTTACATTTTATTACAAACAATAACCTGCATCACAGGAAGAAAAAAACCTTAATAAGATCTTGAATTCACATTGTTAGAATACGTAATAAGCCTTTTAAGGAAACTGACTTTTTATAGGCAAAGTAAAAAGCATTCAGGGGTTAGATAATTTTGTAATCTATGCACTGAAGAATCATTTTAGAAATAAATGTCAAGGCTATACAGCAGGAGATTTAAAAGCATCTGGTAAGAGAGAGTGGGAGGAGTCAGAGAGGAGAGACAGCATGAGGAAAGATGTTACAGGAACTGAGCAGCTGCACCATGGTGATTAATCAGGTCCCTGGGGACATTGTGCAGTATGTGATCCAGGACTAGCCTGGGCATAGAAGGCTAGTTTCACGGGCAACCTCTGCTCTAGGAATCAAAAAGACTTTCAAGTGAATTTGGTGAATGATCACACTCCTAAGAACTGCAGAAAAAGGTGCTAAAGTCTTTTTTTTGCTTTTTCTTAACCTCCTTTCTGTCTCCTTTAGTTAGATGCAACATGGTTTCTGGTTTCTGATATGTTTCTTTGCAATGTTTTAATTTGATTTGTTTTCCCTTCACATAAAAGCACACGTTCAGACTTGAAATGGGGTAAACAGCTTTATACGTGGGTGGAATATAGAGGGAATTAATGGAAAATACAGTGATATCTGAAATCTAAGGATATAAAATAGGGTAGAGGTTATAGTCTCTGATCAATGATTAGAGAAAACTTCTCTAACCAGGGAGCTCAAGCTAGAATTTCATTAATATCAACATGTATGTTGATAAGATGTCTACATCAGTACAGGAAGGAATTTCTGGCTCTTAGGCCATCACTCCTGGTGAAAAGCCATGACCTTATCTAGCTAATATATGGTAGTGCAGATTACTTGGAACAAGGAAAGCTTGGGGCAGTCTCCCTTCTTCACAAAGGGAGGGTACAGTATAGGTAGAGATTAGAAGTCCTATTTCTAGTTGACTCTTTAGATGCAGACAGGCATAGTCTGTCATGTGACATGTGAACAGGAATACAAGAAAACAGGAAGTTGAACTGGAAGCGGGGAGATAGTAGCGACAGATGTGTACACAGACAGTAAATGAATGACCTTAGTCCCAAATACCATCAAACTTTAGGTTTTTTTTAACCTCTCCCAACATGCATAATATAGTGCTATGCATATATACATTCTAAAGAAATACATTTTGAATGAATTTTCACAAGTAAGATAGGAGACAAAACCAGCCATTCCAATAAGAATTTGAAAATTAAACCACAGAGATGTTAAATGACTGGCCCAAAACAAAGGCAGGGTTTGAAATGGATCCTATACCATTGAACTCATATTTATAATACTTGATCTAACACGACTACTAGAACCTTTCATGTCACATTTTCATGGGTATGGAAAAGTTGAGAGGGTTGGGAATAAGGAATCAGGAGGTAGGGGGGAGGGAATGGTGTTTGGATGATAAGCCACAGGGGTTCAGGATCACTGGACTGTTAGGGACATGACCAGATCTGAGAATTTCATCACTGAATGGAAGGCACCACTTCATTTCCCGTATTAGGCTGGAGGCAAGTGCAGTAAGAGAAGGAAGGCCTAGAGTGACATGGTTAGAAGCAAGGTCCCCCTTCAAACCTTCTGGAGATTAGTCAGGGAAAAGGTACAGCAGGAGATGCAAGTTGAATCTGCATAGTAGGAGAAAGAAGTCCCATTGCCCTTCAACTTTCCTCTTCCTGTTCTGTCATAGAGCAGGCAGGATAGGAGATGGAAGGCCTGAGGTCAAAGGCAAGGTTTCTTCTTTTTGGGAGGTCAGGCAGGTGGCAGGAGGTGGAAGTTATATTGTGTGGGTACAGAACGAAGTTGTTGTTTGGGGTCATATGGAGGAGGCATGGCCTGGCCCCTCGCTGCCTTCCCTCAAGGGGTACACTTGTCCCTAGCAAGAAACAGAAGGCACAAGATACAAGATTAGAGGAATGTTTGGGCTCTTATCACCTGAGGAGGCTGGAAATCGGAAGGCAGTGATAGATACAGGTACAAAGTTACAAAGAAAGGCGAAAACAATCCCTGCTCTCAGAGCTCCCCTAATGATGCAAATGACATGCAAACCATGATACACACACACACACACAAACTCACAACAGAATAAATTGGAGATAACCTTAAAAGGAATGATCCTTGAAGAAAATGGGATTTTATAGGGAAGCCAGGAGGCAGAGAGGGGGGACAGAATTCCAGGCACAGAGGACAGCTAGTGAAAATGCATGGAGTCAGGAGATGGAATACTGTGTGTGAAGAACAACAAGGAAGCCAGTGTTATTATTCTGAAGAGCAATAGTGTCAAACTCAAATAGAAACAGAGTCCACTAAACCATACATAAAGAACCCCACAGGCTGCACAGACTTAGCCTCAAAACATAACTTTATCTATGTTCGAGTCTACTTTTACTTATTTTGTTAAATATTTTCCAATTACATTTTGATCAGATTTGCAGGGCACCCCTAGAGATTGTTGTGGGTCACGTGTGGTCACCTTTTTTTTTTTTTTAGGCAATTGGGTTAAGTGACTAGCCCAGGGTCACACAGCTAGTAAGTGTCAAGTATTTGGTCTTAGGCTGGATTTGAACTCAGGTCCTCCTGACTTCAGGGCTGGTGCTCTATCCTCTGAGCCACCTACCTGTCTCTGGTCACATTAAAGAGTATGTGGAGGGGAGTTAGGTATAAGAACACTGGAAAGATAGGAAGAGGCCAGGCTGTGAAGGACTTTAAAAGCCAGAGGATTATATATTTGATCCTGGATGTAACAGGAAGTCACTGTAATTTATTGAGCAGGAGATGACATGGTTGGACTTATACTTTAGGAAGATCACTTGGGTAGCTAAGTGGAAGTTGGACTCAAGTGGTGAGAAACTGGAGGGGGGGAGACCAACCAGAATGCTATTGCAATAGTTTAGAAATGAGATGATTGGGGCCTGTAAAAGGGTGGTGGCTGTGTCAAAGGAGAGAAGTTGGCAGATAGGAGAGATGTTGCAAAGGTAAAATTGACAGGACGTGGCAACTGATTGGATATGGGGGGTAAGAGAGTGAGGCATTGAGGATGACACCTAGGTTGAGAGCCTAGATGACTGGGAGGATGGGGGTATCCAATGGAGAGGTCAGGAAGAGATGAGTTCAATATTGGCCATGTTGAATTTAAGATGTCTATGGGACACAGTTCACGATACTTAATAGACAATTAGAGATGTGAAACTGGAATTCAGGAGAGAGTTTAGGGATGGATAAAGAGATCTGAGAATAATCTACATAGAAATGATAATTGGATCCATGGGAGCTGCTATCAACAAGTAAAATAGCCTAGTGAAAAGGCCTAGGAAAGAGACTTGAGATCATCTCCAATGATCCCCACAAATACAAAAGTTCCATTTTATCTCTGATCAGGCCTCCCATGGAACAGGAGTTGATTTTTGTCTTCACTGTGAACCAGGTTTATTACATTCACCCTCTTCTCTGCCCCCCCCCCAGGATTCTCTTCTCTGCCACTGGTATGAACCTCATTTTAGGGGCCTAATACTAGCGCTCCAGTTCTATTTAATCACTTAACACTATATTAACTTTTATGAAAAAATGTTTACTTCAAAAATATAGCAACAACAAACACAAAAAGTTTTCCCCAAGATATTGGGGGCATAATTCTCCTTTATACCACCTCAATGTCTGAGGAGGGAGATTAAGCTCACAGTTTAGAACAGTTCCGGCTGAGCATTAGTCCAATCCAAAATCCCCTGGGACTAGATTCTTGCTCCCTAGGGCTTCTTTACTAGGCTGGCTATAATACTTATCCTGGATTTCTGGACCCCTGGATGCCCATGACTTAAGATCATGAGTTGGAAACACCACTCTCTGCACTAAGAACAGAAAAAGACAAAAGAAAAGGCCAAAATCTCAAGGTCATTTCTTGGGTCCACACGGCCTAAAACGGGAAGGAAGAGGTGTGACCCTTTACCTTATGATGTGAGGGAAGTAGTTTTTTGCCTTCAGATAGGAATGCAGAAAAAAGCAATTTTAACACCCTTTGACTTCAAAGCCTGTCACACATGGTTGCAGTACTATGAAACAGTTGGTTTGTTGGTTGCAGGCTGTCTGTATGATTTCTTCACTAGGCCTAAACCTTATTGGCTTCCCATGGGCACCAAGAGCCACACTACCTGGGGACAGAAGTAGTGGAATCTTTGTGATAGCTATTCATCTTGATAAGAATAATCAGTTGTTACTTATTAGAGGCTTCATCACCCAAAGTTTTGACATGGACAAATTTTATTTTATGTTACAGTATTGGGGCACTTTATGGCAAGGTGAGTTCACCCAAAATTTGTATTTACATTTTAAATTCCACAGCAGTCTCTAATATATTATATGTGTATATGTATGTGTACGTATATACACACGTATGTATAGACATACACACATATGCATATATACATACATACATTTTCTATTATGTGTGTGTGTGTGGGTGTGTGTATACACACACACACACACATACATGCACACACCCACACACCCACATTGTACTCCAGATAGCAGTCAAAGGTCTGGTTTGCAACTTTGGAGATGATTTATACTGTAGTCTGAAGGATGCAATAGCAATGAATCAGATCTTAATGCTAGATGCAAATTTTCATAAATTTCTGTGACTAACTACAGGTCAAGGTGATGTATAGATGTTATTTTATTTTTTTAAAGTTTATTCATAACAGTTCTACTTCTAAATAAAAAGATACAGAAACATTCAATTTTGTACCTATAATTCAGTTCTCCACAGTGGACCCATTCCATTGCCTCATGGTGTGAAGATAACAATCCTGGATTTTCAAAGGTTACTGCTCATGAGGTACAGTCTCTGGTGGTTTACAAAGAAGTGAGTTAACAACAGTATCCCTGGCATTCTGGGTCTCCATTTTTGGAGGACCAGCTGATATAAGTTTAAGAGGCTTATCACCAGAAGGCTGGTCAGATGTAATAAATATTTTTAAACAAGTAACTCACAAGAGATGAGGCATGGGGGTGGTTAACATATAATTTAGTGGAGACAGTACCTACATTTAGGGAATCTTAGATCCTACAAAGTGTCAAATAACTAACAAACAGATCTGTTACATAATGAGGTCCTGTTTTCTTCAATGTTAGGGGTCTTATATGCAGTTAATATTTGTTTGCATTTTTAGCAATGGTGCAGCAGAATAATAAGCCTATATATTATATGACTATGAATGGCTTTTTAAGCAGACTAATAGTGTGTTGTGATATGAGAGCACAACATATATTTAGTGCATTTTCTAGGCACATGTTTATATTTTTGTCTTGTTCTAAGCTTAGAGTCACTGACTAGGACTTGAGTGAACTTAAATTATTACTGCAGGACTACTGTGGCGGCACAAGCTATAACTGAGGTCCAATGTTAAGATTCATTATTTCTAATAATGCATCATTGAAGTTTTTAAAACTATCATTTAAACAATAAAAGACATTTTAAAACTAAATACATTTTATACATAGCTTCTTGAATGCAAAACATTCAAGTGAAACAAAGAAGATTATCTTAATTATACAGTACCTGATTTTTTTTGGTGTATTTGCATATTGCATCCAAAACTACAGACTTTCCACAGTGCTTTTTTGCCTTATTCAAGTATAATAAAAGTAGGAATCTATAGAAGCTCTAGGGTTAAGCAAACTGTACATACATACAAGAAAAATTCAACTAATTTACAGAGAATCAAAAAGTATAGGCAATGCCCTTCATGAACCTTAGCAAAGACATATCACAATAAGGGATGTCACAATCCCAATATGTGTTCACTGCCATAAAAATACTATGTAATTGAGATGGTGCAGACACGAATAACTTGCTTAGGAATTACCTGACAAACGCAGCAACTAGAATCCTAACTGTACATTTGAATAAGCATATTAACTACCAAGTACAATACTTTTGATTCATGTACTAAATGTATTAATCTTAGGTGCAGTATTTTTCTTATTGCATATTTTTCTGTTGCTAAGACCATTATGACACCACAATGTGACACTCATATTAATTTTAAATAAATGAAAACATACCTGTCTACCAACAATGTACACCACATACTTTTATAATCACCATGAACAATGCTACATACATTTTTATATAACTGAAAAAATATGACCTTTATCTGCTAGAAAACAGATCTACATATTTGTGTCAACTAAATTATTCAAGAAAAAATATTGCACAAAATCCTATTAATTCTGAAATCTAATACACTTCCCTATAAATCCATATAATTCCCTAGTTACAACTGGATCAAAATATTAATTAATTTGCTCAAAAAAGCAACATCACCTCTTAAAATAAAAAAAAATACAGTAACATTATTATTGGAATCTAGATGGGAAAGGCGTCAATACTGATATAAGGGTTTTTTGAAAGTAGTTCCTACCTTAGGTCTGTGTGTGGGGGGGGTGTTTTGGGGGGTTCTTTGTTTTTGGCAATGAGACTTGGGAATTTATTTAACATTCTTGAATTTATTTTCTGATTTACTAAGAAGCAAGATGTTTCATAGTGAACAAAGAAGGACAACCTTAATAGCTGACTTTATAGTAGCTACTTTGTTTAGAAGAAGAATAAAAATCTTAAAACCCCCCAAATTTATAGTGTTTCTCTCTTAGTAAATATAGTCTCAGCTTTTTCCCCCTTTGTTATGAATCTGCCCAACTCGCTAAAAAAAAAAACAACAACCCATGAAATTCAATGGCATTTCAGAAGGTATATAGTAAGGCTACTATAGCATTAACTAAAAATTATGCAGTAGATAAAAGGATGAATGTGTCTTCACCAATAGATCAAGTGGCAATCCATAAAAAATGGATCCTCTATCAGTCTGAATTTACCATATTGACATAAGAAACTAATCTTTTTTTTTCTGGAAGAGGAGGAAGTTTCTGTTTTTCTTGATTAAATTCTTATAATAGTTTAATACAATGTGCTAAAATGACATTCTCATTCACATTTTAAAAGGACTCTGGTAATAGCCTTTAAACGACAGTTGTGGAAGTCCACATTATAATAATTAGCATATTAGACTGAAAAGAGAGCTGAAAACTGGGAATATCTTCTAAAAGTCTTTACTCACAGGGTTCTTTAACTTGACCAGCTACAGAAGCCTTTTCCTTCCCTTTCTGAGAAAACTTTGGCCCGTTAGTGACTTCTATACAAAATACAAGTTTTTTTTAAATTGATGGTCACAGTTATTAGATAATTAATGCTTATTACACTGAATCAATATTACCTTAAGGATGTGAAAATGCTTTCCATTTTACATTAGATTGCAAATTCTTTGAGGGCAGGGATTGTCATTAATACAGCTTTATAAATTCTCCATAGTCTAACACAGTACCTTTATACATACTTGGTACTCAAATAAATATTTACTGAATAACTGAAATGTTAATTATTTAATCAGAAAAGAAAATCCTGTTCTATATTTATGGCTTTACATTTATTCAAAAAGATATAATCACTAAATGTGCCACTTTTTGTTTAAACAAAATTACAGTTTCTAAGTCTGCATTTTCTTGTTCCTAACTTTCCTTTCCCTTCTTCTTCTTCTTCTTCTTCTTCTTCTTCAAAAATAGAGTATAAATGATCCACAGGACAACTGGATCAAAGTCGGAAGCATACAGGACTCTTTGTTGATAGGAATTAAATAATGGCCAAGACTTTGTTGAGGAAAGATAGCAAAATCAAAAGTCCTTATTAAGCAATATAATCCTCATTCTAAAAATTCTTTCATGATAATTTTCTTTCATAGAAGAGAGAAATTATAATTTCAATTGCTGTTTCATCATAAGTTATCAATAATTTTAGAAAAGGAAGAAAGAAAGAAATTAAGAATAGTTTAATTCTTGGACCATTCTAATTAGAATACCTACAACACTATGAAGACTGCTGACCTATAAATATAGATATAAATTAATGCCTTGAAATACCAGTGTTGACTACTTTTTTGGGGCTATTTTGACAGTAACAAAGGATTTTAAAATTATGGATAACTACCAATTTTATATGCTTAAATAAGGCACAAATATTAGCCTTTAAAATATCATTGAAACTACAAAATAACTTATACAATCTTAAAAATGTACCTTAAATCACTTAATCAAATATGTAAGTTAGATATTTATGGCAAAACATTTTTCAACAAAATGATCATATCTGTATAATTGCCTACCTTGTACACTGTCTGAAGGATTTAGGAGGCAAACATAGGTCATGGGATACAATCATCATTCATGCAATTAAGCAAATGGATGAAAATTAATTTTACATAGCCTAGATTTCAGTATTTTTCAAAGTTCAGAGATATGAATGATTCCTAAAGCAATAGTTTACATCAAAATTCATTTTTAAGAACTATATATCTCAGTTAAGTGTTTTTGCAAATAGTAAAGTGGGACTTGCCAATTAAGGTAGGTGATATAATTTGCTTTTCAGAAATTGTTTAAGAATCCTACAGTTCTTTTTTATTATTTAAAAGCAAATTCACAAAATAAAATCTTTTTATTGCATATAACCCCTTAATGAATTACAATGGAAATTTGGAATGAGCAGATTAAGGCAATATTTGATAAAGCCTTGAGTTTTTGTATTATAAAAAGATACTTCAAAATTTTTTTTCTTCAGAAAAGGTTAACAGTTTCACATTATTCTTTCCATTTGAAACCTAAATGGATGTAAAAATGTCTACTGTATTTTGGAGTGTGGATAGGAAAAAAAAACATAACCCTTGCTTTGCTCAAATATTTTAAAGACAAAGGGTAACTCTTTTTTATATTTTTAAAAAAGATCTTTGGCAACTAAAAAAATATACTTAAGAAAAACCAAGCATATGTGGAAAAAGTATTCTTTTAGTAAATATTTCATAGTGAAGGTCTAATGTTTATTGGACTGCCTCTCAAAATCCTCCAAGTAAACCATTTAATTATCTTTTCCTAAAAATAGCGTCCATTTTTAAAATTTCTAATGATATAGTTGCGTATTATATAAAAAAGTTGCAGAACCCAATTAAAACATAACATTTCACTGCTTTTTCTAGCTGTACTTTTGGATCTATCCTATACCACTATGAAACAGATCATTATTCCTTTCTAAAATCCAAGAAGATGTTACACCTAATTTAAAATTTCAAAATCCAGAAAGATGTTAAAATTCAAAGTAAATGGTATTTCAAAAGATTAGTTCATAAAAATAAAATAAATCTTAGCAACATAGTCTATGAATTCAGTTTATACCACATTTCCCTTTCTCAAGACTCCTAGATAGTAGAGATGTACATGGGGACAATAGAAACTATTTAAAGTGTCTCAGTTGTAAACAGAAATTCACTGACTTCACATTATGCTTTAGCACTTCATATACTGAGTAAAAGGTGTGTTCGTACCTGTCAAATTTTGGAAGACATGGCCTTATTTTTCTTTCTATAACTCATATGCAACATTTCTTTGAATTTCTTTTAATTTAAAAAAAGTACTTTTGGCCCTTGAATCAATGCTTAAAAAGTTATTATTGCTCTTGAGAACATTTGCCTTCTGAGACAATTAAGCATAGTCCCATAATTCACTCACGATCATTGTATAATATTTAATATAGGCTTAAGATTAAGGCAATTTGCTGATCAGTATTTTAAGAGTTTCAGGCTCATTTTATAACAACTTGTTCAGCTCATGCTCAACCAAAGGGATGCAGTACTAATTGGTTATCTGAAAGTCATATATGTTTCCCTCTGGATAAATGAAATGGATGACATTAAGCACCATATTCCAGGGGCAATCATGTTAAATATGTAGACTCAACAAACTAGTACCTGATCTAAAAGCACAACATCACAGTTGGCTTTATCTTTAAGACTCCAAATAAACAAATCAATAGATGAAATAGCCATTAAATTACTGAACAGGTGAAATTCATGTACCAAGCCAAACAGTATTTCAAAATTATAAGAGTTATGATTCCTACAAAACTTGTTTAACACATAACTTGAAAGTCTAAGAGGATTCCCTATGAATTTTTGAAGGAAGTGATCTCCCCTTTGACAACCAACTTAAGCTTTATTTCCACTGCTGTTATCCTCTGAAATGTTCAAACCATGATGGAAAGCAGATGTCATATGACATAACGTCACGACTTCATGAAGTAGTCCAGCCTCTCCAGAAGTTTCCTTTGCTTCATTCCCATCTTTTTCCCAAGGAACTAGAGTAGATAGATGTCGTCTAAGGCTGAGATTAAGTTGATCATCTGAGGTATGGCTTAGTGTTTCATTATTTTCAGTTTTTCCTTGGAAAGGACTATCTGTCTGTGAATCTTCTGAAGAATCAAGTTGTAAAACTGATTCTGCAGGAGAAGTTGAATTTACCACCATCACTGGGCAATTCACATTGTTGGCACTGAGGTGTTTTTCATTGTTTTCCTCTTTCAGAATGAAGAGAGATTCTGTTAAACCAGCAGAAGAAGCATGTTTTCTTGGGGATGGTGGGAGATGTTTCCCATGGACAGCGCTATCATCCTGACCAAGATTCCATTCAGCTTGATCATTAGAACTGCCACAAAGTATAGCCAGATTACTCTCACTAGGTGCATTGGATTTGTTCTGAAAGAATATACAATTTAAGACATAAATTTTTTTTAAGAAAACTTCATAGCTTTTCCTTGGCATTTTAAAAATTTCAAAATAAATGTTCAACTCTATAAAGAATGTAACTGAAGGTGTTAACTAAATTCTCCCAAATTTCTCCATTGGTACTGATAAGAATTGAAACAGAAGTTAAGCTTCTATGCCCATACTATTTTTGGACTTTCACCTTGGAACTTACACATTCAATGTCATATAGGGTAGATGTTTGGTCTTCTCTGGTAACAACAGCCATAATCTTATCATGTCTGCTATTTTATAATGCAGTATGCAGACTATTATTAATCTTTAAGCTAATAAAAATAGAAGCTATTTATAAATAAATAAATGTCAAAATCTCTCTGTTTTAGTATTATCTGGGAACTCCAGAGCAACATACTTCATGTAAATGTTTCCCCAAAGAAGGCAAGTATAAAATGGATTGAAAGATAATGTTTTTTGTTTGACAGAAAGAAATCTAATTAGTGACAGCAGTGGCTTGAACCAGGGAACCTACAGGGAAATACTAGCATTTGATAACTAAGCATAAATTTAGGTAATAAAATGGCACTATGTTTTTTGAAGTACTGGCATTTACCTAACACAGCATAGCATAAAATGACTTTAAACAATCTACAGATTTTATCATAGGCCCAGACAATCACAGCAAATGAAAAGGAGTATCAGATAGTCTGTAAGCTGAAACACTGAATTGCAAAAGCAAAAAAAGAGAAAAGACTAACCGTAGGCTTGTAATCAATATCATCCATTGATCTAAAAAAAAATCCAGGCTCTTTGCTGCTGATAGCTTTCCTTGATCTGAGCTATGTGTACTCAAAGTATCAAGGATTTCTCCTAGTAAGTCCATTTCACCTGGGTAATAAGTCTTTACTCTAGCTTCAACAGAATCATCACTCTCATAAAAATAAGCAGAAGCTTCCTCACTGTCCTCTGATGATAACCTAAAGAAAAAAGAAAGGACAGACTGAAGGTATGCAAAAAGACAGTGTCTAGATTGCAAAATCTGCATGTAAACACCTTTTGATCAATTATAATATTCATGATTAAATTTTGAATCAAAGAGTATGTTTCAATTGAACCAAAAGATAGGAAAAATACATGATGTACTTCATAACCAAAGTTTTTGAAGCACAGGGACTTTGACTTTTATAGCAATTCAACTTTTGTTGATTTTAATAG
Organism: Phascolarctos cinereus; assembly: GCF_003287225.1. Lineage (NCBI taxonomy): Eukaryota > Metazoa > Chordata > Mammalia > Diprotodontia > Phascolarctidae > Phascolarctos > Phascolarctos cinereus. The sequence continues at coordinate 386,589,322 of NW_027555958.1, read as the reverse complement.
AATGCAAAAATAGACAGAAGTTATCCTAAGGCATTAAGACTTTAAGTTTGAGAACGAATACAAAATCTTCAACTATAATCAATCAATATACACTTATTAAGCACCAACCATTATAATAGGTGCTCAAGACACAAAGACAAAAATGAAATCATTACTGCCCCCAAGGAATAAACATTCCACAGGGGGAGGAAAAATGTAAACATTAAAGAGTATACAAAATACAAGGTAGTTTTGAGGACAGGACATTAGCAGTTTTGGGGGAGGGATCAGAAAAGAAGGTAGCAGTCAAGCTGATCTTTAATGTTGACTAAGCTATCTAAGAGGTAGAATTAAGGAGGAAATACATTCCAGAAAATGTGGAATTCCTGTGCAAAGGGAGGAATGCTATGTGTGAGGAATAGAAAGGCCAGTTGTTCATCTGGTCTGCCTACCTTCCTTCCTTCTGTTTTTCATTCCTTCCTTCCTATCTTTCTCACTTTGTTTATTTATTTTGATATTGAGTCTCTCTATCTTACCCAGGCTTGCTATGAAGCCACAGCAATTACTATGGCCTCATCCTACTATTTATTGGCCCTTTAACCTGCTCCAGTTCATTCTTTTTCAGGTACTATAGTGCTCTTCCTTCTCCCCAACTCAAAGGAGGTAGGGGGCTTACCATATTAATATCCTTAGTGCAGATAGTTGATTGGCTCTTGTCCTACTGTAACTCAAAAGTCCCAACCTCATGGTTACCACTAGACTCAGTCTCCCTTAACAGAGATTACAGGCATGTGCCTGGGAAGATCTAGTTGTTTATAAGACTGTACTGTACTACATTACTTTTCTGAAATATCTCCTGAGACCCAAAGCATCAGTTACTTTAAGACCTCAGGTTATATGACAACAAGTAATTTACTCACTTGCTTGCTCTGTCCATGTCATCATCTTCATCTTCAAACAGGACAGAGTCGGTGCTTTTCATTGGTCTTTTTAAGCGTGCCTAAAAGTTATGATTAATAATAAATGATCAGTTTATATGCAATTTCTAGAACAACATTACTTTGAGGAAGAGTTGAAAATAAATATCCATTCAGGGTTGTTTATCAAATAGTTCTTGTTTAATAACTTGTCAAGAATAGAGAATTGGGCAGCTATTTCTTTGGTAACTTCATCATAAAAATCCCCTACACCTCTCTCTCAAATATATGTGGATATGTCTGTGTATATTGTGTATATATGTACACACATTTCATTCTTAACTTATAAATAGTACAAATAATCCATTTCTACAAGTAAGTAAATAGAAGTATTAAAAATCTAACCCTCTGCCTGAAACATCATTTGAGGTAACTGCCCTTTGTTCCTTAATTCAAAACCACTGGGAAGCGTCCAATGAAGAAAACTGATAACTACAAACCAGGACTATCTAGGATGCTGCCTAGTGAGTTATACCTCTACTTCCAAGATAGACAAATAAAGAAGCATTTATTCATTTACAACATGTAGGCACTGTGTTGAGCTGGAAATACAAATAATAAGCAAGGAATGCTTCAGAGAGCTTATACACTAATGGGAGAAGACAATAAAGAGGGCTGGGATGATGAGAAGATGGCTTTGACGTGGCATGGAGGTCTTGGCAATTTTGAGATAGGGTAAAAGCTCACCTATCAGAACCCAAAGACCTGGCAACAAAATACAACATTCTGATGGGATGGAGATGAGAATGATGTTCAGAGAGCAGATGGCATGTTCAAGATATAGTCAGAAGTCTTTAAGAAAGAAGTCTGATAATTCATGTCATTGATTCATGTCATAATCCAAGCATTTATTTCACATTTATTACATTCACAGTATTATGCTAGGTACTGTGGATACATCGATAAACAAATAATTCTAGCTCTCAAGTGCCTTACATTGTACTAGCAGAATACAACTCATATACAGATAAATATAAAATAATTTGAGGAGAAAGAGTGCTAACAATAAGGTGGATGAGGAAAGGCTTTCTGTTGGAGGTTGTCCCTAATCTGGGTCTTGAAGGAAGCTAGAGGTTCTAAGAGGAGAGATGACATGAGAGAGCATTCTAAGTATGCTAGTGCAAAGGAACAGGGGCACATATGGAGAACAAGTGAGGAAGCCAGCCCTCCTGGAGGGGAGAGGGTAGGAAGAGGAACAATAAGGAGAGAGAGAGAAAAAGAGAGAGAGAGAGAGAGAGAGAGAGAGAAGGGAGCTAGATTGTGAATGACAGGAAATGCAAATTAGAGGAGCTTGAACTTCATTCTTAAGGCAACACAAAGTCATTGCAGTTTATTAAGAAGAGAAGTGACATGGTCAGCCCTGCCCTTTACAATGAAAACCTGACAGCTGGGTGAAAGAAGAATTATAGAGGAGAAAGAATAGATTAAAGAAACCAGGTAGAAGTGTTGAGTGTCTGGATTATGGTGGTTATGGTATGAACAGAGAGGAGAAAGATTTGATAGATATTGAGGAAATGGAATGGACAAGACTCAGTAAATAACTGGATATGCGGGTGAGGGAAAGTTAAGATTTGAACCTGAGTAACTGGAAGGATAGTGATTTCCTTAATAGAAGTAATTAAGGTAATAGAAGAGCAGGTTTAGGGGAAAAGAGAATCAGTTCTGTTTCAGACATGCTGAATTTGAGACACCCAAGCAGAAATGTCAAACAGGAAAGGGAAATAAAGATTAAATATATACATTTTGAGATTCATCTGTATAGGGATGGATGATAGATTACTCTATGGGAGCTGAAGAGATCACACAGATACAAGAGGAACCATGACAGAATTCTGTGGTACACTGATGGATGGGGGTAGGACATCGACAATAAACCTGCAAAGGAGATTCAAATGTATCAGTTCAACAAGTAGTAAGAGAACAACAGTGCAGTGTCAAAAACCCCCCAAAAACCCCAAAATGAAACAAAACAAAACAAGGAAGAGAAATTATCAGAGTAAGGAGAATTAAGTTTTTAAGAATTAAGTTTTCTGCAGGGAAAACATTGAAGATGTGGACTGAGGAAAGACCATTGTATTCATCAATGTCAGGGAAGGAATGTTCATGGTAGGATAGACTAATTAAATTAAGTGTTCTGTTTTCCCTTAAATTGTCAACTCCAACCATTTGTTTGGCTAGTACTCGGATTTTATTAGAACCACTAGTGTTTGACTTTAAAGCATGATGAGTTTGAATTTCACAAGTATGTTTGAATTTCACTTTTTTATCAATGTACAGTGTAAATGGACTAGTAATCAATACATAGCATCTAAAAAAGTGACTAGTCTTTACAAAAGAATTAGCAATAAATGAATAAACTGTTGCACCTTTTATATTATCAGTGTCTTACAATTTAATAGACTATACAAACACAGTTAAAATGTTAAGTATAATTTAATATTTGATCCATTAAACATTTACTGGACATCTACAGGACACTGAACATTTTGGAGAAATCAGTTGCCTACTTTGAAACAGTATCTATTTTAAAATTTAAATACTGAAGAATGTGTTTTAGTTACTTGCATGCTGTAGTAAGAGCAACTGTAATATCTAATACCTGGTGAGGAATGTTCAGGAGGTGAGAGTATTGGCTTTCTATTAATTGTAGGAACATCATAACTAAGTCAATAGAAGAGAAAACTATTTTAAAATAAATAATGCCAAATGACTAATGTGGAAAAAAAGAACAGGATTAATGAACAAAAACAACTTCTGATTAATGGTGATAAAATTAGCTGCCAAAAAGTTTTGCCTCTACCTTGTGAGGCTTTTTTGTGCAATATGCAAATTAGCAGAAGTGTTTCCTATGAAAATTTTCTACTCATACTATCACCGACCATTATTTCCAGCAAATTATAGGGGAGACAGTGCCCTATGACAGAAAGAGACTTGGTTTTGGAGTCTGGGGACTTGGGTTCAAATCTGGCCTCTGACTGGTTACTCTCTGTGTCATGGCAGGCAAGTCCTTAACTTCTCTGGGCCTCAGCTTCCTCATCTGCAAAATGAAGTTATTTTACATGGCCTCTAATATCACTTCCACCTCTAAATCTATAATCCCATTATCTGTGGCACTGAAAAAAATGTTACACATATTCAGGTGGAATATTATATTAGAACATTACATGAGAAAATACAACATGAGAAAAATGATTCAAGTTATAACTTTGAAAATAGAGGTCAGCAGAAAACTGAGATTGAATTAATTTACATTGCAGAAAATTTTCTACATTTGGAGCTGCATATGTAAAATGTGAACAAGAATAACAAACATTGGCTAATCTAGCTTTCTTCAATATTTTCACAATCCACATTAAGAAATCATGAGTTCCAATAAAATTGTCTATAAATGAGAGGAATGACAATCTCAAAAGTTACAATGAGAGGAAAAAGTTTCATTTATCTATTTGTGATGCCTGTCTTTGTGGAGAATAACCAGGTGCAGGTATCAAAGGAATGAATTATGTATTAGCAGAGATCACATTTGGTCAGAAAATAGTTTTATTACAGATGTAGACAAAAATCTCAAATTAGCAAGTGTATTATGATCTTTCTGAGGGTCAATAAACACTTTTACCATAAAATATCAGCTAGAGCTCCTTGGATCACACCAAGCTAGTCAAAACACAGCACAGCATGCATTGGTGAATGGTAAATTTTCTTTTAGAGTGCTAATAAAACAGACAAGGAGGGAAAGACAGGCACAGATTGTATATGAAAAAAAAAAGAGGAAAAGGAAAAACACATTTTAAAAGGAAAACTATAAATGTATTTTCAAAGTTCTGCTAGTTGTTGCAGCATAATACATACAGCTGCAAAATCTGTCATACATTTAGACAAACCTTCCATTGCCTATATACCCTGCTGTTTGCAGTTATTTAAGCTTTTAGTTTCTGTCTTTTCTGCATTGTGAAGTGTGTGCTACTTTTCCCATAAATTTCATGATCTGACTTATATTAGCCTCTTTGCTTAAATTTATTACCACAAGGAACAAAACCCCAACATCCATTTTTTGTTGCTGTATAATACTATAGTATTAATAGAATATAATGATATCAGTTGTATATTCATAAAATCAGCAAGTCTAAAATTCATTGTTTCCAGAAAGTATATTATATTGATTTTTAAAGATGACTAACTTCATTTTTTAAATAAAGTAGTCAGATTCTAGTTATAAAGTCACAAGCTCGCTGGGCCTAAAAATACCATGTGCTCTATTTTTGAACTTGCCACACGTTTGTGTGACTTTAGATAAATATCTTACTTAAGTTCTCTATGGAATGGGGACAATGACTAATCATTAACTGTTTTGGGTAGATTAATGTGTTTTTGCAATATGATGAGAAATACTGAAGAATATGACAGAGAATGTACACAAATTATTTCTACCAAGACTATTGATTACAACCTTTTACCTCAACCAGAATTGTTCACATATTGTTGATTGTAGCTAGGTGGTATAATAGCTAGAGTGCTGGACTTAAAGTGGGGAAAAGAAGAAGAATCTGTTGGATTTTATAGCTGATTGGCTATAGTGGGTAAAAGGTAATTAAAATTTCCTTTTAGTCTGAAGTTGAGGAGTATCATTTCAGATAAAAAAATTAGATTGGTTTTCAATATTTCAAATTGCAAAACAGATGAAATTAAGGAAAGAAATCTTAATGATATTAAACAGTTACATATGACACAACTTCATAGATAAAGTTCTTATACACACACACACACACACACACACACACACATACACACACAACATAGCAACACTGCTGGGCATATAGTAGGAACTTAATAAAAAACTTGTTGGTTGATCCAGAGATAATTTTTCTTAAAAGGTATAGCATCATTAATTACGTCAAGGAAAGATTTTTCTAATGTCTAAAAAGTTGGAACTTGTCCTGGAATATTATACATATTAATTAACAAGTGTTTTTAAAATTCTGACTAAAAAACATATCGGAGACTAAAGGTAAAAATATTAGAAACAATTTACAAGTCAGGGAGATGGGAGATGGGAGAAGGAATGTAAACTAAAACTTTAATTTTAATTGATATCTTTGTGCAGGAAGCACCACTTTCATGCAACAGAGAATGGTTTGGATTCCTTACCTTGTGTGCCAATTAAAAAAATTAAAAACAAATGTATTCAAAGACAGTTATTGTGATAGGGATGGGAGCAATTCTGTCAGATGAAATGGAATATGAAGTGGTCCCAGAAAAGTGGCTATCCTGAGGATCCCCAGGAAATGTGATTAATTTTTGACTATTTTCTTCATTATAGTTTGGTTTTTAGTTCACTGTTTAATTGACTGGGAGGACTCTTTCTCCCTTAAACTTAGTTACAAACTATGATTCGAATCAAGGGGAAGGAGACCAAAAATTGATATCTTTCCATAAAGTCCCTTAAAACGGAGGACAGATGATAAGTCTTAGACTAGCTCTAGTCTATATCAAACCAAGAGACTGGCTAAACACTAAAGCTGTAGAATACAGATTTGTTATATTCAGTTTCCTGCAAAGATCATAAACCAATGAGTTTAACCAATGGCATGCTACAGTACTTTAATAAGTATCATAGCCTTCCCTTCTTTGGACCATATCCTATAAAGTTAGAAAGAATTTCATATGGTAATGAAAAGCCTTATTATATCTCCTGTATATCATGATGGTAAACTGGTTAACTTGCAAGCTCCCTGAAAAACACTATTTTAAGCAATAATGATCTAAAAATCTGGGTAGGACACAATTTCAAAACTGTTATTTTGTCATGAATGTTAATGGTTGAAAACGTCAGTTTTATTAAAGCATTCCAAGCAACAACTTGCAAGGCCTCAGTCACTATTGATCAGTGTTCACACAGTTAGTTTAACAAGGATATTGGATAAAGTGTCCTCAAAGTAAAAAAAAAAAAATCACGTAATCCTTTGATAAATGGCAAGATATTTGCAATCTCACTTTTACTGACAATGTTTCAATATTTCAACATTTTAAAAGGTTTTAAAACTCATCAGTTCCATTTTCAGTAACATGTGAAGTTTTTAGTTCCCTGCTATTTAACAGTTTGAATATGTCTCCTCAAGGACTGATGTTAAGGTAATTAAAAGCCAATAAAGATTAAATTAACTATATTTCTTTCAACAAACTTTTATAATTAAAATTGAGTAAGTCACATCACCTAAAAAAGATAAATATTTTACTTATGTAATATTCAAAGTTTAATAACACTTAAACTATAGAAAAAAAAGCACAGAACTGAAAAAGATCTTAGATATCATAGAGCAGACAACATTCATTTGAAAGATGAAGAAACTGAGGTCCAAAGAACTTGCCAAGATTACATAGGTAGTAACGTGGCAGGTCTTGAACCTAAGACTTTTGATACTAAGACAAGCCCATTCATCATTTTGGGATATAAATCAAGTCTTGAAAATCTTTTGATAATTGTTTCTTGTTTAGATTCTTATGTTATGACAGAGTTTTAGAAGTATCTATTTGAATTTCCAAACTGTGACTCAAAACAAAGGGGAAGGAGACTGAGAACTGATAGGTTTCTATAAAGTGCCTTAAAATTGAGTATGGACTACTCATGTTAGACTGGAGCCATTCTATACTAAACCAATGGACTACCTGAACATTTAATCTATCTAAAAAATAAATAATAACCTGTACCCACTATAACTAATCAGTGATAAAATTCATCAGATTTTTCTTGATTGTCTTTGAAATTTACCTCTTACTTTCTACTTTCCAGCCACCATTCTAATTGTGTGTATTTTATATACGTATGTATTCAATGACTATTCTAAACATCCTCTTCTCTCTGCAAGCCTCCCAGAGTATCCCTTTTCTCCACATCTTTTCAGTTGAAGATCTTATCTCATATTTTTACCAAGAAAATCTAGGCCTTTTTGCCAAGAGCCGTGTCTTCTTTTCTCCTCTGCCTCACACTTGATATCATCCTCCATCACTTTCTCCTTCATTCCAGTCTCCCTTTAACCTATCCCCTCCTATCCTCTCTAGCAGGTTGCTTCTACTATCATCTCCTCTTTCCCTCTAATATTCAATCTTTCCCTTTCTAATAGTTCCTTCCTGTGGTACACAAACATGCCCTACCTAATATTCTCTATTCCTTAAAAAGAATCACTACATCCCACTATCCCTGCTAGCTATCATCCTATTTCTCCTCTCCCCTTCTCAAACTCATTGGCAAGTAAATAAAGAAAGCTGTTTACACTTTATGACTCAATTCCTTTCATCCCCTTTCAATCTCTTCTAAGCATTTTGTAATCTGGTTTCTGACTTCAACACTAAACTCAAGCTATTCTCTCAAAAGTTACCAGGGAAGAGAAAAAGGAAGGGAAAGAGAAAAGAAGGGAAGGGTACAGGGGGGAAGAGAAAAGGGGAGAGGAGGAAAGAAGAAATTAGAGACAAGGGAGGGGGAAAATAGGAAGGAAGGAAGGAAGGAAGGAAGGAAGGAAGGAAGGAAGGAAGGAAGGAAGGAAGGAAGGAAGGAAGGAAGGAAGGAAGGGGAAGGGTGGGAAGAGGGAAGGGAAGGGAAATTTATATACCACCTACCAGGTGCCAGGCACTGTGCTAAGTTCTTTACAAATATTATCTCATTTGATCCTTACAACAATCCTGGGAGGAAGGTATTGTTATTAAATACAGTTGAGGACACTGAAGCAAAAAGTTAAGTGACTTGCTCAGGGTCACACAGATAGTAAGTGTCTGAGGCTGGATTTGGACTTGTGACTCTAGACGTCACTCTATCCATTGCATCATACTTATTCCAGGAGAGAGCACCACCATCCTATTACTTACTCAAGCATTTAGCCTTTGTACGATTCTCTATTTCTTGCTTCCTTTATGTATCCACTCCATTGTCAAATCTTGTCATTTCACAAAACCTCTTGTATTCATCCCTTTCTCTCAACTCACACAAGTAGAACTCTAGTTTAGGCCCTCATCACTTTTCATTTGGACTATCATAATAATTTTGTAACTGGTCTCCAGACTAAGCAGTTCCAATTCCTTTAACTAATACTTATATGGTATATATTCAAGGCCGTTTGCTATCAATGTCATTTTAAAATTGTGCTACGCATAATAAATCAATCAGCAAGCACTTACTAAGTCTTTACTATATGCCAGGCACCATGCCAAGCACTAGGGACACAAAGATAAAGCAAAAACAGCCCTTGCCCTCAAAGAGCTTATATTCTAATGAAGACAACATGGCCAGTATATCTGAACTTTACTGCAGACCACATGGAGAGGAATAATATGCAAGAATATTGGAAAGCCAGGGGCCACAGTATAAAGAGCTTCATATTATGAACAAAGGAGTTTATATTTGATCCTAAGGTTAATAAGGAGCCACTGGACTTCAACAAGTAGAGGTGGTGGTAGTAGTAACATTGTCAGATTTGTATTTTAGGAAAATACTACAGATGTGGTCTGAACAAGAGAGACTACAGAAGGGGTACAACCTCCTTATTAGTGGATGCTATGCTGCTATTTATACAGACCAAGATCATATCAACTGCTTGGCATATATTGAGCACATTAATCCCTTAAGGGAGAAGGGGAAAGGAACAAGCTTTTATTAAATATTTGCTTATGTGCCAGGTACTGTGCTAAGTGCTTTATAATTATAGATATTTGTTATTTATAATATTTAGAAGTATCTATTAAGACTCTCAGACCTTTTTCAGATAGCTTTCTAGCCATGCTTTCTCCTTCCTGTACTTGTAAACTTTTTTTAACCTAAGTGTGCTTTTACATTTAACTCTACTGAATTTCATGTCATTAGATTAATTCCAATACTCTAACCTGCCAAAGTCTTTTTTGGATCCTGACTCTATCATCAAGAGTGTTAATTATTTTTCTTAGTTTTATGTCTTCTTCAAATCTGAGGAGTGGCATCTATGTTTTTGTTCAATTCATTGATAAAAATATTAAAACCAAGTAGATTCCTGGAGTGCTTCACTTAGAGATGTACCAAGTTGATAGTGAATCATTAATAATTATTCTTGAGTACAGAGAGCCAACGAATTCTGGATAAATCTCTCTTTTTTAAAATTACTTAGTCTACATCTCTTCCACAAGGATATTATGAGATACCTTTTCAAATGTTTTGTTAAAATCTAGGTAAACTTTATTCACAGAATTCCCCAAATCTCCTAGTTCAGTAAAACTGTCAAAAAAAAAGTAGAGGATAAAGTTAAATCTGGCATGACCTGTTCTTAATGAAGTTACGTGAACTCTTTTAAATCATTGTTTTCCTCTTAATTATTCACTATTTCTTTAATAAGCCATTCTAAAGAATGTTTCAAGAATGGAAGTTGACTGTCCTATTGTATGCAGTCTCTTACCATTAAAAACAACAACAACAGCAGCAACAACATTACGGCAATATTTGTCTTCCTTCAATCTCAAAGTACCTCTTCTATTTCCTACAATATTTGAAATATTACTAGAAATGGCTCAACAACCACATCCACCAATTCTTTTAACACCTAAGGGTGTCTAAAATTCAAAGTAGTTTGTGCTCTTTTACCTTATTTATATGAGTACCAATGACTAGTTATCCACTTTTGTTCTGGCATCACCAGTGTAATACAAGAACTGCATGGGTACCAACTACAAATTAATTCTCACAAAACCCATTATATTATATTTTCCTCTAACTTGTTCCTTCTGATGTCAGAATCTCAGATAGTGGCACTATCATTTAGCCAGTCTTCCTATATAACATAAAATGAAATTAATTTTGAATATCATTTTGACTGAACAATGTTCCTGAAAAAATTTTATGGCAATATAACTATTCAACTGTTTATTCCACTTTGTTTCTAAAAGATTTTATTTCAAAAGGTGTTTAAATTTTGCTGTGATCTTTCATATAAAACAAGTTTAATATAATGCCCACCAGAGGGCAGTCTCGTAATCTACAAGGTGAATTTTTTGCACACTATTTTTTTTCCAATTAAAAGAAAATTCAACATTTGAGAATAGAGATATCTGAACAACAGAGACAAAACAACTTGCCTTCAAGAAAGATAAAATGCTAACATTTTGCTGCCCATATTCTTCAAACTAAGACCAAAAACACTTTTTTTAGAATCAGAACTTGTTTAAGATATACTGAAAATATACTTTATGAAAGCATCAACTTGCATGCTAAAATGCTCCCTGTTTTAGGACTACTAATGAACTATACTAGGTTCATGTTTACATTAGTGGAAATGACATGTGTCATTCAATATTATATCATTCATTTTGCTTTATGAAAAATTCTTTCAAGCTCTTCACTGGATTTCCATATCACATTAGGCTAACATTTTAGTCATAACAGTAGTTCCTCAGTACATAGCCAAATTAAACAAAACACTGACAATTTATGCTTCTGAAATCAGCAAAGACTGATATAAGCTAGTTTTACTCCTATACAATATTTATATTCAACATTCCACTTTCTAATTATCTTCTCCTCTTCCCTTTGTCCTCTTTGACCCTGGCTCTGCTTTAGTACTTGGGACCCACCCACCTTCTTCTGGATCAGAGTAGCTTTCTCTACAGATAATGACTAAATATACTTAATCTTGACTAAATGAATGGAAAATACTCTCCTATGAGAAGTATTTCTCAAAAGAACACAAATACACAGCGGCCTTTTCTGACAGCTGCTTTATCTCCTTAGCAAATATCCTTCTCTCTATTCATTTTATTTCAATAATATACTGAAATTCCTAAGAAAATTATATAATAAGCACTAAAAATAGACACATATTTCAATTTTTCTCTTACTTACTACAACTCCTAAAACAGGGAGATTTAGACAATCTATACTATATTCACAGAAACATTTCCTGTATAGCATCTTAAAATGGGATATTCTTATATACCATGAAAGTGAGTGCATTTGTTCAGTTTTCTTGCTTAATTTGTTTCTTGGATTCCTTGCAAATATCCACTCACAACCAAGATGTATCTTTAAAACATACCTCACTAACACCTTCCTAAAAGTGGTTACCTAGAGGTAATTACTCATATCTCTTTGGAGAAAAAGGTACATCACTAGATTATAAAACAAATTCATAGATATTATGCTATACTTAGACTACCCATTACAATGATTTGTTAAGTTACTACACTATTACTCTGTGTAATGGTTTTACATGGAAAAATAATAAAAATTCCACTTTATGATAAAAAGATGCATTTTGTTGGATTTGCCTCGGTTAAGTGGAAGTTTGTACATATATGCATATATATATATGTATATATATATATATGTATGGGTGTATGTTTTGAGCTAAGCAAAACAGCATTAAATGGATTGTTCCATTTGTTCATATCTTGAAATAGAAAGCTACAGTCTATGGTTAGAATGGGGAAAAAAAGTAAAATGGAATTATTACTAGTTCACTAAAATAATGTTATCTTAATTTACTTTAATTTTTATATACTTTTCCTTCTTATAAACATAAATATTTATGTGTATGACACAAACTGCTGGTTTATAACATGTTTTTATGTTTATCATATAATGAAAGAGGGCATACTCTACCATCCATAATTTCTTATATTGGTTTTGCATATTCAGTTCATTGGGAAGATAAAAAAAACTGGGTGAATTTTTATTAGTCCAAGAAATGAAACAGTTAACAGCAATGTACATGTCAAGGTTTTAATAAGGCTTAACAATAAAAAGCTTCAACCCTTTACTTTCACTAAATTTTGCTGTGGTTTTCCCTTGCTTAGGGCAATCCATCTGTTAATGTTGATTTGCAGTTCAGTTAAGCTCCCTTGCTTACTCACATTAACATGCTCTTCTTATACATACATATATACACACACACATATACATACATATACACAAGAGCTAACCTAAGGAAGAGTAGGCAATATTGGTTTCAAATTAATTGTATACATAATAAGAGGGAATTTCCTTTGCAGAAAATACATTTTCCAAGTGCAAATTAAAAAGTAAATATACTCAAAACATTTCACATAACAGAAAAATTACCTTTAGATTAGGTTTCACAGATTTGTTATATATGTTGATTTGTTTCAATTCACTGTTCATTTCTAAACATCTAGAGCAGGTTTTTTTTAAACAAATTTATGAAAGAAGTAGGTATATTAGTAAATATTAACTGTTAAAAACTATTCTATACTAAAACCAGTGGCAATACTCTCACTGGGCTCAAATGGCCCTATTTTCAATAAAAGTAGAAGATCCTTTCCCTGGAGTCCTGTTAGGCTGGGGCTACAGTTGGAACTGTCATCTTTGCAAGAAAGGGAAAAGGGCTGGGTTTTACAAATGTGAAGCCTAATTGGGAAATCTTCATGGCTGTCCCCTTGACATTTATTTAAGCCTCATCAACAAAATGGAAAATAACTGTACTAATTAGCAGACCAGCACACAAATTACTATTTGTTGGAGTGGAATGTATATTCACATTCTGTTCTACAGATAAGCCAGTAATAAAAGAGAACTTTGACATAAGACACATTTAGTTGTTTTGGGATATTTTACACTACTAAATTTATAAAAATTTTCAAAACTCATTTTTAGCTTTAAAATACTTTTATGGTTTCAAATGATCATACTTTAGATTTTCTAAAATATAAACAAAAATTATTCCATTAACAAACCTCAAAGAAATGTTGTTAAGTTATATTGACTCTGAACACACTTCTTAAATAACTGGTCACATAAGCTATACATATGGATGAAGCAGGTTAAGTTTATTTCTTTGAGTAAAAATATGTCATTAACCAAAAAAATACATATTATAGTATGGCTTATAAAGTATTTCAGTATTTAGAAAATCTTTGCTTTCACCAGTGTGGAAATCCCCACCATTAATGCAGATGGCAAACTCTTGATGTCTTGGCAGGCAGACTTTGTAGTGCTATGATGAACTAAGTCATTACTTGGTGATCATCTTTCCAGTGAAGAGCCTTTCAATGTATTTACACTTATCTGAATGAATACAGACAGTCTGTGGTTGGGTCTATACTTGAAGCCTTTAAATCAGAGTTTTTATATTCCATTGGCAAAACCTTGAAGCATTTGAGCCATCTCCATGATGAACTACTGGAGTAGAATGTCAATTCTCACAGACTCAGAAACGATCAAGTTCCAGGTAAGAAAACAGGCCCAGAGAGATGAAGTGATGTGCCCAAACAATGAGCCGCTACAGAGCTGCTGAGATCTCTTGGCTTCCCTTACAGAAAGCACACAAGAACAGGGAAATGTAGAAGAGGGGAGAGTTAACTGGTCTCTCAAGACTTCCCACACTCCTACCCCACTTGACACACATAGATAGCTAGACTTTACTCCTTCTCTCAAGGGCAGCTAAGTATCATAGTGAATACAGTGTCAGGCCTGGAGTTAGGAAGACTCTTCCCAAGTTCAAATCTGGCCTCAGACACTAGCTATGTGACCCTGGGCAAGTCACTTAACACTGTTTGCCTTAGTTTCTTCATCTGTAAAATAAGCTGGAGAATGAAATGACAAACCACTCCAGTATCCTTCCAAAGAAAACCCCAAATGGAGTCATAAAGAGTCAGACATGACTGAAACAACTGAACAGCTCCTCTTTATGACTCTTCCTGATTTGATCCGAATTTAAAATATTAAAAGTTGTGAGGAGAGCACACCTGAGATTTTCTCTGTCTCTGTACTCAAAGGGTGGCCCAATGTGCATCTTATTAAAATCTAGTAATAATAATATCATACTATTATGTGTATTAATTACAGTATGTATGGAAAACTCTAAAAGGCATGTCTAGTATAGAGCAAAGAGAGCTGGATTTGGATTGACAGTGCCTGAATTAAACATTACTCTGCTTTTTACTGACCAAGTGAACTTGAACAAGTCAATCTCTCCACAACTTATTTTACTCACTGCCATAATAAAAGGGCTGGCCTAGATCAGACATCAAACATATGACCTGCATGAGAACCATAACATTCCCAAATGTGGCCAATCCAGGTTAAAATGTTATTAAGAAATATTTAACAAAATAAATAAAAATACAATAAAACAGATAATATTACATTTTAAAACTAAGTCAATATGTGGCCTGCAAGGATTCCTATATACAAATTAGTGGCCCTTATTTCAATTTGAATTTGATACCACTATGCTACATAATTTCTAAGGTCCCATCCTGCTCTCAGACTTAGGATTTAGACCAGGGGTGGGGAACCTGTGGCCTCGAGACCATATGTTGCCCTCTAGGTCTTCAAGTGCAGCCTTCTGACTGAATCCAACTTCACAGAATATCTGAGGACCTAGAGGGACACATGTGGCCTTCCCCACTCCTGATTTTCTTTAGCAAGTTTAGTTACCAAAAGTTCCTAATGGTGGCATCTACAACATGGAACTTAAGGATAACATTGTAGTGAGATTGGTGTATTCATCCATTCACCATTTATTACAAGGTAATACTATTCTCTTAATTCAGTCATATTCATATAAGGAAAATGAGACCAGAGTCTCAAATTTATAATACTAAAGAATATACTTGTTCTAAAAAAACACATTTTTGGTGGTGCAGTGTATAGAGCTCTGGCCTTGGAGTCAGAAGGACCTGAGTTCAAGTGTGGCCTCAAGACACTTGACACTCACTAGCTGTGCAACCCTGGGCAAGTCGCTTAACCCAGATTGCCTCATTAAAAAAGAAAGAAAGGGAAATAGACCAACTTTTAATTTCATAGGATAGACAAAATAAAGAATGCTAAGCTCTCATCTTTCAATAGTCAGACATTAAAGTAATGCATAAATAGTCCTGACATACTTAGCCTAGAATCTGCCACTGGCCTGCTCAATATTTAGTATTTTTAGTAAACTCAATATCTAACAATTTAAGTCAGCTAAGGTTTGGGAACAACAGAGGCCTCCTGAGGGAAGGAGGAAAAGATATTGTTCTTTTCCTAATGCTATCATAATCTTCCTCTCAATCTACTTTGTGACAGTTAATTCACCATCTATAATCAGAGCCATGTTCCTCAGAATGTGTCTTCAATTTCATTGCTGCTTTCAAGATTACCCAGGTATTTAGTAGATATAATTTATCTCTGGTAACTCATGTGACTGAAGTCTAGGTCTTCATGTGAACTTTAAGGAAATAGGGGCGAGAGGGCTCGCACTCTTAAAATGTAGCTGTCCTGGCAACTTGATGGACCTCAAGTCCATACCTTATGGAAGTAGGGTTCTTTGGCTTGTTGAAGAGACTCAGGGATCACGAGAATTACACAAATCGTTGAAAAGCTGTCATGTACTAGAAGGATTAGACTTATTTTGGGAATCTGGGGTCAGAGCTAGGAAAACTGGGTGGAAGTTGTAAAGGGGAAAATTTAGGATTCATGTCAGAAAAAATATCTTAATAATCAGAGCTTTCTAAGAGTGGAATCTTAAATAGGATGTTACTTTTTAATTTATTTATTAGTCATAGATGCAATTTGAGCTATATCTTGATAACATGTAATAGAAAACCATCAAATAGATTCAGACTAGATATAAGAAAATAATTTGCAGTGTGTTATGTAACCTCATTTTGTTTTCTTCATCATAGCACTTTTTAAAAGCAGGGCTTACTAGAAGACATAAATCAGTAATCTGCTTTTACATTTACACTGTTATAAAAATGTGAGATAAGAAGATAATAAGTATATGATATTTTAGTGACACAGCAGTATATTTTTTTTACTTCTTTGCCATTTCTAACACATTTCTCTGCATTTAATTCTTACTTTTCATTTTAGACTCCTTTGGGGATTACAAAGAACATTTCTTTTCCACATTTAAGTGGCCTTGTTAAAAGAAATAACTGAAAACTTGTTAATCATATTGCAGAGAATGAATACAATCCAAATGGCATTTGAAAATTAATATACACAGATACCATAAATTAAAACAAGACACTTATTATAGAAAGTTAGAGTATCCAAGGCCCTAAAAGTAGATATGATATTCTGATAGTGACATGATCAACCACAGAAATGAATTAAAATCATATTCCTAAGTTATCAGTTAGTAAATACTATTCAACAACAGTTCATTTTTTATTTTTATTAGAACATCCACCACATTGGCCAGACAGTTAAAGAATCTGAACATTACTGAGCTATTGGCTAGATTAGATTTTAAGAATGGGAGCACCTTAATGGAGACAAGATGGACCTTACATACAGAAAGACTGTGGGAGAGATCTAGGAGTGTGACCAACAATTTAACAAGGATTTAATAAGCACATACTGTGTGCCAGGCAGTTTGGTACGCACTGCCAATACAAAAGCAAAACTGAAATGGTTCCTGTCCTTGAGGAAGTTCATATTTGTGTACTCAATAACTTATTTATTTGAAGGACTTGGTATATCACATAGATCCATCCACTACAGGTCTACCTTACTTTAATCAAATCCAATGCACATAAAATCTAGATTCATAGAACAGATAAATCAGAGAACAAACGATACAATGTACAGAGCATTGGGCCTGGAATCAGGAAGACCTCAGCTCAAATCCAGCCTCAGATGCTTACTAGCTGGGGAAGTCATTTTGTCGCTGCCTGGCTCAGTTTCCTCATCTATAAAGTGGAGATAATAACAGCTCCTACTTGCCAGGGTTGTTGTGAGGATCAAATGAGATAATAATGATAAAGCATTTAGCACAGTGCCTGGCACAGATGAGGAAACTGAGACAAACAGGGTTAAGTGTCACACAACTAGTAAGGGTCTGAGGCCAGATTTGAACTCACAAAGATGAATCTTCCTGACTTTATTCCCGATACTCTATCCACTGTGCCACCTACCTGACCTTACATTGTGCCCTAAGTATCTTATATCCACCTTACCTTTCTTAAATATTCTTTCCCCTCAGAGCAGTCTGAAGATTAGGGTGGCCCAGGGTACTTGGGGGAGGAGTGGTGGAAACAACATTCCAAAGCCCATGCAGATTAGGGTAGTTTTTCCTTAAAAGGTATTGAAACTGTCTTTAAGATTCAATTGGTTCAGGGGACAAAGGATCTGGACTTGTAGTTTTCTGGCTGCTTCAGTACAAAAACAACCAAGACAGGAGGGCTGGACCTTCTTCCTCATTCTTCTGACTGAAGATTACCAAAATAACTAAAACTATGACAGGAGAGCTACATTCAGGTGAATCAAGGCTCTATCCTTTCCATGCTCTAGTCAATAAACATTTATTAAACACTTACTATATGCCAGGCACTGTACTAAGTGCTGGTGATACAAATATGAAAAAAGATAGTCTTGCCCTGAAGAAGCTCATAATATAATGGAGATCTTAGTAAGGTAATATGAAATGTCCTACTCCAGCTATGGCTAAGCAAACTTCCTTTTGTTATTGAATAACCTATAAATAACCTATAAATGTCTCATTTTATTCCATTCTCAGACCTGAGCCACCAGACTGGCCTAGTCTGCTCTCACTTATCTACATGAGGGAAAGGGACAACACAATGTATGAAAAGATACCTAAGGGATTTGGCAGCAATGAGCACAGGATCTAGGGAGTATGACTCTAGACAGGTCTTTATAAATACTGCCTAGCAAGGTTTCCCTTTTCCCCTATTCTCCCGGGGGCTGATGTTTTTAGGAAAGCACACTGGATTTAACATTAGAAGACCTGAGCTCTGGTTCTGGTTCTACTCTTAACTAGATAGCTGTGTGGTTTTTACCAAGTCATTTATATTCTGAGTCTCATTTCCTCATGTGCAAAATGAGAATTTTGGAATAAATGACCAATCAAGATACAATTCTAAAATTATACAATTTTATGGATTAAATCTAAGATACTTTAAAAGATACTTTGTTCTAGTACATTTCCAAAAAAAAAATGACTCAAAGAGAAGAGAAGTAGGATGTATAAAAAGAACACCAGATTCAGAGCCCAAAGAACTTGATTTAAATCCAAGGCTCTGTTTTTTATTTTCTGTGTGGCTTAAGAAAATATCATCTTCTCAGGTTCCTCACAGATAAAATAAGGAGCCTGGTTTAGATAATATTTAAGGTCCCTTACAGCTCTAAATACTACCTATTTTGGAAAGTGAGGGACACCTGAATTAAAATCCTAAATATAAAATTAATTACTATTATCTTATTTCTTATGAACTAAAAGACAACAAACTGGTGGTGAAATATAATGTTACTAACATGCATGAGTTTTCTTCTAATGTCTTGGATTCCATGACCCATATTATAGATTGTATCAGTGGCATCAAATTCAAATAGAATTAGGAGCCACTACACTGTACACAAGGATTCCTGAAGGTCACATACTTAGGTTTTAAAGTGGAGCATTACCTATGTTTTACTGTGTTTTTATTTATTTTGTTAAATATGTTCCAATTACATTTTAATCTAGTTTGGGGCACTTGGAAGTATCACAGACTATGTGTTTGAGCCTTCTGGACTAGGCCATCCTGAAAGGAAATCTATTCTCTCTACTTCTAATAACTTAAGACCCACTGAAGTTGGGGGGAAAGGGATTTTAAAATCCCTTTCTATCCTTATTAGATTACATTATGGTCATGATTCAGTGCACAGTTTCTATTTTGTCTTTTTATAGAATATATTCCCTATTCTCAAAATTTTCTCCATAAATGTGTGTATGCACATACACTTATTTTTGAACATAGCATGTATAATCAATCAATCGAAATGCATTTATCAAATGTCTACTATGTGCCGGGTACTAAGCCTGGCAGTAGGGATAGAAAGACAAATACAAAACAACCTCAGCCCTCAAGAAATTTACCTGCTAATTGGAGAAACATATGTACCCATGTAAAAACAAAACATATATACAAGGTAATGGGAGAGCATTAGCAAGTAGGGATATCAGCAAGTGCTCATATAGGAGTTGTGCTTTATATGAGTTTTAAAGGAAGCCACATATTATAAGAAGCAAAAGTAAGGATGGAGCAAATTATAGGCAGAGGTGGGCCTATACAAAGGCACACATAAAGAAAATAGAATGCTATATAATCTGGCACTTTCTTTACCATAAGAAGCACTATATAAAAGTGAAACATTTGTTACCTGGTCAAAAACAGAACAATAAATAATTTGAAAATAATATAAAAATGAAGACAAATTGGTTACTTTTTATTTTAAGTAAATATTCTGAGCCTTACCTGCACTAGTTTATGCTTCTCTAGCTTCCCACCTTTTTCACTGTGTAATTTGTAAACTGGTGTATACTGTACAGAACCAGAGCAAGATCCATAGTCTTCTTCATTCTCCTACAAAAAGAGATACTTTTACCACTTATTTAACATATTCACCTAAAAAAAGGAGGGGGGGTAGAAAACATAGGACCTACAATAAATATAAATACTATACAACTGGCTAAAGAAAAGTATAGGGTTTTTCCAGTAGAAAAATGAAATTCATTTTTACATGAAGCTAATACTTTTCAAAATGAGTCTTGTAAATATTTAATAATTTAAGTAAATTGTATTTTAAACATAATTTGTTTACCTTTATCTCTTATCACAGAGAAAAATATTAAACATTATTAACAGTGTTTCCCCTTCCAAACAGAGTGAAATTCAAGAGAATACAGTAATCTGAGAAACTTTTCAGAATATATATTAAAATTAATTCTGCCTTTGGAAAGTTGAAAACAGTGTCCAGCTATAAAGGCAACATAAAGCAAAAATATCTGAGTTAATTCTAAGCTAAAGACCCTCACCTTTTAAACTCTCAGCTTGAATCAAAAACTTCATTATGATATCAAGGCAATCAACTTTATGAAAACATACATGCCTTAAAGTAACTTTGAAGATCTCTGTTGTTCAATGATAAAACATGCAAACAATAAAGAGATTATTCAGTGACTGCATATAGAATGACAGATAGTTGCCAGAGGGCTTGTTATGAAAAATGTATTATTGAACAAAGGACTAAGCATATTTCAAAAGTCATTAAAAATACAAATCTCATGTGATTTGTATAAGCTTCAAACTAATGTATAATGTATATGTATAATATAATGCAAAAGTATAAGCTTCAAACTAATGCAAGTGCAAGGCTGGAAGAAAGTCAAACTCTATGACATACCCTGTGTTTTAGTTTACTCTTTACTTCTTTTATTCCTTGTTTAGCATGATTCTTTGCCTAGAGGATGAAAAAAGGGTCTGTTTTAGGTCTATTCAAAGACTGAGCCATAAGAAAACAATGAAAATTATATATTAAGTAGATGAATTGTAAACTCAAGTTATAGGTATGTTATATAACACTTACAATTAGTCCAAGTTATATATCTGTCCAAGGTAGATATAATATGTTAATATATGTATGGTATATTTATGTAATGCTTCATTAGATTGTGAGCTCCTTCAGGTCAAGGACTTTCCCTTTGTATCCTCAGCATTTAGTACAGTGCCAAGTACAGAGTAGGTGTTTAATAAATGTTCATTGACTGACTGACTAACATGTGAGTAGTTTTACTCTATCTGAATATAAATTTCAAGCAAAGACAACATTTAACATACTTAACTTCCCAAACTGGAAAGAATAACTGATGCCCAAAAATGGTGGTTGGAAGAGAAAAGAATATAAAAACATTTGGTAGGTCATTTG
This sequence comes from Phascolarctos cinereus, assembly GCF_003287225.1. Classification (NCBI taxonomy): domain Eukaryota; kingdom Metazoa; phylum Chordata; class Mammalia; order Diprotodontia; family Phascolarctidae; genus Phascolarctos; species Phascolarctos cinereus. Next base: position 386,567,704 of record NW_027555958.1, on the reverse strand, counting down.
GGAAAAACGTACAACTAAAATGACCACAAAAGTGTTTCTCTTTTACACTTGGCAAAGAAATTCATCTCAGGAGAAATGAAGTGATTGTACAAGCTTGTGGAGAATTTGACTAGTGTTTTTTATTGGAATAGGGCATATGTTCCATGTAGGCATAGAATTAGAAACAATTAAGAAAGTAAAAACTACCCTCTCGCTTTATTAGAGAATACCTATAGAATCAATATTAGGGATTAGAACTCCTCAGGTCCTGGCGTGAACTTTTAAAAAGTAGATAGGATGCTTAGAAGGCAACTTTCTGTGAATGTCTTTTAATTTTTCTGCAGCTTTATCATTTTACCTTCTTTTGAGGAAATCCCCATAAAGAAAATCCCAAAATCATTTGAGCAACTAGGCAAAGAAAAACACATAGTAGACTCTCTCCCCCCACATCCTCACTCAGCGAAGAGTATAGATGGACAGATAGGAGGGAATATAGATAGATCCAATTCAAATAGTATTTTCTTAGCTTATGATCTCCATTTCAGTGAGGCAAGGCTATTCTCATTCTCTAGAATTGGTTACCTACCTTGTGGCCTAACTGTCTTCCTTTCATACTTTAAATATTCACCTTCATTCAATCTTCCTTACTAAAGCAATGATGTATTCTCAATCACCCCCAAAATCCCTTCTTTTGCAATTTATCACAGAATCAGCTTATCTATTTTCAGCTTTCTTCTATTCAAGTTTTGATCTATATTTAGTCGTGTTGTTATTCAAAGCCCCAAAAGGGTAGGATGTAAATTTTCAACCTACAAGATATGTGGATAATCAGTTTTTTTTTTTAAAGAGTGGCTGCTAAATAAATATCATGAACTCCACTTTTTAAAAAATGCTAAACCAAAGATGATGTTGGGTGAGATTTATTTTTTGAGGTACAATATACCCTTACTTTGCTTTACTCACTATCAATTGCTTAGACTTTATGTGAAGTTTTCTTCTACCTAGTAGTTTTGCTTAGCTTATGGTTTCTGATTTCAGCAGAAAGCTGCTAATATGGAAACCTCACTTTCTCCAACTATCCTCATTATGGAATAGATCATTACAGTGTTCAAATTCACAAGTCTAAAATGAGGGAGACTGAGACATAGCTAGAGAGCAATTCATATGAAAAAAGGACCTGGGAGGGGGTTGTAATGAATTGTCAGTTTCTTGTAAGTTAACAATGAAATTTAGAACCCCCCCCCAAAAAAAAAGAATCCTTAGGTTGCAGTGTGAGATATGGTATCCAGGACTATGGAAATACAAATCCTGCTATACTCTTCCCTGGTCAGACTACATTTGAGTTAATTATGAATATCACATTTGAGGAAGAACACTGAAAAGCTAGAAAGGATTTAGTAGAGAAAAATCAGAATAGTAAAAAGCCCTGATACCTTCACCTATAAGTATCGTTAAAATAAATAGGCATGTTTAGCTCGATGAAGAGATGTTTGGTGGGAGATGGGGTAGAAGAGGTAAACCTGTAAGGTATATTTGAGTATTCTGAAGGCTGTCATGCTACCATTTAGAAATGGAACTGAGCTTATTTTGCTTGAGTGTAGACATCAGAAGTAAAAACACTGGATTAAAGTGGCAAAGAATGTAATTTAGGCTTGATGTGAGGAAAAGCTATGTGACATTTGGAAAGCTACTTAACTTCTCAGGTACTTCAGTACCTCAGGTAATTCTGTAAGATTACACTGATAAGTGGAGTTTCCTTACATCAAGGAAATCATTGGTAAAACAAAACAACAACAACAGCAACAAAACAACAAAAAACTATCCCAAAGGGGTATCTCAGTGGGTTCTCCCACTTTAAGTTGGGTGGCCATTCACTGGGTACGTTTATATAATGAAACTGATGCTAGCTTAGTAATAATTTCTCTAAAGTTTTGTAATTTGTGGCAGAGAAATAATTTACTTCCAGGAGACAGACAGCCTTGTATAATGGAGAAAATGCTGCACTTGAAGAATAGGAGTCTTTCGCCTCTGACACTTAATACATGTGTGACCCTTGACAAATTACTTAACTTGTATTTGCCTCAGCCATTTTTCTGAAACATATCTATTAAATCATAGGCTGTATCTACATTGGTGAAAAGAGTTCCCATGCCTAAGTTGCAGGTTCTTTCTAAATTTCTGGCCTGGACTATTGTAGCAGCGTTATAACTGGGCTCCTGATTTTGAGGCAATTAGGTAGTACAGACCAGTAGACCTGAGTTCGAATTCAGCCTTAAATACATACTATCTGTGTGACCCTGGATAAGTCACTTAAATTCTGTTTGTCTGTTTCCTCAACTGTATAATAGGTACAATCACAGTACCTACCTTGCAGGTATGTCATAAGGATATTTGTAAAGTGCTTAGCACAGTGCCTGACACATAGTAGGCACTGTAGAAATGCTTGTTCTCTTCTCTCCCCTCTCCTTTTCTGTATTAAAATATTTATTTCCAAAAATGTCATTAGCTAGTGTCTCCTTCTAGCTAATATGATGAGTCAAATAAAAATATGACTATAATTAGAAAGGAAGAATAAGCATATGGTAAAGAAACTTCTAGAAATGTTTCTAAGGCAGTCAACAAAAATCTATTAAGTGCTTAATTATGTGTAAGCACTGTACTAAACACTGGGAATTTTTTTTAAAGCAAAAAACAATTCCTTTTCTCACATTCTAATGGAGGACACAATATGTAAATTACTAGATACATATATGATACAGAGTGGATGAAAGGTAATCTCAGAGGAGAAGGCATTAGCAATCGGGAGGACTGGGAAAGGCCCCCTGTAGAAGGTATGATTTCAGCCAACCTTGAAGGAGGCCAGGAAAACTATAAGAGGCCAAGGTGAGGAGGAAGATCGTCCCAGGGAAAGGGGATAACCAGTGTAAAGCCACGGAAATAGGGGTTGGAATATCCTGTCTAAGGAACAGCAAGAAGGCCAGTGTAGCTGGACTGAAGAACACATGGAGGAGCCAGAAATAAAAGCACGGGTAATTTCTTATAACAATGAGCCTTAACTGAATTTTAAATTTATGTGAGAATTAACTTATTTGTTTACCTATTTCTACACATTACTATTAGATAATTTTTTCAAATGGTATAAAACTTAAAATTATTTTACAACTTACTTAAATTTATTAGGTTTCACCATACCTATTATGAATCAATGTAACACGATGGGAATACAACCTGGGTTCTAGTTCTGGTTCTGGTTTTTGACCCTAGATAATTCATAAAACATATACTTTCTTCCTGATCTGTAAAAAAATCCGATCCAGGATGAAGTCATGTTAAGTTCCAAAACTCTATGCTTAAAAACTTCAATTGTGACAAAAATTTTAGTAAAGAGTTAAGTTGCTTATTAGTTAATGTAAAAATATATTTAAAATACTGATTTGGAAAAAGCTTTTTTTTTCCCACCAGTCTTTTACTTACCAATTAATTTCTTTAATTTAAGAAATGAAAAGAGCTTACAAATTTATATGCTGTCCGTACGGCAGGGGTTGCTTTGGTCACTGCTGTATTAAATAACGCACTTCCCTTCTGTAACAACAACAACAACAACAACAACAAAACCCCATCATATAAAAAAATCAGATTTAGATGTCATAATTAAAAATGCAAATAGACCATGAAATAGTGAATAATCATACACCTGAAATATAAATAACTTATAATTATATTTCATTTATAAATGAGATGATATATATATATACACACACACATATATATATATATATCTCAGCACAGATGATACATATATATCAGCATAGACTTAAGCAGCATAATGAGCTGTTTATTATATTTTAAATATTTACTAGAAATAAACACTACCATTATTAAGTTAGTGGAAAACTATTATAAAAAACATTTACCAGCTTGCCAGCAGTGATAAAATTCCAAAAAAACATTTACCAGCTTGCCAGCAGTGATAAAATTCCCATTAAATCTCACTGTCACATATAACTCACACTTATGAGATTATGCAGCGTCACAAAGTTAGAGAATTCCTTGGCCAAACTGAGAGACATAATATGTTTTTCAAAATGCATTTATTCTGTGTATAAAAAAACCTTAATTTTAAATTATCTGTATAAATATTAGGAAACAAAAGATATGATCAAGTGATTGATTTGCAAAATAATCCTTCTGAAAGAAAGGAAATTATATATTTCAAATTGCATAGATATATGGAACTTATTATCCCTAATTTTCTTGTAAACATACCACAAACATTTTAAAATGTAAATATATATTACCTTGACTGTGTGCATCCATTGCTGATAAGATCTTGAGTTTCCTGGAATATAAAAAGGAGAAACCATCAATTATATTTTACCACAAATTCTAGATGCAAGCAATCACAGAGCATAATTTCTAGAATTTTAATGGGCAAATTCTATTAATCTAGAGTATCATGAAAGTAGTAATGGAATACCCTGGGTCAGGGGTGGGGAACCTGTGGGCCTGGAGGCCACATATGGCCTTCTAGGTCCTTGGGTGTTGCCTTTTGACTGAGTCCAAGTTTTACAGAACAAATCCTTTTATTAAGGTGATTTGTTCTGTGAAGTTTGGATTCAGTCAAAGGGCTGCACTTGAGGATCTAGAGGGCCACATGTCTAGACTATATCTAGTCAGAATCTATCTATTTGATGGTTTTCTATCATGTGTTATCATGATATAGCTCAAATTGCATCTATTACCAATAAATAAATTAAAAAGTAACATCCTATTTAAGATTCCACTCTTAGAAAACTCTGATTGTTAAGATACATTTTTTTCTGACATGAATCCTAAATTTTCCCCTTTACAATTTCCACCCAGTTTTCCTAGTTCCCCATCCCTGCCCTGAGGTATAGAAATAAATTCTATAATTTTTTAACAATTTCAGAATATTTTTTTGTTCCATTCAAGCAATGGTCAAAAGTTTTGCTTTCTTTCAGTACCACTTATTATGAACCTCACATAAATGAAAACGTATAGCTGTAATATTTCTTTCCAAAGTTTGTGTCAGAAAGAAAAAAAAGAAACAATATTCATTTGAAAACTAAATAAAGAAGGCTTTTAAAATGAACATGTAGCACTTAGTATTAATGAGAAAATAGCTGTTACCAAGCACAAGTACATGCTTGTTGATGGTAACTATGTGATAACTTAGAATGCTAAACATCCTGTGACTTAAAGTTATATACAAATTAAGGTTACAGATATCAATAGGCTTCATAATCTAGTTTCTCTTACATGTCTTTTCTAAAAGTATTACAAAGGGAAGGGATAAAAACGGCCAGCCACTCAGTTAACATTTTGACAAGAGACAGCTACTAGCTAATAGTAGCTAGTATTAAGAGCAGTCTGCAGCTACAAGCGACTTTCTTTACCGATAAAACCAGATTTTAAAAAAGCATTACAGTATTTATTAATACATTTACACATTGTTATAATTTTCAGCATAAATAAAACACTTCCAAAATCCTTATTTTAAGATAATTACAATTTATTATTATGAAAATTATAAACACTGTTAAGGTTATTAGGTAGACATTTTTAACATTGTTTATCTTAACAAAAAATGGTACTCACATTCAAGGACAAAATATCTTTGGCTCTCGTTTAAGGAAAAGATAAATTTCTCTTGAATTGTGTCTGCCTAAACCATGACTTACAAAAATTTCATGAGAGTTGTACTAGTAAATGTTCTTTGAGCCTAGCAACATGCCATTGAAACATTAAGATTAGCTTTGAGCCTAGTAATATTCCATTGAAACATTAAGATTAGCTTACATTCCTTCAAATTTTGGCACATTAGTTAATAAATGAAATGTGAAAAAAAATCCACCAGTCTAAACAAAATAATGAGAAAAAAAATCACATGTCATATGGAGAAATCTGGAACCAGGTAAATGTATATGAAATTTAACTGAAAATATATCTTTATTCTAAAGTTAAGAACTAATAATATACTTAGATATAAGAGTAAGACTGTTAATGTTAATTTTAAGTGAAAAAAATACACGTTCCCAATTGTACAATATGACAATTACTTTTTCTGAATGTGATATGTATTGTCAAATCTTTTATATAGCCACACTGTTTTTTCACTTTGGTCTCTGTACTGTCTTTTTTATCACTCCCAACTTTCTAATGAGGCCTCATTCTATTATTTTCTCTCTGAGATAATTTTGATCATCTCTACTTTTCAAGAGTTCTTTAATTCATACATTCCTAAAATCCATTCAATAAATATCTTAAACTACACTTGTATATGACACCACACTGGGAGTCATGAGGGAGATTAACATATGACCAAGTTGTTTTTCCTCCAGGATATTTATAACTAAGGCCAGATCAGACACAGAGGTGTATAGCGGACTTGACAAGTGCTTATAAAGAAGAAGGCCAATAATCAATTTTTAAATTGAGGAGAAGCCCTACATTTGCTAAGAGAGGCTTTTGCCTTTGTAGTTCTATATTTAAGCATGAATCTAGTTCTCTTCTCCCCAGTCATATTAAATAGTGAATTAAAACAATCAGAATCATAATAGCAAGACTTATTTACATTTTATTTTTATTTGCATTTTGGTAGACAAATGAGCATTTAAATGAAGAATAATGAAAGAATGTATATTCAAAGGTAATGAAAAGGAAAAATAGCTGCTTCTGTAGTATTTTCTAAAATTTCTTTAGTAGAAACTAATTATTTCTTTACATTTAGTGAATATTTATATCCCTAGTACTAGTATCCCCAGAAACAATTTGCTTGAATTTTAAAATTTAGATATAATATCCTAAGAAATCAGAGAATATTGTCTGATACCCAACTACTACTTCCCTTGTTTCCTAAATGAATGGTTTATCTTGGAAAAGTCAACATAAAGACAAGTTTAACTCCCTTATAGCATATGAGCTGTAATACCAACCTCTACCATGTCTAACATGGCCATTTAAACAATGACTGAAATTTATAAAATCAACTGCTGTCCAAGTCTATTATGCTTAATGCTCTAATCACCTCTTTACTTATCTAAATGAAGATAGTCTCTTTCTTATAAGAGAGCCAATAGAGTTTTCAAACTTGAACTTTCTGGAACTACAAGTAAGGATTCTCAAAAAAGCACCCTTGTTTTCAAATTTTTGTAGATTAAATTGGTCTAGGAAGCTCGAATTCATTATCTGAATTGTTTGGTTTAAAAAAATTTCTAATAGCAATTAAATTTGTTTTGACTCTTTTTAAGAGGAGACATTATTTAGGCATGATATTTAAAATGTTTTGTCCCACACACTTAAATAATTTCTTGCTGAACAGATTTTCCTTTTTTCTGAATCTGAATAAAAGTCCCAAAATTATTTTCTCTTTTAGAAAGAAAAACAGATTCTTTTCGATTGGATTACACTTAAAACACCCATTTACCCAATTCATATGTTAGTTAATACTTTAATTTTTCAACAATAGTAATTTTATTTAAAAGTTTCGGTGACCGCTGTGAAAGCATCTATTACAGAGGACTGTGGACCAACGATAAAATCGACAGGATTAAACTATAAAAAGGATCATAGTTCTACCCTATTACTGTCACAAGATGTCATTTTCAATTCCACACACTCTGCTAGCCCCACGGGTCATAACGATAATGAGACAGCAGTTATGTAAATACTGAATATATGCCTTCAGCAATTTGTCCACAAGCTGACAATATTCAGCTTGTCTGAGTTGAAAAGTAAAAAAGCCACATTTTAACACACAATTTCCATTGAAGCTAAATCTTTACTCATGAGCCTAGACAGGCAAGATGATACTACATTCATCACTGCTGAGTCAAGGAAACTAACTTTGCCCTCTAAGTTCGATGTTGCCAATATAATATCCTAATTGTAATGGGGAAAAGTCATTTAAGATTTAAATTAATTTGCCAAATCCATCTGAGTGGTCACATTATTTCAACAACATTTTCATGGCCCAGAGAATATCCTGAGGGAATAAAGAAAACAAAGTTTTGTGCAAGTATGTGATTATTACATCCTGAAACTTGTATTTATGTGGTACATTTTACCTCAAGATGATTAAACTATTTACATATATAATCTCATCAAAGATAATATTCAACTTTCTATTAAATTGTGGCTGCAATTCTTTCAAAAGAGCAAGGAACAGTATTTTATTATGTATAGCTTAATAAATCTTCTATAACCTGCTATAACATTCTGAAAATCATTAAAAAAAACAAAACAAAACCCTGAAGACTGATATGATACTGGCTAAAATAGGATCCTTTGAGTCACTGCTAGTTTATGATAGGTAATCCCTAAACTCCTGGATTAAAGAAGACATATAAAATTGCTGTTGTTATTCAGTCATTTCAGTTGTGTCCCACTCTTCATAACCTCATTTGGGGTTTTCTTGGCAAACAGTGGTTTGCCATTTCCTTCTCCAGCTCATTTTACTAATGAGGAAACTGAGGCAAACAGGATTAAATGACTTGCCAGGGTCACACAGCTAGTAAGTGTCTAAGGCCAGATTTGAACTCACAAAGAAGAGTCTTCTTGACTCCAGGCCTAGCACTCTCTCCACTGCACTACCTAGCTGCCCTGTACATTGTTATTATGTACAGATTTTGTTAATTAACAGAACTTTTTTTCATAAAATTAAGTTCATTATAAATTAAATTAAATAAATATTTTGGGAAGAAACAGATGATAGAACATGGAACTTAGAGCTGAAAGGGATCATAGAAATCATCAAGATAACTCTTTCTTATATAATATTTGCAGAAACCAAGGTTTATAGAAGTAAAATTAAGTGCTCTGTCATACAGTTAATAAAATCACAGAATCTAGACACCAGCTGAAATAAAATAATACTCTTTTCAGAATACTAGTGTCATTAAGTAATTGTGAAATAGTTTTAAGAAGTTAACATTTAAAAATAAAATAATTTAAGTAAATAGTTAATTGTTCTAATTTGGTCTATACCTCCACAGAAGCCACCTGAAGTGATCTCTTCTTCAAATACATCAGAAAACCCTCTTCCTGCATTTAGTTTTTCCAGTCGACCATCAATAAACTGAAACAGAAAAACATGTTCATTATTTACTGTTAATTTCACAATATTAAAACATTATACAATACAGAAATATGAGGCAATGGAAAGTGCCCAGGGTTCCCCATCTAAGCTCTGCCTCTAGCTGGCATATGATGTTGGTCAAGTCACTGTGCCTTTATGTACTGCAGGAACTTCATTTGTAAAATAGGAATAATACTGTTTATGACCTATTTCACAGGATTGTGGTGAGCAGAGTGCTTTGTAAAGTATCATGCCTATACAAAGCTATTGCTATTATTAACATACATAATAAGAAATTTAGCAGCAAACACAGGGATAGAACACAGTAGGTGCTTGATAAATGTGTAATTAATTATGATGCAAAAGCATATTTCAACCATTCATTGTCAAGTAATCAATATAAAAATATGACTTTTATGAAGGATGGCATAGGCCTCAAAATAAGTAATCATTTAATAATGAAAACCATTCAAAGAGTAGCCATTGTGTTATTTCATAGAGACGGAAAAATGCTCTTAAAAACATAACTATAATGTACATAAGAATGCATATTGAACTGACAACAACGGGGCTATCTAAAATACAAGAATATCTATATCTATATATCAGAAAGTGAGACATAACTTTTTAATATGGTCATACTGTAAAATTGTTGAGGAAGCATATTAAAAACCTCCCTTTAGTTTTACTGAAAATAAAAAGAAACAATTATTTTCTCCACCCTAAAACCATTTCCAGACTTTTTCTTTTAGGGAAGTAAATAGAACAAAGTATAAGGTGCCAGGAAATGGATCAAAGGTGGTAAACTTATCTTCTCTAAGTAAGATCATTGCTTTTCCACTCCAGAAAGTGACTGGCACTGAGACATAAGTAGGGGGAGAGGGAGAATCCTCTTTTGCATTCAGTGTTAAGATACTGATTACAGGAAGAAAGCCTTCTCAGTTCCTGAGGGGGGGAGGTCAAGGATTGAGTAGTGACTACTGCAGAATGTTAAACCAATTCTGTATTTTATCACATTATGATCTTCCTTGTTTAAGATTCCTACAAATGTTACTTCAAATTATCTTGAGGAGATAAATGTCTAAGGGCATGAGGAGAGGGATAGGCTGCTTTGGACATCTACAGAGTAGAGCATTTTTTTTTCCTTTGACATAACATAAGTTTTTAGGCTGTTATTTTGGTAGTTCATTAGGAAGATTACCAAGGTCCTTTCTGTGAAAAATAGAAAAGTATCTCTACAGTTCAGGTCAAAAAATGATTTTACCCAAGCTGAATGAATTATTTATTCAAAAAATACATTCTGCTTCCACAATGAGCCAACAAAATCACCTTTTAGTTTATTAAAAATGCAAAATACAATTATGTTAAAACCAGTTTGGTTTTTTCTTCTGTAATACCAAAGTAAAAAAGTATATAAACACACCTATAATGGCAAACAGTTGAAAATAACTAGGAGAAAACATAAAGGCCAACATTCTATCATGCAGTTCTTCATAAAGGTAAATTAATGGCTGCACAAATATAGCAGTTCTACTTGACTTTAGCATAAGGCTTTTATTTGCACAATTCTCAGGTATACTTACATATCTACAGCTAGGGAGGTAGGAGCAATGAAACAACTATTTTCATCATGTAGAAAGGTCTACCAACAATGAATGTTTATTTGTTCCTGAAAATCTCTTTTGCTGACATAAAAAAGGTTTTTTTCCCCAAAAAAACATTTGATTTGGTAATTCCATATCACATATTCTGAAATGATTTATGACATATTTGCTTGAAGTATAAGAGATCACACAACATATGTTTAGACTAAGAAATCATTATAATTAATGAAAACATGCTTAAATACAAGATTGACTGAGACAATCAAATATTTTTAGCTTCTGCCGTAAATAATAAATTATGAATTTAAAAATTGGTTTTAAATGCATACCAATACAAATTAATAAACCAAAACCTAAAGATGATGTAAGTTGACAGAGAAAAGGGAGGGGAAGGGAATAAGAATTCATTAAGCATGTACTATGTGCCAGGCATGGTGCTAACCACTTTACAACTATTATCTCATTTGATCCTCACAACAATCCTGGCAGGTAGGTGCTATTTTCCCCATTTTACAACTGAAGAAACTGAAGCATACAGAAGTTAAGTAAACTTGCTGAGGATCAAACAGCAATCAAGACACATAAATTAAGCACCTACTATGAGTCAGGCATGGGAATACAAATAAAGTGAAACCAACCTTACAAAGAAGTGTTAAATATTATTTAGAAAGAAAAGGAAAATGAAGGTACATTGACACATTTAAAATGATACACTGCCAAAGAAGACAAAAGAAGAAATCCTTTAAAATTACATCATTTGCCTTAAAAGATAAAGTATATGAAATTTTCAAAAGGGCATTCATTTATAGTGCTTTTACTAGAAATAATCCATCCATTTTAGTGTGAATAGAACAGTTGATAACTAAGGAGAGAACATTCAGAAGCTATTTACTGATTATGCATTTTCCAGCATGAGTTACTATTTTGTGTTGTTAAAACAGTACACTGGAATCAAAAGAAATTAGTCATTTGGGCTGTCACATATTATCATCCTGTTTGCAAACAACTGTCGGTGGCAACCTGACACCTGTCAATTTACAAAGTGAATTACAAAGTTAGTTCTAAAAATTATGTCATAAATGAATAAACTGAGGAGTAGTTAACAATGGACAAGAATGGTTATACAATTGCTCCCTGTTTATTTTTTCTTGGCTAAACTTCTTCCCCTTCATTTTTGGATTCAAGATCAGTTTTTTCCACTTCCAAAATGAGTTATTATACTAGTCTGACCATGAACTATCACTGGATTTTTTCACAGTAAAAGAGATAACCGCATCTTCAGCTACTGCTGTGTAGAAAACTGTCTTTGAACTAAAAGACATTATCTCTTTTGGAACAGTTATGAATTTGCTACATGACATAACCTGACACCTGATTAATGGTCACCCTCATCATTTGGCAAAAACATACTCATAGATAATTGGAACACTGAATTTCAGTTTTCAGCTTGCAGATTATTAGAGTAAGACACTTAGATGTAAGTAATGCCAAGTATGACCATTAATAAAAACAATGGTAGCAATACAGGGATAAAATAAAACATTGCAGACTGATTCAAGTGCTTTTTCAAAGAGTTTCCAGTTTTAAGATTAGTAATGACATTAATCAACACCTATCTAGTAGTCTATTAGATTAAATTATTTAAGGACAAGGACAGTATCTTATTAATTTCTATAGCACTCAGTTACCAGAAGTATGTCTGGACTTTAACAGAAGCTTATTTGTTGAATGAATAATTTTTCTTTTTTTCTGAAGTGAACTCTAGGAAGTCGAAGTAGATAACTAAAAGAATATGCTACATGACAACAAAACTATAACATAGCTACAGGAACAAACATTTATGAAAAATCAAGAGAAAGATGATTTATTTAAATAAATATATAACATTTTCAAAACGATTACCAAAAAAGCACCAATAAAATTGTAACTTAAGTCTAAAGTAATCCTGAATTAGTCCATAATCATGACCTAAAGGATACCTATATGATAGTATATAAAATGTATCTTTTCAAGCATTACAAAATGCTTCCTTATATCCTACTATGATATACATGCCACATAGTTTCTTCTTCCAGAAAAGAAAGACACTGCTTTTTATTCCAGAGCATTTAACAGTTACCAGTTTTTAAAGTTTCATATAGCAATACGAGTGGCAATTAGAGAGCTGATGTGAGAATCGAGATAATGAATGTAAAGGACTTTGCAAACTTTAAAAGAGCTAAATTAATGCTATTAATAATAAAAAAAAATTTCAGTTTTAGCTGGTCTGTAACAAATAATACCATCAAATGAAAATAGATAACTGCCATTTAAATTGTACTTTTAAAATGGAAAACCTTAAACTGCAAAAGAATATAAAATGTGAAACTAGCATAAAACTTCCTGGAGGGTAAAAATATTTTCTTACATATATAAGTTAAACTTGAAGGGAATGCAAATTTTCAGTTTCCATTATACCTTTCTCCTAAAAGATAAATTATATGTTTCTTCACAGTTCTCAGGCATTCTAATTCTTCTATCCAAAAAGCAGCACTAAGTAGTACATAGGTATATGGCTGTGAAGTCAGAAAGACTTCACTTTGAATTCCAGCATCCAATACATACTGGCTGTGTGACCCTGGTCAAGTCATTTAATCCTTTCAGTAGTGCTCTAGCAAACTCTAATATTATAATTTGAATAGAAAAAGCCACCATGCATTGATAGAGGTTCCTAGTAATGAATTTCTATCAATGAAATCACACATGGAGACCCTAACTTTATTCCTATCCCTTGTTTAAAAGTTCTTATTTCCATCAATTCACAGTCATGAAATTTAAAACACAATCCATTTACTATAGTTAGTTTTGGTTAATCTAAAACTGATAACACAAAATAAGTGAATTCCATTGGTAAAAAAAACAATTAAATTTGGTAATTTTGTTTAAAAGTAGTATGAGTAATATCAGTCTGATTTAAAAAAAACAACCTAGCCCCTTTGAAAGGATTTTTTTACAAGGATAAAAAGCTAGTATTAAAGATACCATATTCAGTATTAAGGTGCCAGGCTGAAGGATGAAGCAAAGGATCAGAGGCATTGAAGTAACACAGTCATCAAATCTACAAACTGAAGTCTTATTTTTAGCCTGGAGGAAAAATTGTCATGTCTAAAATATTTATTTAAAGTAAGAACCCCTTCTTGGGTACAAAGACAGCTGTCTCAACTAATGAAATTAATCTTTTTGAGAGCTGGAGAAAAAAGCTAAAGAATGATTTAAAAAATTTAAAACTCTTTATTCATTTGAGGGCAACTATTATAATACTCTACCAAGTTTCTCTGGGTCAGAACATTTCAATTGTAATATATACTCTGTGATAACAGATATGTAGTTCACTTGAAGTTCTTCCTCCTAAAAAAAAAAAACCAAACTCAATAAACATTTAATAATATGGTACCATTCCTTGTCCCTAAAGTTTGGGGGAAGAAGATGTTTTATTTAGATAAATTTAGAGCTGAATCTCTATCCATATGGCGGTGTGTGCAAACACACATTCAATTTGCTGAATTGTTTTTTGCCTGGGACATGAGCCATTTTTATGCAATGGGAGAATACATGAGGAAAAGAGAAGTAGGGTACACTGAGAACAGTACAGTGGCTGGAGTCAGTAAGTATAGGACTCTAAGCTCAATAATGACTTCCATAAATTTGAAGGCATTTAGGTACACACCACAGGTGGTGGCAGGTATTGTGGAAGGAGGAGTTAGTGTACCAGGTTAGAATTTGAGAGTGAGATCATCTGCCTGGGAGAACAATTCATGCTGTGGGCAGGGGAAAGAAGTACTTAGTAAGGAAGCCATGGAGGCCTTTGTAGGGTCGACAATTAATCTAGGTAATAGGCTGAAGAAGCAACGTAAATACTAAGGGACGAGTCAGCTACTGCAACTATGGGTCACCAATAAATAGAAAGGACAGGATTAGTCTCCTGATATAGGTACTTCAAGTATTTTCACTTGAATAGGTAGGAAGACTGAGACTCAGAGTGACTAAATGACTTGAACATGGTCATATAGCTAATAAATGTCAGAGGCAAGATTTAAACCCAGATCTTTAATGACTCCAACTCCAACACTATTTATTTACTATGCCACTGTGAGAAAGCAGTTACGTTAAATACTATATAACCTACAAAATGGGACTGAGTATATTCTTATAGACAGAAAATGACTATTTGCTATTTGTGGGACTTACTTTCAAATAAATTGTCTATGGGTAATAAGTCATCATATTAACTAGAGCACTGGTCACAACATCAAATTAGAAGAAAAGAATAAAAATGAGAAGGCCTCAACCTAACCTATTTAAACAAACTAATTAATTAATTCAATGAGCATTTATTAACAGTCCATTACTGATTAATTCTATTACATATGAGCAACAAGAGAGCAGACTAGACATTTTCTCTGATTCCCACAACCTCTAATATCTTTACAAATAAGAAATTATGTGCCAAAGATAAAGGAATTTCAGTTATTTCAGGACACCCAGAATCCAGAAGAAGGTAAAACACAACAAAATTCAGGTACTGACACTCACTTAACACTCCTTCCCCACCTCATAGGCTGCCAGCAGTGGGGCTACACTAGCAGACCCAAAGACTTGACACAGGTTTACATCAAAACCCACTCCTATATCCTGATCACCTGTCTCTCTTTCCAGGCTGAAAGAGCCCTTGGCTCCAGGTTGTGGAAGTTTCCTCAAGGCTCAACAGCCAGCTTGGCCACACCATTTGAAGAGCAAAAGCTTGCTAGGGGCTGAAACCTAGAAGCACCAATGCTGACATTGGGGAAAACAGCTTCTGCCAGTGCCAGGAAAGATAGGTTCTGAACTGTCAGTGCCAAACCAGAGAACTAAGAAATAGAGGGAGTAGGGCAGGTCACCAGGACAGGATGTTGTGAGTGTGGGGAACTATGTAGCACTACACTGAGAATGAGGGAAGAGCATAGCACTGAGCAGCAGTCAGTTCTGACCACCCAAAAGTCACTTGGGACAGAAACCTAGGCTGGTGATTTGTAAATTGTCTAGTATGGGAGGAGGGTGAGACATTTTAAGATATAGCCCCCCCAAAGAAACCACAATCTGAGGGGAGGAAGTCAAAAGTGAGCAATGAGGAAAACTGGAGGGGGTGGGTGGGGTGAAAGTACTAAAGATTACAGGAAGAAAAAAAATCTCAAGGATCTTAAACATAAACAGATAAATTAACAGGAAAAACAGTAATGATAGAAGGAAGTATAAACTCCAGATATAGTAAATGTGTTCAGGAATTTATGAATAAATCCTACAAAATGAAGGAAAATGATCCAATACTTGATGAAACAGGACTCTATGGAATTTGAGGAGAGCATGAAACAACACCACACTGTTCCTAAGTGGTGGTTTAAAAGAGAAATGAGAATTATGAGGGCAGAATTTATGTCCTACATAACAAAAATAATGAACAGAACGGAAAAAACTTAAATCTTCAATGGCACCCTCACCAAAGAAACAAAAGAGAGAACAACAGCTTGGGAATACAAATACACAGAAGTTAAAAACAACCTAGGGAGAGCAAGGAATAGTTTACCTATCAGATTTATGGAGAACAGAAGAATTCATGACCAAGCAGGATATAGAGAACGTTAGGAAAAGCAAAATGGATAATTTTGATTACATTAAATTGAAACATTTTTGCACAAACAAAGCCAATGCAATTAAGATTAGAAGGAAGGTAGAAAATTGGGAAAGAATTTTTATAACCAGTCTCTCTGATAAGGGCCTCATTTCTAAAATATATAGAGAATTAAGTCAAATTTATAAAAAATACAAGGCATTCCCCAATTGATAAATGGTCCAAGGATATGAACAGACAGTTCTCAGATGAAGAAATTAAAGCCATCTATAGTCATATGAAAAAATGCTCTAAATCACTATTGATTAGAGAAATGCAAATCAAAACAAGTCTGAGGTACCATATCACATTTCTCAGATTGGCCAAGATGAGAAAATAAGAAAATGATAAATGTTGGAGAAGATGTGGGAAAATTGGAACACTAATGCATTGTTGGCAGAGTTGTGATATGATCCAATCGTTTTGGAGAGCTATTTGGAACTATGCCCAAAGAGCTATAAAAATGTGGATCCCCTTTGACCCAAAGGGATTACACAAATGGGAAAAGGACCCATATGTACAAAATATTTATAGCAGCTCTTTTTTGTGGTGGCAAAGAATTGGAAATTGAGAGGATGTCCATCAATTGGGGAATGGCTGAACAAGTTGTGGCATATTAATGTAATGGAATACTATTGTGCTATAAGAAATGATAAACAGGCTGACTTCAGAAACACCTGGAAAGACTTGTATGGTCTGATGCTGAGTGAAGTGAGCAGAACCAAGAGAACATTGTACACAATAACAGCCACATTGTGCGATGACTAATATTGATAAATTTAACCCTTCCAGCAATTCAAGGTTCTAAGACATCTCCAAAGGCCTCGTGATGGAAAATGCTATCCACATCCAAAGAAAGAACTATGGAGCTTGAATGCAGATCGAAGCATACTATTTGCTTTTTTTTTCTTCTGTTGAGTTTTGTTTCCTCTTTCTGGTGGTTCCTCCTATTGGTTCTAATTCTTACTTACAACATCACTAATGTGAAAATATGTTTAATAGGAATGTATATGTATGGCCTATATCAGATTGTGCACCATCTTGGGGAGGGTGGGGGGGAGAAAGGGGGAGAAAAATTTTAAACTCAAAAATGTATGGAGGTGATTGTTGATAAATCAAAATAAATAAAAAAAGAATAAAAAAAACCTAGAAGAAGAGAAGTAAATAATAAGAATATTAAAAGAAAATATGCTCAATGTAAACAAAACATAGCGATCTCAAAGACAAGATGAGAAGAAACAACCTGAGGATCATACATCTACAAATATAACATGATAGGACAAAACCCTTAATATTATAATGAAACAAATAGTAGAAGAGAATTGCTCAGAATTTCTGAACACAGAAAACAAAATTTTAATTGAGCAGTCTACAGATTTCCCCTAGCAAACAAACAAAACAAAACAAAAATCTCAAGACTGCAAACTCCAAGTCACATAGTGATTAAAAGTAACAATTCAATTCAGAAACAAGAAGTTATGCAAATCAGGAGAAAGACCTTCAAATAAAAAAGAAAGGACATTTAAATAATGCAAAACTAATCTATTTCCACTAGAAAAATGAAGAGGGAATGAAATGTGTTCTGAAGAGCAATGTAGCTCATGATGAAGCCCAGAGTGACCTATCTTGCAAATCTGAGTTTAATCATACAGGACAAAAGATGGAAGTTTAATAATAAAGAAGAGTCTGAAACATATCTAGAAAGAAAACCACAACTGGAAGCTATTTGCTTCTCGAACATCCCAAACAATAGAAATGCAAGAGGAGTGAATAAATATTGATGGAAACAGCAAAAGAATGACAACAAAAAGAACAGTACGAGATTTCTTTATAAAAGTACACAAGAAGTCCACCAGTGAATGTGGAAATATAGTAGTAGCAGTCAAGAAGTAGACAGGGGACAATTTAAGCAGAAGTTGACAATACCATGCTTCCCCAGCATGGGAGGGTACATGAAATGGGGTGATGTAAGAGGGATAGAGAGGAGTCAGAAATGTGCTGGGGTCAAATCAGGTGCTCAGAATGAGAAGTATAGTCTTTTAAAGAAGAGGGCCTAGAGGGGAGTGGGTGAGGAAGAGCAGAGACAATGAAAAGGAGAAGAAATGAAGGAGGTCTTACTTTGGAGGTGTGATGAGGTCCACTGATGAGTATACTAGTATGAAGGGACATGAGGACTTTTTTACATAGGATGACTTTACATGGGGGGGTTTTGGTGTCTGATAAATATGTTTATCTAGGGAAAGGGATAGATGGACAGTATGGACACAAGGAGGAAAATTTTAGGCAAATGTAGGGGGAAAAGAATCAACAAGATCATTGGGGGAGAGGACGTATCTTACTGTAGAGCAGTGTCCTTTCTGACTCCTGCAATAATAGGCTTTGTTCTGAGAGTGAGACACAATGTAGAAGGGAATCCATAGAGCCAGCCCTACAAGACAGTGGCAGAAAGGGCTGATGGGGAAGAATCTACAAGCTTTGATTATATGAATACAGAGAAAAAGGAGAAATCAGCTAACTACAGGGGTCATAAATCAGAGAATAGGAGTCTAGAGTAAACAAAAAGAGGAGATGGATAATAAAGAGAGTGACAGAAATTCATTTTTGGAAAGGGGCACAATAAAAAGATATTTAAAAAAAACAGTGAATAGGATTACCTGAAAAGGAGGGGAGAAATCTACCTGACTGGGGGAAAAAATGGGGGGGGGAAGAATTATATAACCAGATAAAAGGAGAAGAGAGGAATTAATAATAACAAAACCCTGATGAGAAAGGGGTAAAAAATAAGAAGAAGGGATCAAGGGGCAGGGGAAGAGAGCCAGTAGGAACAGATCCAACTTAAAAAAAAAAAGATTAAGGGAACTGAAAGTACATAGTACTTAATTTATAGCTGTGGCGGGGGGGGGAGGGAAATCATAACCTGAAAAAAGTTAGAGATAAATGGAGGAAAACATAAACCTAAATGTGAATGAATTAAACAATCCAATAAAATGAAAAGAACAGATTGGATTAAAAAACACCCCTATAAACTGTTACTTACCAGAAACACACTTAAAAAATAAAGACATAGACATAATAAAACTGAAGAGATGGATAAAAATTTACTATGCATCAACCAAATAAAAAATGCCTAAAAATCTACCTTCATACTATCAAAGCAAAATCTTTCAAAAAATAAAAAAGGATAAACAAGGAAACTGAATTATGCTGACAGAAACCACAGACAACAAAGCAATATCAGTAACAAATTTATATGCTCCAAATACCTTAGCATCCAAATTCACAAAGGAAACACCACCTGAGCTTCAAGTAGATATAGGCAGTAACCAAATATTGATAGACTTCAATATCCCTCTATCAGTTTTGGATAAGTTTTACAGAATGATAAACAAAAGGGAAACTATGGAATTGATTAAATTTCTAAAGAAACTAGAGTTTTTTTTAAAAACTTATATTTTCTAAACGATATAGCAAAAGAATATACATGTGTCTCTATGCCACATGGAACTTTCCCCAAAAATTACCATGTACTAGGGCAGAGAAATATTGCAAATAAATGTAAAAAGGCAGAAAGTCATTATATCCTTTACAGATCCCAATGCAGTAAGAATAGAAATTGGTTCAGAGACCACAACAAAAGATTCAGATGAAAACGGAGACAATAATAAAATCTTAAATGATGAGTGGGTCAAAGAACAAATCATAGAAACAATTAATGACTTTGTAAAAGAAAATGATAATGGTGAAACAATACACCAAAATTTCTGGAATGCTGCTAAAGCAGTCCTCAGGGAGAAAATCGTATCCCTACAATCAACATGAACAAAACAGAAAATGAAAAGATAAATGGACTGAAAATGCATTTAAAAATTAAAAAATGAAAAAACAAACCTAAAGTAAGTATAAAAGAGGCAAGATGAAAAATTATAGGGGAAATAGGCAAACTGGAAACAAATGGAAATGGCAAATATAAAAACTAGTTCTTTGAAATGTCTAGTAAAATTGATAAACCCTTAGCTAAACTGATTAAAAAGAACAGAACAGAAAACCAAATCAATAAACTGGCAAATAAGCAAGGTGAAATCACAGTAAAACTGGAAGAAATAAAAAGAATAATCAGAAGATAACATTACAATTATATGCCAAAAAAAATCATTGTTGCTGATCCTTTGTTTTCAAAGAGAAACAATTAAATTTTTTATTTCTATTTATTTTTTATTTTATTATGCCAAAAAAACCTGAACACAAAAGAAATAGAATGCCTTCAAAAGTACTAACTATCCAAACTATCAGAACACTGGACAGAGATCTTAAATAATCTGATCTCAGAAAAGGAAATACATCTAGCTGCAAAGGAACTACCCAAAAGAAAAAAAACTCCTGGATCTGATGGATTTACAGGAGGAATCTATCAAACTTTTAAAGAACAGTTAGTACCTATATTTCAGAAGTTATTCTCAAAAACTGAGAAAGAAAGAACCCTGTTATGAGACACTTCTAGTCTAATAACTAAATCAGGGAAAGATACTATAGGCCAATATCATTAAGGATCGCTGGTTCAAAAAATTTTTTAAATGCTATCACACAAATTGCAGCAATCTATCCAAGAAATCATTCATTATGATTAAGTGAGTTTCACAGCAGGAAAGTAAAGATGATTTAACATTAGGAAAACAATCAATATAACTCACCTATTTAAAACCAAAACATCAAAAACACAAGATCATCTCAATATACATAGAAAAAGCTTTCAACAAAGTACAATACTCTTTTATGCTAAAAACTCTATAAAGTATTGGCATAGAGGGACATTTTTTTTAATATCATAAAAAGCATGTAACTAAAACCTAAAGTAAGTATCGTATGCAATGGTGATAAACTAGGAAAGCAGAAATATTAAACACTTCCTTTACTGGCCACAGTACAATAAAAATATTTGCAAAGAAAGGCATTTTAAGAAAGGATTAAAATTAATTGGAGACTAAATAATCTAAGCATAAAGAAATGGTGCTTAAATGAACAATTCAAAGAAACAACTAAATTTTCATTAAAGAAAATGACAATGAAATAATATAAAATGTTTATGACACAATTAAAGCAGTCTGTAATTTCTATCTAAATACTGCCATCAACAAAAGATAAAGAGGTGATCCATGAATTGAGTATGCAAATAAAAAAGCAACAAAACAAAAAAAATCTCAACTAAGCACTAAACTAGGAATTCTAAAAAAATATGGAATAAATTAACAGAATTGAAAGAAAAAACCCCATCAAACTCATAAAAATATTAGCTTTCTGAAAAAAAAATAGACAGTCAATTTTTAAGAGGGAGAAGGAAATCAACTTTTTGGTATCAACAATTAAAAAGGAAATTTCACAATTAAAGAAAAGTAAACTATTTGGGACTACTCAATTATATGCCAACAAAATCACCAATTTAAATTTAACGGATGAATACTTACAAAAATGCAAAACAGATTAACAGAAAAAGAAAGATTATTTAAATAAGCCAATTTCAGAAAAAAATTGAATAAGCAATAAATGAACTTCCAAAGTAAAGAAAACCTAGGTCCAGATGGATTTACAAGTGAATTTAAGTAAATAAACATTATTATAACAAACTTTTATTCTATGATAAAATAATAATTTCAATACCATATAAAAAGTTAATTAAAGTAGAAGAAATCCTCCTAAGTTCTTTCTATGATACAAATATGGGCTTGATAACTAAATGAGGAGAAAACCAAACAGAAAACCACAGATGAATAACACTAACACTGACACAAAAAATGTCAAATAAAATATTAGTAAAGAGGCTGCCACATATATTAAAAACATTATACCCTATTACCAAGTTGGATTTATACCAGGAATACAGGATTGGTTCAGTAGTACAATGTTGCATTACAGGAGAACTAGGGGAGAGCAGTCACATGAAAACCTAGAGAGAAGAGAATATCAAGAAAAAGAGGGTGTCAAAAGCTGAAGAGAGATCAAGAAGGATGAGCACTGAGTAAAGTTGCCATTAGATGTGGCAATCATAAAATCATTAATAACTTCAGAGAGAGCAGTTTCAGCTGAAGGATGAGATCAGAAGCCAGACAACAATGAGCTAAGAAGATAGCGAGAGGAAAGAAAGTGGAGGCACCTATTAAAGATGGCTTTCTCAAGAAGTTTCACCACATGGACCTTGTAGTGGCAGTGAAGAAGAAATCTTCCTCACTGTTCTGAGGCAGAAAAGAGTACTTGTGGTCACTCACAGACCAGAGCACAGGCCAGAAAAGGAGTAAACACCTCGTCCCTTATCATAAAATCTTGGAAGAACTGAAAATTTATAGGTCCTTACAAGTATCTCTGAAAACAGCTGCACAAAACCCCTGAAGCATGGGACAGTACATTCTCTACATTGGAAGCAGACCCCTACCTTAACAAAGCGTTTAAAACTCAGGTAATTGGCTGGGATCAAGAATAAACAAAGGTCCAAAAAATGTCAGACCACAGAATCTTTCTTTGGTAACAAAGAAGATCAAAACATATAACCAGAAAACATAACAAAGTCAAAGCTCCCACATCTAATGCCTCCAAGAAAAATATGAATCAGTCCCAGGCCTTGGAAGAGCTCAAAATGGATTTTGAGAAGCAAGTAAGAGAAGTAGAAGAAAAACTGGAAGAGAAATGAGAATGATGCAAGAAAATAATGAAAAACAAGTCAACAGCTTGCTAAAGGAGACCCCCCCCAAAAAATACTGAAGAAAATAACACCTTAAAAACAGCCTAACCCAAATGGCAAAAGAAGTCCAAAAAGCCAATAAGGAGAAGAATGTCCTAAAAAGCAAAATTGGCCAAATGGAAAAGGAAGTCCAAAAGCTCACTGAAGAAAATACTTCCTTAAAAATTAGAATAGAGCAATTGGAAGCTAGTGACTTTATGAGAAATTAAGGCTCTGTAAAACTAATCCAAAAGAATGAAAAAATAGAAAACAATGTGAAATACCTCACTGGAAAAACAACTGACCTGGAAAATAGATCCAGGAGAGAGAATTTAAAAATTATTGGACTATCTGAAAGCTGTGATCAAAAAAAAGAGCCTAGACATCATCTTTCAAGAAATTATCAAGGAAAATGCTCTGATATTTTAGAACTAGAGGACAAAATAGAAATTGAAAGAATCCACCAATCACCTCGTGAAAGAGACCCCCAAAGGAAAACTCCTAGGAATATTGCACCCAAATGCCAGAGCTGCCAGGTCAGGGAGAAAATACTGCCAGCAGCCAGAAAGAAACAATTCAAGAATTGTGGAAACACAATCAGGATAATACAAGATTTAGCAGCTATTATATTAAGGGACCAGAGGGCACGGAATATAATATTCCGGAGGGCAAAGTAGATAGGATTACAACCAAGAATCACCTACCCAGAAAAACTGAGTATAATCCTTCAGGGGAAGAAATGATCATTCAATGAAATAGGGGACTTTCTAGCATTATTGATGAAAAGACCAGAGCTGAATAGAAAATTTGACTTTCAAATACTAGACTCAAGTGAAATATGAAGAGGTAAACAGAAAGTGAAATCATAAGAGACTTATTAAGTTTGAACTGTTTACATTCCTGCATAGAAAGATGATATTTGTAACTCATAAGACCTTTGTCAGTATTAGGGTAGTGGCAGGGAAAAAAATTATATGTATGTACATAGATAGATAGATAGACAGATAGATAGATAGACAGACAGACAGACAGACAGACAGACAGACAGACAGATAGATAGATAGATAGATAGATAGATAGATAGATAGATAGATAGAAAGCACAGGGTGAGTTGAAGATGAAGGGGTGAAATCTGGAGAATAAAATTAAGGGGTGAGAGATGATTATACTGGGAGAAGGAGAAAGGGAGAGGTAGAATGGGGTAAATTATCTCACATGAAACAGACAAGAAAAGGCTTTTACAGTGGAGGGGAAACGGGGGAAGGTGAGAGGGAATGAGTGAATCTTATTCTCATCAGATTTGTCTTAAGGAGGAAATAACATACACATTCAATTGGGTATGGAAACCTCTTACCCTTCAGGAAAATGGGGGGGAAAGGGAACAAGAGAGCAGGGGTGGGGATGACAGAGGGGAGAACAGATTGGGGGAGGGTTAATCAGAAGCAAACACTTTTGAGGAGCGACAGAGTCAAAAGAGAGAATAGAATAAATGGGCGGTGGGATAGGATGAAGGGAAGTATACTTAGTTTTTCACAACATGACTACTGTGGAAGTGTTTTGCATGACTACATATGTATAACCTGTATTGAGTTACTTGCCTTTTCAATGAGGGTGGGTGAGGTGGGAGGAAGGGAGAAAATTTGGAACTCTTAAGTTGTAAAAATAAAAGTTAAAAAAATTGTTTTCACATGCAACCGGGAAATAAGAAATACAGGAAATGGGTTATAGAAATCTATCCTGCCCTACAGGAAAATAGGAGGGGAAGGGGATAAGAGAAAGGCGGGGAGAAATAGAAGGGAGGGCAGATTAGGGGAAGGAGTATACAGAATGAATGCCATTTTGGGGTGGGGGGAGGGATAAGATGGGGAGAAAATTTGGAACTCAAAATCTTGTGGATGTGAATGTTGAAAACTAAAAAAATAGATTAATTAAAAAAAAGAATTTTCACCACAAAAGTTAGTAGAGATACAGGACAATAGGTAGCAAGAATACAAGCTCAAGTGAAGTTTTTTGAGAGTGTGTAAAACATAAGCTTGTTTGTAGGCAATTAGGAAACAGCCAGTAGACAGGGAGTGATTGAATATTAGTGGGAAAGTAGGGATGGCAGAGGGGGTAATATGCTGGAGAAGACAAAATGGAGTGTGCTCCATAGTGCATATGGAGGGTTTAGCCTTGGCAAGGAGAAAGGCCACTTCATGAGATAGGAATGAAGGAGGAGAAAGTGCCAAAAAACATCAGAGTGATGGGAAATGAGGAGAAGGGAAGAAGAAGAAGAAGCTCTCTGTGAATATCTCCATTTTTTTTCATGAAATATGAAGCATGCTTCTCAAACGAGAGGAGAAAGGAAAGCTGTGGAAGGCTTGAAAAATTTAAAGATTTGGAAAATCCACTATAGTGAGGTGAATGTTGAGTTTGATTACAGAGGTAAAAAAAGGATTGCCTTGCCATAGTGGAGCTCAATTAACATTATATACCATAAACTAGTAGTAGAGCTAGTCAGCGTGGTTTCCTAATTTTCTCCAGCTTCACTCTGCAGAGCAGAGGGAGTGGTTGAATTACAACAGATTGTGATTAGTGTGGTTGAAAACTATGACCATCTCTGTGTAGCTATGATTGGGTGGAAGAGTTGGTCATGGGAAATGAGAAAGTTGAGGAATTGGGAAATTAGAGGATTTGAGGAAGTAGCAATATGTATACTGAAATCTGCTAGTATGAAGGTAGAAGTAGGCGAGGAGAGAAAGAGCATGAGCCAGGTACTGAACTCAATGAGGAAGAAAGGAGAGTGTCCCTACAGGTCTGTAGACAGCAGCTACCAGAATTTTAATTGGGTGGTATATATGGATTGAGTAAAACTGAAAGGAGGAGGGGGTTCTGAGTGATGGTAGTACAATGAGAGCCTGGAAACTGCAATGGAAAAGTAGAAGTAATTTAACTCCTCCACCACAACCAGTGAGTCTGGGTGAATTGAGTTAAAATGTAACCAGTGCTAGAAAGAACAGCCAGGAAAATAGCACCATCAGAGGGGAGCCAAGTCTCAATGAGTGCAAGAAGTTGGAGAGAGCAAGAAAAGACACGATTTAAGATGAAATCTAGTTATTTTTGTAAGAAATGTTAAAAACTTGGCACCTGCTAACAAAATAATCTCATACATAGAAGGTGTGTGTGTTCATTCCTATGGAATAGTATAATAATTTCTTTAATACTACTTTTATTTCCAGAATATCCAATATTTCCAGAAATATCCAAAGAAATTTCTAAACATATGTCATGATACAGGATCTGAAACTCAAATATAATAGAGACACAGAAAAGTACCTTTGTAGATGAAATCTAGAGAACATTATTTTGTCTCCTATCCTCCTTCCACGACTTAGCCATTAATATTTGATATAGAACTATGTCAAATGCTTTTTGAAAAATCAAAGTATATCATATCCACTGAATTTCCCTTATCTATCATGGCAGTATATTTTCAAAGAACTCTAGCAGATTAGTTAAGCATGAGCTCCCCTGCCTGAAAACATTCTGGATAGACTTAATCAAATCATGGGTTCCTAAGTGTTCTCTTAGTATAACCCATAGTAGAGTCTCTCAAGGTCTACCAAGATTCCATGTAAAAGCTACTGTACTTCAATTTTCTACTCAGTTTTTAAAAAACTGACATGATTATTTCAATTTCAAATCAAAGAAATTTTTCTTCAACATAATTGTTTAAAGTTTAACAAATTGTTAACTTAAAATCAGCTATGTACTTTAAGTACAGGTCATAAATAATTTACTGTAAATTCTATCACAGTATGGTATAATAAATGTGCTACATTTTTGTTCATGTTTCTCTATTAACTTTACAATGTTTGGGTCATTTGTAAAAAAATTGATTTTAATAAAATGTACCTATATAGCATATATAAAATACATAACTATAATATAAATATAAAAATATAAATATAATAAAATATATGAAATGTCTTTTACATTTATAAGTAATTTACCTACTTTGAATACATGTTAAAGAATCATACAATTTAAGCTGGAGAGATTAAGGGAGTAGCTAAAGGTCTCACAGATATTAAGGATTTGGATAAAATTAAAATCCATGTCCTCTTACTTCAAATTCTTTACATTTTGACAATAGTATGTGTCCCCATCATCAATTCTCATTTATAATAGCTAATATTGCAGTCTTTAAGCACTTCAGGATATAAATTTACAAATATTAAAATCAATATTAGTGAATATGTTGCTTAGTAAATCCATTAACACATAAATTCCTCAATCTCTGAAATAGTACAGAGGAAAATTTCACATGATAAGCTCTACCATTCCAAAGGTTTCTACCACAAAACTGGAGATACATTACTGTGAAAATTTGTCATGGGTGGTAGCACATGAAATGAGTGAAACAACAATAAAAAAATTTAGTTAGGCAACTGGTGGCTCTTTCTTTAGAATCTGTGGTAGGTAAAATTCAATGCCCTATTACAACAATTAGTTCATTTTAAGCCTAAGGGACAATATAAAAGCCTCTAAAGTTCACATTGTTCCCTCCTCTTGAAATGACCTAAATTTGATCTGAATCACTTCAAGTCCCCAGTTAGGAAAATTGAAAACGTTTAAGCAGAAGTTGGCAGTCCACTTAACTTTCAATTTCTACCTCTAGTTAACCTTGGACTCTTGTGGTTGAGGAAAACTTCAGTTTATTGGAAACATTATATAAAGAAATAACAGATTATATTATAGTATCTATGGATAGAATGGGCATCAGTAGGGTAATGTGGGTAAAGAGATGATCTTTTCCTTGGACTACCTCAGCCTTAGTCTGATGACAGTATAGCCAATGACTCTTGTTAATGTTTTTTCTTTTCTGTCATAACTCAGTCCTTCCTTAGCATCCCAAAGGTGTGCTGGAATTCCATGTTTGCTCCAAGTTGTCAAATCCAAACCCTCAAAATCTCTCCCTCTAATTTTGGGATAACTTTTTCCTTTTATACAAATTCCTTAGGGTAAGACCCAGTCTTTCATGGATTCACAATGGCTTTCATTGATTCAAGGAGTTGTATAAGCCCTGTTTACACTCAAGTTCTGATAGTCTGATTTAATCATAAAGTATTTCTACATAACAAAGATTACTTTTAAGTGGGTAGGATAATCAGTGAGTCCCCTTACACAAATAGTACCATAATTGGTGGTATCAATGAGGCAAAGAGAAATAGGAGGGGAGGAGAAGAGGAGAATTCAGCACACTGCTGATGCTGTTAGCACTGGCACTCAGAATCACAGAATTAAAGAACTGAAAGGGACCAGTGAGGTCAACAAACAAAACTTATTTTAAAAGTGAAGAAAGAGTTTAAGTTCATTTCCTAAAGCCATGCAGTTATTAGCAAGAGTAGGTCTCAACTCTTAATTCAATGTTCTTTCAACTACACCACAATATTCTCTTTTCCACATTTACCACATCCAAGAACACAAATACATTTCTCTGACAAGCATTATCACTTCCAGAGAATGTTTCACCCTAAACACATAACCAAGACCTTGAATGGTATGAGTGTTCTGAATTAGGATTTTTTTTTTGGGGGGGAATGGTTCCTCTTCCTCTTTTAGACAGTATTTTGTTTCCAGAATTATTTCTACTTAATCTACCCTTCAGTTCTATTCTCACAATTTCTCCTCCCCTCACACTCAAAAGCTGCCCTCACATTTTTTACACCTTCCCTTCCCAGAATTTTGGAAACTTAGTGGTTCCTCTTTCTTACTTTTATTTAGTTGTCTTATTCTTGCTCTCTTTTCTCCCTTTCAATTAACTTATTACAAATCTTCCCTCTTCTAATTTTTTTCCAAATTTTTTTTTCACCCTATTCTCTTGACTATTTATCTTCCCTTTCTGTTTATTCTAAACTTTCATTTTTTGAGTTGTGGATTTTATACTTGTTTCTTCCTTAGTGTCTTTGGGTCAGGAAATTAAACCTTTTAAATGACTAAGTTTGAATTGCCCCTTCTTAACAATTTGTGTGAAACATCCTAGCTTGCCTTTACCCCCCTTTTCTCTGTCCACCTTCTTAGAACTATAAATTCCTGAGGTATTGCCCTATAGTGGAAACTTTGCTGTCTCACATTGTGAGTTCCAATTCTACCCCTGTCCTTGCTATGATAATTTTCTTTCTCATTTGCCACGGAATTTCATTTCTGAGTCCATGCCCTTCCACACTTCTGGATGTCAGCTGCCTTCAAAAGTTCTGATTTCCCTACTCCCAAGGCATAAAGAGGCACAATACTTTCTCAGAGGTAGAAAAGGTAGAAAATGTGACCCTGTTGACCTTAATTACTTCCTCCTCTTATTCCCACCTACATGAGGAACAGGGCAGAGAAAAACGGGGGCAGCCATGGAAAGCACCTTGTACCTCCTGGCCTCTATCAATCACCAGAAAGCAGACCTGCAGACTTTGTGGCTCTTGCAGCAGCAGAGGGACAGGGAGGAAGGCCAGCTTTTCCCCTGCCACGTGCCCACAGGCCTGGACAGGCAGATCCCAGAAAAAGGGGCCCCGATGTATGGTTGCAAAGGCAGAACATGAGAGGGTCCATGCTCCAGCCCTAGGACTCCACCTGGCTGTGTGCAGAGTATTGGCCTGCATCACTGAGTCCACTTTGCGGCTCATCTGGGTGGAACAGGTGACCCTGAGCCCCCTGAATAAAGAGCAGAACCTCCCCTATCCACTTGAAGGATACATCTATAATCATATAGCCCTACAATTGAAATGACACTACTTTGACCAAGACATGAATGTAGTGTACCAGTGCCTGAGGACCATCGTCAAGAAGTTGATCCATTCACTAGTAAGCCTCCCTTTGGATTTCCGTGCTGTGGCCTATGCCTCCCTATGGCACGTTCTCCAGAATCTTCTGGATCTATGAATGTTATTGATACATAAATTCAAGCCATAACTCTCCCTGATGGTCTGGCCATAAACTTTAATGAAGTAGGTATTGTATATAGGTATTAATAGCAAAACTAGTCTTGAACATTATTACATCAGGCAGAATTAAGAATTGTCAATGAGACCCCTCAGAATTCTATATAAATCTATAACAATTAGTAATAGGTAGCTAGGATTTTCAGGAATTTTGCCATTTTTCTCATTTGTTATGTATAGAAATAGTCTACTTTAGTTATATAAATGGATTAATTGGATTAATTTCCACATTAGGTATTCCTTTTGATGTGTTACATATTATTCCCCCCCCCCCCACATAGGCCTTGTTTAATTAGGAGTATTTTGTGTCTGAAGCACCACGGTTAATAAATGTCTGAGCCAAAATTGTGATATCTGATATGTTCTCTGTTGCCACGTGAGAAGAGAGAGAGAGAGAGAGAGAGAGAGAGAGAGAGAGAGAGAGAAGAGAGAGAGAGAGAGAGAGAGAGAGAAGAGAGAATGAGAATGTTCATTTATTTCATTTCCTAGTAAGGGAATAATCTCTAGGAATTTGAAGACTCTGTGTTAATACTTTTGACTTGTTCCTGGTTTAGTGAATTTACTATTTGACAGCCACTGATATGGCTTACAAATTTTATGTCTTTGGTATCTTGATTTGGAAATCTGAAGTGATGATAATCCCATTTAAGGTACTTGGAATAAAAGATGCTAATTAAAATACAAAGTATTGTGTTAAAAAAGAAAAAGAAAATAATTGGTCAGTCATGTCCAACTCTTCATGATCCCATTTGAGGTTTTCTTAGCAAAGATAATGGAGTGGTTTGCCATTTCTTCTCCAGGAGAACCTTGAACATTATTCTTGAATGGAGTACTAGTCTTCTCAAGCAGTATTTAACTTCAGTTCAGTAGCTAGAAAATGCTGATGAGAGGAGCCATCTTGAGAATGGCTTAGAAGACAGTAGCCTTCATATTATTTCAACCCTAAATTCATATTCCTCATCTGACTCTGCCGATATTAATACAACTGATAACAAGGCTATTCTTTTGCAAGATGAAACGAGTCAGACCCCAGAGACTTGTAAATCAAATGCAGAAGTTCAAGGTCATCAGTCAGACTGTGACTTAGCATTTCAGGTGCCACCCATTGGTATTACTGTATAGTATGCCGGTGACATGGAAAACTTAGTTATTACTTAATCTTTCCTGATTTTCAGTTGTCCTTATGTTTTCTTTCAGATTTTTTTTTTAAATTTCATAACTTATATAGAATTTATATTCTTATCTCTTGTTTTCCAGATTTCAAATGTCACATTGAGGCTCTTTTTTGATAGTATTATGCTAATCTTGTATGTTCAAATACTCAGAACTGAATATTTACACTGAAAGCTGATTCCATTTTATTTCTTAATAATTGAACTGAATCAGAATAGCTTTTTCTTCCATGAAATGCACCAAGATTGCTGTTCTCCAAAGAGAATTAAACTAAAGTGTCTTTGAATCTTTTTGTAAATACTCAATAAATGTTTATTGAATTGAATAGCCATATGTATAATGAGAAAAATGACAGCATCTCAGTGGGTATGACAGTACAAGTAGCAAAATGCAGTGATTCACATTACAGAAGCATTTTGTGGTATCAACTAAGCTGACTGACAAGAAATACATGTGGATTTATAAACCCAGAGGCATTTGTGATGAAATGAGCATGGAAGAACAGAACCTCCAAATTCATCAAAAACATTTTATTAATGTGCACACTGTTATCTTGCTCTTTGTGTTTGATGGTAGCTCTGAGCAGGCTAAAAGCCTCTGCTCCAAATTCAATATCAATAGTTTAGAGTGCTACATATAATAACAACTAGCATGAAGAGATTTCAGTGAAGACCTGCTCAAAGTCTCCTTGAATAGCAAATCCCTGCAGGTTAAACTCAATGTAAGGTTTCCATTTCTGATTGTGGACTACATCTCTCCCTCTACTGAGGGACTTCAGACTACCGAATCAAGATCTTTTTTTTCCCTTCACCCTCTTTTAATTTTTCCCTTTTGTCCTCTCTGCTATCCACTTTCCTCCAGCCCCTCTTCTTTTTGAGAAACTGCAGGAGTTATATTCCCTGTTATGTACCACTGAATTGATTAGAGTACATCATACCTTTCCCTTTATTTCCTTTCATCCTTTTTTGCATGCTCCCACTCTGCAGGTTGATCTAACAAAATATACTGATTTACCTCCAGGGGAGGATAATAAGATATAGTGCACTGACTTTATTCCTCAATCATTCCTTCTCCTATTTTTTTCAAATTCCCTTTTTATCTTTATCCTATTATGTATTTTAAGAGAATAATCTTAATTGTTCCTCTGTTGTTTTTTTATTTATTTTAACCATAAAGGTTTCTTTATCTTTTTAATTGCTGTTGGGTTTTTTTTGTTTGTTTAGCTTTGAATAGTCTCTAGATACGAGGTAATTTATATGATCACTTATGTTTAGTTAGTTGTATTTACTTACCTTTCTTATTTTTGCCATTTGGAGTATTTGCAAATCAAATAATCTACTCAACAGTTGGCCTTTTTGCTTCTTGTAGGAATGTCCACTTTTATTCATTAATGATTAAAGTTCAGGTTTGCAGAGCAGATCAATTAGGAGAGCATCTTGAATTTTGTTGCTTTCTGGAATATATTATTCCATTCTTTCTAGAATATTTGGTGAGTGTAGAAGAATCATGTGCTATTTGAATTTCCTTTCCTTATTACTTGAAGATCTTTCTCCTGGTTGTTGTTTGTTATTAGAATTGTGAAAATTCACTTCTGTGTGTCCTGGAGCTTACCATGTAGGTTTTTTGTTTTCTCTTGATGGTCATGACCTCTGGATAATTTTGGTTGATGATTTTGTTTTCTGCATTCCAAAGTTCTAAGCAAGGTTCTTATATTATTTTCATACATTACAGCATTCAGATATTTGACCTGTCACCTTTTTTCCTGGAAGACCTACGATTCTAAAGTTATCTATCTCTACCCATCCTGTCTATGAAACAAATGTGTTTTGATCTCAGATCAGTTAGGTGGAACAGTAGATAGAGCACTGGACCTGGAATCAGGAATACTTTAGGTTGAATCTTGCCACAGACACTAACTGGCTATGTGACCCCAGGGTAAATCACTTAATCTCAGTATGTCTTAGTTTCCTTATCTATAGAATGGTATTACCATGGTACATATCAATCACAGTTGTGAGGATAAAATGAGATATTGATAAGGCTCTTTGCAAACCTTAAAGCTCTATATAAGTGATTTATTATTTTTGTTTTGCTTATATAGACAACTTGCGTGCACTTAACATTTTGGCCTTTTGCTTCTCATCTAGAAATTTTTGCCTCTCTTCTTTCAGATTGTCCTCTGGTTCAGTATATGTTTATTCAAAATCAGTTGTTCTCTCCCTTTTTCACAGACTTGTCACTGTAGATTCAAGTTTTTCTACTTTCCTAATTTCTTCAGTTATCCTGGCCATAAATCCTGTGTTTTGTTCTCTCTTCACTTTGTATATATAGAATTCTGATTTCTCTTTTGAACCACTCAGGAAAATTCACCAACAGTTCCTTCAGGACAATTTCTTTGTCCTGAAATTTTAGATATGTTTGAAGTTATTTAGATGTTGTGTTGACCATCTTCTCTGCAGTTTTAACAGTGCCTGTAGTCTAAGTTTTTAGGTGATTTTTCTTTCTTCTAAGATTTTTGGTAGTCTTAGTCTTCTTAAATTCTCCTACTACTCACTTGCTGACTTCTGATTTGATATCACATTCCCCCAAAGACTGAACTACAGCAAGATTGCCAACCTCAGGTGAGGAAAGGTGTGAGACCTCCCTCTAACCACACCCCTTTCATCTCCTGCTTCTCCTATTCTCTGAGAGAAGGCTCCTAGGGATCAGCAGCATGATTTCTGTCTCTGCCTAAAGCAATTTCTACCCCCTGCTGCCAGTCTTATCTCCCACTCATGATGTAGAGAACCTGCTATGGAAAGAGAAGCAATCTTTCTTTTGACCTCAGGTCTTCTGTTTCCTCTTACACCTGTGCTATGAGGCAAACGGAATAGGAAAGTCAATGGGGAGCAGGATTTCTATTACCTACTGTGCAAGTTTGACTTCGATCTTCTGCTGTGTAGTACACTGTCTAATCTCTAGACTGGAAAGGAAGTAGTGAAATAGGGCATCCCATTTGACCACATGCCTTCCATCTCATGCTGTACTTCTCTCCTGCTTGATCTCCAGCCTCCTCTCAGAAGAGGAATGTCACTTTCCACTCAATTATCAAAATTCTCACACCTGGTCATACCCTATACATCCCACATTCTGAACCTCTGCAGTTCATCATCCAAACCCCATTCCTCATCCTTCATCACCCAACTCTTTATTCCCGTGCCCCTCAACCCTCTCACCCCAAAGTTCTAACCCATCAACCCCTCTCACTACGCCCTCTGGAGTACCTGTTTCATAGTCAACAAACTTTCCTTCATCCTAAATCTTTTCCTCTCCCACTCCTTCTATCTTCTAATAATCACTGAAGCTGGCTCACCCCACCTTTGACACAGCTGCCCTAGCCACCCTTTGCAGTACTAGCTGTAACTTCAATAACTGCCCTCATTTCACTTCTTGAGGCACAAGAACTGTAATATTCTTCACTCTCCAATGCTACTTCCAGGTTCTCTCCCTTCCAACATTCTGTAACCTTTCTCTTTTCCTTTTGAGATTCATACAATTCATGTCCATCACCTAATCAAAATCCCAATAGCTGTTGTCTCTTAACCTCAAGGTCATTCCCTTTCCTTCCTCATTGAGTTCAGTACTTGAACTCACAAATTCTCTCTCCTCTCTAACTCCTGTTCTTATACTTAAGGACTTCAAAATACATACTGTCTCCTCCTCAAACACCTTAACCAACAGTTCCTCAACCAATATACTTCCTATGACGCTATTCTTCTACCTCATCTCAACCCCAAACAAAGATGGTCACATCCTTGATCTGTCATCCATTACCCACAAGTGTACTACCTCCATGTTCAAGAAATCCAAAATTCCCATATGTGACAATGATCTATTGGCTTTCCACTTCTCCCTCTGCCTTCCCTTAACAAACACTATTCTTTGTCCACATTTTGACCACCAATCCTTCTACCTCTCACTTATTCCCTAGGTCATCTCCCTTTCCCTAACCACTCTCTCTCCTCTTTTCTCCATCTTGACTCAATACTCTCCTCTTCTCTTGAGTCCATGACCCTCTTATCATCCTTCCATACCTCAGCCTTGAATTCTTTTCATCTCCTGCCTTTGTTCCTACACACATATTGCTGAATGAAGATAGAGAAATTCATGCAATCATTCTGACTTGGTCCATAAAAATTTATGTTATACAATCTCAAGTGGGCCCTCACTGCTGCAAGGCAATCCTTCTACACCTCTCTTATCATTCACAATCTCACTCTCTACAGAGGCTCTAACAAAACATTTCATTTCCCTTCTCCCCTGAAAATCTCCCCTCCTATAGGAGAGAAAAACTGGTATCCATTTACCATGAACTCCCTCTTCTCTTATCACTCACATGCCTTCTACCCCTCTATTTCACTGTCAATCTCATTCCATCTTATTTCCTTCAACAGACTGTTCCCTCTGTAATCCCTACTCTATCATTAATCTTCAATCTCTCCCTATTTACTTACTGGCTCATTCCCTACTGCCTACAAACATTCCCATCTCTCTCTCATCCTAAGAAAAATTTCATTTGATTCTTCCATCCCTGCTGTCATGCTATCTCTTTTGCCCTTTGTAGCTAAACTCCTTGAAAAGCCCATCTAAAATTGAGACCCCCACTTTCTCTCTTCCTAACGATATGTTAACTATATATTTCCTAAACCATATATAACTATATCTTTCACTCACTCTCTTCTCAACCCCTTAGAATCCAGATTCTGACCTTATCATTCCACCAAAAATGCTCTCTCCAAAGTTACCAGTGATCTCTTAATTGTCAAACTGAATGGCCTTTTCTCAATTCTCATTCTTCTTGACCTCTCTATAGGCTTTGACACTGGTGATCACCTACCTCCCTGACAATATTTTTTTCTTTAGGTTTTTGGGACACCATTCTCTCCTGGTTCTCCTCCTACCAATCCTCCTCAGTCTCTTTTGCTGGATCCTCACTTAGATCACATCATCTAACCATAATATCTCACAAGGTTCTGTCCTGGGCCCTCTCTTCTTCTCCTTCAAAACTGCTTCACTTGGTGATCTCATCAGTTCCCATGGATTTAATTACTATATTTTAAATGGCCAAAGGATATGAAAAGGCAGTTTTCAGATGAAGAAATTAAAGCTATCTATAGTCATATAAAAAATGCTCTAAACCACTATTGATTAGAGAAATACAAATTAAAACAACTCTGAGGTACCATCTCACACCTATCAGATGGGCTAATATGGCAGAAAAGGAAAATTAAAAATGCTAGAGATGCAGGAAACTGGGATACCAATTGTTGGTGGAGGTGTGAACTGATCCAATCATTGTAGAGAGCAATTTGGAACTTTGCCCAAAGGACAACCAAACTGTGCATACCCTTTGATCAAGTGACACCACTACCAGGTCTATATCCCAAAGAGATCATAAGAAAGGTGGAAGTACCTATATGTTCAAAAATATTCATAACAGCTTTTATTGTAGTGGCAAAGAAATAGAAATTGAGGAAATGCCCATCAATTAGGGAATGGCTGAGAAAGTTGGGGTATATGAATGTAATGGAATACAATTGTGCTATAAGAAATGATTAGCAGGTAGATTTCAGAAAAATGTGGAAAGTCTTACATGAACTGATGTAAAGTGAACTGAGCAGCATCAGAAGAACACTGTATACAGTAACAGAAACACTCTGTGATGATCAACTATGATAGACTTAGCTCTTCTCAGCACTACAATGATCCAAGACAATTCCAAAAGACTCAGGATGAAAAATGCTATCCATATCCAAAGAAAGAACTATTGAATGAAGACAGAAGCATAGTATTTTCACTTTTGTTTTTTGCCTTTGTTTTCCTTTATAATTTTCTCCTTTTGTTTTGTTTCTTCTTTTACATGACTAATGTGGAAATGCAACTGTACATGTACAACCTATATCAGGTTGCTTGCTATCTTGGGGAGGGGTAGAGGGGGTGGAGAAAAATTAGGACTCAAAAACTTATAAAAATGAAAGTTGAAAGCTATCTTTACATGTAATTGGAAAAAAAATAAAATTCTATTAAAATTATTATCTTTATGCTGATGAATCTCAAGTCAATCTATACTTCCCCAACCCTTCTGTTGGCTTCCAATCTCATTTCTCCAACTGCCTTTCAGACATCTCAAACTGGATGTCCAGTAGGCATCTTAAACTCATCATCTCAAAAACCAAACATTATCTCTTTTCCTGAACCCACCCTCCACTCTCTGCCCCAACTTCTCAGTCTCTCAGACTCAAAACCTCAGTGAAATCTTTAACTGCACACTTAATAAATGTTTACTAACTTCCTAGACCTCAAAATGGTCTCAGGCTTCTCTTGAGCTGGGGATTTACTTTTGCCAAGGTACAGTCTCTGTCCCAAGTGAATTTTGGGGAGACAGGACTTGTACCAACTCTATGCTAACCTCTTTTTCTTTAGGCCTGATGCAATGTCATGTATACATCTGAATTCCTTTTGATATGTAGTTCTGTGGTTAACACCACCTCCCCAGGCACAGTGTGCTCCCACCATCCTATACCATAGTCTCGTTTGCAAGCAGGAAGGCAGAGTTGTAGTCTGCTTCTGTTTGCCACAGAATGGTGGGTTGAGATAAGGGACAGTGAGTGCTGTCAGTGACCATAGCAGTGTTGTGGAAAACTGCTGAATTCATCCCAGACTCAGGTTGTATGGTTCTTTCTACAGCATGAAGGTTTAAGTGGAGAGTGATGAGTGAGAGTATATGGGATTAGTGTTCTTGCCTGATAATTCATAAGGCTGTTAAACAGTTAGGCTTCTTGGTGTATTAGACTATGGAGACTAGAAATTGCTCTACCTCTGGCTCAAGTCTTGTTTTAGGTCATTTTCAAGAGTTAGTTAAGATTGGAGAAAATGTCTATACTTCCAGCTTGTGGGTCACATGACTCCCCAATGATATCTTAATTTTTAAACTAAATGGTCTTTTCCAAATCCTGAATCTTCTTGACCTTTCTGTAACTTTTGACACTGTTGACCAACTTCTCTCCTAGACTGACTCTCTTCTCTGGGCCTTTGTGATGCTGCTTTTATTGTTCCTTCTACCTCTCTGATAGTTTTTTCCTAGTCTCTTCTTCTTGGTCTCTTTTGATGAAACTTCATCTATTTAATGTCCAGTAACTCTGGGCATATCCCAAGGCTCTATCCTAGGCTCTCTTATCTTTTCCTCTCTATACTTCCACTGTTTGGGGATATCATTAACTCCTAAATGTTCAATTATCTCCCTTTAGTTAATTTCCAGGTCTATATACTGGTCTCTCTCCTAAGCTCCAGTTCCATATCATTATTAGATATTTTGAACTGAACATGCCATAGGCATCTCAAATTCAGCATATCCAAACAAAACTCTTTATCTGCCTCTCCTTTTGGATTTCACTAATTCTCTGCAGGATGCCACCATATTTCCACATCACCCAAATACAACCTAGGTGTTAACCTCAACTCCTCACTTGCCAAATCTTGTTATTTCTATTTCCATAACATTTCTTGTATATATTCCCTACTTTACTCACAAAAGCCTACTCCAAAAGGCCCTCATCATGTTTTCCCTGGACTATGGCAAGAGCCTTCCAAATCACCTCCCTGGCTCAAATCTGTTCTTACTACAGTTCATCCTCTGCATAGCTGCCAAAAGGATTGCCCTAAAGCATTGGACTGACTATAAAACCCCCGATCCAAAATGCACACTCGACAAACTTCCTAATTACTTCTTGGAAAAAATATAAACTTCTTTAATTGGCACTGAAAGTTCTTCACAGCTTAGCCTCTACCTATCTTTCTAACCTTTTTATGCTTTACTCTTCCACACTTCAATAGTCCAACTATACTATACTAGTTGTCATTCCTCAGACATGACATTCCATGCCTTTAATGCTTCCCCTCTTTACTTGAATCTCTTAGAATTCATGGCTTCAAGACAACTCAAATGCTACCTTCTAAAGACTGTTCCTATCCTTGCTACCCCTCACCTACCTGCCTTCTTCTCTAAGTACTTTGTATCTGTCTATGCATCTTCTATATGCCTATTTATATACATGCCCTCTCTCTCTCTCTCTCATGAGAATGTAGGCTGCCTGAGTCTGAACTATTTTCTTTTATTCCCTTGTATCCCCCAAACTTGGCACAGAGCATGACACATATTAAATACTTATAAAGACTTGCTGATTGACTGCCTGGTAGAGAACTTCACCAGGGCATTGAGATTTTAAGTGATATATTCAAAGAGATTGTTAAAAAGGAACTCAGGTCTTTGTTACTTCAGAGCTGGCTCTCTCATCCACTTTGCCTATGTTGCACCTTTTACATTTGGCTGTTGTTCAGTTATGTCTGACTCTTCATGAGCCCATTTTGGGGATTTTCTTGGGAAAGATACTGGAATTCCAGCTCATTTTACAGAGGAGGAAACTGAGGCAAACAGGGTTAAGCCAGCTGCCCAGAGGCCAGATTTGAACTCAAAAAGAAGAATCTTCCTGACTCCAGGTCCAATACTCTATCCACTGAATCACCTAGCTGCTCCTTTTTTATTTGGTACTTGAAGATAAATAGTAAATCCTAAGAAAACTTGTCTTTATGTAATTTGTCAGTTAGTAAGCAGTATTAAGCACTTCTTAGGTAGCAAAGAGTCAGATATGACTGAAAAATGACTCAACAACAAAAATGTGCCAGCCACTGTGCTAAGCACTGCAATCTAATGAGAAAAAGAAATTAAATTTGATATGGACACCCTGTACTTTTAAATCAACAAACATGCACAGTTATTATTCTTTTCTGTTATGCTAACAGGGCTAAGTTGAGAAATGGACAGCATATTATATAATGCATTATATCCTAGAATTTATGGATCTAAAGAAGTATTCTTGGGATTCAATGTAAATCTATTATTACTATTATGAAAATAACCTATCTAAATGAACTACCATCCATCTAAATTGTGCTCATTTTATTTCTCTGTTTTGCTTAAGTTGAGTTTACCATACCTGCATGACCTGAAACCCCTTCATAAAGTTTTTTTTTATTTTTCAATAAAAATTTTCAGTGATTTTTAAAAGTCAACAGTTAGTAGTGAGACTTGATTACATCAATGATGTTATTTACAGAATTATAGAAACTTAGAATTGTAAAGAAAAATCATTTAGTACCCTTCATTATATTGGGCATATTCAATTTATCTACTATTTATTTATTGGGGTGTAGGTGTGTTTAGGGAAGACTAGTACCTCTGGTGTGAGAGCTGCTGAGCCCTTTTCAGGGTTGCTCTCCACTTTTGGTGTCTACCTGATCTACCTGTGGCTCCGAGAAGCTGTAGCATGTGCAGCAGCCACACTCTAATAAACTGTTTAGCAGATAGGCTAAACCAAGCTTAGGGTAACTGAGGGGTCTCAAACCCTTTGGTGAAGTAGGGAGGCATCTCCCCCAAGCATGTGAAGACTTCCTCTGGTAGAATGGGTGGATAAGAACAACTTGTTACAACAGCCATGAAGGCAGCTGAAGCAGATGCGTGGAGCACTTAGCACTTGGTTAGACATCAAAGACTCCAAAGTCATCTTCTATATCTCAAGCCATCACCAACTACCTTGACTTTTAACTGCCATTGCACTATAATGACTCCGGAAGAGAAAGTGAGACCAACAACTTCTTATAATTTTTCCTCATTTAAATCCAATTTGTGCATGAATCAAAGGACATCACCCATACCATTTTACCATCTTAATCTATTTCAAAAGTCCTGCAGTGAGAGGCAAGTGATTAAGTAGCTGTTGTGGATATACTGGTAGCTGTAGTTAAAACCCTGCAGAAAGGCGGCCCAGGCCAGAGGGTCATCTTCTCATTGGAAGCAGAACTTGGATTTGGCAGCCCCCTGAGTGTCTGAGCAGCCTTTTAAGGACCATACTGCTCACCTCCTAGTGTCAGGAAGGGGCTAGAAAAGGTGCCCTAAAAATTGTCTGCTTACCCAACCCAGGCCTGTTTACCACAGCAGACAGGGAATCCCACTCTGTAGTTGAAACAAAAAAATTCATAAAAATTTCTGCAAAGATGATTCCCCTCACCATCAGTACATGGAATATGTGCCACTTATGGACAACATAAAATCCAGTAGACCTGAAATACGGACAGCTCTTGCTGTGAGAGAACTCATCAGATATCACATACAAATAGCAGCCCTGAGTGAAACAAGGCTGGCAAATAAAGGTCAGCTTACTAAGTAGGAGCTGGATACATGTTTTTCTAGTGTGGCTGCAGTGAAGGGGAGTGTCATGAAACTGGATTAGGTTTTGCAATCAAAACTAATCTAGCCAACAAGCTTATATGCCTACCAAAGAAGTGAAAGACAGACTCATGATAAGGCAATTGCCATTTGCAGGAAAGCACCATGCTACCATCATTGGTGCCTATGCTCCCATCATGACACACCCTGATAAGATCAAAGAAAAATTTTGTAAAGATCTGGAGACCCTCAACATCAATAAGCCAAAAGAGGTCAAGTTTATGACTCTGGGTGACTTTAATGCAAGAGTGGGGACACACTACCAGACATGGCAGGGAGTTCTTGGGAGGAATGGAGTTGGAAACAGCAAGGGTCACTTACTACTGAAGCCTTGTTCTTATTACTAACACTGTCTCTGTTTACCTAAATGCAATAAAATTTCGTGGATGCACCCTCATAATAAACACTGGCACTTAATATGCTGTGTTATTTTAAGGAAAGGAGACAGGATGTGAGAGTGACAAAGGCCATATGTGGTAGAGAATGCTGGATTGATCACAGACTTATCCTCTCCAAGCTAAATATTCACATTCAACAAAAACAGTGGTCTCAAAGCAAGATGACTAACAGAAGACTTAATATCAACAGATTAGAGCACTTCTTGGAGCTGAATGGCTTGTTGCTAACTTGGAAGAAAAGCTGAACCAACACACATTTGGCAACAGTGGAGCAGAAAAGGAGTGGGCAGCTTACAGAGATGGTATATAGCACTGCACTTACTCATCTAGGTTAGAACATTCTCAAACATCAACACCAGGTTAGCATCAGAAGATGCTAAATGCAAAGCAAGAATTACACAGGTTTCACCATCTCTAAGAAGGTAGCATTTAACTCCATCAAAAGTAAAGTACAAGTGAAGCTTAGAGAGATGCAGGATTCTAGGCTCAGTAAGAAGGCAGATAAAATTTAGTTTTATGCAGATAGTAACAATCCAAAGTGCTTTTATGATGCCCTGAAGGCTATTTATGGGCCAAAGACCTATGGTGGATCTCAACTACTCAGTGCTAATGTGGGCAGGTTGATTAGTGCTAAGGACATGATCCTGAAAAGATGGGCTGAACACTTCCATAGTGTTCTCAACAGACCATCAACAAGCAATGCTGAAGCCACTGACTGTTAACCCCACGTTGAAGTCAATCCCTCTCTAGCCAAGTTTCCAACTGAAGAAAAGGTTCTGAATTCCATTAAGCTCCTCTCCTGTGGCAAAGCACCTGGTACTTACTGATTCTATTCCAGTTGAGATTTGCACAATGTGAGATCCATTGCTCATAAAAAAGCTGACCGAAATTTTCTAGGTTATATGGCAGGAGGAGATTATCCCCCAGGACTTTAAGGTCTCCTTTGTTGTCCATCTCTATAAAGATAAAAGAAATAGATTGTCCTATGACAATCACAAGAGTGAAGGGGGGAAGGAGATTTCTCTCTTAGCCATTGCTGGCAAGATTCTTGCCTGGGTGTTCCTTAATAGGCTGATCCTTCAAATGGAAGATGGTCATCTACCTGAGAGCCACTGTGGCTTCAGAAAGGGCTGAGGAATTGTCCATATGGTGTTTGTTGCTCAACAACTCCAGAAGAAATGCCAGGAGCAGAACAGAGAGGTCTGTGCACAACGTTTGTTGATCTAGCCTTTTATAATGAATATGTCAAAATTTGGTTGCCTGGAGAAGTTCATTAGTATTTTACATCAATTTCATAATGGCATGCCTGCCCAGGTTCTGGATAATGGATGGTGCTCATGAGCTTTCCCAGTCACTAGTGGAGTGAAATAAGGCTGTGTTCTTGCTCCCATTTTTCAGCAGGATGTTTTCAGTAATGCTATTAGGTGCCTTGAGTGAGGATGGACATGGCATCAAGGTCAGCTATTGCACTTATTGTAAATTATTTAACTTGAAAAGGCTACAAGCCACAAATAAAGGAGAGGCAGAGTTGGTGCATGATTTTTTATTCATGGATAACTGGGCTCTCAATGCAGCCTCTGAAGAAGAGATGCAACAAAGAACAAATCAATTCTCTGCTGGTTGTGCTAATTTTGGCCTAACAATGAATACCAATTAACACCAAAAAACTACAGCTGCTCTACCAGCCAGCACCACATTATCCATACATGGAACCATCAGTTATAGCAATTGGATACTGTGGAGTAAGTTCATTTACCTTGGTAGTATACTTTCCAGGGATGTACACATTGATAATGCGGTTAACACATGACTGTCAGAGCTAGTTCAGTGTTTGGGAGGCTCCAAAGGAAAGTGTTTGAGAGAAGAGATATTTAGACTGACTACCAAACTGAAGGTCTACAGAGGTATTGTGCTGACCTCATTGTTGTATGCCTA
This sequence comes from Phascolarctos cinereus, assembly GCF_003287225.1. Lineage (NCBI taxonomy): Eukaryota > Metazoa > Chordata > Mammalia > Diprotodontia > Phascolarctidae > Phascolarctos > Phascolarctos cinereus. The sequence goes on along the minus strand of NW_027555958.1, from coordinate 386,523,837 downwards.
TGTAACCTAAACAGTACACTAGTGCCATGCTAGGAAACTGAATCACTTCCATTTTAATTGTCTTAGGAAGATTCTGAAGATCACCTGGCAGGATAAGGTGCCAGACACTGAGGTCCTTTCTTGAACTAAACTGCCAAGCATTCAAACTCTACTGCAGAGAAGGCAACTCTGATGGGCTAGTCATGTTGTTCAAATGCCAAATATACACTAGTCTAAAAGACTATTTTATGGAGAACTCACTCAGGGCAAGCACTTGCAAGGTGGTCAGAAGAAGTGATACAAGGACACTCTCAAGGCCTCTCTGAAGAACTCTGAAATTGACTGTGAGACATGGGAGACACTGGCATAGGACTGCCCAGCATGGCACACCCTCATCAAAGAAGGTGCTGTGCTCTATGAGCAAAGCAGAATTGAACTAGCCCAAAAGAAACACAAGATGCACAAATTTAGAGAATCCACCCCAAATGTTCACATGGAATATTTGTGCCTGACCTGTGGTAGAGCATTCCAAGCTCATTTGGTCTGATTAGCCACAGTTGGGCACATTGTAACTTGACTCTAACAGTGATGTCATTTTGGTCTTCTTTGAGAATGAAGGACAACAACTAACCATATAGCTTGTTTGCACATAGTTGTTAGCACACTGTATCCTCCCTTAGACTGGGAGCAACTTGAAAGCAGTAACTGCATTTTACCTTTCTCTGTATCCCCATGGCTTAGCAAAGTGCCCGACACTGAGCGGGCACTAAATAAATGTTTACTGACTGAGTTCCTCTATCATACTATCCTGACCCAATATAAGGCTCTTTAGATACACTCAGCATCAGACCATATAAGTCTTCCAGGTTTTTCTGAAGTCAACCTGTTCATCATTTCTTATAGCATAATAGCATTCCATTACATTCTTCTACCACAGTTTGCTCAGCCATTTCCCAATTGATGGGCATCCTCTCAATTTCCAATTCTTTGCCACCACAAAAAGAGCTGCTATGAATATTTTTGTACATGTGGGTCCCTTTCCATCTGTATGATCTCTTTGGGATATAGCCCTAGAAGTGCTATTGCTGGATCAAAGGCTATGCACATTTTTGTAGCCCTTTGGGCATAGTTCCAAATTGTTCTCCAAAATGATTGGATCATTTCACAACTCCACCAACAATGCATTAGTGTTCCAATTTTCCTGCATCTTCTCCAACATTTATCATTTTCCTGTTTTGTCATGTTGGCCATTCTGATAGGTATGATGTGGTACCTCAGAGTCATTTTGATTTGCATTTCTCTAATCAATAATGATTTAGAGCATTTTTTCATATGACTATAGATGGCTTTAATTTCTTCATCTGAGAACTGTATGTTCATATCCTTGGACCACTTATCAATTGGGGAATGGCTTATATTCTTATAAATTTGTCTTAATTCTCTATATATTTTAGAAATGAGGCCCTTATCAGAGAGACTGGTGTAAAAATTCTTTCCCAATTTTCTACCTTCCTTCTAATCTTAGTTGCATTGGCTTTGTTTGTGCAAAAACTTTTCAATTTAATGTAATCAAAATTATCCATTTTGCTTTTCATAATGTTCTTTATCTCCTGTTTGGTCATGAATACTTCTGTTCTCCATAGATCTGATAGGTAAACTATTCCTTGTTCTCCCAGTTTGCTTATAGTATCAGCCTTTATATCTAAGTCATGAACCCATTTTGACTTTATTTCAGTATATGGTGTGAGATGTGGGTCTATGCCTAGTTTCTGCCATACTCTTTTCCAGTCTTCCCAGCAGTTTTTTTTCAAAGAATTGGGTTCTTATCCCAGAAGCTGGGGTCTTTGCATTTATCAAATAATAGATTACTATAGTCATTGACTACTGTGTCTTGAATATTTACCCTATTCCACTGATCCATCACTCTATTTCCTAGCCAGTACCAAGCACTTTTGATGATTGCTGTTTTATAATACAATTTAAGATCTGCAATTGCTAGGCCACCTTTCCCTGCATTTCTTTTCATTAATTCCTTTGATATTCCAGATCTTTTGTTCTTCCAGATGAATGTTGTTATTATTTTTTCTAACTCTATAAAATAATTTTTTGGTAGTTTGATTGGTATGGCACTGAATAAGAAAATTAGCTTAGGTAGGATTGTCATTTTTATTATATTAGCTAGGCCTAGCCATGAGCAACTGATGTTTTTCCAGTTATTTAGATCTGATTTTATTTGTGTGAAAAGTGTTTTGTAATTCTGTTCATAGAGTTCCTGGGTTTCTTTTGGGAGGTAGACTCCTAAATATTTTATAATGTCTACAGTAAGTTTAAATGGGATTTCTCTTTCTATCTCTTGCTGTTGGACTTTGTTGGTAATATGTAGAAATGCTAATGATTTCTGTGGGTTTATTTTATAGCCTGAAACTTTGCTAAAGTTGTTTATTATTTCAAGTAGTTTTTTACTTGATTCTCTAGGATTCTCTAAGTATATCATCATGTCATCTGCAAAGAGTGATACCTTTGTTTCTTCTTTGCCCATTCTAATACCTTCAATTTTTTTTCTTTTGTTATTGCTAAAACTAACGTTTCCAGTACAATATTGAATAACAGTGGTGATAATGGACAATCTTGTTTCACCCCGATCTTATTGGAAATGCTTCTAACCTCTTTCCATTACATATAAGGCTTGCTGAAGGTTTTAGATAGATGCTATTTATTATCTTAAGGAAGACTCCATTTATACCTATGCTTTCTAGTGCTTTTAATAGGAATGGGTGTTGTATTTTGTCAAAAGTTTTTTCTGCATCTATTGAGATGATCATGTGGTTTCTGTTGTTTTTGGTGTTGATATGCTCAATTATGCTGATAGTTTTCCTAATATTGAATCAACCTTGCATTCCTGGTATAAATCCTACCTGGTCATAGTGTATTTTTTTGGTGATAAGTTGCTGTAATCTATTTGCTAATATTTTGTTTAAAATTTTTGCATCTATATTCATTAGAGAAATTGGTCTATTATTTTCCTTTCTCTGTTTTGACTCTTCCTAACATGAAGTTTTTCATAGCAGTAATTCTTAGCATACAAAATTTGCAGAGGGTACCTGGAGAGGGAACATGGGGTGGTAGATTTATAGCTGACTTTTAAAGACCTAGGTAAAAATCTTGCCTTAGACTCTGACCCAGGGCAAGTTAATGAACTTGTCAGTGACCCCAGGTATGACAGCAGAGCAATTGGTGGTGTGGTGGTGTGGTGGTGTGGTGGTGGTGGTGGGAGGAGAAGAGTTTAGAGATTAGATGGTACATATTTCACAACTGGAGTTTACTTTTAAGACTGTAAAAAAAATGGCTAGAGCATTATGAAACTGAGGGGGAGGGGGAACATCTCCTCTGTCAATAAAAGAAACAGGTTAGTTATCCCTAGAAAAGATCCAAGCTTAGCAGGGTTTAAACATAGCTCCAAAATAATAAAAAAGTGTCATAGTGATAACCATACATTACAGAAGTAAATTAAAGTTGTCTGCACTTACCTGCTTGAAAAGTTGAAGGTTCACTGCAGTTTCCAAAAATTGCTTCATCAAGCTGGAACGATGCTTTACAAAACTATTCTCACAAAAAGTGATGGGTTCACCCTAAATTTAGACAGAGATTGTAAAGGCATCATCAAATAATCATGAAATTACGGGGTATTTAATATATATAAATGTCTACATCTATAGCCACACACATATATGCATACTTATATGTGTTCTCTCTCTCTCTCTCTCTCTCTCACACACACACACACACACACACACACACACACACACACACACACACAAATGGGTTCTTTGGGATATATGGGCCTCCTTTCATGGAGCTTATAGGACAATGAGAGCGACATATTGTTCAGATCTTATAAGAGAAATGATTGTTATTAATTAAGAAATATGGTTCTTCCCAACAGGATCTGCTAAGTACAATATACTTTTAATTAAATACAGACAAGTTAGGACACCTGATAAGTAAATAGTGATGCTTAATTGCAGTTTCCCTCACAATGAAATTGAACCAGGCCTAAGTAAGGGAAGCACTCAATCCTTGATACTCCCAAATAACAAAATTAATAAAGGCTTCACAGGCTTATTGGTTAGATTTAAAAAATGCACATCATGGCTAATACAGATATATGTTTTGTATGATTTCACAAGTGTAATTGCTGTCATTTTTGCTTGCCTCCTCAGTAGGTAGGAGCAGGAAGGAGGGTGAAAATTTGAAATTAAATTTAAAAAAAATAATGTTCAAAATTAATAATAAAACATGCAGATTGGCAAATACACAATAGATGTCAATTTCATTACAACATTTACATTTTTTCACTAACTATAAAATTCTGATTATTTAGTATTCTGAGTAATAATTTACCTAATGTGCTTATCATAAACTTAATTTTTTTATGAATTGGCTCTTCACTTGAAAGTCTTATCTCTTCTTCATGATTACAAATGCAATTCTAAGTAGACATTTGTTCCCTACATCTGCCTTCACATTTTACTCCATTAATCTACCAATTATTCTTTTTTTTTTACATTTGCTTTATAGCAGAACTAGTAGTCTACCAAATCAGCATAGCTTCAGTGGCAAATACAAACTGTGCAAATTTTATCTGAGTCTATCATTGCTTACCATTCATGTACTTCAAAACTCATCATATAATTCTGACACTGGCAGATCCCTCACTATCTGTAGACTTCTTCCCTAAGTAGACCCTTGACCATCTAACACTTATAAAGACAGATAGTAGATTTAAAAATAATACTGGGGAAAAGTAAAACAATAATTAATGAGTTGCACTGACAACCCACATTTCAGTGTAAATAGGAAAATGCAAATATATTAAATCAGAGTTATATTTAGAAAAATTTAAAAAGTACTATTTAAGGAGCTGTGGAATATACAAAGACTAAATTCAAACTCCTTAGGCCAGGAGGTTATTTAGAAGGAGAGTGAGTTTGATACAAAGTAAGATACATATGAAGAAATAGTGGAAAGCCAGGCTGATTAGTGCCAGGACATAGTGGCCTTGATTATTATTTGGTATTTATAAAAATACCATTCAGTAATACTGGGTCCTCACTCTTGCTAGAAAATCCTTCTATACTTGCCTTCTCAACTCACTATTTCACTCTCTACACCAGCTCTTCTAAACCTTTTCATCCTTTCTCAAACCTCCCCCTTCCCTTACCCTCTAAACTGAGACTCTTCCCTCATATTTCACAGGAAAAAATTGAGGCCACTGTCAGTGACTTTGCTCTTCTCTCCTCTTCCTTATCTCCTATTGTTCAGATGCCTTCCACCACTATCTCCTCCTTCACTCATGTCTCACATGATGACTGTAAGGTACTCCTTCACAAGACTAATCCCTCTACCTGCTTAAGCAATCCCATTCTATCCCTGTCTCCTCCAACAGACTGCCCCTTCTGTAATCCTTACTCTATCACTTATTTGCAATCTCTCCTTGTCTACTGGCTCATTTCTTATTGCCTACAAACATGAACATGTCTCCCTCATCCTCAAAAAACTCTCACTTAATTCTTACATACCCACTATCACCCAATATGTCTTCTACCTTTTGTAGCTAAACTTGAAAAGCCCATCTACAACAAATGACACTTTCACTTTCTTTCCTCTCACTCTCTTCATTCTCTCCTGGGCACTATTTCACTTGGTGATCTCATTGACTCCATGGATTTAATTCCCATCTCTATACTGATGATTCTCAAATCTACCTATCCTGCCTCAACCTATCTGTGAACCTACAATCTTACATCTCTCAACTATCTTTCAGGTATCTAAAAATGGATGTACAATAGATATTTCAAATTAAACATGTCCAAAACCCCCAAAGCACCACCCCTTCCTACTTTCTCTATTACCGTACAGGGCAACACCATCCTCTCAGTCTCTCAGGCTCACAATCTAGGAGTCATCCTTTACTCCTCACTCTCTCTCATCCCAATCCATTACTAAGACTTGTCAGTTTCACCTTTGCAACATCTCTCATATATACCCCCTTCTCTCCTACGACATTGACAAATTGATACAGGCCCTCATCACCTCATACCTGAGTTACTGAAATAGCCTGCCAGTCAGTCTTCCTGCTTTAAGTCTCTCCCCATCCTCCATTCAGTCACTAAAGTGACTTTCCTAAAAAGTAGGTCCAATCATGTCACCTCTCACTTCCAACCCAACTTTGATTCAATAAACTCCAGTGGCTCCCTATCCCCTCCAGGATCAAATACAAAGTCCTCTCTTTGGACTTTAAAGCCCAACTTAACCTAGACCCCCTTCTACTTTTCCAGTCTTATCACACTTGACTCTTTGCCACATACTTTTCAATCTAGTAATATTGGCTTCTTGACTGATACATTAACTGGACACACTCCATCTCTTGGCTCCAGGTACTTTCTCTGGCTGTCCCCTATGTCTGGACTGTTCTCCCTTCTCATCTCCACTTATTAGCTTCCATAGTTACCTTTAAGTTCCAACTAAAATTCCATTTTCTATAAGAAATCTTTACCACCCCCTCAATTCTAGTGCCTTCTCTCTTTTAATTTTTTCCTATTTATCTTGTATATAATTTACGCATATTTGTTTGCTTGTTGTCTCTCCCATTAGAATGTGAGCTCCTTGAGGGCTAAGATTGTCTTTTGCCTCTTTTTGTATCCCAACATTTAATATAGTGCTTGGCACATAATAGGCACTTAATAAATGTCTACTGATTGACCCCTTTAGGAGTCTACTGCAATTGATTCGCTGAGATAATTCTCATTAGGTTGTACTCCAAATTTCTTCACCATGTCCCAGAAAACTTCAGGCTGGAAGATTACCTTAGTATAGGAATTCATACCTCCCAAGTATCCTTAGCCCCTCTGGTCCCTCCCCATGATTGGTTCTTGGAATCTCCTGGTAAAGAGGGTGCCTAGATTAGCTATTTCTTCATTCCTCACCAGGTTGCAATCTATACTCCTCTTGCTTCCTGTACTGGATACCTTCTACCACCACTCCTAACCCCACTTTTCACCTTTCTTTCATGTTCACCATTAGAATCTATGTTCCTTGAGGGCAAGTACTACTGCTCTTTTTGTTGGTATCTGTATTCCCCACTCTTAGTATAGCACATGACACATAGTAAGTTCTTAATACATGATTGTGAACAGAACAACTTAATAAGGGTCTGACCACTAGGAAAGGATTTATATAAGATATTTTGGAGGTAGAACTGATAAGATGGACTGTTAGGGACAACAGGAAGTAAAGAGAATTCAAAAGATTTCTGGCATAGCTGATAAGAAGAAAGGCTGCAGAAAAGGGTAAGTAAGAAATTAGTTTGAATGCAATGATGATGACTTTGTTCTGGATTCTTGAATTTGTGATGATGTTGGGATAGCTGGGCAGAGATGTCTACCATTTTGGTAGAAAATATGAAAGTGGAGCTTGGGATAAAAGTCAATACCAGAGAAATTATAATAGACATTCCAATGGCGCTTTAAGTTTGTAAAGTGCCATACTTTATCTCATTTGATGCCCACAACAACTCTATGAGGAAGGTTTTATTATCATCTCAGTTTTTACAAATGAGAGTAATTCAGTGTCCACTGTCACAAAGCCAACGTTAGATGAATGATTTGAACCCAGGTCTTCCTGACCACAAGTATAGTACTGTAATCACTATGAAATGCTGGTCTGGGAGATCACTGTGTGGAAGTAATTGTTGTTGCCTCAGGTAGATGAGATTGTTAAGGAAGGGAGAAAAGGGATAAGAAATGAAATCTACTATCTAAAGGAATATCAACATACAGATATGCCCAGGGTAACATGGCTAGTAATCATCTGAGGCCATGTCTGAACTCAGAAAAAAGAGTCTTTCTGACTCTAGGCCTCACACTCTTAGATGCCCTATATATTTGTATTTATTTTTCTAAAATTTATTATATATATATACACATATATACACACATATATATGTGTATATATATATATACATATACACATATATACACACATATATATGTGTATATATATATATACATATATACATACTTGTTACATATGTAATTATATATGTACTCATTGTTTCTCCATTAGAAAACAGCTCCTTAAGAAAAGAGATTATTTCATTTTTATTTGTTATTTGTATATATGACAGGTATAACAGTGCTTGGAACTATGGGTTCATAATAAATGCTTACTGATTAATCCATTCTTCAAACCTCAGAAAGTAATCCTTCCCCCATTCTTTTAGCTAAGGACCTAACTTCATACTTTCATGAATAAAGTCATTTGCTGAGAGTCATCTCCCAGTTCATGACTAGCAATGTTTTTACTAGATAGTATTCTGCCATCCTAGCTTTCTTTTGGTTTCCATGCAGTTTGTTTTTATAGCATTCTGAAGAGTTATTATAGACAGGAAAAACTTATTATTCAAAAAAATGATATTCACCCTGCCACAAATATATTTTTCAGATGTCAGTTTATTAAGTTAGAATAGGTCAAAAGACAAAACCTGGAAGAAATTAGATTTAACAGAAAAGAAATTAGCAGTAAAAATTACATTAACAATGAAAAATAATACAACTAGTTTATTTTTATGGTCTTTCTAGATACATTATTAAAATGTTAAGTGTAACAGAAGCTGTTCAAAATCTGACAGCCTGTCTAAAAAGTTTCCGAAACTGACAGATATTTTTAAAAACGTAACTGTCTGATTTCCACACGGGGTGGCAGGGGTAGGGAAGGAGAGGGTGGGATTCAGGGGTCCTCACCCCTGGGATAATCCCACCCCCTCTAACTCTAAATTTTCTGATCCTATGATCCAATCAATAGGACTAAAAGTTACTATTATTATGCACATTATATGCATATGAGTATATACATACACAAAATCTATCACAGCCACTGTTCCACAATCTGTAACTAATAGACTCCATTTCCTTCCTAAACATCTACCCCTTACTATTCTATAAGTGGATAAAATTTTGGCTGGTTAAATCACTAAGAAAAAATATGTGAATATAATAATATTTTCAGGAAAGACAAGAAAATCCTGATATAATTATTAGTCTTTTATTACTTCATATGCTCTTTTTTTTTAATAATATGGTAACCCTTTCTTCCATGGACAATTTTATTAATGAAAGGGACAGAAAAAAGGACAGTTGTGAGAAAGACATTGAGAAGGGAACCCAGAGAGAAAAAAAAAACAAAGTATAAAAATGACTGAGTAAAAATGACAGCTTCTAATTTGACTGATATGAGGCCTTTGAGTTTTAGAAATACTGATACCTAGAATTAGTGATTATGGACAAATGTTTGTGGCCTAGCTGTGATTTGACTGGTAGAAATGTGAATTCTGTTTTCTCATGAGATAGAGATGAATATTTCACACAAGAGACTGTACTCTATATAAGCAGAATTGGTCAGGATCATATCTTTAAATGCGTAAGAAGAGACCTCAAAGCTGGGTCTGAGAATTCTCAGAAGTGGAACCAGAAGAGAACTTTGCTCAAATCTGAGAAAAGACCTCAAAGGTAAGGTGAAACATAGCTGGTATCCCTTCCAAAATGGTGGTCATGAAGAGGTAATCACAAACAGGAAAGGAGAGCTCAAGGGCAGAGGTTTCCTGAGGAAGCAATGCAGCAAAGGAGGAGAAGGGGAAGTCTGGAGAGAGTACAGGCAAGAGTAAGGTATTTAAAAACTGATAAGAATTCTTTCTATTGTATGCTTTTGGTAAGTCTTTCAGCAGGATTTTGAAATGACTATTCAAATGCCATCATGATATGGTGCAGTGGAAAGAGTTTCAGAATAGGAAAAATCAGAATTATTATAAGACCCTAATTCTTTTACTCTCACATTTACTTCTAATGATCTGTTTGAGCCAGGTCAAGTTTTTGGAACTCTTTGGGTCTGTTTCTATGTGCCTGAAATAAATAGGGTTGATGGATAACCCTAAATTCTTTCTCAGGTTAAAAGTACAGTTGCAATAGTGGTATGTATGTGGTTTGTTTATTTAAAGGCTGGCCTATTCAAAATAAAGGTACTCCAAAATCACTTAAATCATGCTATAACCTTGGGAAAGTCATTTTTGTCTCTTTGGAATCTATTTTATTAAACTATAAAATAAAGGAGTTGAACTACATGATTTCTAAGTTCCCTTCAGGATCTAAAGTTCAACAATTTAATAATTTTAACTTCACCTGTGAATCTTAATTAAAATGAATGAAAGGTAGAGTTGCAATAATTTAAAGGAAATCTGTATGAACATTTTCCTTATTTAAAAAACAGGGAGGGGATGAGGGAAAAATAGGTACACTAATGAACTACTTAGAGAAGTATACTAGTCCAACTATTCTGTAGAGCAATTCAGAATTATGTTGAAAAGGCTATAATGCTATGCATACCCTATGACCCAGCAATACTACTATTAGGTCTATATCCCAAAAAAGATCAAAGAAAAAGGAAAAGGACCTATATGCACAAAAATATTTATGGAAGTTCCTTTTTTCAGGAGTAAAGAATTGGAAATCAAGGAGATGTTCATCAGTTGGGGAACAGCTAAATAGTTGTGTGATTGTGATGGAGTACTACTATGCTATAAGAAATGACAATGCAGGGGGGTGGTTTCAGAAAAACTTGGCAACAACTATATGAATTGATGCACAGTAAGAACAATCAACCATGAAAGACTTGGCTACAATGATCCAAGACAATTCCAGAGGATATATTAAAAAATGCTATCCACCTCCAGAGAGAGAACTGAAGAACTCTGCAAACTGAAGTATAATTTTCTCAGTTTCCTTAGTTCTCTTAACTATTTTTTTTGGAAATATAGCTAATATGGAAATATGTGCTGCAGGATTTCACATGTATAATAGACAACATATTGCTTGCCTTCTCAGTGGATGTGGGAAGGGGTGGAAGAGAGGGAGAGAATTTGAAACTCAAAATTTAAAAAGAAAAAAGTAAACAATAAATAATAAATTGAAATGTTTTAGAAAGGCAAATAGTAACACATCAATATAATAATTCCTTTAATATCAATCTATAAGCTACTTTTAAAAAACCTACTTTCAAAGCCTATTTAATCAAAATTCAATAGAGGTTTTATGTTAAGGAGCAGAAACTTTATTCTTGGGACAAATAAACTAATACCTTAACAAGACACTAATTGTTTTTACAATAATTACATTAGAATTTTCCTCTTTTAATGGGTTAGTATACTCAGAAGGAAATTACATGTACCTTTTAAAGTAATTTATTTATATGAACTCATTTTGACATAAAACAATACACACTGACTCTTAAGCAAAATCTATTTAAAATTCAGATGAAACAATTTAGGGAAAAGAGAAAAGATTATTACTTAAAATTTAGTTACAATGAATTCCTACCTGTTCCTAAGACCCTCTTACTGGTCATCCAGACTACACTAAGTACTTCTGCTATTCTTACAACCCCCAGGCTATCTTTTCCAATCCAATCCCATCCAATCAACATTTATTAAATGTCTACTGAGTGCAAGACTGTGTGTTAGACACGGAGAATGCAAAGACAAAGCAAAAAAAAATTCCTGCCTCCAAGCGTGATTATTAAACTGAGTGGAAAGAACATGTCAATGGGTAAGGATATACTAAATTATCTGAATGGGGACAGATTGTTAATGACTGGGAGATCAGAGGAAGTCTCACATAGGATGTTTCCCATGAGTTAAGCATGTATGTGATTTGTTTATTTAAAGGCTGGCTTAGAGATTGCAAGAGAGAAACAAGGAAGGAGGGTTTTACAGGTATGAAGGCAACAGATAGGATGCTGAGTTTATGAAATAAGCATGGAAAGGTAGGCTGAAATCAAATTGTTAAGAGATTTGGGATGCCAAACTGCTGGAATGGTCTTCCTAAAGTTCAGATACTATTCCATCCCCAAGTTAAATGAAAAACCTTCAAAAGCTCTCCAATGCCTACCAAATTAAACTTGGTATTTAAGAACTGCCATAATGTATTTGTAACCTTTTTTTTCCAAGCTTATCATACACTATGCCTCTTCTTGATTACACACTGTACACAAATTCTACTATTCACCCTTCCCAATCTTTATGCCTTTCCTCATTATGTTTCATATACAAAGAATGACTTCTTCCCATATCTTTGTTAAGTGAAACTCCACCAATGAAGGCTCAATTTAAATGGCATCTCTTCCATCACAAACCTTTCCCAGTCATTTCTTACCAAAAGTGATTTTATTCCTGTTGAATACTGTTGCACTTTATCTATACCTTTGATATTGTACTTCACGCATGTTATCATGTGACAGTTATGAACATTTCATTTTCCATGACAGATTTTAAGATCCTTGAGGGCAGGGACTATTCCTTTTTCATTGTTACATCCTTCACTCACACAGAAAAGGCTACATAAGCAGAGCATAATCTCTGGCATGTTCTACTATTCTGGAAAGGCTTTGACCACAATTGAAAGAACAGATTGCATCTGTACTCCAAGGATCAAAATAATTAAGTTGGGAGATGCTAATCACTAAATAGGCTGGTTATTTGGTAATGAAGTGTTTGGCTATGTCAAATCTCTTGAAACAAAGAAAAATACACATTGGCACTCAATCCTCTGAGGCCTTCTTCTACTTTAGTAGTGACACAGGCAGAGCAGCAAAAAAGGTGGCAAAGGGGCCAGATAATCATACAGTTTTTAAGACCATCTATAAATATTAACTGTTGCTTGTAATATAAATATGAGCTTACTGGTCATGACTAAATAGATATTATATTGGAGGAACTGAATATTATGAAACTAAACTTTCTCTTTGTAAATGAAATTAGAAGACCAAAGTTGTAACTAAATAGAGGGATAGCTCACTGGTTCTCCTTTGGAGAGGTAAATAAAGGAGTTGGCATCATCATTTTTTGCATAATATCTATCTGCAAAAAGACCACTGTGAAGATGACTTCAGTCTGAAGCACAGAGGGGATTAAGAAGTACAGAAATTATATGAAAAATATGGCCCTTCAAACTCAATCAAGACATACTTTTTAATACTTGATGCTTTTAGTGAAAGTTAAACAGAAAAACAGTAAAAAACAGTATGTTTTAAAACACAGTTGAGAAGCAAGAAATGAAAGCATCCAAAGGCTTACAGACAGAAGTTTCATGCCAATATATCATGTGGTAGGCTTCATGATTATACATACCCTTTTCTTCAAGAAGGGAAAGAGGAGGTGCTGGGTAGTGAATATTGACTCACAATAACATCATAAAAATGAAATACATTCAAATACGTATGAAAGACTCGTTAGAGCAATAATAAACATCTATGCCAAGCACTTATTAAGCTTTTACTGGCATTATGCTAAGTACTGGGGATACAAAGAAAAAGCAATAACAGTTCTGACACTTTAGAGACTTTATATAAAAACACACATACACAACACATACAAAGTAGATGGAATGTGGCCCTTAGAGGAGAAGGTACTAGCACTTGTAGGGGGAACAGAAAAGGCCTCCTGGAAGAAGTAGTGATTGAGCTGAATAAAAGTAAGATAGGACACAAAACTGAGATAAGTTCAATCTGATTTATTTAAACAAAAATTACCGGTGCCAAAAACCAGAAAATTGATAAAAGAATAGATGACAATATAGGCTATTACCATTAACTCTAAGGAAGTTTAACAGTTTAAATCAATCACTACAAATGAAGAGAACAAAAGGACAACTCTGTACTTCTCTGAAAGCATAAATGCAACCTTACAACTTGACTAAACTAAAAGTAGTTTATTGTGTTTGGCCACTTACTCTCCTCTGCACATGCTAAATATTGTTTTAATTAATGCAAGCTAAACTCAACTCCACAATACTTATTAAACTGTTACTAAGGGATATGCATGTTCTATTGTAAAATATATAATACATAATATAATGCTAACTTTTTCACCTAATCACAGAATATCATTAGATTACAATAACTTGATACTCTCTATCCAGGTAAAAGAAGTAAGATGCAATATATTTCATTCTCTATCCACTAAAAAAAAGACAAAATGTTATGGCTATTTATAATCTGTAATTTTAAAAAAGACACAAATTAGACATAAAATAAACTAAGAATAATACACTCTTGAATATTATAATGTATTGGAGAGGACAAGAAGATCACTAACATGAAAGATTTCACTTTACAATATTTGACAGAAAATGTTTTTCCTACTATTTTCACCTATTATACTTCTAGAAATAAATAATCTTTTAAGTCCAATTGTTATTTACTTTCATTTCTCCATTTTAATGAGGATCGGTAAGTACCTTAAAATACCTTAATACAACTCATGAATCAGTTCTCGGTCGCATTTTTAGGAATAATGAAGGCTACAATAATGGAAATGAAGAGAAATACTAATTTAAGGGTAAATAATGAAGTACTGAGAAACTGCTTAACATTCATAAAAATGTATTAATTTTAGGACCCAAATAAATAATAGAAAGGGAGTGAAAAATGATCTTTCTCTAAAAAATAACACTTAAAAACACCCCCATCCCCAAATCTTTTTTCAGGTGTGAATGGGGTACATACTTCTCCCCATTTCAAACAAATTGAAAAAAGGGAGAAATGCTTACAGGTTTGTATCTCAATGCATCTCTGTAGGATCCAAACAAAGCAGCCTGAGCCCTAAGAAAGGCTCTAGCTACTCCATCACCCGTAGCTGTAGACTGCTTCTTCAGTTTATTTTTCAAGGCCGAGACCTGTGTAACAGAGAGGAACAGTTAAATTAACACCTCAGAAATTGGTACAGCAAGGTATGAACCCAATCAGCAGGCAAACCACAGTGTCTGCAGGTCAGCCAAAAAATCATCCTCCTCTTTGATAGCTTATCTTTTTAACTGTAGAGAGCACCTGCTGGTTCGTTAATTGAAAGGAAAGCAGGAGATGATGGTAAAGTGCTAATGTAAATTGGTTTATGCTCTCTTTTTTTTTTCCCAAGGCCTCTTGACATAAATAATCTTTAATTATTTTATAGTAAACTGCTTGTGAGCCACTTTTCAGAAAGATTTTAGCAATCATAACATGTGCCTGCTTGTTTGAGATGAAGCCAGTTGGGGATCTTTCATTTATGTACGTAAGGTTATTTGTTAAGGGCCCCCAAGGTTTATTTACCATTTACTTGATTTTAAGTTTTTTTTAATGCCTCATTAGCATGTATAATTTCTACCCATGCATTTGGTCAACCATTATCTGTTACTTAAGATGAATGGGAAGTTTTCAATATAATTGTCTTTATGGCATTTCTCATGCTTTTATTTCCAAAGTGCCTCTTATAAGACAAAACAACACTTAATTTTTTGCCTGATTTCTGAGGTTTATTAATCTTATTTGGCTTGATGATTCAAAATTCAAGTTTTACATATTTTAGAAGATATTTATGATACATATAGCCCTCACTTGACATGATACTTTAAGTAAAATTCCTGACCTAAACCTAATAAAAAATGAAATATGAGAGGAGATAGGTTTATTCACCCTCCAACTCATTCCATCCTCTTTTTTTCAAATTGTGCAATGTTAAAATACTTAGAAAGCATGGAAATTTAGGTCTGTCCACTTGGAAAATATGTACATTCATATTCTATTACTCATCATTACCTCCCAGAGAAATAATTAAAGTAGTTCAATTATTTTTAAATTGATAGGGGAAAAAAGCACAAAATCAAGTTTGTTTGTTTTTTAAATAAGGTAGGTGTATTCTTCCCCTCATAAACCATCCTATAGCCAAAATAGTTTCATTCCTTTCTTTTGAATTATATATATATATATATATGTATACATATATACATGTATATATGTACATATATATATACACATATACATGTGTATATATATATAAAGAAAAATATTTTTTTGAGTTTTTTTATGCAAGCAAGTCATGACTGCTGTTGTAGATGATGACTGTAGTTGAAGTGTCAACCTAATTAACAACTAAACTTTGAATAATGCTAATGAGAAAGGAACACAGCATCAGAGAAAAGACTGGCTCTACAGGTGATAAACCTTCACAGTAGTGACATTTTCCAGTGTAAAGTCACAGTTACTGTGATCTGATCAAAGAAAGAGACCCCCATTGGGTCCAATTATAACCACAGTTTTGAAAAAAATTATTGAGTTATGATGTTCATAATCTATGCAGAAAGGCCTTTACGGTACAGTTCTTCTCCCCATAGCTGTGGTCTTTTCAATTTATATCCAAGCTCCACAGATTCAGATAAAAGTTTAGAGCTTGAGTCATTTAGGCCATGGAGTTGCATATATACTAGCTCTCATTTCAGAGCTTTCAAAAAAAGGATTAAGCTATATTTCAAAAGGTACAAAATGTCTTTTAAAAGATTTTATTAGAGCAAAAGAGTTGATGCATTTGAATGTTTAAAAAAAATGCTGGTCATATGATAGTTTTTGTCCTGCATTTTATTTAAATCTGCATTTTATTTAAATTTATTTCATTTAAAGACTAATGAGTATCAAATAACAATGATTTTATTTTTTAATAAGTTAATCAAGACAATAGTTGACTCTGGTTATACTTCGAATTTGATGAAAAATTATAAGCAGTAAACAAAGGGGAGGGAGAGGGTATTTTTAAAATGAAAAAAAAAAGAGTGAATAAGGCCCTCATAATCTGACCATAAATATATCTTACTCTGCTTCCAAATAGACCTGCAAAAGTTATTGACTTATGACTGTTAGGATGGAGAGACACAAAAGAGACAGGAAGCTTAGTATGTAGCCTAATGAAGCTATCTAAATTCACATGAAAACTATAAAATAATCACAAGAAACCCTAATAGAATGATACCTTGTATTTTCTTATGTATTTTTCTAATACATATTTTCTACCCCACTCCAATGTTAAGCACAGAGCCAAAGGTATTCTTCTCGCCATATAATTTTTCATGCTGAATGGGCTCCCATCAGCAGCATACAAAAATAGATTTGAAGTTATTTCTACATTTCTTTTTCAGAGAACAGAATAGTAATAGTTTAGTGCTCCTTTGTGCTGAGGTCAGTATCTAAAAGAAAATTTGTAGGAAGAACATATGTATTTTTAAAAATCATGCCACTATTTTTGATGTGACATGTTAAAGTCTGACAAAACAATATTGTCAACTGTGCTCTTACCCTAAGCTATATGCTATCATTGTCCACTGTAATTTTCTTTAGCTCTCCAGCAGTTTACATTTATATATATATATATAAAATATATATAAATACACACACATATGCATATAATATACATATAATACATATATAGCCTTCTACACAGTGTCAGCTGTTTTGCTTTTCATATTTTAAAATTTGTTTTTGAAATAATTTTTTTTCCTGAAACTTTGCCATATTTAATAATCCTGCTTTGGAAAATGAGCAGTTATACTTCACACAGGTATTATGTCAAAATTATTCTGACATTCACAAGATGATTGACTTATTTTTGTCATTTAATAAAATAAAGATGACTCATGACTTATAATGCCAAAAGGTTGCAATTGGAATTAATTTGCTTAAAAAAGCCTTTTTTCTTTTTGGTCTAATTGGATCTTCTTGGTAGGAGGAAGACTTCAGTAATGTATGGATTAACAAATGTTCATGCCTTTTCAACTTCTTTTATAAACTTTTAGAGTCCATTCATCCTAAAGCAGAAGCAATTATGACCTGGTACTGAAAGAGTTCATAGAATTCAATGAAAAAATATACAGTGCTATAATTAGAGAATTTACAGCTGAGAGAGAACTGGGAGATCTTTTACTCTAAACATTTTCAATCAGTCAATAATAAATCAATAAACATTTATTAAGTACCTAATATGTGGCCAGGCACTGCGGAGATACAAATGGAGATACAAAAAATAAGTGGTAAAACACAATCCCTGTCCTCCAGGAACTCACAATTTAATGGAAGAGACAACAAAGAAATAAATATATACAAACAAGTTATATACAGGATAAATAGGAAACAATTAACAGAAGGAAAGCATTAAAATTAAGAGATGTTTCATTTTACAGATGGAAATTGATGACTGCAGAAGTGGGTTACACAGTGGAAATGCAAGGAATTGAAACAAGGTCTTTCAGTACTAAATCCAAGTGCTTTTCCATTACATCATATTGCCTCATTCACCACTGCTATACTCACCAAATTTCTTTTTATTACTATTTTGGCATTAAAATATCTGTGTAGAAAATTTAATTGAAACCAAGTAAACAATCATTTATTAAGTGCCTTTTAGATATGCAGTTATGCCAGGCACCAAAGACATGTGGAAAAAGAAATCCAGCATAACTGCCACTGCTTTCAAGGACTTTATATTGTACTAGGAGGAAATCATATGAATAAACAGCACTGCTATACCAGCTAGAAGACTCAGTGGATGGAGCACTGAGCCTGGAGTGAGGAAGAGGAGTTCAAATCCAGCATCAGACACTTAGTAGCTGTGTGACCTTAGGCAAATCACAACCTCTGCCTTAATTCACTGGAAAAGGAAATGGCAAAGCACTCCAGCATCTTTGCAAAGAAAACTGCATGAACAGTGCTATGGTCCATGAGGTAACAAAGAGTTGGACATGACTAAAGAACTAAACAACAGCACCATACATTACAGAATGGTTTAAGAATGACAAAGCCCTCTTCTAACAACAAACCTGTGAGGAAGTTACTGTAATTATTATTAGTCATATTTTACACATAAGGAAAGTAAAGCTCAGAAAGCCCAAGTATTTGCTCAGGGCCACAGTTAGTGTCACATATAGATTTCAAAACTGTTCCTTGTACTGGGGTATCACATTTTCTCTCAACAAACAAACAAAGATTAATTAATATTAGACCTTCATGCAGAGGTTCAGAGTAATGAAGTCATCCTGGGCAAATACAGTTGATCAGGAAAATAAAGAATTGTATTTTCTATTAGATAACAATGAGGGAGAAATGACCTACTACAAATGCTTGCTGATGTGACCTGACTAATAAAATCTAAATGTTTTTCAATATTAAAAAAGCTATAGAATAAAGAAGAGACTAAAGCAGTAAATTACCTATGATAATAAACTGTTCAGTTTTCCACAACCCTGTTTTTTCCCATTTCTTCCTTAAGTATCAAGTTTGTACATTTGACCAAAGCTGACCATTTTAAACCATCATCTTCTTTTGTCCTTACATTTAAAAAAAGCATAATCTTCTGTGCTATTCTAAAATAGACTATATTTTGTGACACAGAATTTCACTTCCTACTACTGCATAATTTTCAGGTTCTCATATAGAATCATTTACTTTTCTCAAAAACAAGCAGTTGGAAAGTATATATTGAACAATTTCTACTGGCCCAAGTACTACTTTTGATCTTAAGTTTAACGTAAAATATGTATATTTCCTATCTAAGGCATCATTCAATTCAATTCAACAAATATTCCAAAATACTAATCATGTGCAAGGCAATATGTTAGACCATGAAGAGAGACAGACAAAGAGTATGTAGTCCTGACCTCAAGGAACTTATATCATACATGGAGAATCCTCAAAGCACACAAATAAAGAGGGAGGGGACAAAAATAACTTCAGGGAAATGAGGAACATAGGGTTACAGTTTTCGAGCTGGAAGGGAACCCAGAGGCCATCTAGATCAACCACTTGATTTTACAGATGAAGAAACCAAGGTCCAGATAAGTTAAGTGATGTGCCCAAGGTCACACAGGTATTAAGAATCAGATGCAGGGTTTTAATCAGGTCCTCTGACTCCACAACACTCAGCTATTGGAAGCAGATGCCAAGTAGAGGCTTGAAGGAAGAATTCTAAGAAGTAGAGACAAAATAAATTTCAGGCAATGGAAAATAGTTTGTCCAAATGCATGGAGACAGGAGATACCATGTTAAATATGGAGAAGTGAGCAGTCATGGAGTTTGAGCAAAATATAGAATATATGAAGGGACACAGTATGGAATTTGATTGGAAAAATTACTGGAAGCCAGATTATGGAAGACTTTCAGTCCCCAAATAATGAGTTTGTATTTTATTCTACAGGCAGTCAATGAGCATTTATTAAGTATGTACTATAGATACAAAGAAAGGCAAAAGACAGTCTCTGCTCTCAATAAGCTCACAGTCGAATAGGGCAGACAACATGCAAACAAAAATGTACAAAAAATATATACACAGGATAAACTGGAAATAATCAACAAAGAAAAGACACTAAAATGAAAGGATATCATGAAAAGTTTTCTACTGAAGGAAGGCAGGAAAACCAGGAGGCAGAGATGAAGAGGGAGAGACTGATCCAGGCACGAGGTCAGTGTCACTGTACCATAGAGATAATGGGGAGTGTAAGGTGTGAGAAGACGAGAAGCCAGTGAAGCGTCTTGAGCAGCAGAGTGACAGAGTCATATCCGTATTTGGGAAAACTGTTTTGGCAAGTCTTGGGAGGATAAATTGGAGAGAGGAGAGACTGGCAGTAGGGAAATGTAGACTATTAAAGTAATCTAGACAAGAGGTGATAAGACCTGAATTATGCTGGTAGCTTTGTGATGAGAGAAAAAGAGATAGATGTAAGAGCTGTCATGGAGAATTTTCATAGAGTTTGAGAGAAAAACACTTGACAACTGATTCAAAAATGAAGGATGAAAGGAGAAGAGTCAAGAACAATCCCAGAGTCTATCACTATTTACTTCTTTTATATTATTTTAGGCAAGACTAAATTACACAATTCAGTCATTTCAAGTGGCTTAATTTACAACAGTTGAACTGTGATATATTTCTTAGCTCACAGAATAATTACTTATTTAGATTTCCAGATTAGGAAAGATATATAAATAGAAAGTAGAAAATTTATTGCTCAAGTTTTATGAAATATCCTGGAAATAAAATCTGTTCAATAAGATCTAAAATCTAGGCAATTACCTCTGAAAGGGTGTCTCCTTATGTGTCCTCTGGAACAATGCTAAACACTTCATCAATTTTCACATCTACCTTCAAACCATCTAAAAGATATTTAGGTTTTCACACAAAATGAATACTTCAAAATCTGAGATCACCAACTTGAGATTTCAGAGGTTCACAGCAGGAAACCTGTTAAAATCAAGACCACTATTTCTACAGAGTTTCATGAAATAAAATTTCTAAGTCTCAAGAAAAAAATAGTAGGATTATATAACTAATAAGATTGTAGTAAGGATCAGGTGAAATTAATTCACATGACAAGTGCCACTCTACATGTAGACATATGTGCATATACATACATAAATAATGCACATATATGATAATCTCTGAAAATACTATAAGAGAATGAAGCATTAAATGGCAGGAAAGAAAGTTAGAACAAAATGTAGTTTATAAATTTTCTTACTTTAACCATAATTGCAAGGCCTTTTCTATTTTTAAATATACACACAGAGATCCTAAAATGTTGGTAAATAGCACTGAAAGCATACTTTTTCAGCTTTTTTTCAATTTCATTGGTATCAAAGTCAGATAAAAAGTTCTTTTAAAATGTGGTTGGTTATAAAATTGATGATCAATTTAAAAATAATCACTATCCATGGAAATAACAGAAGTTGGCTGAGAAATAGAATAACTATCTCTATATGGGTTAATGAGGTAAAAGAGCAATATTTGCTTCTTGAAGATACAGTGACTCGAGAGCTAAATAGAATATTCCCTCAATTACGCTGAAATCTGAATCTTATTTTTTGTCTGACCTGATCATTTCTTGAGAAGGTCATTTCAAAAACTGTTAAACACTAGAAAGCAAAGGTTACAAAGCACAGGTATGACAAACCTGCAACCAATTATAAAATTTTCCAGGGTTTTTTTTCCCTATCATAATTCATATTATAACCAACTGATCCTACTATGTTAAGTATGTATAGAAGTTTAATAAGAATAAATATTCAATCTAATTTGTGAAAATATGGATGACACATGATCTTAAAAGTCATGAAATATAAACTGATTTGCTTGATAAATATTCAAATAAAAAGTTTTATTTAAAAACCTCAAATATAAAACCAGAAGACATTAATTAAGTTATGGATAGGTTACAAATAAGCAATTGTCTTGAAGGCAGCTGTTCAAAATTAGTGGAAGTAGCCAGAATTTCCTCATTTTTTGGAATTATTGGTTTTTTGGTTGTTATAATTTATTTTTCATATCCTATTGTTGTTCAGTTGGTTCAGTCATGTCTGACTCTTCATGACCCCATTTTGGGTTTTCTTGGCAAACATACTGGAGTAGTTTGTCATTCCCTTCTCCAGCTCATTTTTTATAGAGGAAGAACTGAGGCAGACAGTGATTAAGTGACATTCCCAGGGTCACACATCTAATAGGTGTCTGAGGCCAGGTCTGAACTCATGAAGATGAGTCTTTCTGACTCCGGGCCTGTCAGTCTATCCACTGCTGTCACCTATTCTAGTAACACCATTAAACCTGTTTATCCTTGAGAAAGTCTCATAATAACCCTAACCATCTCCTGTCAATGCTGATATGTATACACACACACACACACACACACACACACACACACACACACACACACATATTTTACAGGTGTTATTAATTTATAATGAAGTCTTTAGAGAAGTTTAGCAACTTAATCCCCATTTGGTAATGTCAATGGAATCTCTTTCAACCATGTTCTGGTCTACAGTGATTTTTGGAAAAGTGAGGTTTCACTACATTTCTATCAAAAGGAAGAAATTACATTGTAAGGGAAATTTATATCCAGAAACCAAGGCACCCAACTGCCACTGACTTAGTATTAAATAAGACAGAAAGATTATGGTACTTTAAAGAGATCAGAAGCCTGACAGACATATTTCCTTTTTTATAATGAAACTGGAATAAAAATAAATAAATAAAGCAGGGATAGTGATTGAACCTGTAAGAAATTGCTTCAGTATATAGCATATTTTCATGATTTAAGAAAAGAAGCATGTTATGGTGACTAGGGCATAAATATAGGAGGCAATGTATATAAAGTCATCTTATGATTCTATCATTAATGCTATCTTTTTTCCAGGGTAAAGAATACTGTCCTATCTTAGAGGATATGCTAATTAATTCTTCATAAAATATGATTAAAGAGTGTTAATTTCTTCCAAAGTATTAGTAATAATCATTTTCTCACATATACAAATACTATCACACATAAATTTCTTACATAGAATATACGGCTTATTTCCGGATTGTATATTTAAGTCATCATTCATTTCACAGGATAACAGAATTAGAGCTAGAAGCAACATTGGAAGGGATCAAATCCCACCCCAACATTTTACAGATGAGGAAATTGAGTAAAAGAGTGGTTAAGTGACTTGCACAGGATCACACAGTTAGTGAGTAAATAAAATAGAATTTAACCCAGGCCCTTCTGACTCTAATTCCAGCACTCTATCTACTACTCTACAGCGGACACAGGTTTTCTAGAGATAAAAAAGTTTTAATTTCTCCTTAAATAAACTCTAATGCTTACTTTGCAAACTTGATAATAATCCCAAGTTTAAGTATTTAAAATTTCCAACTAATTACAGCATTTCCTACTTTGTCACTTTATTGAATTAAAAAGAGTTTAATGGAGATATTTCAAAAGAATCAATTTTTAGAATACATATTTTGAAATAATTAAGAAATATATTTCCAATTTATTATTCCAATTTTTTTCCTTTTTAGACTGTGAGCCTATTTCATGTCCCAGCTCTTAGCAAAGTGTCTAGCACAAAGGTAGCATTTAATAAATGTTTATTGACTTTTTGTAGTAAAACTTTAGAAATTAAACATGTCATTGCAGGAAGCAATTGCTTGCTTTTCTCACAAAATTAGTATGTAAAAACAAAATGAAAGGTCAATTAAATTTGTTTTCCTCAACTAAAATTACCCCATATTCAACATACGTATTATACATTTATAACACAGACACACACACACACTCTCTCTCTCTCTCACACACACACAAACTAATAAAAGATAGTAAATTAATGGATAAAAAATCATTTTTATATAACTAAGTATATGTCCATAAAATGTAACATGTAACATATACTAATTATAAATGAATATTTGCTTTAAAATAAGAGAATATTTTATGTTCTAATTCAAAATCTTCAAATATTTGGTCATAGCTATACATTTTTTCATAATGGTTTCTTTATACAAGCCACTAGATTTCAAACAGCCCCAACTTCACAAGTATATTTTAAAAGCATAATTTACCTTGAAAATGCACTCTGAGTAACAGTCATTTATTTTAAAATTCATTCTCAGTAAAGTGGCTGTTTATTTGGTTTTTTCTTTTTTTTTTTTAATGATCCAAATCTACAATGAAATGATGAAATCTAAAAACAAGTGTTCTTGTCAGAAGACAGGAAGCAGTTTTTCCCCCCTCCTTAAGGAAAACAAAGGATTCCTGAAAGCCTTGCCCTGATTTATTTCTCCAATTTGAAATAACCTTAGGAGTAGCGGAACTGCTACTGGCATGGTAGTATTTCTAACAGTCAATAAATCTAAAATATTATGTGTGAATATTGGAATGAAGCCATTAAGAAGATTACAGCATGCAACACAGCAGAGGGTCCACAGGAAAAAAGGACTGGTAATTCAGGACAACTGTGACCACTGACCTTTGAACAGTCAAGACCACTGGTCAATCTGACACAATAATAGAGTTCACATGCATAGAAAGTCATCTACCCTGTAAGTATTATTTAAATGCTTTGGTGAATGATTTAAAAAGGACCATTTTAAATCTCAAGTAATTTATTATACATCAGACAATACCAATAATACTCATTTTCAGGTTTTTCTTTTCATTCATTAACAGGAAAATCTACTAATATCTTCTCATATTTTTATTAGATTAACACATATGATTACTTTTAAATATTTTTCCATTATACAAATCAAGATGCAATGCTTTTTATCACATATTCTCTAAGTAGTTGGGGAATACTGATGAAAATTTTAAATTTACGGGGGTCACTCCCACAATTGCCTGGATTGTTTTCAGGACCAAGTGATAAGGTTTCCTTCAACTTTAGTAGATTGTTCTAATTTCACATTATAGTTTTTGCTATTTATGTAATCTTCAAGAGACATTTCTATAAGTTTGTGGGCCTTGCCTCTAAGAATCTAAATGATTTATATTTTCACTTTTTTTGTGGTATGGCTTTTGACCCAACTTTATGATATCTGAATTCTCCTTATTAAGACTTTTATGATATTTAAACAAAATCTCTTATCAATAAAACATTAGCTATCATTGTATATAATCAGAGCTTTATATTTTTGTGGTGTTTCAGTCCTATATATGTTTACATGAGTGCTTTTAACAAACAAGTTAGTTACATCAAGAATGAAGTTTCTCTTCTTTATAACTTAGTAGGAAAGACTATCAAAACATAATTCTCAAAGGAAATATCATCTATCAATAAAGTGACTACAATAATTTTAATACTAAACATAGAAAAACTGAACTTCATTTTTTACAAAGCACCCATATTTTCTCCTGAGGGCATTACAATGGGAAATGTATACCCATGCAGAATATATTCCTAAAGCTGAGATTGAATTTTCACTCATTATTTTCTCCATTCAAATAAGGCTACTTTGATGGAGTTCTAATGAAAAGCTGTAATCATTTCTAGCAGCTTATGCAAAATTTTTATAATGAGCAAGTCTAGATATTAGAAACTAAAAAGATAATTTCATTGGTTTAGATTTTGATAAAATCAACATGAATTTTACTGCAGTGCAATGAACTGATTTAGTTTTCATTTATTGCAAAGTCAGCTAACATTAACATGGTAGTAATTTATTAGTAACTTAGATTTGACTTTGAATATTTCACTCCCTAT
This sequence comes from Phascolarctos cinereus, assembly GCF_003287225.1. NCBI lineage: Eukaryota > Metazoa > Chordata > Mammalia > Diprotodontia > Phascolarctidae > Phascolarctos > Phascolarctos cinereus. Next base: position 386,497,944 of record NW_027555958.1, on the reverse strand, counting down.
TAAGCTAGGGGAATAATAATTATCAGTATTCTAGTATGGGTCCAAAATCTTAAAATTCATCTAGTTAAGCTCCTTTAGTGTATTTCAAAGCATTTTTTCTATTATATTACATTTTAAAATGCTCCCAAACCATTATAAAACACCAATTTTACATACTCTTGAAAAATATGAAGTTTTATACAAATGCAATGTATTATTATATTCTATTATTCCATTCTAAGACAAGCAACCCAACACACATAAATATAGAAGCAATGCCAACATACTTTTCAGTTCCATGCTAGGGAAGAGAAAAGTGAAATGCACTTTTAGAGACTATTTAACATGAAATACAGAATATGTTCCATTATGAGCCTCAGACAAAAAAACCTCTGAAAGATCAAAGACCAGAAAAAAACTGGCACTTAATTTATCAGCCTTTACAGACAAAAGACAGTTTTCGTCATTTCAAAAGGATCAGATGTCTTTTATGACAAACTGGGTTTGCAGTTTAATTTACAAATAGAATTCTAAGTAAGCAGTCTTTGCTCTTCCAAAGTATATGACAAACAGTGTAGGTTTTCATTCATGCAGCCCTCAGCTGGATAGAAAAGATTAAAATAAAACTGAAATAATTTAGAGAAAACAAATAAATGTTTCAGAAAGTTGAGAGAGATCAAAGCCAGAATTTTCTGACCCCAACTGTACAAGCATTTCTTATTATATTGACCAGTGCCATCAGATCATTAATTAAAAGGAAAAGCACTGGCAGGTGGCAGGGAAGCAAAAGCCGATAATTGGCCCCCTTCTTCTTCTTGCCTTCAAAAACTCTCTCGTTCTTTTGCAAGACATGCCACTAGGCAGACAGAAATGCCTACTTTGTAATATAATGATTAAGATGAGATGAAGAGACTTACGTCTAAAGCAGCTATGCCTAATGAATGCAGCTAGCTTTGTAATTATGATCTTGCTTTTAAAATAAGTAATGTGATGTTCCATTCAATGTTTCCTCAACTGTCAAAAAGGGAAAATATTTTAAATATGGACTTTAAGACTGATGCTTTTGCCTTTACCCGACTCATAATAATTTTGCTTTTATATCAGGTACAAAAAAGGGCAAAAATAACTACTAATAATTCAAAGACCCTGACGAAAGCATACACACCCTTTATGATATAGCCTTCATACTTACCACTTCACTTGGTAGGTTGTTCAGGTCATTAAATGGTGTTTCCAAAGTGTTTGTGTCAACATTTAACATAACCACATCCTCCAATGATTTATTTTTCACTCTCTGTTCAAAAATCACATACAACTATGAATAAATACATTTTCTTTTACTTGGCACAATCTGAATCTGGAAACAGAGATGATCATTATTAAATTATGTATCAAGGTAATAAGATTAGTGGAACTTGATCATATTTTTTAAAACTCCTAAAAGTCTTCCTTTCCACCTAAGAAACCTTTAAAAATTATGAATTTTCAAGAATTATGTTTTAAGATTAATTTATGCATTTAATAAAATGATCTGGTTTGAGGACTACTATACTATTTTGAACTAGCAGTAGTTAAATTAGAAATTATAATACAGCTTTATAAAACAGATATGCATAAATCATATTGCAAAAACATCAAGGACTTTAAAGTTTAATGCAAAAGTATAACACCAGCATTTCTTTCCCCTTACAAATAACTGAATGAAAATGTGAAACAAGAATTCTTAAAATGGGCCTATGAATTTTTTCAAGCTGATAACTGTATTTTAATAGAATTGCTTTCCTTTATAATCATATTTATTTTATGCATTTAAAAACATTAGGTATCTATAGCTTTCACTAGAATGCCAAAGAGTACTCATGTATGTGTACACACATATTGAGAACTCATAATCTAGGGAAATTTACAAAAACATAACTGAATTGAAAATTAAAACCATCACAGGACTTTAAGAAATATGTAAATAAGAGTAATACTTAGGTAAGAGTAATATCAAGCAGCTAAAGTTGTAAATATTGATATATATATATATATATATACATATATATATGTGTGTGTGTGTGTGTATATATATATATTATACATATATATATATGTCATACTATAAACTTCTACATAAAACAGTAATTGCTACAATCATGGGTACTGTAATTTGGGAGGACAATTTGAAAATCTGGAAATATTTGCTATTTTTTTCTTCCCTTGAATGCACTGCATTAATACATTCCCCCCCAAAAAAAATGCTCAATAATCCACAAATTAATAGATGTACACAGTGATTAGGAAAGTATCTTGAAGATGAGGAATAAAACAGCAGAAAGAGGGGTATGGGAACAGAAATGTACATAAACCTCATGGTTAGCAATAATATTGATGAGTGTTGCAATAAAATATTTTTGACATGGGTTTATAAGAATTGACCTTTGGAGAAGAAGATTCAAAGAAATAATAAAGTGACTTAGTCACTTTTGTTAAAATGGTCCAACCAATTGAGCCTTTGGGCAAAAACCTTAATTCACAAGATCATATGCTCCTTTTTCCTCCCTTACTATAAGTAAAGTTAATACTATATTTTCCTACTAAACTAAATTGTGCTGTCACCTCTGTTAAAATTGTAGCAATGCACTTTTTGTGCATCTGAATAGTGCTATTATGCTTTTTCAGCATTTCTAAGTATAAACAGCCCTTAGTCAACTGGAAATCTTACATGATATTTTCCCAAGACACTATGATAAAACTGTTAACGTTATTAATTTATTAAATGTTTCATACAATAAACTGATTGGACCAATTAAAAAAGTTAAGCCAAGAACAAATCTCCCAAAGTAAAAATGCTAAGTTTATCTTAAAATGTATGGTTCAACCTTTTGCACCAAGTCATGACTGGCCAAATTTTTTGGGTAAAAGCTAAAATGTACTTGCTGACATTCTCCTACCACACTCTCAACACATTTTTTAAAAAGTCTCTTTAACAGAACAATATCATGAAAATTAAGATACTATTCTCTCTTGGAGCATCAGTCAATAAAGAAGTAAAACTTTTGGTAGCAATGCTAAGATTTAAAAGTCTACAAAAAAAGTTAGTCCCTTCGCTTTCTTGGTAAAGGGTAAATAAAATAAATATCTTAGTAAGAACATAATTAGCAGTATTTTGATATGTCCAAATATAATTCTTAAAGATAATAAAATTATTAGTATTTAAAAATTTATCTAAGAAGAAAACATTAATTTAATTTTTAACATTAGTCTGCTTAAAATATAATTTAAAATGTCTTATGAAATTTTGAGTACTTTTTAAAAAGTTTTAAATTGGGAATTAGAGGAAGTATATAGAAATGGTTAACTGAAGAGTATTAAATGAATCAAACAATTCTGAAAAAAATGAAAATGGTATAAAGAAATGGAAAATGCAAGGAAGTAGATAACATTCTTTAGAATTTTATTTGACTAGTTCCTATAAGCTACTAAGGGTAGCTGTCAAATGAAATTGAAAGACTCACAAATGGAAACAAAAGTACAAGATATTTTAGGTTAAGGTAAAGGAATTTAAAGAAAATAGAGATAAATATGATTTTGGGTTTCTTTTTACAACGTTTTGGTCTAAAACATTTTTGGTATTTGTATTTTACCAAATTTTATCCACAATTACTCTTACTATCTTTAAAAGGAAATGGGAACACAGAACCTTTTGACATAAAGCTCTCATATAGTGAAGAAAACAAATGAATTTACATGAGTAAGAGAAGAAAAAGTGACCTTCTGATACAAGGCATAGAAAAGAAATGGTTATCTTCTTTATAACTAATGAACGAATTTTATATTAGGAAAGTAAGTAAAAGAATATATTTTAGATGAGGGAACCTCAAGTACTGAAGTAGAAAGCTTTTTTCACACAAAATCAAAAGCTTAATGCTTCCTTAAAGTGTTGCTGTAAACGTGTCTCTGCAAACATGCCTTAATGGCAATAAACAACACAAGGGCAACAGTCACCTGTCCTTCTGAAAACAGGCCAACCTTCCCTTTATGGTTGCTTGTTCATTATTGTGGAATGAGAAAGATAAAACTACACCTTTGTAGCACCGGCTTGCATCCTGCCAATCTCTCCAATGTCTCTTGGAATTTGCTGTTTCCCCTAGTCTTGTTTTTAGAGGCAAAGCAAATACACAAAGCTTATGTTTTATTTTTACTTTGGAAGCAAATTTGTATCAACATGTAAAACCACACTGTCTTCCTTTCCTCATAATTACATATAAAATAATCAAAGGAAAGATTTATAAAGTGCTACATTAATTTCATGTTTCTGTGGGTAACTAAGTTTAGATGTCTCTAGAGAAATGGTGAGATAAGTTTGAGTTGATTTGAGGAAAGAAGAAAGCATATGATAAGAGAATGATTTTCTTCTCCTTCAAAAAAAATAGGCTATAATTGCAGCCAAAAGCAAGGAAATATACCAAGCTAAGGAATATTGTATTTGTAAGCAGCAATATCTATAATTCAATTTCAAATACAATTCATTCAGTTTTTATGTTTTTATACTTTTGTATTGTTCTAAGGGAAATGTTAGGCATATCCCATAATGTGACAAATAAAATGTGAAGACTTTATTTTAAGATCAGCATGGTAAAAAGCATATTATCTTTCAGGACATAATACCATTATATCAATTAAGAAGTTAATGTCACATAAGTGGCCAAACAAAATTCTTGAATCTAAAAATGCACCTTCAGTAACTCTTTATCCATATCACAACAAAATAAGTTTACATTTTGTACAAGGCTAAACTAATGCTGCACAAGATTCTGAATCATGAGTCAGTTATTTCTTGAAACAATCTTTAAAAAATGCATTAGAGTTCACTCCTACCTATTTATGTTTTGATTTATAAAATTTTTCTTGACACATTCACAAGTTGCATGATTATTTTTAAAATAATCAATATAAATAAAAAATTGGAGCAGTAAGATTTTAAGCTTTATAAAAAGTTTATTACTTTATATTAAATTGGAGAAAGGTGATAATTATGTTAATATGTTAAATAATACATGAACTATTTCTATAAAATCAGTGCAGCAACCTAAGAAAGTAAAGCTCCAGATTTGGAATAAGGAAGACCTGAGTTCAAATTCTGCCTCAGAAACTTACCAGCTGTGTGACTCTGCCCACATCACTTAACCACTCTAAGACTCAGTTGCCTTACCTGTAAAATGGGGCTAATACTAACACCTATCTCTCAGGGTTGTTATGAGGCTCAAATGAGATAACATGTATAAAACACTTTATACAACTTAAGTATGTGTATGTAGAGACACACATACAAATACATGTTGTATGTATGTATATATACAGGCAGTTAGGTGGCCCAGTGAGTAGAATGCTAGGCCTGGAGTCAGGAAGACTCATCTTCGTGAGTTCAAATCTGGCCTCAGACATGAGCTGTATGACTGTGGCCAAGTCACTTAACTCTATTTGCCTCCGTTTCATCATCTTTTAAAATGAGCTGGATAAAGTAATGGCAAAGTACTCCAGTAACTCTGCCAAGAAAACCCCAAATGGGGTCACACAATTGGTCATAACTGAATAATAAAAATATATACATACGTATTCCAGCTCTTATTAAGATAATATCTATTAAAAATAAATTTCTAAATTATAACATACATTTCAGGCCTTGCATTATATCCCAAATGGAAAAAAAAATAACAAAAAGACCTACATTGCACAAGAACTGAGCTAGCAGCAAATTTCACAAGCCAGGCCTTCTACTGCAAAAACTGCCAAATGAAACTATGGAATAAGCAAGAAGAATTTCTGGATTCATCTAAATTGAGTAACGGGATGTATAAGCAGAGAATATGAAGCTAAAAGTAAACTGAAATTACAATAGGTTAAATTAATTTTTAAAGTTGAATAGAACTGTGCAAATAGGCCATTTGGAGAAGGATTTGATTTGCAAGGTATTATTTTTTATAACACTTGATGACCTCCATGGGATATATCTTAGGTTCTGGAATCACAAACAGAATAAAAGAACATAGAGATAAAGTTCTCTCTTCCCTCCCTCCCTTACGATGCTAATCTTGAAAGAAGTCACTTTAAGTCTCAGAGATAAAGTCGTATGTTTCACTACCTAGTTGACTCAAATTGTCAGTTGTCAATTGTACCTTCTTTGTGTTAAGAAATATGATACAGAATTATAAACCCTCTCCTACTCCCAAAATGCTTCACATTAAGACAATAGGAAAAGTCATGACATTTAAATAACAAGGTTGTATAATAAAACAATAGAGCAGCTAGGTGGCACAGGGGATAGAGTGCCAGGCCTGCAGTTAGGAAGACTCATCTTTCTAAGTTCAAATTTCCTCTCAGATCCTTACTAGCTGTGTGACCCTAGGCAAATCACCTAACCTTGTTTGCCCCAGTTTCTTCATCTATAAAATGAGCTGGAGAAGAAAATGGCAAACCATTCCAGCCAAGAACACCCTAAATGGGGTCACAAAGAGTTGGACATGACTGAAAAACAACTGAACAACAACATAATAAAACAAAATATAATAAAATGCATATTGAAAAAGTAAACTTCTAAAAAGCATTACATTACAGGGCACAAAGTAAGAAATGTATTGAATATGCTATTAAGGCATAGGTCTGCGTGTGTCTTACTTGGGAAAATCAATTCAAAAATAAGTTATAAAAGATATCAAGTCATTTTTAAGAAACAATATAAACATAAAAATTACTTTATTAAAGATGAAAAATTTTAAATTTCAAATCATAACTTTTATACAGGATATTTTAATATTTATGTGCTTCATATCTTGAAAAATAGTCACTGTCATTATGTTAAATATCTTAGTACTTGAACAACATCACAAAAATTCCTATGCAAACACTCCAAATACAGGAGCTGAAATTATTTCAAAACTAAATGATTTTTTTCAAGAAAATAAATCATTATGACTATGATTTCAGGATGTAGTTTAAGTCTGAAAAAAATACTTACCTCTATGAGGCTGGAGTGAACTCCAATCAGGTATGGCATTGGGGCACTAAATTGAAATATACACATATATACTATATTAAAACTCAAACTATAGTATAAGTAAACTAAGAAACTGTAGAAACATTTATTAAAATGTCCTTTTATGTTTCACATACACTCAAAATCATCTTAAAATGTCAATAAAACAAAGTCAAGCTCTATTAACTAAAATTCATTAAACCAAGGTTTTTAGGAAACACATGAAGGAAGAGCAAGCATTCCATTGTGAACATTACATTTTTAAAAACTGAAAATTTTACCTGAAAATATCATCACTGGGCTATAACTTGAGTTGAATTATTTTCTATAAAATGTCCATTATCATAGCCTAAGAATATTTTTCTGTACAATGCACATTATCATAGCCCAATTAACTGACAATTAAAATTTTCTTTTTTTTACTGTATTTTCTATTAAATTTAATTCTAATTCCATAGATATGACTGTATCTTTAAAACATGCATATTTCTCTTCCCACCACTTCCCCTGAAGTACTTTGTAAACTAGAAAGTTCTACACAAATGTAAAGTATGATTAATAAGTGTTTACTCTTATTAATGATGGTGTGGGTACATTATGACCTGCCCTGATAGAGGAAGTTATCTGCTCCAATAAGATACAGAACCACTGTCTTATTTTAATTGTTACCATCGCTTCCTATCTGTTGTCATTTTTTCATCCATGCTACTATAGTATCTCTCTTCCTTCTAACTTTTAAATTATTTTCTCTCAGGTTTTCTTTTGATATCAATGTCATTTTGGGGGTGAAAAATTATTTAGCTATTTTTAAAAATGCTTGAAATAATCATGCTAGTGGGTATGAGCTTAGTCTTAAATTAAATATAAAGCACCAATATTTAATATCAAGTACAAATATGAAACTTTCCCCCAGGTATTAATAATCAATTTATTAATTAAGATGGCCAATAATCAATAAATTGATGGTCATTGGTTTCTCTCTATAACCAAAAATGCCAAGGGAGACTCTGAAACACTTTAAATTGGGTGTGTTCCTTTTGATAAGGAACTCCCCTGACAATTGAAACTTGATCCTGATTGTTGAACATTTAATGAGGAGGTGAGCTAGGAAATCTTCAGTTCCTTCCACTGAGAAAGTGGCTTGATCATGAGACCCAGAAGCCTCAAGTCATCTGGGCAGGGGAAGCCACTCTGGCTAAGTTTTCTTCTTCATGAGCTTAATTAAGATTGCCCTAAACTCTAATAGAGAGGCTCAAAGACAAAAATGAATCTTTTAACTTTACATTTTAAAAACAATACCTTATACACACTATATAGTATGCTTATTTGAGAATGGATAGGTTTTTACACATGGACTGTAACAAATGCAAAGAATTCTTATTTACAAAGTAATTATTGACAAGTATATTTCAAAGAATTCTTAAATAATGTTTAGTGTAAACCTTCATTCAAAATGGGGTGGGGGAGTGAAGTTTTCCTTTTCTCAAACAATTTACAGAATCATTCCTAAAATAATTTTCATTGTTAAAATATAGTAGCTTTCCAAACTCTATCAAGCCTGTTTTCTGCAGATCTTTACCCCATGTTGCAACTGCTAGAACCTTTTTTTCTTAGATTATTTTCCAACTACTCAGTATGTGTCTTGTACATATCTACTATTTGTAAGTTGTCTCTCCCATTTGAACCTTATGAGGGCAAGGACTGTTTTTTGCCTTTCCTTATATTCCCTGTGCTTAGCATGGTACCCATCACATTACTAAGCTCTTAATAGATGCTTGTTGACCAAGCAATCTAAAGAAAACAAGCTTTGGGAAAGTGAACTCAACCCTCTAACCCATGTGTTAGAGTCAACAAAATTGGAAATTTTTAATACTGAATAAATCTCTAAATTGTCTTGACCTAGCTTATCTTTGCTTTTTCCCTTTAATTTTCATGAAAAAGATCATTTGGCACAGATAAGTGTCGAGGATGTTTTCCTTGGTTAAAATATACCCCTGAAAGTTGAGGGCTTCTTCTTCACAGAAACAGGGGACCAAGGGTGTAGAATGCCATATATAATGTTAAATATTTTCAACATGTTATTTTCTAGAAGTTTCCCTTCCCTCTTTTTTAAGTCTCTGTTATAAGGGATTGCTTTGCTGGCAGGGAAAAAGAAAGGGATAGATTGAGAAGTGAAAATGATAAAAAATAAATTATCTTACAATTTTCAAAAAAAATGAAAGCAAACTGAAGAACTCCATGTTGTCATTGACATTCTTGACAGTGCCCTATATGGAATACTCTGAATCCAGCAGGGAATAATATGTATGAATATGTATCAATCTTCTTTTGCTTTAAATAAAAATAACTGGTAATCTTTCTAGCCTTAGTTCTCAAATTAATATTGTATCTGGAATTATACAGGAAAGGGGATAAGGTATAAAAGATGAGCATTTTTCACTTTCTGGGACCACATTTAGACAATTTCCACAAAGTAAGATAGACAAAATTCCATGATCTTCAGTGACTCAGGACACTGCTACTTCCTCCTCACTGCTTAGAAAAAATATGAAGATGAAAAATATACATTACCCTACATATCACCATGAAAGTGCCTAATTTCCCTGTGAGATGGAAAACCTCACCAAACAAATACTGTCAATATTATTATAATACTTTCTGTGCATTTTGTCTAAATATCTTTCATATCCTTCTAGGAGAATGTAATCTCCTGAGGGCAGAGACTGTTTTGTCTTCATCTTTTTATCCCAGGTGTCTAGGCGTACTGTTATAAACACCTAATGAATGTTGAGTTGAATCTGCTGACACAGGAAACTCTCATTGTCCAATTTAAGAGGGATGAAACATCACTGAAAACTGAAATGAGCTGACAAAAAATTAATCAATAATAATAATAACAATGTAACATTTAATTAACTCTAATATTAGTTTTAGACAGCTAGGTGGCACAGTGGATAGAGTGTCAGGTCTGGAGTCAAAAAAGACTCATTTCCTGAGTTCGAATCTGGCCTCAGACACTTACTAGCTGTGTAACCCTGGGCAAATCATTTAACCCTGTTTGCCTCAGTTCTTCATCTGTAAAATAAGCTGGAGAAGGAAATGGTAAGCCACTCTAGTTTCTTTGTCAAAAAATCCCAAATGGGGTCACAAAGAATTGGACATGACTGAACAATGACTAAGTGACAAATGTCAGTTTATAAAGTGCTTTCTGCACACAAACCCTATGAATATAACAGCATAAAAAACAATATTAAGCACCTTCTATGCCAAGGACTATGCTAAATATTAGGGATATAATGCAAGAGTCACTATCAACCATGAAAGACTTTTTATCCTACAAATAGCATCATTTCCATATTACATATGACAATCTTGGGCTTAGGTCAAATGACTTGCCCAAAGTCATGAAGACTAGGCAATATCAGGACTCAGAAACATTGTAAGCACATATAAGCACATTGACTATAAGCACAGTGATTTTTTTTCATTATGGCCTCCGAGGTTGAAGAAATGTTAAAAATATAATATTTGTATATATACTCTCTTAATTACTTAGTGATTTCAAATGCAATAAGCAGAAACATTGCAGGTTAAATATCCAAATAATATGCCATGTAAGGAGCTCTAAAACTCTACAATTCTGGTTCTAGCAACTAGTAACTAAAAACCATCGATACTAATAGTCTAATCCCATTACCCTTGTGGAAATTCAAATGGCTTAATTTTATATAAATTATACAGTAATGGAAAGAAAACTAGTCACAGAGCCAAAAGGTCTGGGTTCAAGCCCCTGTTCCAGTTTTTAGTGACCCTGGGAAGTTATTTAACTTCTGAGTCTCAATTTTTTCATCACTAAAATACAGATTGGTAACATGCATACTACTCAAGTCATAGAATTGTTGTGAGACAATGCATGTCAAAACACTTTGTGAATTGTAAAACACTACATAAATGAGGTTTCTCATGCAAGTGCCAGTGTAGGAATATATTCACTTCCTCTTATAGCATTCAGCCTAGTGATGCCCGCAGTACAGAAATACTACTCATTTATTAGCTTTGTTTTGCAAGTCACATATCCTATTGACATCTTTGAGATATAAACAACTACAACTGGATTTTATAACGTATTTATCCCTGGTTGCACTGTCCAGTCCAATAAATATTAAGTGCCTATTATTGAGGTACATTAATAAAAAGAAAGACAATATTACTTAGCAAAATTTTTATTTTAAGAAACTGAACTTCATTAGAAACAAATATGTTTCTTTTGAAAGTATTAACAATAAAGGCTGAGGGATTGGCTAATTAAAAAAAAATCTACAGAGACCTCCCGAATAGGTCATAAGCCCTGAAAACTAAACCTGGTAAAGGAAAATATCATGAAAACATCAATAATAATATTACTGGGTGCCTCTACATGTTTTTTCTCACTAATTTCTCACAAAATTCAAAACATATGCATATTAGTACTATAACCATAATTAATCTAGAGCATCATTTTCTGAAATAATTACCATGTTTTGCAGAACATAAAGTTAATTGAAAAATAATTATTTCTTTCTCATGAAGAGGATTGTGTACCTCCTAATGTGAAATTGACTAAATCACATAAAAAGTAATTTTGCAACCCTAACTGGAATTTCCTAATTAGATTATAGTGTTAATAAGTCAGAAGGATATCCTTGGTAAAACAGATGCCTTATCATCAATATGCAAAACTGTCCTGCACTTTTCTTTCAATGAAGTTATTTGCCAAGATTGGATACAGAAGGCATTATGTGACTGCTTTTACAGGTTTTTTGGTAGCAATTAATCTTTATTCAAATATAATTACTATGTGAACAGCAAAATTGGGTGATGGGTATATTTCATTTTTAAGGAAGATGGATTCTTACAAGCAGACCACCCAGGTAGAATACAATCCCGTTAACAGTCTATTTTTTGGTGTGATTTATAACATAATTTATATATTTCTTTAAACACTATGCTCTGAATAATAGAGACTAGTTTATCTTCCTGCAGATGGAGAGCAACCAGTTGGATGGCCATAGTATAGTCCAAACAGAATCATGTGGAGAATAGAATAGAAAACTATTATCTCTTCAAGAATAAGAAGTTGAGATATATGGTCACTTTTCTAATTTCCTAGAATCACATCACCTCAGAAAAGGAGGTAGCCTTTGGTAAGGCAAAAGTGTCTAGAAAATATCTCAAACCATTCAGTAGTTTACAATACTGTCATCCTAAAAGAATTTGTCTTTGGAAGAAGGGTGCTGGTTGTATTGCTCCTACACCTGTAGGGCAAACAATTTTGTCCTGATACACTAAGGAGATGGCTACTAGGAATAGCCTAAAGTTGGCACCACGATTTTATATGCTAATACCTCAGAGGTCTGAGGAAAAGATCTTATTACTTAGGAGTATAATTCTCCTAATTGCAGGAGGGTTCTGACCAAATTAGTATAATCAGAAAGAATACTTATGCTGCTACAATGAACTTTTTTAGTGTTGTAACAGGAAACTACAAATAAGAGAAACTTAGGCAATAAAGTTCTGAGCAGGGTTGATTTATTAGCAAAGGCAGCAATTGCCAATAAATGGGGTCCAAGACTCCTCAGTAACCAAGCACATATCTGATAGTCAAGACAGTTCTTTTATAGTCACAGACAGAAACTCAAAAATAGTGACACCAACCTGGTGTAACAGAAGTGTATCTCACCTCTGATTGGCCCATGCCAAGGTTACTAACCACAAGTTACATCAGTTTATCACAAGGCAGACTAACATCATCTGGAAAATCCAGCAATTGAAAATTTCTTCGAAAGAAAAGGGACCTGGCCATTTATATGTTACTGATTTTTGATAGATTGAAATTTTGTGGTTAGAAAGTCTCCTGAGAGAAGAGAAAACAATGGGTGGAGGGTTGCCTGTGTCACAAGCAGGGAATTAACAGCTGTAGGCTTAAGGAGTTCTGAAGGAATTCAAGTTCATATACTAAGAGATAGATATAGATATAGCTATATAGATATATAAAACAGCTCAATCCTTAATATATAGTAAATTAAGGCTTAATGAAATAATATAAAATGAATATTAATTTTCAATTTTATATTTGTGAGTTTCTGAAATGGGTATATGAAAAACAATTTTCATGTCCTCAAGAGGAGTAGGTCATGGATATATAATATATGTGTGGTATAAAAGGGTCCTTCCCTCTTTATTTGCTTCAATAAAGCACAAACATACTCAAGAGTAAAAAAAAGAGAAAGAATTAGGCTTTACTCAAGAAATTTTTTAATAAATCAATAAGCATTTATTAAGTATCTATTATGTGTCATGAACACTGTTCATCTAAAAAAAATCAAAGAATATATCTGAAAATACATTTTCACTTAATCTTCACAATCACACTGTGAAGTAGGTGCAAGTAGTATGCCTCCATGACCCTACTTTACTAATTAGGAAACTCTGCCTCAGAGAGGTTAACCTACCTATGGTTATGAGGCCTAATTTGGCCTATGTCTCTCCTGACTCCAAGTTTAGCACTTTTTCTCTGTAGCACACTACCTCTATCTACCTTCCTATAAAAAGAAGTAAGCCAAGAACATTGAGCCTCACTCTCAGGTGAGCTGGTCACAAGGAGGGAAGACATGCACATTTTGTGCACCAGCACAAAGGCACACACACACAGAGTTGGATACATAAATATATTTCTTCTCCAAGGGAAATAAGAGGGAAAGGGGAAAAGAGGGGAATGGAGAATTAGAGGGAGATTAAGGGAGAGATGAGTCATAAGCAAAACAAACTTTAAGGATGTAACAATACACACAAAATAAAAATATATTTATAGTTGTTTTTGAGGTGACAAAGAATGGGAATCTGAGGGGTGCCCAGAAACTGGGAAATAGATGACCAAGTCATGGTACATAAATGAGATGGAACACTATTGTTCTGAATTCTTAAGAGTCATGACCCACTAGGATTCCAGAGGACACATGATGGAACATGCCATCTACCTCCTGATAGACGGGAAGGACTCAGAGTGCAGAATGAGAAAAATTTTTTGAACATGGAGAAATTTATTTGATTGACTGTATATATTTGTAATATATTTTGTGTTTCTTGTGTTCACAATTTGAGGGGTAAGAAAGAAGTTGAAAAGACAGATCTTGCTGACTAATACAAAGCAAAAAACTAAGCCAAAATCTTAGACAGCCTAGAGCATGGACTGCTATCAAGGCTATATTTGGGTTCAATGATACCTCAAGGTTCATTGACTGCTCTAAGCCCCCAACTAGGGAGGCCATCTGGCATGAAGTCAGTGCTTAAAGTGATTCTACTAAGCAGCTAGGTGCTGCAGTATATAGAGCCCCAGACCTGAAGTCAGGAAGATCTTAGTTCAAATTAGACTTTAGACACTTACTAGCTGTCTGACCCTGGGCAAGTCACTTAACCCCTCTGTCCTGGTTTCCTCATCTGTAAAATGGGAATAATACTAGCACTTACCTCCCAGGGGTTTTGTGAGAATTAAACAAGATAATAATTGCAAAGTGCTTAACATGGTATCTGGCACACAGTAAGTGCTATATAAATGTTAGCTATCATCATCATCATCATCATTATCACCATCATCATTCTAGGAGACTTCAAGTAAAAAGGTATGGAATGGTAGTAAGATTCAAAGGTTGGTAATACATCTAATGCTACCTTTCTTGGTCATCAGTGGCAGGAAAACTCATGCTACTAAAAACTGAACTTAAAATAATCAATTATGACAGGAAAGGGTAGTAGCACTAGAAAAGACAAAGAACCCTCAGATTTTCTTTATTTAGAGGAAGGCTGTCAGTAGAAATGGTTTTTTGTACTTTAATTTAGAAATTCTCTAAGTTTGTAACTGTTCAGTGAATTGTCTAAATCAGAGAATTATTATATTACCTCTTAAGAGTTTACAGCATTTATGTAGAACATTTAATGTGATACTGAGGTTAGCTGTTGGTATCTACTGCTCTAAGTATTAAGGTATGTTCATGTATTAGAGTTATGTTCTTGGAGGTATGTTTTTAGGAAACTACACTATGTAAAAAAGGCTTTTTTAAAAGTTGAATATTTAAATAAAGCCCAATTAAATAGTTACTAAACATCTATTAAATGCAAGTCTCTTTGAGTAACAAAAATATTTTATAAAGGTAAATTCTTTATGACAAAAAAGACTTTTATACTCTTGCAGGTGTGAAGTTAGTTTACAAAATAATGAGAAGAGCTCTATGTTAAAAGTTAAAAGAAGGCTGTTTCTAGACCTGGCTTTACTGCTAATTAGCTACTTGACTATTCACAAAGTTGTTAACCTGTGACACAGTGGTCAATTGCTAACTCTAAGAAATGCCCTGCCAACTGCCTCTATTTTTCCCACTGATGAAAAAAATCAGTACAGCATTGGTAGGTCATTGGCACCATTACAGAGTGCTGTACCTCCATGTACTCATGGAGGTACAGCTGCGGAAAGCTTCTGCTCAAACCTCTTAACCTTGGTTTGGCTGCAGTATTTTGATAACAAAGTATTTCTCCCAAATGTTATGCCACAAGACACATCTATTTCCTTTGAGAATAACTATTTATACAACTAATCAGAGAAGTTAATTCGACAGAAAAATCATCCAACACCATGTAAGAAGATTAAATCATTTTAAGTATCTTTTTTATAAAGATAAAAGTCTTAAGATCAAAAATGAAGTCTCTGCCCTTACTTTTTAAACGATTTTTATAACCAATAAACATGATTTTAGCAGGTTAAAGAGCAAATTGTAAATTTCTTTTGTTTGTTTTAAAAGATAGCTTAAAAATCAACTACCAGACTGCTTTGGTACAGGTACTCCATAGGTACAGATTTAAGATGTACCTATGAAAAGTAAGGATGTTATGAAGATAATATTCAGTCTTATAGTCTTACACTAAGGGTGAAGGCTGTAAAAGAACATGTGGTCAAAATAGTCCTGAAATAACTCCTATAATTCTAGGCAATCTCCAGGTATTTCAAAATTGAACAAGGGCCCTAAGAACTTGAACAAACATTTTAGCCTTTATGGGTCTCAGTTTCCTCAATAAAAAATGAAGAGGTTAGGCTAGAATCCCTCAAGGGTCCCAACCAATTCTAAAACTTAGGATCCAATGCACAATTCCCTAGACCATCCTCTTTTTACCCTTCCAACTCACAACACATATTTAAGAGACCATGGTCTGGAAGCTAACTCTAATTGGGAATAATCTTTTCTACTACATCTTCAGGACTGACTGTAGGATTGAATGTTATGCCCATATAATTACTGTCTTTCGTTTGTTGTCACTGTGTGGTTTGTCCTTAATTCTCTAAGAGGACCATCACATCAGGAAAATGATACCATGACTTGCAAGTGCACTGGATTTAAGTGATGGAGGGCTGTGCAAAGTCAACAGCCTCACTGTCTTCTCTGGAACCATCTGGATCCAGTGGGCATATATAGACCAGGACAACTGGAGATGGCCCAGCCTTCCACTGGTATCCAACAGCCTGAACTGGTTATTCTAGGTCCACTGTGAAACACAGGCTAGGCCTAAATCCTCCCTGTCTCCTTTGATGGGTGGGCAGTGGAAACAGTAACTATGTACTGGTAGGGAAATATTATTTTATATATGTTACCATAAAATTAAATGTCTAAGCCCTCTTTTTCCTAAGTATAAATCATTAATAAACCTCTTGTAAACACAATACATAGGAATGCATACTCTACAAATGTCTGAGACACTCAAAAATATAAAACAAGAGAGTTGCAGGCTTTTACATAGCACAAGATATATAGATATATTATATCACCTAACTTACCAGCAGTAGTCCAGCAGATGTGGCGGAAGCACTGGGATATAGATATGTTGCCAGTACATTGGATATAACAGCGCAGCTGATCCATGAAGGCAGGCAGTTAACTAAAATTTTTTTAAAAGGATGATAATGAATAACTTTTTTAAAAATCAAAATGTCAAGTTCAAAGTTTTCTATGAATGCTAACACTCATAAAACTAAGTATAATAAATATAAAGCAATGTTCAATATTAGTTAACTTTATGAAGAAAATTAAATGATCATATTTACCATCACAAATCTAATGGCAATATGTATTTTGGACACACCTCTTTATACAATACAGAGATAATCAGTTTTCTAGTAAATCTTGGACAGCTTTATCCACTTAAAATATATAACCAAGGGCAAAATTTTCAATGACAAGTAAACATAAAATTAATATTCGGATGAGTATCTTAGTAAAAATCACACACAAAAAAATAAAATGTGTGCATCACAGTTTGCTCATCACTCAGATTAATATTGTGCGATTAAATATGGAAAAGAAGAAGGTCTGAAAGCTCCTGAGGGATATCATTAGGGCAAATTGCCAAAGAATGAAACATGAGCCAGTCAGGAGAATCTGGAAGCTGCAATAATACCAAGGGACTTGATTGTTCGACAGTTGGAGCTTCAGTAATGTGTGAACTGCAGGTTATGGTATCAAGAGACTCTGTTCACTGACACAGAGAATGTCACTATTGACCAATGAACTGCCCAAGCTTGACAGCTATACTACAGGAAGCCAAGTATATCATAACTTCATATTTAAACTGCTCATTCCAGACTAACATTTTGTATTCTATTTTTATGTTAAAACAGCTGCAATTGTATTGTTTCTTCTTTAAAGGTAAATTGAATTTTAATTATTATTTTCTTGTGTAGCAAGCCATTAATTGTTTTTGAATGCTTAACAAAAGAATATCTCCTCCTTATCCCACAATCAGCCTATCATTACACTTCTGTCAAAAATTGCTTTAATTTTCATTGTATAAGAGTTTTATCTACTTATATATAAGATCACTATTTTCAAGTATGTCATGAAATGATTAAATCAGTAATTCCTAATCATTTACTTGTGCTAGGTTTGGGATTTCAAGCCAACTGATTAAACTATTTTATTTCTGTGAAATGAAGCATGAAATTTTATAAAGTATTACCTACACCTATTCTGGAAATTCAATTAATTAAAATCTGTTATTTTAGAATAGAAATGTCATCACTACAAAGAGGTCAATAAAGTTTAATACATCAAAATTTAAAACTACCTTACACACACAAAGAAATCAGAATTATTACTAATATTTTAGGTTCAAGTATAAAATATTTAGTGGATTGTTTATTAAATAAACATATGGGAAGAAATTTTTTTTTATCATTTAGCTCAGCATTTATCTAGACTTGATTTTGAATTTTTTTTTACATCTGAAACGATGCATTTTTATTTTAATTTCATTTGCCGATAATACCATTAATGCTTTTTATATTTCTGCCACAGCAGTTGGAAGCTTTAGCATTTTAATCTATCATATATCTTTATTAAGTATTCTCTTTAAAATACCATTATAATTAGAGAAAGCACCACTAGGAGGCATTCAAATACTTGTGTGTGACTATTACAGATCATGAAATTATTTATGTTCTCTCCACTTGAAGTAGAGAAAAGTCAGAGGATTAGCTGTGATTCTAGACTTCTATTTCTGATTCACTGCATCAAATTCACATACTCCTTAAGTTAGCTCTCAGGTTTTAAATTAAAGCATCTCTAAAAGCTAAATTAATGCTTTCTGTTCTATAGATTATCTTGCCCAATCACTATACTGAGTTGCTATTCTGAAAGGATTAGTATAACTTCCAAAGGCCCCTACCTTTCCTAATTTTTCCAAATAAGTAAACTGTTACAAAGAGGTAATGTATAAAAATCATAGTTAATAGGAAAAAGCTCAGTCTTCTCATCTGCACTAATTTCCTACTCTTAGTGAAAAATGAATATTTGCTAAGCATTCTAGTAAAGTACTTGCCACTATATTAAACATTATCCAGACATTGTCACTATCCTCCTACCTTTATATTTTAAAGGAAGATAATACCTATGTTAGTCATTAATTCCAAACCATGTATTTGATGATTTTCACTCTGATATCTAATAAAGATGTGTAAATTAATGGCCATAACTGGAGTTACACTGACATTGCTAACATTAGCACAGAATTATCCCCATTCATTAAACACAAACCATAAAATATAGCTTCACGCCTTCATTCATCATATCCTACTATTGCTTTACCCAGCATAAGTATGGCTAAGGACCAAGAAAATTATTCTATTAAAATTATCTAGCTGAATGCTTGGCAAAATAAGAGCATATACTAACAAAGATGTTAATTCTCACACATCCACCTAAATAACTGCCAAACCCAATTGTTTTGTGATGAGACTCTATGAATGTCTAAGAAAAAAAATTATTATAGCAAATATCTTGTCAGAAGAAGTAGGAAGAAGGCTTATAAATAATTTGAAATAATAGTTAAAGGAAAGTCATAAATTAATTTGGATATTACCCTTGTAATGAAAACAACAAAGCATGTTTCAAGTATTAATTTAACTGCTCACTAGGGATTTTTCTGATTTTAGGAAACTAGGACATATAAATTATTCTCAAGCGGATTTCAAAATTCTATCTTGAAAATTCACCCTCAAGTACTCTCTAAACATGTCAAATATTTACTACCAGTTTGCTTAGGAATCTGAAATTACTTTATAGAAGTTACACATCCATTAAGAAGGCTCTCAGTACTCAGCATTTTGCATACAAGTCTCCTTTCTTCTGGTTTATATTCATAGCCATTTACCAAGTATTTCTGGTAAATTAATGCAAATGGGAAAACAGCTGTGCATATTTTAGAACTATAGTATGTAATACTAAGGCATTTCACAATTTACATGTGTAAATTGTAATGATTATTTTATAATTGGATTGTTTTGCAAATAACACTTAATGAAATTTTAAAATCATATAAATGTGAATTATAGCATTAATATAGTATAGACCATATAAATGAGTTGGACAAAAAACAACAAAAGTTGAGTCCTGAACTAAATATGATAAAAGTAGGATGAAATGCCTTTAGATAATTGCAAAGCTTTTACTGATCCCCAAGCTGCCCCTGCAAACAAAGGCACATTTTTAATACCAACATCCTACCAGTGTTGCTGTACTAGAGACAGCAAAACAATCTCCAAAACTTAAAAATCAATAGCATATTGAAGGCAAGAGAGAGGTTCAATGTATAATCAATGAGAAACTCAAAGAAAAAAAAATAATAAAATACAACATCAAGGTAATGTATAATGGAAGAGAGGACAGACTGGTCACATGACAAGGGATGATAGGTGGACTACCAAAGTGATCATGGTATAGTGTCATCCTGATGTCAAGAGAAGGGGAAAAAAGTCTCCAGAATGTTGAGTGGATCAACTGTAATCAATTGGCCGTGATCTGTATTGTTGGAGGGAACTTCCATAGATACTATCAAGGGCTCTTTTGGGTTTTAATTCCACAAAAATCAAGGGAAAACTGATCACTTGAAATCTCCTCATCATGCAGAATGACTCAGCTTCCTGGATCCCTCAGATGCTCCTTCTCTCTGATTGGAGGACTCAAGGACAGAGTAATAAATTCCCAAACCCTGCCTTTATTAAAAGGTTCAGAACTTCCTAAGAAACTCTTCATTTCCCACTCTGCTTGGTTCTTTTTTTTTTTTAACATTTTTATTTAAAATTTTGAGTTCCAAATTTTATCCCTCCCTCACTATCTCCCCTCCTCCCTCAGAAAGCAAGCAATCAAATATAAGTTATACATGTGTAATTTCGTAAAACATGTCCATATTGGTCATTTTGTACAAGAAAACTCGAATAAAAGAAAAAAATGAAAAAAAGAAAGTGAAAAATAATAGCATGCTTTAGTCTCTATTCAATCAATATCAGACCTTTTTCTGGGGGCAGACAGTATGATTCACCTTTAATCCTTAGGATCTGCCTTGGATCATTGTATTCCAGATAACAGCTAAGTTCTTCACAATTCTTCATCAAACAATATTGGTGTTACTGTGTACATTATTCTCTGGCATCAGTTCATGTAAGTCTTTCCAGGTTTTTCTGAAATCATCCTGCTTGTCATTTCTTATATCTGCTTGGTTTTGACTCCATGAAAATTATGCCCCTGTGGTGGGGACTCCCTGGTTTCCCCTCACCCCTTTACAATTTCTTTTTTTGTATTATTTGCCCCCATTAGATTGCAGCTTTCTTGAGGGCAGGAACTCAGATTCTGTTTCTTATTTGCATGCAAAGCACTTAGCATAGTGCCTGGCCAATAGTAGGTGCTTAATAAATGTTTACTGAATTTAAAAAGAGATGATATAATATATCTGTGTGCATATTAGAATTAGTAAGAGAGTGTCAAATCATATACACTAACTCTAAACCAAGCCAATTTCACATAGCACCTACTCACACATAAAACACCAAATAAGTGCAAGCTTCTATTATTGTTGTTGCTATGATTATCCTTACTACCTATATTCTAAAGCTTTTTGGTACCAGCTGACAATGGATTGGGAGTGAGGAAGAACTGAACTGAGTTAAAATCCTGCCTCTCAGACATTTACTGTGTGACCCTGGACAAGTCACTTAACCTATCTACTTCAGTTTCCTCATCTACAAATGGTGATAGTAATAGCACCTACTTTTCAGGGTTGTTTTGAAGATAAAATGAGATAATTTACATAAAGTACTATACGAACCTTAAAGCATTATATAAACATAAACTATTATTGTTGTAGCTGTTGTTGTATTCCTGGTTAACACAGGCCTGGCACACAGTAGATGTATCACTGTTATTATCATCATCATTGTCAACAGTATTTATATGGCACTTCAAGATTTGCAAAGTGCTTTAAAATACTGACTTATTTTATCCTCATAACAACCCTGGGAGGTAAGTGCTGTTACTCTTTTTTGTTATACATGAGGAAATTAGCCCCAAAGTAATTAAGTCAGTTTTCTGAGACTACATACATAGTTTACAGCAAACTAAAAATTAAGTCTCCTGACTCAGTTCTGTATTCATTTCATGATAACTAACATGTTTTTTCATGAAACAAAATAGAAAATGTTCTTTTAGTATAAATGATAGGATATTAAGTAAAGAAGAACTAGAAAAAAGGAAACATTTGTAAAAGAATCAAGGATTAGATGATTTTGAAGTAGTTACTTGAAATCATTTCTAAAAAGGAATAAGTATAATGATATACAAAAGTGAGATAGGTTTGGGAAAATAAAGTCCTTTACTACCACAGGGAAATGGTTTATAAAAATGAACCCTTTCTATAAGTACATACCAGCCAGGAGGCATATTCAATAAGTGGGAAAATGCATGGGAAAAAAGTTGATTGTGAAGCAAAACTTTCTACAGGGACTACCTCTCCTAATGACTGCTATTATGAAAAAGGAGCTGGATGACTGTATGAAATAGAATTGTGTTGGAGGGAAAAGCAACCACAAGTTGGAAACAGAACCCGAGTCCTGACTTCCAAGACACATGGTGAACAATTGCATATGGTCTAATGAAGGAATTTTACTCTAATGGCAACTGATAAGAAGAGAACTTAGAATTCTAAAATGATTAGTATTCAAGGAATCTATCTCAAACAGCACTAATTCTAGAAGCTTAAAAACATGAGTCTTTATCACTAGATATGTGTATTAATGTCTTTAATGCTGAATAGAGAATGTTGTTATGACCAAAGGTAAATGAAACATCTTACTTTATGAACATGCTATTTCAATAGCACTAATGTTCTCACACAGAAAAAGATAAGTAATGGCCATTGTACAGCAAAATGAACTCTGAAAAGTTAGTTATACATTTTAGTCATATACACATCTCACAAGACTTTTACATGGCCCTACAATTTGCAGTTTCATTAGGATTCCCACAGAATAGACTTACAAAATAAAGATGTAAGTCTTCAAAATACTGAACAAATATTCTGCAAATTGTGGTCTAAATTTGTGTATGACTTTATGATAAAATTCAAACAATCCCTGTTTTCTAGGAAACAAAATCCAATGTATACTTTATAATGAAAAAGACTATGGGCATTACAGACAATGTTTTGAGCTAAAAAAAAGTGCCTCCATTTCATTTAAAGTAGAAAACTATATATCCTGAGTACCACAGAGTAATGTATCAGATTCTTCTATAATCAGCAGATGCTAATAAGCAACACTCACTATGAAAACACTACCAAAATATTAATCAGCATACACAGTAATGAGAGATTTCATATTTCCACCAATACTGCTAGTATAATTAATGCTACTCTTTAATATTACTAACCCCTTGCTAAACTGTATCATCACATAATCATGAAGAAATCCCACTGACTTCAATACGTGTGACAGCGCACATTTTTTGCCCTATAAGAATGTTATGTATGTCCAATTCAGTGATACATGGTTTACAATATTTATCCTGCACTTAACTAGTTCACTCTGCTAGCACTTTATCCAATACACAAATGAGAAATTTGAGCACTAAAAAAAAACTTGCAACTATAGAGAATAAACTGATGCAGATGGAAAAGTGATAAATAACCATCTGGTTTAAAAATAAACACTTAATTTACACTCATATTAAAGGATAGGAAGAATAACAACATAATAAGAAGAAAACTACAAAGTTACTGCATCGTTATTGCAAAATAATCCAAAATTTTAAAAGTATAACATTTTCAAAGCAGATTTAAGAAGCTATATTTTTGTAAATGAGAGTGAGTCAATATTTGGCTAACTTTCCTCACATGCATGCATGCATGTACATGTCTGTGTGTATCCCTTTAACATTATTCTCTGCCTCTCTCCATATACATATATGTACACACACATATTTAGAGACTAAAACTTTTTCCATTTTCTTGCTTGCCTTCACTGTACTAAATTGACAACTAGTACTTATTTACTTCATTCCTCCTTAAAAGTATTCAAATATGCAACCTTTCTTCAACTCTGCAACATTCTTTGGGTCAGGTTTTGTTACTATATTTTTTGTACTTGCTAAGTTTTCTAGTTCCTCCTGCATTCTCCCATATAACCAATTCTAAAATTTATTTCCCAAAACATTTCTTAGCTACAAATATCAAAAGATGCTTACTATTCTGTTAGTTTTTACTTTCAATGTCCATTATTTGGACTCTTCCTATATGTCAAATACACCTTATTCTGTCTTTACCATGCTATCTCCTTCCTTTCAAAAAAGAATAGAAAATCAATAAATTTAAATTTGAAATATCAGAAAGAAATACTTTTGTAGCAGAGGTTTTTGTCCTGGGGTTTACAGAAGCACAAAAGTTCTATGGATAAATTTCAAGCAGTCTATGAACTTAGAGGGGTTTTTTTTGTTAACTATATTTCAATATTAATTGGTTTCCTTTGAAATTCTATTTTATTTTATGCACTTAAAAACATTATTATGAGGAGATCACAGACTTTACCAAAATGCCAAAGGGGTCCAGGACAAGGAGAAAAAAAGTTAAGACCCTGTTATAACTAATGGTATTTTAAAATTTTACATAAATTTTAAAACTATCAGCAAAAGCAAATAAATATATATAAAATAAGGAACATTTTTTCCATAAAACCATTAGCATTTAACAAGGTAGAAACAAATAAGTTAATAAATAATGAAGAAAAAAATATTTGTTTATCAAAAATAATTATTTTTGTTCTCTGTATCCTTTTGGGTTTACTTGGAATTCTACTATCTTTCATTTTTTTTCCTTAATTTCTATTGAAATAGCTAGCATTTAAGGGTTTAGTCTCATCAAGTTGGAAAGCCCTTTATGATTTTAAAGTGTTCAAAGTGGAGTGGTTAGAACAAGACAGCAGAGGCTTCCACTAGCCCCAAGAAGTACATCAGCATCTCTCTATTGACTCTACACCCAACTGTAGGCTGCAGAGAAAAGCAAAGGAGATACAGAATCTCTGGACTAATGTTTCTAAGGTAACCCTTACATTTTGAGCTTCCTGAAGAGTTAAGTAGAGCATATATTAAAGGGATGAATTACATTCACATAACCACAGGCTGGTATGTCAACAGTGTCAGCAATAGTTATGTCCTTGACAACATATTCTGAGCCCTAAACTATTTTCTTAGGAGTAATGAAAATCCAACAGAGTAAACTAAGCAATGACTACTAATATAGTTATGTCTACTCCTTTCTTGTCTCTCTCTTCACCCCCAGAAAGAGATCTCCTCAAAGTAAGGCTCTGTCCTGTTCCATTTTGGTTTTCAGAACTATGATGTTCAACTGATCCCTCTTGTCTTCTCTCACAGGAAGGAGAAGACCCAGAAAATCCTGGGTCCAAATTCTATATTGACACTTAGTAGTTTTGTGACCTTAGATAAGTAAATTAATGCCAGTCAATTCTTTATTCAGCCTTACTCCAATTATTAGACACATAAGATGATACATGAAATACTTTGTACAACCATTTTGATATGATTTCATTTTGTGACAGCAATAGTCATGCACATGTGTTTCTATATTGACACTGTTTATTCAAAGCATCTGAGATTAATCAGATGAAACCAGATAGAACTGGCTTCCCAAATACTGGTTCATCTATTATCATTTTATGAATGTACATAAATGTTTAATTAATCATTTTTGTTGTGTTTTTAATTCTGCGATTTTTCAAGTTGAATATCATTCCAAGGAAACATGATAGCTGTAGCTCATAAAAAGCACACTTGAATGACTGTTACAGATATCACAGTGAAAGGTTAAGAGAAGAAGTAAACTTTCTTAAGTGGCCTGGAATTTGCCTACCCAAACCTCAGTGAAAATCTATGGCATATAATCAAGCTGGATTTGGACAAATGATTGTTAAAGGTATAGGCAATATCCAATGTAGTGAAGGCATGTTTTCACATTGAATTAAAGAATATGTGTCAAGATCTTATGAACCTAAGACATACTACATGTGAAATAAGCCATCACAGCAAAAGGAAAGCATATGGTATGCTTTTTTTAAGATGTAAAAATGTTGCAAGGTTTAGGGCATATCAATAAATTTAATTATTTTATTTTGTCCCAGTTAATTTATATGTTATAGTAGATTATATACCCCCTTTAGCTATACTCATCTCAACAAATTTTGTCTTCAAAGATTTCTTCAAACAGTTTGATTTACAAAATGTGCTTCCCTTCCATAGCTGTGGTAAATGTATGATTTCTTTTGAAAGTTAAAAAAAATTTTTTAAAGACCTATATATTTAGAACACTGAGTATTTAAGAGTTTATTTTAGCATGTGGTACAAGACATAGATGCAACCCTTTTTCTCCAATAAATTTAATCAGCTTTAAATATGTAATGATTTTATTACCCATTTTTTAAAGCATGGACTCATCAAAATGGTAACCTTACTAACCTCTCAACTGATTTTTAACTTTGTTTTTTTCAAATACAAACAATATTTGTAATTACTGCTTTGCGGTACATTTTTAAATAAAGTAGTGTTAGTTTTTCATCATTTTCTCCTTTTATAATTATTGAAATTCTTGTTCACTTATATATTCATTTCTATTTTGTTATAACATTGATTTTACAAAATAACTTGTGTATTTTTAAAATCCATCAGATTAGAAAATATTGACATTTTTAGTACATTTGCTCAAGGTAACTACAAGCATCAGAAAAATATCCATTCCCTTGGATATTCCTAGATTTCCATAAAAAAATTTATTTTGGAAACTGTCTTTGTACAGATCCTTTCATATTACTGGTAGGCTTTTGTTATTAGAAACAATTTTACTATTAATAATTTTGTTATTTAAAATAATTTTATTTTTTGCTTTTTTTGGTCTTGCTTATTACTTATGGATTAATAAGAATTCAGATGCGTTTTTGTTTCGTTATCTTATGTCCCACTAACATACTGAAGTCATTATTACCATTGTTAATTATTTTGATTAACTGTGTTAGATGTTCTAGGTATATGCTGCATACAAATAGCAAGACTTGAAAGAATGACCTTGTCCTGACAAGAAGTAACAGAGGTGATCATACCCTAAAAAGGCCTGACTTTTTTTAAAAATGGAATTTCTACTAGATCATTTTCATAAGTAGAACAATACTGATAATTTATGCCATATTTTGATTATTAATATTATATCTAAAAAATCAGATTTTTGTTCCCTTTCAAAGGTAGGATTTTATTTTTTCCCCATTTAATAGTATTTTTTTCCAATTACATGTAAAGATAGTTGTCAACATTCACTTTTACAGGATGTTGATTTCTAAATTTTTCTCTTTCCTCTCCCTTTCCACCTCCCTCCCTAAGACAGAAAGCAATCTGACATAGATAATATATGTACAATCATATTAAATATATTTCCACATTAGTCAGGTTGTAAAAGAAGAATTAGAACAAAAGGGAAAAACCATGAGCAAGAAAAAACAACAAAAAAAGTGAAAATAGTATGCATTCAGACTCCATAGTTCTTTCTCTGGATGTGGACAGTATTTTCCATCATAAGTCTTTTGGAATTGTCTTGGACTGCTGTATTGCTGAGAAGAGCTAAGTCTATCATAGCTGATTATTGCACAGTGTTGCCGTTACTATACATAATGCTCTCCTGGTTCTGCTCCCTTCACTCAGCATCAGTTCATGTAAGTATTTTCAGGTTTTTCTGAAATTCGCCATAATTTCTTTTCTTTTTCTATTGTTATTTATTTATTTATTTGCTTATTTGTTTATTTATTTATTCATTCATTCATTAGGCAATTTGAACTCAGGTCCTCCTCATCATTTCTTATATCATAATAGTATTCCATTACATTCACATACCACAACTTGTTCAGCCATTCCCCAGTTGATGGGCATCCCCTCAATTTCTAATTCTTAGCCACCACAAAAAGAGCTGCTATAAATATTTTTGTACATGTAGGTCCTTTTCCCATTTTTAGGATCTCTTTGAGATACAGATCTAATAGTGGTATTACTGGATCAAAGGGTGTATATACAGATTGCCTTTTTGGGCACAGTTCCAAATTGCTCTCCAGAATGGCTGGATCAGTTCAAAACTCCACCAACAATGCATTAGTGTTTCAATCTTCCTACGTCTTCTCCAATATATATCATTTTCCTTTTCAGTCATATTAGTCAATCCTAATAGGTGTGAGGTGGTAATTTGTATATCTGCAATCAATAGAACATTTTTTCATATGACTATAGACAGCTTTAATTTCTTCACCTGAAAACTATCTGTTCATATCCTTTGACCATTTATCAATTGGGGAATAACTTGCATTCTTATAAATTTGAGTCAGTTTTCTACATATTTTAGAAATAAAGGCCTTTATCAGAAACACTGGGTATAAAAATTGTTTCCCAGGTTTCTGCTTTCCTTCTAATCTTGGTTGCATTGGTTTTATTTGTACAAAAACTTTTTAATTAATGTAATCAAAATTATCTATTTTGCATTTCATAACATTCTCTTTCTTGTTTGGTCATAAATTCTTCTCCATAGTTCTGACAGATAAACTATTCCTTGCTCTCCTAACTTGCTTCTCAAGGGTAGGATTTAAAATTCCATATTATACTTTAAAATATATTTAAAACAATAACAACAAAGCCAGTCATGGGATTAAAAGAAACCCATGGAAATAATCTTATTTTATAATTCAATTCAATTAATTTTTTCAAGTGCCTAAGGTTTTAAAAGCCCTCTACAAAACTACTGTGGTATTATAACAGGAAGATCACTCATCATAGAGGAGTCTCAGTTTCTCACTTGTAAATGAGGGATTGTAATTCTTGATCTCTGAGGTCCTGTCCAGCTCTCAATCCACAGTAAGATCCTATGGAAATTACCCTAGATTATAAAAATAATAATAATTCAAGCTCTTAGAAGTCCTACAACCTAAGATGCCTCTAAATATGGTCCATGGATAGGATCAGGTTTGCTAAATTCACTGAGATGGATCTGAGGCAATGATTTTTTTTAACCACACTAACTTTCAAACAACTTCTACCAAGTCACAGAGGGGCTGAAATCAGTCAATCAATTAACAAGTATTACTAAGCATGTATTGAATACTAAGCAGGAGGCAGCTAGGTGGCACAGTGGATAGGGTACCAGGCCTAGAATCAGGAAGACTCATCTCCCTGAGTTTAAATCTTGCCTGAGACACTTACTAATTATATGACCTTGGCAAGTAACTTAAGCATACTTGCCTCAGTTTCTTCTTCAGTAAAATGAGCTGGAGAAGAAATGGAAAACCACTCCATTATCTTTGCCATGAAAACCCCCATATGGGGTCACAAAGAGTTGGACACCACTGAAGATGACTGAATTGATCTAAGAATTGTGTTAGGTGCTTGAGGATACAAACACAAAGAATTCAATAATCCCCATTCTTAAAGAGACTGAATTGTAATGAGAGAAACAAAAATAAATAAAACATGGCTATAAAGTTAATAAATACAAATGTGTAAATTACAAAAATGTGTAAGTTAAATCCAAGGTAGTTTTGGAGAAAGAGCATCAATAACTGTGTGGATCAAGAAAGACTTTTATGTAGAAGATGATGCTTAAGCTGCATATTAAAGAAAAGAAGAAATGCTATGAAGCAGAGATAAGAAGTACAATTTAGGTATATGGGACTGCCAGTGCAAAGTCAAGATGACAGGAGAAAGAATGTTGTGAGTGAGGAACATAGAGAAGCACTCTTTGGTTGAACTGTAGAGCATGAGAGAAGGAAATATATTCAATGGCTGGATGGTAGAGCATGAAAGGAGGAGAAATATCTATGAAGCTAGAAAGATAGACTGGAGCCAGGTTGTGCAGGGCTTTTAAAAGACATACAGAAAAGATTCTATGTTATCATAGAAAATAGACAAATGACATGATTGGATCTGTGCTCTAAGAAAATCACTTTTGCAGCAGTGTGTAGGATGGACTGGAGTAGGAACAGAATTGAGGCAGAGAGACCAATTAGGACGCTGCTGCATTAACCCATGAATCTTTATAGAAAGAGGGGAAAGAGACAATAGAGAGGGTAAGAAGTGGGGGGATAAAGTGACAAGGAAAAATGCGTCATCATTTCTAGAGACTGGAAGGGAAAGACAATGGCCCTTCTAAATTTAAAATCTGTAGTGGACTTAATCATCCAACTTAAAATATTTTTTTCAAGCAAAATTAAGCTGATTATAAGTGGGAATGAAAAAGTTTGATGATGGAACTAACATTGAGGGTTAGCCCTATAGAAATAGTAGATCTAATGCTTCAGAGATTCAACAGTACAGAAAAGTACTGTGTTGGAATGTGAAATAGGTGAGATTGAGATTAGGTG
Organism: Phascolarctos cinereus; assembly: GCF_003287225.1. Lineage (NCBI taxonomy): Eukaryota > Metazoa > Chordata > Mammalia > Diprotodontia > Phascolarctidae > Phascolarctos > Phascolarctos cinereus. Next base: position 386,467,654 of record NW_027555958.1, on the reverse strand, counting down.
GGAAAGGAACTGAGGCTAGAACAAGGATGATTGTATGTGAAAACAGAAAGGGATCAAGGAATTGAGCATAATGAGAGTAAGGAAAAGGTTTAGATGGGAGTGGGATAGTAAGAAGACTTTGCAGTCAGAAAACGGAATTTTATGTAAATCAAAAGGGAATTAGTTTATTTTTAAAATTCAATTTAGAATAAACTTCAGAAATCCAGTCTAATATTTGAACATGACATACATTCAAAGTACTAAACAGTACCCTATTGGCTTAAAAATATTAATACAACTCATAGACATCCAGTTCACAACTAAACATATCAAACTTTGAAATAGATTTTTAAATAAAAAGACCTTTATGTACCTCTTTTCCTTGATCATCCATCCATTATTATTCACACATCCTTTTACTAGATGTAAGTAAACCAAAATTTTTTTCTGCAATTCTTAAATTTGCTCATGAAGCGACAAGCAGTACAATAATAAGAAATAAATGATTTGATAAAACAATAGTGACAGATAAGAATTTTTTAAAATCTTAAGAATCTAAGTAATTTTACAATTTCTAAATACATTTTGAGAAACTTATAACATGCAGGCATGGATAACCCAAAGTAACAAATATCTATGAGGACATATGAGGTAGTACCTGTAAAATATTAAATAGTAATAGTGAAACTTGGAATTTCTAGTCATTTCCTATTTAGGGAATTGACAGCATTTTGGCTTGAGAATATGAAGTTCTCTCTTAAATAAATAAATGAGGAAAAATACAGAAACATCTTTTTAAATGATAGATGATATACTGCAGAATTCAGAAAGGTACTGTCTATGCTAACGACATTACAGTTGGGCCATCCAGTATAAAACATAAACTCCTCTATTTAGCTTTTAAAGCCCTGTACAACCTGGCCCCAGTGAATATTTCCTGCCTCTAAACGTTTCTTCTCCTCCCATACTCAGCAGTCCAGTTGAACTGGTTTTCTCTATGCATAAGAAATATTATGGGAAAACCATTACTTTAGGAGTCCTCCCCTTCCCAACTAGGATTTGATATTCTACCATTAGGTTTACTCTAAAGCTTACCCTAAACAGACTGTTCTTCATCTCTTACACCTATGCTATCTTCCTTACTGCTGTCCCACATCTCCCCACCTGGAACTACATCTTCCAGACCAGACCTCCAAAAGTCTTGCCCCTCACCTCAGTGCCCTGGGACAGTTAATCCACTCAACCCTAAAATTCCCATCCTAGTAGCTGCCTTGATCAGTAGGTGAGTGAAAATTTATTATTTAGTATAAAACAAATGTACATTATTAATGTTCCTACCACCACCACCACTACTACTACTACTACTACTACTACTACTACTACTACTACAGCAACAAAAACAACAACAACAACAAATAAGAACTCTGCCACTCATAGCCCATTATATTTCACATATCATTCATCAATCCACATAGGTCATTTTGACATCTGCTCTGTTGCCACATATATATAGACCATGGTAGGCTATTGTCAGATTTGCTATATTGCCTGGGATTGAATTGGCCCTATTTGGTATAAAAGTACTTGAAAAGGAGAATTATCTAGGCTGTGGCAGCTAGAAATTTCAAGCCAAATGCAAACTATGGAATGTTGCTAATTAGTCGGTCCTAACACATAGGCACCTAGAGAAGGAAAGTTTATGTGATTTAAGTATAATGGAAGGCTTTGTTCTGGTGATGTATCATGTGGAAGTACAATAAGCATATAAAAACACCCAGAAAAAGTATCTCTTTAATTTACCAACCTGTTGAGTTTCCTACCACGGAGGCTGCTAAAGTAATCAATAAGCTTTTCTGACTGTTGCATTATGTGTGCATGTACCCTATGGTTCTCTCTCTTTTTTTCTCTCCTCCTCCTTTTCTCTCTCCATCTCCCCTTCTCTCCCTCTCCTTTTCCCTCTCCCCCTTTGTCCCTCCCCATCAGATCTTACAGGTTCAACAATTCTATTAACTTCAATATATCTATGTCCACTTCTCATCTATTCCCAAAATCTAGTCTTTCATTTTTAACTGCCTTCTGCCTTTTGGACATCTCCAAAGCATCTAAGCATATCCAATTTAACATGACCAAAACAGAACCCATCTTTCTCCCCAAGTCCTACTTACCTCTTAATTATATCATTGCTGTTGACGGTGCCACCATTCTTCTAAGTAACCTAAGTTAACAACCTAGAAGTTGTTTTCAACTCCCCTCAGTCCTTCAACTGTCATGTCCAGTTGTTTTCCTCACTCAAAAGTATCTTGCTCCACAAAGTTGCTAAAGCAATATTCCTAAAGCATAACTCTGGTCATATAGCTCAGCTGACTAACAAACACCTGTGCCTTCCTATTGCCTTTAGAATAAAATATATTTGGCAATTAAAATCCTGGGTTATTTCCATCAGAATCTGAGCCTTTACTAGGTTCCTTGCCTCTTCAAATACCCTTAAAAAAGATACTTTTACTAAAATAGTAAATAGAAAGTCAGCAAGAACTAAGATGAAATGCAATATGGATAAATAGAAAGCTCTATACAGTACTTGGATTCATTGAATCCAAATTACAAAGATGGAGTAGTTATGGCTAGATACTATAGTTTCTTTACAGAAAATAGCTACCAGACTATTTAATATGCAATATACAAGGAACTGTGATGGTTATTATAAGGAATAAAAAAAACATCTATTTTGTAAAAGGTTCTTGCTGTCAGTGTGGTAAAAGATATGACCTGTATATAAATAATTGTAATACAAAGTAATTTACAATAAGTGGTCAATCATTTAAATAACCAAGAAAACATTTTATCTCTCTTAGTCTCAGCTTCCCTGTTTTTAAAGTAGAAATCCATACCCTTACTATAGAGGTGTTAATGAGGGAAGGTGCTTTGCAAAATCTGAGTGCTGTTTATAAAAGTGTGACTGAGTTATTCTGTTGTTGTTAGTAGCAGTACACATATTTAGAATATGACTTTGTTTCACATTGCACAATGTGAATGTTTCAGTGTGAACACATCATGTTGAAGTTTTGTTCTGTAACAAACAGTTGTTTTTAGCTGTTTGTTTTTTTTTAAAGGGGACAAACTGGCAAAACCATTAGAGCTGCTGTCTTGGGAAAGAGTTCTTCTGGCTTCATGAGAGTAAAGAGATATAAATTCTCAGTATTTCCCTGAGCTGGAAGTTTCCTCTCATCATCTCTTGAAACATCCCTGAATTAAGCTGTCTACGCCTCATTTATGAACTGTAGTACAAATACTGAATAGTCCGTGATGATGTCAGAAGTTCTACTTCAGTTACATTCTTGCAATATCAAACATAGAACACAATAAAGCTCAAGAATAGATCAAATTAATAGATTGATACAGATAGTAAGACTTTAGTATGTAAAATTACAATGTCCTACTTCAACTGTATATTATAGCTTGAGTTTAAAGACTCCACTGACAGAACTTTTAAAAAATCTAAATGTGGATGACACTAATACCTAGAAAATCTCACATACAATTTGTGTCAAAGTGTTATGCTCTTTAGTATAGGTTCTTAAATTGGGCATACATTAACTTGCTTTTAAAATATTTTATTGAATTTCAACATAATTGGTTTCCTTTGTAAACCTGTGTATTTTATTTTATTAATTTAAAAATATTCTGAGAAAGTGGTATATAAGCTTCACCAGAATGACAAAGCAGTCCATATCCCTCCCTCCCTCTCTCTCTCTCTCTCTCTCTCTCTCTCTCTCTCTCTCTCTCTCTCTCTCTCTCTCTCTCTCACACACACACACACACACACACACACACACACACACACACACACACACACACACACACACTCTTAAGAACCTCTGCTCTAAAGTCTAAGGTAATTTTTGTCCTTCCAATGGAGATTGCCTGAGAACAATTCTTGGGTTTCAGGTTAAACATTGGTATTCTGACTAGGTGAACCAAGAAGATAATTCAGAGTGAGCAAAGTCCTTTGGACTCCCCTCTTCAGGTTGGGTAACATATGTTTTAAGGCCTGATTTTTCTGAGGTTGTTATGGGCTTTCTTAACACACATCCTTGGGAGAATTAATGAGTTAAAAATGTATATGCTTATGTGCCTTGAGACAGAAATAACAATTAAAAAAAAGAAATTATACCTTATTAACACAATTCTACTACTGACAGCATATCGCTTATTCAAAATACTCTAGTATGACCTCATATGTTAACCAACCAAATCCCTGTAACTAACAAGCTTACAGACTTAGGGAGATGAGATTTGCCAAACAAATATTGTTCAAAATAGGAGCTAACATTTAGACATCTGCTTGAAAGTGAAGCATCCTTCCACTTACCATTAGTGGCCACAAAAGATTCACTCTAGTTAACATATTACTGACAGGATGATGAGAAAGCTCCTGTCAAATGCTGGTCAGCTGGGTGTTTGAGACAAAATGTACAGCCCCAGATGACTAGTTAGTGAAAGCCTGGTGAGGTACAATTATAGAGGGATATGACAAGCCTTCATGCTTGACTGACTTGAGAGTCAATGACATGGTTTTAAACAGCAATCCTCCCTATCTCTGGTTACAAAACAGCAATAAGTCAACAGATGCACTGTTGTAAAATCATGATTTATTCCTTAGCTTTGAATACATGAGAGTACAGTATGATGTTCTGGTAGACTACCACAGAAAGTTCACTCGGGGCTTAACCATCTAGGGCCTGCCTACAGCATGCATAACTCTGTGTTGTAGATCAGATTTACCAGTCTACTCTTTCACATTTTAATTTATACTGCAATTGAATTTTTTAAGCAGTGATTTTTGTCTCAGGCCACTGAAACCAACCACATATAAATATAACAGTGTATAGTAAAATATGCACATGTAATAATGTTATGTAAACACTGTCAAAACAAAATTAAAATGTTGTTCACTTTCAAGAATATCTCATTTATACTCCTTAAAGATTTTTAATCACTCTAAAATTTCCTTACTTTTAAGTTTATCACTGAAAAGGCTGAAACCTATAACTGTAGTACAGAAAAGCTTACTACAGAATGTGATCCTCCTGCTAACTGAATCTTTAACTATTGTAACACTAAAGCCTCAAGCAAGCTGTAAGGTTAATGAAAATCACATTATTATATTCATTGGAATACAATTCTAGCAAAAGAATCAACATTCCAGTAAAATAACATCCCTGAAGCTAGAATAGAATTAAGGATGTAGAGGGATTTTCACCTACGCCAATACATAACCATCTAGCAGATTCATAGGGAAAACTATTTGCTGTTAAAGTACATAAAAGTAAAATTTTCTTATATTAAAACTAGATACATAATTAATCATTGTTAATATCTGATATAACAATGCATTAATTTATTTGCCAATTGACAATGTTGGTCAATTCATTGTAGCCTTCCCACCTTTCTAAGGAGGACATACCTAAATCTCAAATAAGTCCCAAGAGTATTTTTGTTCTATACAACAGTATCGGTTACTCCTTGACCTCTAATATGACTAAAGCATAAAATTTATATAAGTTAAATGTTGCAATTAAAGGAATTTTAAAATACAAATTCAAGTGATAGGAAAAGAGGAACTGAGTAATCATTCTCTTATTAATCCTATTGTCCTATGATAGTGAAATAAAGTATAGTTTATAATTTAAGAGGTAACATCACAGACTGATCTTAATGAACCATTAATACTTGGTATTATGTTGATTTTAATGATACAAGATAATTTTCTTAACAATACCAAGCATATACTAAAGCCATTTCTTAAAACAGTTGAATTAAGAAACATTAAGATGCCCAAAATGATAAATGGTCAAAGGATAGGAACAGACAGTTTTCAGAGGAAGAAACTAAAGCTATGTATAGTCATATGAAAAAAAAGTTCTAAATCACTATTGATTAGAGAAATGAAAATCAAAACAACTCTGAGGTACTACATGACACCTATCAGATTGGCTAACATGACAAAACAGGATAATGATAAATTTTGGAGAAGATGTCGGAAAATTCGAACACTAATGCATTGTTGGTGGAGTTGTGAAATGATCCAACCATTTTGGAGAGCAATTTGGAACTATGCTCAAAGGGCTATAAAATTACACATACCCTTTGACCCAGCAATACCACTTATAAATCTGTATCCCAAAGAGATAATAAAAACAGGAAAAAGACCCATATGTACAAAAATATTTATAGCAGCTCTTTCTGTGGTGGCCAAGAATTGGAAATCGAGGGGAAGCCCATCAATTGAGGAATGGCTGAACAACTTGTGGTATATGAATGTAATGGAATACTATTAAGAAATGATGAGCAGGCAGACTTCAAAAAAGCCTGGAAAGACTTACATGAACTGATGCAAAGTGAAATGAGCAAAACTAGGAAAACATTGTACACAGTAACAGCCACATTGTGAGATGACTGACTTTGATAGACTTGGCTCTTCACAGCAATGCAAGAATCTAAGACAACTCCAAAAGACTCACCGTGGTAACTGCCATCCACATCCAGAGAAAGAACTATGGAGTCTGAACTCAGATGGAGGCATACTATTTGCTCTCCTTTTCCTTTGCTGTTTTGTTTTATTGCTTCATTCTCATGGTTCCTCCCATTAGTTCTAATTGTTCTTTTCATCAGGACTAATGGGAAAACATGCTTAATATGAATGTATAAGTAGAGCCTGTATCAGATTGCATACCATCTTGGGAGAGAGAGGAGCAGGAGGGGGAGAAAATTTAAAAATCAAAATCTTATGGAAGTGAATGTTGAAAACTAAAAATAAATTAATTATCAAGGAAAACTGTTAAGGTGAAATGTCCTTTTTAACAAAACTTACTGATCATGAATGTGATAGTAATGTTTTCTAAAATGAATTTTATAATTTTAAAAATGCTTCACAAATAAAAGTGTTAAGTTATAGACATACAAACATATACATCAGTCTATTCTAATAAAGTAGTTAACTATACTTAAAAATAAATACTAGCTGACAATTTGATTTTTTTTACTCTTTAGTAGTTCTAAAGAGAACAAATGTAAATCATTTAGGGGAGAGGAAGGAATGTTTTTTTCAAGGTCAAGCTAAAAATATTTGCAAGGTCTCGGGATCTTACATGAAATTAACAAAAGTAAATGATTTATCAATTTGAAAAAAGTGTTAAAACTTCAGAATCTCAGGGCTTTAAGAGACAACAAAGGCCATCTAATCCAACTCATTTACTGTAAGAATCACACAAAAAGAAGTAAATAGCATCATTTAAAAATAATTAATTCTATACCAGATTGATTAAGTACTAAGGAATTACTAAAGAAAGAATTCTTATAATGATGGAAGACAGAAAAATTAAATAGTCTAGATTTGACTTTTTTTCTATTTTTTAAATTTATTTTTAGGCAATTGGGGTTAAGTGACTTGCCCAGGGTCACACAGCAGTAAATGTCAAGTGTTTGGTCTGAGGCTGGATTTAAACTCAGGTCCTCCTGACTGTGCTCTATCCACTGCACCACCTAGCTGCTCCTAGAATTGACTTTTGCTAAGAACATGATAGACATTTTTCAAAATATGTAAATACAATTAAAACTGGCAGTAAGAGTTAAACACTAAGTCTTCAGAGTAATTCTAATATCATCTATAAATAACTACAGTTATAGAAACTTCATGATCTAGGACATCTGTGAAATATAAGGTTGTGACAAATCTGATCATGTCACCTTTTGAAATATGAAGTAACTTATTAAGCCTTCAGAAATTATCAAAAATTATTGTTTTATTTTTGTGACTATATTTTGAATCAAATGAATTAAATATGACCTAATGAAAACAAAACTGAGATAGGAGGCAGCTTCACTGAGCTCTACTCCTGTTACTGCCATTAATTATCTTTGTTAAATTGAATAAGCTATCTTATTGGTTCATTGAGAATTGAAATTAAAATATATATATATATATGGAAATGCTTTTAAAAGTATAAATATTTATAAAAGTGTAAGGCAATGATGTCTTATCATTGAGATTATTTTGCCATGACTAAACTCATTAATCTTAGAATATCCAACAATATTAATAGTACTAAGAAATTTAATAGAAGTATTTCCTTTCACTAAAATGTACTCTATTTAAAGACATTTATATGTATCTATGTTTATAAATTATCTCTACCTCTCACTGCCTGCTAACGAATAATTTTAAAAATGAAAACTAAATCTCTCTTAACAAATATTCATAGTCCATCAAAATAAATTCCCATCTTGGCCATATTAAAAAATACATGTCCCTTGAATTTAAGTCCACTGATTCTATGTCAAAGGATGGGTGTCATGTTTAAATGCTTTAGAATTATCACTATATTTATCAGAGTTCTAAAGACTATCAAAGATGTTTTTCTCTATAATGCTGCTGTTATATAAATTGGCATTCTAGCTCTGCTTATATCATGTATCAGTTCATAAAGGTCTTCCCAGTTTCCTCTAAAATTGTCCATTTTGTCAATAAATATTCCAATTTTATTCAGGTAACAAAATTTGTTTAGCCATTCTTGGTTTTAAGTTTGGGGCTACTACAAAAAAAGAGTTGTTACAAACATGTTTTCTGCATGGGTCCTTTTCTTCTTTCTTTGATCTCTTTGATGCATAAGCTTAGTAGTGGTACAGTTGGGTCAAAGGGTATGCAAAGTTCAGTTAACTTTTTGAGTATAGTTTCAAATTGCTTTTTTGAATGGCTAAACCAATTCACAGCTCCACTAACAAACAGTGCACAAATTGGCATGTTTTCTCACAACCCCCATAATTTATTACAAAAAAGTATTGTTTTTAACAACACTATCCTTTGCCTAAGTGATTATTTTTGGTTAAAATGTTTTATATAAAATAGCACAATTTCAAAATGTGAGAAATACTCAACAAAACATTTTTAGCATCTGAAAAACTTCACATTCATTTTTTCCTTTATACCTATAACTATTTATATGTCCTTTCCTCAAAAAAATTTTATCATCCTGATATGAGAGAGAAGTGGATTAAGAGTCTAGAGTGCTTACTTCTAAGTCCCCATTCTACCAGAGTTACAACTTCTCTGTGTCTATAGAGGAAGAAAAATGGGGAAGGTAGAGAGAGATTTTGAGGAATGAAATAGGGAGATGAGGGTAAGAGAACCTCACATAGGGTGGCCTTGACATTCAATCAAGGAGCATTTTTTAAAATGCCTATTATGTGTTAAGTATTATACTTAGCTCTGGAGATGCAAAAAGAGGCAAAAAAACAGTCACAGTCTAATGGGAGAAAATGTGCAAACAATCATGTACAAACAAGATATAGACAGAATAAACTGGAAATAGTCTCAAAGTGAAGACACTAAGGTTAAGGAAAGACTTCTTGTAGAAGGTGGAACTTCAGCTGAGACTTAGAAGAAGCCAGGGAAGCCAGGAGGAAGAGATGTGGAGAGAAAGAATTCCAGGTTTGGTAAACAGTCAATGAAAATGCCAGAAGTATTTAGATGGAGTGTCTTATGTGAAAAACAGTAAACAAACCAATAAAAGGGAAGTCAAGAAGAAAGAATTTGGCGAGTAGGAGAAAAAAAATTAGTTATGTTTTTAACATGTGTTTAAGAAGTCTATGTTACATCCAGTTCCAGATGTTTGACAGGCAACTGGATATGTAAGACTGAAGGTGAGAACAAAGGTTAGGGGAGGAAAAATAGATTGAGGAATCATCTTTATAGAGATGATAATCCATGGGAGCTGATGAGGTCCTTTATTTCATCCATCCCATTTATCGTCCCATATCGCCTCCCTTTTGCAGCTAAACCTCCTAGAGAAGGTCATCTACAATAGGTGCTTCCTCTTCTTTTCATCTAACTCTACTTAACTCTTTAAAGCCTGGTTTCTGATATCAATATTCAACTGAAAGTGCTCTCTCCAAACTTACTAACAATCTTTTAACTGCCAAATCTAATGGCCTTTTCTCAATTCTCATCCTTCTTCAATTCTTTGTAACCTTTAACACTATCACCATCTTCTCCTTCATATTCTCTTCTCTCTAGATTTTCATAACACTACCCTATTCTGGTTCTCCTTCCTGTCTCACAAGTCCTTTACTGTCTCCTTTGCTGGATCTTCAGCTAGGTCAAATCTGCTAACCATGGGTGTTGCTCAGGGCTCTGTTCTGTAAGCCCTCTTCTCTTCTCCCTTTAAATTATTTTATTTGGTGATCTCATCATTATTGACTTACTGTATAAATAGTATGGAGGGGAAATAGTAAAAGGTCCAAAAAAAGAGTCCTAGGAGATGGCCACTCTGGATTACAATCCAGCAAAGGAAACTGAGTTGTCCAACAGGTGAATTAAGGGGCTGGACTATGGGACCTCTAAGGTAATTTCTAATTCAAAATTCTATAAAATGAGTAAGGTATTTCTACTATATGAAATCAAAATATGAACAATTACTAAGTGCTTATATAAGTAATGATGAATAATTTATAAAATGACCACAGCTTTAAAAGAGAAAATATATAACTAAACAATAAATATTTGCCAAATAAATTATCTTAAAATATCTATCCATTTATAAAATAACAATGTTAACTCTACTACCATTTTATCACTTGAAATAAAAACTAATGTGCAAAGTACTTGTCAACATTTTTTTAAACAATGTAAAAATTCTGATATTTAAATAATCTATGCTAAAAAAGAAAGGCCTTTACATAGAACATTTTAGGAAGGACAATAGCATAAAATCTATAATAAAAAATGCTATTGAGTTGTAAGTTATTATCAGTTTGAAGAGCTGCTCCAAATCAGAGCTATTACACTCCCAAAGCACTACTCTGGAACAAAGATGAATCCACCTATTACCAGGCTAGGATAGTAGCTATTATCATGGCCCCTTGATTTCTTTCAAGTAGCTCCAATGGAAAAAGCCACAAGTGAATAGTAAAGATCTCATAATAGCTCTTGAGAATTCTTTATAAGGTAGGAGGCACTGAAATGAACTCTGGAGAGTTAAAGAAGTCTCTTCTCCTGATAAGAAAAAATAATTAACCTGACTTAATGTATCTGAGTAGGCCTTATATAAATCAGACTTTTGTACTTCAAGAGCCAGATTAAAACCATATAGCAAAAAAGTATGTAGATATTGTCTTATAAGTACACATGGAACATATCTAAATCTTCAGAGGTCTGTAGGTCTTCTTTGTGAAAAGCTCAATATAGCCTACTTAAAAGGAGATGTGTGAAGTACTTACAGTGCTTAATTTGCTAGCAGTAATGATGATGCGCCTCTCATGTAACATACTGGCATACAGTTGCAGCATATTGTTCACATCCACAGCAACAAAATATTCTGTAAGATTTCTCTGGATGAGTAAAAAAAAATACTCAGTTACATGTTAACAGGGGATACAAAGTGTATTTTTTGTATCTGTATAAAAAAAGAATTTTTTTTAAAAAGTACTCTTAAGAACAAATAGATATTCATAAAAGTAATATTATTTAATATTACTTGATTGCCTGTGTCAAATTAGGGAAACTATACTACTATTGTATGAACACACATATATTTACTTTATAGTATACTGGGAAGCTTTCCTAGACTGATGTTTGGGGGGAGTGTTTTGCATGTTAGTGCTACCTAATTTAATAATGAGGAGATCACTAAAATCCCTTGGATTCAATTCATAAAATCTCCCTTAGACTAAAATCTACGGTATATTAAGCAATACTTCAGGAAAGTTTCAGTTATTTTTCCTAAGTCCATAAAAATCCTCCCCTAATATAGTAAACTTTACTATGAATATATTTCAACACAAAAAGGTCTTTCTCATGCCCACCTTTATTAACATGAAATTTCTTCCCTAAAAGTATTAAAAATGTATAACAAATATTCTTTTTACATTAAAAAATCCTAAGTGTAAGCAAAAAGCAAAAAGTGAAGAAGAAACTGGCTATGGTAGAGGAGCAACCTGACAATAGCAGCACTGTACAGTAAGGTGTAACTTAAACAGTGTTTAGTTAAATCAGAAAATAAGGCAGTTAAATATGTAGTTGTCAATTACTACACATACCTCCACCCCAACCCCATGTAACTATATAGTTCACCAGCACAATCTAGCAATTTTAGCAATCATGAGAGAGACCAAACCTCTTGTTCTATGACATAATTTAGACCGGAAGGGTCAGTGGTGAACCAATGAAGATGGCTGCTGATCATCTTTGACTTAGTCACAAAAGACAAATGCAAAATAAAAAACAGTTTCTTAGAATTATACAGCACTTTATACTTGGAAGGCACCACAGATATAATCTAGTCATACCCCTTCCCTCATTTTAAAAATGAGGAAACAGGTTCAAAAAATGAGAGTCACATAGCTAGTTTCAGATGAGGGATTACAACCCAGATTTCCTGACTCCTAAGTTAATATAGCACATTGTCTTTAAGTTTTCTACATTTAAATTCACTAAGTCTTCCAACACAACTGGTCCATTTTCAAAGCTCTTCTTGTGACTTTCCGTTTTGTGTACATAAAACAAATTTCAAGCTTTAACGTATTCTAAAAATGTCAGTTATAATGATAAGTACCAAATACTGATTATTTAACCTGTACTTTTGAAGATTTCTACCAGATGTATAATCTAAATGTTAAATTGATATCTACAAAATATGAAAAGACTTAGAGGAAGTTTTCCTAATACTTGAGCAGAAACTCTTATGAAAAACTATGAAAGGATATGATCGATGTCCTTTCAAATCCTACAGGATGGGACAGCATGAATGGGCTGTGATCTCCACTGTTGAAGACAGCAACCAATTGTTTAGATAATAGTTTTATGTAAATATCAAAGTACTAAATGGGGAATTAGTTTGTATATGGGAGTCATTTATTGGCTTGTCCTTTTTTCACTCATATTCTTATTCATATATAACTAAAACACATAATTTATTGCATTTTAAGTAAAAATTAATTTATTACAAATGTGAAGGTGTATATTCTCTGTTACAGTTTGCTACAATTTCTGTTTGTTTTAAAGTTCCAGAAAAGTAGCCTTTGCTGGGAGAGATGGGGGGTTGGAATAATCTCAATACTTGAAGCAGGTAATTAGCCTTCTAAGCTGTACATTTATTTATCAGCAAAGGGGAAGGCAGGGGTTGGGGGAGGGTAGTAACTAGCATCTGTCATTTGTAACACAGAGAAGCACACTGCAGTGAAAGGACCAGGGTGTATAAGTTGAAGTATTGTCAGGGAGTCTCAAGGGAAAACGTAACAGGTGGTAACTGGCCCATGATACACAGTACACAAGGGTTCAGAAACTATTAAGGGATTTAAGGGCTTTGATGAGCTGTCTCAGATCCACAGTAAGAATACTGGGATCTCTAAGCAGCTTGCTACACAGTTTTTGCAGATGGGTTATTTGGGTTTGGCAGATCCTAAAACTAACACATTTATGGTTATGCTATTTTTTGTCTTGGTATTAATAAACTGGAAACTATAGAATATTATTTATAATTTTTCCTCATTCAATAAAGTCATCCACCCTTGACAAATGTGATTGGACAGTGGGGAAAGAAATCAGTTATATTAGATCATTTTTTTAAAGAGCAGAAGAACAAATGAAAACCTAAATATATCAGATAGCATTTATTATTGCCTTCTTTTCCTTCAGTTATGTTTCCATTTAACTATTTTTGTTGTAACTGTTTTTTTCACTTTCAGACAAAACGAAAAATCATGCAAAAGGCAGGAAGAGAAAAAGTTCTTTTTTCTTTGCAATTATGCAAAAATAGTTCACCCCCCCACACAATAAACCCTTTATTAAGTTTACTCTATAACCTGAAACATCATAAAATAAGCACAACATTTTACACCTGAAGAGACATGAGCAAGGAAAAGAAATGCACAGTCAGTAGCAATGCAAAGTATTATTCCATATACAGAAAGCTGCAAATATTACAAGACCTAATTTTTAAAAAATATTGTGGTACTATAAAATTTTCCTAGTTAAGCTTCATTTTAAATATCAACATTTTAAATTTTGTTTCATTTAAATCATAATATTTTGCATTGCCTTACAAAATTCAAGACATACAAAAAAGCTTCTTATTTAAAATTTAAAAAGGGGAAATCATATCACAGAACATTAATTATTTCAACACAGTCCAATATAGATATTCAAAAATAGGGTGGTCATGTCAGAAATTGCAAATGTACTTTTCTATCTTCTTCGTTTAATTTCTCTATTCATTCCTATACATTAGAAATAAAAGCTATATATGTAGTAGAAGGAATCTAATCTAATTGATAAAAGAGACATTAGGAAATAATGAAAGAATAAGTATTACTGCTCACCTCTCCTAAATAAGTGGAAAGTAAATCATTTTTACACCCTTACCCAGATTCAGACACACCTGGTTAATAGGAAAAGGAAAAGAAAATTGAAAAGAAGGGCAAGGGCCTCAGGGATAGAACCAAGATTGTTAGCTTCTGAAGGAAGCATCTCTTCCCTGAGAATAATGTCTCCTCGAAACACCTTATGATGTTTTTTCAATCCCTGTATATCAAATTCCATTTCCAAGCATAGCCAGGACTAAGGCTAGGCAAGTAAAATTGCTGAGTACCATGCAATGTATATTGGGGCACATGTGATGAAGGGAGTTGTTATTATTCATTTTAATAAAGGCATATATTTTTTAATGTCAGGAAATTTTACTCTGCAACATATGTAAGTATTTACTTTGTGATAAATCAAGCTGCATGTGTTACATTGAAAGCTCAAAGGCTTCACTAGAGATAGAGGGAACATAATTTTCAAACCCTGCCTAGGGCACAAAAATGCCTTCTCTAAGCTCTGTTCACAAAATTTCAAAGGAGAAAATTGTTTTGAAAATACTTACACTTTCAGGTATTGTTGGTAGTCCAGTTAAATCAGGGGCAATGAAGTAAGACTGCTAATCAATAAAAAAAAATGTAAGTAAGAACAAAACACAGTAAACGCATTTAATAAAGCTAGTATAGTATTACATACAATTGGGGCAGGAGTAAAATCAAAGAAATTACCCACCAAATTAATAAAATTCTATTAAATACCACACAGATTTCACTGAAATTAAGTAATTCTTAAATGGCATAGCAAGGTTGAGAGTGAGAAGTAACAGTAAGTCTCCGGTATAAGGGATTAGGTGTTGGTGATAAATCAGTTCACACTTTAAAAGCAATTAAAATCAACCAAAATAAATTGAAAGAAGGAAATAATTCTGACAGGAGAAAAGTTTATTAAGGGAAAAAGTACAAGATTCTCATATGTTGATAAAACACATTAACTTTGGAAAGGCTCACAAAGTAAGAATTGTGACCCATTAAGATATCAAGATCTTTTAAAACTTTTGTCCCAAGGCAATTCATAAGAAACGATGGATGACTATAAGTGTGTGCAACACACACAGAGGCATATACATGTGTGTATATATATATACATATATATACACACATGTATATAGATATATATTACAGACCACTGTTTAAGTAGTAATAAAACAGTTTTAACTAATTAAATTAAGCAGTTTAATTTCTGTATTAGAAAGTTGTCATTGCTCACTTTGTTTTCTGCAAGCCTTAAATTCTAACAGCTTGGAGAAAATAAGGATAGTTTATCACTATAATGTGTTATATACACACACACATATACATATATACACACCTATGTATCATATATATACACAAAGACACACACACATATATGTATATGTATACATATATATATATACACATACACACACATAAGTATGTATTTTATATATGTAAGACAAAAATTTCTCAACTTTGAAACATTTGCCACATCATATTGATTTCTGAAATAACTTTAAATGTAAAACTATCATTTTTTGTTGTTTTAAAACTTCTTGGGACTTGTAATTAAACTTCAAATGTGAGTATCAGATATTAAAAGTAAATTTTTACCAAAAATATTCACTCAACAAATATTAAGCATCTACTCTATTCAAGGTTCTGTTTTTGTCAATTGTTGGAAGGCAAATATACAGCATAAATAGAAATATTTATAGAAAATAGTCATGACAAATAACGATATACAAGCAATACCACCACCACCAAAAACTATAACCGGAAAACAGATTATATCATAATTAGTAGAAAAGTTTTACTTTTATTTTCACCAACAAAACCAAGTCTTATTTCTTTTTTATATAAGGACACAATACTTTAAAACAAATTCTTCACTACTGCCAAAGAAAATACTTGATAATGAGCACAGTACTACATGTGAATCTAATACTAAATAACAGTCAAAAGCTATTATTTTCTGATGACAGGAAGTAATCCAAAGTATAAATCATCAAAAGATCTCTCTCAGAGTTACAGCAGATCTCAAGACAGAAATATAACAACAAATATAATAGGAGTCATTAGTACACAAGTTATGCTTGTTCCTCTTGAAAGGCAGAAGTGAATATCAATATGGCCTTCTAGTTAGTTTGATTTTACTTTAAAAATGTAAAATTATATTTGCTAAAACCTACTTTTAAAAGATATTATATAAACAGAAAATATCTTTAATTATCATTAGTTTTTTTTAGAAGGAGCAAGAATTTCCATTTCTTAAAGGACAGGTAAAAATACTTTGTAATTTTCTTTAAATTAATAGATTTTAAAACCAACAAATACTTACTGGCACCTTTTATATACAAAGTGTATTATATATTTGATATACAATATACCTTTTATATACAACATGTTATTTTATTTTCAACCTAAACTGTAATTTCCTTTTAATGTCCTTTTAGTTCACCATTACTGGGGAAGGCTGAACTTTCAGAACTTTCTCACTGTCAATAAATAAAATTATGTAATGCATAAGAAAAAATTATTTCATTTTGGAATGCTAAGTTAAAATCACATTTGTATCACTGAGACAAATCTACTGCAATATATCTATCAGAGAATTTTATTTGGAATAGACATCAATGGCAATATAATTACACTTATTTAGCAAAAACATAAAAGAGGTGAGGGGCAATTTAAAATACCTATATATACAAATTTGGTTAATTGCTATAGAAAAGCATTTTCCCAGCAAGAAAAAAAAATTAGAATATGCCTTTGCTATTCTATACTGAGTGTTATATGAGTCTATGAAGTGGAATTAGTTAAAAGAGCTTTGGAAGCTAACTTTTCAGCATTAACTGAATAATTTCTTCTCTTATTATGCCTTCAAGAAGACACCTTATGTCTACTCTGTGGAAGGCATTGTGCTACAGATGCTGGGAATACAAAGGTAAAAAAAGAAAAATAAAACAAATCATTCCTGGCACTCAAGGACAAAGGTTTCTACACCATGGAGGGTAGATGGCAAGGGTGTGTAAGGAGATGGTGTGGTATGTCATGAAGGGCCTCCTGTAGGATGCAGCATTTGAACTAGCACTAAAGTAGGCTTGGGATTGCATGAGACAGAAGGGAGATTTCATGCTAGCCATGGGTGACAGCCTGGACAAAAGAAAAGACAGGAGACGTAATGGCATGTTCAAAGAACAGAAAATGGATCTGTTTGGATGTAACACAATGCATGGAGAGAAATATGCAACATTCCTATAAAAGCAGGATGAAGCCAGATTATGATGAGTTTTAAATGTCAAAGAAAAGAGTTTGGTTTTTTTTATCCTATCCTCAAGGTTCTTGAACAAGGGACTGACATAGTCAGAACTGTATTTATGAACAATTTGGCAGCTACATGGAAAATGAACTGGAAACGTGAGAAGTTGGAGATGATATTTTCTTAATCTGATGTAGCCCATGTAAACTGAGGCATCCTCTACAAACCCAGTTCCATTAATGAGTAGTTCCCCAAGCTGGCTATATCTCCCCTCTCAGATTTTTAAAAGTAGCCCTGGGGGTCAATGGTGATTCTATAATGCCACAGACTTGAGATGCCATTGGTGTGCTTATCTCCCAAAATTACCACCAACTGCCTTTTCGACATTTGTAAATAGATATTTGATAGGTACCATAAACTCTTTGAAACAGAATTTATCTTCCTCCCTGACCCCAAAAAAGAACTTTTTTTAGCTTCCTCATTTCTGTCAAGGACATCACCTCTGTCTAGTCACCCAGAATAGCACCAACTAGTCATTTTTAACTATTCACACTCTCTCAACCCCAAATTCAATCAGATGCCAAGTTTTATTGATTCTAGCAGTATATCTGATCTGGTATCCATCCCACTCTCTCAATTCACACCAACAACATTCAAGTTCATTGTCTCTTACCTGAGCTACTGCAACAGCTTCCTAACTGGTCTCCCTGCCTCAAGTCTCTTCTTTCCCTACTCTATCTCCCATATAACTGCCAAATTGACAACCCTAAAATATAGGTCTAATCATGTCATTTTACTGTTCAAGGAGCTTTAATGGTTTTCTATTAATTCTAGATTAAAATATAAACTCCATTATTTGGCATTTCACAATCTGGCTCCAGTCTACCTGCTGGGCTTTCTATAAACTGCTCCCTGCTACAAATTCTATAATCCAATTCAAATGACCTACTTGCTGTTCCCCATACATGTCTACATGTCATTCTATTACCCACTACCATTCCTACAGCACACTTTCTTCTCATCATTCCTTTACAGAATCCCTAGCTTCTTTCAAGGCTCAGATCGAGTACATGTTCTAAGGGAGGCCTATCCTGATCCTTCTAGTTCCTAGCACCCTCTCTCCCAAAAATTACTTCGTATAATGTTTGAACTTACTTGTCTTAGAATCCCTACCTGCTCCCTCCACCCACCCCCAACTTTTAGATAAGCTCTTTGAGGGAAAGGGATGTTTTGTTTCTGTCACTGTTAACACGGTACGAAGTATACTGCATGCCACCAGTAGGTAATTTTAAAATATTTGTTGACTTAATGAATAAAATGATTGTATGCTGGTGGGAGATGGGACATCAAATTCAAGGAATGTCTAGTCTTCCAACTTAGTTGGGACACCGTGTATGTATATATGAAATTAATGAAAAAGAATTCTGCAAAGTATGGTTGAAGCAAGATTGTGAAAGACTTTAAATGGGGAACTGCAGGAGCACTTTGCTTCTTATTGTGTCATAGAGAAAACAGAATGAGAGTAATTTCTTGAGCAGAGGAGTAATATGATTAGATCTATGTCTTACAAAAGTCACTCTGGCAGCTATGTGGAGACAAAGTGCAGGAGAAATAGACTGGAAGCAGGGTAAAAATTAAGAGAATATTTAAGCAGTCCAGATAAATGATGAGGGCCTGAACTGCACAGATGTAGTGGAAATATAGTTAATATGAGTTGACAACTAATCAAGTATAGGGTGGGGGCGGTGAAGGAAAGGGAAGAGTCAAGGATGATTTCAAAGTTACAGACCTGGATGATCAGGAGAATAGTGCCCTCAAAAGGAACAGAGAAGTTTAAAGGAAGGGCAAATTAAAGGGAAAAAATGATGTGCAGTCCATAAATCTAAGTCACCACATTAAACTCCTCAAGTCAACAAATTAGAAAAAATACACATGAAAATATAACTAATAATACAAAACAGTATATGGAAAGAGTAGGTTTTTTTTAAATAGATTGATAGGTAACAGATAATACCATTAACATGATATATCTTGATTTCATTAATGAATCTGACAAAGCACCTCAAAGTATCTTTACAGAAAAGAGAGAAACCTTAAAGATGATGTAATTAGATAAACATTTTACTTTGAACCAGCTGGGTGGCACAATGGATAGAGTGCTGGTCCTAGAGTAAGGTGTATCTGAGGTCAAATTCAGCTCCAGATATTTAATTCTGTGATTCTGGGCAAGGCACTTACCCTGTGTCTGCCTCAATTACCTTAACCATAAAGTCAGGATAATAATAGCCTTATCTTCCATATTTGTGAATCAAATGAGATATTTGTAAAACCCTTAACAAAGTACAGAGCACATAGGTGGTTAATAAGTGCTTGTTTCACTTCTCTTCCTTATCCCTATTTCACTAATTGACTATCCCTACGTCCAATATAGAGGGAGGTCATGATTAGAATGTCCTGGGGTTCAACAGACATGGAGGAAAACATAGAAGACCTTCTTGTTCAATTTGTGGATAGCAAATTGCTCTCCAGGCTCTATTCCTGACTCTATGAACTTATTCTACCACTCCATAGCAGCCTCTTCACCCAGGAAGTTCACTCCTTACCATCCTCAACAGCTTTTCACCTTCCTCATGTGTTGTGTTCTCCTATTAGAATATAAATTTCTTGAGGAACTTAACTCTTTCAGTTTGTATTTGTATTCTCAACACTTAGTACTGTTCCTGACATAAAGTAAGTGCTTAATACTTACTGATTTGACCCAAAGCTGAAAGATATAGTTAATAAAATGGATAGTTGAATCTAGATTGTAAAAAAAAGGTAAATAAGTTGGAATAATGGACCAAACTTGGCAAAATGAAATTTAACATAGATAAATCCAGCTTTTGTCATAATTTTGCACTCTACAGGGAAATAGAAAGATCTAAGTCAGCTTGACTGAACAATTCATGTGAAAGGAAACAAAAGCCTGACAGTCTTAGCTGACAAGTAGAATAAGCCAAAGGTATGACATAAGTTCAAGAAAAGCTATTATAATCCTGGACTAAGATGGCTAAAGCATAGATCAATTTGATTTTCTTCTTTCTTTTTTTAAATTAAATTAACCAAAGGTTTATCTATTTTATTGGTTTTTTCATAAAACCAGCTCTTACTTTTATTTATTAGTTCAATAGTTTTCTTAACTTCAATTTTATTAATTTTTCCTTTGGTTTTCAATATTTCTAATTTGGTATTTAATTGAGGATTTTTAATTTGTTCTTTTTACAGTTTTTTAGTGGTATGCCCAATCTCCTCTATTTCTATTTTATTTATGCAATCATTTAGAGACATAAAACTTCCCCTAAGAACTGCTTTTGCTGCATCCCATAAGTTTTGGTATGTTGTCTCATTATTGTCATTCTCTTGAATGAAATTATTGATTATTTCTATGATTTGTTGTTTGACTCAATCATTTTTTAGAATTAGATTATTTAGTTTCCAATTATTTTTTAGTCTCTTTCCATGGCCCTTTATTACATACAATGTTTATTGCATCATGATCTGAAAAGGATGCATTTAATATTTCTGCCTTTCTGCATTGGATTGTGAGATTTTTATGCCCTAGTACATGGTCAGTTTTTGTGTATGTGCCATGTACCACCAAGAAAAAAGTACATTCCTTTCTATCCCCATTCATTTTTCTTCAGAGGTCTATCATACCTAACTTTTCTAATATTTTATTCACCTCCTTAACTTCTTTCTTGTTTATGTTGTGGTTAGATTTATCTAGTTCAGAGAGGGAGAGGTTGAGGTCACCCACTAGTATAGTTTTGCTGTCTATTTCTTCCTGTAACTACTTGAACTTCTCCTCTAAGAATCTGGATGTTATACCATTTGGTGCACATATGTTTAGTAATGATATTACTTCATTGTCTATGGTGCCTTTTAGCAGGATGTAGTTTCCTTCCTTATCTCTTTTATAAGATCTTTTTTTATTTTTTCTTTGTCTGAGATCAGGATTGCTACCCTGCTTTTTTTTTTTATTTCAGCTGAAGCATAATATATTTTGCTCCAGCTTTTTACCTTTACCCTGTGTGTGTCACTCTTTTTCAAATGTGTTTCCTGTAAACAACATATTGTAGGATTATGGTTTTTAATCCATTCTGCTATCTGCTTCCATTTTATGGGAGAGTTGATCCAATTTACATTCACAGTTACAATTATTATCTTTGTCTTTCTCTCCATCATTTTCCCCCTGTTTATGCTTTTCTTTCTCCTTTTCCCTCCTCACTACTGTTTTGCTTTTGACCACTGCCTCCCTCAGTCCCTCCTCCCTTCTATTAGCCCCTTTACTTTTCTTCCCCTTTACCCTTACTGCTTCTTCCCTCCCTTCTATCCCCCCTCCCTTTTCTTTCCCCTTTTCCCTCCTACTGCCTATAAGGCAAGTTAGATTTCTATACCTAACTGATTATGTTATGCCCTTCTTGAGCCAAATCTGATGAGAGTAAGGTTCAAACAATGCTCACCCCCCTCCCTTCTTTCCCTCTGTTATAATGGGTTTTTGTGTCTTTTCTTGTACTGTAATTTACCCTGTCTGCCTCCTCCTTTCCTTTTCTCTCACTACATTTTCTTAGACCAGATTAATCCACTTACTTGGATCCATTTAACCCACTTGATAAGATTTTTTTTTATCATCACATCAAAGTCAACTTATATCCACCTCCTTTATGTATACCCCTTTAACATGGTGTAATAACAATACAGTTCTCAAGAGTGACAAGTGTCATCTTCCCTTGTAGGGATGTACAGTTTGCCCTTATTAACAACATATTGTATCTTTCTGTCCCATTTACCTTTTATGTCTCTTGAGTCTTGTATTTGAAGGTCAAATTTTCTGCTGAGCTCTGGCCTTTTTATCAGGAAGGTTTTGAAATCGCCTATTTCGTTGAATATCCATCTCCTCCCCTGAAAGATCATGCTCATTTTCACTGGGTAGTTGATCTTTGGTTGTAATCCAAGCTCCTCTGCCTTACGGAATAGCATATTCCATGCCCTGTGGTCTTTTAATGTAGAAGCTGCAAGGTCCTGTGTAATCCTGACTGTGGTTCCATGATATTTAAATTGTATCTTTCTGGCTGCTTGTAGTATTTATTCTTTGACCTGGTAATTTTGGAATTTGGCTACTATATCTCTTGGTGTTTTCAATTTGGGATCTCTTTCAGGAGGTGATTGGTAGATTCTTTCTATGGCTATTTTACCCTCTGATTCTAGGACCTCAGGGCAGTTTTCCTTTATGATTTCCTCAAAGTTACTGTCCAGGCTCTTTTTTTTTCATTGTGATTTTCAGGTAGACCAATAATTTTTAAATTGTCTCTCCTGGATCAATTTTCCAGGTCAGTTGTTTTACCAATGAGGTATTTTATGTTTTCATCTATTTTTTTTTATTTTTTTGTTTCTGTTTGACTTGTTTTAACTTGTTCTGTTTGACTGAATCTTGCTCTCCTCATCTTTTATGTGATTTTTAGAAGGCTCAATAAATTTTTATTTGGTAGCTAATTTATTGAAACAACTTGAGAGTTTTCATGATCACTGTGATTAGTGAGATTTTAATATTTGAGGTGAAACTTTTTGGGACCCCAAATACTCCTTTTGAGCTTACTTTTCAGGTTTGTTGTGTCTTTGGGCCAATGTTTCACCACTTCAAGAAAAATGTCAATAGCTCAAAAGAGTAACATCTGAGATCAAAGGCCAGTGGATATCTATCCCTGGGAATAAGAGTGGGAGGGTAACCTTGGGAAGGCTAAGGTTGAACCCTCCTAATTCATTTTCCCATACAAGAAGTCTTACCACTTGGTTAATTCTGAGCCTAGCTGTGTATCTTGCCACATATTTGGCTGCTTATACTATTCTTGTACATGTATTGAGTCATACTGAACCCTGGGCTTAGGCCCAGAGGACCAGTACTGGTGCTATTATAATCATGTTCCTGCTTCTTTCTCTTGTGGCAAATTTCTCTAACCAGAGACAGTTAAGTTGTGATTTTTTTTATAATGAACTTTGTTGCTGCAACACCTTAGTACCTTCTCTTACTATTTTCACTCAGAAACTACAGTCAATACCATATCCTGAACAACTAAGTAAAGAATATTTGTACTTATCATCTGCCTGTTTGGTTATATATTTGTCTATAAAATAAGGTCCTTAAATATTCAAAATGATATGAAAATAATTGAGTATTGATGCAATAGTTTATGGGCCAAGCTTTTATTGTATTAATTATTAAATCTAAATCAGAAACTACTTTAGGGGTGTGTGTGTATGTATGTGTGTGTACACATATACACATATAAACACAAAAGGGGGAAGTGAAGGGGGAATGTATTCCAAGCAGGCAAAGGGGACAATCAATGCTAAAGCATACAGACAAGAAATGGAATATCATGTATGCAAAGTGGCAAATAAATTGATGCAACTGTACTAAGTAAGTGGAAAATAAGGGCTAGGTTATAAAAAACTTTAAATGCCAAAAGAGTTCACTGCAGGTGGAAGATGAGGAAGGAGAAGTGATATGGTCAGGCCCGAGCTTTATGGAAAAAGGATAAGAAATTAAGGGCCTTAAATCGGATAGTAGTAGAACAGAAACATCTTGAAACATCTTATGTCAACCCCAAATCACAGGGCACATTTTACATAGAAAAAAAAATGCAAGTAAAAAAATTATATTTCGTGAGAACACCAACTGAAGGCAGGTTAGTGTCAAGAAAACTGGATTTGGAGTCTGAGAGAAATATGGGAAGAACTAGTTTCCAGTACTAGCTTTTCAAAAAGCTAGTTATTGTTGCACTTACTAGTTATATAACCTTGGGCAAGCCATTTAAGTCAAGTCAATAAGTATTTATTAAGTGGTTTCTATGTGCCAGGCACTATGTTAAACACTAGGAAAGATATATGATAGCCAAGAGGATAAAGCAAAACTCACAAATGGCAAAAGGCAAAGGTTGAATAAATTTAGATGGGGAAACCGGGTAACCGCTGACAGAGGTCCAATGATGGGCTTCTCTTATGTTTCAAGATTAGTCTTGCTTACTCCTCTTTCTCACTCCCCTCTTCCCCCTCCCATTTTTTAAAATTCTTTATTTATAAGGCTCTCTGGGAGGGGGATAGGGAAGAAATAGATTGAGAAATATAGATAATATAAAAATAAAAAAGAACAATACAAAATTTAAGTAATTAACCTTGTTGACACTAATTTATCTTTAAAACTATCTACCCTTATTACTTTTATAAGCATCTTATCTCAAGTACTACAAATACAAACAATATGAACCCATGAAACAGCTTTACCTCAGAGCCACTAAAAAACAGTAAGAGAAAGGTTTTCCTCCAGGAAATGAAAGGAATGCCAAAGTCTCAGTGAACAATTAAGTGACTAATTAAAAAAATAGGCAAATCTATAAGACTGTTTTCAGAATATCAAAAAAAAATCTACTTCAAGAAAATTTTAACTATGCCAGTGATATTGTAATTAGAATAAACAACAACAAAGGAAGAAATGCTGAGCCATTAGTTGAGGAATCTGGATAAAGAATGAATTGGGAAAAAAAAGAATGAATTGGGTACAATAACTACAAATATTATAGGGATCAGAGGCATAAAGGAAATATGTTACTGAATATGAAACCTTATATTTCTGATAGGAGGAATTTTAGCTATATATTCTGTGATGAAAAATTGTTTCTGAGTTGTGTGGGCCAATACATACTTAGCTAAATACAGATTTTCAATATTACTGTGTGAAACACAACTCAAATCAACAGAGACTTGGCTTCAGTTACCTTCTTGAATATATAGCTAGGTTCCAATTATTATGAAGTGGTCACATTATTTGATTAAACACTATTTCAAATTATAGTTCTTTATAAAAATAGTAACTGGTTCCTGCCCAATGGAAATAAGAAACAAATTTTTAAATAAGCTTTTGTTTCTTAACATATAAGTAAAGGATAAGAAAACTATATTTCTGATTCAAATTTATTAGAAAATGACAGAGTAGTTACAGAAAGAAAAAAATTAAATTACTGAATATTTTATGCAAAGATAAGCCTAATGATATGAAAAAACAGTATTATTACTATTTAAAATATTTTAGCAGTATAGAAGGAACGATCTTCTTTCTTTAAACCTTCATGTAAATGCAGAGTTTATCCACATCTCTGAGAATTTAGATGTTCACACTAGCCAACTTGAAAAAAAAAAGTAAGACAAATAAATAACAAAATATGAGTCAATCTGCACTCAGAGTCCATTGGTTCTCTCTCAGGAGGTAGTTAACATTTTTCATGAGTCCTCTGGAATTGTCATGGATCACATTATTGATCAGAGTTGCTTAATCACAGCTGATTGTCATTACAATCTTGTCATTAATATTTACTTCTTTTCCTAGTTCTGCTCATTTCACTCTTTATCAGTTCATATAAATTTTCCCAGGGTTTTCTGAAACCTCTATCATTTCTCTCAGCACAATAGCATTCAATCATGTTTATATACCTTAACTTGTTCAGCAATTACCCAACTGATAGGCATCTCCTCAATTTCAAATTCTTTGCCACCACAAAAAGCAGCTGCTATAAGTATTTATACACATGGGTTTTTTCCCTTTTTCTTTGACCTCCTTGGGGTATAAAGTAGTAGCAATAATGCTACTATGCAGAGTTTTATAGCCTTTGGGCATCATTAGAAATTATTCTTCAGAACAGTTAAGACTAGTTCACAGACCCACCAACAGTAAATTAGAGTATTTTCCCATTTCCTGCTTTTTTCCCTAATTTTGGCTGCAATTGTTTTGTTTGTACAAAACATTTTTAATTTAATATAATTAAAGTTATCCATTTTACCTCCCATGATCCTCTCTATCTTTTCTTTGGTCATGAACTCTTCCCCTATCCATAGATGTGACAGGTACTTTTTTTTATGTACTCTGCTTTATATTTAAATCATGTACCTATTTTGAGTTTATCTGGCATATACAGTATGAAATGTTGGTCTATACTTAGTTTCTTCCTGAATTCTTTCCAGTTTTCCCAGAAGCTTTGACAAACAGTCAGTTATTGTCCCAATAGGTGGGCTGTTTGGGTGTATCAAACACTGGGTGACCGTTCTTATTTGCTTCTGTATGTTGTGTACCTAATCTATTCCATTGATCAACAACTCTATTTCTTATCCAGTACCAAAATATCCTGATGATTACCACTTTGTAGTATAGTTTGAGATCTCGTATTGCTAGGTTGCCTTCCTTCACATTTTTTTTTCATTGATTCCCTTGATATTCTTGACTTTTAGTTCTTCCATATAAATTTTGATATTTTTCCTAGCTCTACAAAGTAATCTTTTGGTAGTTTGATTTTATGGAATTAAATCAGTAAATTAATTTAGGTGGTATTGTCATGGATCAGGCTATCTATGAACAATTAATATTTCTCAAATTGTTTAAATCTGTCTTTATTTGTATGAAGTGTGTTTTATAATTGTGTTTATATTCTTTCTGTGTGTAATCTTGGCAAGAAGACTTCCAAGTATCTTACACTGCCTACAGTTACCTTAAACAATTTATTTTCTATTTCTTCTGGCTGGGTTTTGTTGGTAAAATGTAGAAATGTTCATGATTTGTTTGGGTTTATTTTGTATCCTATAACTGTCCTCATGGTTAATTGTTTCTTCCAGTTTTTTAGTTGATTCTCTAGGGTTCTCTACTTACCCTATCCTATCACCTGCAAAAAGTGATAGCTTTGTTTCTTCATTGCCTATGCTTATCCCTTTAATTCTTTTTTTCTTTTCTTATTGCTATAAATAGCAGTTCTAGTACAATATACTGAATAATAATGGTGATAATGGATATCCTTCCTTCACTGCTAATCTTACTAAAGATTTTCAGTCTCTCCCCATTACAAATAATGATTGCTCTTGATTTTAGATAAATACTACTTTTCATTTTGAGAAAAGGTCCATTTATTCCTATGCTTTCAAATGTTTTTAATGTGAATGTCATATTTTCTCAAAAGCTTTTTCCACTTCTATTCATATAATCATGTTTCATTATTTTTGTTGTTTATATGGTCAATTATGCTTATAGTTTTCATAATATTGAGCCAGCCCTGCATTCCTGATATAAATCCAGCCTTGTTACAGTGTATGATCCTCGTGATATATTTCTGAAATCCCTTTGCTAATACTGTATTTAAATTTTTGCTCCAATATTCATTAGGGAAACTGGTCTACAGTTTTCTTTTTCTATTCTTGTTCTCCCTGGTTTAGGTATCAAAACGATATTTGTGTCATAGAAGTAGTTTGGTAGAACTCTTTGCATACTAACATTCTCATACAATGTACCAAGTGTAGTTGGATGATTTGGGGTATTGTCTAAATTCAGTAATCTTTTTTTCATTTACCAGTTGCATGTGAAAACATTTTTTAACATGTGTTTTTAAAACTTTGGGTTACAAATTTTCTCCCTTCCTCCCTCCCCACCCGCCCTCATTGAAAAGGCAACCAACTCAATATAGGTTATATGTGTGTAGTCATGCAAAACACTTCCACAGTAGTCATGTCCTATACTGCCCCCCATTTACTCTATTCTCTCTTTTTGACCCTGTCCCTCTTCAGAAGTGTTTGCTTCTGATTATCACCTCCCCCAATCTGCCCTCCCATCTATCATCCCTCTCCTCTCTCGTCCTCTTTCCCCCTTATTTTTCTGAGGATAAGATAGATTCCCATACCCAACTGTGTATGTTGTTCCCTCCTTAAGCCAAATCCCATGAGAATAAGATTCACTCATTCCCTCTCACCTTCCCCCATTTCCCCTCCACTGTAAAAGCCTTTTCTTGTCCATTTCATGTGAGATAATTCTCTCCCCCATTTTACCCCTCCTTTTCTCCTCCTCCCAATATAATCCTCTCTCAACCCTTAATTTTATTTTCCAGATATCACTCCTTCATCTTCAACTCACCCTGTGCCATCTACCTATCTATCTATCTATACATATAATTTTTCCCTCCCACTACCATAATACTGACAAAGGAGTCATGAGTTAGAAATATCATCTTTCCATGAAGAAATATAAACAGTTCAACCTTAATAAGTCTCTTATGATTTCTCTTTCCTGTTTACCTCTTCATGTTTCACTTGAGTCTTGTATTTGACAGTCAAACTTTCTATTCAGCTCTGGTCTTTTCATCAAGAATGCTTGAAAGTCCCCTGTTTCACTGAATGACCATTTTTTCCCCTGAAGGATTATACTTAGTTTTATTGGGTAAGCCATTTTTGGTTGTAATCCTATCTCCTTTGCCCTCTGGAATATTATATTCCATGCCCTCTGGTCCCTTAATGTAGAAGGTGCTAAATTTTGTGTAATCCCAATTGTCTTTCCCCAATACTTGAATTGTTTCTTTCTGGATGCTTGCAATATTTTCTCCTTGACCTGAGAACTGTGGAATTTGGCTACAATATTCCTAGGAGTTTCCCACATTGGGGATCTCTTTCAGGAGGTGATCAGTGGATTCTTTCAATTCCTGTTTTGCCCTCTGGTTCTAAAATGTCAGGGCAGTTTTCCTTGATAATTTCTTGAAAGATGATGTCTAGGTTCTTTTTTTGATCATGACTTTCAGATAGTCCAATAATTTTTAAATTCTCTCTCCTGGATCTATTTTCCAGGTCAGTTGTTTTTCCAATGAGATATTACACATTCTCTTCTATTTTTTCATTCTTTTGGATTTGTTTTACAGTATCTTAATTTCTCATAAAGCCACTAGGTTCTAATTGCTCCATCCTAATTTTTAAGGAAGTGTTTTCTTCAGTAAGCTTTTGGGCTTCCTTTTCCATTTGGCCAATTTTTCTTTTTAGGGCATTGTTCTCCTCATTGGCTTTTTGGATCTCTTTTGCCATTTGGGTTAGGCTACTTTTCAAGGTGTTATTTCCTTCAGTATTTTTCGGGGGGGGGGTCTCCTTTAGCAAGCTGCTGACTTGTTTTTCATGATTTTCTTGCATCACTCTTAGGTTTTCCTCTACTTCTCTTACTTGCTTCTCAAAATCCTTTTTGAGCTCTTTCATGGCCTGGGACCAATTCATATTGTTCTTGGAGGCTTTGGATATAGGAGCTTTGACTTCGTTATCTTCTTCTGGTTGTATGTTTTGATCTTCTTTGTCACCAAAGTAAGATTCTGTAGTCTGACTCTTTTTGTGCTGCTTGCTCATGATCCCAGCCAATTACTTGAGTTATAAACTCTTTGTTAAGGTAGGGGTCTGTTTCCAATGTGGAGAATGTACTGTTCCAAGCTTCGGGGGTTTTGTGCAGCTGTTTTCAAAGATACTTCTAGGGACCTGTAAATTTTCTGTTCTTCCAAGGTTCTATGATTAAGGGCAAGGTGTTTACTCCTTTCCTGGATTCAGCTCTGTTCTATGAGTGACCACAAGAACTCTTTTCTGTATGGGAACTATGAGGAGGATTTCTGCCACACCACTACTAGGAGCTCTCCCACACCAGCGCTCCTCCTCAACCCAGGACCACTACCCAGAACTGTGACCCAGATCCAAGTACAGGGAAAACAAGAGAATCATGCACCAGCAGAGAGATCCCTGCAATCTCTCTCTGATCAGCCACTTGATTCGCCCTCAGTCTGTGGGCCAGAAACTGAGGAGGCAGCTGCCACCCTGGGGCCAAGCTCAAGGACTGAACTGAGAACACCCGTGCTTCTCTCTCTCACTGCAGACACAGACTTTTCCCACTGACCTTTTAAGTTCTCTTTGGTGTTCATGGGTTGAGAAGTCTGAAAACTGCCACAGCTGCCTGTGATTCAGTCCCCTGAGGACTGCTCCAGGTTTGCTGTGGCCTGTGTGTCCATGCAGAACTGTGCTCTCCCTACCCAGAGTGATATACCTTTCCAATCATCCATCCAGGCTGTCTTGAGCTGGAAATTTGTTTCACTCTGTCTTTTGGGGTTCTGCTGCTTTAGAATTTGTTTAGAGGTACTTGGAGGGGTTTGGGGAAGAACTCAAGCAAGTCACTGCTTTTACTCCCTAAATTCAGTAATTTTTATATGCAATATTGTTGTCTTTGCAATATTTTTGAACAGATAAGCTAAAATAACTTGATAACAATCTTTAAAGATATCTTTAGTCATTTATTCAGTTATTTGCCATCCAAAGAACTGGAAGCAATTGATGGTTATAGGCTTTCGAGGATTTATAAATGAATAAATAAGCAGTGGTTTTCATTTAAAATCTCCTTCTGCATTAATTCCCCAAAAAAAGTGTTAGTGATCCTTACACACTTCAAAAATCCTGGTTGAGTTCTTTCTCTGAGAAATGTAAGTTCTTTTCAAGAATAAGCCTTGTTTCATACACATTTGAAAAACCTGTTGAGCCACTTCTTTGTTGTTTGTCTTCAAAGCAAAAACATATTTAGCTGTTTATCCTCATCCAAATTAGCTATCTCTCCAGGAATTTTAACATCTTATAAGAGAACTCAACTGCAAAGTGATCAAAATACTTTCAACAATAAAGGTTTTTTCATTTGGCACTTCATTTACGATTCTTTATGCAGCATTAAACAAACTTGAAGATTTTGTCTAAATGGCTACTCTGCTAAGAACTGCATTTTTTATTTGTCTTCCATCCAAACAGCTAAAAAATGCTCCATTTCTATCATTATAATCCTTCTAATTCTCATAGTTGTTGGTAAACTACTAAAAGCTGACACAAGTTTTCAATTTTTCTTTTATTTCACCTGAGTATTGTATAATATTCCATGCCATAGGTTCAAGCAACCCAACATCTTATCCTATCTTAAAGATACTATGACTAGGTTTATGTAATTCAATTACATAAAATTTATGCTCTAATGTAAGAGACCACTTCTTTTTTGGGCTGGCAGTGTTTCAGTCTGAAGAATTCATGCTGTCCAGTTTGATAAGGGATCTTTTAAAAACAATTAATATAATTATTGGTATTTTACTACCTAGCAACATATTACATCCACATGCAAAGTGATTAAAGTACAAGCTATGTTGTGGCACATTAAAACCCTTCATTAGCTGACACATGTCTCATTAATTGAAATTTGGCTCACATTACAAGCTACCTGATATTACTTTATAATTCGCACTAAATCAATTTTTTTTTATTATTAAAACTCATATTAATTACAACTGTTTTCCAACCTAACTGATATTAACATAAAGATTGTTCATAGTTTAAAAATATTAGGCATATGAAATCCATCAAAGCCTGATTATACTAAGAACATTTATAAAGTCAGGAAGATAAAAAAGAAACATAAAAAGAAACAGGTTTGCTGACATTTTTACTGACCTATCCCATCAGCAAGACTAGTGGAATTACCATATTTTGACTCCATCTTCCAAATTTCCTATTTGTTTTATAAGTAATAATATTCTTCCAATCTCCAAAATATGTAACCATAGTATTAACTTCACTTCTCAACCCACATATCCAATCAGTTACTGATTTTTTTGCCATTCTACCTGCACAACATCTCTCCCATCCAACCTGCTTTTTCTATTCACAAAGTCAAGACACGAGTTCAGGCCCTCATTACTTTTTGTCTGGATCACCGTAATGATTTCTAAATAGGACTTCATGTCTCAAATCTCTCCTCTCTCAAATATATTCTCCCATATTGCTAACAAAATGATCTTCTTTAAATACAAATCTGATGACATCACTCCTAGTCAATAAATTTCAATGACAACCTAATGCATCCATATTCAAATGCGAGCTCCTCTGGTTAGCTTTGAAAACCTTTTGTAACTTGGCCTCAATCTACATTTCCAGTTTCATTAAAATATATTACTCCTCTTCTTGGCCCAGCCAAAGTGAACTTGCTCACCATTCCTTACACACAGAACTCCATCTTCAGTTTCTATTCCTTTGCATTGGATATCTCCCACGGTACAATATATTCCTCCTTTCTCTTTACAGAGGAATCGTTCCTCCTCTCTCTCTTCAAGACTCAGTTCAAGCATCATTTTCTAAACAAAGCCTTTCCCAATCTCATGAAATACTAGTGTCCTCCTTCCCTAACTTTCTTAAATTATTCTTGCATTTATTTTGCATACATTTACTTATATATACTGTCTCTCAAGATAGAATACAACTTCTCTGAGAATAAAGATTATTTCATTTTTTAAAAATCTTATCTCTACTTCCTAGCACAGTACCTGGAACATAGTAAGTACTTAAGAAATGCTTGTTGACTGATTGATTCTATACTTATTGTAATATATTGATTATAATGTATTGAATAATATATTATTCAATGTAATTTATGTAATTTATAATAAAAGTAGTTATGTGTTGTAAGTCCCTAAGAAGAAATCAGTAAGAATTTTTGAACCTGAATAAATACATGTATAAGAAATTAAGTATATAGCATGGTGAATTTAAGAATATATTTGATTCTAAAAAAATTCAACAAATAGGAGACTCTCAAAGTATCTCTCATGTATAAACTAAAATCACTCAAGTATTTAAGATAAATAGTATATGAAATAACTGTTTGATGATCCAATGAATGCTGATATTAACTATAATGTAAAACTAGGAGTTGTTCACCTAATTGTGTTTAGTATCAGTAAAGAAGTCCTAATGTCTAATGTAGTCAGGATTCTTCAGATGCTCCTATTCTCAGATGACACTACACTGACAGAAACAAGCTGTTAAGACCCTGCAAAATCTCAGCAAAATCAACATCGATAGGAAAGGGAATCAAATTTATATACATACATATGTATAAATTTCCCATGCAATATGACATGCAGTTATAAGAGTAACTTGCTGAATTAATCATTATGTACTTCTAAAAGTTATAGCTATCAACTTCTAGTGCCAAGATGGCAGAGTGAGGCATGAACTCTCTGGAATCCTCCCAAATTCTCCTCCATCTAACTTGAAAAAAATCATCTCAGAACTGATTTTGGAGCAGGAAAGCAGCTTACTAGCTCAGCAGGAAAGGTCTGTCTCACTGTGGTGGGAGGTGAGCAATGTCCAAGAGTAGCAGCCTCAGGCCACACAACAGGGAGCCTGTAGCTAAGCTCCAAGCCTGGGCAATCCACCAGCGAGGCTCTACCCTCCTGTAAGCCAGCAGCCTTTACAGAACAGGCAGCATCACCCCAGCGCACCAACCACAGAAAGGCCACCAGGAAGGCCTAGCCCCCATTGCTGACCAGTAGCAAGGTCCTGCCCCTAGGCATCAGCCAGCAACAAGATTTCACCCCCAGAACCAGGCATCCATACCAACTCATTAGCAAGATGTCCCCTCTCCACTCAGGACAGAAGTAAAACCCTACCACAAAGGGATTCTCTCCCACCCTTCACCCAAAAGAAGCCAGCAGTGAGGCCTCACTCTAGCACAAATCAACAACTAGTCTCTGAGGCCGATAGAAAGCCAGCAGCAAGGCCCGAAGCCCCTGTACAAGAAGGTTGGTACAGTGTAAAAGCAAAAGCCAAAATAGGTAGAAAAAACAAACAAATGAAAAAGAACTTGACTATAAAAAGTTAGTATTGTAACACAGAGAATCAAGGCACAAACTTAGAAGAACATAACAGTGTCAAAATGTCTACATGTGAAGCCTCAAAGAAAAATGTGATTTGGCCTCTGGCCCAAAAACAAGTCCTAGAAGAGATTACAAATAATTTTTAAAAGCAAATTAGAAAAGTAGAAGAAAAACTGGACAAAGAAATGAGAGTACTGAAAGAGGACCATGAAAAAAGAGTCAACAGTTTGATGAAAGAAACAAAAAATGGAGGAAAATATACAAACATTTACTGAAGAAAATAACTTAAAAAATGGAATTGGCCAAATGGAAAAGGAGGTACAAAAGTTTATTGAAGAAAATAATTCCTTAAAAATTAGAATTGAGAAAGTAGAAGCTAATGACTCCATGAGACATCGAGAAACAATTTTTTTTTTGAAAAGCCAAAAGAATGAAAGGAAAATGGAAGAAAATGTGAAACTTCTCTTTGGAAAAATAATTAACCTAGAAAATAGAACTCAGAAAAAGAAATTGAACAAATCACTGATGAATTCCCTAGGAAAAAATCTCCAGGGCCAGATGGATTTACAAGCGAATTCTATCAAACATTTAAAGAACAATTAATTCCAATACTATATACACTATTTGGGAAAACAGGTGAAGAAGGAGTCTTACCAAATTATTTTCATGATACAAATATGGTGCTGATACCTAAACCGGGAAGAGTCAAAACAGAGAAAGAAAATTATAGACCAATTTCCTTAATAAATACAGATGCAAAAATTTTAAATAAAATATTAGCAAATAGATTACAGCAACTTATCACAAGAATAATTCACTGTGACCAGGTAGGATTTATACCAAGAATGCAGGGCTGGTTCAATATTAGGAAAACTCTCAGCATAATTGAGCATATCAACAACAAAACTAACAGAAACCACTTGATCATCTCAATGTATGCAGAAAAAGCTTTTGACAAAATACAACACTCATTCCTATTAAAAACACTAGAAGGCATAGCAACAAATGGAGTCTTCCTTAAAATAATAAGTGGCATCTACCTAAAACCTTCAACAAGCATCATATGTAATAGGGACAAGCTAGAAGCATTTCCAATAAGATCGGGGGTGAGACAAGGATGTCCATTATAACCACTGTTCTTCAATGTTGTACTGGAAACATTAGCTTTAGCAATAAGAGAAGAAAAAGAAATGATACAGAACATAGCTCCTCCAAGCCTGTTCATCTTGGGTTCATCTTGTCTATGATGTGTCCCAATCAGTGTGCTGGGGCTTTCCTCACTTTCTCTTGATACCCAGGATACCAGGGGATCATTCAGGCTGGGAATCATGGAGCAAATACATTTTATTAATCATTTGGATTTCACCACTAAATCTTGATTCACTTTACACCGTCAGATATAAACATGTATTTGAGTGCATTGCTTTGATGATTCTATAAAACAACCAGCATTTTATAGA
Organism: Phascolarctos cinereus; assembly: GCF_003287225.1. NCBI lineage: Eukaryota > Metazoa > Chordata > Mammalia > Diprotodontia > Phascolarctidae > Phascolarctos > Phascolarctos cinereus. Next base: position 386,432,045 of record NW_027555958.1, on the reverse strand, counting down.
CATGGTTTTCAATTAGAAATTATGGGAAAGGGGGCAGCTAGGTGGCACAGTGGATAGAGTATCAGCCCTGGATTCAGGAGGACCTGAGTTCAAATCCGGCCTCAGACACATAACACTCACTAGATGTGTAACCCTAGGCAAGTCACTTAATGCCATTGCCTAAACCAAAAAAAAAGAAAAAAGAAAGAAAGAAAAAAATAAATTATAGAATATTAGAATAGGTAAAGTATTAGTAGAATAGTGTTAGAATAGTATTAGAATAGGTAAAGAGGAAAAAAAGTAATCACTCTTTACAGATGATATGATGATATACTTAGAGAATCCTAAAGAATCAAGTAAAAAACTACTTGAAATAACTTTAGCAAAGTTGCAGGCTATGAAATAAACTCACATAAATCAAGGGCATTTCTATATATTACCAACAAAGGCCAACAGCAAGAGATAGAAAGAGAAATTCCATTTAAACTTACTGTAGACATTATAAAATATTTACGAGTCTACCTACTAGAACAAACCCAGGAACTATATGAACACAATTACAAAACACTTTTCACACAAATAAAGTCAGATCTAAATAATTGGAAAAACATCAGTTGCTCATGGGTAGGCTGAGCTAATATAACAAAAATGACAATTCAACCTAACCTAATTTATTTATTCAGTGCCATACCAATCAAACTACCAAAAATTATTTCATAGAGCTAAAAAAATAATAAGATTCATTTGGAATAATAAAAGGTCCAGAATATCAAGGGAACTAATGAAAAGAAATGTAGGGGAAGGTGGCCTAGCCATACCAGATTTTAAATTGTATTATAAAGCAGCAATCTTTAAAACTACTTGGTACTGGCTAAGAAATAGAGTGATGGATCAGTGAAATAGGTTAGGTACATAAGACACAGAAGTCAATGACTATAGTAAACTATTATCTGGTAAACCCAAAGACACCAGGTTCTGAGATAAGAACTCACTCTTTGACAAAAAACTGCTGGGAAAACTGGAGAAGAGTATGGCAGAAACTAGGCATAGACCAAAATCTCACAATTGAATCAAAATGGGTTCATGATTTAGATATAAAGGCAGATACTACAAGCAAACCAGGAGGGCAATGAATATTTTACCAGTCAGATTTATGGAGAACAGAAGAATTCATGATCAAACAGGAGATAGAGAACATTATGAAAAGCAAAATGTATAACTTTGATTACATAAAATTTAAAAGTTTTTGCACAAAGCCAATGCAACCAAGATTAGGAGGGAAGTAGAAAATTGGGAAATAATTTTTACAACCAGTTTCTCTGATAAGGGCCTCATTTCTAAAATATATAGAGAATTAAGTCAAATTTATAAGAATACAAATTATTTCCCAATTGATAAATGGTCAAAGGTTATGAACAGGCAGTTCTCAGATGAAGAAATTAAAGCCATCTATAGTCATATGAAAAAATGCTCTAAATCACTACTGATTAGAGAAATGCAAATCAAAACTCTGAGGTATGACATCATACTTATCAGATTGGCCAACATGACAAAACAGGAAAATGATAAACGTTGGAGAAGATGTGGGAGAATTGGAACACTAATGCACTATTGGTGGAGCTGTGAAATGATCCAACCATTTTGGAGAACAATTTGGAACTATGCCAAAGGGCTACAAAAATGTGCATACCCTTTGATCCAGCAATAGCACTTCTAGGGCTGTATCCCAAAAAAGATCATAAAAATGGGGAAAGGGCCCACATGTACAAAAATATTTATAGCGGCTCTTTTTGTGGTGGCAAAGAATTGGAAATTGAGAGGATGCCCACCAATTGGAGAACGGCTAAACAAGTTGTGGTATATGAATGTAATGGAATACTATTGTGCTATAAGAAATGATGAACAGGCTGACTTCAGAAAAACCTGGAAAGACTTGTATGGTCTGATGCTGACTGAAGTGAGCAGAACCAGGAGAACATTGTACACAATAACAGCCATGTTGTGCAATAACTAACATTAATAAATTTAACCTTTCTCAGCAATACAAGGATCTAAGACATCTCCAAAGGCCTTGTGATGGAAAATGCTTATCCACAAAGAAAGAACTATGGAGTTTGAATGCAGATCGAAACATATTATTTGCTATTTTTTTCTTCTGTTGTGTTTTGTTTCCTCTTTCTCGTAGTTCCTCCTACTGGTTCTAATTCTTACTTGCAACATCACTAATGTGATGTTTAATAGGAATGTGTATGTGTGTGTGTGTATATATATATATAATGTATGTTTAATAGGAATAATAGGAATGTATGTGTGTATACATATGTACATATACATATATATCTCCTATATCAGATTGCATGCCATCTTGGGGAGGGAGGTGAGAAAAGAGGAGGAGTAAAATTTAAAACTCAAAAGCTTATGGAAGTGATTGCTGATAAATCAAAATAAATTAATAAAAAAAGCAAAAAGAATGAAAAAAATGAAGAAAATGTGAAATTCCTCTTTGGAAAAACAATTAATCTAGAAAAAAGAATCAGGAGAGAGAATTTAAGAATTATTGGACAACCTGAAAGCCACAATTTAAAAAAAAACCAGCTTGGACAACATCTTTCAAGAAATTATCAGGGAAAACTACTCTGATATACTAGAACTAGAGGGAAAAACAGAAATTGAAAGAATCCATCAATCACCACCTGAAAGACATCCTAAAATGAAAACTTCCAAGAACATCATAACCACATTCCAGAGCTCCAAGGTCAAGGAGAAAATAATGCAACCATCCAGAAAAAAGCAATTCAAATATCATGGAACTACAGTCAGGATTACACAAGATTTAGCAGCTTCCACATTAAAGAACTAGAGGGCTTTTCCAAAAGGAAAAGGAGTTAGGATTACACCCAAGAATCATCTACCCAGCAAAACTGAGTATATTTCTTCCATGGAAAACAAAACAGATATTTAATGAAATAGAGGACTTCAACCATTCCTATTAAAAGGTAAGAATTGAATAAAAAATTCAATCTTCAAATACAAGGCTCAAGAGAAACATAAAACAGTAAAAAAAAATAAGAAAGGGAAAACATAAAAGATTCAATAAGGTTTAACGTATTTATATTCCTATATGGTAAGATAATATTTGTACTCTTAAGAGCTTGATTACTATAAGAGCAATTAGAAGGCATATACGTAAACAGAGTGTGTATATAAGGTGAATTTGATGGAATGATACCCCCCCAAAAAATAAAGGGTTGAGAAAGAAGACTATACAGGAAGAAGAGGGAAGTAAGTGGTAGAATGGGGTAAACTATCTCACAACAAAGAGCTGTGAAAAAGCTATCCTAATGGAGAGGAAGATGGTAGGTGGTGAGCAAAGCATGGACCTTACTCTCATCAGAACTGGCCTAAAGAGGGAATAATATACACACTCAGTTGGACACATAAATTTATATTATCCTATAAGAAAGTAAAGAGGAAGGGGGATGAGAGGGGGGCAGGGAGCTGATAGAAGGGAGGGCAGAAAGCAGAGTCAATAATCAGAAGTAAAACACTTATGTGGAGAGAAAGGATGAAGGTAAAAGAGAGAGAAGGATAAACAAAGGAAAAATAGGATGGAAAGAAATGCACAGTTAGCTGTTATAACTATAAAGATGAAAGGGATAAATTCACCCATAAAATAGAAGAGGATAGCAGAATGGATTAAAAACCAGAATTCTCAAATATGTTTTTTACATGAAACACTAGTGAAGCACAGAAACACACACACAGAGGAAAGGTTAAGGGCTGGAGCAGAATCTACTATGCTTCAGCTGCAATAAAAAAAAAACATAGGGGTAGCAATCATGATCTCAGACAAAGCAAAATCAAACGAAAAAAATATCTAATTAAGAGACAAGAAAGGATACTATATCTTTCTAAAAAGTTACCACAGACAGTGATTAACATATATGCACCAAAGGGTATATAAACTAAATTTTTGAAGAAGTTGAGTAAGTTACAGGAGGAAATAGACAATAAAACTATATTAGTGGGGAACTTCAACTTTCCCCTCTCAGAACTAGATAAATCTAACAATGAAGAAAGAATTTAAGGAGGTGAATAGAATTCTGGAATAGTTAGACATGATACAAGTCTGGAGAAAACTGAATGGGAATAGAAAGGAAGAAACCTTTTTCTCAGCAGTATGTGACACTTACACAAAAACTGACCATTTATTAGGGCATGAAAACCTCACAACCAAATACAGAAAAGAAATATTAAATGCATCTTTTTTAGATCATAATGCAATCAAAATTGTACTCATTAATAAGCAGTGAAAAGATAATAAATAATCTAATCCTAAAAATAAGTAGGTCAGAAAACAAACCATAGAAACACTCAACAACTTCATTGAAGATAATGACAACAATGAGACAACATACCAAACTTATGGGATATACCCAAAGTGATACTTAGGGAAAAATTCATATCTCTAATTGCTTATATCAATAAAATAAAGAAAGAGCAGATGAATTAATTGGGCATACAACTCAAAAAAAAATAGAAAAAGAACAAACTAAAAATCCCCAATTAAACACCCAAAATGGAAATCCTGAAAATCAAAAGAAAGATTAGTAAAACTGAAAGAAACACATTAAACTAATAAATGAAGCTAGAGGCTAGTTTTATGAAGAAAACAATAAAATAGATAAACCATTGGTTAATTTGATTAAAAAAAGGAAAAAGAAAACCAAATTACAGTATCAAAAATGAAAGGGATGAATTCACCACCAATGAAAAGAAAATGAAAGAAATAATTAGGAGCTATTTTGCCCAATTATATACCAGTAAATTTGATAATCCTGAAATGGATGAATATCTACAAAAAATATAAGCTACTCAGATTAAGAAAAGAAGAAATAGAATACCCTAAAAAACCCAATCTTAGAAAAAGAAATTGAAAAAGCTATTAATGAACTTCCTAAGAAAAAAATCCACAGGGCTAGATAGATTCACTGGTGAATTCTAACAAACATTTAGAGAAAAATTAATTCCAATACAATACAAACTAATTGGAAAGATAGGCAAAGAAGGAATCTGACCAAACTCCTTTTATGATGTAAATATGATGCTGATACTTAGACAAGAGCCAAAATAGAGAAATGAAATTATAAATCAATTTCCCTAATGAATACTGATGCAAAATTTTTAAATAAAATGCTAGCAAAGAGATTACAACCATATATCACAAGGATCATATGGTCCTTGTGGGGTGAAACAAGGAATACAGGGCTGGTTTGAAATTAGGAAAACTGTCAGCATAACTAATCATATTAATGAAACCAACAGAAATCACATGATTATCTCAACAGATGTATAAAAAGCCTTTGACAAATAAAATATCCATTCCTATTTAAAGCACTAGAAAACATAGGAATAAATGGAGCTTACCTTAAAATGATAAGTAATATTTATCTAAAACCATCAGCAAGCATTATCGATAATGGGGTTAAGCTAGTAGCCTTCCCAATACAATCAGGGTGAAGTAAGGATGCCCATTATCACCATTACAATTCAATATTGTACTGGAAATGCTAACTACAACAATAAGAGAAGAAAAAGAAATTGAAGGAATTAGAACAGGCAATGAGGAAACAAAACTATCACTCTTTGAAAATGATACAATGGTGCACTTAAGAGACACCTAGAGAATCAACTAAAAAACTAATTGAAATAATTAACAAATTTAGCAAAGTTGCAGGATACAAAATAATCCCATAAAAATCATCAGCATTTCTATATATTTCCAATTAAGCCCTGTAACAAGAGATAGAAAGAGAAATTCCATTTAAAATAACTGCAGACATAATAAAATACTTGGGAGTCTACCTGCCAAGACAATTCCAAGAACTATATGAACAAAATTACAAAACACTTTTCACACAAATAAAGTCAGATCTAAACACATGGAAAATATTAATTGCTCATGGTTGGGCCAAGCCAATACAATAAAAATGATAATTCTGCCTACACTAGTTTACTTATTCATTGCCATCCCAATCAAACAACCAAAAAATTATTTTGTAAAGCTAGAAAAAAATAACAACAAAATTCACGTGGAAGAATAAAAAATCAAGAGTATTGAGGGAATCAAAGAAAAAAATACAATGGAAGGTGGTCTAGCTATAACAGATCTCAAACTGTATTATAAAGTGGTAATTATCAAAACAATCTGGTAATGACTAAGAAATAGAGTGGCAGATCAGTAATAGATCAGGTACACAATACGCCGTAGTAAATGACCACAGTAATTTGATATATGATGAACTCAAAGATCTAAGCTTCAGGGACAAAAACTCACTATCTGACAAAAACTGGGAAAACAAGAAAGCAAGTAAGGCAGAAACTAGGTATAGACCAACATCTCACACTACACACCAAGATAAAGTAAAAATGGGTACATGATTTACACATAAAGGGTGATGCCACAAGCAAATGAGTACAGCATGGAATAGTCTAACCTGCCGAAGATAAAATCAAAATGGGTACATTATTTACACATAAAGGGTGATGCCATAAGCAAATTAGTAGAGCATGGAATAGTTTACCTGTCAGATCTATTGATAAGGGAAGAATTTAGGACAAATAAGATATAGAGAGCATTACAAAATGTAAAATGGATAATTTTGATTAAAGGTCTTATTTCTCAAATATATAGAGAACTGAGTGAAGTTTATAAGACAAGTCATTCCCCAATTGATAAATGGTCAAAAGACATGAATAGGCAGTTTTCAGACAAAGAAATGAAAGCTATCTACAGTCATATGAAAAAATGCTCTAAATCACTATTGATTAGAGAAATGTAAATTAAAACAACTCTGAGGTACTACCTCACACCAGCTAATATGACATAAAAAGGAAAATGATAAATGTTGGAGGCGATGGAGAAAAACTGATACACTAACACACTGTTGGTGGAGTTGTGAAACTGATCTGTTATGGAGAGTAATTTGGAACTATGCCCAAAGAGCAACCAAACTGTGCATACCCTTTGATCCAGCAATACCACTGCTATGTCTATATCCCAAAGAAACTATTTTAAAAAGGGAAAAGGACCTACTTTTACAAAAATATTTTGGGATGGCTAAGAACTAGAAATTGGAGGGGAGGAACATCAATTGGGAAATGGTTGAACAAGTTGTGGCATATGATTGTGATAGAATATTATTTGCTATCAGAAATGACAAGCAGGATGGTTTGAGAAAAACCTGCAATGACTTATGTGAACTTACGCAGTGAAGTTAGCAGAACCAGCAAAATGTTGTACACAGTAACAGTAGGAATTGTGAATGACTTAGCTTTTCTCAGCAATTCAATGATCCAAGACAATCCAAAAAGACTCATGATGGAACATGCTATCCACCTCCAGAGACAGAGTCTGAATACAGACTGAAATATACTATTTTTCTTTCTTTTTTCATTTTATTTTGTTTGAATCTTCTTGCAAAAAAATTACCAATATGGTAATGTTTTACATGATTGCACATGTATAACCTACATCAGATTACTCCACTGTCTCAGACAGGAAGGAGGAGAGGAAGGGATGAAGTGATATAATTTAGAACTCAATTTTTTTAAAGTTAAGAACTATTTTAACATGTAATTGAGGAAAAATAAAATAGGATTTTAAAAAACAATGAAATAAAAAAATAACAGTTATGGCTATAATTCATGAGACACCATTATTTTGAAAGAATTTAAACCACAAAGAACTCAAAGAACAATGGAAAAATCCATGGTGAATATAAATAGGCTACATTCAAGAGATCACAGATCACAGACATCACAGAATACCAAAATCAAACTCACTAGACAACTGGATATAAGCCCAGAAAAGAACAACAAATCTTTTTTTATAAATAAGTTTATATTGCTTTTTTTCTTTCTTTGTTTTCGCACAATATTTCTAGAGTAGATAAATCTCTCAACCACAGGCTTCCTTTGCTAAGTTATCATTTTTTCTCTGTTTTAGAGTTGCCTTAAACACTGACAGCTTCAATGACTTGCCCAGAATCACAGAGTTAGTTATGTGCAAGGGGTGGAATTTAAATACAAATCTTCATGGTTTTGAGGTTAGCTCTCTATCCATTATATTATGCTGTACCTCTCTAAGGTTCTCTAGGTTCAAGTGCCATCTCTGATACTTACTGTCTCTGTGACCCTTAACAAGTTACTTAACCCTTCCTGCTCTAGGCAACTACCTAAAACTATAAGTTGCAAAGAAGATGCCACTGGAATTGGTGGAAACAATTTCCTTACCTGAATTTCCTATAACAATAAAATGATAGCTCCAGTCCCCATCCTACTTCTTTATTCCCATACAGCTTGATTTTTGTCAGACTTTGTGAAATTCAAAGGCTTTGTTTTAAATGTAGGAAATTTAATTTTTATTTTGCTATTTTTTCTTTGCACTGACCTAAAATAAAGCTAAGTTTTCCAAGATGAGAAAATGTCCTCACAGATCTCACAAATTTGCTCATTCTAACTGGCAAATTTACAAATAAGAGTCAAAAGGAGCTTCTAGAATGGCCACTGGATAATCTATGTTTCAAAAATAACAGTAATGTGATTTAACATCCACCAAAACAGATTAACTCACATAGCAAATTATGATGGTTAAAGGATATGAAAAACTTGTCAGCACTATCATGTAGGAATAATTTAGGACCACCAAGATTTTTTAGGAAGAAAAAGTATCAAAATAAACATTTTTATTTTAAGTTTTAATGTGAACCTACTATGGTTCCAAAACATCAAACAAGCATTTAAGAAGCACCTACTATATGTGTTCCAGGCCTAGTGTTAAGTGTTGGGGATACAAATAGATAAATGAGCCTTGGCCTTTGAGAAACTTATATTTCCCTAGCAGGAGACAATATTTTTACAAATAAGTAAATAAACAATGTAAATACATAGGGACTGGACAGGGATGGGAATCCCTAAGGAAATCATGAAGGGTATCTTGAAAGATGTAGAGAACGTGAACTGAGCTTTGAAAAGAGCTAAGGATGCCAGGTAGTGAAGATGAGAAGGAAGAAAATTCCAGCACCGGGAGGGAGAAGAGTGCAACCCTGTACGTTAATACAGAGTCAGGTAATGAAATGACATGTAAACATTACTCTGGCCAACTTGGCTGCGTCTTAGAGTGTGTGATAGGAAATAATGTGCTATCAGCCTGGAAGAGAGCCTGGAACAAGATTATGATGGGCTCTTAAATGTCAAAACAAGGAGTTTGTATTTTATTCTAAAGGCAATGGCAGCAGCTTTTAAAGGAGATAATGGTTTGAGAAAATACGGAAGGATAAAGTGACTACTGGGTTTAGCTCAAGAAAAGTGAGACCTAAGAAGATTTGGAAAGAACGAGGTTAAAATCAGTTATGAGAATTTTTAAAAAAAATACAGGTAATACTTACCACATTCAAACTGACTGAAGTGTTTGCCTTTGGTACAGGGTGGCTGTATAGTGATTTTAGTATATCATTCAAATCATTTTCCTGAGGGGAGAAAAAAGGGTATAAGTCCATTTTATAAATTGATCATATTGAAAAATCAATGAATCTCTGAAACAAAATTACGTATCAAGACCAATTTTAAGCAATATAATTTAATAAAAATCTTGAGTTCCTAAGTATTTCTGATGTCCATTTTCTCTGCATATTTTCTTACAACCACAAAACTTGTAATTCTAATTAATATAAACTCTACCTGTGGAAATGCTTGTCTCTGGGAAATGGTAGTAGCAATATTTGTTTAATATGACAATTCTTCTGACAAAATCTCTTTATTTTCTTTACCATGAAAAGCATATAGCAGTAATAGAAGATAACTCCAAAAAGATAAAGGTAGTTTTGTATTCATAAATCATAAATCACATTTTCCTCTCTGAGGAAGAAGTTGATTCTTTAAAACAACAGCAGAATTTTAATGTGATGAGTGGATTATCCACACCCAAATCCATCCTCTATTAAAATGTGCAAGAAGTATAAATTATTTTATGGATTCTTCTTCACTGGCTACTGCGGTCTGATATTCAGCCCACAATGTAGTAGTCACTAAACAAAAGATATAATATTTTATTTTCTATGAATGTCTACTACAAAGTATACAGATCATACGATTACAATACATGTATATAATACAAATATATACCACATGTATAAAACAAAACAAATATACACAACTTTTATATTTATTTTATTTTTTTAACTTGATATTCTTTGCTTTAAAATTTTCTTTAACTAAGATACTACATAATTAAAAAGACAGAGCTGTACTAGGCATTTGGGGGAATGCAAAAGGAGCATTTGAAGAAATTAGAATAATAAAAATTGCACATATTTCTCTAATACTTTATATTTACAAAGGAGTTTCTTCAAAAACCTGGGAGTTAAGCAGTGAAAATACTATTTTTACATTTTATAGATGAGTTAACTTATTCTATTATTATTAATATACAGCAATTTAGGGTGCAAAAAACTTTGTAATACTTTATGTCATTTGTAACTTACAAAGCAGTGCCACAGATATTATCTCCATTTTATAGATCCTAAAATTGTCCCTTAGAGATGTTAAGTGACTTATCTGTCACTTTTAATCCACATCCTTTTAACTCTAGTTACTCTATTCCCTATGTCCTGTGTTTCTACTATACCGTGACACTTCTAAGAATATAGCTGATCATGTGTATTCTCTTGGCTTTAACAATCCATATTTACCCAAACTGGGTCTTAAATGGTGATTCTAGAAGCATATACTTTTATGAATTTATGATACTGATTACACCTGAAAAAGTTAATTTGCAGCCAAGGTATTTTATGCTTGATCATTCAATGAGTTTATAGAATATTATAGAAAATAGTGCATGATTTGCATACTTTTCTTGCTAAGTTTGTGTTCACTATGATGGATTATGATATTATGACTGTGTATATGACTGTTTGCATACACACTGACACTGAAAAATTAGGTGTTTGTTTCATTTTTAAATGATTAAAAAATTGTTTTCCTAGAGTTAAGGGCCAATTTTCTTGATAATATCAATTTATATTATTGTTAACCATGAAATATAAGATATATTTCAGGAATATAAAAACAACTTTAAAAAAAAGGAAGTATAGCTTCAACAATAAAACCAAATGGAAATTTGTTAAATATTTTAATATTCCAGAGATTGAATTTATCAACCTCATAGCATGACATATGATATTTGGACAACTATTAATTTGTAAATATGAAATAAGGAATAGAATTAAATCATTCAGAATTTATATGAATAATTCTAATTCTATATGTAGATAAACAAAAATAAACTTTATGAAATAATCAAAGAAATATAATTCTAACCTCCACTTCTATGTTTCCTAAAACATTCATTACAGCTATTGACATATTATTTCTGAGGATTTTCTTTGTAATGTAAATGACTGGAACATAAGCATAAAAATTTGTAGATGAAATTTTTTTAACAGTGTACTGTATATACAATTCCAGTATGTACTTAAGTATTTTAACCTTAAGTTATTTGACTAGTAAATTTGGGGTCATTATTAAGTATTTTATTCCTTTCTTCTTGATTTCATTCAGTAAACTTGTGACCTTAATTTTGAAAACTATAATTCAACTAAGTGGTAGAGGAGAAGGACTAGCCCGGTGATTTAACTAGTATGGTAAACTTCCAGGTGAGGAAATTCTCTGGAACAATGTAAGTGGGCACCTTCTCTACAACTTCAGAGTTTCAGTGTTGTTCAGAGAACTGAGGGAGGTAAAGTGATTTTTGCATGTCACATAGCCAATACAATGGCCACTAAATCCTAGATAAAAAGAGCCAAATATTGTCATCTCTCAATTATCAGTGAGGGAATTATGCAATCAGTAATTCTTCATGGGAAATTTTAAATTTCAGGTCGGTTACTCGACATGCTTTGGAAATCCATATTTGCAGTTAATTTGTGATAAGAGGATTCAAACTAACTTTAACATTAATTTAATTATATTACTATTATTCAAAACAATAAGCAAATAAAAGTCAAATAGAGATGACTTTTGGTTTATCTATTGTTATGAACTCTGAAGGCAGCTGGGTGACTCAGTGCACAGAAAGCACTGGGCCGAGAGTCAGAAAGACCTGAGTTCAAATCTGGTGTCTAGCCGTGTGATCTTGAGTAAGTCACTTAATCTCTATTTGCCTTAATCCATTGGAGAAAGAAATGGCAAACTATTTCAATATCTTTGCCAAGATCACGAAGGGTCATGAAGAATCAGACATGACTGAACAATAACAATAACACGCACTCTGCAAAATTCCCCCTTGGAAATTATTAGTGCCAAAACACAGGCATTCTTTCATAATATCATTATCTAAAGATTTTTTTCTGTTTAACTATTTTATATATTTATGGATTTCTATAAATCAATCTCTCAAGTAGTTTTGTCCTCTAAAATGCACATAACCATTTGTATGATTCCTTAAATTATTAAATGGGAGAACAGGAGTCCTAGAACATAATTATTATAATTTATCTTACTGCCTTATTCTATATATTATTTAAAATTGTGGGACAGGGGCAGGGAATAAGCCAGATATTTTATTTACTTATTTATTTATTTTTAAGATTGGGTTTCTGGAACTCACTAGAATTACAGGGACTCATTTATGAGTAGGGGGTATCACTACTGATCAGCACAGAAGCTCTGACCTGCTTCTTACAATGTGAACCAGTTTACCCTTCAATCGGCCATCTGGTCGCCTCCCCAGAGACTCACCACACTGATATCATAACAGTGAGGACACCTGATTGACAAAGCCTACTACAGCTCTGAGCACTAGTGCTTAAGTAATCTACTAGCCTTAGCCTCCCAGGCACCTGGGATTTCAAGCATGCATCACCACCACACCCAACTTTTCCAATATTTTTCAAGTAACTTCAGACCCTCATTTTGAGTCAAATGCCTTTGAAAAGAGAAATAGTCAATAGCTCCATCTAAAATCAAATCCTATAAAAGAAATACTTGCCATCTTTTTTTAGTTTAGTGAAATTTACTTCCGATAACTCAAAATTATGATTATTGCTGTCATTATGAGAGAGTGGAAAGGAGGGGAAGAAATTATTAAGATAGATGTGGTAGTTTGTTCAAGTTTACATAAACATTGGAAAAAACTTCATTGGGGAAAAATCTATACTTGGAAAAGAAGCTATAAACCTAGAAAAATTCTAATAGTACACTTTTGAAACCAACTTCTCACTGATAAAAACTGGAAAACTGTAAAGGTAGTTAGTTTGATGGTACAAAAGTTGTCATTTACCATTCAAATGACAATAGTTTAAAAGCTCAACATTTCAGAATAGAAGATCTTAAGTTTAAGAATCTAAACAAGGCAAAACAAATAAAAGCAACCACTCTGTGCCTCTATGAAAAAGAACAAATTAATTGAGAAAAACATCCAATTATTTATTCTCCAGGCATATGTAGCAACTTAATCACAATAATTAAACTGGTCTATGTCGGAATATCCCACCAAAAGTTTTACATTTTACCAAATGTAAAGATTCTCCTATCATCTTCAGGCATTTTAATCTGAAAAGATCTGGCTGGTCATTGTCTTTTTTATTCTACAACTAACAAATAAATGGACAATATTAAAACTAATGAGATAAAGACCAAGTAAATCTTTTGCTTCGTTATTCTGGAAAATAATGCACTACTCATGAAAATATGAATTTCGTTGATTTATTATTTTAATTAAATGCTGCAAGCAGTTTCCTTTCAACTTAAGGGACAAAGGTGTAAAGCAGTAATGGACTAACCCTGAGTCAATAAAATTTATCTACAAATTCTCACTTACTAGAAATGACAGTGAAAAGGAGAAATTTTCTCCCTTCTCCATCCAAATGGAACAGTCAATGCTGTTGTTACTGAATCATTTTGAATATAAAACTTTATTTTAAACATCCCCCCCAAAAAAAAGGATTGCTTACCAGTTCCTTAGCCAAATAATCTGCCAAAGTATTTAAAAGCTTGTAGTACACCTCAAACCATGGAAGGTAGCTGAAAAAAAATATTTAAAATATGTATATAGAAAGAATTGAAAATTTATATGGCAATTAAGAAGATAACATAAACATTACTTAAAACATTTGATGTGATCTGAGACTCAATAAATACATTGATAAATTAATGAATGAATATAACATTCTGTTCTAGGCAGCTATTTAAACTATATCAGTCTCATCAAATTAGTTGCATAATTTACTATATTAATTAGATTTTTATTCAATATTTCTATTGCATGCCAAGTTTTCTTAATCACTTAGTTGTATTCGATGATGCTTATCAAAGAAATTTTAAAGATGAACATAAAGTACCATAATATAGGCAATAACTTGATTTAACAAAGTAAAATCATATTGTTTTTAATCCAAAATATGCTTGTGCAAATAAGATTTTTCATATAGCATGGTATATCTTGATTAGATCCATCATCTGTACAATCACAGTACACATTTATGTTTACATCAATCACTTTTCTGGGAATTAATTTTAATCTGTGCTTCTGTATAGCACTATTTTAAATTCCAAACAAATAAACAAACCCCCAGAAAATTAGTAATAAATTTTTAGTCAACATTCTTCAAAGCCAAGGCTAAATATGATTAAATGCATCTTATTTTCTTTCTATGTAGATGTTTATCTTTAGACTTTTAAGGGAGTCAATACAGAGATAAAAGTTATACACAAAAAACAGCATATTTAGAATAAATTCATCCTCAAATATTTGAAAATCAGTCTACAATTGTGAAGCAATGTTTTATTTGAATTTATCAATACTCAACATAGAATATGAATTTAGCTTACCATGACAAATTTGGCAATAAAAGTATGACATAAATGAGTTTATAAAGAATGTTTTACTCTTTCCAAAAATCACATTATTTCAGAATCAGAAAATTTAATAAAAGAAAATGTTAAAATATTTATTCTGCTAAAAATACATTACCTTAAATGAATCTTACCAAGATGAAAAACAGATTAAAGGGATAAAATTTAAGGAAACAGTATCAATCTGCATTTATTTCCACTGAAAATACACCATATTAATTGTTTTATGACACTTTCTCATATCAAATGCATCTAACTTTAAAACTTTTTCTACAGAAAATTATTAGGAAAAATTAGCTAATAAAAAATGATTAGGATGAAAAACACACTGTTTTCATCCTTTATCCCTACTTAATTGATACTTAAAGAAGGAATGAAGCTAGAGGAAATCATGCAAATGGATTGACTCAGGTACATTACAAATTCATATTGTTTAGCTTCAACTGGGCCCACATTATAGTAAAGAAATCTTTTACTCCTACCTAAATTGTTTCTCTATTCCATTCCCCAGAGGCAAATTCCAGGCTTTCTCTTCCCTTCTCAAGATTCGCAAACCATTCCTTCTCTCCCTCAAATGAGGAGCTCACCTCATACATCCACTAAGAAAACAAACACACTGCTCATAATCTCCTTATTGCGCCCTTTTCTACGTTTACTCCTCAAACTTATTTCTTTTTTTCCCAACCTCTAACAAAAAAGTGACCCTCTTACTGAGCAAGGATAATTAATCTCTCTCTCTCTCTCTCTCTCTCTCTCTCTCTCTCTCTCTCCTCTCTCTCTCTGTATATACATACATACACACACATACATATATCTATACATATACACATACATATATACACATACACACATACATATACATATACATGCACATTTGCATATACATACAAACATACGTACATACGTGCATACATACATATCTGTACCTATTCCACAATAAATCATTCTCTATAATCTAGAATATCTTTCTGGTTCTTTCTTTGCTAATTACCAACTCACATCCTGAAAAACACCTGACTAGACTATCATTCCTCTCGAACTATCATCCTATCACTTTGTTCCCTTTTGCATCCAAACATCTAGAAAAAGCTATTTACAGTTGCTTAGATTTTCTCTTTTCTCACTAACTTCTCAACCATTTACAATCTTCAAAATCATAGTTCAACTGAAACAGTTCTCTTCAAAGTTGCCAATGATCTCTTAAGAGCCAATGCTGTGGTTTTCTTCTCAATCCTTTCTGACCTCTCTGAAATATTTAGCACTTTTGACTTCTCTATTCCATGGATTTTCCTGACATTGCTTTTTCTTGGTTCTGCTCCTCCCTGTCTGACTATTCCTTCTTAATTGTCCTTACTGATTCACATTCTATTTCATGCTCCCTAACTATGAGTCTAAGCCACAGCCATATCATGAGCACCCTTTAAATATTCCTATACTCTTCCACCTGGTGACTTCATCAGCTCTCATGAATTTAATGATTGTCCTTATACAAATTACTACTAGATCTACACCCATAGCAATTCTCTCTTGTGAGCCCATTATGCATTTCTATCTTCTGTTTATTTCAAATTACAAGTCCCAAGGGCATCACAATCTCAACATGAATTCAACTGAACTCTGAATCCCCTGAACATATTCTAATTATGAACTTACCTATCTCTGTTGAGTCCTTCCAATCACCTATGTTTGCAACCCCTAGCATCATCTTTGACCCCTCACTCTCCTTCAACCCAAATATCTAGTCTATCACTAAATCTTAAATAAAAAATTATTTTTAAATGCAGCAAATTATCATTAGAATTGCCTTTGCAATATTACTGTCCATTTTGAAAACTTAAAAAACTTTTCTCTTAATCATCCAAATGTTGATAGTCTTACCAAATGAAATACCCAAATTCCCCACACATAACATTTTCTTGACAATAAAACTTGCAACTTCTATAAAGCATTTTAAATTATTTTCATAAAAATCTATATACTACTATACCATGTTATTTTATTAGCATACTAATGTGCTATACTATATACATACTATATATATTAAACTCAATAACATAATCAGAAAACATGGCTTTAGTATGGTTTGCTAAAATGTTTCTTGCCTTTGCTTAAAAAAAAGTCCAACAGCTATAGTGACTTCAAAATCTATCACTTCTACCTGCATGGTATCTCTTACAGTTATCTCCAGTTCTTTATTCACATCAAGCCCTTAGCAATTCTTCCCTAGATAAGCTTACTCAAGTATTCCTCAAGTCTCACTAGTCCATTCCATTAGCCACAAATCATCCAAGGTGTTTTCTTAAGTGTAGGTTATGATCATGTTCATGACCAAGCAAAGAGCTTTTATTTGAACAAAATATAAGATTTTCTGGTTAACTATTAAGGTATTTCACAACCTAGCCTCAGCCTGCTTCCCTAAGCTTAGTATACTCTATAGTACAGTCAAATAAGCCTTCTTGGAATATAATACTCCATCTCCCAACTCCACAAATTTTATCTTGTATTTACTATGTATATATTTTGCATATACTTATTTAATAACTTATATTCATGGTATCTCTTCTAAAGGAATCATTGATGGTCCTTGATGGCAAGGACTGTTTCATTTGTCTTCATATCTGTAGAACTTAGGACAGTTGTTGTTCATCCTTTGTTTTCAAAAAGGACCAATGACATCAGGGGGCGATGTCTTCACTTGTACATGAATTGGATTTCAGTGAGGTAGAGTTATACAAAGTCATCTGCTGTCTTCCTAAGTCATTGGAATTCAGGCTGGAGAAAAGCCAGAAACTGGCAATGGCCCAGGTATCTTTGATGTCTGACTAAGTTCTAAGCATTACATAGCACCTTCTTCACCCACTTTCAGAAGGCTTTTGGAATAAACTGTTCTCATCTATCTGTCCATTTTGCCTGGAAAATTCTTCACATGCCTGAGGTGGACATCCCCCAAATTCACCTTCAGCTTTGGGAGCCTCTGGTTACCCTCAATATGATTTAGCTCATCTGCTGAGACAGTTAACCCAGGTGTGGCCATTGTGCATGCCTCAGATTCTTGGAGCCACAGGTGAGAGTTAGGTGAAGGTGGATATCAAAGGAGGTGTTTAATAAATGTCTACTAATTGACTGATAGCTTGTTGAAATGAAATTCTTCCATGTTATAACTCCTATACTAAGAAATATTTTATATAACTAGTAAACTATTTATTACATTGCCTTCAGTGTCTTGAAGAGAAAATAACTTTTTAAAAATGCAGTAAATTATCACTGGAAGTGCTTTTGCAATATGACTTCATTTTGAAAAAAAACTAAATGCTTTTTTCTTAATCATCCAAATGCTGATAGTTTTACTAAATGAAGTAGCCAAATCCCCCATACATAATATTTTCCTGAGAAGGAAATTTGCAGTTATTAGAAAGCATTTTAAAATATTATCATAAAATCTATTGATTAGTACATTAAACTTAGTGTCAGAAAATATGATTTTATGATGTTTTGTTTATTTAAATGTATCCTGCCTTCATTGTCTAAAAAAAAAAAGTCCAGCAACTACAGCAAATTCAAAATCTTCACTGCAAGGTTTTAATTTAGACTGAAGTAACTATTTTCAAAAACTCAGTGGTAAGAGGTCCCTCTAAGAAGCCAGAAAGTCTCTATATACCAAACTCTGCAACTTATTCTTTGAGTGACAATACAAAGAAACTCTAAGACAGGTTTCTTTTCTTTCTTAAGTTTAGTTGTTTGTCTCAAAAGACTGAGGTGACATTTTTCATATACTTATTTCCTACTTTTTTCTCTAAAAGGTCCTGGTACATCACTTTATGGACAGCAATGCTGGGAAATTATAGTGTTACATTGTATTAGTTCTTTTTTTCCTTGTAAATAAATTTGACGACAAAGTACATGACATCTGAGTTTAGTCATTCAATAAACATGGGAGTGGCAAGTAATCCAGTTTGTCTTTAATTATAAAATGGAGGGGAATCATGTAAAATGGCTCTGAAAGTTCAAACGGGACCAAAATATTAAGAATCTTACATGTCAAGTTAAAAAGTAGTAGTAGTAGGATGGCCTCAAACACAGCCTGGGGAACATAATCAGGGAGATAATAAGGATATTTCTCTTAATGATTTCAAATCACCTGTCCCACATGAATTATATTCTCAAATACTAAGAGAATTAGTTGATGTAAGTGTAGAACCATTACAAGTAACAAGTGAAAGACTTGGGAGAATTTTAAGAGGTCATATAAGATCATAGAAGGGAAAAAGTTCTTATTTGAAAAAAAATTAGAGAACAGATTAAGCAAATTATAGAATAGTGAACTTGACTCTGGTTACTGCAAAATTTCTAGCAATAGTTGAAGATCGGAAAGCAGAGTAACTTCATCAAGAGCAGCCAAACAAAAACTTCCTTTTGACAGGGTAATATTAAGCTAGTACTATCAAAGTATGCATTGATTTAATTTGCAGAGGCTAGTCAAATTCTTCGTATAATTTCTCTACCTCTTCATTCTCTGCAACAATACCAATGCAAACTTGTGATATATTCATAGTGTGAATGCTATCCCCAGATTTTAGGAAACTTTTTCATTATTTTCAACTACTCTTATGGGGAAAATGAAAAGAGTAGGCTACATGATAGTACAATTACGTGGATTTGAAACTGGCTGAATGGCTACCAGGGGTGGGGAACCTAAGGCCTCAAGGCTACATATGGTCCTCTAGGCTCTCAAGTGCAGCCTTTTGAATCCAAACTTCACAGAACAAATCCCCTTAATAAAAGGATTTGTTCTGTGAAGTTTGGATTCAAAAGTCCTTACTTGAAGACCTGGAGGGCCATATGTGGCTTTGAGGCTGCAGGTTCCCCATCCCTGCCCCAACATACAAAGAGTAGAAAGTAATGACTTTGTGTTTACTTCAAAGGAAACTTCCAGTGTAGTACCAGAAGTATTTGTGCTTGACCCTATGTTGTTCAACATTTTAATCAATGATTTTCCACAAATGTGTAGATACCATGCTTACCAAATGTGCAGATGAATCAAAAGATAGATAACATACTAGATGGCAGTTGAGATGTAAAAAATCTTAAAGACCAAAACACCGGGCTGAGTTAGTTAATAAGCAAGATGTGAAGTACAAGTTCTGTAAATGTAAAGTCCTTCTTTAGTTCTGTTTATGGTGAGAACATAAAGATTAATGAGTCAATTCCTCCAACAGTATGTCCACTCACTGATCATTAGACAAACATCTATCATTTAGAGCATTCCCAGACATGATGTTTATAGACTCTCCAAAAATATTGTGATTCTTCATAGGCTGTGCCTGATTTTTTACCATTTTTAAACTATAAATAAAGAAGTAGAAAGTGGGTAGTATACAAGACTGAGAGCTACTTTATACTTTTTATTATTTCATGGTTTACATAAAGAATTCATCACCAAGTAGCCAGCAAGCTGGTGACGAACATTTCCTTCCTTAGTATAACCTTGATTTCCCAATTAACTGGTGTGCCAAGTCATCTGTCAAGAGGGAAGATGGTGGTAATGAATTTTGATGTTTGAGTGGAGGAGGGGTTTGGAATAGCAGCTAGGGAACGTTATTAGAAAGTCGATAAGAAACACTTAAAAGGACTGCTATGTAGCATTGAGGGTCCAATTAATGTTGTATAAAATGAATTTCTATGAGACCCTGTCTGTACCAGTCTATGTTGTCCAATGAATCCTTTCAATGATAAGAAGTAAGAATTTTACTCCACTTTTTTCTTACTAGCTGGGCTAAAATTCCTATGCAATCAGTAAATCAATAAGCAAGTATTAAATGCCTGCTATATGCCAGGTTATGTTCTAGGGATACAAATATAATTCATGAAAAAAATCTCTATTTGTGAGGTACAGACTTTATGAGGGGGGAAACAAGTGCGTATATAAATATATATAGAATAAACATAAAGAGAGTAATTGTAAATGAAATATAACAAAATACAAAGCATTTCATGAGGTAGGGCACTAGCAACTGGGATAATTAGGTATCACAGTCGATAGAGTGCCAGGCTTGAAGTCAAGAAAACTCATTTCCTGAGTTCAAATCTGGCCTTGGAAACTTATTAGCTGTGTAGCCCTATTTGCCTCAGTTTCTTCATCTATAAAATGGGCTGGAGAATAAAATGGTAAACCACTCCAGCATCTTTGCCAAAAAACCCAAATGGGATAACAAAGAGTTGGACATGAGTGAAACATCTGAACAATAACAAATCAATCTAACTATCTATCATTTACCCATAGGGGAAAAATTATTAAGGGTCTCCCATCTTCTATTCATTGCACTATGTGGCTGAAGTTACACTGAGAAAAAAGTAAGTATTAGCCTTGATCTCAGATAATTTAACATTCCAGGATAAAGTTTTTATTATAATTCTAACTACATGTCATTTACCTGCCAGTGGAATGCAGCTTTTGGAAGAGAGAAACAGTTTTCCATTTTGTCCCTTTAACAGCTAAAGCACCTTTCATGGTGCTCTAAACAGTGAACTCCTAATAAATATTTGTTGGCCTCAACCAAAGTGAAAGTGGGTTATGTTGTTCTCAATGCAATTTTGCATTTTTCCCCTTTTCATGAGTTGACACAGTTATTTTTTAAAAATCATCCACTGTTACTCAACCTTTTAGTAATGAACCTCTCCTTACTCAATTAACGAAAATGGGCTTTCAAATTCTTAGTACCTTACAGAATATGTGTTTCACAACCATTAGAAATTATAGATCATACAAGAAAACCTAAAGAGAAATTCAACCTAAATTAAGTATAAAATACTTGAAATGCTATCGAAAAGATATAAAGAGAAATTCCACCTAAATTAAGTATAAAATACTTGAAATTCTATCTGACAACACATATACATATGAACTATGGGAATACAACTACAAAACACTCTTTACAGAAATAAAAAATACAAAGTGAAAAAATATTAATTGTTCAAGGGTAAGATTAGCCAATGCAAGACAAATAACAATATTATGTAAATTAATTTAGTTATTCAATGCCATACCAATAAAACTATTAAAGGATTACTTTAAAGAACCAGAGAAAGGGTAATGAAATTCACTTGTAGGAATAACAAGACAAGAATCTCAAGGGGAAAAAATGAGGAGGAAGGACACCCAGCAATACCAGATCTAAAACTATACTACAAAGCAGTAATCATCAAAATGATTAGGTACTAGTTAAGAAATAGAGAGAGAGGTTGAGGAGTGAAACAGATCAGGTATGGAACATATAAATGAAAAGAACAAAGAAGTTAGGTGTTTGATAAACCCAAAGCCACAAGCTACTGAGGTAAGAACACAAAAACAGCTGGGAAAACAGGAAAGCAGTCATACAGAAATTAAGTATAGAGCCATTTTTTTCCACACTATACCAAGAAAAGTTCCAAATGGATTAATAAACTATACATAACATTAGAAATGGAATAGAGGAGCAGGGCAGAAATTACTTTTCATATTTCTTGGTAAAGAATTCATGACCAAATAAGGGATCCTGCAAGATAAAATGGGCGATTTTGAATGCATAAAATTAAATAGGTTTTGCACAAACAAAAGCAATAAAAAAAGAAATATAACTGGGGAAAAAATGTACAGCAGATAAGGGTCTCATTTCCAAGATTTATAAGGATTGATTCCAGTTCCCTAACTGATAAATGGTCAAAGGAAATCAAGTCAGCCAATAAGAACTTATTTCTTTTTTGTTTTTGTTTTTGTTTTTACTTTTTAGTGAAGTAAGCAGGGTTAAGTGACTTGCCCAGGGTCACACAGCTAGTAAGTGTCAAGTGTCTGAAGCCAGACCTGAATTCAGGTTATCCTGACTCCAAGACCAGGGCTCTATCTACTACACCACCTAGCTGCCCCACAGAACAAAAATTTATTAAATAGTCATTATGTGACACAGGTGCATTGTGACAAGAACTGGGGATACAAAGAAAGGCAACAACAATAAAAAAAATTGTTCTCAAGGAGTATAAAATCTAATGGGGGGGACGACGTGCAAACAACTATGTACAAGTAAGACATATACATGGATAAACTCCAGACAATCTTACAGGGAAAGCACTAGCCTTAACTGGGTCAGGGCAAGGTTTATTGAAGATGGTAAGATCTCAGCTGGGATCTGAAAGCTACCAAGGAAGCCAGAAGATAGAAAACAGGAGGGATATAATTCCAGGCATGGGTGGCATCTGTAAAAACTTCTGGAGTTGGGAGATGAAGTGTCTTGTGTAAGGAACAATAAAGAGGTCCTGAATTAGGTCTCAGAGTATATGGAGCCAAGTTACAAAGAGTTTAAAAAACCAAACAGAAGATTCTATATTTGATCCTGGAGGTAATAAGGAGTCAGTGGAGTTGACTGATTAACAGGGTGACTTCATAAGACTTCAGCTTTAAACAGGCAATAGCTGCCCTCAATACTCAAAAGGGAAAATACTTCAATTTGCTAGAATTAAGAAATGCACATTAAAGAAATGTTGAGGTCACAACTCATACATATTGAATTGACAAAGTTGACAAAAACTCAAAAATTACAAATATTGGAGGAGTGGCAGAAAAACAAGCATACTGATACACTGCTGGAGGGGCTGTGAATCGAACCAGCAATTTGAAACAATTTAGAATTATGTTGCATAAGTTAATAAACTGTGCATATCCTTTAACCCAGTGATACTATCACTAGGCTTATTCATCAGAGATTTAAAGCAACAACTAAAACAACAGGAAAAGAACCTATACATCCAAAATATTTTAGCAGCTATTTTTTTCATAGCAAAAAACTGGAACCATAAGGGCTTACCCAACAACTGAGGAATGGCTGAACAAATTATGGCATATGAATATAATGGAATACTATTGTGTGATTTAAGGAAAAATGAAGGGGAGAATTTCAGAGAAACCTGGAAAGACATGTATAGAACTGATTCAGAGTGAAGTAGTCAGAATCGAGAGCAATTTACACAGTAACAACAAGATGAAGACAAATAACTTAGAAACACAGGAAGTGTGTATAATGCAATGACTGACTATAATTGCACAGGACTCATTAATAAGCACATTACTGAAATCTCCTGACAGAATGATGATATAGACTCTGGGTGTAGAATGAAATATTTATGTTTTGAACATGACCAATGTAAGAGATGTGTTTTGTTTGGCTGTGCGTATTTATTACAGGAGTTTTGTTTTTCTTTATTTTCAAGTGGAGGGAAAAGAGAAAATCAGTTTTTCTTCATTGCAAATAATTAAATTTTTAAAAAACCTCGTGTCACAAAAACAAACTGATGTATTGGTGAAAGTTGGAGGATGGTTAAGAGGCTATTCTTTTAAAAAAAAATCAAACCAAAGGACTTTTTTCATGCAAGGGCATAAAGCTTTGTTTTGGATTTAAAATATATTCCATATACACTAGAGAAGTGAGATATCTGTTAACAGTAAATTTTCTATAAATAGAAGTTGCAATGTCCTTCTTAGGTTGAATGAGGTAAATTTATACGTTAATTTTCTTGTTAGTTTTTAAGTAAGATTCAAATAATTTAATAAACACTAACAAAGATATGAGAGGTAGTGTGATGTAGTGAACAGCACTGGATTTAGATTTAGGAAATCTGAATTTATAACCCAGTTCTAGCACAAAGTAGATAACATGGCCATGGAAAAGTCATTGAACCTCTCTGATCTTCAAGAAACTCTCTAAGACTACTGTAATATGTAGACTGGTTGCCATACATACAGCAGAGTTCCCACGCCTAGACAAACTGATGTAGACAAAACAATTAATTTTTAACACACAATGGTTTAGAAACTTGCCAGAATGATTCAAGTTTTTAACATAAGGCTAAATACAATCGGCTCAAGTTAAAGTAGGGCTTTACAGTCAAATTCAGGCCAGGCCTTTTTGCTCTGATCAACTTACAAACTTCCACAATGAAGCATTTTTTTTTAAAACTGCAATATACAAAGTAGTGATTTAATAAGAATACAATTACTTTAGAGATTTAATAAAAATGAAATGATTGAATGAATAACAACAAAAAAGAAACAATCTTGTTAAAGAAAAACTTCAGTGTTATGACTTCCTTAGCTTACAAAAAAAAAGATGAATATATCACAACCAATAATTTTTAAATGCTGGGAGGGACATATTTTATGGTTCATTACAAGATTATTTTCTTCATGTAGTTTAAGAACTACAAGGCAAAAGAAAGACCTATACTCAAAGTCACTGGTCAATTTTGTCACTACAAGAAAGCAACCACTTCACTGGGATTTCTATTATAAGCTCTGATAAAAGTTTTACATTTATGAGTCAAAGGTTAAATAAAGGAAAGGAAATGTTTTCTGTCAAATAGTCAGGTAACTATTAACAGTCCTAAACTATCAGCAGGAATCTAACTCATAGTAATCAAATAAAACCAAGGAAACTGCCTTTCCTTAGCTAAATATTTAATGTCTACAGGCTCCTTTTCCTGACACAAAATGCGAAAATTGAAACATTCTGCTTATAAGGGATGTGCCTAAAGGAAGGGTATAAAAACTTCAAGTTTAAGCAATTTTTTTTTAAAGAAAAAGCCTATAAAGGCTTTCTACATAAATCTATGTTCCTTCTTATACTATTTAATTTGGAGTTATAGGTTGCAATTTTATAATTGTAAAATTATATTGATCAAATAAAGAAAATATTTAGTATTTTATATATGCAAGAAAACAATAGCTAAAGAGTTTCTAAATCACTACTATCTTCATATCTGTGGTAAAAACAAATATATATTATGGGCTAGATAACCTCTTAGGTCCCATCTAACTCTAAAATCTGTGATCCACAAGGAAAGGTAAATAAAATGTACCTCTATAATGGAGTGGAATTCACAATGGAAAAATCAATATTTATATGCAACACAATTATACCTTAATATGACAAAAACAAATATGGTATAGTAATGATATTCAACCAGAATTAAAGAAAATATCTACTCAGGAACCATTTAATTTCTTACAGTTACATGAAACAAAAACAAGATAAGAAAACACAGAAGATAATAAGAAATTTTCTGTTGTTTCATTCTCAGCAAAATCTTTCAATTGGTTCTATGAGCTAGAAATTTTTTTGGAATTCAAACATTTAATACTATAAAGAAATTCAGTATACAACCTCACTATTGAAAATCTCTTATTAATTTATTTTTATCTTTAATCTTTCCCTAAAATTGTATATACTTTAAATACATTTTTGTCATTAAGGATGACTTAAAAACAACTCTTTAAAATATTTCAATTTCTTTAATTAATTTTTTTAAAATTATAGATAATTCATATTTTTCTCTTTCTGTAAACTTAGTTTTAAGCCTATAGGAGATCCTCAAAAACATTAGTGTTCTTTGTTTTTTTTTATTTTATTAATTTATTTTGATTTAACATCAATCACTTCCATATGCTTTTGAGTTTAGAATTTTTCTCCCCCTTCCTCCCCACCACCCTCCCCAAGATGGCACACAATCTGATATATGCTATACATTTACATTCCTATTAAGAATATTTTCACATTAGTGAAACTGTAAGTACAAATTCTCACTAGTGTTTTGCTTTTGACCACTGCCTCCCTCAGTCCCTTCCTCCCTTTCCCTTTTCTTCCCCTTTAACCTTACTGCTTCTTCCCTCCCTTCTATTCCCCCCTCCCTTTTCTTTCCCCTTTTCTCTCCTACTGCCTATAGGGCAAGTTAGATTTCTATACCTAACTGATTATGTTATGCCCTTCTTGAGCCAAATCTGATGAGAGTAAGGTTCAAACAATGCTCACCCCCCTCCCTTCTTTCCCTCTGCTGTAATAGGATTTTCTGTCTTTTCCTGTAATGTAATTTACCCTTGTCTGCCTCCTCCTTTCTCAGTACATTTTCTAAGATCAGACTAATCCACTTACTTGGATCCATTTAACCCACTTGATTAGATTTTTTTTTATCATTACATCAAAGTCAACTAATATCCACCCCCTTTATGTATACTCCTTTAACATGGTATAATAACGGTACAGTTCTCAAGAGAATCAAGTGTCATCTTCCCTTGTAGGGATGTAAACAGTATATCCTTATTAACAACATATTGTATCTTTCTGTCCCATTTACCTTTTTATGTCTTTCTTGAATCTTGTACTTGAAGATCAAATTTTTTGTTGAGCTCTGGTCTTTTTATCAGGAAGGTTTGGAAGTCCCTATTTTGTTGAATATCCATCTCCTCCCTTGAAAAATCATGCTCATTTTTGCAGGGTAGTTGATCCTTGGCTGCAATCCAAGCTCCTTTGCCTTATGGAATATCATGTTCCACACCCTGCAGTCTTTTAATGTAGAAGCTGCAAGGTCCTGTGTAATCCTGACTGTGGTTCCATGATATTTAAATTGTTTCTTTCTGGCTGCTTGCAGCACCTTCTCTTTCATCTGGTAATTTTGGAATTTTGCTATTATATTCCTTGGCATTGTCAATTTGGGATCTCTTTCAGGTGGTGACTGTTCTATTCTTTCTATGGTTATTTTACCTTCTGGTTCTAGGACTTCAGGGCAGTTTTCCTTTATGATTTCCTGAAAGATACTGTCCAGGCTCTTTTTTTCATCATGATTTTCAGGTAGTCCAATAATTTTTAAATTGTCTCTCCTAGATCGATTTTCCAGGTCGGTTGTTTTACCCATGAGGTATTTTACGTTTTTGTGTATTTTTTTCATTTTTTTTGTTTCTGTTTAACTGATTCTTGCTCTCTTATAGAGTCATTAGTTTCCATTTGTCCAATTCTAGTTTTTAACAGATTGTTTCCTTCTGTTAGTTTTTATACTTCCTTCTTCAATTGGCCAATTGTATTTTTAAGGGATTTGTTTTCTTCAGTGTACTTTTTTTCCAGTTTGCCAATTGTGCTTTTTAGCAACTTGTTTTCTTCAGTGTGCTTTTTTTCCAGTTGGCCAATTGTATTTTTTAAGGACTCTTCTACCATTCTCATTAGACTTTCAGAATCCTTCTTGAGGTCTTCTAAGAAGGCTTTTTGGGCTTCAGACCAGTTCATATTCCCTTTTGATGTTGCAGATGTGGGTTTGTTGATGATGTTGTCCTCCTCAGAATTTCTGTCTTCATCTTCACCCTTCTCATAATATGAATTTATGGTACATTTCTTTTTACTCATGGTATTTCTTTATTCCCTGGCCTTTAAAGAGATTAAGCTCTCCTGCTGGGGAACAGGGCACTGACCCAAGTTTCTTGTGTTGGGAGCCTAGATCTTGGTCACTGGCTTTATGTGCTAGGGCCTTTCATGTTGGCAATTACAGGTTGTAAGTTTCTGGAAGCTTCCCTCATGTTGGGCTGGAATCAGCAAGGCTGGAACTTTCAGGCAGTTCTAGTTTGCCTGCTTTTCCTTTAGCTTTCTTCAGCTCCTTTCAGATGGGTGCTGCAGGGTGCTTACTTGCCTGGGGCCCCCTGCAGTGTTGTCTCCCTCGTTTCTGCTAATGCACCGGGAGATTCCTTTGTGGTAGAGTGCCAAGGCACCTGTTGGTTCTGAGCTGGTTTCCACAGGTTCCCCTCCCCCCCCACCTCAGGTACTCGGAGTTCCAGGTGTTAGTGTTTTCCTGCTGTACCACCTGGGCTTCAGGATCTCTTCCTGGTTGACACGTGGAGGTTCTGACAGCTTACCTGGTGTTGGGCCGGAATCAGCAAGGCTCAGACTTTAGGAAGACTTTAGGTTGCTTTCTTCAGCTCCTTTCAGAAGAATGCTGCAGGGTGCTTATCCGCCTGGGGCCCCTTGTAGTGCTGCTTAGCTTATTTTTGCTGAGGCAGTGGGAGACCCATTTGCTGGGCTGCTACACTGCTGTTCCCCATCTTTCTTCTAGTTCAGCTGTTCCAGGGTTTTGTTTTTTTCCTGGGGTGATATTTTCTGGGTTTTCAAAGGCTGATAGGGGAGAGTGAGAGTGACTACCTTTTTATTCTGCCATCTTGGCTCCTGGAAGCAGAAGTCCCAGTTAGTGTTCTTTGATGGGTAACCATAACTGATTATTTAAGAAAAGTTTATATATTTTATAAAAGTTCAAGGTATATAAAAAATAAAATCTGCATTCTCTACTACCTGGACTCAATTTGTATAAGACCAAGAAGGCCTGTGCAAAAACCAGTATTGAGTCACAACATAACTTGAAGAAGATGCTTCAGTATCTCTATTACATAAAAGTTGTCAAATTTTTAAGAAAACTTGTTACAGGAAACAATCAGCTGAAGATACTTACTTTTAAAGGTATAACAATTTTATCCTTCAAGATAATATATTTCCTTCCTCATGATTATTCTACATTACTGGGAGAGGGAGAAGGAGAGGCACAGGGAGAGAGAGAAAACTGCAATCTTCATTTACAAGTTAGAATGAATTAAAGAGTTATACTTACACATTTCTCTAAAAATGAAACAATAATAATCTTGGAAAGTTTATAGGACACACAAATCAATTTTAAATTTTAAGCCCAACAGATAAATGGTCAGAGAATATAAACAAGAAGTTTCCAAGGAAGAAATCCAAGTTACTGATAGCAATATAAAAAACTGATCCAAATAAGAATGATAGAGAAACAAACTTTAAAATATCCAAGATTCCATCTCATTCCTATCAAGTATAAAAGATGACAAAAAAGGAAAATGACAATTGTTGGAATGGACGAAGGAAAATTACCCCATTAATGTACTCTTTGTGAAGCCATGGACTGACTTACTCATTCCCTCTACCCACCACTTGGGGGTGAGTGGAAAGACAGAACACTGAAGATTTGTTTAGCCATTCCTGAATAAAATATACCTTTAGTATCCAAGTTTCAGATACCAGGAAAAGAAGTGCTACAAATATTTTGGTACATATATAGATTTCTTTTTTCTTTCCTTGATTTCTTTAGGGCTACAGCCCTTGTCATGGGATAGCTGGGTCCAAACTACATTTTAGAATGGTTAAACCAATTTTGCCTCAGCTACTCCAACATCTGTAATTTTAATTTTTTGCCAACTTTTCCAGTGTCACAGCCAACAGATTTGAGTTGGAATATCCAAGTTGCTTTAATATGCATTTTTCCAATTATTAATGATTTAGAGCTTTTTATGACTGATAATAACTTTGAAAAAAACCCTGTTTATATTATTTAACCATTTATCTCTGTAGGAATGTTTCTTAATTTTATAAATTTTAATCAGTTCAACATATATCTTGAAAATGAGCCCTTTACCAAAGAAACTTATTGCAAAGATTTTTCCTAGTTGGACATTCTCTTCCAATTTTTACCACATTTAACTAGGTGCAACACTGATTTGTTTGGGCAGGAACTCTGAAAATTTTATATCATCAAAACTTTCCATTTTATCTTATGTGATTCTTTCATTTCTTTAGTTCCCTATCAATGGATCCAAATGGTAATTTTTTCCCTTGCTCCTCTAATTTTCTCATGATATGACATTTTATATGTATCTATTTGGAGCTTACCATGGAATGTGGTATGAGATGTTGATATATAAACTCAATATTTGCCAGATTGCTGTCCTCTTTTCTCAACAGTTTTTTCAGCTAATGAGTCTTTCTTCCAGCAAATAGTATCATTGAGTTTATCAAACACTATGTTCCTGTGTTTGATTTTATATGTTGTATGCCTAACCTATTCACTGACTGACATTCTCTCTCTCTCTCTGGTTCTGTCTCTCCCCCCCTTTTTTTCTTAATCCCTCCCAGTATCAAATCATTTCAACAACTATTGCTTTATAGTACAGTAAGATATTGGGTTCTGCTAAGTATCTTTCCTTCCCACTTTTTTTTTCAGTATCACTCTTGAAATTCTTAACTTTTTCTTCCTGCAAATGATTTCTGTAATTACTTTTGTGACTCCATAAAGTATTCTTTTAGGTATTGAATAGAGCATTGAATAAGTAAATTAATTTAGGTAGTATTGCCATTTTATTGTATTTTCTTATCCTAGCTATGAGCAATTAATATATCTCTGATTATTTAGGTCTGTCTTTATTTCTTAAAAGAATATTTTATAGTTAGGTTCACATACCCTGAATGAGTCTTGGGAGATACACTCCCAAGTATTTTATAGCTTATGTAGTTATTTTGAATGGAATTTCTCTTTCTAGATCTTCTTGTTGAGTTCTGATGGTTATACAGGAATGCAGACTTTTATCTCAAATCCTGCAACTTTCCTGAAGTTATTAATAATTCTAAATTAATTTTAGTTGACTAGGGTTCTCTAAGTATACTATCACATCTTCTTCAACAAAGTAACACTTTTCTTTCCTCTTTGCCTATGTGTATTCCTTCATTTTTTTTCTTTTGTTATTGCTACAGCTAACATTTCTAGCTTCATGTTAAATAGTAGTGGTGACAAGGGGCATCCGTGCTTTTTATATCTAATCTTACTGGAAAGATCTCTAACTTTTTTCCATTACACTTAATATTTACTCTTGTATTTAGATAAGTACTACTGACTACATTAAGGCCCATTTATATTTACAATTCTATAGTTTTTAATAGTAATGATCATTGAATTTTCTCAAGACAAGCCACATTTGTTACAAAGGTTTAGATTTTCCTTTTTTGTTTCCCCAATGGAAAAGGAAAGAGTTTAGATGGAATGCATAGATACAGTTTCCACCAAAAAAAAAGAAGAGAAAAAAGAACAGCAAACGAAAATTACTGAAGCTTTTTAAAAAATGAACATAAGAGAACAAAAAGGTCAGAAGAAATCACAATTTAAAAAAAACCCTAACATTTAAATTGTGCTTAAAGATTACAAAATGACTTGCTTATTATCTCATTTGATTCTCCTAACAATCCCGTGAGGTAGGGGCAATTATTATCTCCATTTTATATATGAAAAAAATAGGCTCAGAAATATGGAGTGAATTGCCAAAGGACACATATCTAGTAAGTGGTACAGGCAGCATCTGAACTCAGGTGTTCTTGACTACAATTCCAACACTGTCCACTGAACCATCTTGGTCCTATAAAGCTTGGAATATGGAAGGTTGAATTTATTATATACTTTTAGAAAAGCAAACTGTGAATGACAGAGATTTGCATTTTCATGTATAATTCTTTTTTGATGTCTGACTTTTAACATATAAAAGGCCCCATTTTAATGAGTATTTTACGTTAAGAATAAAAAAAATTTAAACAAAAAAAGAGTTACAAAGAATTCTAAAATGTACTATGCATTTTGAATTGACATTGAAAGCATTTATTACTTAATTCTGCAAAATAGAACGAGCACTGCAAGAAAAAGTTTGAAATATTCTAATAGGTAATTTATTTCAAAGTTAGGTAAATGCTGAAAAATATAAAGTAAATGAGTCTAACTAGTAAAATAAAGCTTCAAAATTCTCATTTCAGTGCACAGCATCTGACAGTTAAAAAAAGAAAATAAAAGGGGAAAATCAGATAAGTACTTGCAAATCTCTTTTTAAAAGGTAATATAAAAAAGTTACAGCAAAATTCTGAATAACTCTAAATGAGACTCTATAAAAAGCCAATATATTTGTCTTTTAAAATGCTCATATGGGATATGTTTCATCATAATTCACTGGCCCTGGTACTCCTGTACTCAAAAAATCTTCAGTAGCTCCATACTCTTCTTAGGATAAAATACAAACTAAATACTCCAACATGCAAATCCATTTACAGTTTGGCTCCCATTCTACCTTTCCAGACATATTTTGTGTTATTCTTCTACATGCATTCTACACTACAATTAGATTTTCCTACTAGCTTGCTAAATCAAGTCCATTAATACCTCCAGAATCAAAAACAAGGTTCTGCTTTTAGTCTTCAAAATCATTCATAATCAACACCTCTCACCACACACATACCCCTTTCTGCTCTTATACCCTACCACACACTTTTCAAAACAGTAACACCTGCTTCTTTGCTATACCTCAAGCTAGATACTTCACATCTCATCTCCAGATATTTTCTCTGGTTATTTCTGGTTGCCTGGAATGGTCTCCTTCCTCATATCTACCAACTGATTTCCTTAGCTTCCTTCAAGTCCCAACTAAAAATTATATGGAATACATTTGAAAAAACTTAACTCTGAATCAGTTAAACAAATAATGGAAAATCAAAAGGAGCAACTGGACTTGTTTTCTTTTATTTAAACAAAATCTTGAGAATCATCTATACATGAATCCAGTGCATCCTTAATGAAGGTATTAGCATAGCACAAGAGATTTTCAACATTATACCTTATCTTGACAACTTCACAATTGATTTTAAGATGTAGTAGATACAAGATTCCATTGCTACAAAAAAGTATTTGAGTTGGTAAAACAAAACATCAATTTCAGACTCTTTCATAATAAGGTGACTCTAATCCATACATCAAAATTTTTCAAGATCCCTGGGAGGTATAACAACAGAAATGATAACTGTGTTCAACAACTCTGATCAAAATATCAAGCAAAACATAAAAAAGGAGACATACTCTTGCTAAAGATATTTGCCACTTTGATGTTAAAAAAAAAAGCCAGCACCAAATTTAGGTTTAAGTATTCCTAATAAACAGTGCTAATCCTCCAGATGCTATCTGTATATGATGCTGACCACATCAATTCTGAGAATACTGTGCTTGTCCACTGACACCGTAAAGACCAAGTGATTCAGGATATTTATTGCTCAAACAATATACATTTTGATGGACAACCTAAAGAGCTGAGATGGCTAATTTCTTTGTGTGTCTTAGACCACTTTTCAGCAGTTTTGTAAAGCCTTCTCAAAATAATGTTTTAGAAAGCTAGATTGGTTCCCTGTGGGAAACTTATAGGGTACATGAATGAGAGAAACACAGGAGAGGTGCACATGGACCAGTTGTGATACATATCAAGGGAACTTCTCAATCAATGAAATCACTGATCCACATTGATAGGTACTGGCTTACGTGCCTACTTTCCCAGAAATAAGCAATTCAAAAGAATAATCTATATAAAGGTTACAATGAGGACATCTTTAAATGAAAGAAACAAAAGATTTCATAAGCTGTATTTCACATTAGAGCATGTCTTTATCACCACACAACTAAATGAAAGATCCAGAGTGAACTGGATTCATCAATTAATCAATTATTCAGTCCTAGACACTGGAAGATATAAATACAAGAAATGAAAAAATCCCTACTCCCGAAGACTGTGTAACCTAACAGAGAAGACTACATGAATATATAGAAGCATACAAGATAAATATAAATAAAATAAAAGCAAAGTAGTTAATTTATAATTTGGGAAGGAGAGAATGTGAAGTTGGGGAGATTAGGAAAAGCTTCACTTAGAGGATGTTGACTGAGCTGCATCTAGATAGGAAGGAAGGAAAGAATTCCAAGCATAGGGGACTGCCATGAAAATATACAGAAATAGGAGACAGAATGCTTTATGTGAAGAAAAGAGAATCTTGCTGAGTAATAGAATAAGGAGGTGGCAATAATGTACAATGAGGACAAAAAGTTAAGCTAAAGGCCAGATTGTGAAAGGCTTTAAAAGCTAAGCATTAGAGTTTATATTAGGTCCTAAAGGAAATAGGGAACTACTAGAATTTATTAAGCAGGTGAATGAAAATGTCAGATGTGTGGCTGAAGAAAATCATTTTGGCAACTGTGTGGAAGATAGACCAAAGTGAATAGAACTTCAGGCAGAGATACCAATTAGAAGGCCATTGTAAAAATCTAGACAAAAGAAGATGAGGGCCTAAATGTTAACATATAAAAAGGAAGGGGGCACAGTTCATCAAAACTATGTTACCAATAGACTGTGAGAGTATATGCCATTTTCCATACCCATAGTCCCTGATGTCTACAAAGAAAAGAAGTCATTGCACTTTGGTTCTGCTCAATTGACTATCAGTCCAAATATATGTAATATATAATATATAATACATATATATACATATATATATATATATATATATATATACACACACACACATACACACACACACACACACATATATGTATATATAATTCTTTCCATGCTTCTGTAAAATCTTCATATTAATTGTTTCTCTTGACTCCCTAATATTTTGTTATATTTATATACTATAACTTAATTAGCCTTTCTTCAGTTAACTCCTTGCTTCCTACTTGATTGATTAACAGGCCATCCTATTAATATTCTTCAAGTCCAATCCTTCTTATTTCAAAGGCTTTGTCTATTCTCTTTTTTCTCTCCAATCTCTAAGGAAGATGTTGGTAGCTATGTGGGTGGAGGGGCTGCTGGGCTGCACAGTGTGTAGAGTGCAGGACCTGGAGTCAAGACTCATCTTCACAAATTCAAATCTCGCCTCAGGCACTTACTAGTTATGTGACTCTGGGCAAGTCACTTAACCCTGTTTGCTTCAGTTCCTTACCTTTAAAATGAGTTGGAGAAGGAAATGGCAAACCATTCCAATACCTTTGCCAAGTAAACTCCAAAAGAGGTCACAAACTGAACAATGACAACAAATGTGAACGGAGAGAAGGGGCCCAATGCAAGAGATAGCCTTCAGCAGATATTAATCAATGAATATGTATTAAGCATCTACTATGTTTTAGGTACTATGCTAAGCACTAGGAACACAAAAAGAGGCAAAAGACAGTCCTTGTCCTGAAGGAGTTTACAATCTAATGGGAGAGCAAGCTACACAAAGCAAGCTATAAACAAGAGAAACTGGAAATAATTAAGGGGGAAAGAACTAGATATAAGAGAGGTTGGGAAGGCTTCCAATAAAAGATAGAATTTTAGTTGAGACTTAAAGGTTAAAACAGGGAAGTGAGTAGGTGGTGCTGAGAAGGGGAGAGCATTCCAGGCATGGGGGACAGTCAGAGAAAATGTCTGGAACCAAGAGATAGAGTGTCTTACTTGTATAAAAGCCAAGGGACCAATGTCACTAGATCAAAGAGTACATGATGAGAAGTAAGGTGTAAGAACATTAGAGAGGTAGGAGGGAGTTAGTCTATGAAAGACTTTGAATACCAGAGAATTTTCTATTTGATCCTGGGGGCAATAGGGACCTATTCTACTGAGTCAGAGGGTATGACACGATCAAACGTACACTTTAAGCAAATCACTTTTGCTGTTGAATGATGAGTTGACTGGAGGGGGGAGCACCTGAGGAAGGAAGACCAACAAGGAAGCTATTACAAGTAGTCCAGGTATGATGTGATCAAGGAAAGAGAAAAGAAGGAAGCATATTCCCCAATTGATAAATGGTCAAGGGATATGAACAGGCAGTTCTCAGATAAACAAACTAAAACCACCTCCAGTCATATGTAAAAAATGCTCTAAATCACTATTGATTAAAGAAATGCAAATCAAAACAACTCTGAGGTACCATATCACACCTATCAGATTGGCCAAGATGAGAAAACAAGAAAATTATAAATGTTGCAGAAGATGTGGGAAAATTGGAACACTAATGCATTGTTGGCAGAGTTGTGAAATGATCCAACCATTTTGGAGAACAATTTGGAACTATGCCCAAAGGACTATAAAAATGTGCATACCCTTTGACCCAGCAATAGCACTTCTAGGGCTATATCTCAAAGAGATCATAAAAATGAGAAAAGGACCCACATATTCAAAAATATTCATAGCAGCTCTTTTTGTGGTGGCAAAGAATAGGAAATTGAGGGGATGCCCATCAATTGGGGAATGGCTGAACAAGTTGTGGTATATGAATGCAATGAAATACTATTGTGCTATAAGAAACGATGAAAAGGCAGACTTCAGAAAAACCTGGAAAGACTTGTATGGACTGATGCTGATTGAAGTGAGCAGAACCAGAAGAACGCTGTACACAGAAACAACCATCTTGTGCAATGACTAATGTTGATAGACTTAGCCCTTCTCAGCAATGCAAGGATCTAAAACATCTCCAAAAGTCTCATGATGGAAAATGCTATCCACATCCAGAGAAAGAACTATGGAGATTGAATGCAGATCTAAGCATACTATTTGCTTTTTTTCCCTTGTTTTGTTTTTTCTTTCTTGTGGTTCCTCGTATTGGTTCTAATTCTTATAACATGACTAAAGTGAAAATTATGTTTAATAGGAATGTATATATAGCCTATCACAGATTGCATGCAGTCTTGGGAAGAGATGTGGGGAAGGAAGGGGAGAAAAATTTAAGAGTCAAAAGCTTATGGAAACGATTGTTGATAAATCAAAATAAATAGATAAATAAACAAACAAACAAATAAAAAGGAAGCCTATTTGAAAGACAGTGCTAAGGTAAAATCAAAAGGCCTTGGCAACAGATAAAACAGGAGTCCAGGATGACTCCTAGGTTGTAAGCCTGAGGGAATGGGAGGATAGTATTACCTTCTACATTAATGGGGGGGGAGTTTAGGGGGAAAGAAAACTAGTTCAGTTTTGGCCATACTGAATTTAAGATTTCTAATGTACATCCACTTCAAAATGTCTAAAAGGCAGTAGGAGATGTGAGGCTGGAGATCAATACAAAGTTTAAGGTTAGACAGGTAATTTGAAAATCATCAGCAAAGAGATGGTAGTTAAATCCATGAGAACTGATGGGATTGCCAAGCGAAACAGTATGGAGGGAGAAGAGGACCCTAGATAAAACCCTGAGGCACTTAGTATGAGGGACACCTACAGTTAGAGAATATCATCTAGAAGAGGATCCAGCAAGGAAACTGAGGAGTGGTCATATATATAGGAAGAGAACCAGGAGAGAGTAGTGTCCTGAAAACTGAGGGAAAAGACAGTATCAAGGAGAGAATGATCAACAGTATCAAAGGCTGCAAAGATGTCAAGGAGAATGAAAACTGAGAAAAGGCCACTAGACTTGCCAACTAAGAGATCTTTAGTGAACCTGGAGAGCATAGTTTTAGTGGAATGAAAAGGTCAGAAGCTAGAGTATAAGGAGGTCAAGAACTATTTCCTTTTTCTCTCAGCATGCCCAGTACTTAACACCATGCTGCACATAGCAGGTGCTGAACAGGTACTTGGGGGCGGCTAAGCAGCACAGTGGATAGACTGCCAGGCCTGAAGACTAATCTTCCTGAGTTCAAATCCACTTACTAGTTGTGTGACCCTGGGTAAGTCACTTAACCCTGTTTGCCTCAGTTCCTCATCTGTAAAATGAGATGGAGAATAAAATGGCAAACCACTCCAGTACCTCTGCAAAGAAAACTGCAAAGGGGGTCAAGAAGAGTTGGATATGACTGAAAATGAATGAACAACAACTGGGAGGAAAGACGGGGGAGGTACCTACTGTAGAGGTTCTTTTCAAGTTCAGCCACAAAAGGCAAAAGGGATACAGGACAATAGTTAGTGGCAATAGAAGAATCAAATGAGGGTTTTTTGAGGATGGAAGAGACATGAACATACTTATAAGCAGTAGTAAATGAGCCAGTAGAGAGGGAAAGATTTAAAGTAAGTGAAAGAGTGAAGATCATAGAGAGTGCAATCTATTGGAGATGAGATTGAATGAGATCACTTGAACAAGAAGAGTGGTTAGCCTTGGTAAAGAGTAATGTCATTTCATCATGTGAGATAAGTGTGAAGGAGGAGACAGTGGAAGAAGGCATCAGTGATAGAAGATGAGGAAGAAGGGTGAATAAGCAGTTCATGATGAATGGACTCTCCTTTTTTCTGTAAAATATGAGTCAAGGGTATCATTTAAGATGGTAGTGGGGTAGAGGGCCATCATGAGAGACTGGGATGAAAGAGTTTGGATTAAGATTTGGCGACTGACTAGAGGTGTGGGTAAAAGGACAGCAAGCAGTTAGATATAACACTTAGGTTACAATATTTATGGAATGGAAGAGTGGTAGTACCTTCAAAAGAAATAAAGAACTTTGGAAGAAAGGTTTAGGGTATAAGGAGGAAGATAATTCTGTTTTGATATACTGAGTTTGAGTTGTCTCTGGGACAACTCTTTTAAAATGTCTAATGAAAACTGGTGATGTGGAGTTGACAAATGAAGTCCAGAATGAGGATATGAGCCTTCACTATAAAGCTGATTATTAACCCTTTAAGAACTGATGAGTTCACAAAGAGAGAAAACTTATAGAGAGAAAAGAAAGGACCTAAGAGAGTCTCACAGAGTGCCCACAGTTAAGCAGTAAAATATGGATGACGAGCCAGTGGAGAAGACTGAAAAAAAGAAAATTGAAAGTTAGTAGAACCCAGAGAGAGAGATTAATGTCATAAAAACCCAAGAAGGAGAGGACATCCAAGAGGAAACATTTGTCAACAGTATCATGCAGCAGATAGGTCAGGAAGGATAAAAAGATAGATCCTTCTGTGCTGGTTTGTTGACTAAAAAAAATAGCACTGGATTTTGTAGCACAAATAACATCCTAAAGGCTACTTCACTAAGATACTAACCATACATGGGTCAAAATAATACAAGAATCTTTAAAAAATATAACAGGCATATCCCTGTTCAATAATCCTCTGAATAACAATATGAAGCAATTGTCTATAGAAAGTGAGATCTTCCAGAAGATCCTGTTTGCAGAGGACACTGTGCTAATTAAACACTGTAAAGACTCCCAGAGTAGATACATAATCACAAAAAAATAATTTGGAATACCTATCCATATAAAAAGAAACTAGGTAGATGAAGAATTTCTATTGCCAGGATACAAGAAAGAAAATGTAATAAAAGAAAGTAATAAAGCTGAATTCTTTCCTAAAAGAACTTCAGCAAAGATCTCAAAAGAGCACCAGACCAACTAGTGATTAGCAAATCCAAGGAGAAATGTCATACGTCATTTTTCCATCCCAAGATCATAAATTCAGCCCACATACAAGTGAAAATGAAAGGAACTAATGGGGCAAGGGGGAAGGAGTGGTACAGTTTTGTTGCTCTGACACCAGAATGCTCATCGATTCAGGACACATGTAAGAAAACAGAGCAAGGAGTGTGGAGGGGTCAGGGGAAATACCTCTGTCACTCTAAACCTGAAAAGCCTCCAGCTAGCTAACAGGGGCTGGGGCCAATGATTATCCAATGGAGCTCTCCTCAAAGACAAATCTGCTTTTGTTCTGCCTGGATACAAATCATGATTCAGAGCTTGCCAAGTATTTAAAAAAAGAAAGAAAAGAAAAAAAGGCAGCAATTAGACTGAGCTCTAGATTAGCCTACTTAGAGCACACTGAAAGTTTATAGCTTCCTGGCTGAGTTGCTACTTAGATCCTTGAAGAGCACTGCACTCAATACTTGGGGGATCATGAAAGCAGGAGCCTAGAGTACAGAGACAGAATAATAGCTTGAATATTTTTTCCAATTACACATAAAAATTTTAACAGTCATTTTTCATAAATTTTGAGTTCCAAATTCACTCTGGCCCTGGACTCCCCCTTCATTGAGAATGCAAGCAATTTGATATAGATTATACATGTGCAGTCATGCAAAACATATTTCCATGTTAGTCATGTTATATGGGAAAACAGACCAAAAAAAAAAAAAGAAAAATAAATGATTTTTTAAAAAGTATGCTTTGATGTGCATTCAGCCTCCATCAGTTCTTTCTCTGAAGGTGGATAGCATTTTTCATCATGAGTCCTTAAAAATTGTCTTGGATCACTGTATTGCTGAGGAAAGCTAAGTCATTCATAGCTGATCACCTTACAATATTGCTGGGTACAATGTTCTCCTGGTTGTGCTCACTTCACTCAACACCAGTTCATA
This sequence comes from Phascolarctos cinereus, assembly GCF_003287225.1. Classification (NCBI taxonomy): domain Eukaryota; kingdom Metazoa; phylum Chordata; class Mammalia; order Diprotodontia; family Phascolarctidae; genus Phascolarctos; species Phascolarctos cinereus. The sequence goes on along the minus strand of NW_027555958.1, from coordinate 386,391,444 downwards.
TAAATCTTTCCAGGTTTTTCTGAGAACCCTGCCACATATTTCATTTAAAAAAAACTGAGTTCAATCAACAATAACTCCTCCTTCTTCTCCCCTCCTCTGCATCTCTCCTCTCTTAAACATCTTCCCCTACTATCTCCTTTACCCTTGTTTCACATAAAGAAACAGTCCTTCTCCTTGCCAAAGAAAGCCTTTCTATGTGATTCCATTCCAGCTTCTCCAGTAGACTGCCTGCTTTATCATTCCCACTGTTTCACCAATAATCTCTTCCTGTCTACTGTCTACTTCTCTGATGCCTACAAAAATATCTATGTCTCCATCCTCAAATACCATCCTTCATTCAACTGAAAGTGCTCTCTTCAAAGTTACTAATGACCTCTCAATTGAGAAATCTAATGACCTTTTCTCAATCCTCATCATTCTAGACTTTTCTGCAGCCTCTGACACTGTCAACAACCCTCTTTATGATACTATCTTCCACAAAGGTTATTTGCGATACTTTTTTCTCTGTACTTATCTGACCATTCCTTTCTTAGTGTCTGGGGGTGAGAGGTAGAACTGAGAGGGCACCAACATTAAATGGGACTGGTAAAGGCTTCTTGACAAAGGTAAGAATCTAAGGGAAGCCAAGGAAGCTAGGAGGCAGAGTTAGGAGGAAGGGCGTTTCAGGTATGTGGGGGTCAGTCAGTGACAATTTATAGTCAGGAAATAGGTATTGGAAACAAAACCACATATACATGTGTGTACCACATATACATGTGTGCATGCGTGTACCCATTTGTATGGTGCATATGTGAGTACATAGTTGTTTCTATTTGTCTCTTCCATTAGAATGAACTCTTTGAGAGCTGACATGGTTTTTGCCTTTCTTTGAACTCCCATCATTCATCACAGTACTTAGCACATAGTAGATACTTAATAAATGTTTGTTGACTGACTGACTGGTGAGATCATCAGGAGGGTAGAGAGGGAAAAGAAAAGAGAGTTTAGGACAGAGTCTTAGTAGCCAGAGTTAATGGATGGAACATGGATGAATGACCAGCAAAAGAGAAAGGAGACTGACTGAGAAGTAGGCAGAGAAGTAAGAGTTCAACCAGTAGAGAACAATGGCATAAAAATCCAAAAGAGAGAGTACCTAGGACAAGAAGGCGGTCAACACTGTCAAATGCTGCAAAGGTTAAGATGGATAAGGATGGAGTAGAAGTCCATTAGTTTGGCCTTTAGTTCATGTTCTCATTACCTCTAAGTTAAACTATTCCAATGGAATCCTAATTGATATCCCTGCCTTCTGTCTCTCCCCTCTTAAATCCATCCTCCATACACCTACCAAAGTAATATTGCTAAAGAAAAGGACTGACCGCATCATTCTACTACTCAAAAAGCTTCAGTGAATTCCTATAATCTCTAGAATAAAATACAAACTACTTCCTTTGGAATGTAAGGTCCTTCACTACCTTGTTCTAAACTGCCTCTTCAGGATTATTAAATATAACTTTCTTTCAGACAAACTGGACTACTTACTGACCAACACATTCTAGCTCCTGTTTCTCAGCACTTTCCCATATCTAGAATGCACTGCCTTCTTACCTGTCTTTTAGAAGCCTTAGCTTTCCATAAGAAATGAAATAAATGATGGGTCCAAAGAAAATTGGGAAGACTTGTATGAACTAATGCAAAGTGAAGTAAGCTGAGCAAGGAGAAAGAATTACACAACTACAACAACATTTTAAAGACAAAAAAGCTATGAAAATCAACATTTTTGATCAGTGGAATTGACTAACCATGAGGGACTGGATGATGATATATGCTACTGAACTCCTAACATAGTAGCAAAGGATTTGACATGCAAAATGAGACACAGAGTAGCTGGAGTTTTGGGCTTCACCAAACATTATGCTAGTATGTTTCTTTTTGTATATCATCAAAGCTGATAAATTGTGTGTGTTTATTTCATATTCCTCAACTGTAATAAGGTTATTGTTTTAAGTAATTCTAGTTGAATTTTAAGTTTCTCTAAATAGACCATTATACTTGTAAAAAAGCAATAGATTTGTTACCTCTTTGCCTACACTTAATGATCCTCAGTTTCACAGAGTTACTGAGGAAACCATCTACATGCTCCTAAAGGCCTGGCAATTTGGTTTCCTTCCCTATCACTACTCTAAAATGATTTTTTCAAAGGTCATCAATGACATACTAATTAATGAATCCACTGGCCTTTTTCTCAGTCTTCAGTCTGTTCACTTCTATGTAACTCAGAATGTTTTTTGTATTTTCTAACTCCTCAATACAGAACCTCTATTATTTTTCCCATCTCTCTAACTTCTTTTTCTCAAATCCTGGGTTTTATTCTTCTTTCTTTTCCTCAAAAATATTCATATTTTGTGAGTTTCTCTCCTTAGCTTCCTCCTCGCTGTACTGCAAGTCTAAACATTTCCTAAGCACATGGCCTATAATTCCAACTGTCTACTGGGTAGATTATGCTCCATACTTATTACAAATAAAATTAAACCTTTCATCTTTCCCCTAAAACCTACTTTTTCTTACTGGTTTCTTCATTTTAATTGATGATACTACTATTTTCAAGTTGCAAGCTGCCAACTCTAAGAGTTATCTTTGACTGATAAGTTCATAACTAGAATTCTGGTACCCAGATTGTTTCTGGTATTAAGGGCTACAAAATAATAGCATATAGACAAGTACGTGAGAGTGGGACTTTGGTGAGACACTTCCTCAAGCAAGACTACACCCGGGGAAGAAAAAAAAATTTGGGATGCAACCCTGAGGAGACAGTAAGCAGAAACCCAAATACACCTGAAAAGCAATCTTAAGGGGACAGGGAACTAACAGGGAAGGCAGCCAGAGGAAGCTGAACCAAAGAGTATAGGTCTAGAAAAGAATGGTACGGATCATAACTCATCCACAGGTTTTCATCCCATGCAATCCTTGTTCAAGTTCTCCTATCAGTCTTCACAGGAGGTTCACCCAATATGCTACTTTCACAGTCTCATGACATTACATAGGTACCAATGCAAAAAGCAGGATTTGCATCTCTCACCCATCATTCTTGTTACATTAGTGGCCCAGTCATACAATTTTTTGGTAACATTTGACTCCATTTTGTGCACATAATTGATCATTTGATTTAAAAGTATTTATTAAGTGTTTACTATGTTCCAGACACTTTACTAAGTACTAGGGATAAAAATACTAAAAATAAATAAGTCCCAGCCCTCAAAGAGCTTATATTCTTGGAATAGAATATAACATATATAAGACAGTGATGTTTTGGTTAAAAAAGTCACAGGAATGGTAATTTTGGTAAGAGGCTAAAAATTATTTATACTAACAATGTGTCCTCCCATTCCTGGGTTTGCAAAACCCAGGTTTGATTTCTTAGAGACTTCTGTTTCATAAAAAGGTGCATCTACAGAAAGTTACTGGTCCATATCATCCTCAGAACATTTAAGGATGAAACTGAAAGGCAGACAATAAACAAATTAGCTGTCAAGATTTTTATAAATAAGTGCTTTTTCCACCAATGAGTTCTGATTTGAAACATAAAGAAGTGGAAATAATACTAAATACGTGGAAATAATACTAAAATACAAACCCAAAACTATACTGATAAGGACTGTACTAGAGATAATATAACATAAGGAGCACTGCACTGAGGGATAAGTTCTCAAGATATCTGAAAGAAATGAATATTAAATGATTGCGAGGATCATTGCATTACTGTATGAATGAGGAGAGAACAACAATATAGAATTCCTGTTTTGATATGTTTACTTTTTCAGCATCATAGACTTTATAAGACTGGTTTCTATAAGACATCCTTAGTGAAAATATGAGAAGAGAAAAGGTAAGTTTTTATAAATGCCATTCCACAGAAGGCTACATTTTTTAGTCATAAAATTGGCTGAAAGGAGATGACACAAGATCCCAATGTGCTTAAATTGTGGGGACTATGAAAAAAGCATTTGAACGAGTAGAGTAAAATGAAGTCTAAGATACTTTTCTCAAGCAGATATTTCCCATGTACCTGTAAAGATTACAAACAATTCATTTGTGGATACAAGAGCAAAAATAAGTTTGTATGGTTAACATTTGTCATTATTAAGCTAGGCATAAAACAGGGAGACTAACGCTCGCCAAAGCTGTTTACCAAGATCAAGGAAGCACAGCCTTGACAAGGTACAAATTGAGGAGGGGCTCCCTATAGGCCCCTGTGGATAATGCAAAGCCTCCTATGTGAGATCCATAATAATTCAAAAGAGTTCAGCTTAATTATCCACATAGAGCAAGCCTAATGGATGATGGTTATTGTCAAGAATATGATAGTCAGCTGAATGCAAACTATATAGAGTTGATTCTAGAATTGAATAGGAAGAAGAGAAAGAGCCTAAATTACATTTATGAAGTTTCATTGCTCTTGAATAGTAAGAAGAGAAAGAGCCTAAATTACATTTATGAACTTTCATCGCTCTTTCAGTGATTTCAAACTTGTGCACAGGGGAAAAAACAAACTAACATTTTGTTTCATAGCCGTGTTTTTCAATTCTCAATGAGATATGCTATGAATTGTTTAAATAAACATAATGTAAATCAGAAAAAAATAGCATGACTAGTAGTATAACTGCTTCACTGCAAGTACTCACCTAAGGATGCATAAGCAAATTTTGCCTCCTGATGTTAAACGACAAAATCCAAATCTCTGTTTACTTTCAATATCTGTTAGCACAAAAGTAAAGTGTTGTCCAACTTGATTTTGAGAAACCCTAAAAAAGAGTAAGATTATTAAATATTAAGTCATGCAATATAGAAAAAAGATGCCATAAAAATTCTACACATACCGAGGATTTTTTAGCTAATAACTAAGGATATATTTCTTCCTTAATACTGCCTATATTCTAAAACCTGATGTGTTTAATATACTGAATATAATACAATAGCAGTTATTGCATACCTGATTTTATTAATATAAATGACTTATCCAAAATTTTAATTTGTCTAAAATTTTAATATCTACAGATGTTAATGAAATTACCTAACTTTCAGTGAAGTATGTGTGATCAGTGGATTCTTTCAATTTCTATTTTACCCTCTGGTTCCAGAATATCTTCTGAAGGGGCAGTCTTTCTTGATACTTTCTTGGCAGATGATGTCTAGGTTCTTTCTTTGATCATGACTTTCAGGAGGACTAGCCCTTTAATGGGAGGGCTTGCTGAGCCCTTGTCAGGGCTACTCACCCACCTTTGGTGTCTACCTTCATCCAACTTCACCTTTTGGCTGTGGCTCTAAGAAGCTGTAGCATGCACAGTACCCATACCCTGGTAAACCATCTCAGTAGATAGGCTAAAACAGGCTGAGGGTAACCTACAGGCATCACACCTGTTGGTGAGTTAGGGAATGTCTACCCTAAGCATGTGAAGACTTTCCTCTTGGGAATGGGAAGGCAAAAAAAATTTGTTCCAATAGCCATGAAGGTGGATGAAGCAGAAACTATGGAATGCTGAGTGCTTGGTCAGACATGAAAGATGCCAAGGTCATCCACAGCATCCTGAGTCATCACCAACCATCTTGACTTTTGTCTTGGCACCAGACTTTGATGACTCAGGAAGAGAGAATGAGGCTGACAACTTTGTACAACTCTGCCTCACTTAAATGCAATTCACACGGAAGTCAAGACATCACCCACGATATCACTGGTCCTCTTTGAAAACAAAGGATGAACATCATATTACACACACACACAAAATACTTCAAGAAATAAGGAAACCTACCATGTAAAAAGAAAACAAAGTATAAGCAGTGGTAATCAGGAAAAAAAATTAATCCACTGATGTTAATGGAATTTCACTACAAATGTGTGCATGCACATATTATTACTGTTGTTGATAAATTGTTTAGGGAAACAAAAATGAACCTATTTGACTTTTCATTTCCTTTTTTGTGGCTGACTGTGATCTTGGGATTACTGATAAATATGTTCCACAAAATGAAATATTTTTTAAAAAGCAAAGCTTTGGAAAGAAATGAAAAGGAAATCCTTTGGAAACAGAGTCGAGACATTTCATCCTGACAACTGTTATTATTAAGACTATTTAAAATTTCTCTACAAATACCATATTTTTAAATTAATTTATTTTATACTTAAATACTCGAACTTAAATATACAATAAGAAAAGAAAAAAACATGTTATACATTTGATTATTAAAAACTTAAATACAAAATAAGAAATGAAATAAAAGTATTGTTATGTGCACAGCAGAATGTAAGAGGATTCAAAACATACAGCAATAAATTCCATTTCAAGAAAGTCTATACAATAAATACCATGTATTGTGTTTAGAGGTATCCATCTTTTCTTTGCTTCCTTGTAAGTTTTCTTTTGTTCTCTGCTGTGCACTTTTTACTTCTTCCCCCATCCTCCCCTCCCCCCAAAAAAGCTGCAATTAAGCATGAATATATATATATATGTATATATATATATATATATATTTATATATATACACATACACATACATACACACACATATATATACATATAGATATACATATAGATATATAGATATACATATAGATATATACATATACACACATATATATAAGTACATATATATGTACATATATATAAGTACATATATATATATATATACATACACACACTTATATACACATACATATACTTAGGTATCTTTAATCATACTTATACACAAATGTATATGTTCATCTATGTAAGACCACATTATACTTATTTGTCTTCTGTTTTTCTTAGGGTGGACAACATCATCCTTCATATGTCCCAGTCTTTCCATATTTTTCTAGGTCCACCAACTCATCATTTCCTACACCATAGCAATATTCCAACCTTATACTGTCTAGTTATTTTAAATAGTCCAAAACAGTATTGGTTAATATGGCTGATATATAGTGTAGTTTCCCTATTTTTCTCTTTTGACTAAATCTATTTTTAACTTTAACTTTGTCTGAGATTATAATTACTACCCCTTCTTTTTTTCCTAATAAATTCTACTTCTGATCTTTATTTTATGTTTGTGTTTATCTCTTATTTCCTATCCCTCCTGATACCTCTTATTACCTATCCCTCCTGATTCCTCTACTTTACTTCTACCTGCTACCTTGCCCTGCTATTACTTAACCTACACCCCCTTCAAAGACCTCTCCTTTGTCCTCCTATTACCATTAATCTAAACACCCTTATATACCCCCCATCTCCTTCTTATTTCTTTATAAACTTATAAGACTTTTATTCCCTTCTAAATGTATATGTTGTTTTCTCTTTAACCCAGATCTGATGTGAGTAGGGTTCCCTCTAAAAATTCCCCCCTTATACTCTCCCCACCCCATCCTCTTAACCTTTTATTCTGAATTTAGAAAACCTTTATAACTTTCTAGATATATATGTACTGTTCCCTCTTTCACCCACTCCCAATGAGAGCAGGGTTCCAGAACTACTAGCCCTCCTCCCCTATCTAATTTCTCTGTCAGTTCTTCCTCTCACACCTCATTTGTATAAGACAATTACTCTTTTTACCTTTTCCTAAGTGGTTACTTTTTAGAATCACATCATACCCAGGTCTACCCCAATCTTTCTTTCAAACTACCCAATTACTAATAATAATCTTAAACATACATTTTATATTTCTTCATTTAAAATGTAAACAGTCTGTCCTTATTGAGTCCCTTTTTTGTAACAAAAGCCTGAAAGTCTGGCAATTCATTGAATATCCATTTTTTTCATTCAAGATTAGGCATAACTTTGCTTGGTATGGTATTTTCAAATGCAACTCCAGTTCTTTTGTTTTTTGATATATATTGTTCCAAGACTTGTGGTCTTTTAGTGTCCCTGCTCCTGGGTTTTATGTGATTCTAACTGTAGCTCTGCCATAAGTAAACTGTTTTTTTTTCTTGTTGCTCATAATATTTTCTCCTTGAGTTGGGGTTTTCAAATTTTGACTGTGATATTTCTATAGGTTTTCCTCATAGGATCTCTTTCAGGGGTGATCAGTAGATTGTTTTCTATTTCTACTTTCCCCTCTTGTTCTAATGCTTCAGGAAAATTTCCATTAATTATTTCCTGTATTATTGTATCAAGATTCTTTTTTTTTTTGACCATGGCTTTCAGGTAGTCTGATCATTCTTATGTGTTCTCTCCTTGATCTGTTCTCCAGATAAATTGTTTTTCTTATGAGATGTTTCAAGTTCTCTTCCATTTTTTCACCCTTTATATTTTATTATTTCTTGGTCTCTTATGACTTCACTGGCTTCCCCTTGTCCAATTCTCATTTTCAAGCAGTACTTTCTTCCTTAAGATTCTAGATCTCCTTTTCCAGTTAGTTGGTTGGCTTTCTTTTCATAATGTTCTTTTTTATCTTGGATTGTTCGTATTTTTAAAAAAATTTCCCTCAATCTCTCTCATTTGAGACCATTTGAGGTCACTCTTTGGGATAGAAGAGGCTTTTTTTTGCTTCAGTTTACTCCTCTGAAGATGAATCCTAGTCTTCTCTATTGCCATAGTAACTTTCTATAGTTGGGTCCTTTCTCCTTCACCTGCTCAGTTTTTTTTTTAAATTTATAACAGCTTATTATTGTAATCATCTCTAGTTCTTTGGTATAGGGGATGGTGCTTCTGGCCTCAGATCCTCCTTCAGTTATCCCTTCTGGCCTGGAACTGAAAACAAGAATTCTACCCTACTGTAAGTATCCAAAGCCAGTGGCATCCATGCCCCATTGCTTCTGCACTCACCAGGCATGTGCTGGTTTCTTTTTGCCCAGAGCCACATCTTGGCAGCATGGCTGGGCATGATGTCCCATATCAACAGAGATTCCTTCAATCTTCCCACTCCCCACTTCAGACACCTGACTCTTCACACTGTCCATACACTGTCCGGGAGATAAAAATTCCTGTGGCTGGAGCCCAGGCTACCTTCCAACACAGCTAGCCCCAGGGCTCACACTTGCTGTTTCAAAGAACTAGCCTAAAGGTGATTTACACTTCACAAGGACCAACCTTTGGACCTATGATTTTTCTTCAGACCTTGTCCAGTTGTCCAGGAGGACCACTGTTCTGCCCCAATTCTTGTTTGTTTTTACTGCTCTACATTCACCCTGAGGTGCTATTTTGTCTTCTTTGCAGGGGAAATCTGGAGAGCTTGGAATTTTCTGACCTACTCTGCCATCTTCTCAGAATCCTCTACAAATAACATATTACAATAGATTGAGTATTTATTAGGTCTGTAGTAGAATCATGTGATGTTTGCCAATAAGTGTGGTATAATGGAATTACAATGGAGAGAAACTAAACACAGGAAGACCAAATAAATTATTATTGCAATAGAACTGACATCAGAGTATGAGGATACAAAGGTTGCAACAGCAGCAAAAGAGAGAAGCATGCACACAAAAGATGTTGCAAATATAGAATTAATAGGACTTGACAACAGATTGGCAGAGGTTGGGAGGGAATGAGAAGTCAAAGGCATCTAGGTTGAGGACCTGAGTGAGTGACTAGGAAGATAGTGGTACCCTCAACAGTAATAAGGAAGTTAGGAAGAGGGGTGGTATTTTTCTTTCTTTCTGAGGGAAGAGGGTGGGGAAAATAATGAGTTCAGTTTTGGACATGTTAAATATAAGACATCTATGGAGCATCCAATTTGAGATGTTCAACAGGTATTTAGAGATGTAAGACTGAAGTTCAGGAGACAAATATGAGAATCATTTGCATAAAGCTGATGATTAAATCCACAGGAATTCATGAAATCACCAAGCAAGAGAATAAAGTAGAAAAAAATAAAGCTGCCTAGGAGAGAGCCCTGTAGGGTACCCAAATTTATTAGTCATGATCTGTGTGAAGATCCAGAAAAAAAGACTGAACAGGAGCTATCAGATAGATAGGAGAACCAAGAAAGAGCAATGCCACAAATACATAGAGAGTAGAGTAACAAGAAAAGGGTGACTGACAGTGTCAACGGAAGCAGAGAGTTCAAGCAGAATGAGGATTGAAAAAAGGCCATTAGATTTGGTAATTAAGAGGTCACTGGAACTTTAGAGAGAACAATTTTAATTGAAAGATGAGACTGGAAATCAGACTGTAGAATTTAAAAACAAGGGAGGTGGAAGCTGATTGTAAATGATCATTTTGAGAAGTTTATTTACAAAAGGGAGTAGAAATATAGGTTGATTGCTGGAGGAGATGAACTAGTTAAGTGAGTAATTTTTAAGGATGGATTTATGTTTGTAGGTAGCAAGGAAGCGGTTAGTACACAGGAAGACCTTGCAGCTTAGTGAAAGAAAGAAAATAAGAGTAGTCAATCTGCTGAAGCAGACAGGACAGAATGAGATTACTTGTGCCTGTAGAGGGGTTTACCTTGAAAACATGAAGGCCTACTTATTCACGTGAGACAGGAGGGGAATATATCTAAGTAATATGAGATGAAGAGGAGGAGAAAATCTCATCGAATTTTTTCAGTGCAATAAGTATCAAGTTTCCCAACTTGTTTAGAGTAATAAATATCAAATTTCTCAGTGAAAATATTGGGGGGGTGGAGGTTTGATGTGAGGTTTGAGAAGAGATGCAAAATTGTGGAAAAGCCATTGCAGTGAGTAAAATTATGAATTGATGTGGGAGGTGTAAAAACATTACATTGCTACAATGAGGGCCCAGTGGAGATTATGTACATACATGAGTAGTAGACCCAGAAGGCAGGGGTGTTCTGAAGCCAACTCAAACTGACTCACAAAGATTGAATGTTAAATGTGACCGTTTGCTCCTCTGAAATTGGCAAATGCTGTAAATCCGATATTGATTTATTGTTCTGTTGACTGTCTAGACTTGACAAAGTGATAGAAAAAATAATAATACAGATTAAATTTGAAAGTATATGTGTACATATTCCCCCAGGAGAGTTCATTGTTAAACATTTGCTAGCACATTCCTGCAATCAGTACATTTTAAAAATTTTCTCTAGCTTCAATCAGATGTATGTGAAAAGGAGTAAAGGCAGCCAATGGTAGGAATAATCTGTAGCTAGGGGCATGGTAGAGTAGGATTAGGTTCAGGATAAGGGGGCAAAGGACTCAAGAGAAGATGAGAGTGTAAAGCTGAATTGGTTCACTAAGAGGTCAAGATGGGGAAAGGAGGAGAGTGTACTCTATGCAGAGGTGATGGTATAAGAAAGAACTGAGGGGTAGAAACACTGGATAAAGAGGTAAGGATGATGAATAGGTTTAGGGGTCATTAAACAGAAAGAAAAATGGATGATTAAAAAATTGTGGTAAGATAAATACATTTCAGAGATCATGACATGAAGGTAGAACACTTAGGTGATAAGATCAGAGGTCTGACCCATCTTTGTGTGTAGCTGAGGTAGAGTGGAGGAGTACATCACTGGAAATGAATAATTTAAGGAAATGAGAAGTAAAGAGTGTTTGATAGAGTATCAATATATAAGGGCATGAGTTGGAATGGGCCGTTCTGTGAATTGTAGCTACATAACACCACTAGTATAGGTATTATTAAAAAGATGGGCCTTCGTTTAATTGAAAAATCTCTGGTCATTAGAAGAGGTTTCCAATTTCCCAAAAGCAAGCTAGCCTGCTCTGATGCTCTTATTTAATTCTGGGCCCAACTCATTTATAAGTGCAAGATTCTACTTCTCTTTCCCACCCCCCTATCAAATGCTTTGTGAATTGATTCTTCAGTGTTCACAAAAAGACTTTTTTTCCCCCAGCACATTATCTCCTCTATGTATGCAAAATACAAATACCTCTCTCCACGACCCACCCAGCCAGCCCTTTTTGTTCTTTTTTAATTACATTTCAACCTTCTTTACAAGGAAATCTAGGACTACAATGTTAAGACTCCAAATGTGATAGCTCTTCTCTCCTTGAAGGTGAAAATAGTTCATCACAACAATTTTTTCAGTTCTCTTCTATCTTTCTTTTCTGTTTGTTGTCCCCATTCCAGTTTCATTTTTTAATGCACTCAGCATGACTTTTCTTATTTAGATCTTACTAAGCTTTTTTAAGAAGTGATTTTACCTTCTACAACTTGCCTCTGTTTTATAAGGCTCATTTATTTTTCATCATCTTTCTCTGAAAGATTTTTACTCAGGAGTTTATGTTCTAAAAAATATTGAAGCATTTAGTGGTGCAGTGGAAAAAGAGCTGGGCCTAGAGTCAGAAAAACACAAGTTAAAATTTGGCATCAGACCCTTAAGAGCTGTGTGACCGTAGTCAAGTCACTTAATTCTGTTTGCCTCAGTTCCTCAACTAATAAGCTGAAGAAGGAAATAGCAAACTACTCCAGCATCTTTGCCAAGAAAACCCCAAACAGAATCATGAAGAGCTGGACATGACTGAAATGACTGAAAAACAAAACAGTACCTAGCTTTCAGAGTTATTGTGAAGATGACACATGATTAGATTATAAAACTGCTTAGCACAGTGTAGGTGATACATATGCTTATTCCCTTCCCCTTATTCCTTGTAAAGTGGTACTGTCCTTGACTACCATCTCTTTCCATATGGCATACAAATAAGAGCCTAGTATACACTAGGAAATTCATAAATGCTTGTTGAGTTGGATCAGAAAATAGTGTGTGATTTAAAACAATACAACTATATTGGAACTAAAATAACGATGTCAAGGACATGTTCTGCTGATGGTATATGAACAGCACTATTCTCATTTATGAAGAATATTTAAAGTTCAGCATTCTTGCTATTCAATGGCAAGGGTTTCTACATTTGTTATTTTTTGTTTGCTTGCTTTTTCTATTTTTACTTCTATTTGTATCCTGAACACAAAGCCAAGCAAATGGCGTTTAGGTCTTCTACAACTCTTATTTTCCAATTACGATTATGCCAATAATTATCACAATGCTGATACTTGAAATCTTTCTATCAAGCAGGACTCCCAAGAGAACTTTAGGTTTCTTGGAATGGCTTTTAAGAACCCAAGATCACCTCTATGCCACAAAGGGGAATCAGAGTAAAATTTTTTGTTTTGTTTTGTTTTAAGACTCATCAAATGTTTGGGATAACAGAGGGATGATTTGGTTTCTCATAGAAATATTATAATTTACATTTATGAAAGGAGTAGCAGCACTGATCAATTTAGAGATTTTTGAAGCATTGTACCAATAGTCATTTAATTCATCCAAGTCCTTAATTAACCAGTAATTAATCAATCACCAGGGGAATATTCAATTCCTAGCTGAATAGCCTTCCTAAGAGTTCAAAGTTCAAAATGCCTTATTCTTCATTAATAGCTTGGGATTTATAAAAAGAAATCTCTCCAATTTTAAAAAAACATAATTGCTTCTTTTGACACTCAAAAAAAGTCCTGCAAAAATCTAACTTATTAAAACCAACAGCTGGAAACCGTAATCAACATATTTAAAAAACATTTACAGAATTACTTCTATGTTACTGAAGTACAGGTGTCTAAAAATAAATTAAATGCATTTTGTACAGAAAATTAAGTTAATTACAAGCAATTTAAGCTAATACATGAGATAAATTATGTAATTATATGCAAAATAAGTAGCTATGTTTATTATATCAAAGGGACAATATAAATGACTTTGTACTGAAATTATATTTTTGTGTCACATATAATAAATGAATATATGTGTAGTGTTATCTGTAACACAGAAACACGTATTTTTCTCTCTCTCTCACACACACACTCACACTCACACACACACACACACACACACACACACACACACACACACACACACACACACACACACACAAAACACTATTGACTGCATTCTTGCCACTGGAGGTCAGTAACAGAACCTTACCTAACTCCGTATTCCAAAACTGAATGCCCATGACTCTTGAATTTTGGTTTTGAAGTGCTTAAATGAATTCTAAAAAGGAATTATATCACTATTGGTGCAATGATGCTCCCAAATGGTTTAAGCCTGTATACTACAAGTTTAACCACTGCAAATACCACAAAATTTAAGGAATGCTATTGTCTGCATTTAAAAAGTAATATAAACAATTTCATTAGAGACAATGTATATCCAATTTCTGTAGCTTCATTTCATGGCTTTTCTCTTTCCATTTTTCTATGATATTTCTTAAGGAATGCCTAGTTGGTAACAGAATTTTTTCCTTCAACCTTCTTAAGAAACCTTTCAGTCTCTTAAAAAAAGTAATAAATGGTTTTATCATTAATAAAGTAAATCTTAAAAACCCAAGTATCTTAACAATCTATCATCACTTCACTAAAATATAATGCTGATTTCAGAAGAACTTGCTAATAATGTATGTAAATCACAAAGAAACTAACAAATGATCTGATTTTTACATCAGGAACTATAGGACACTCAGAAGAAATTCTAATCTGATACTTATTCAATACTTCAGCCACTATTTGTTCAGTGAACAACAAAGAAGAGATTTTCAAACCTGTTAGATTTTTCCCCCTAGTACAATGCATATTACCATAAAGCTATTCTTAGTAGACAACTATCTTCAAGTTTTATATTATGCAGATTGTATTTTCAATTAGGCACAAGTTTAAGACAGAAACTAGGATCTATAGATCTATATCAAAAGACATAATTTTAAGGTTTTAATCAAGTGCATATTAAAATGTTTCTGCTAGCATTTACAACATGTTCCAGAAGAACAAAGGGGGAAAATGGGAAAAACTGACAACTAACATTTCCAAACTGGTTTGTGGAAAAGGAAGAGGATGAGAAGGAATCTTTGATAGTTTAATAAGCACCTTAATCCATAATACTCATTATTTCATTTAAAAGTTTTGTTTACTAAATACTATATAGTAACAAAAATTACGTTTACACTGAAAATATATGCTTTAAATAGCTTTTAAGACATATTACCATAAAGCTAAAATTACCTCAATTAATTATACTGTACCTTTCAATGTCAAAAGGGAAACAGAACTTTGGCACACTCTGCAGCACTTCCTATAAATGCAAAAAAAAAACAAATTTTAATCAATCTTTTTCATATTTTACAATTAACATTTTCTTTTGTGTTTTCTATAAAAAAAATTTAACATATATGTATATATATATATACAGATTTTCCCCCAAGAACTACAGCACAAATTCCTAGCCTAAAATAATTGATTATTAAAAAGGAATTATGTTTGTGCTTTGGCAGATTGCAAAGACAATGCCATGGAAGCCCCAGGAGGGAAAGGCCTGGCCTGAAGGGTATTAACACCCTTCACATCCCCGCTGGGATTCCCTTCAACAAGGCCATATGGATTTTACAAGAAGCACCGCACCATATGGGTAAGCCACGTCTGCTGCTACTTGTACCACAGACTAGCCACAGGGACTTCTGACAGATCCTGGCTCAAAAATATAAATGTTGTTTCAATTAAAATGCAGGCAGAGAAAGGGGAATGAAGTTGGCAGCAGAATGAATTACTGAGAGGTATAACAACTCTACATGTTTCACAGTCAAATGTTTAAAAAAGATCTTCCACTGGTTTAAAAAAAGGCATTTACATAGTTAACCCCTTGATACAGCTTAACAACTAAGTTTCTTTACAAATCTCACTCTTAAAAAAGAAGTCATAACGCAAACAATTGAATTAAATAATACAGTATTTCTATCTTGCATGTTTTTAAGATACTTAGCAGTAGATTAAAATATTTTTATTAAAATGAAGAAAAAGCCTCATTAGCTGAAAACTACAAAAATAAGAATTAAAGATAAGAAAAAACAAGTCCATCGGGCAAATGCAGCAAAATACAAATAATTACCAATAACCTGACAACATGAAAAGAAGGAATATTTACATATTTCCTAGTAAATACTTAAAATTAATTCATTTTTTAGAGATAAAGTACAGAGACAGAAAAACATCTCTATTTCTATATATCTTTAAACATTCTGTCAGGACTACATATTTAATTTAGAGCAAAGTATTCAGTTTCTAATATTTGTTTCAATAAGGCAAAAAAAATCTGTGTACAATATACTGAAAAGTTATCTATTCCCAATTTCTTTATCAATAAAATTGCAATTGAGTAAAATCACAAAAACGAGAATCAACTGAAATGTTTTCAAGTACAAAATGCAGCTTAAGAGAATATTTCAAGATATTACCAGAAAGTGACCCATTATAAAGTTATAATTCTAGTAGCTGGGAGAATATATCAATACCTTAAAACTAAGACAGAAAGAATAAGATAAAGTAAAAGACAATATTCTACCTTTGTAGCAGGGACACTTTCTGGCTTGTGAAAATCCCTTTATGAGAGGGGCAAAGACAAAAAAAATCCTCAGAAGACCCTGCTAGCAGTTTTAACATGGATATAACAGCATAAATAATCAAATAAATCAAACAAAAAATCAAAACAAATAGACTTACATAAAAATTGATAATACAGTAAAATATTAATAAATTGATATCAAAGAAGACATTCATTCAATCATTTGTTTATACTCTACTTACATTAAGCAAAATGAAAATGAAAATTATTGTTTTGCTAATCATTCTTATTTGCAGTAACTACAAAAATCATGTTTACCAAATTAGGAAGATTTAACTAGAGGTGAAGAGTATATACTATTTATGTATTCAGAATCAAATTATGATACAGATTTTAAAAACCCATCAGTGTTTACAATTCTACACTTTAATAGAAATATGTACAAATTATAATACATCATGTATCAGTTTTGAAACTCAAATAAAATCCATTGCTTCCCCATTCATTACTAAAATTCCCATCCCTCCCCCTTTTTATCTTCATCCCAACTAACACACATGCACATAACTTCTGCGAAACAGCCTCAGCTCGCTTCCCAACTGGCAGGAGCATCCCTCAGGGGACAAGTCTTTAAACCTCCGCACTCTTTAAAATTCAACCAGCCAGCAGGTCTATAGACTGGAATATAAACAGTATAGACAAAAAAAATCCTCCCTCAGCTTATGTCAGTGACAAAGCAGCTCAGCAGTTGACTGTTTCTCCCTTGACAATGTAAGCAGGGTTTACACAGATCAATAGCTGGAAGTCCTACCTAGCTCCCAGGGCTCAGTTTTCTTCCTTAATTACAGGTACAATTCAACCTAAAATATTTTTTAAGGCAGGGGATGAGGTATTTAAATTTCATTTTGGATTATATCCTTTCAGCAGCAATAGTTAATCGAAAATAGAATATGCAAATACATAAGAATGTATTAATAGAGGCATAAAATTGGCATTTAGATATAATATACTTTGAAACAATCTCTCATCCTACTAGCTTGTTTTTCATAAACCAGTTACAATTTTAAACTATATATTCTTTAGCAAGCACCAATTTCCCTTTAGTCTTCTATTTATAGATGAATAGCTCATGTAAATCACAATAAATAAGGTTTATTTATTCTGAATCTTGTAAACATTTGGTGATTATTTTATTTTTTCTAAACATCTCAATTCTTCCACAGAAAAAAAATTATGAATAAAGACTAAATATAATCTACCTGCTGAAAAAAGCAGCATAAAGAAAAATTGAAAGCTGAACAGAACATTGTGAACAATAGTTTATAAATACTTTTTACTAAATGATCAAAAACTTTTCCCTACAAAATGGGGAGAGAGAGAGAGACAGAGAGAGAGAGAGAGAGAGAGAGAGAGAGAGAGAGAGAGAGAGAAGAGAGAGAGAGAGAGAGAGAGAGAGAGAGAGAGAGAGAGAGAGAGAACAGAGAGAGAGAGAGAGAGAGAGACAGAGAGAGAGAGAGAGAGAGAGAGAGAGAGAGAGAGAGAGAGAAAGAGAGAGACAGAGACAGAGAGAGACAGAGAAACCTGGAAGTAATAATTTAAAGATACACAAAAACTGGTTCTCTCTGCCTATAATACCAAAAAATAACCAACAAATAAGTAAATGTATAGGAAAAAAGAACAGGGCCTACAACAAAGCTAATAGGAACATACATGCTTAGGTCATGAGAGACAAATAATTAACATAAAATAAGACTAAGGTAAAGCAGACACGTTGAAGGAGAACCTGGAAGCCAATGCTCCAGAAATCTTGGTAGGAGAGAATATCCAGGGCAACAACTGAAAAAACTTCAAATAGAATATTTCCTGCATCTTCAACTTTCTTGACCTATCAGATTTAATGATTAATAGATCACTGATACCCAAGAATAATATTTTCATTAGATAAGAAGGAATTTTAAAGTAAAATTTACAAAAAGAATGAACTAAAAATTGTAGCAAGAAAATTCACATGTCAAAAATTGAATTTGTAACTATTCTTTTTACATTTTCTATTAATTCCACAATTCCATGAAGGACACTTGACAAAGTGTGATATATATGTACGTATACATAATCATCTTCCCCCACAAATACATTTCATAATAGATAATATAGAGGTTCTTCATCAATTTACCTCCATAATTTACTTTTGTTTCTAATTTTTGCTGCTACAAAAAAAAGTTGCTATAAATATTTTGGGGTATTAGTATATATTTTTTGGTTTTTTGGTTAAGGACCTCTTTGGGGTATAGGCCCAACAGTGTAATCTGGGATTCACATAGAATTGACATACTAGCCATTTTATTTGCAAAATTTCAAATTGCTTTCCAGAGTATCTGTACTAATTCACAGCTCCACCAACAATGTATTAGTGTGTCTGTCCTTCAGTAACTCTCTCCAAAATTAACTATTTCTTATCTTTTGTTATCTTTGGCAATTTGCTGGCTGTGAGGTAAAACCTCAGAGCTCATTTCTCTTATTATTACTGATTTCGACCATGCTTTCATATGGTAGTATACCATTTGTAACTCTTATTTTGAGAAGTATTTGTTTAAACTTTTGTTTGATCGTTATTATTACCAATAAAAGAATTACCAACATTTATGTGGAAATCATTTATATAAAATTTTTATGAGAATAATCTACACAAATGGAAGGTGAGCATCTTTGATAATGGTATTAGAAGAAAACTGATAGAAGAAAACAAGTAATAATCCACAAAAGACCACAGCTTTACTACCATACAATTAAATTAAAGATATTGATCAAACTAGATCATAGATAAGATAGAGAGAGCTGAAATAAACCTCAGAGGCCATAAATTCCAACACTTCACTTTATAGGATAAAGAAACTGAAACACAGGTAGTAAGCGCTAGTAAATAGGATTTGAACTCAGGCAAAAGACAGTCCTCGACCTCAAGGAACTCATAATCTAATGGGAGGGGACAATAAACAAAAATATAAATATATATATATGTAAGTATGTATACACACATGCAACAAGCTATATACAAGATAAATAGGAATTTTAAAGTGGGAAGGTACTAGAATTAAGAATTCCTATGGAATATAGGATTTTAGCTGGACCTTAAAGGAAGCTAGGGAATTCAGTCAGCAGAGATGAGGAGGGAGAACATTCCAGGCATCAAACACAGTCAGAGAAAATACCCCCCAAAAAGAAATGAAGTATTTTGTTTAAGGAACAGCAAGGAAACCAGTGTCACTATACCAAAGAGACAGATTCTAAGATGTAAGAAGACTGAAAAGATGGGAGGGTCCTAAGTTATAAAGGACTTTGATTGCCAGAGGATTTTGTAATTTTAAATGTGATTCTAGAGGCAAAAGGGATCACTGGAGTTTACTGAATGAGGGTTGGAGGTGGGGTGACATGGTCAGACCTGCACTTTAGGAAAATCACTAGCAGGCAAATGGAGGATAGACCTACCCACTGGCAGGTTATTGCAATAGTCCAGGCATGATTTAATGAGGGCCTATGACAGAGTGATGGCAGTGTCCAAGGAGAGAAGGGAGAATATTTGAGAGACACTGCAAAGTCAAAATCAAAAAGCTTTGCCAATAGATTGGATAAGAAGGGTGAGAGTGTAAAGTTGAGGATGTCACTTAGGTTGGTTGCAAGACTGAGGGATTAAAAAGGTGGTATTGCAGGAGAAAGTGATATCCTGAAAACCTAGACAGAACACAGTATCAAAGAGAAGAGAGTACTCAACAGTGTCAAAGTTAGCAAAGAGGTCAAGGAGAATGAGGACTGAGAAAAAGCTTTTGGGTTTGGCAATTAAGAGATCATTGGCAACTTTGTAAGAAGTAGTTTTGGTACAATGAAGAAGGTACTCATTGTAGATGTCCTTTTCTAGGAGTTTGGCCACAAAAGGCAGAAGAGATATAGGATGATAATTAGCAGGGATGAAAGGATCAAGTGAAGGTTTTTCAAAGGTGGGAAGATATGAGCATATGTTTGTAGGCAATAGGAAAGGAGTTAGTAGATGGGGAAAGATTAAAAATAAGTGATAGAGTGGGAATAGGGAGGCAATATGTTGGAGAAGACAAGATAGAATGGGATCATCTGTGCAGATAGAGGGGAGAGCCTTGTTAAGGAGTATACTTCATGTGAGAGAGTTGTGAAGGAGGAGAAAGTGGCAAAGGGCATATGAGTGACATGAGATAAGGAAGAGGACAGCAGAGGGAGCTTGTGGAGAATGGCCTCATTTTTTTTCTATAAAATACAAGGCAAGGTACTCAGCTGAGAAGGTATGGGTAGGGGGAGCCATGGGAAATTTCCTTCCTCATTTGAGGAAGAACCAAATAGTTTGGAAGGGCCACTATAGAGAGAGGGATAGTGAGTTCATAAGGGAGGTAAAAGAAGATTGCCTAGCAGCAGTGAGGGCCCAGGTAAGGTTGTGTAATAGAAACTTGTAGTAGACACAATCAGAATGGTTGCATGATTTTCTCCACTTTTATTCAGCAATACATGTATAAGAGTGACGGTGGTAGATGGTAAGAGTCATCTAAGGCTGAGGCTTGGAAGGGCATAATCAGCAATATGATAATGGGGCTAGGGATTCAAAAAAAGAGATACGGTAGAGTTGAACTGATTTGCCAAGGGGTCAATATAGCAAAAACAGGAGAAAGTGGCTAGTGAAAAGGTGTTGGCCTGAGAAAACACTGATGGGTGAAGGAAATAAAGGTCAGAGTGTTAACATAGCAGGGTTTGATTAAGAAGGCAGAGGGAGAAGCAGAAATAGATTATGGTTGGATTGTGCTTGGATGAGGACAATTTGCAACACCTGAACATAGAGGTAGTACATTTGTGGGTGATGGCAAGATCAAGGGTATCACTATCTTTGTGTGTGGCTAAGGTGACACAGAGGAATAGCTCATGGGAAATGAGTAGGTTGAGGAGAGCAGTTAGGGTGTTTGAAGAATAGTTAAGATATATGTTCAAGTCCCCAAAGAGTGGGAGAGGGGAGACAAATATTTCCTTCAAAGTTTAGCTCAAATGCTACCTTCTATGTAAAGATTTTCCTGATATTAACAGCAGCTATTGCCTGTACCCTTCCCCCGCAATTATCTTGCATTTACTTCACATATGCTTATATTTCAACATGTTCTTTCCCCAAAAGAATGTAAAGTCCTTGAGGGAAAGGACCATTTAATTTTTGACTCAGTTCTCCCAGCAAAAGTAGCAAGAGCTTAATAAATGCTTATTGATTAATTCCTTATCCATTTTCTTACTCAGAGAAAATTAGGAAAACATGTAAATGAGGCAGAATAAATTATCAGAACCAGCATAATTTAGACTACGTCTACAATAATATAAAGGAAAATAACTCTGAAGCTTCAGAACTCATCACTAATCATAACCAAAAGATTCAAAAGGAAGCATGCCTCTTACTTCTTGGCAGAGAGCAAATGAACTAAATGAAAGGATTGAAAAATACACTTTCAGACACACTAAATGAGTAGATTTGGTGTTCATTACAAATGGGTTAAAGAAGCTTCTATGAAGAAGCTAAGTTAGTACAGAATGAGAAACAATTATCAAAGTAAATGTATCAATTAATTTTGTATGGCTATACTTATTACAAACGAAGGATGCATCTATGGGGAGTAGGAGTTAGTGTGTAATTATAAAAATAAGGAATTTTTTAAAAATACACAGAAGAAAAAAGTTCTGGTAACACAATGAGATTTTCTCACTACGTTGTTAAATATATATGTATACATAGCATACTTTTAAAGAAACAAAGTATACATAACCAAAGTTCAGTTTCACATGTAATCCTCTTTTTTTTCTCTTTATATTAATAAATGATTGTGCTTGTTATTAAGTTAATAATTATTAAAAAATTTAGAACAGAGGTGTTCACACAATTAAGAGATGCACGAGTAGGATTTTAGTGGTTTCCATATGGTTTCCATAACTGCACAGAACTTCTCTTCTAGGTTAAATAATTCTGTACTTCTATGAGAAAATGTTTAGGGAAAAATGTAGTTGAGATTTCAACATATTTAGGAAACAGGTCACAATTTTATATTTTAAACTATGGGGAAAACACTGTACTGAGTCAGAAGACCTAGATACAAATCCCAGTTCTCTATCACTTAATAGCCATAGGACCTTGGACAAGTTGCTTAACTACCATAAGGCCTAATTTTCTCATTTGCATAAAGCTGACAACTGTACTTATACTCCCTACCTCATAGGACTATTATTAGGAAAGCTAGTACACTATAAAATTACACAATTTAAAGAAAACTAGAAGTCTAAATTATTGTGGGTACCAAATATCAATGTAAATCCAAGATATAAAACTTAGGTAACTCTAAGTCATAATCCTTTCAATAACTCTTCATGCACAAAGAATATTTTTATGGACTGTGTTGAATGCAGTCTTTTGCAGTAGGAAGGCATAGAGAAATGAACGATAAATTAAAAAATACAAATTTGAGCCTTTAGCCCAACAATTTAGATTCTGTCTCCAAATAAGCTAATAAAATGGGCCAATGAAAAGTAATAGCAAAAAAATTTATTTCAGAAATGATATAAATTTGCATGTTGTTTTACAGTTTTAAAAGTATTTTCCACATAATGAGGAATTTAATGCTAACATTTTATCACTCCAAAATTATAGAAGAAGAAACTGAGGCTCAGGTAGGAAAAATAATACACTTTCAGAACCAGGTCTTAAACCCAGATATCTTAATTCTAAATATAGTCCTATTTCTACTGTAGCATAAACCTATAATCCTTGAAAAGTCTAAGTTTACTAAATGTCATGAAGTATTATCTTAAAGCAAATTTTTTTTTGTAGTGACTACAACTAAAGATTATTTAATAGACTTTTTTGAGACTAGTGTAAAAGAAAAATGAAAAATATCTTTCTGTCCCACAACCCATAACTATTCAATAAAAATTAATGTATGCAATTGGCATTTCTATGTATCTTAAACAAAAAAACACAGTGGATTTTACTTAATTTCTATAAAATCTTAAAAACACTAAATAAGGCCCATTAAAATCATGCAATATGTTAAATCAAAAGGATGTTTTATTTTGTTTTCGTTAAAGCTATCTGATGAAGGTTTCTCAGAATGTTTTCCTATTTTAAAATAGATGCTTACCAAAAATTTAAATTAGAGTAATAAAACTATAAAAAAAAGTGAAGAAAATATATTAATACCTCCCATTCTGGCAGTATTTCATAGGCTTGGTTAAGCTTTTTCCATACACAAGAGAGCACTAAATATGTTCTCTTATAACTCATGCCATGTCAGTAGCTACTTTATTTAGTAATTGCTATAACAACTGTAAGAGAGAGGTATCTACAACCCTTAAACCATAAGAACATATGAATCTCTAAGTCCCTATGTATATAGGGGAAAACAGAAGCAGAAGCATTAAACAGATCTCCTTGAAAATGCCAGATTTCCACTTCTGCTACAAACTTGGTGTGAGAAGGCCCACCACACATTTAAGATCTGGAAGTCAACAAATTCTAAAAATAGGAGGCAATGTGCACAAATAAAGACTGGCTATAACTTATAAAACAGGTTATAACTCAGGCATCTGCTTAAAAGCAAAGTACATAGATGCTTTATTTTTCCAAGGTGACCTTAAAAAAATCTTTGGAATATAGTAAGATTGTTGTAAAGGTACCTAGAGACATCCTTCAAAAAAAGGAGGTGAAATCAAGTTCACTGTAATGACCCAGAATTTTCCAATTTAAACTCACATTTTCTTCTTTTTGAAGATACAAATAATCTATTTATAAACTTAGAAAATGCAGGTACCACATATATATATATACATATATGTATATATATATGTATATATATATGTATATATATATATACACACATACACATACACACAAACATATGTGTATTTTTGAGCCAAAGAACAAAGTTTTTAATTTTATTTAGTTCTATTTTTTAAATGATCACTATTTTCCTTAAATTAGGAATAATACTGAGTGGTTCTCATTTCAAGTTTTTTGAACATGTTAAGAATCTACAAATCAAAGGAAAATTCTATCTCGAAAGACTTTAAATGACTGGCTCAAAGCAAATATTGCAGTATACCTCTTAATTCAAATATATATAAAAAAATCTTTCTTTGAAATGTAGACTTCAAGGATTTGTATTCAATTTGGTTGTCAGTTTTATTCAGATGATTAGACCTACAGAGTCTACATAGAATCACTTTTATCTAATGCCAATTTAAAAAGTCAAGACAACAGCAAGAGGTGAGGAAAATATTTATATTTGTGTGTACATATATATACACATATACATCCCCACATACATATACATACATATATAAACACATATACATATATAAAAAACACAACTAGGTGGTAAGCTTTACAGGAAAAAGTTATAATAGATTTAATTTAATCTATGATGGAAGGGAATATAAAATGCAGGAAAAGGAAAGAGCACACATTAAGGCATTATGGTCTACTAGCTAAAGATTCTTTTTATAAACCATCTTCCAAATTTTATCCTTAAGGTTCTTTTCCTCCCTTTGTGTCAGTAGACAGTTTTTTCTTACCTTGATATGATTTCCCAAAATCTGATTAACATGAGGATTTCTGCCTGAGATTTTATTTCTCATTATCTCCAGCTAACTTCAGGACCTTTACTACTAAGCCCTCTCAAAACTAAACATCAACTTTTACTTCTAATCTAACCACTTTGGTGTTTTTTAAAACAAAGGCCCTCTACAATAAAATGAAATATAACATTTGTTTTGCTGAAAATTTTCCCAAAAGGATCTGTGAAGGATATATAAACAAATCAGCATTAGAAAGATTGTACTATATTTGAACATCAGAAAAATGCTGCTAGTATGCTGGCAATCTGGTGCCTTTTTTTTTTTTGCCCATGGCAACCCATAAAGATATTTCAAAATCAAATGACTGTGGTTCAGTCATTTTGCAGTTGCATCTGACTAACTATGAACCCATTTAGGGTTTTCTTGGCAGAGACAATGGAGTATTTTGCCATTTCCTTCTCCAGCTCATTCTACAGATGAGGAAACTGAGGCAAACAGGGTTAAGTGACTTGCCCAGGGTCACACAGTTAGTAAGTATGTGAGGCCAGATTTGAATTCAGTAAGATTAGTCTTCCAGTTCAAATCTCAGACAGATGAGTAGAAGATGGATTGGAGTGGGGAAGAGATTTGTGACAAGACCAACTGGCAGGGCATTTCAACAATCTAGGCATGAGGTTGGCTGATTTAGATAGGGTAGTAGCATTGGTAGAGAAGAGATGTTATGAAGGTAAAAATGATAGGATTTGAAAACTATTTGGATTGGGGAGGGTAGAGAGGAGGACAGGGGTACGTAGGAGAAGGCTGTGGTATCCTCCATCGCAATGGGGAAGTTAGGAATGCAAAAGTTTTGGAAGGAAGATAATATGTTCAGGTTTGGACATGTTATAGTTTAAGATGTCTATACGATATCTAACTCTAGATATCTAATAGAGTTAGAGATGTGAAACTGGAGGTCAGGAGACAAGTTAGGGCTGGACAAATACATCTTAAAATCATCTGCATAGAGATGATAACTGAATCCATGGGAGCTGATGAGATCAACAAGGGTAATAGTATAGAGGGAGGAGTTATACTTATTTTATATATATGTGTGTGTGTGTGTGTGTGTGTGTGCCTTTTCCTCTTTCTTTGATCTCTTTGGGGTTATATACCTATTAGTGGTATCAAAGGTTACGCACAGTTTAGTGCCTCTTGGGATGTAATTCAGAATTGCTTTCCGGAATAAATGTTCCATTTCACCAAAAGTGCACTTAACTGCCTGATTTCTTGTAGTCCCTCCAAAACCCATCATTTTCTTTTTTGGTGATTTTTGCCAATCTAATGAGTGTGAGGTAGAACCTCAAAGCTGTTTTAATTTGCATTTATGTAATAATTAGTACTTTTGAGCATATAACCATGGATACTTTGATTTTCTTGCTTTGAAACTATGTGGGTCACATCCTTTGACAATTTCTCTATTAGGGAATAACTTTGTTTTACTAGTTTGAATCAATTTCTTATAAAAATGTTTCAAAAATGTTAGTGTTATTAAAGGCTTAATTACATAAAACTGTATTTAGACTTTGGTAGCACACTGTATATCTTGAATATGAGACCTTTATCTGGTAAATTTTCTACAAGGTTTTTCTTAGTTTATTGTTTATCATCTAATTTTAATTGCACTGATTTTATTTGTGCAAAAAATTTTAATTTTATGTAATTAAAATTGTCCATTTTATCATCTGATATGCTCTTTATTCCTTGTTCAATCTTTACTCTTTCTCTAACAGTTATGAATGGGAATTTCTAAATTGTTTGTCTAATTTGTTTTTGATATAACCTCTCAAATAAAAATCACGTGTCAATTTGGCACTTATCTTCATATTTGGTGTAAAATATTGGATATCTACCTTCTGCTATTTTGCTTTTCAATTTTCCAAGCAGGTTTTTTTTTAACATTTTATCCCGGTAGCTAACATTTTTGATGTTATGAAATATTATATTACTCTGTTTACACGTGCATGTTTTGCACCTATGTTCCACTGATCAACCTCTCAATTTTTAACTAGTACAAGAGAAAGTTATGAGTAATGCTTTGTAGTTTAACTTGAGATCTGGTACTTCCTGGCTCCCTTTCTTCTCATTTTCTTTCACAATTTCTTCCACATGAATTTCATTATTATTTATTATTATTCATATAAATATTATACACAGTTCAGTAAAGTAACCATTTGGTAGTTTAACTGCTATGGCACTGAATAAGTAAAGGAATTTAGGAAATTATCATTTTTATTATGTTGACACAGTATCCTCATGAACAATTAATATTTCTCTAATTCAGATCTATATTCAGTAAAGAATATTTTGTAATTTTATCATATACTTCCTTTAAGTGTCTTCACAAACAGATTCCAAAATATTTCATTTGTACTCATTTCACATAGAATTTCTCTATTCATTTCTTTCTTCTGGATTTTCTCACTATAATATAGAAATATTAACAATGAATGTAGATTTGTTTTATACCTTAAATATTTACTAAAGTTATTAATTTTTAAATTTTAATTGATTTTTTTGGAGTTTTTCTAGATGGACCATCATATCATCTACAAAAAGCAATAATGTTGTCTTTTCCTTTCCTATTGATTCCCTTTTTAAAATACTGCTATAGGTAGTATTTCTAGAACTATATCAACAACAGTAACATAATGGATGTTTTTCCTTTAGCCTTTATTTTATTGGAATGGCATCTACCTCCTTTCAATTAATGAATAAAGTTAGCCCTCACTTTTAGACACATACTACCTACAATACTAAGGAAAGCTTTATTTAATCTTGTGGTTTTTTATTTTTTTAAACAGAAAGTCTTACTGGTTTTTGTTAACTTTTTCAGCATTTATTATGCAACATTTTAAAAATTAATTTTGTTAATAATTTGATTGACTGTGTAGTTTTCTTTATGCTGAACATTCCCAATATAAGTCCAACCTGATTATAATATACAATCTTTTAATGTTGTTCTAGCACATATGCTGATATTTAATTTAAAACTCTTGATATTTTATTTAAAATTGTCAGTGTTTACTGGAGAATAATGGTTTCTAGTTTTATTTCTCTGCTTCATCTATTCCTAGTTTGGGTAATAAGCCCATATTTGTATCATAGAGCATGAAAGGGTCCCTTATACTTTTGTAAATCGTGTACATACTATTATAATTAATCATTCAATTAATGTGATGTTGGAATTAATTGTTCTTTGAGGGCTTGGCAGAATCATTGGTCCTGAAGTTTGTTTTTTTTTTCCTTTGAGAGTTCATTTATAGATTTTTCAATTTTTTTCTACTTAGTAATTCAAAAATATCAGTTTTGTTGCCATATAATTAGGCAAGATAGGTAACACAATTTGGTTTGCTTCACTCTTTTTCAACAGACTAGCTGTTTGCCCATTTTATTGTTTCTGTAAAAAAAAGCTTCTAGTTTTATTTATCAATTCAATTTTCCTGTTTTTAATTTTTTTCATCTCTTCTTTCATTTTTGTGATTTGTATTTTGGTGGTTAGTTGGTTTTTTCATTTGTTACTTTTTAAGGTTTTTTTTCTTGTATTCTCAAATTATTGATCCTTACTTTATCCCTTTTATAGGTGAATGCATTTAGAAATATTAACTTTCCCCTAAAGACTATTTTAGCTAATTACCAAAAGTTTGGATATGTTGCCCCAATGTTGCCATTTTCTTTAATGAAATCAATTGATTTTTCTATGATTTGTTCTTGGTCCTCCTCAGTTTTGGAGGGTTAAATTATTCATTCTCAAATTAACTTTTAATCCTTCTTTTAATTGCCTTTTGCTGAATATAATTTCTTTCATTCTTATCAGTAAGCATGATTATTATTTGCATTTTCTGCATTTGTTTGTGATATTTTTATAACCTAAAAACAGTCAGTTTTTGATATTGCACCATTATTCAGTTGTTTTCAGTCATGTCCAATTCTTTGTGATCCCATTTGAGGTTTTCTTGGCAGAGATACCAGGGTGAGTGATCTTTCTTAAACTCAATTCTGACCATGTCATCTCCCCATTCAACAAACTCCAGTGGTCAAATGATCCAAGAAACTCCAGTGGTTCCATGATCAAATATAAAAAATCATGTTTGGCTTTTAAAGATTTTTATAAACGTGGTCCTTATTTTTCCCTCCCCAATCTTCTTTTACCTTACAGCCCACCCCACTACCGTTCACTCTATGATCCAGTTAACACTGGCTTCCTGGTGATTCTTCATACACCACATCTCATCTCCATAGTGCATTCCAGGCATTTTCATTGGTTATCATTCCCCTCGCCTAGAACCCTCTTCCTCTTTATTTCTGCCTGTAGGTCTCCCTAGATCCCTTCAAGTCTCAGCTAACACCCCACATTCTCAAAGATGCCTTTCTTAGTCCTCCTTACTCTTAGTGCCTTCTCTCAGAAATTATTTATCCTATCCAATTTAACCTATCATTAGCTTCTTTGTCACAGAGTTGTTTGTATATCATCTCCCTGTTAGACTCTAAGTTTCTTAAAAGGGTTGTCTTCTGCTTTTCTTTGTATCCAAAGAGCTTAGCACAGAGCCTGGCACATGGCAGGCACTTAATAAATTCTTCTTTTTGTTTGTTTCAGTATCTTTTTTTTTAAATTTTAAACATATGTTTTCAAAACTATGGGTTATGAATTTTCTTCCTTCCTCGCTCCCCACCCACCCTCATTGAAAAGGCAAGCATCTTGATACAGGTTACAGATGTGGAGTCATGCAAAACACTTCCATAATAGTCCTGTTGTGAAAAACGAAGCATATTTCCCTTCATCCTATCCTGCCCTCCATTATTCTATTCTCTCTTTTGACCCTGTCCCTCCTCAGAAGTGTTTGCTTTTCATTATCCCCTCCCTCAATTTGCCCTCCCCTCTATCAATCCCTTGCTCTCTTGTCCCCTTCCCCCCTTATTTTCCAGTATAGTAAGATAGATTTCCATACCCCATTGTGCGTGTTATTCCCTTCTTAAGCCAAATCCTATGAGGATAAGATTCACTCATTCCCTCTCACCTTCCCCCGTTTCCCCTCCACTGTAAAAACCTTTTCTTGTCTGTTTTATGTGAGACAATTTCTCCCATTCTACTTCTCCCTTTCTCCTTCTCCCAGTATGATCCTTTCTCACCCCTTAATTTTATTTTCCAGATATCACCCCTTCATCTTCAAATCAGCCTGTGCCCTCTATCTATCTATGTATACATACATATTTTTTTCCCTCCCACTACCCTAATACTGAAAAGGACTCAAGAATTACAAACATCATCTTTGCCTGCAGGAATGTAAACCTTAGTTAGTCTCTTATGATTTCTCTTTCCTGTTTACCTCTTCCATGTTTCTCTTGAGTCTTGTATTTGAAAGTCAAATTTTATATTCAGCTCTGATCTTTTCCTCAGGAATGCTTGAAAGTCCCCTATTTCAATGAATGACCATTTTTTACCCTGAAGGATTATACTCAGTTTTGCTGGGTAGGTGATTCTTGGTTATAGTCCTATCTCCTTTGCCCTCCAGAATATCATACTCCATGCCCTCCGGACCCTTACTGTAGAAGATGCTAAATCTTGTGTTATCTTGATTGTGTTTCCACAACACTTGAATCATTTCTTTCTCACTGCTTGCAATATCCTCTCCTTGACCTGTGAATTGTGGAATTTGGCTACAATATTCATAGGAGTTTTCCTTTGGTGATCTCTTTCAGGAGGTGATCAGCGGATTCTTTCAATTTCTATTTTGCCCTCTGGTTCTACAATATTAAGGCAGTTTTCCTTGATAATTTCTTGAAAGATGATGCCTAGGCTCTTTTTTTTATCATGGATTTCAGATAGTCCAATAATTCTCAAGTTCTCTCTCCTGGATCTATTTTAAAGGTCAGTTGTTTTTCCAATGAGATATTTCACATTCTCTATTTTTTTTTCATTCTTTTGGATTAGTGTTACAGTGCCTTTATTTCTCAAATTGTCACTAGCTTCTAATTTCTGTATTCTAATTTTTAAGGAAGTATTTTTTTCAGTAAGCTTTTGGACTTCCTTTTCATTAGGCCAATTTTGCCTTTTAGGGCATCTTCTCCTCATTGACTTTTTGGATCTCTTCTGCCATTTGGGCTATGCTATTTTTTAAGGAGTTATTTTCTTCAGTATTTTTTTGGGTCTCCTCTAGCATCACTCTCAGATTTTTTTCTTCTTCTCTTATTTCCTTCTCAAAATCCTTTTTGAGCTCTTCCATAGCCTGGGAGCAATTCATATTTTTCTTGCAGGCTTTGGATATAGGATCTTTGGCTTTGTTGTCTTCTCCTGGTCGTATGTTTTGATCTTCTTTATGACCAAAGCAAGATACTATAGTCTGACTCTTTTTGCACTGCTTGCTCATGATTCTGGCCAATTACTTGAGTTATAAACTCCTTGTTAAGGCAAGAGTCTGTTTCCAGTGTGGAGAATGTACTGTCCCAAGCTTCAGTGGTTTTGTGCAGCTCTTTTCAGAGATACTTTTAGGGACCTGAAATTTTCAATTCTTCCAAGGTGCTATGATCAAGGGCAAGGTGTTTCCTCCTTTTCTGTCCTGTGCTCTGGTCTATGAGTGACAACAAGTACCCTTTTCTGCCTTGGAACTGTAAGGATTTTCTCTGCACAGCTACTACAAGCTCCACCATGCCAGCGCTTCTCCTTGCCGCAGGACCACCACCCAGAACTGTGACCCAGATCCAAACACGGTCAAAGCAAGAGATTCCTGCCTCAGTGCCAGCAAAAAGATCCCTGCAATTCCCCTCTGATCAGCCACACCATTCCCCTTTAGTCTGTGGGCCAGAAGGTCAGGAGGCACCCTCCATCCCAGGGCCAAGCTTAGGGGCTGGAGCTGAGACCACCACACTACTCTCTCAGCACCGCAGAAACAGACTTTTCCCACTGACCTTCTAAGTTGCCTTTGGTGTTTGTGGTTTGAGAGGTCTGGAAACCACACAGCTGCCTGTGATTCACTCCTCTGAGGCCTGCTCCAGGTTTGTTGAGGCTTGATTGCCCATGCCGAAATGCATTCCTCTCCCAGCCCGGCACGATATATGTTTCCAATCAACCATCCAGGTTGTCTTAGGCAGGAAATTTGTTTCACTGCCTTTTTGTGGGTTCTGCCATTTTAGAATTTGTTTAGAGCCATTTTTGTAGGTATTTGGAGGGGTTTGGGGGAAAGCTCAAGTAAGTCACTGCTGTTACTCTGCCATTTTGGCTCCGCCTCCACTTAATAAATTCTTATAAACTGAATAACAGGAATGTTTTTGCATAGAAAGCAGTACTTGATCTAAGTTAAAAGATAGTAGTAATTCTAAGAAGTGAGGAGAAAATGTGACCAACAAAAGAGGGACAGACAATGAAAAGGCACAAAGTGGTGACATATCAACTGTGGCAAATTCCTAGTAAGCCAGTTTAGATGGAAAATTGACCACATGAAGGTGAGTAGTATGAAATAAATCTAGAAGGGTATGCTGGAGTCAGATTATAAAGGGCTTTCAAGGCCAGGTTAAAGCTTCTATTTTATCCTAAAGATGACAAAGGTATAAAAGAATTTTGATGAGATTTGAGTTTATGTAGGACTAGATGAACTCCAAGGTCTCTCCCAACACTAAATTTACATGAGTCTAATATAAAACAGTAATAATAAGGGCAAGTCAACAGATAAACACTGGTAATATTTAAGTAAAGTAAAAATACCTCCTGTATAATTGTAGGCTCCACAAGGGGGGGGGGAAGATCTTATTTGTCTTTGAATATATCTCTGACACTACCACAATACTTCTGACATAGACATTAAATGTCTGTTCAATTGAAGTGAATCCCCTTAAAAGTTCTGGAAATATAGTATAACATCTTGAAGTTTCATTTACGCCAATATTTGGATAATGTTGCCTATACACAGACACAAATATATGCATACATGTACATGTGTGTATATAGTATGTATATGTCTCTGTTCATGTTTAGGTGTGCATATATTTCTTAATGCCTACTATATAACAGGTATTGTGCTAGGAACTAGAGATTATAGGCATAAGGATTAAATAAATAATCATACATTGCAATGACCTTAGATTCTAATATAAATATACTTAAGGGTAGTTAATGATTAACTGGCAATTTTGTATAATTCAGAATCTTTTTTATAGGATAAACACATAAAATGATAAAAACAAACAAGAATAATGCAAGAAAATGGATCTACACATTTAAACTCATCAATATTCTATTAACCTAAAATTACTTTCAGTAGTACTTAAATTAATAGCTTAGACATACTTACTACTCTATTTCTCTAACTGTTGACATGTTATATTTTCAAGTATCACTATTCAGCACCACAAGCTAGAAGTAAAATTTGTATAAAAGTCCAGCAAGGAGTCAAGGATCAACAACAAGGCTCCACTTAGAAGGACAAAATGTACAAAGTAAAATAGGATAGCATGAATAGCCTCAGTGAAGGATCTTTTATATTGTTAATTAATACTTAATTTTTAAAATATGCATAATTCAACTAAAAGACAAAATTTCCCATACAAATTTATCAAAGAATTATGTACTTAGCCTTCAGCTTAATGAGTAAAAATGCCTTTCAAGATTCATAAAAGTAACTCAGAAAATTGGGGCCAGTGTTTTATTTTTGGTCACTTAATGGAAAAGTAAACAAGCCAGAAATACTAAAAATCCACTGCTTTTTATTGGTACTTATTTGATAGTTTCCTGTTTTGTGAAAACTATGTTCTTACGTCAATATCAATTGGTAAGGGTTCTCCATTACAAGAAACAAAACCACAATTGGCATCTTAACTCAGTAATGACAAGATAGGGGGCGCCACAGTGTGAACTGGCCTTTCATTTGAGGAGGGGTCTTCTATTATGAATGGGGCAGTACATAAAGCATGTAGCTGTATTTTTTTTAACCCCATATTTATGAATTTGTGATAGACCAGTCTGGGCATAATATCTGAGTACATAATATCTGAGATCTGTGCCCTGATTTACTGATTCAAGATTAATCACTCAATCTGGGCCTGGCTATATTTTAATACCTGAGCCAAGTATCAGCCTGTTACCTTGTTGCTCTGATGGTTTAATTTTTAATAACTTCCATAAAATATTCACATAAAAATTTCCCCAAAATATTCCATGGTTTTCAATTCTTTGAGAAAAATTAATTTTCCTTTAC
The DNA here is from genome assembly GCF_003287225.1 of Phascolarctos cinereus. Taxonomy (NCBI): domain Eukaryota; kingdom Metazoa; phylum Chordata; class Mammalia; order Diprotodontia; family Phascolarctidae; genus Phascolarctos; species Phascolarctos cinereus. The sequence continues at coordinate 386,357,362 of NW_027555958.1, read as the reverse complement.
TTTCTCCAGATATTGATAAATAATGATGATGCAAGCTAAAGTTATAAGTTTTAGAAAATATGGAACTTTAAAGATAATATACCAAGGGGTGGAACAAAGATAGTAAAGGGAGCGTTTAAGCCAAACTCAATTAATACTCCCTCTAAACAACTTTAAAATAACGTGTCAAATCAAATTCTAAAGCGATATAACAAAAACAAATTGAGATATTTTTCCAGCTCAGGATAACTTCAGAGATCAGGAAAGGTCTATAATACTGGAGTGGGAGCTGGTTAAGAGTCCAGCAAGGCTTCTGCTTCAGGGAGCCAAGATGGCGGAGTGAAAAGGTAGTCACTCTCACTCTCCCCCTATCAACCTTTGAAAACCCAGAAAATATCACCCCAGAAAAAAACCCTGGAACAGCTGAACTAGAAGAAAGACAGGGAGCAGCAGTGCAGCAGCCCAGCAAATGGGTCTCCCACTGCCCCAGCAAAAATAAGCTAAGCAGCACTACAAAGGGCCCCAGAAAGATAAGCACCCTGCAGCATTCATCTGAAAGGAGCTGAAGAAAGCAGCCTAAAGTCTTCCTAAAGTCCCAGCCTTGCTGATTGTAGCCCAACACCAGGTAAGCTGTCAGAACCTCCACCTGTCAACCAGGAAGAGATCCTGAAGCCCAGGTGGTACAGCAGGCAAACACCAACACCTGGAAATCCGAGTACCTGAGGTGGGGGGGGGGAACCGGTGGAAACCATCTCAGAAAACCACCAGGTGCCTTGGCACTCTACTGCAAAGGAATCTCCCAGTATATTAGCAGAAACGAGGGAAACAACACTGCAGGGGGCCCCAGGCAGATAAACACCCTGCAGCACCCATCTAAAAGGAGCTGAAGAAAGCTAAAGGAAAGGAAAAGCAGGCAACCTAGAACTGCCTGAAAGTTCCAGCCTTGCTGATTCCAGCCCAACATGAGGTAAGTTGCCAGAAACCTACAACCCACAACTGCCAACATGAAAGGCCCTAACACACAAAGCCAGTGACCAAGACCTAGGCTCCCAACACAGGAAGCTTGGGTCAGTGCCCTCTGTTCCCTAGCAGGAGAGCTCAATCTCTTTAAAGGACAGAGAATAAAGAAACACCATGAGTAAAAAGAAACGTACCATAGATTCATATCATGAGAAGAGTGAAGATAAAGACAGAAATTCTGAAGAGGACAACATTGTCAACAAACCCACATCTACAACAACAAAAGGGAATATGAACTGCTCTGAAGCCCAAAAAGCCTTCTTAGAAGAGCTCAAGAAGGATTTTAATAGTCAAATGAGAGAGGTAGAAGAGTCCTTCAAAAATACAATTGGCCAATTGGAAAAAAAATACACTGAAGAAAACAAGTCGCTAAAAAACACAATTGGCCAATTTAAGAAGGAAGTACAAAAAAATAATAGAAGAGTACACTGAAGAAAACAAGTCCATAAGAAACACAATTGGCCAACTGAAGAAGGAAGTACAAAAACTAACAGAAGAAAACAAGTGTTAAAAACGAGAATTCGACAAATGGAAACTAATGTCTCTATGAGACAGCAAAAATCAGTCAAACAGAAACAAAAAAACGAAAAAATATATGAAAACGTAAAATACCTCATTGGTAAAAAACCGACCTGGAAAATCAATTCAGGAGAGACAATTTAAAAATTATTGGACTACCTGAAAATCATGATGAGAAAAAGAGCCTGGACAGTATCTTTCAGGAAATCATAAAGGAAAACTTCCCTGAAGCCCTAGAATCAAAAGGGAAAATAACCATAGAAAGAATCCACTGCTCACCACCTGAAAGAGATCCCAAATTGACAACACCAATGAATATAATAGCAAAATTCCAAAATTACCAGATGAAAGAGAAGGTGCTGCAAGCAGCCAGAAAGAAACAATTTAAATATCAAGGAACCACAGTCAGGATTACACAGGACCTTATAGCTTCTACATTAAAAGACCACAGGGCATGGAACATGATATTCCATAAGGCAAAGGAGCTTGGAATGCAGCCAAGGATCAATTACCCAGCAAAAATGAGCATCATTTTTCAAGGGAGGAGATGGATGTTCAACGAAATAGGAGACTTCCAAACTTTCCAGATAAAAAGACCAGAGCTCAACAAAAAATGTGATCTTCAAGTACAGGACTCAAGAAGGACATAAAAAGGTAAATGGGAAAGAAATATACAATATGTTATTAATAAGGGGAGGGCTGTTTAAACCCCTACAAGGGAATATGACACTTGCAACCATTGAGAACTGTATTGTTATTACACCATGTTAAAGGAGTATACATAAAGAGGGTAGATATTAGTTGACTTTGATGTAATGATAAAAAAAAATCTAATCAAGTGGGTTAAATGAATCGAAATACATGGATCAATCTGATCTTAGAAAATGTACTGAGAAAGGAGGAGGCAGACAAGGGTAAATTACAGTACAGGAAAAGACACAAAATCCTATTACAGCAGAGAGAAGGGGGGGAGCATGGTTTGAACCTTACTCTCATCAGATTTGGCTCAAGAAGGGCATAACATAATCAGTTAGGTATAGAAATCTAACTTGCCCTATAGGCAGTAGGAGGGAAAAGGGGAAAGAAAAGGGAGAGGGGGAAAGAAGGAAGGGAAGAAGCTGTAAGAGTAAAGGGGAAGAAAAGGGAAAGGGATAATAAAAGGGAGGAGGGACAGAAGGAGGCAGTGGTCAAAAGCAAAATATTAGTGGAGCAGGGAAAGGAAAAAGGAGAAAGAAAAGCATATATATGGGGGGGGAGGATGGAGAAAAAGATACAGATAGTAATCATAACTGTGAATGTGAATGGGATGAACTCTCCCATAAAACAGAAATGGATTGAAAAATGGATTAAAAACCATAACCCTATAATATGTTGTTTACAAAAAACACATTTGAAAAAGAGTGACACATACAGGGTAAAGGTAAAAGGCTGGAGCAGAATATATTATGTCAGTTGAAATAAAAAAAGCAGGAGTAGCGATCCTGATCTCAGACAAAGTGAAAGCAAAAATAGATCTAATTAAAAGAGAAAGGGAAGGAAACTACATCCTGCTAAAAGGCACCACAGACAATGAAGTGATATCATTACTAAACATATATGCACCAAATGGTATACAGGAAGAAATAGACAGCAAAACTATACTAGTGGGAGACCTGAACCTCCCCCTCTCTGTACTAGATAAATCTAGCCACAAAATAAACAAGAAAGAAGTTAAGGAGGTGAATAGAACATTAAAAGTTAGGTATGATAGACCTCTGGAGAAAAATGAATGGGGATAGAAAGGAATATACTTTTTTCTTGGAAGTACATGGCACATACACAAAAATTGACCATGTACTAGGGCATAAAAACCTCATAATCCAATGCAGAAAGGCAGAAATATTAAATGAATCCTTTTCAGATCATGATGCAATAAAAATTATATGTAATAAAGGGCCATGGAAAGATAGACTAAAAAATAATTGGAAACTAAATAATCTAATCCTAAAAAATGATTGGGTCAAACAACAAATCATAGAAACAATCAATAATTTCATTCAAGAGAATGACAATAATGAGACAACATACCAAAACTTATATGCAGTGAAAGCAGTTCTTAGGGGAAGTTTTATATCTCTAAATGCTTACATAAATAAAATAGAAAAAGAGGAGATTAATGAATTGGGCATACAACTAAAAAAACTAGAAAAAGAACAACTTAAAAATCCTCAACTAAACACCAATTAGAAATATTGAAAACCAAAGGAAAAATTAAGAAAATTGAAATTAAGAAAACTATTGAACTAATAAATAAAACTAAGAGCTGGTTTTATGAAAAAACCAATAAAATAGATAAACCTTTGGTTAATTTATTTAAAAAAAGAAAGAAGAAAACCAAATTACTAGTATCAAGAATGAAAAGGGCAAAGCTACCACCAAGGAAAAGGAAATTAAAACAATAATTAGGAATTATTTTGCCCAACTATATGCCAACAAATTTGACAATCTTAGTGAAATGGATACATATTTACAAAAATATAAATTGCCCAGATTAACCGAAGAGGAAGTAAAATACTTAAATAACCCCATCTCAGAAAAAGAAATTGAACAAGCCATTGATGAACTCCCTAGGAAAAAATCTCCAGGGCCAGATGGATTTACATGCGAATTCTATCAAACATTTAAAGAACAATTAATTCCAATACTATATAGACTATTTGGGAAAATAGGTGAAGAAGGAGTCTTACCAAATTCTTTTTATGATACAAATATGGTGTTGATACCTAAACCAGGAAGAGTCAAAACAGAGAAAGAAAATATAGACCAATTTCTCTAATGAATATAGATGCAAAATTTTAAACAAAATACTAGCAAATAGATTGCAGCAACTTATCACAAGAATAATACACTATGACCAGGTAGGATTTATACCAGGAATGCAGGTTGGTTCAATATTAGGGAAACTATCAGCATCATTGAGCATATCAACACCAAAACCAACAGAAACCACATGATCATCTCAATAGATGCAAAAAGCTTTTGATAAAATACAACACCCATTCCTATTAAAAACACTAGAAAGCATAGGTATAAATGGAGTCTTCCTTAAAATAATAAATAGCATATATCTAAAACCTTCAGCAAGCATTATATGTAATGGGGACAGGCTAGAAGCATTTCCAATAAGATCGGGGGTGAAACAAGATGTCCATTATCACCACTGTTATTCAATATTGTACTGGAAACATTAGCTTTAGCAAAAGAAGAAAAAGAAATTGAAGGCATTAGAATAGGCAAAGAAGAAACAAAGCTATCACTCTTTGCAGATGACATGATGATTACTTAGAGAATCCTAGAGAATCAAGTAAAAAACTACTTGAAATAAAAACAACTTTAGCAAAGTTGCAGGCTATAAAATAAACCCACATAAATCATCAGCATTTCTATATTACCAACAAAGCCCAACAGCAAGAGATAGAAAGAGAAATCCCATTTAAACTTACTGTAGACATTATAAAATATTTAGGAGTCTACCTCCAAAAAACCCAGGAACTCTATGAACACAATTACAAAACACTTTTCACACAAATAAAATCAGATCTAAATAATTGGAAAAACATCAGTTGCTCATGGGTAGGCCAAGCTAATATAATAAAAATGACAATCCTACCTAAGCTAATTTACTTATTCAGTGCCATACCAATCAAACTACCAAAAAATTATTTTATAGAGTTAGAAAAAATAATAACAAGATTCATTTGGAAGAACAAAAGGTCCAGAATATCAAAGGAACTAATGAAAAGAAATGCAGGGGAAGGTGGCCTAGCAATTGCAGATCTTAAATTGTATTATAAAGCAGCAATCATCAAAAGTGCTTGGTATGGCTAGGAAATAGAGTGATGGATCAGTGGAATAGGGTAAATATTCAAGACACAGTAGTCAATGACTATAGTAATCTATTATTTGATAAACCCAAAGACCCCAGCTTCTGGGACAAGAACCCACTCTTTAAAAAAAACTGCTGGGAAAAACTGGAAAAGAGTATGGCAGAAACTAGGCATAGACCCAAATCTCACACCATATACCAAAATAAAGTCAAAATGGGTTCATGACTTAAATATAAAGGCTGATACCATAAGAAAACTGGGAGAACAAGGGATAGTTTACCTATCAGATCTATGGAGAACAGAAGAATTCATGACCAAACAGGAGATAGAGAACATTATGAAAAGCAAGATGGATAATTTTGATTGTATTAAACTGAAAAGTTTTTGCACAAAGAAAGCCAATGCAACTAAGATTAGAAGGAAGGCAGAAAATTGGGAAAGAATTTTTACAACCACTCTCTCTGATGAAGGCCTCATTTCTAAAATATATAGAGAATTAAGACAAATTTATAAGAACACAAGCCATTCCCCAATTGATAAATGGTCAAAGGATATGAACAGACAGTTCTCAGATGAAGAAATTAACCATCTATAGTTATATGAAAAAATGCTCTAAATCGTTATTGATTAGAGAAATGCAAATCAAAACAACTCTGAGTTACCACATCACACCTATCAGATTGCCCAACATGACAAAACAGAAAAATGATAAATATTGAGAAGATATGGGAAAATTGGAACACTAATACATTGTTGGTGGAGTTGTGAAATGATCCAACCGTTTTGGAGAACAATTTGGAACTATGCCCAAAGGGCTACAAAAATGTGCATATCCTTTGATCCAGCAATAGCACTTCTAGGGCTATATCCCAAAGAGATCAAACAAATGGGAAAAGGACCCACATGTACAAAAATATTCATAGCAGCTCTTTTTGTGGTGGCAAAGAATTGGAAATTGAGAGGATGCCCATCAATTGAGGAATGGCTGGGCAAGTTGTGGTATATGAATGTAATGGAATACTATTGTGCTATAAGAAATGATGAATAGGCTGACTTCATAAAAACCTGAAAAGACTTATATGGTCTGATGCTGAGTGAAGTGAGCAGAACCAAGAGGACTTTGTACACAATAACAGCCACGTTATGTGATGACTAGTATTGTTAACCTGAACCCTTCTCAGCATTACAAGGATCTAAGACATCTCCAGTGGCCTCGGGATGGAAAATACTGTCCACATCCAAAGAAAGAACTATGGAAGTCAAATCACTATCACTTACTTTTACCTTCTGTTGAGTTTTGTTTCATCTTTCTGATGGTTCCTCCTATTGGTTTTTATTTTTACTTACAACTTCACTAATGTGAAAATATGTTTAATAGAATGTAAATGTAAAGCCTATATCAGATTGTGTGCCATCTTGGGCAGGGTCAGGGTAGGAAGGGGGAGAAAAAATTTTCAACTCAAAAGCATGTGGAAGTGATTGTAGATAAATCAAAATAAATTAATGAAATTTTTAAAAAAATTTAAATTTAAAAAAAAGAGTCCAGCAAGGTGGCTATAGCAGTCATGGGCCTTGGAGGCAGTAGTAGAAGCAGCAACAGTAACAGCAGCTATACCAGCTGGATTCTCACTGCCCAGAAACAGTAAGGGGAAAAACATGGCCAGAAATCACTGGGGACCCCCGTTATTAGCAATGTAAGAACAGGTACCATTTGGCAACTCCACTGTCCATTACCCATTTTTAGGTAGCAGTTCCAGGGAAAGGAGGAGCTCTTGTGGTGGGTGGAAAGAGAACAAGGGTCCTTCCTGGGGCAAGGACCGGAGTGCATATGTGAAAAGCAGTAGCTACAGCTCTCCCACCAAAGACTTACTCAAAACTAGCTGTGAAAAGAACAGGAGAAAAAAGGCTTGAATCTTAGAATGGTGATGCCCCAACCCCAACCTCTCCCAGAGATGAGCAAATCCCTACTCTAACATTAAATCCAAAGTCAAGAAATAGGCTGGAAAAATAAGCAAACAACAACAAAAATAACCTGACTATAAAAAGTTATCATTGTGACAGGGATGCTTAAGACAAACTTAGGAGAAGATGGCTACATGAAAATATCTACAAGTAAAGCCTTGGACAATGTAGAAATGTGTTTTGCTTGACTATGCTACTGTCAAATAGGGGTTCTGTATATATCTCTTTTTCAATAAGGCTGTGGAAGTAGCAGGGAGAAAAAGATGAATGCTAGATAATTTAAAAAATAAAATAATTTTTAAAAGGTTAATATGGATGAAAAGGAAATTCAGTGACCAACCTAGATTTTAAAAGACATGTAAAGAAAAGAAGCAAGAGTAGGTTATGGAAAATGACTAGAAAAGTGTGATAAAGCCTGGTAAAAATAGCATTAGGAGTATTAATCAAGATGAATTGCGAATAGTGAAGAATGATAGCTAAAGTAATTTTTTTCCTGCCATATTAAGGATTAAACAGGAAAGAGTTCAACTGAAAAATGGAAAAGATCTGTAAGTATCATTATACCAAACTCCTTTCATGATCAAGGTCAAGAGAGCCACCATGCCTAGACACTAACATCACATTCTTGCTATGCTACTAAAGAAAGTAGAATTAGCATTAAATAAAATAAACATGGGGAAAGCAGCTGAATTCAATAAAGTAAACAGAGAAGATTCATGCTGGAGATGACAAAATTTTAATAGATTTTCAAAGTACATGAAAAGAAAAGAAAATCATGGACCTTACTTGTTACCATCCAAATAAAAGGTAGCCAAGAGAATGAAATTCTATCTTGTCAAGTCTTCTGCCTGTTCTCCTGCCTCCCATAGGAAGAGGGGAAACAGGATTCCATCAAACCTTCAGACTGCCTCATGGGAAGGAGAATAATATCATTCCTTCAGCTCCCCTCACCTTAATCTCCCAAGATCCTGTAAGGACCTCACCCTAAGACCACACCCCTATGTACAATGAAAACCTACCAGAAATAATTCCTCATGGTTAACAAAATCTTCCCTCATGGTTCCTGGGTTCACTCCCTTTCACCCAAGCTTGTCCAATGTCCTGCTCAAAAGCTACCCAATCTTTTCACTGTGTTCTCTGAAATACAAACTCAGTAGGTTTAAAACAAAGCAAACAAACTTTGTTTTCACCTTAAATCTTTTCCTTCCCACAGCTTCCATCTTCTAATGACACAGCTTCCTTGACTACCCTTTCCAACGCTGATTATACTCATTCATTTGCTCCAATTCACTGGTCAAGACAGACTAAGGGTCTTCAATATACATACCGTTATTCCATCAAACACCCTAACCTAAAAGTTCTCAACTTACTCATTTCACATGATCTATTCCTCAGGTACACACAGAGACCAGCCAAACTTTTGATCATGCTCACATTTACAAATGAAACACATCCATGAACATAAACTGTGAAATCCTCTTATTTGATGACAGCCTATTGTCATTCCACCTCTTCTTCTGCCTCACAATCCCAAATTCTGTTCTTTGTTCTCATATGACCTTCAATCTCCCCATCTCTCAATTCATTTCCAGGCCATTTCTTCTACACTGGTTATATTTTCCTTCCTTCCCCATTTGGATCCTTTGGTAAAACAGTTCAACATTACACTGGCTTCTTCTCCTGTGTCCCTTGCCCCCCTTATCCTACTGTAAATCTTGCCCTCCAAGCCTCAGCCATAGATCACTCCCATTATTTGCACCTTTGATCCTAAACACATGCTACTACAACATTAGAGAAAATTACAAAACTGTGCTGATTGGGTCCATTACAAATTTATGTTATATAATTTCAAATGGATCCTCACTATGGAAAGGCAATCCATTTATACTTCCTTGAGTGATTCACTATCCCACTCCCAACAGTGGCTCTTCCAAACTTTTTCATCCATCTTCAAATTTTCTCAAAATGATCATTTCTCTATTCTCCCCCACCTTCTCACCTAAGAACCTCGCCTCATAGTTAAATGAAAAAAAATTAAGGCTAGTCACTGAGAGCTCCCCCTGTCTCCCCTCCTCCTCATTTCACAATATCCAAATGCCTTCTACCACTATTTCTTCCTTCACCCCTATCTCAAATAAAGAGATGACTTCTTACCAAAGCAAATTTCTCTACATGCACAAGTGATCACATTCCATCCAGTCTTCTCTAGAAGTTTTCCCCTTCCATCATCTCTACCTTCTACTCATCCTCAATATCTCCTTGTCTGCTGGCTGATTTCCTATTGCCTTATGAACATCTCTATGTCTCCATCCACTAGATCTTGTCTCATTTCTTCCCCCCCTTATAGCTAAGCTTATAAAGAAGACCAACTACAATAGGTGCCTCCATTTCCATTCTCAACTCTCTAGCTTCCCACTCCACCATTCAACTATTTTTTCCAAAGTTACCAATGATTTCTTAATAATCTAAGGGGCTTTTTTTCAATTCCAATCCTTCTTGACTTCTCTGCAGTCTCTGACACTGCTAATCCACCTTTTCCAATTTACTGTGGTACTACTCTATCCTGGTTTGACTCCTATCTCTCCAATGGCTCCTTCTCAGTCCCCTTTGTTTTACTTCATCCAGGTCACACACCCCCTAAGTTTAGTATCTCCCAGAGCTCTATCCTAGGCCCTCTTCTTTTCTTCCTTTATAGTATTTCAGAAGGGATCTTATCAGCTCCCATATCTGGATTGAATTACCATCTCTATACTAATGATTCTCAGATCTCCTTGTCCAGCTCTCTCTCCTAACCAACAGGCTCACATCTAAAACTGTCAATTAGACTTCCCAAATTAGATGTCTCAAAAATTGAACATGTTTAAAATTGAACTCATTATCCTTCCCCCTCAAAGGAAAAATTCCCCCTTTCCATACTTTCTTGTTATTGTTGAGGGTAGCACCATCCTATCAGTCACCCTGGCTCTCAACCAAACTTTGCACACTTTATTCTCCCCATACATATTCTGTAACACATTTAAATTGTCCTCCTCGCTATTCCTCACACTCTATTGCCCTACTCTTCATATTTTCAGCAGTGACCTCCCATGCCTGGAATTCTTTTCCTATTAATCTCTACCTCCTGGCTTCCCTTAAGTCTCATTTAAAATCCTACTTTCTACGGTAAACCTTTCCTGATCCTTCTTAATTCTAGTAACTTCCCTCTATTGATTAGCTCCATGTATATAGCTTGTTTGTACAAAGTTATTTGTATGTTGTGTCCTCCATTAGATTGTAAGCTCCTTGAGATTTGCCTTTGTTGGAATCCTCAGTACTTAACACTATGCCTAGCACATAGTTAATGGCTGACATATGTCTATTTTCCCATTTATGCAAAATCTTCATGAGAAAAATTACATACACGTTAAGGGAAACCCTAATAAGGATAATAAAAATTAAAAAGCAGGCATTCAAAAGGACATCCCCAGAAAACTGGGTGAACATCTTGTGACTAATTTATATAATAACATACATAAGAGTCACAAAGAATGGACATTCATATGTAGGTTGTAATTTGTATCACTGGAAAGAGTGTCCTTATAAATGAGATCATAGATCCTTTGGCATATTTATGTATCTGGGAAAAGTAAAAGCTCAAAAAAGGGATGCCCTGATGAATGAGGGAACTATACAAGATAATAAAAAATGTAAGATATAAAAAAAAATTTTTTTAATATTTTAAAACAAGCTAGAATAATGAATCATATCTAATAAAATGTGATTTCCCTGGGACAAAATAAAGTCCTGCACATGGGTTCAAATATTACCTGAACAAATGTATAAGAGATGAGGTACAAAGGATCAATGCTTTGTCTCAAAGTGCTAGGATTTTTAGTGAACTGCAAACTCAATACATGTAAACAGCACAATATGGCCAGCAAATAACCTAATGCTATCTTAAGCTGTATTAAGGAAAGGGCAGAGAAGAAAAACATTGAAGAGAGCAGAGTAAAATGAAAAAGCAGAATGGCAAACATGACAGAATGAAAAGAAGTTCAATTCTTTCTCACAACTACTGCAACAAAAATAGAAAAAGAGGACCAGATCAACTGGTGGTCAGGAAGTCCAAGGAAAAACCACAATCAATCATTTTTCTACCCCTGATGAACAAAAAGAAACAACTAAAGATCAGCCTTCCAAAATGGGGAGTGGGAAGGGCCAGCTGCTGCAAAGCAGCAAAAGGCTACAGGGCTGACACAGCCTGAGGCTATGCCCCAAGCACAAAGAAAGAAAAGAAGATAGTGCCTATGGCTGTATACCCTGAGGAAGCAGAAGCAAGAACAAGAGCTCAGATCGAGGCTACATATGGCCAACAGACCTCAGAGCTTGGAGACAAATCCAATAGATAACAGCACCAACTGAGTGTATAGTTATTCTTTTCTTTTGTATTACTTGGGTCTTGGGTAAACTCAGCTCCACAATAGTTTTATCATGGCTGTCTTTTTTGTTTACTCATTCCCCTAGCTTTATTTCCTAAAGAGAGGCTGTGTTTGAGCTAGGCTCTGTGCTCTTCTTTTAAAATGCTGGACTTATATGGTACTAGAAATAAGAGAAGAAAAAGAAATTGAAGGTCTTAGAATAGGCAAAGAATAAACAAAGTTATCACCTTTACAGATGATATACTTAAAGAATCCCAGACAATCAAGTAAAAAACTACTTGAAATAATAAACAACATTAGCAAATAAACCCACATAAATCATTAGCATTTCTACATATCACCAACAAAGCCCAACAGCAAGAGACAGAAAGAGAAATTCCATTTAAAGTTACTGTAGACATTCTAAAATATTTAGGAGCCTGTCTAAACAAACCCAGGAACTATAGGAACACAATTACAAAACACTATTCACACAAATACAGACAGATGTAAATAATTAGAAAAACATCAATTGCTCATGGGTAGGCCAAGCTAATATAATAAAAATGACAATTCTACCTAAGCTAATTTACTTATTCAGTTACATACCAATCAAACTACCAAAAAATTGTTTCATAGAGCTAGAAAAAAAAATAACAAGATTCTTCTGGAAGAACAAAAGATCTGGAATATCAAGGGAACTAATGAAAAGAAATGCTAGGGAAGGTGGCCCAGACATACCAGATCTTAAATTGTATTATAAAGCAGCAATCATCAAAACTACTTGGTAATAGCTAAGAAATAGAGTGGTGGATCAGGGGAATAGGTTAGGTACACAAGACACAGTAGTCAAAGACTATAGTAACCTACTATTTGATAAACCCAAAGACCCTAGATTCTGGGATAAGAACACCCTATCTGACAAAAACTGTTGGGAAAACTGGAAAAGAGTATGGCAGAAATGAGGCATAGACCAAAATCTTACACCCTTACACCCTATATCAAAATACAGTCAAAATGACTACGTGATTTTGATATAAAGGCTGATACTATAAGCAAACTGGGAGAGCAAGGAATAGCTTATCTGTCAGATTTATGGGGAACAGAATTTATGACCAAACAAGAGTTATAGAACACTATGAAATGCAAAATGGATAATTTTGATTACAGTAAATTGAAAAGTTTTTGAACAAACAAAGTTAATGCAACCAAGATTAGGAGGAAAGCAGAAAACTGGGAAAGAATTTTTACAAGCAGTGTCTCTGGTAAGGGTCTCATTTCTAAAATATATAGAGAAATAAGTCAAACTTATAAGAATACAAGTCATTCCCCAATTGATAAATGAACAGTCAGTTTTCAAATGAAGAAATTAAAGCCATCTATATTCACATGAAAAAATGCTCTAAATCACTATTGATTAGAGAAATTAAAATCAAAACAACTTTGAGGTACCACATCATATCTATCAGGTTGCCTAATATGACATAACAGGAAAATGATAAATGTTGGAGAATATGTGGGAAAATTGGAATATTAATACATTGTTGGTGGAGCTGTGAACTGATCCAACCATTCTGGAGATCACTTTGGAACTATGCCCAAAGGGATATAAAAGTGTGCACACCCTTTGATCCAGCAACAGCACTTCCAGGGCTGTATCTCAAAGAGATCATAAAAGTGGGAAAAGTATCCACATGTACAAAAATATTTATAGCAGCTCCTTCTGTGGTGGCAAAGAATTGGAAAGTGAGGGGATGCCTATCAAATGGGGAATGGCTGAACAAGTTGTGGTATATGAATGCAATGGAATACTATTGTGCTATTAGAAATGATGAGCAGGCAGACATCAGAAAAACCTGGAAAGACTTTTATGGACTGATGCCTAGTGAAATGAACAGAACCAGGAGAGCATTATACACAGTAATGATCATCTTGTGCAATGATGCCCAACTTTGATAGATTTAGCTCTTCTCAGTAATGCATGGATCTAAGACATGTCCAAAAGTCTCATGATGGAAAATGCTATCCACATCCAGAGAAAAAACTACGGAGTTTGAATGCAGATCAAAGTATACTATTTGCTCTTTCCTTTCCTTTCCTTTCCTTTCCTTTCCTTTCCTTTCCTTTCCTTTCCTTTCCTTTCCTTTCCTTTCCTTTCTTCCTTCCTTCCCTTCCCTTCCCTTCCCTTCCCTTCCTTCTTCCTTCCCTTCCCTTCCCTTCCCTTCCCTTCCCTTCCCTTCCCTTCCCTTTCCTTTCCTTTTCTTTTGTTTCTTCTTTCTTGTGGTTCCTCCTATTGGCTCTAATTCTTTACAACATGACTAATGTGAAAATATGTTTAATAGAAATGTATATGTAGAGCCTACATCAGATTGCATGCCATGTTAGAGAGTGGGGATGGGAGTGAGGGAGAGAAAATTCAAAACTCAAAAGCTTATGGAAGTGAATGTCAAAAACTAAAAATAAATTAATAAAAAAAAAGCGAAGACTTTTTTTTTGGTCCTAATCTGTATTTTCAGTGTGTTGCTGCTTTTCCTGAATACTGACTGCTATGTTTGTCAAAGATCTTAGAGGCAACTAAGGCAAAGGAGCTCCAAATTGTATATTTGGCTGTTGCACATGGCACTATAAATAAAAAATGACAGAAGTAAGAGGGCAAGGGGATAGGTTGGGGGGGAGGATAAGAGAGGGATTCGAGGAGCGATGGGTAGGTTAAGGAATAGGAGGACAAGGTAGCAGGCAGAAAAAGCAGAGGAGCAAGGAGGGATAGGAATATGGTGAGAAGGATAGTGAGGAAAAATAGGATGTAGGAACATATACAACAAGTAATTATAGCTTAGAATGTGAATGGGATGAATTTGTCCATAAAATGGAAACTGACAGCTGATTAAAAATTTGAATTCAACAAGATGTCGCTTTCAGGAAATGCTATAAAAATGAGATACACACAAACATAAAACAAAGGTCAGGAGTAGAATTTATCATATAAAAAAGTAGTAGTAATCATGATTTCAGACAAAGTTAAAGCTAAAATTGATTTAATCAAAAGAGAAAAACAGGGAAAACTACACTATGTGTCAGCCATTATTCAATTGTTTTACCAGGGGTGGGGAACCCATGATCTCAAGGCTACATGTGGTCTTCTAAGTCCCCAAGTGCAGCTCTTTGACTGAATCCAAACTTCATAGAACAAATCCTTTTATTCAGAATTAAACTAAATTACTAAAAAAATTATCTTACTGAGTTAGAAAAAATAACAACCAAGTTCATTTAAAAGAAGAAAAGGTCAGGAACTTCAAAGAAACCAGGTGAAAAAAGATGTAAAGAAAGCAGATCCTGTAGCATCGGACCTTAAATCATTTTATAAGGCGAGATGAGTGTTGAAGTGTAAAACAAATAATTTTTATTGTTTTAAATTAAAATTTTCTTATATAAATAAAATGTGTGCAGCCAAAATGTGTTCTGCCAAGGAAGGCAGAAAATTGGATAAAAATTTTCATAGACAATTTCTCAGATGGAACAGGACTGAGTTGGAATATTTCTATGGTGTAGGAAATTCATGAGCTTCTTGACATAGAAAAACATGAAAAGATCTGGACTTATGAAACAAGATGCTTTCAGAGAAACAGACGACAAGTAGAAATAAGCATAGTATGGTCTTATATATATATATATATGTATATGTATATATATATATGTATATGAGTGTGTATGTGTATATATGTGCATGTTTATAGATATCTATGTATATGATACACATACATACACACACACACATATATATACATGCTTAACTGTAATATGAGTAGAAAATAAAGTAAAAAGTGCATATCAGAGAACACAAGAACAAGGAAGAAAAGAAAAGCTGGGCAGCTTTGAAAACAATATGTAGTATTTATTATATAGGTTTTCTTGAAATGGAAATTTATTGCTTTATACTGAATCCTCTCATGTTCTGCTGTGTATATGATAATGTCTTTTTTTTTCTTATTTTGTATGTAGGTTTAAAATAAATTTTAACACTTTTTAAAAAGAGAAAAAATAATAAAAATTTAAAAAATTAAAAATGACCATGTATCAGGGCATAAAAACATCACATGCAAAAGCAAGAAGAAAAAACAAAACATTAAACATCCTTTACCAGCCACATAATTGTGAGGATGGGTAAGGTAATGAGAAGGAACATAAGTGATCAAAAATTCACTACCCATGAGCATGTAAGTCTACAGCTGAGCAGTGCTGCAGTCTCATGGACAGCACAGGTGGGTAGTAAAGGCATACCTGAGATGCATATTCAGAGAGAAAATCCAGATCTCCAGGTCTCTGCCCTCACATACCATTGTTGTTGCTGGGCAGACTGACAAGGTCTAAGTGGGAGGGACACCTTTGAGGCAGTCAATCACCATGTGGTCTACTCTCTGAGTACCCCTTTATTGACTACAAGGGCATTTTGATTAGGAAAGATGTATATCATAGCATCACCTCCCTGATGTCATGGTTCTTTTCAAGAACGAAGGACAAACAGCAACCTTGGTGAGTAGAGAAGGAGCTGGTCACTAGGGACCAATCTTCCAGTTGGGCAACAAAGCTTTCTTTCTTTCTCTTTCTTCCTTTCCTCTTTATTTTTTTTATTTCCTCTCTCTCTACATAAGGTATCATACCCTTACCTGCCAGAACTCTGCCCAAAGGGAATATAAATTTTAATCTCTGAAACTTTTGTTTTGTTTCGTCTTGTTTTTTCTCTTAAAGACCAGCCTTAACTCCAAATCACTCTTGTCCCAGACCCAGACCAAACTTGGTTATTGTTTGTGCCCTGATTGGCTCAGAATGAATGTAAATAACAATTCTTTCTGTTTTGGCTAGAAACACTGAGGGCCTTCCTCTTCCAGATCTATTTTTTTTTAAAGAGACCATTCTTGCCTCAGCTGTCCTGATCCACATCTGAACACTAAACCAAGATGGCTCGAGAGGAGAAAGTGAGGCTGGTGACTTCCAGAGGAGAAAGTGAGGCTGGTGACTTCACAGCCCTCCCTCACTTAAATCCAATTCACTTGCACATAATTGTATCATCTCCCTGAAGTCATGGTCCTCTTCCAGAAGGAAGGACAAACAGCAAGCAACTTTGCATGCCTGGACTAGATGAAATTTGCTGAACTGATTATGATCCATAGAGCTTTGTATTCCATTCCTAAATGTAGCTGAATAAATCAGTATTGAGTACATAGCAACTTCTAGGTACATAGGTGGGTCAATCAATGGTCAGTCAGGGAGTAATGCTTGTCAAGGGCCTGAAAAAAAAAAGTTCAGTTCTCACAAGAATATATATTATACTTAATAGTCATTGAAAAAAGCTAAATGGAAGCTAAATCACTTAATCCTAGAGAATTGTAGGGTCAAAGAACAAATTATAATAATACATAATTTAAAAAATACAATTATACAAATGAGACAACATACCAAAATTTGTTTGATGAGACCAAAGCAGCCATTGAGGGCAATTTTGTATCTCTAAATACTTTCATCAGATTGTTAGTGTTCATATTGATCTTTCATTTCAGAGATGACCAATGACATCAGGAGAGTGATGTCTTAACTTGCAAGTGAACTGGATTTAAATGAGGTAGAGCTGTGCAAAGTCATCAGTCTCACTCTTTCCTCCAGTTATCTGAGTCCAGTGGCAAGACATTGGTGATGGCCCCACATGCTGTAGCAGACCTTAGCCTTTTTAAGCTAAGGTCTTTCTCAGGTCTCAGTTTGTCTAAGGCAGCACACATTCAGTAATTAAATGTTAGGTATGAATGGAGGCAAAATATGGCCTAGTTTGCCTTCACAAAAGAATTAATCTGGGAGTGGAAGGCTAGGAGTTTCAAGGCAGAACAGAAAACAATTGCTATTTACACTTGTTCAAAGCCATCAAGATCCAAGCAATGAGCAAGTGAGCTTGAGCTGGGACCTATTATTGGCCAACACTTTCCTCAACAAAAGTGAGAAAAAAATTTATCAATGAACTAAAAAATATTAAAAGACCAACCAATTTTAGGAACCCAATTCAACACCAAAATACAAATTCTAAAAACCAAACAAGAGATTTTAAAAATCTATAGAAAAAAATCAAATAAAAAATACAACTAAGAGCTATTTTGGGGGGGAGAGGTATAGAGGAGGATAATAAATAGAACAGTAATTAATTTGATTTTTGAAAAAGAGAAAAGCCAAATTGCCAATATCAAAAGGAAAAAAGGAAAATTCACAAAAAGGAATAAGACATTATTAAAATGACTTTGTGTAACTTTATATACATAAAACTGACAAATGCAGTAATATTTTTTCAAATATAAAATGCTTATATCAATATATAAAAAAATGGATAATTTAAATAACTCGTCTATGAAAAACAAAAACTCAAATAAACCATAAATGAACTCTGAGAGAAATCTAAGTCCAGAAGAATTACCAGTCAATTCTATTAAATATTAAAAGAACAATCAATTCAGATATTACATAAAATGTTTCCATAAATAGAAACAGAAAGAATACTACCAAATTAATTTCATGTGATACAAGTATTCTTGATACATAAACCAGGGCAAGAAAAAATATAGAAAACTAAAGACCAGTATCCCTACAGAATGTTGAGAAAAATGTAAATAAAATGTTAAAAATAAGCTTTAACAATATATTGAAAAATTACTCGATACAACAAGATAGGATTTATAAAAGGAATGTAGGCTTAGATCAATATTAGGAAAATTATTTTGCTTAACATTTTATTTTTTCCCCAGTTACACATATACACAATTTTTAACATTCATTTGTAAAATTTTGAGTTCTAAATTCTCTTTCTTCCTCCCCCCATACTCAACTCTTGAGAAGGCAAGAAATTGGATAAAGTTCATACATGTATAATCATGTAAAACATTTCCATAACAGTTACGTTATGAAAGAACACACAGACCAAAAATTTTTTAAAACCTCAAAAAACAAAGAAAGCAAAAAAATTGTTTTAATCTGCATTTCTTCAGTCAATAGTGACAGCATTTTTTCATATGGCTAGAGACAGTTTTCATTATTTTATCTGAAAACTGTTCATATCTTTTGATCATTTACAAATTGGAGAATGCCTTATTTTTATGAATTTGACTCCATTCTTGCATGTTTGAGAAATGAGACCTTTATCAGAGAAACTTGATTCAAAATTTTTTCTCAGTTAATTTCTGTTAACTGTATTTCCCTCCATCCTATTCTGCCCCCCTCTGTTTATTCTACTCTATTCTATTCTCTCTGTCTCTCTCCTTTCACCCTGTTCCTCCTCAAAAAGAGTTTTGCTTCTATCACCTCCCCCAATCTGCCCTCCCTCCCCTCCCTTCTATCACTTCCCCTTCTCTTAATCCCTTCCTCTCCTACTTTCTTGTAGGGTAAGACAGATTTCTATAAAGAATTGAGTATGTATGTTATTCTGGTGAGAGTGAAGTTTGCTCTCCCTCACCTGCTCCCTCTTCCCCTCCACTGCAAAAACTTTTTCTTGCCTCTTTTATGTGAGATAATTTACCCCATTCTACCTCTCCATTTCCCTTCATCCCAGTACATTCCTCTTTCACCCTTTAATTTTATTTTTTGATATCATCCCTTCATATTCAACTCACACTTGTACCATCCTTGCATACTCCTTTTAAGTGCCCTAATAAGAAGAAAGTTCTTATGAGTTACAAGTATCGTCTTCCCATACAGGAATGTAAACAGTTTAACCCTATGATTTCCCTTTCTTGTTTACCTTTTTATGTTTCTCTTGAGTCTTGTGTTTGAAAGTCAAATTCTCTATTCAGCTCTAGTCTTGTCATCAAGAATGCTTGAAAGTCTTCTACTTCATTGAATTTCCATATTTCCCCCTGAAGAAATGTACTCAGTTT
This sequence comes from Phascolarctos cinereus, assembly GCF_003287225.1. Lineage (NCBI taxonomy): Eukaryota > Metazoa > Chordata > Mammalia > Diprotodontia > Phascolarctidae > Phascolarctos > Phascolarctos cinereus. The sequence goes on along the minus strand of NW_027555958.1, from coordinate 386,337,715 downwards.
TGCTAGGCAGGTGATTCGTGGTTATAATCTTAGCTCCTTTGCCCTTCAGAATACCATATTCTAAGTCCTCCAATCCTTTAATGTCAAAGCTGCTAAATCTTGTGTTACCCTGACTGTGGCTCCATGACTCTTGAATTGTTTCTTTCTGGCTGCTTGCAATATTTTCTCCTTGACCTGGGAACTCTGGAATTTGGCTATAATATTCCTGGCAGTTTTCATTTTGGGATCTCTTTCAGGAGATGATCAGGGTATTCTTTCGATTTCTATTTTACCCTCTGGTTTTAGAATATCAGGACAGTTTTCCTTGACACTTCTTGAAAGATGATGCCTAGGCTCTTTTTTCAATCACGGCTTTCAGGCAGTCCAATAATTTTTAAGTTATCTCTCCTGGATCTATTTTCCAGGTCAGTTGTTTTTCCAATGAGGTATTTCACATGGCCTTCTGTTTTTTCATTCACATGGTTTCATTTTATTGTTTCTGGATTTCTCATAAAATCATTAGCTTCCATTTGCTCAATTCTAATTTTTAAGGAATTATTTTCTTTACTGAGCTTTTGTACCACCTCTTCCATTTAGCCAATTCTGCTTTTTAAGAAGTTCTTGTCTTCAGAGTTCTTTCTTCTGTGCCTCTTTTTCCATTGGGCCAATATGCTTTTTTAAGGCATTTCTTCTTGTCATTGGTTTTTTGTACCTCTTTTAACATTTTGCCTAGTCTACTTTTTAAAAGTATTATTTTCTTCAGTATTTTTTGTGCATCTCCTTTACCGAGCTGTTGACTCATTTTTCATGATTTTCTTGCATTATTCTCATTTCTCTTTTCAATTTTTCCTCTACCTATCTTACTGATTTTCAAAATCCTTTTTGAGCTCTTCCATGGTCTAAGAACAATTCATAATTTTCTTGGAGGCTTTTGATGTAGGAGCTTTGATTTTGTTATCTTCTTCTTAGTATGTGTTTCGATCTTTGTCATCATAGTAATTTTCTATGGTCAGTTTTCTTTTGTTTGCTCATTTTCCAAGCCTATTATTTGACTTTCAATTCTTTGTTAAAGTAAGGCTCTGCTTCCAGGGTGGAGAGAACGCTGTCCCCTAGCTTCAGGGGTTTCGCCCAGATGTTTTCAGATGCACCACTATGGACCTATAAGTCTTTAGTTCTTCCAAGGTAGTATGATCTAAGGACAGCATAAGACCCCTTTGCTGTCCATGGGCTGAGAGCTCTAGAAGCAGCTGTTAGGTTTGCTGAGTTTACTGGGTTTGCTGGAGCTCTGGCTGTGCTGGCACAGCCTATCTGGACTGTACTCTTCTCTCACCCTTGTGCAATAGACCTTTCCTGTTGACCTAAGTTGTCTTGGGTTGGAAAGTTGTTCCAATCCATCTTTTTGTGGGTTCTGCCACTCCAGAATTTGTTTAGAATCATTATTTAAGGGGTTGGGGGAGAGCTCAGGAAAGTCCTTGCCTTTACTCCACCATCTTGGCTCTGCCCTCAATATTAGGAAAATTATAAACATAGTATGCCATGTTAAAACTCACATGATTATATTAATAGATACACAAAAAAAGTTTTTAATACAATTCATTACCAATCATCACCAACTTCCATTAAAATTGATCACCAATTTCCATAAAAACGCGAAAAAGCATTTTCCTTAATATGGAAAAGAGTATCTATCTAAAAACCAAGAACCAGCATTACATGTAATGGGGAGAAACAAGAAGAGGCAAAGCTAGGATGTCCATTATCACCATTATTGCTTGATACTAATAGAAATCCTAGCTATAACAATGAGATAAGACAAACTAGAGGAATATGCATAGGAAAAGAAATATATATTTGCAAAAAAAAAGACTGCTGTAGATTGGACTGATTTTTTTTTTAGGTAGTAGGTCCCTTCAACTGTAAGTCTTCAAGCAAATGTTGAATAACTACTTGTTAGGGAAATCATAGATGAGGTCCTTTCTTGGTCAGTTTCTCATTGGAAGAATGACTTCAGAGAACTATTTTGACTCTGGATTTTTGTAATAATTATTTGTATATGTTATAGTTTTGTATATATTATAGTAGAATTTGTATATATTATAGTAGAATTTTCTCTGATCTTCATGACCTCTCAACATGTTCAAATCAAGAACTAAGCACAAGAGATAATGCAATTTTGGCTGGCTCCACAGTCTAGAACACTAAGAAACCTAATGACATAAAACTTCAATAAAGTAGCAAAAGAAAAGCTTAATTCCTAATCCCTAACTCACAACCCCTCCAAACTGCTGGGCTACACACAAGCAAACCCAAAGGCTTGCAACAGAACAAAACTCTATAATTTCTTCCTCCTGAGATGGAAGGCAGGGGGGAAGGGAGAAGGGGCAGAAATTTCCCTGGCTGAGCCAGCAATGTATAAGCACTCTGAACTCAACTAGAGCTCAGAAACATGAGGACCACACAGGAAATGGAGGACACATATATATATGGCAATATGGCGCTTCAGTAAGCCTGAGAGAAAGAATCTAGCATCCAGTTGAAATAGTTCTTTTTCCTCCAAAGTCAGTTGGGGCAGAGACTGAGGCCAGTGAAACATCTACTGCCCAGATTGGGATGAAGCTGAGATGATCTTAAGGTCTAGAGCCTCCAGGAAAAGTATAATCAAGAGGGAAGGAGTCAGAAAATTAGTGATAAGAGACTCTTGGGGGATGCGGGAGACAGACAGACAGACAGACAGACAGAGACAGACAGAAAGAGAGAGAGACAGAGAGGGAGAGAGAGAAAAAGAGAGAGGGAGAGAGAGAGAGAGAGAGAGAGAGAGAGAGAGAGAGAGAGAGAGAGAGAGAGAGAGAGAGAGAGAGATTACAAAAGATATCAGGAAAAAGAAAATTCAGCTAAAGACTTTGAGTATAAGTAAATAAAGCACCAAGGAAGGCATTAATAGTAGAAGACAATATGGTGTCCAGATTAGTTTTAAAAAATTCCAGGCCTCTATGAATTAATATTGTAGCACAAAGGAAAATGAATCAACATAGGATGAGTCAGAGAAACCTGTGAAAGAATCAAAAGATCACAGAACCACAGCAAGATGTTCCGGAATAGATTTAAAGGGAATTTAGAATTATGGAAGCAGAATATATAGTCTGCATGACAAATAAATAGCAGAACAGAAAAATGTGAATGGCATGGCAAGTTTCATTAAAAAAAAAACAAAAGAGAGAATTACAGATTTGAAATGCAAATATACATAAGAGAAAGACATTTTGGAAGAAAAGAAACAATAAGCAATAACATTAAAAGAAAATATGAAGGTGAAGGGAAGAGAGCCTGTGGAAACAGAAATGCCTTAAAGTATATTAACTAAAATACCTGAAGAAACAAATTAATTTATTTACAGAAGATAATTATTTGTATGTGTCTCACCCCCATTCCCATATTGTAATCTCCCTAAGGGCAATGAATTTGCCTCTTTTTTCCCATCTATGTATCACTAGCATTTGGCATAATACCATGAAAATATTACTAAATATTTGTTAAATTAAATTTCAAACTCTTCAGGACAAGGACTGTGTATCCTACTCTCCTGAGGCCCTCAAAAAGCTTAGTGCAATGACAAGTCATGGAGGCAAAGTGGTCTAGGTGGAGTCCTACACTTGGAATACAAAAAGATGGCATTTGGATCTAAGCTCCATCAATGACTACAAGTGTGACCATTAGTAAGAGATTTTCATCTCTCTGAGCCTCAGTATCTTCATCCAAAAAATGAAGATCAAAAAAGAAAAAAAAAGAAACTGTATTTCTTAAGTATTATCAAAAATCTTAAATAAGGCACATAAAGTGCTTTGAAAACCTTAAAGTACTGTATAAATGTCACCTGTTATTTAGTACATGATACATTTTCAAAAAAAATTTGGCATAATTTGATAACTATGTAGGAAATTCATCTTATTGGACACATTTTAATGGATTCTGCCATCAGAAACAAAATTAAAATTCTCCAGCAGCTACAATAAAAGGTGAAGGAAAGACATCATTCTGTACCAGAAAGCAAAAGAAAGCTGAAGTGGACAAGGTTGGGAGGAAAGCGGAAACTAGATGCTAGAAGTTAGAAGAAAGAAAAAGAGGTTAGCATGCTTAATACCAGTACTGTACTCATAATAAGCAATGGCAAAAAGTCCACCACAAAGATAATTGCTTAGAAACACTAAACGGTCATACAGTCATGTGAAAAAAAGCTCTAAATCACTATTGATTAAAGAAATGCAAATCAAGACAACTCTGAGGTACCACATCACACCTATCAGATTGGCCAACATGACAAAACAGAAAAATGATAAATGTTGGAGATGTGGGAAAATTGGAACATTAATGCATTGTTGGCAGAGTTGTGAAATGATCCAAACATTTTGGAGAGCAATTTGAAACTATGCCCAAAGGGCTATAAAAATGTGCATACCCTTTGACCCAGCAATATAGCATTTCTAGTGCTATATCTCAAAGAGATCATAAAAATGAGAAAAGGACCCACATATTCAAAAATATTTATAGCAGCTCTTTTTGTGGTGGCAAAGAATTGGAAAGTGAGGGGGATGCCCATCAACTGGGGAAGGACTGAACAAGTTATGATATATGAATGTAATGGAGTACTATTGTGCTTTAAGAAATGATGAGTAGGCAGACTTCAGAAAAACCTGGAAAGACTTGTATGGACTGATGCTGAGTGAAGTGAGGAGAACCAGGAGAACACTGTACACAGTAACAGCCACGTTGTGCAATGACTAAACTTTGATAGACTAAGCTCTTCTCAGCAATACAAGGATCTAAGCTATCTCCAAAAGTCTCTTGACGGAAAATGCTATCCACATCCAAAGAAAGAACTATGGAGTTTGAATGCAGATCAAAGCATACTATTTGCTCTTTTTTGTTTTGTTTTGATTCTTCTTTCTTGTGGTTCCTCCTATTGGTTCTAATTCTTTACAACATGACTAATGAGAAAATATGTTTAACAGGAATATACACGTAGAGCCTATATCAGATTGCACACTATCTTGAGGAGGGAGGGAGGGAATGAGGGGGAGAAAAATTCAAAACTCAAAAGCATATGGAAGTAATTGTTGAAAACTAAAAATAAATTAATAAAAAAAGAAATCTCTATGCTTCAATATATGTCTCAAAGGCTAACTAGAAAAATAAGGAATGTCTATATGCACTTTACAGGAAAAGTCAATATATGTTGCTTTTTAGGCAACACATACCTACATAATTAAGAACTATTACAAATATTTTATTGAGTTCTAAAGATAAGAAAATGTAATTTTTAAAACCTTCTATTAAAACTTAGCTACATCTTATTTATGATCTATATCTCATCTGTTTACAGAAATGAAAAGAAACACAAACTATATACCTATATGATTATTTTTCGGAAAATAAAGAAAGCAATCATTTATATTTTAAATGTGTAAAATATATACAAAAATATTTGCATTTCATGTTAGAGGTAGCAATACTCATTTTTAATTTTTTTTAAGTTGATCTATAGGAGAACACAGTTTAAATAATATTATTTGGATAAACATATAATGTAACACATTTTTGAAATACAGCACTCAGTATTACATCTGCAAGAGTCTAAAAAGGCTAATGTAAGTATACAGTCTATTAAAATGCACATAATTTATCTAGCTCAAAATGAAAACATATCTAACAACTAAAACCATTCATCTGGTTCCTTTTTGCTCTGCCTTAAGATATACAAATGCACGCCTTTTCACCACAACACAGCAGCTGGGAATGAAAGGAAAAGATTTCAAATGATCATTTTCACATCATATTCCATCGTCTTTTCATCAGTTTCTCCTAGTGTTTCTTTGAGCCTCATTCTATTACAAGAGAGCTCTTTTTAGATCAATTCATATTTCCATAATCCACACTGCTGTTTTCCCTCTTCTCCCCAGGGTGGACTAACCCCTACATCTAGAACTATGGCTTACAACTGTCATTAATACCTATAACAATAACAAGATAACAAAAGAGCTGGTGGAGATGAGACTGGCTAGTACCATATGTTGATCAAGTTCAACATTTTTAACTCAAAGAGAAAAAACTTCACAATTTAATGACTATGGGTTATAGTACCTGTCCCCCAAAACTATAAATGGGCATTAATTCATAAATATAATTATTATAACCCTTCTTTTAGAGATCTGATCTGATGTAAAGAGAGAAAGGAAAGAAAGGGAAAATTTAGTTAACATTTGTCTCATTAAAAATACAAGTTCCAACACCTTAACTGTTACCAAATAATTGCCCTAAAATATTTCTACAAAAATAAAATATAAAAATACTGAACCAGCCTATTTAAAAGCAATATATTGCCAACCCTATCTAATATTATAAATTTATAAAATTATATTCACTTCAATAAGTAAATAACTGTAACTAAATAAGTAGAGATTTTTTGGTAATCTAAAAGGAAAAAAATACCTGTTGTTCTCCATTTTATCTTATGTAATTTAACTTAATTTCAAGATTAAATATGTTAAGAAAAACTACAAACTGAAGAAAAATACTTGACACAGGGAAACTGCCTGATCATATTAATTTATGTAAAAATCACAATGCCCTGATTTTTTTATTAATTATTTTTGGTTATTCAATCTAACTTCTGTGAATTTAAGACAGTTGTATTTGCAGTCTGGGTATTCTCAAGGGTTCCAAGTTTGTTTGGTTTTTGTTTGTTTCTTTGTTTGTTTGTTTAAACTAAAGCCAGCAGGGTTTTTTTTTCTTTGAGATTGGTATTTTGCCTTTATTCATGTACCTTAAAAAGCATCTGAGCACAGAGCTCTCACTTTCACTCTTGTCTCAGCATTTCCTGCTCTTTTCTCCTTTCCTGGATCTCTAACAGATAGTCCTTTCTAAAGCCAGTACCTCTCACTATGGTGTGTTTGATCCCATCTCTTCCTCTCTGCCCTAACACACTGCATACTCCATCCTCAACTCCAATACAAATTCTTTTTAAAAATAAAGAAATATAGAGCTGAATTCCTAATCAACTAATCATAGTTTGGTAAAAAGACAATTTTTTTACAAAATCAAATTCAGTCATATAAAATCTATCTTACCTAGCTACTTAATCTCAAAAGATAACATTGTAAGGCTAGACAGAAAGTACAAACCAATCGAAGATATTTAAATATTGGAATGGTATAATCTTAGAGCTGTAAAAGTAAATATGAAAAATTCACCTAAGGAACACACTAGAGTAATATCTGTTCATCATTTTTGACAGGTGACCTTCAAATAAAATATTACATCCTAAAATCCATGCTGAGAAAATACTCATTCCAAGAGAAGTATTTTTAGGTAGGTTTCTCTTTACACTAATATAAAAAATGTTTTAGTAGCAAAAACAAACATTCTAAGATATATAGTCTCTTCTTCCAAACTACATTATGCATTATAGTAAGAATTTAAAATTTTAACTTTAGAAAATGCAAGCATAAGAACACAGGAATGTCAGACAAGATTTTTTTTAAAAGATAAAATATCACCTTCAATTTTCTAATTTAACTATACATCTATGACAAAAACACAACTAGCAAAAAGCCAATTGTTTTTTATAAATATATGTATATATTTATAAATATAAATATGATTTAACTAATTTTAACCCTAACATGTTTTTCTTGATTTTTTTCTTGATATTTGTCTTATTTATGTGGTTATATAGCTTCTTTATATGGTTAGTTTGGTTTATGGTTTATTTATAATATCAAATTTATATTTATAAGTTACCTAAACTTATTTTATGTACTTTTCTATGTCATCTTATATCTTTTGCACAACATGGATAATTATCTTTTTAAATAAATTTGAATATAAAAATTGAAACAACATTTTTATATGTCAGGTCTACATTAAATATCCTGACATATAAAAACATTGTTTCAATTTTTATATTCAAATTTATTTTAAAAGAATAAAATCTTTTTTAGAAATGCTTGTGCATGAACCAATTGTATCATATGTCTATAGGAGATAGAAATCTATAATGCATGAAGAAAGTAACACAAATTAAAAACTGATTTAGAATACCAATTTACCATCTGGTTGAAATAAATCAATTGATATTACATTTTCACTGATACAATCTATAAAACAGTAATTCAAAGTGGCAATAATTTAGAATAGAAATAAAGTAAGATTTTTAAAAATTAAATTAAAAGCCTGAGACTAATATGAAAATATCCCTAAATTTCTGACTACTTAACATTCTGTTGTTTTAAAAAATCTAAAATGAAATAAACTGTTACTCTATAGCAACAATGTAAGGAACCAAAAAGTGCTTAACATCAATTTTAGATCATGAAATAATTACAATATTTTGCCTGAACCACCTATAAAAGAAAACCATAAAAATTTTCAGAAAGTAACACATTATTAATGGATTGCTTTATAATATTATAAATGACATTCCTCTAAAATTAGCAGAGGAGTTAGAGACATAATATATCAATGAATCTGAAAGAAAATATGTATGTATGTTTGTGCATGGGTGTACATACATACAAATATACAGTATTAAATGTATCTGTTTTGTCAGCTCACTAGCAGCCTACCTCAAACTATAGAAGAAACATTAAGCACAATCTGTTGACTTAATTCTGATCATTTATTTTATATGATCATAATAACAGGTAAGTACATTATTCAGGATGTATTTTTAATTTAATTACATTGGCTATACTTTGTGAATCAAAAAATCAAGACAGTCAAAGGATATTTGAATTTTTTTCAAAGCCTTTTTTTAAAAGGATGCTTTCTTTTCTTGAAATTATAACTACTCCAGAAAATACAGACACTATACATGTACCACAAGTTGCCTACTATGGGTCATTTTGGTCTCACAGTTCTCTAAGTAAGATTTATAGAATTTGTAGAATGTCCTCATGAAGTTTTTACTATGAGTAATAACATAACAAATATTTTCAAACTTATTTAACTTCATATCACTATTTTTAAGTATGCAAGTCAGCTATTAATTTTTAAAAATTACCAGTGTTGCCTTTTATAATAGTAAAAAAGCTGGAAATAATGGATACCAGTATCAATGGGAGGCAGCTGAACAAATTTTGATGTATGAATGTAATAAAATATAATTGGACAATCAGAAGTAACAAATATGGCGAATTCAGAGAAACATGGGAGACCTGTATAAAATTATGGAGAATGGAATAAGTAATACCAGGACAACAAAAAGGCAGTAATTACAAACTGAAAACAGAAAATGAAAACAATTCTACAAGGTAACCAAACAAATTCAGACTAACTACAATGACTAATCTTGGTTTCAGAAGACAGATGGTGAAACACACCTTCTCAATAAAGAAATAGTGGACTATGGGTACAAAATGTTGCAAACTCTTTCAGACAGTTATCGTACCCAGTGTTTTGGTTCAACTGTTTTTCTATTATAAGTACAGCATGTCCTGACAAACCACCCCACCCCCCACCCCTTCTCTTTTCCTTATTTTTTCTCTCTTTGGGCTGACTGTACTCACAATGTCAGGTTGAAGGCTCCTGGAGAGGACAGTTACAACTCATTCTCAGAGAGCTCAGAGTCACCCTCATGAGGAAAATATACTCCTACTCCTATATGCAGTAACTCCTAAGCACCTATTGGTTGACTTCCCATTTAACAAATCAGCAAAGCTAACAGAACTCAATTAGATACAAAACTGAAGGCAAAAAATAATTAAAACATAACATTCTATCTACAAGCCTGAAATACCCTCTTCTACTAATGAACAAAATATTGCGTCCACAGCAAAGACATACGTGAGTAGAGAGTACATTGTCTGGGGCACTCACAACTCAAGACCACTGACCTTGCTGTTCTTTGTCTTCCTCAGAAGCAGTGTACAAAACAATTCACAGATGGGCAGGGCCACTCCTGTTCTGGGCCTCTCAGCTTTACTTCTGTCAAGTGCCAACTCTGTGCTGGTTGACCTTCTTTTGGGTGGCCAAAAAAGTAGTATTAAATTAAGGTCTTTCACCAAAAGGAGAAACCCCAAGTTGAGGTTCTACAGAGAGTTCCTTTTATGCTCTGTGAGGTTTCTATCTCTCAGTCATCAAATGGGAGTGCTCTGAGCTCTATTCCCATGCCTCACTAAAGGGATTTTCTCTGAACCCTAAGCTTAGCACAGTCATTTTCTAGCAGCAGGTGGTAAGCATTCTTCCCCCAGACAACTTTTCCAAGTAGCAGATAGAATTATGCAGACTATGAGATCTATTTCTAGACCTGGCCAGAGATTTCTTCTGGTCCCAGCACTGTGGTTTCTCCTCAGACTTGGCTCTGGAGTCTCTTCTGGCCCACTGAGAGGTGTGGTCTTGAAACAAATCTACTGCTCCAAAGCAGGACCTCTTCTGTGAAATGACTCACCTCTATCTCATGGTAAGAAAATAACATCCCCTTATTGCTAGCCAGATCATAGCTAGGCAATATAACCTTGTCCTATAGTCACCAAACAGTTCTAGATACCATGTTTTCCCATTTTATCTGACTACAGCTGCATTTTAGTGCTTTCATTTTTTAACTGCAGCTATTGTCCTTATTGTTGTCCTGGAACTACTCACTCCATTCTCCATTATACAAACTTTTCCATTTTTCTCTAACATCAGTCTTCCTATTAAGTCATATGCAAATTAAATGCTGGGAAACAGGTCATTTCAGTTATCTTTACTAAGTGTCTGCTCAATAGTAGGGATTCTTCACCCGGGCTTGTGAACTTTTAAAAAAATTTCATAAATATTTCAATATAATCAATTTTTTGTAATCCTATGTTTGTTATGTGTTATGCATTTTAAAATATTATTTTTAGATGGGGTCCAGAAGCATCATCTGACTGTCAAAGAGGTTCATGACACATACAAAAAAGTTAAAACCCCTGTTCTATAAGCTACTTTTTCAGTGTTTCTCTAACAAGTATCCTTATAAGTGCATATTGGGAGCAGGGGAGAAGGGTTATTTGGAATTGTTATATAAGAATCCCAAAGCATCAATAAAATATTAATTTTTAAAAAAATTAATCATTGTAAAATGTCATAATACTCCCGGTGCTGAAGAGCTGCGAATAGGGAAAAATGAAGGCAGGGGTAGAGTAGAGCAGGGTAAATGGTAAAACAGCTTTCCTAGAGAAAGTGGATGTGGTAGTGGAACACAAAGACTACTGAATCAAGTAAGTCATTCCTAGAATAATCATTGGCAGGGGTAGACTGCTAAAGACAATTTATGTTGTCCTACTTAAAGTCATACTGTCATATATACAATTCAGTCCCATAACACAGGCAGAACCTGCAGACTCATAACAGTTGCTCATATTCAACTAAAAAAGGAAACCGCCTTCCATGTAAAATGTCCTAGAATTAATTACTGAAGTAATGCTTCCTTACCCATGGGCTACCTACTCTAAGTTAGTAGTACTGGTCTCTGAGATTCTCAGAAAGTCTTAAATAAGATGTATCATATAAAGTTATAGAATTTTTCTCAATGACTTAGGCAATAATAATACAGCAAACATTTTCACATTTCTAGAACTCTATTTCCCCATTTTAATATGAGAATATTTACTAATTTTTCTACTTTTTATCCATTGTTCTCCTTTCTTTGATCTTCAAATACCCTCAGGATGACTGTTTACACTTGGTTGTCTCACTGAGTTTCCCTTAATTATTTTTTATTCTCCACTTATCTCTGTTTTAGGAGCTTCTAACACTTCTAATAATCTTCTAATACCTTTCTCTATATTATTTTACAAGTGAATTGTATTCTCAACTGGCATTGCCCTTGACTGTCATTTTTCTCTGACTGGCAGGTAAGTCAAGTGTTAACTAAATCATGTTTTTAGTCTCTTTTGGTCTCTTGACTATGACAATAATTTCATTTTCATCACAATAATTTCATACAGAAGCTTAACCAATCAATGTCAATGTTCATTCTTCCATCCATACTGAACTTTTTATTATTTTTTAAAATTTATTTGCTTTAATTATCTGAGATATACCATCTCATGTGCCTATCCTACCTCTTTCCCCATGGAGAACACAGGAAAATCAAAATATTACAAATATGTATAGTCAAACAAAACAAATTTCCACATTGCCCACACCCAAAAAAATATTTCTTTCATTCTACATTCTTGGCCTTTCTCCTCTCCATCAAGTGACAGGCATATTTCATTATTAGTCCTCTAGAATTCTGGTAGGTCATTACTCTGCTAAGAGTTTAACACAATAGTAATACATTACATTTGAGTAATGTAACTTATTTATCAATTCCTCAGTTTGTGAGCACCCTTCTCCCCCTCCAAGCTCCCGCCACAGATATATATTTTTGTACATCCATAGAGTTTGTTTTTCTTCAGATTAAGCTCTCCCTTAATTTGCCCTCTTTAATCTCCCTATTTCCTTTCCCCCCTCACTCCTATTTCCCTTTTGAGTGAAATGTACTTCTGTACCTAATTCTGTGTATGTGCGTGTGTACATGCATGTATTCTTCCTTCTTTTGATGAATTCAAACGAGAGTGAGGTTTGTGTCAGTTGCTTCTCTCTACTCCCTCCTCTTTGTATAGGTGCATACTTATATTTACCCCAATTATGCAATATGAGTTTCCCTAACCTTCATTTCCCTTTCCCCACTATACCTCTTTCCATTCTTTTCTTAAGATCATTAAGACATAACAACCACTTCCAGGCCTTGTCTAACTGACATTATGATCCTTGATGATGATAGGGTTCAGAGGAGACACATGTATTACCTCCCCATATTTGAATATAAACAGTTTATCCTTGTTTAATCCTTTATGACGTTAACCTTTTTATGCTGATGTTCATTCCTGTGTTTGAACTTCAAAGTTTCTAACACTCCTGATCTTTTCATTAGAAATGCTTGAAAGTCTTCTATTTCTTTTAAGATATATTCCTCTCCCTGTATCATTATACTCAGTTTTGCTGGGTAAATTATTCTTAGCTATAAGCCCATATCCTTTGCATTCCTTTATAGTAGTGGTTGCTAAACTGTGTATGATCCTCAATGGGGCTCCTCAGTACTTAAATTCTTTCTTTTTGCCTTACAGTATTTTTACTTTCACCTGGAGGCTCTAGATTTTGGTTATGACATTCCTGGGAGTTTTCATTTTGGAGAATTTTTTTGCTTTGTTTTCAGATGTGACTGGTAGATTCTATTTCCATTTTGTCTTCAGTTCTAAGTGATCTGGGCAGTTTTCTTTCAAGATTTAAAATATAATATCTAACACTTTTATGATTCATGATGTTCAGATAGTCTCCAATGATTCTTTTTTTTAACCAATTTATTTTTAGTTATATTTTGAGTTCCAAGTTCTCTCTCCCTCCCCCTCCCAACACTGTATTAGAGAAGTCCAACATTTGACATAGATATACATGTGGAACCATACCATACATACTTCCAAACATTAGTTCTTTCTCTGGAGGTGGATATCATTTTCTTTCACAAATTGATTTGAATGATCATATTACTCAGAATAGGTAGTCATTCACAGTCACTCTTCGAACAATACTGCTGTTACTGTATACAATGTCTCTTGGTTTTGTTTATTTCACTCAGCATTTTTTTTCATGCAATTCTTTCCATGTTTTTCTAAAAATCAACCTGCTTATCATTAACAGAGTAGTATTCCATCACAGACATCACAACTTATTCAGCCATTCCCCAATTAATGGGCATCCCTTCACAATTTCCAAAGCTTTGCTACCACAAAGAGAGCTGCTATAAATATTTTAGAACATATATCTCCAATGGTTTAGTTTTTTTTCCTCCTTGATCTGTTTTTCAGGTAAGTTTTTTTGCTATGAGATACCTTACATTTTTCTCCCATTTTTTTAGCCTACTGACCTCGTTTTACTCTTTCTTGTTGTTTCATGGAGGCATTAGCTTTTATTTGGTCCATTTGAATTTTCAGAGGGTATGGCTTAGACAGGATTTTGTATCTTTTATGCAAAGCTGTTAATTCCCTTTTCAATTCTTTCTTCCATAGTTCTCACTTCTCTTCTAATTTTTTCCCCAAGTTCCCTCATTTCATTTATAAAAACATTTTTAAACTCTTGTTTCCTCTCAGGAATTTTAGTTGAGTTTGTGTCCAAGCTGAGGCATTGCTTACAGATGTTTTAGAGTCACTCTCTTCTTCTGCATTTGTATCTTTAATGTCCCTGCCACCACTATACTGGGTTCTTTTTTTTTTTTGTCTATTCTTCCATCATACTTTCTGATTTAATCTGTTATTAGGGATGAGTTCTGCCACACCTCTGGTGGAAAGATCTGGGATCATCCTGCTGTTACTTTCTTAGAGTACTGAGTGTTGTGTTACGCCAGGCTCTCTAGGACAGGCTAGGGAACTGCAAGCTTTCCATGCTCCCCAAGAGGTCTGATCCAGGGCAAAGTCTGATTGCTTTCCCCCACCTCTGGTTTAAACTCTTCAAATTCCTGACCTGGGTTTAAATCTACACAAGAGTAGATTGCTGTTGGACTGCACCCTCATCAGCCGATTAGCAAACTCCATTTGTTAGAATGGCAGAATTGTAGGCAGCCTTTTGGTTTGCTTTCCTACCTAGGTTATTCCTCTAAAGGCTGGGCTAGATGCTAGAAGTGAAATCCTGCTCTGAGTGCTGAGTCTGAGCCACACTTTTGCTACTTCTGGCTTCTGAACTTCTTCCTTTCACAATATACTGCCCAGGGCAACCCTATCCAGGAATTCCCCTGTACAGGTCCTCTTTTCAATCTCCCAAGGATCTATGACCTGAAACTGGGAAATAAGTAACAAAGCTGCCAGCTCACATTAGTCCCCATTACAATACCCCAGTATGGGTCTGGGGGTGGCCAATCTGGATCTAGTACCCCATCTTGCCCTGGTATACAGCTTCTCCCTGAGTGCTAGAGTGCTCTAAATGTAGGATGCTACTGTCTCAACTCCCCCCAGTGTCTCCAAATCTTCCTATCTCTCACCCTATGCCAATCTGGGCTGGACAAAAGTTGTAACTTTTTCTGAATTTTCCTCACCAGGATTTGGTCTGGTGTATTTTCTAGATACGCTTGGAGGAGTTTATGGACAAGATCTCACTATACTGCTTCTTAGTACTCTACAATCTTGGTTCTGCACCTGTTGAATTTTTCATTATTAATAACTTAAATAAGTGAAGTAGGAACTGACTTAATTGTATGCTATGTCCTTTTCTCATTTAAAAAAAAATCTTGCTAGTTTGATCTTTGCCTTGACAACATTTCCTGATCTCTTTTCATGTAGTTCTCAACCTTTTGTAATCTGGTTTTCAAGACTCATCATTCAAATAAAACTGTTCTGTACAAAGTTACCAACTGTCTAAAATGTCTAATGGCTTTTTTCAGTCTGAATCCTTCTTGAATTCTCTAGAGTATTTTACATTGTTGATCACTCTCTCCTCCTGGATACACTCTCCTCTCTGGGTTTTTGTGACCCTGTTGTCTTGGTTTTCCTTCTACCTGCCTGACCATTCCTTTTCCATCTCCTTTTCTACATCATCATCTATAATGTATCATTGGCACATCATAAGGACTTGGTTGTTGAGTAGACTGCTTAATTGATTTTTATCTCCAAAGAAAGTATTCATGATATACAGACATGGAGATTCTGTACAGTCTACCCATTTTGGGTCTTTCTTATTCCTTATGGTTATCTTCTAGTATCTCTTTTGCCATCCTTACTAATTCTCCATATGTCCAGGCGCTGTTCCCTGGGGCTTCCAGATGGGGACAAAACCACCTCCTGCATCCTCCCCTGGATAGCCTTCCAATTAAACAATGAGACCAAGACCACAACACCAAGAGATTTGCCCCAATGCACACCAATACAGTAGGTCTGGCAGCTGAAGTCTGTCTCAACACACAAACCTTCTCCTCACCTAACTCAACAGCAAACTTCAGTATGACTCTGGACATGTTCCCACAATGGTTAGAATATTCCTATTCCCTCCCACTCTCCCCATTCTGATACTAATGCCCTGATTGCTGAAGAATAAACTCCCCTTCCCAATATCAAATATCCACTTTATCATTCCCATTTCCCTCAACCTTACCAACCCATTCCCAATGTCCTACTTTAGATTTGCCCATCCCTTCCAATATGCCATCTCAAAAGCATGTTCCATAATTAGGAACCTTGCTTTCATCTCAAATCTCTCCCTTTCTTAACTTCTTCCATCTTTTGGCACTAAGAGCTGGCTTCTTCCTGTTAGTGCCTCCCTTTGCAACCTTCTCCTGTACTGGTTACACTTTCATTCAAACCTACTAACTAGAAGGGTTGTGGTGGTGGAGTTGAATTAATCCCTCTTACCCACTGCCATTTCTAAGCTAATCATTTACCAATATCACTCTTCAAACATTTCTGCTTTGGGGTTCATTCAACCAATATTTATCCCACAGTCCAAATTCTGGACTCCTTTATCAGCAAGTTCAGTGCCTGGTTCACAGTCTTCCTCTCCACCAAAACCTTATCTCAGTCTAGGGGATATCAACATGCACATTGATATTTCCTCAGTTCTTCAACCTACTCTTTTCCCATAATCTACTTCATTATTCCACCTCAGCCACACACAGAATGCTCATATCCTTGAACTTGTCATAGCCTACAAGTACCCCACCTTCTTCTTTAAGAACTCTAAATTTCACTTATCTTATCATATTCTTTAATTTTTCTGTTTCCCAATCTTGATCTCTTGATGATCAGTTACACTCAACATTATCCTCTACTCTCTAATTCTTGGCTTCTTGTTCTATTTACACTTATGCCTTGAGAACAATAATCCTGCATTACTCCCATCATCTACCTCATTTGTTCCTAGTCACATGTTTAATGGAGAAAAATCATGAAACTGTTATGACTAGGTCCCTTATAAGTTTATACTAGCTAATTTCTTTTTTTTGTCAACAAAATATTTATTTTGTTAAATATTTCCCAATTACATGTAAAAAAATCATTCTTTTTGTTTTTGTCAGTTTCTTCGCCTAATTTTTCCTTTACCAATTTTATTTGATTTTTTAAACTGGGGTGTTTTTTTTGTTTATTTGGTTTTTGGGGGTTTTTTTTAAGCTCTTCTAGGAATTCTTGTTGGGCTTGTGTCCATTTTACATTTTCCTTTGAGGCTTTGCTTTTATTTGTTTTGACTTGTCTTCTTCTGAGTTTGTGGCTTGATTATCCCTGTTACCTTGGTGCTTTTTATGGTTAGGTTCTTTTTTTGTTGTTGTCTGCTCATTTTTCCACTCTATTTCTTAACTTTAAATTTATGTTAAAGAAGGGCTCTGTTGCCTGCAGGGGGGTTATGGGGGCTGTTGCAAGAGGTTCAGGCTTTTTTGCACTGAAGCTTTCAGGGCCAGTTCTGGGCATACAGAAGTTTTTGGTGCTACTAAGGTGGTATGATCTGAAGAGAGGTGTGGTCACTGTTCTACTGGTCTGTACTTTAGTGCTTACCAAGGAAGGACCCCCGATTCCTTGACACTGCAATCGATACTGCTCTTCAGGGTCCTTGTTCCTTTCAGACCAAAAGTGATACTGTTCCCCAAGGCCCCTACTCTCTCTTAACTGAAAATACTCCTCTCTTCTCTTAAACTGTGACTCAGAAGTGAGTACAAACAATGGATTTGCCAAACAGCATCTGATCCTATGTCCAGTGCTAGCACAAGTGTTGCCTGTAATCTCTTTCTGAACAATTGTCAGGTCCTCTTACTATCTCTACCCTGAGAGCTCCCAAAGCTGTAATTGTTTCTGTCACCACCACCTAGTCCCACCACTGATGCTGTATGCACATGGGCTCCAGGCCAGCCTCCCCTTTCACACTGCCAATATCTCCTTCCCACATCCTTAGCTGTCTTGAGCTGAAAGAATGTTTTATCCTGACTTTTTCTTGTCTATGCCACTCCAAAATTAAATTTGAGGCATTATTTTAAAGTTGTTGGAAATGATTGTCTATCCCTCATATGTGTTCTAAACATTGTTACCTCCTCTCAACTAAGGACCTCAACTCATATTTCATGAAAAAACATTGATATGAGCAAAGAACTCTTCCTTCTCTGCCCTTCCTCACTTCACGATATTCGAACATCATCTGCCATAAAATCCTCATTTACTACATCCTCTAATAATGAAGTGAACCTTTTGCTTACCAAGTCCAACCCTTCTCCATGTACTCCATGATTCCATCCTCTCCTGTCTTCTCCAGCACACTGTCCTCCTATGTCTAATTCTCAATCTTTCTCTATGTACTAACTCCTTTTATGTTGCCTACAAACATGCCCAAGTCTCCCTCATCCTTAAAAACCTGCACCATAGCCTACCAAGACCCCAGTTATAGTCCTCTCTCTCTTCTCCCTTGTTTAGCTAAAGTCCTAGAAAAAGTCATCTACAAATGATATCCACTTACTCTTTTCTCTTCTTTTATTTTTTTAAGGCAACTGGGGTTAAGTGACTTGCCCAGGGTCACATAGCTAGTAAGTATCAAGTGTTTGGTCTGAGGTCAGATTTGAACTCAGGTCCTCCTGACTTCAGGGTCGATGTTCTATCTACTGCACCACCTAGCTGCCCCACTTATTCTTTTCTAAACCCTCCAGCTTCTGATCTCACCATTCAACAATTTGCTATTAATTATCTTTGCTCCCGGATACTCTCCCCTCTCCTAGTTTTTGTGATTCTGCTTTTGCTTGGTTATTCTCCTACCTTTCTAACTTCTCCTCCACAGTCTCTTTTGCTAGATCTTCATCCATGTCAAACCCTCTGTGGATGTCTCTACAATGATCTGTCCTAGGTCCTCTTCTCTATATACCATAACATTTGGTGATATCATCAGATTCCATGGGTTTAATTATCATTCCTATGCAGAGGATTCCTAGATCTATTTATCTAGCCCTAATCTCTCTCAGGAATTCTACTCCCACATCCTCGGCCCATTGGACAGCACAGGCTATTTCCCCATAACATGACACATATTCCTAAATGTCACCATACTATACAAAACAATTCAATAAAAACCAGAGCTTATATGGGAAATGGGGTTACAAGATCATCACTCAAAAACTGTCAATGAAAAATTTTTAAATGGAAGAAATTTAATAAAAATGGTTACACAGTTTTGTACATTTTAAATGGTTAAGAGATACATAGAGACTAAAATAAAGAGTGAGGGCATCTACAGCCCAAGGCTTCTGCTGAGACTGCACCATGGCTCCCAAGGGCTGGCAAAGTCAATGATTACAGGGAAGAAAGCTAGAACTCTGAGATTCACTCACTTTGGGATGTTGAATGAGTGTTTTCATATGTGTGTGTGTGTGTGTATGTGTATGTATGTATATGTGTGTGTATGTATGTATATGTATATATGTTCACAAATGTGAAATAATAGCAAATCATAACTTTATAGGATAACTCATGTGGGAAACAGATGGCTGGTAGAGGTGTGCATATTCTATGCACTCCTATATGACTATGTTCAGCTAGGCACACTTTGCTTCTTTCTCATGGATGAAGCATAAGCAAACCTGAAATTCGTGTTATGCTACAATTGTTCACTAATATATCAATCACACTGAAATAATTCTGCATTTTCAAAATAAGCGTTAATAGAAATATTTCAAACTCAGTATATCCAAATGAGAACTCACTATTATTCCCCTCCAAAACTTTGAATTTCTGAACTTCCATATCAAATCATCTCTCTAGTCATCTGGGTTGGTTCACAAAGTTAGTGTCATCCTAGGTTCTTCTCTTGCCCACCACACCACAAAGAGTTGGCATATCTTGTCATTTCTTTCGTTACAACATCCTAACACCTACTGTTCCTTCCTTTCATATATCAGATACTCTTATTCTCTCTCTCTCTCTCTCTCTCTCTTCTCTCTCTCTCTCTCTCTCTCTCTCTCTCTCGCTCTCTCTCTCTCTCTTTCTCTGTCTCTCCTCTCTCTCTCTCTCTCTCTCTCACACACACACACACACACACACACACACACACACACACCCATAAACTCTAGCGGCTTCCTAGTCTCTCCAGGATCACATATAAAGTCTCTTATATATTATTTAAAACTTTAAAATCTGGTCCCTGTCTTCCTTTCTAATCTTCTTATATTCTACTACCCTCTATATTCTAGGATCCTTACATACTACTACTCTCCATCTCTAATCTCTATGCTTTGCAATGACCATCCCCATTCCCAGAATGTTGTCCCTCCTAACTTCTGAATATTGGAATCTCTGGCTTCCTTTGATACCTATCTCATGTGTCACCTAGTCTAGATCTTTCCTAATCCTTCCCTTCCAAGGTTACCTTTCATCATATATTCTGTATTTCTCTTGGATGTTGGATATATGACTGCTGTCTCCCAAGAAAGGCAAAAAAAAAAAGCTGCTGCCTTCGAGAAGTTTATATTCCAAAGGATATGCAAATAACTACAGATAAAAGGCCATTAGAGAGAGAATAGCACTAACAACTGGGCCCAAAAGAACTGTTTTTTCTTTTTATCCACAGTGCATATAACAGGGCTTGGCAAATAATAAGGTATTAACTGAAGTCACTGAATATTTAAGGACTTTAATTTGTATATGGCATATCTTTCTTAACATAGTAATAATAATAATAATTAATACTTATATGGTGTCTACTGTGTATGTACCAGGCACTGTGCTAAGCAATTTATATATATATTATATATATAATATATATATATATATATATATATATATATATATATATGATATATATTTAATCTCTACAACCCTCAAAGGTAAGTGCTCTTACTATCCCAATTTACAGTTGAGGAAACTGAGACAGACACAGGTTAAATGATTTGCCCAGGGCCAAGCAGCTAATAAATGTCTGAGGCCAGACTCCTGACTTAAAACCCCGTACTCTATCGGCTGCACCACCAAGCTTTCTTCTTTAATGTTATTTCCACTGGCAAAACTGTATCTATTTCTGATGTTGAACAATTTCACAGCACTAAAGACTTTGGTAGTGAACTTTCTGTTCTGGATCTGCAGTAGCTATGGGTGCTGAGGAGGTGGCTTCAATACCTCAAGAAGTGATTGCCAAGTTGCATGTACCTAGAAGTTACTTCCTTGGATGATAGCTGCAGGGCCTGAATGGAATCAGGACAGGCAGTTGGGGGAAGAAGGGACATGACAGAAGAAGTAGTGAGGGGAATCTGCCATTCTCAGAGCAATGTGGAAGGGACAACTTTAGTCTCTCACAGCCATACATTGGTATTGGAAAGGCCATAGGTTTGACTATATGGACCTTTGTCTGCAAGGTGATATCTCTCCTTTTTATTATGCTGTCCAGATTTGTCATAGCTTGCCTTCCAAGGAACAAACAACTTTTAATTTCATGGCTGCGGTCAGTCTGCTGTGACCTCTGAGCTCAAGAATATAAACTCTGACACTGCTTTCATATCATCCATTTGTATTAATAGAGTAATAGTATCCAAAACAAGGTTAGGTGGCCCAGTGCATGGCACAGATGATACTGACCATCAGCAAACAAGCACCTATTAAGCACTTAATATGTTCCAGACACTGTGCTCAGCATTTGCGATACAAAGAAACCCCACCCCAAAAAAGAAAAAAGTAATTACCCGCAAGAAACGTACAGTCCAAAGGAGAGGATGACATGCAAATAACTATGTACATAAAAAGTATATTAAAAGTAGATAAAGGCAGCGAGGTGGCATGGTGGATAGAGCACTGGCTCTGGAGCCAAGAGGACCTGAGTTCAAATCTGGCCTTAGATACTTACTAGCTGTGACCCTGGGCAAGTCATTTAACCCAAACTGTCTTCAAAAAGGGGGGGGGCAGATTAAAGGTCATTAGAGAGGAAACAGCACTAGCATCTGGGTCTACCACTATCATAACGCAATCCTTTTCTTCTTAACAGATTGATTCTTCCTTCACTACATCCTGGACAGCAGCTATTCCAAACTTCCTCTACTCTTTTCAAGCCCTCTTCACCAGTCCCTTTAAGCAGAGGATTTTACATTCTGATCTACATGGAAAATAGAGTCCATCTCCATCAGTTAATGAGCATTTATCAAGAGCTTAATATATGCCAGGAATTGTGCTAAGTTCAGGGGGATATAAAGGAAGGAGGAGGGGAAAGGCCTCTACCTTAAAACAGCTTACTCTTAATTCAGGAGACTACATGTAAATAACTAGGCACATAAAAGATATATACAGACTAAATGAACAGAAATCAAAAAGGGACAGTTACTATCAGTTACAAGGACTGGAACAGGCAATTCTTCATAAGATGGGATTTGAGCTGGGTCTTGAAGGAAGCTAGGAAGAGAACACATTTCAGTCATGGGGGCACTCAGAAGGAAAAAAGCACAATAAATAGGACAGTGTAATTTAATCATAAACTGTGTAAAGTAGAATAAAGTATAAGTTCCATCTCCATAACTATTATCCCATATCTTTTCTAGCATTTGTGACTAAACTCATGGAGAAGGCAATGTATAATGGCCCTTCTCTCTGCACTTCCTCTACTCTTACTGTCTTCTTAACTCTCTCCTGTCTAGTATCATACCTCATCATTCAAATAAAGCTGCTCTTTCCAAAGTCACTAACAATCTCTTAATTGCCAAATCTAAAGGCCTTTTCTCAGTCTTCATCCTTCTCAACCTCTCTGCAGTCTTTAACACAGTCTATTACCCTTTCTCCTTGATATCATCTTCTACATTTTTGGGACACTATTTTCTCCTGGTTTTACTCCTACCTTTCTGAAGACTCCTTTTCAGACTCCTTTGCTTGTTCTTCATTCAGGTCACATCAGATGACCATGAGCACCCCACAGAACTTTATGCTGGGTCCTCTTCTCCTCTCCTCTATTTCACTTGATTTCATTAGCTCGCATGAATTCAATTATCTCTTTACTGATAATTTTCAAATCTACTTATCCAGTCCTAACCTCTCTCCTAACATCTACACTCACATGTAAAATTGCATAACCAGCTCAAACTGGATATCCAACAGACATTTAAAATTCAACATGTTCAAAACAAGCCTCATTATTATTCCTTTCAAAACCTCCACACTTTCCCACTGCTATCAGCACCACAATCCTCTCTGACAACCAGAAGACTCACAACCTAGGCATCCTTCTTGAATCTTCATTCTCTCTTACCCCTCATATCCAATCTGTAGCCAAGCCTTGTTGGATTTTCCCCTCATAACATCTCTCACGTAAGGCCCCTTCTTTCCTCTAATACTGTTACCACCCTGATGCAGGCCCTCATCACCTCATGCCTGGATTACTGTAGCAGCCTGCTTGTTGGTATTCCTGCCATAACTCTCTCCCCACTCCAATCCATCCCCCATTTAGCTGCTAAAGTAAAAATGTAAGCCTGACTATGTCACCATCCTCCCCCTTTAACAGACAATCTCCAGCAGCTCCCTATCACCTCCAGGATCAAATATAAAACTCTGGCATTCAAAGTGCTTCATGACCTGTACCCTCCAATTCCCCACATGTAACAAGATTTCCAATCTTGTTATTCCTTATACTCCCCCTCCTCACACCTGCCCCTGCACATACTCAGCAATCCAGTGACACTGGCCTTTTTACTATTCTTTGCACAAAACATCAATCTCCCAATTCTGAGCAATTTCATTGCTGTTCCCTATGCCTAGAATTCTTTCCTTCCTCCTCCTGACATCTTTGCCTTCCTTTAAGTCCCAGCTAAAATCCCTCTTTCTACAGAAAACCTTTTCCTATCCTCCTTAATTTTAGGGCCTTCCCTCTGTTGATTATCTCCAATTATCCTGCAATATAGCTTGTCTGTGTTTACATGTTGTCACCTTCATTCAACTCTGAGTTCTATGAGAGCAGGGATTGTCTAAGTTTTCAATTTATACCCCTAGGATTAAGTGCAGTGCTTTGTAATTAGTAAATGCTTAATACATGCTTTGTTTATTCATTTTTCAAAAGTTTTCTAATGAAACTGGTATTATAACTGCTCTTCTTGGTCCCAGAAAGCAAAGTTGGAGTCAAAAATAGAAATGTGGGGTTTTTTTAGTTATTTTAGCCTTAGCTGATTTCTAAAGAATTGAGGTACTCCAAAATAAAACATGTGGCCCTAAGAAGTAGTGGGTTTCCCTTCAAGCAGATACAAAAATGGCCACTTGTCATCAGTGTTACAGAAATAATTCCTATTAAAGTATAAATTGAACTAAACCACCCACTGAGTTCTCTTTAACTCTGACATTTTATGATTAATGTTATAGAGTCAATGCTATTGGCGAGATCAACAAAAGTAGTCTTTAATCAAAAAGAACCTTCCAACACTGAAACAACGCCTATCATAAGACAAATAGGTTGAGGTAGAACTTTTGGTGATAACTTTGATGATGACATAACCAAATAGCTGTGTTTGGATGTGGTGAACAGAAATGGGAACTTCACAAACTGAGATGAAAATGGAAACACTTTAATTTTTCAAGAAGGTACAGTCTCAAGTTAGTTGATTTATTAACTTAAGTTGCCACTTGGGGTAAAATACTATCTTAGTTCTTAGGGAACTAAGGGACTTAGTTCTTAGGGAAAAAAACTTAGAGGAAAAAAACAGTCCTCATATTCATGGAGCTTACAATCCAATGAGGGAAGACATTTCCCCATGTGAACAATAGGGCAAAACTGAAGCAGATGAACCATCAATTAATATGAAACTGAACCTTTCTTTTTGATTAAAATATCTAGGCCAAATCTAAGAAGCATTGTGGGACACATTAAAATGCAAAGGACTATACTGGTCTCTTCAGCATGTTCATTCCCATAAGTCTACGAGAGCAACATAATTTCAAATAAGCCCTCAACGAAGACTGATATATAATAGCCATTCCCAACTTTCTTCCCATTCCACAGAGCTCCAATATTCCCAATTCTCATTCTTGACAAAGAAGGACTCATCCACAGGAAATTGAGCCAATCAGGAATTTGATCTCACAGCAAAAACAAAAACTAACCTAATTAAAATAAATAAGAAGGGAAACTATATCTTGCTAAAAGGCACAATATATAATGAATTAATATCAATACTCAACATATATGTACCAAATGGCATAGCATCCAAATTTTTAAAGGAAGAGTTAATAAGTTACAAGAGGAAATAGTAAAACTATACTAGTGGGGGGGCTCAACTTTCCCATCTCAGAATTAGATAAATTTAACCATAAAATAAATAAGTAAGAAGTTAAGGAGATAAATAGAATTTTAGAAAAGTGAGACATGACAGCCTTCTGAATGGGAATTTAAAAAAAGAGTATGCCTTTTTCAAAGCTGCGCATGGAACCTGCACAAAAACTGACCATGTATTAGGGCATTAAAAATCAAATGCATCCTTTTCAGACAATAATGCAATAAAAAAAATCACTTAAATAAAGGGCCATAGAAGCACAGATCAAAAAATCAACTGGAAACTAAATCTAATCCTAAAGCATTAGTGGACCAAAAAAAATCACAGAAATAATCAATAATTTTATTAGAGAAAATAACAACAATGAGTAAACATATCAAAATTTGTAGGATTCAATCAAAGCAGTACTCACGGGAAAATTTGCATTTCTATACATGTACATCAATGAAAGACAGAAAGATCAATGAATTGAGCATGCAACTAAAAAACCAGAAAAAGAACAAATTAAAAATCCCCAATTAAACCAAGATGGAAATCTTGAAAATCAAAAGAGATGTTAATAAAATTGAAAATAAAAAACCAAATGAACTAATTAATAAAACTAGGAGCTGCTTTTGTGGGGGAAAAACAATAAAATAGATCAACTATTAGCTAATTTGATTTTTTACAAAAAGAAAAGAAGAAACTCAAAGTGCCAGTATCAAAAATTGAAAAGAATGAATATACTACTAAATACTAATGGATTTATTTTGCCAAATTATATACAGTAAAACTGACAACCTAAGTGAAATGGACAAATATTTACAGAAATGTATGCTCCCCAGGCTGACAAATAAGCAAATAAAAAACTTAGATAACATTATCTTAGAAAAAGAAATTTGAACAAGCAATCAATGTGCTCCCTAAGAAAAATCCCCTGGACCAGATGGATTTACAAGTGAATTCTACCAAACATTTAAGGAACAATTAATCCTGATACTATGAAAGCTTTTTGAAAAAAATAGGTAAAGGAATCCTATCAAATTCCTTTTATGATACAAAGATGGCTTTGATAGTTAAACTAGAGACAATAAAAACAGAGAAAGAAAACAGTAGATAATTTCCTTAATAAATTTCAATTAAATTTTTAAATAAAATTCTAGCAAGGAGATTACAGCAACATATCACAAAGATCACACACTATAACTAGATAGGATTCATACCAGGAAAGGGCTGGTTCAATGTTAGGAAAACTATCAGCATAACTGACCATATCAGTAACAAAAACAATAAAAATTGTAGGATTATATCAAGGGATACAGAAAAAGCATTTGACAAAATACAACACCTGTTCCTATCAAAAACACTAGAAAGCATAGGAATATATGGATGATAAAATAAGTAGTATCTTTCTAAAACCAAGAACAAGCATTATCTGTAATAGGGATACACTTGAAGCCTTTCTAGTAAGATAAAGGATGAAGCAAGGATGTCTATTACAAAACTTTTAATGAATATTGTATTAGAAATGCTAGCAATAGCAATAAGACAAGAAAAAGAAATCTGAGGAATAAAAATAGGCAGTGAGGAAATAAAACTATCACTCTTTGTAGATACTAAAATTGTATACTTAGAGAACTCAAGAGCATCAACTAAAAACCTAGCTGAAACAATTGACAACTTAAGAAAAATTGCAGGATATAAAATATAAAATAATAAAATAAATTACCAGCATTTCTATATACTACCAACAAAAGCCAGTAGGAAGAAACAGAAAGCAAAATTCCATTTAAAATAATTGCAAACAATATAAAATATTTGGAGTCTACCTGCCAAAACAAATCCAGAGATTATATGAACACAATTAAAAAAACAATCTAAGTGGTTAGAGAAATATTAATTGCTTATGAGTAGGTCGAGCCAATATAATAAAAATGACAATTCTGCCCAAGTTAATTTACTTATTCTGTGCCATACCAATCAAACCAATAAAGAATTACTTTATAGATCTAGAAAAAATAATAACAAAATACATCTGGAAGAAAAAAAGTTCGAGAATATCAAGGGAATCAATGAAAAAAACAATGTGAAAGAAGATGGCCTACTAGTTCCAGATTTCAAACTACGTTACAAAGAGGTAATCATCAAAACAACCTGTACTGGCTAACAATCAGAGTGGTGGAATAGTGGAATAGAGTAAGCACACAATACATAGTAGTAAATGGCCATAGTAATTTAGTATTTGATAAACCTGAAGATCCATGCTTTCGGGGTAAGAACCCAATATCTGAGAAAAATTGGCAGAAAAACTGGAAAGCAGTTGGAAGAAACTAAGCATAGATCAACATTCTGCATCATATACTAAGATAAGGTCAAAATGGATAAATGATTTAGACATAAAGGGTAATATCATAAGTAAATTGGGGGAGCAAGGAAAATGTACCTGTCAGATCCATAGATAAGGGAAAAGCTTATGACCAAACAAGAGATAGAAAGGATCACAGGAAGTAAAATGCATACTTTTGACTACATAAAATTTGAAAGGTTTCACACAAACAAGCAGCAAAAATTAGAAGGAAAGCAGGAAACTGGGGGGAAATTTTTACAGTAAGTTTCTCTTAAAAAAGGCTTCATTTCTGAAATACATAGGGAAATGAGCCAAATTTATAAAAATATCAGCTATTCCCCAGTTGATAAATACATATGAACAGGCAGTTTTCAGAAGAAGAAATCAACACTTTCCAGAGTCACATGAAAAAATGCTCTAAATCACTACTGATTAGACAAATGCAAATTAAAACAACTCTGAGAGACCACCTCACACCCATTAGATTGGTTAACATGGCAGAAAAGGAAAATGACAAATGGAAAAAACTAGGACACTAATGCACTGTTGGTAGAGTTGTGAATTAGTCCAACCACTCTGCAGAACAATTTGGATATTGACGTTCCCACACTAGATAACAATTCCCTCCTTTCCATTTTGAGCTGTTTATTTCTGCTACCTGGTAATATCCCCTGAAAAAGATGGGCTTGTCAAGCAACAAGTGTGAAGAAAAGTCCACATATTCCACTGGTATTCATAACATCACAAAAGAATGCTAGCAAGCCCCCAGTATCATGCAGTGAAGTTATGAGAGGAATCATAAAAATCACAGAATTTAAGAGGTGAAAGGGATCTTAGCAGCCATCTAGTCAACCCAAACACAAAAGGGATTTCCAACATACACAACAATTAGGCACTTAGACTCTGCTTGAACATCTCCAAAGAAGAATCTACTACCTCTGGAAGCAGCCCATTCCATTTCTGGGTAGCTCTCATTGTTGGAAGTTTTTCTTTCCAACTAATATACCTCACCCTACCAGAGTTGCAGGAGGGGGAGAGAGGGCAGGGATAAGATAAATAAAATAATTCTAAACTCTCTTCCACCTGAAAGCCCTTCAAATACCTAAAAATTGCTCTTATGTACCACCCAAGTTTCCTCTTCTAGAGGCTAAATATGTCTAGTTCCTTAAACAGATCTTCATGTAACATGAACTCAAGGACCTTCACCATCCTGGCTGCCCTCCTCTAGATATTCAATAGATGGGTTGAGAAGTATGACTGCCTATTTGTTATGACTCTTGTCCACTACCATAGTTTAGATATAGGTAAGTTGGAAAGTGTCTAGAGAAGAGCAACCAGGCTGTGATATATGTTCATTTGCTCTTTTTTTCTGCATTAACTGATTTAAACATGAATTCTTACTGACTTTAGTCATTTTTGAATTTATCAAAATCATTATGCATAGATGTTCAGTATCTGAAAAACAAAACATCCCAAATTCATATTAACATTGATAATAACGAGCTGATTTAAGCAATTTCTGTACCAGCTGAAGTAATTCAATGTCTCCATTAGGTATCTCTACTGTTATTTTCAAGCCTCCTTTTTTTTATCAGGGAACTAGAACATACCTGCTAAAATGTTGACCATATTAGTAATTTTTAAATGGTTTTCAATCTAACTGGCACAAACAGTATCAAAGTTAAGTTTTTATCTACTAAAAATGAGATAATTTCAGTAGCTGACTAAAATTTAAATGATTAAAACAAATGATCCCACACTATCATCATATCATGTCCCTTTAAAAATGAATGCATAACAATACATAGTTAATAATTCAATTTTAGCATAATTTCTTCATGTTAGAATACTATATGGAAATAAATATGTATTTATATATTTTATGCATCATCTACTTCTGACTCAACAAAATGGTAATAATTTTTAAATGAAATCTTACGTACCATCAAGTTAAAAGGCAAAAAATTATTTTTTAAAAAACATTAATTTTTTTCCAAATTTGTATCTAAAATTATATTGAAGATACAAACCCTAAAAAGTGCTTCTTAGTCACATCATACATAATTGTTCCTTAATTGCCTACTCAATATACACTATTTTTCATTTGTGTCTGACATCCTCCCAATTTAAAACTAAATAGGAGAATTGTTATTGTTAGTAATCATTAGAAGTAGTAACCATAAAAACTAACATAAAAATTAATTTTTTCCCAACCTGGTCTCCAAAGTCCTCTGGGAACTTCCATAATACCATCGGTTCTGTAAATAATTGACAAGTAACATTAATTAGAGACAAAGAATAGGATATTACTTTCAAACTACATTAATAATAAAACAGTTGTCCTAGACTCAGAATCTTAATTGTATCAAAGTTAGCAAATATTTATGTAAATATGTACCTAAGCAAATATAATTTCTTCACATCT
The DNA here is from genome assembly GCF_003287225.1 of Phascolarctos cinereus. Classification (NCBI taxonomy): domain Eukaryota; kingdom Metazoa; phylum Chordata; class Mammalia; order Diprotodontia; family Phascolarctidae; genus Phascolarctos; species Phascolarctos cinereus. The sequence continues at coordinate 386,307,745 of NW_027555958.1, read as the reverse complement.
CTGAAAGTATAATTCTACATTATTTCAATTCTCTCATCTTCCTAATATTTACTTATCAAATTAAATGTTTTAACTAAAGGTTTCAATTGACTCTTGAACATTAAAACAAAAAAATACTTTAAGTAAAATTCAAATTTTGGCCAAATCTATTACTTCACTTATCAGATGATAACAATGATAAAATGATAATGGGGTAGAAAAATATAAATTGAAATTTTAAAATATGATGCATACTGGGGAGAAAATGATATTTTAGCGCTGCTTACACTTCAAATATTTATCTTGATATACGAATTTACTTACCTCAATTCTGAAAGGAGACTAGACGTGAAACAAGCCTGAGTAAATTTAGTATTTTTCAGTGATCAGTTCAAAGATACTAAATTATATTTCAGCTTAAAATAGCAATATTATAGTAGGATGTAACTATGGCTTGATATACATTAAAAGTTAACTCATACAATTTTATGTTTGCCCTTCCACAAAGAATTCTGTAAAGTAACTGCCACAAATGAACTAACAAGTTAATTCACCCTTGCTCCTTATTTAGGTCTTTATATTTGTAAGTCTTTAAAATATGATGATTCCACTGATATAATAGAAAGATAAAGTCCTAAATTTTTATACAGTATTGACAAATTTCTCTGGTTATTTACCTTCAATTTTTATCCTTCTAAAACAAAAAGCAAAGAACTTCAAGTATACTTCAACAGGGATCTAACAAAGGTTAATGAGTTACTTATGAAATGCCTTCAAAACTCTAAGATATAACCAACAGTTACATGAAGAATCACTGATGGATTACAGATAGAAATTTAGTACCATTCATAGCAAAAGAATAAAGAATAAAAAGAAATATAATTCTATCCCCTATTTTTTCAAACATAACATTCTCTTTTTTTCATACTCTACAAACTGAATTGTAAAATGTTTTAATTTGTCGTTGGTTTGTCCTATCAATAAATACATAGAAGATTTTTTACATAAGAGAAGAGCTAGCCCCAAATGATCTCTTTTATTAGATATGATATTCAAAAATTTTTATTTCAAATATGTTCAGCACCAAAAGAAAAAAATCCCTTGAATTTGATCTTTTTTTCCTCATCTTAAGAAGTCATATAATGAAAATTCTTATCAGTAATTAATAACCTAAAATGTCTTAAGAACAATTAAAGCCAATTTTCCAAAGAATATGATAGCCAAGTTGTATTCCCCTGCCTTATTTCTTATTAATTTGGCATAATTAAATTTTAAAATATATTTCTTCTTTTTGAAACAGAATAATTTCTTACATCAGTATATGTGACTTCTTTCTATATTACTAAAGAATGAGCTGACTGTCCAGAATGCAATGTCTTTTAGGAAATTATTTTATTTTCCTTAGGTCTAAAATAGGTCAGTCTGAGATTAAATATAATTTTTACAAAATGAGAGCTATTAAAATTAATGTTTCCAAAATTAAAAGTTATGTAACTCTATGTGAAATATTAAACATTACCCTGAGAAACAAAAAAAAAAGACATTCTAAATAAATCAGCAATTCACTACAAAAAAGCTTATCACTTATCTCTATTATATGAATGACATGAATAAATTTTCTCCAAACTGAATCTTTAAAATACCCCTTTGGTCCTTCCTGAAATTCACATTTTACACTATTCTTCATTTCAAATTTCTTCAACTTAAAATTCCTTAAAACTACTTTAAAGATATTACATGCCCCTTCTGAATTTGTGATTTATGTGTTTAAATTCCAACTTTTTGCCTCTTTTAAACAGAACTGGACTTGAAATGTAGGACTGTCTCAATGTATCTCTTGCAATCTCTATTTTTTATACTTCCTATTCCTAAAAAGTCATATGAATATAAATGCAAAAAATCTGTTAGAAATATAATATAGTAGAATACATATTTCTCTCCTTTCTTATTAAAATAAACCTTTCTTTCTTTATCCACCCAAACAAACATTATGACACAATCATCTGGGTTCATAATTTTAAACAGATTATGTTTGTTAGAGCCTCTGGGGTTAGATTCAGATAGCATCTGACATCTTTGTGGCAACTTCTCACAAATACTGCAGAGGAAGAAACAAAAGGGTACTAAATCCAAAAAAGAGAGAATAATCCGATTCTGCAACTTTATGCACTTTATTGAGATTTACAAAGACTGAATTTTTTTCCCCCTGAGGATTACTTTCCAGACACTCCATCTGATCTCCCAATGTTAGGTCAATTTTATGCTGATTTTATGGGTGAAAGGATGAGAATTGCTGGAAGAAATAGCTATTGCCAGTGATGACTGGTGTATACAAGATTTCTTGAATATCCTGTGTCTAACAGTACTTCAAGTACATATATGGCATTATCTTCATTATTTTTTAAAAAATCCCAATGGTCGTATGAAAACCAAACTAAAAATATGAAAACAAGAAGTATAAATTTGGATTTTTAAGGAAAAAATTAATTGTGTTATTTATAACTAAAATGATAACTATTGAGGAAAACATTCAAATTTATGTTTCTGCATCAAACATGCATTTTGAACTCAACAATGCTTTTAAAATATTCATTAAAGTAAAAATATACAAGTTGATACAAAGATATATCAGACATTATCAGAATTTACATCAAAAATCAGTAAGAAAACATAGTTTTATTCATGGACTCAGACCACTTTCATAATTTGGAACAGGGTAAGAGGGAAAACATATTTCAATAAAGGAAATAGGACATATTACACTAGATAATTTTCTAATAAATATTATTCTCTTATATCTTAAATTTCTAAAAGATATTCTAAAGTATTTTCTTGTAATGACCTATAGATAGGAATGGAGAAGGGTTAGATAAGAGAATTTCTAAGATTCCTTTCAACTTTGAGATTCTGTGATTCTATTTTTTCCATAACAAACAGTTCATTAATATTCCTCAAACAAATACAAAAGCAACAATGAGCTTAAAATATTTCAGTGACTTAATACTATAATAAGGCCTCAAGAAAAGGGTTTATTTGCAGAAAGAATAAGAATTACTTAATTTTGGAGAATCTATGACTAAATGGAATGTACATTTTTTTCAAGCATGTTACAATTATAACAATGGCTGGAAAATACAGTTTGGAAAAGATGGAATTCACTGGGAAAAAAATGATCCCACAAGATAACTATTATTTCTACATGTCTATATGACATTTCTGAATTCAAGATGTGTGTATGTATGCACACATATATGTATATGCACATACATATATGTATATGCACAATGTTAAATGTCCCTATAACATATATATAATTAAATGTATATCTACATATGTATGTGTGTGTGTATAACAAAATCACAGAATTTAGAAAATAGAAAGAACCTTAAAGATCCAACTCAACATCTTCATTTTACATAAGACAAGACTGAAGCTCAGAAAAATCACCTCATTAGCACAAGTTAACAGAGTAATAAGAGATCTAATTTGATTACCTTATTTTATGGTTCAGCAAGATTAGGGTTTGTGCCCTACTCAGACATTAAGAGGTTAAATGACTTGTCCAAAGTCACACAGGTAATAAGGGAAAACCAAAAGAGTGCCCAATATGACTCTGATGATTTATTCTATATAAGGAGGATAAAAAGGACCACTGTCTCCTCTTTTTCAGACTGAAAAGAATCTGCTACATCAACAAAATGCAACCGATACAATATACCTAAGTTTCAACAAGGTATTTAAACTTCAAGTGGCTCCCCAAATACCCTGGAAGAAGAGATTAAGAAATGTGAATGAGATCACAATTAAGAACTTGTTAGTAAGTTTGGGCTAGGTGGATAACCAGCACAAAGGAATACAAATTAATAGATAAGAGTCCATGGAGATAGCTCAGTCCTTGACTTGGTCTTGCTAGATATTTTTATTAATGATTTATATGAAAGCATAGATGGCAGGCTAATCAAATTTGCCAATGACAGGAAGATAGCTAGCATCCTGAATATCAGAGTGAGCTTCCATAAAATATTAGGAGGCTGTAACAACAAGCCACATCTAATAAAATGAAATTTAATAGGCATCAATACAAAGTCCTGAACTTGGCTTCAGAAAGTTAATTGAAGACCATAGAAGTGATGTCACCATAAAAAAGTCTAATGAAAGGAACTCTAGGTTTTTGGCAGATGGAAATCTCCATACAAATTAATAGTGTGATCTAGAAGCCAAAAAGCTAAAGAGACAACAGAAGTAGTTTCTCTGGAAAGGAGGTAGTAGTTCCACTGTACTTGTGTTCTGATCATATCCCATCTGGAATATGGTGTTTCAGTTCTAGGAACGATATTTTACAAAGTCACTAATAAATAGGAAGATAGTGTCTTCAAATTTGTGAAGCAATGTCACATAGAATGATTAAACTTGATTTTCTTGGACCCTCCAGGATCAATGGATAGAAGTTATGGAGGCAGATTTCCATTCTATATTGAATATAAAGATGATATATTTGCAATGATTAATTAAAACTGTCCAAAAACAGAATGGGCTAACTCTGGAGGTAGCAAATTCCCCATCATTAGTACAAAATAAATTCTTATTTAGGTGTAAGTTGAACTAGAGGGCATGTTAAGTTTCTTCCAACTCAATGGCTGCAGTTGTATGAATTCTTAAGTATTGGATAAGGCTGCAGCTGGTCCTATGAGTTTCCCTTCCTCAGATAAGTGTGTAGGTACTATATAGAGAAAGACATTTTGAAAAGAACCTGTGATGGGTCAAAAGAAAAAATAGAATGAATGGGGGGGGCAGGATAGGATTAAGGAAACTAGAGTTAGTTTTTCACAACATGTCTACTATGGAAGTGTTTTGCATAATGCACATGTATAGCCCATATTGAGTTGCTTGCCTTTTCAATGAGGGTGAGTGGGGAGGGAGGAAGGGAGAAAATTTGGAAACCAAAGTTTTAAAAACAAATGTTTAAAAAAATGTTTTCACATGCAACTGGGAAATAAGAAATACAGGAAATGGGGTACAGAAGCCTATCCTGCCCTACAGGAAAATAGAAGGGGAAGGGAATAAGAGAAATGGGAGGAGAGATAGAAGAGAGGGCAGATTAGGGGAAGGGGTACTCAGAATGCATGTCATCTTGGGGTAAGGGGAGGGATGAGATGGGGAGAAAATTTGGAACTCAAAATTTTGTGGAAGTAAATGTTTAAAACTAAAAATAAATAAATTTATATTTAAAAAAAGAACCTGTGATGTATGGAAATGACCCACAGTGGGCCTCTGAACTAAGTTCCTTCCTTCAATCTGATGTGTGTGTATCCTTTTTTTTTTGGGGAGGGAAGAAAGGGGACAACTGCATCTTATTATCCTAACTTCTCCATAGAAATTTTAGCACATGACTTTCTTATTCAAAAAGTTGGAATTGGGATAAGACAATGAAAAAATATTTTAAAACCAGTGGTAATAATTAATGCCATCACTTTCCATACTTCTTCCAAAAGAGATCAGTTTCTTCCCAGAAAAATGTGAAGATTCCCCAGATAGATCACATCTAGCTAGGAGTGGAGATACTGCTTTTTTTCTTAATTGCTTATTCTTGATAGAACCAGAGCTTCAAGGGGTGAATCCCCTTCATCCCCTTCATGAATAATCCATTCCTTAGGGAAGACCTTCAATTTTGTTTTTTACATAATGGTTTAAATTATTTATAGTATTTCACTGAAATGACATACAATCCCTTTTTTCCCCTTAATATGGATATATACTTATAGAATGTTACAACAGAATGGTACCTAATTACAGGTCATTTAATTCAATCCCTTTATTTGCATCAGAGAGTATGAAATGAATTGTAGTTCAAGGTCATACATCTTGCTAGTGGCAGAGCAATGACTGGAAATCAGATTTCCTAATTCTTATTCTAATGCTCCTTCCTTTATGCATTACTTAAGTAAATTTCATATGAGTGTTGCAGTAATAAACACACATTCACTAAAATGCTGGCATTAAATACTGTCCTTTTTAGTCATAAGAACTAAGTTAAAGTCCCACCTTCAATACTAGTTGTATAACACTGGACAAATCTGAACAGAAATCAGAGTACAATCCTAAGTATAAACTCTCTTTCTACCTATGTCTGGAAGCAACCAAAAGAGAAAATCCTGGGAAGATAAATGAGGTAGGGCAATGGAAAGGCACATGGTGGGTGAAAATAGAGTATGAAATATTTTCAAAAATGACATGTATAGGGAAAAAGATAAAAAAAAAGACATCAAACACATATACAACCAGGGGAGGAGGTTAATCAGTCATGTGGCTAAAGAAAAATCGTATAGGCAGCCCAAGAGTTGCAATTTTATCCATGAAACAATCAAAGATTTAGAGAACATTCTTCAAAGAATTGGGTAGATCTCTATTTAAGATTTATTGGACATTGTCAAGAACTTCACACAATGAAAGGCATGGATACATTGTGATGTGTAGCTGGATAGAGTAATCAAACTGATTATCAGTTTGTTATCAGTTACCTGAATTTTAATATACTTTTCTAGTCTAATAGGTTTTGTAGTTGCTTCTTAAAGAACAAAGTAACAGTGGCTTATTTCTCAGAAGCCAAGGAAAATACACATCATACAGATTTTATTAATATAATGCTAATATCAAGGAGACATTTTAACACCTATCAGGTTTAAAACACTTTGTTGATATTTTTAAAAGGTTAAGATATAGGCAATTGATCTTCTGCTTATTTCTTCCAGTCTGATTCTTTGACCCAAGAAGTAAATAGTAAAAAATAATAATAAAGTAATATAAACAAAAAAATAACTATTTTCACTACAATCCATATGTTTAAAAAAAAAGTATAGCTGAAACTTTCCTGTCTACAGACCATTATAGTGGAGTAAAAAATTCAGGCAAATCTCTCTGATCAAGTCACCTTAAGAAATGCCCATCCTATCCCTTAAAAAAATTGGAAAAGTAGTAAAAAATAAGAGAATGAAACTGTTTTTGATGAGATAAGGGATTTTGTTTAATTACTAATTTACATTAAAAATTTTAAAGATTATGTCTACTACAATACTAACAACAAAAAAAAAACCACAGGGAAATGAAATTTTAAGGCATGTATGTATATATATGCATATGTATATATATATTATATATATGCACACACACAAATATGGATATATGGATATAAAACTTTCTCAAGCGTTTTTTATGTGTAACAGAAAGCATGCATGCACGCGCGAGCACACACGCACACACACACACACACACACACACACACACAATTTGTATTCCACGTCCAAGGAAAACAGGTGTGTTCCTATACCTTCTCATTTCAATTATTTATATATGGTAAAATGTTTTTTTCCCAAACTTAAAGAAGTAAAGCTTTAATGAACAATAGGTTTAAATTCAAAGAATGGAAGAGCCACCTCTGATACAAGTATACTCACTTTAAAATAAAGTATCAAAAAAGTGATTCATTTTGTACAGAAAGAATTATTTAGGACCAATTCAGCTACTTCATTTTAGAGGTGAAGAAAATGATAAGAGATAAGTAAAACAACAAGATGAAGTCAACTAGGTGGCGCAATAGATAGTGTACAGAGACTGGTATCAGGAAGACATCTTCCAGAGTCCAAATTTGGCCTCAGACATTTATAGCTGTGTGACCCTGGACAAGTCACTTAACCCCATTTGTCTCAGTTTTCTCATCTGTAAAATGAGCTGGGAAAAAAAATAGCAAACCACTCCAAGAATCTTTGCTAAGAAAACCACAAATGGGGTCACAAAAAATTGGACACAACTGAAAAAAGGCCTATAATTCTCACTGCCAATCAATCTGCTTTCTAGTCAACCTCAATACATCTTATATCACAGCATAATACAAAATAAAGTTCTCTCAAAGCAGTGTCATGCAACGAAATGAGTTTTCCATTAGGAGTCAAAGGACTGGATTCAAGTTTTAATTCTATAATTTACCATCTGTGTAACTTCTCAGCTTCAGTTTCCTTACCTTTAAAATTAACAAGACCAGATCAAAGGTTCTTAACCTTTTTTTTTTCATCATGAATCCCTCTGGCATTCTAATACACTCTATGGGCCCCTTCTTAGAATAATGTTTCATTTTTTAAAATTCTTAATTGAAGGAAATGTTAAATTTCAGATAGAGGTTAGTCAAACTAAAAATGTAATTTTTTTTTCCATTCAAGTTCACACACTCCCTGAAGTCTACCTATGTACCATAAGTTAAGAATCCCTGGAATAGATGGAGTCTGAGGTGACTTCCAGCTCTAAATCTATAACACTACTTTATTCATCTCTAAATTTGTAGCATCTCAGTACAATGTTACTGAATGATAGTTTCAATTTATTTCAAACTTTAATCATTTCGCCAAAATTGTTTTCTTCTGTAAAATCATGCAAATATACATATAGAAAATTATTAATTTAGGAGGGAATTTTTTAACATCTATAGTGAAATGCTGAGAATCTCTCATCAAGTAGATTAATATACATAAATGCAAAAGTAAAGAAAATTATTTTAATTACAATTAAGAGCAAGGTAAAAGTTATCTGGAGATATGGAAAAGAGATATTCTTTTACTTAATTTTTTGACAACTTTACTCAGGCAAATCTTTAGGAAAACAGAAACACAACACAAATAATTCTAGTTTTTTTTAGCCAATTGCAAAAATGATAATAACTTTCTACATATTATATATATATGTGTGTGTGTGTGTACGTATCTGTGTATGTGTACATGTGTATATTATATATATATATATATATATTTAAATATGTATATAAATACATATGCCCCCAAAAAGTCAAAGGAAAGTTTCTCAGCCTATAATTTTGTGTCCCTAAAATTTTATACATGCACACACATATAAATATATCTATATCTATATATATATGAGATGATCTCATTACATTTTCACTATTATGAGGGGCTTAAATAACAATTCATCACTTACTATTAAATTACGGCTGTTATTTCTGAAACTTAAGTCACAACCTGATAAGGAATTTAATGGAGAATTCTAGCTTTTCTTACTTCTTTTCCATCAACAACTAAACTGTTAAAACCAGGTCCACATGACCAAATAGTTAAGTTTTTGCTTATATCTTTGTAGTTTCTAGCTAAGGTACATGATAAAAACAGCTTCAAAGAACCTTTTAAAAATAAGTAGTAGGGTTTCTATAGCTGTTTTCTTCTACATCTTTTCCCATTAAAAAAAAGACCTATTACAATAAAGAGGAAAAAACCTCATCAATCACCTGATGGAGTAATTCAAAACTTAACCAAACAAGGCTAATGGGTGAGAATTGAATTGAAAACACCTTGACAAAGAAAGCAATTTCTTTTCTTCGCACTCTTCTGAAGCTGTGGGTGATCATGGTAATCGAACCATCAACAGTGAGGGGCCATCTGTCCCAAGGGTCTTCCATGGAAGTTTAAAAAAAAAACACAGAGTGAAGGAGGAGGAAAGAAAAAAATGCTGTACCACAGATGTTCAATCTTGATTGAGCTATGACAGAGAGCTTACAACTGAGAATCTATGTTTTGACATTTTTCAGATAGCAATCTTTGAAAGTCAACACAAAAGTTATGATAAGCACAGGAAAAGAAAATAGGTTAATAGGTTGTAAGTAGGAAGATAGCTATTTTTTTTTCTGCAACCACTGATATTCCTTTTAGTCAGCTGGTATCTTCAACATATTCTAGATTCAATTAGAGTTCAAATAAAAGATATGGAGGAAAACAAAGCTATACTGGAATTAGCTCTAAGTATTAAGACCGGCACAATTTACTTTTTTCCTTTTCATGCACCACCAGTTATTTTCTATTTATCCCAATTATCAGTATATTATCTCATCAAAAGAAATTATCTAGTTTTTGTGAACACTTCTGAGTAACATTAACTCCATGAACAAAAACAATTACAAGAAACACAAGTAACAAAACAACATAAAAGGTATAAAATATTAAATTTGCTTAATTTCCCAGAATACTTGTTTGATTACTGAACTTTTTAATGGAAATTTTAACAATAAAAATATCTTCTCATCAATTTAAACTTACCAAATTTACAGGGTTTAATATCAAGTTAGCTTCAAAGAATAACCACAATAATGGCTATGGACATTTTAAAGTTAAAATTCACAGAGAACAATAAAAACAGAACAAAACAAAAACAGAAAAAAATAACAAAAATCTTACTTAAAAATCTTTATGGTACAATAAAATATATATAACTAAACATAATACCCACTGACAAAATAATACTAGCATACCAAAGTAAAATTTCAAAGAAACTAATTCAGAGGTAGCTGAATGAATTAAATGCTAGCTATTATATTTAATACATTAGATTCCAGAAATAGGGATTATAATGTGCACTTAAATTTATGGGAAGAGACTATTCAACAATTACGTAATAGATCAGGAGCAAAGAAAATGTTTTCAAGAGTAAGAATCTTATAAAATTATAAATTCTTTCATATCTTCTTTTACCATACAGAATTCTATGAAATATCTTATTGCACATAGCAATAATTTTACAGAGTTCATACACATACTGCATAACCCTTTTATAATCTTTTCTTAGGAGGACAACACTATTATTTGCTTTATAGATTAGAATATTATGTTGGATTTTTAAAGCATATAGGTTTTTACCCCTAAAAGAACATAATGTAGAAAATCTAAGAAATAATAAGCTATGGCATAATGAGAATATACAGTATGTGTATATAATCCAGAACTAAAATTGATATTAAGCAGCTATAAACTATTAACAGCAACAGCAGGTGAGAACAGAAATGGCACAGAGATGAAAAGCTCTTTAAAGAATGCAGACCAGAGAGAGGAAAGTGAAATGGGAAAAAGTAAGAAAAAAATAATAATCTGCACCTCAATGCTGGGCAGGGCAGGTCTAGGAATAAAACCGTGATTGAAAGTGAAATGGAAGAGATCGGCAAAAAAAATATTTATAATGGCAATTTCTCACACTAAATCACAGAGAAAGTCTAAACTTTCCAAATGCCAATTTGGCTTTACTGATTCTTAAACATTAGCCAACAGCTAATGACTAATAGATCTACATGACTATTTACATATATGTGTGTGAATGAACACCCACGCATTAAGAGTTGGCCTAGTACAGAGGCAGCAGGTGGCACATTGGATAGTGTTGGGCCTAGTGTCCCTGTGTTCAAATTTGGCCTCAGACACTTACTAGCTGGTTGCTCCTGGGCAAGTCACAATCTTTGTCTAACTCTTTTCTCATCTTTAAAATGGGGATAATAATAGCACCTATTTTTAGGGTTTTGCTTTACATTCTCCTTATCCTTCTCGAGTCTACTTCTTTAGGTTTCCCTTACCAATCCTTCACATTCCTTTATCCACCTCATTTGTCCTTCATCCTGCTTCCCTTACTCCCCAGAAGTAGAATCTGGACCTGATGATTGTTCTTCAAAGTTTCTTCAATTTGTCCCAAATTTTGCTCCCAGGATTGTTTTGGGGATGAAATAAGATAATAATTGTAAAGCACCTGGTATAGTGCTTGGCACATAGTAAAAGTAGCTATTGTTATTATAATGGGGAAAATACTGGACTTGGATTTAGAAGACCTAAATTCAAATCCCATCTTTTCCCTTAATTCACTATGACTTTTGAAAATTCCCTTAAACTGTCCAGGTCTCAGCTTCACCTATAAAATAACAAGTTAGACTAGGTATATTCTAAGCTTCCTTCTAGCTCTAAATCTAGCATGCATAATGTTTTTATTTAGACCTATTATTTCACCAGTGTGGGGAGTTCTCTATATATAAACAGGTCCCAATAGTGCAACTAGAAACTCACCTGTAACTTAGTCTTCCAAGGGTTGCCCCCAAAAAAAAATTAAGTGATTTACCCATTATCATACAGCTAGTATGTGTCAGAGCCGGCTCTTTTTTTCTTTTTTTAAATTTTATTAATTTATTTTGATTTATCAGAGTCAGTTCATGAACCTAGATCTTCTTAACACCAGGGCTACTAAGCCAGTTGGTAACTCAAGTATGTGTTATATAAATTTAGGTACATATCAGTCATAAGAATTAAAATAATACTATATATCTAAATATTATAAATTATAATTATAAATTAGTTTGCCCAGTGTTGAAATAGGATTATTTATAATTTAAATAGCTTTAGAACCAAAATGCCAGCATCAATTTCAACTGAAACATTTCTTGATACTTTTGCCTTACTGCACTAAATAATTAAATCTCATCTGCCTTGTAAAAATACACCCTTCTCTCTTTAAGAACACTTTATATTTTTCTGAAGGTTTTTGTTTAGATGTCCACTTCAAAGGCATAAAAAATTCTAGAATGCACTGATTCATTCCTGTGAGAATGTATTAAACAGCTAGTTCCATGGAAGAAAGTTGCCAGAGAAGAGACAAGGGAAGAAAATTTTAAGCCAAATAAAAAAGAAAAGAAAAACATGGAAGTGACTTTTAAAAAAATTAGACTAGTGATGTAGATCAGAAGTTGAATTTGGACAGGATATATTTAGCAAAATTTGGGACAAATTGAAGAAAATTTGATGAACAATCTCCAGGTCCAGATTCTACTTCTGAGGAATAAGGGAAGCAGGGTGGAGGACAAATAAGGTGGACATAAAGGGATATGGAGGATTGATAAAGAAAACCTAAAGAGGTAGACTCAAGAAGTATAAGGAGAAGTAAGTGGCAATACAAGGTAGGAAGTGATAAAGTAAGTTAAGCAAATTGATAGAGTGGATGGGTAAGTGAGGCAAATTGGTGAAACAAGTAGTAAACTGGTCCAAGACTGAAGGGGAGGTGAGTATAGCTATCACTATCAAGTTGTTGGGGGGGAGGGGAGAAAAAGGTAATTTAGTCAAGTTGTTAAAATATGATAATTAGTTGTAAAAAGTTTTAACCAGATATTTTAGGTTCGGGTATAACCATTGCTGGGAGATGCCCAAAAATGAAATTCTAAAGACACAGAATGGAAAACAATTCCAATTAAGAGGGGAAAATATAATTTATCTTAAGAGACTGATATAAATGCACAGGTAACTCACCACCCAACCTGGTGAATTTCGGAAGGTGGTACAATACAATAAAAAGAATGTGAGGACAGCTGAAGTACACAGAATGAGCTAAGGCTGAGTAGGAAAGTTTAAAACAGCAAAAAAAATGCCTTATTAGTTATATTGGAGAGGAAAGTACAAAAAAAGGGATAGGATCTCTGTTTGAGGTAGATGGGACAATGATAACTGACAGAAGAGATAATGCATTGCTACTCAAGTCTTATTTTGTTTCTGTATTTTCTGCAAAGAGTGATCTTTACTAGGGAAACAACAGAATATTTACAAGTAGCCTCAATAAATAAGGATGGAAACCTCATGGAGAAATGGAAATTGTGCATTGACTTGCATCTAGAGGGCAATCTTTATGTTTCTGCCATAGCCAACTTAGCAAGTAAAAGCTGATCTCCTTCAGAGAGGAGAAGGTAAAAGATTCAAACAATACCCATCAACATTCTCAGTTATCAGGAAGAATGAAGGGCTCTCTAAAGAAAACAGACAGAAGGAAGGCATCAACGAGAAAAGTGGAAATTTTAGTTAGAAGAGAGACTAGCACAGAAGCACAAAGAAAGGAAAAGAAAAGGATAGCTGTACTATTAGAGCTTAAAAATAAATTTAAAGTTCTGCCTGAACAGAAAATAGATGGATTCTCTGAGAAGAAAGAAGCTTCTTGTCTTCCCAAGTATATTAATAATAGATCCAGATAAGCTATCAGGTTACAGAGATCATCCACTACAGAGGAAGAAAGGAGCAACAATTTGTTGTTCAGTCCCTTTTCAGTTGTGTGCAATTCTCCAAGACTCCATTTGGGGTTGTCTTGACAAGATGAAGCAGTTTGCCATTTCCTTCTCCAGCTCATTTTTCAGATGAGGACACTGAGGCAAACAGGGTTAAGTGACTTTGCTCAGGATCTCATAGCTAGCAAGTGAATTGAGGCCCAGAAAATTTTTCCTGACTCTAGGTCCAGAACTCTATATACTGCACCACCTAGCAGCCCAGAACAATAATAGTAGGTGGTAAATCCCTGCTCAACGGTACAATAGCTATCTGTCAATCTGATGTCTTCCTAGAGTTTGTACCCAAGATATAACAAAAGACATCCCATAATTTATCTAAATGTATTACAACTATCCACTATGGGTGAGTTAAAAGCCAAGTGTTTTGCAAATCTAAATCAAAGGGGATTTCAACTAAAAGGGTTGGGGAAGTGAAAAGACTGCCCCTTTACACTCCCAAAGTTAGATACCACACCCTCAAAGAAGGAAGAATAATAGCTGAGAGAGGAAACCAAACCCAAGAAAATAACCAAACTCACTTTTCTAGTAAAGTAGTAAAACCTTTGGGGCAGTTAGGTGGCACAGTGTATAGAGCACCAACCCTGGAGTCAGGAGGACCTGAATTCAAAACTGGTCTCAGACCAGACAATTGACACTTACTAGCTGTGTGATCCTGGGCAAGTCACTTAACCTCAACTGCCTCACAAAAAAAAAGGTAGTAAAACCAGACTTTATACACAAATTCCCAAAGTATAGGCAACCAATAATAACAGGTCCTAACACAAGGGATGGAGAGTATTTGAGTGATAATCAAAAGGGGGAGAAAGATTCCGTCATTGGAATATTGCTATACAACATCTCAAGAGAAAGAAGAAATAGATGTGTTTAGGAAACAGATCATAAACCTGGCACAGAAGCATAATTTGGTAGTAAAATGTAATTTCAATTTTCCAGACATCTGCTGGATCTCTCTATTTTGGGTGTGATTCTAACAGATAAAGAAGCTGAGGCCTAGAGAAGTAACTTGCCCAAGCACAGACAACGAACAAGGAACAGAGTCAGAATGTAAATCAGGGTCCTCTGACTCTAATATTGCCTTTCTGCATACTATGCTTTTATGTATGTATGTTCTGTGTATCATCTTCATAGTTACTCTCTGTGTAGAGATAGAAAAGGAAAGAGCTTAACTTGATTCACCAAATATTCATTAAGCACATAAAAAGAAAATATCGTGCTAAGTGACAGACACACAAAGATGGAAAATAACATAGGCCCTGCCTTCAAAAACAGAGGCATTTTTGCATTTGTTGTTGGACATATAGAGCATTTAATAAATTGCTGAAATTAATTCTACAAGGAAGGATAAACATAAGCACAAGTAAAATGTGTCTAAAAAGTCTTAGTCCATTTTTAATAGTTTTATTAGATTAAAACTACACTAAGAGTTGTAACAACCTATATAATAAAAAAATGAAATAAGGCATCTGGGAGAGGAAGATAAGGCATAAAGAGCAAGAGCAAAACTTGAAGGGAGTAGAAATATTCAACTGGGGGACATAGGACAGGGTGGTTAGGTGGAAGCTTCTGGCAATGATGAAATACCACCTACGAAGCTAAGACTTCTGAAAGACAAGGAGAATATACATTCCAGACCTGGGGAACAGCCTGCTCATCTATTTGCTAATGACAAAAAGATTGACCCCATATAAACCAAAATGTTTATAGCATCACTTTTTGTAATAGCAAAGAACTAGAAAGATTAGGAAAAGACTAAACAAATCGTATCACATGAGTGCAAAATAGTTTACTGTGCTGTAAGAAATAGTGAATATGATGATGAATATAGGATCATTGATAGACATATTAATTGATGCAAAGTGAAGTAAACAAAACCAGGAAAACAATCCACATAATGTCTACTACAAAGTAAAAGTTAAGAGCAATGATAACAACAAAATGAATGAATGTTATTTAATTATAATGACCAACCTTGGCACCAAAGAAATAAGAAAACATCCATCCCACTTCCTTCCAGAGATGGAGGGTTATGAATGTGGAACACTGCATACAAAATTAGAGATTTTCAATATGTTGGTTAATTCTGCTGACATTTTTCCTTCCTTTTTTTATTCTTTATTATAAAGGATGGCTCTCTGGGAGCAGGTGGGAAGAATTCAGTGGAAAATGTAAATGCTATAAAAATAAGATATTAAGAAATTTATTTTAAAAAAGAGTAAGGAAAATTCTGTCGTAAAGAATTTAAAACATTCATCATATTATGAATTTCACACATACAAACTACAATTCTTTTCCCTGCCTACAACCATCACCATTAGAGGCCACGTCAGTCACTGAAGTCATTAACATTAGAGCCACTGCATCCATAATCATGCCACTGCTAGAGCCCCTAAGCCTGCCACCAATTACTGCAAAAGTAATTACCTATTACAGAGCACCTATCCCCACTAGAATTCCCACTGCCATTGGTTCCACATCTACTACTAACAAAGCTCTACCCACACTGAAACCATTGGACCCATCATTACAGAGATTTCTACTGTTGGAGCTGGAGAAGTTCCCTCCCCCATCTCTACCTCCAATTGCCAGAACATGAGATGAGAGGGTTAGATTTTCCTCTTTCAAATCCTCTAATCCTCTCTCCATAGGAGCCTGCTAACACCTGCCCCTGTATGGATGCCAGGGCAGAGAAAGATGTTGTTCCCATAATTCCAATGTTACTACATTCAGGAAGACTGAACAATTGATTTGTGAAAAAGGAAGGCAACAGATGTTACCAATAATTCTAATGAGAGCATTAAACTCCCTTCCTATTCTATGGCTTCTTATAACCAGCCTATAAAAGCTGGACTAATCCAGGTTTCTTGGCTAGTGGTTCTAAATTGGCCCTCATGCTGCCACACTGTGTTTTAGGAGGGGAAGCAAAAGATCCAGAGAAGACCTGTGTGTGGCAGAATAGACTCAAGTTTGTTTGCATTTCTCTGTGCTTTGTGTGTCTCTGTGGAAAGCTTTCTACAACATGCTCAATGTTTTAAAGCAAGATGTGCACCAAAGGGCTTTGGAAATGATGAGGCTGCATCACACAAAGCCATCATATGCTGTGTCCCAGAAAATGTCTTCTGCATTCTTCCCAGGTCTCCAGTACATGCCTATTCCAAAGGTCACAAGACAGTGACAACACTGGAATATAATAGAAACAGTTCTTCTTTGCCCTCTAACCCTAAAAAGCCTGATAAAGGCCATGCATGAGATAGGTGAACACCTGAAAGGACTGGAGGGGTTGGTTGACTAACTTGTGGTACATGGAGCAAGAATATTTCCTAAGATTACTATGGTGGTTCCACCAGTGCCCCTTTTGTAGTAGCACTGCTGTAGCTTGAAGTAGTTATTATTCCTCCATTTGTGTTCAAGGCAGCAGACACTAGCCTTCCAGAGCCAGTGTAAACTAGTATTTAAGAGCAAGGGAAACCCTCATTTAGGGAAAATCATGGGAAGGGTGGGTCTAGATTGGGCAGCTTCTCCAATGGTACAAGGGAGGCATCTGCTGGATAATCATCAGTATTCAAAAGAGGATTCACTGCTCTTTTGAAGCAACTATTGGGCCTATTTCCTCATATAAAAAGTGAGGGAGTTGGACTGGTTGAACTCTAAGGTCCCTTCCATATCTCATTCTATTACCCTAGATCCCAGAGAAAAGAAGAAGCTGGCAGTCACCCTCTGACTGTAACTGAGGCAGGGAGATGCATCATTAGTAGCTTATACTAATAAATTCTGCCAAGTAGGAACCATTTTAGATTACAAGGTGGTGATACTGAATAAAGTATTCAATGCAGGTCTTCAAAATGTGGCCTCCTGTTTTTCCATAATTTTTACACATTAATCCACCACCATCACCACCACCACCATAACCTCTACCCATGGACTCTTTGATCCACTGGCACTGGCTTCCCTGATGTTCCTCACTCCATCTCCTACCTACAGACATTTTCACTGGCTGTTCCCTGTGCCAGGAATTCTCTCCTATGTCAAAGAGGTGACAGTTATGGAAACCTATGCTTCCAGTGTAGTATCTCTGATCATTCAGCCTGGTAGCATCAGTAAATCTAGACTGGAATAAAAGAGGGGACCTTTACAGAAGCAAAGCAGCACTGGAAGGAGTTTTCCAAAATGCAGTAGCCTAAACCAGTACTTCAAACATGAGGACCCTAAACCACCTAGCCAATGGTACAAGAAGCAAGCAACTCAGAGGGCAAAACTCACCAACTGCAGGGGGCAAAGCTTCAATGGCTAAAGCAAGGACTTCCCTCACATAATGCTTGAGGTAATGTTGACTTGGAGCTAGAATCAGGTGGGAATGAGCTCTAATTGATTCTGGGGTTTTAGGTAGTGGTGGTGATGGTGGTGGTAAAATGGGGTGTTCATTACAAAGAAAAAATCCAAGAAAGGGTGGTAAAGTAAAAAGGAGACCTCTTGACTAGAAACCATTCCACCTGACAGGCAAGAGTTTACGTAGGCCTGGTAATTTGGGATCTTGGATACATTGGCCCATGGGAAGCTCAGTTTCTAACTAAATTAAAGATGAATTGAACGTATCTTCCCAGATCCCAGCCTATCCTAACTCCACTAATCTTGGATCAGCTAAAGCCTTGGGTCAAGGTAGCCCTGGGAAGAGAAACCAACTAACAGTCTTTATATCATAAGCACAGTAATTCAGAAAAACTGGTTAACAAGAGTGAGAGGAAGGTCCCTGCAGACTATACTTTTTAGTTCAAGACTCTACCTTTAATTGAAGACAAGCAGGAAAGCCAAAATAAGAAAGAAAAATGCACAGGCCATTAGTCTATCCCTATGCATTTTTTCCATAGAATCAAATTTATAAATGGTGGTTAGATTCATAGTTCATCTGTATTTTGGTTTAAATATGTTTCCCCTCTAACTAATAATTAGAGTGCTATTTTTTCCCAAACGTATGAGACTTAACTTAGGACTTAGGGAACTTTGGGAACATAACCCAATCATAACTTTTCCTACATATTCCTCATTGTACTGAGCCCATGACTAGGTATAAAATAATTAATCATTAATTTTTCAAATATATTTATTGAGCTTTTACTGTGAAAGGCACTGTACTATATGTCATAAGTATACATATAATGTTATGAAAAGCAAAGTAAAAGTAAATAAAATGAATATGAAATATTATCTATGTGGATTTTGCTTTAAAAATGTATTTTACATGACAAATTTATCAATTTGCTAGGAAATCATAAGTATATAACTATGAGCTATATGGAAATTCATAACTAGATATAATTCACACCTAAAATAATTGTCGATAGAAGTCATGTTCCACAAAAGTCAAGTACAAGACTATCAATATTTAAGGTTTTCATCAATGACCTGAATGGTAAAATACATTTATTAGCTTTTCTCATGGCACCTTGCTAAGCCACCAACAAAACTGGCAAATTAGATACAAAAATGCATTCATAAAAATCACAAAATCATAGATTTAGAGCTAGAAAGGACCTTAGAAGTCATCAAATTCAATTCCCTCAAATCACCAATAAGGAAAGTGAGGAACAGAGAGGTCGAACAATTTTCCCTACATCACACAAGCAAGGTGGGATTTCCACACATATCTTCTTGGTACCAGTTCCAACACTCTACCACATTGCTTCTCAAGGCAAATGTCAGGACATTTCAATAATAACAGCACTAGTTCAAATGAAAACTGATATGTACTCTACAGTCCAGTGACACTGGCCTCCTGGCTATTCCACAAATAAGGCACTGCATCTCTAAGCTCTGGGCATGCTTTCTATACCATGCCTGGAATACTTTCCTTCCTCAACTCTAACTACTAATCTCTCTGACTCCCTGTAAGTTCAAAATAAAATTCCACCTTCTAGAATTCCCCAACCACTCCTAATTCTAATGCCATCTTTCTGTTAATTATTTCCTATTTATCCTGTACATAGCTTTCTTTGTATATATTTGATTGCATGTTGTTTCCCCCATTACACTGTAAGCTCTTTGAGGGTAGGGACTGTTTTTTACAACCAAAAAAAGGGATAAATATAAAATCCTACAAGTTTGTTCAAAAAAATACTTCACAGCTACAAGATGGAAGGGGAATGATCAGGATTAGACAGAAGTCTAATCTAATCTAAAAATGATCTTGGGGTTTTAGTGGACTCTATTAGTTTAATATAAGTCAAAAATATAATGTGGCAGTGAAAAAAACTAATACAATCTTGGGCTGCAATAGAAATAGCTTCCAGAAATCAGGGGATGGTAGTCTCTTGATACTCTGCCCTACTTAGACCACATCTGGAATACTGTGTTCCATTCTGAAAGTTCAAAAAAGACACTGTTAAAGAAAGTTCTCACTACCAAAGTCCTTGGTGTCATCAAATAGTTCAACACCATAAACATATGTGAATTTATCAATAGAAATGACATTAAAAAGATTCATTACCATCTGCCTTGCTTCTAAATCCTAAAGACCATGGGGTCCTCTTTCTATCTGATTTGCAAATGAAACCTCTTCTAAAGTGTTATTTCCCCTACCCCCATTAAAATGTGAATTCCTTAATAGTAAGAATGGTCTAAGTAAGCACTTAATAAATGTTTTTTTCATTAATTCATTCATAAGGTGGAAACTATCCAGAGAAGGGAAACCAGGTTAACAAAAGCTGAAAGTTGAAGGAATTATGGGTGTTTAACCAAAGGAGAGAAAACTTAAAAGGAACATGTGTTCAAGTATTTGAAGGGAAGTAAGAAAAACATTAGATTTGCTCTAGATTTGTTATTGCCCCAAAGGGCAATAACAAAAACAAGTGAAATTAGAACTGTCTAAAAGTAGAATGGGCTGTCTTGGTAAGTGCTGATTTTCCTGCATTTGAGGTCTTCAAATAGAGGCTGAATGGGCTCTATATAATAGGAACTCCTTTTCAGATATGTGTTAGGCTAGATGAACACTTAGGTCCAACTCTACAATTCTATGGTTCTGTGATTTTACAATTCACAATCTTTTTCATAATAATTTTTCAATGGAAATAGTAAAGGCATTATTATCACCCTTCTATAGAACAACATTTGGAGTCAAAGGCCCGGGATTTGAATCTCAATTCTACTATCTACTAGTTGTGCGAGCTTTGGCAAGTCAGAACCCTAAATTCCTCAGTCACTTCATCTACTGAATGAGGAGATCCAATCAGATGATCTTTGAAATCCACTTTACTCTAAATTCTATAATCCTCTGAACCTGAGCTTATAACTACAAAGCCAGGGTTTGGAATCATACAACTAGACATCTATTACTATAGATAATAAAGCAGATTACTATCATTATAAATAAGAAACAATGAAATAATTTTCCATTTACAGTCAACACTGGCCACATTGTAACTAGACTAATGTTATTTGAACCTTCAAACTAGAAAAATATAAAAATCCAAGAAGTACAACAAAATAGTTCATAGCTTGTTTCAAAGAACTACAGCAATAGAAATTAAAATATGATGCAAGTTAAAGGAATTAAGATTGCCCAACCTGAAGAAAATGTGGATAAGAGGTAAATATAATGTTCCAGAAAAATTATTTCTCAATTATTACTCTAAGTAAAGCATATGAAAGACTTGAGAACTGTGATTGCAAATACCAATTACAACTCTACAGAATTAATGATGAAATATGCTGATCATCTTTTAATAGATAGATGACTGACTCAATATACAGTAAGACATACATTTTCAGAGAAGGCAACTGTGTTTTATTTAACAACATATATATATATATATATATATGTATATATATATATCTGTCATAAGGGCTTTGTTTTTTCTTTTTTGTTCAATTGAGCTGAGGGGTAGGAGGATGGGTGAAAGAGGATAGGGATAGAGTAGGTAAAGAAAAAAAGAAGGGAAGAAAGAAAAAATGGCCAATGAGACATCTCTGCTTAATGCAGACAAGTTAACAGAAAGAAGGCCAGATAAGTAGAAGAGCTATGAAAACTACAGGTTAAATTTATTATATATTTAAAGAGAAAAACAAGTTATACATAACAGATATGAATTTCATGTACAATCCCTTTTTTCTGTTTTATTACATATGTGCAAATGAATTTTACTTGAGGTTTAAGCTCTGAATAAAAACAAATTTTTCTTAAAGCATGTTCACTTCAACCTCAAAGCTAAGTAAGATGAAAAGCTAATGAACAATCAGATAACCTGGTTCAAGTTTCAAAATATAGCTTTTCTTCTAGAAATGAGGTTTAAAATTGCTATTTTGCTGATTTTAAATATGAATTTTAGCCAAGTTGTTAGTACGTCATGATCACACTTGTGAAGTAAACATAAGATAGAATTTGTGCATTCCTTTTCATGTGCTTGGAGAGTTTAAAGACATTTATTTTTAAGGAAAATTATTATTCACTTGTTTATTAGAAGTACATGGTTTTTTCCCCTATTTGATTAATTCTGAGAAAGTGATGGACAAGACATTAAAAGAAGTTCTAAGATATTACTTTATTAATTATTAATATATAATGAGACAAAGGATAAAGGATTCCATTCATCCTTAGAAAAAAGGTATTTTTGAAAAACATATTCTGATCACAAATTTAAATTTTCTCAGTCTTCAATTCCCAAATTCCAGATTGAAATCCTATAAAAATTGGCAATGCATCATCAAGGTTCTCTCTTTAACCACTCTTTTGCCCTAATGCTTCATAAATGTGGTGTTACCAAAGATTATATCTTTGGACCCTTCTTCTCTATACTCTGTCCCTCTTTATCAATTATTACCTCTACATATAAGACTCTCTAATCTACCTTTCCCTCTCAACTGCTAAATGTTTTCTCAATCCTTATTACAAGTGACATTGCTGCAGCTTTTGACACTACTGACCACCCCTTCTGTGTACACTTTTGTCTCTTATATTATCTCTTGATTGTCCTCATGCCTGTGTAACCATTGCTCTTCAGTCATCTTTTTTTTTCTTTTTTTGTTAGGCAATGGGGTTAAGTGACTTGCCCAGGGTCACACAGCTAGTAAGTGTCAAGTGTCTGAGGCCAGATCTGAACTCAGGTTCTCCTGACTCCAAGGCCGGTGCTCTAACCACTGTGGCACCTAACTGCCCACTTCATTCAGCTTTGCCAGATGATTTTTCCACATTCCCCCCTCCAACTAAGCCTTAGTATTCCTCCCAAAAGCATTTAGCCTCTCAGTCTCTCTCTTTCATCTCCCATCCCTAAGCATTCTCATTTCTCTTTCTTGCCCACACATGCCCAACACCCAATCAGGTCTCAGAGGCACAATTAACATCTCTGCAGAAAATGCACAAATCTATATATCTACAACTACCTCCCTCAGGTACTGTAGTTCTACATCACTAGCCTGCTGGACACTTCCAAAAGATATCTCATTGGCATGTCAACCTCAACATGCCCTCACCCAAATAAACTATCTTGTTACCACTACCCTTCATTCTGCTTACCACTCCTCAAAACTTTCCTATTTCTGTTGAGGGTACTTCCATCTTTTCAATTACCCAACTTGTTTGCATGTTGTCCCTCCTAATTAAAGTGAAAACTCACTGAGATGTCTTTTGCCTTTCTCTGTATCCCCTCACTCAGAGCACAGTGACTGGCACATACTAGGTTCCTAAAAATGCTTGTTAATTAACTGATTGAACAATCAGAAGGCCACTAGCACACTATTTTTCATGGAATAAGATTTTAACTCCTAATACTGCAAATACATACTTCAAAATATCTTGAAGAACTCCACCAATAAACTGTACTGATATCAAGCCGTTATTACAAACTACACTATTGTGTACAGTCCCGACTGCACACAAAAACTAAAGAACAAAGTTGTTAATAGAGGTTACCATATGAAAGGCCCACTCTCCTAGTGAAACAAAATCTGAACTTTTAAAATAGGAGACCTAAAAGATTAGACAAATTGATGTGGGGAAAGGATGAGGTACATATCATCCCCATCATCCTATCTGCTACTAGAGTTACATCAACTATGTTTTTTAATGAACCTAAAAGATTAACTTATGTCCTAATACTTTTATTCAACTGTATAAAATTATTTTATCTACCTGTGCAATAGTTCCACAGGACATCAAACAGTAAAAAATAGAAGACTAGCAGTTTCTCCCAGAGTCATCCCTATCTGAATTCCATCAAACAAGACGAAAATAACAATTTTCCTGTAACAATAGCAATGGTTTTCATAGCACTTTAACATTTGCAAAATGCTTCATGTAAATGATCTTCTTGAGGCTCACAACAATCCTGTCTAGTATATACTACAGGAGTTATAATCTCCATTTTACAGATAAACAGATTGAGAGAGATTAAGTCACCTGACTGTGGGCATATAACTTCTAAATGTCAAAGGCAAGATGTGAAGCCAGGTCTACCTAACTCGCAGTCCATCATTATGTTTACTATATTATGCTGTCTCTCAAAATAATAATATATCCAGCAGCAGCTAAAACTATTTAAATGAAGGCAATGTTAAATAAAAATTTTTTTTAAAAACTCAGATCAACTACTAACTTGTTAAAGTCAAAGCAACTGCAAAACTCTTGCAACAAACAATAACTAAACTAAATAACTAGGGAAATATAATTCCTCATGAATAGACAAAGCCAATATAATAAAAAATGATAATACTAACTAAATCAACTTATTTACTTAGTGTCATACTAATCAGACTACCAATGAATTACTTTATAAAACTAGGGGGAAAACATAAAAGTCATCTAGAGAAACAAAAAGTTAAGAATATCAAGAGAATCACTAAAAAGAAATGAGAAGGAAGGAAGCCAAATGGTACCATATATCAAACTATACTCCAAAGTTGTAATCATCAGAACAATTTGGTACTAGGTAAGAAATACAGAGATTAGTCAGTGCAACATATTAGGTACACAATATACAAAAGCAAAGGATTATAGTGACTTAGTATTTGATAAAACCAAAGAGCCCAGATATTGAGACACTCACTATTTGACAAAAATTGTTGGGAAAACTGTAAAGTAGTCTAGCAGAAACCAGGCAAAGACCAACACCTTCCGTGTACTAAAATAAGCTCAAAATTGGTGCATGATTTAGACATAAAAGTGACACCATAAGCAAAGTCAAAGAGAACCAAAAATGACATCACTATATCAGGTTAGTGTAACGTCTGACTGTGGCTGATCAGACAAGTACAAGCACAAAAGGCTCCACCACAGGTTGGGCACAAATAGCCCATATGAACATTTGGAATGGAGATGTCTCTAAATTTGCACATCTCACTTATACTTTGGAGTATAGTTTGATATCTGGTACCATTTGGCTTCCTTCCTTCTCATTTCTTTTTAGTGATTCTCTTGATATTCTTATATTTTTGTTTCTCTAGATGAATTTTATTTCCTCCGCCCCTAGTTTTACAAAGTAATTCATTGGTAGTCTGATTAGTATGGCACTAAGCAAGTTTCTTTTGACCTACTGCAATTCTGCTTTACTCAGAGAGCACAGCACCTTCTTTGACACAGGCATACCATGCTGAGTGGTACTGTGCCAGTGTCTCCCATGTCTCACAATCAATTCCAAAGTTCTTCAGAGAGACCTTGAGAATGTCCTTGTATCACTTCTTCTGACCTCCGTGTGAACACATGCCTTGTGAGTTCTCTGTAAAACAATCTTTCAGGCAAACATAAGCAAACAATGTGGCCAGCCCACTGAAATGGTGCTTTATGCAGCAGGGTTTGAATGCTTTATAGCTCAGAAAACTGAGTAAGCAAATTAGTGGAGCAGGGAAGAAATCACCTGTCAAATCTATGGATAAAGAGTTCATGACCAAAGAAGAGATGGGGAGGTTTATAAGTGGTAAAATGGATCATTTTGATCATATGAAATTTTAAAAGTTTTGCACAAAACCAATACATTTACAGTTAGAAGAAAAACAGGAGATTGGAGGGGGGGGAGAGAAATCTTTGCAGCAAGTTTTTTTTTTCTGATAAAGGTCTTTTTTCCAAAACGTAAAGAAAATTGAGTCAAATTTACAAGAATAAGAGTCATTCTCCAATTAACAGTCAAAGGATAGATACAGGCAGCTTTTAGAGGAAGAAATCAAGCTATCAATAGCTTTATGAAAAAATGCTCTGTTGCTAATAATTAGAGAAATGCAAATTAAATAATTCTGAGGTACCATCTCACATGCATCAGACTGGCTAAATGACAAAAAAGGAAAATGATAAATCCTGAAGGAAACATAGGGAAACAGGTATATCAATGTACTGTTGATGGAACTGTGAACTAGTCCAACAATTGTGAAAAGCAATTTGGACCTATGTCCAAATATATTAAACTGTGCATACCTTTTAACCCAACAATATTGCTACTAGCTATATACCTCAAAGAAATAAAAGAAAGAGAAACAAGACCTGAACAACTTATAGCACATCAATGTGATGGGATACTACTGTGCTATAAGAAATAATGAAGGAGGAGGCAGCTAGGTGGTGCAAGGGATACAGCACCAGCCCTGGAGTCAGGAGGACCCGAGTTCAAATCCGACCTCAGACACTTGACACTTACTAGCTGTGTGACCCTGGGAAAGTTATTTGACCGCATTGCCTAGCAACAAACAAACAAAGATAATGAAGGAGATCCTTTCAGAAAAACCTGGAAGGATTTGTGTGAACTGATAAAAAATGAACCCAACCAGGAAGACAATCTACACAGTAATAACAATATTTTAAAGATAATCAACTTTGAAAGACTTAAGAACTGTGATTAGCACAACAGTCCATTACAATTCCAAAGAACTCATGATGAAACACACCATCCACCTCCAGATAGAGAAATGGTGGACTCGAGTGCAGACTGAATAATTTTTTTCTTTTTTCTTTTTTAAGGGAATAGGAGGCTACCCTAATGGCTAATGCTGAAATCTGCTCTGCAAGACTATATGTATGAATTTTTAATGGGTTTGTTTTTTCTTCCCTTCTCAATGGGTGGAAGAGTGGATGGGGGAAGAAGAGAATTTGGAATTTTAAAGAATCAAATAAAAAGTCTCTGTGGTTAAAAAGGAAGAAAATAAACAAAAATAAAGTTAAGGCAGACATCCCTTCCATTCTCTTAAAAAACTTTAAATTACCAAACTGTACATTTATAATTATAGATAACATTTTCTTTGCATAACAGTTTTAACAAATATATGCTGTTGGTTGTATGTTTATTTTCATTTTTCTTCTTGGCAAAACAATTTATCAACTAAAAAAGGTTCTTAAGAAATCACATACTCCCAAGAGGACAATCAAACTGTGCATACCCTTTGATCCAACAATACCACTGCTAGGTCTGTAGCCCAAAGAGATCATAAAAAGGGGGGAAAGACCTACATGTATAAAAATGTTTATAGCGGCTCTTTTTATGGTGGCAAAGGATTGGAAATTGAAGGGATGCCCACCAACTGGCGAATGGTTGAAAAAGTTGGGATATATGGCTGCAATGGAATATTACTGTGCTATGAGAAACGATGAGCAGGCTGATTTCAGAAAAAAAACTGGAAAGACTTAGGCAAACTGATGCAAAGTGAAGTGAGCAGAACCAGGAGAACACTGTACATAGTAACAACAATTCAGTTATGAATGACTTAGCTTTCTCAGACATAGAATGATCCAAGACAATTCCAAAGACAATTCCAAACTCATGACAAAAATGCTATCCACCTCCATGGAAAGAACTGATGGAGTCGAATGCAGATTAAAGCATACTATTTTTCATGTTCTGTATTTTCTTTTTGTGTTTTTTTCCCTCCTTTGGGTCTGTGTCTTCTCTCACAACATGACTAACATGATGATACATTTTGCATGATTGAACACATATAACCTACATCAAATTGCTTATTCTCTCAGGGAGACAGAAGGTGAGATGAGAAAAAAAAATTTAGAACCCACATGTTTGAAATGAACTGTTAAAATTGTCTTTACCTGTATCTGGGAGAAATTTAAGATTTATAAAAAGTGGAAAAAAAGAAAATTATAAAATTATTTATTATACTGGTGATTGCACTAACAACAGGCATGGACAAGGAAAGAGTGGGATAAGAAGCAATGAGTAACAGCAGAGGAGCACAACTGTTCACAAACCCTTTTCTCAATCATCTTTCTATTAGATGTATTTGACTAATTCTGCTTCTATAATTAATATTTGTGTCCGACAACAAGTATTCCTCCAAGCTCAACCTTTTGTATACTGCCATGCTCTTTTCTCTCTAACCTATCTAATAACTCAGTTAATCTTGTCTCAAAAATTCAATTATTAATCTAAAATTGAAATTTTTTCTTCTCCTTCCTCTTTTTAAAAAATTTCTATTAGTATATGGGATGCCTCTTCCAGGTTGTTTGTGTTTCAACCAATAGGCAATAAAGTGTAGGTTTTATTTTTTTGTTTGTTTTGAATGAGGACTCGACATTATCAGACTTATACACCAGGAACATAGTTCTAATACCCACAGGAAGATCATTTGAAGTGTAAAAATAGTAGCCAAGGATAACAAATCAAGAGAGCTATTACAACAATGTAGGTCAGAGGTGATAAGGTGCTAAACTAGGTTGCAACATGAAATAATTAAAATAAATTAGAAACCTTAAGTTAACGTAATGTTCTTAAGTAGAATGTAATCTCCTGAAGGGCAGAAATTGTCTCACTTTGTTTCCCTAGCACCTTGCACATAGCAGAGTCTTAATAAATCAAAGTTGATTGGTTGATTTTTAAAATAAAATTAAAGAAATGAAAATTTTTTCTGATGAGATTGAAGAGACAGCAACATAAGTAGACTATCCTTTGGTAGCCTTCAGAAACAAGATACATTATTTTTATCTTTTCTCTCAGATGATTAAGGTTTGGTTATAACTAAATTCATAGACACATCTGTAGCTTCTTAATAATATATTATCCAGGGGCAGCTAGATGGCACAGTGGATAGAGCATCGGCCCTGAAGTCAGGAGGACCTGAGTTCAAATCCAGCCTCAGACCAAACACTTGACACTTACTAGCTGCGTGACCCTAGGCAAGTCACTTAACCCCAATTGACTAAAAAAAAAATAACAAAAAAAAATATATTATCCAATAAAATGGACAGCCATATTTTTTTAAATTCCAAACCTGTGGTTCTCTTGGTATAAAGAACTCAGAGGAAATGCTCTCTCTACCTACAGAGATCAGAAATTGTTCTGAAGCTTATAGGCTTAGTGAATTGCCAAGGACAGCAAGAGGTTAAAGAACTTGAACAAAGTAGGGTCACACAACTAATATGTGGCAGAGGCAGGACATCAGCCAAGGTCTCCCTGACTCAAAATGCAACTTTCTATCCACTATAACATTAAACTTATCTAATTAAATACTTGTAAAATTCATATGTCTTTAAGAATCATATTGCTTAAAACAAGGAACACATATAATAATGATAATGATAGTTGACATTTATATGTTTTAAGGTTTACAAAGAACTTAACACATTATCTTATTTATCCTGACAATAAAACTATGAAGTTAAATGAAACTGATGCTCAGAGAAGTAAAGTAACTTGCCCCTGGTCACACTATTGTCAGAAGTGCTATTTAAACTCAGTTCTCACGTAACTACTGTGTCCACTATTCCCTTATATAACACAGCCTCTACTTTCAATGAGTAATCAAGTTAATACAAATTCAAGATATTTTTAGATGACAAACCTTATACAGATAAGATCAAAAGAGAGTAAGGTATTAGGTCATTCCAAAGAAGCTTATCAAATTTTATTTGTTTGGTAATAGTGCATATTCAATTCTGTGTTTCAATGTAAGGAACAATGGCAAAGAGAATACAATTTTATTCTAGCCCTGACCAAAAACAGAATATATTAAACTAAAACAAATAATAAAATGTGAAAACTCAAAGCACTAAGTAAAACAGGTTCTCTTGAGGGGTAAAATACTTTCTTGACCATCCTAGTTGTCAGTGCTCTCTACTACTCAAATTATCTTATATTTTCTTATTTAAGTAAATGTTGTATTTCCCCCCATCATAATGAAACCTTGAGTCAGGGGCTTTTTCATTGTTTTTGTATTGTTCCCCATTAGTACCTAGGACAGCGCTTTGCACATATTACAATGTTAATAGTTTTTGACCATTGAACTGATAGATGAAAGTCATAACACTTTGGGCTCAAAATAAATACAAATCATAAAAATTACTAAGAGCAGAAGCCATGAAAAAAATAAAGAGATGTAGAAGACTTCAGCCAAGCCAACAGAAGTGTTGACTAATCACTTCCCTTCATTTGAAAGTGATGAGTCAATTTGGACCATGATAATCTTTGTGTAATTCAATCTTATATTCTAACAAACCATAGAAAAAGTAAGAAATGTGTTCCTGCCCATGTTATTACACGATGATGACAGCTAAAATTAAAGGACTGATATTCAGCTAAATTATACATTGTTTAATTTGTTATCATTAGTTCACAGAAAGTATACTATTTATTTTCACCATCTTCATCACTGGGGCTCCTCCCTCCAAACGACTGATACTCTGCCCTGGACTCTTTCCCCAGAAGACAGCAAATTCCTTTCTCCTCTTAGTCTCTCAATCCTTGTACTGCTGCACTATCATGATCTACCTCAATATTATGCTCCCTTAGCATCCACTCCCTACAGTAGTTGAATGGAGAAAAGGGGAAAGATGTGAGAAATACTGTGAATGTAGAAACAACAGGACTTGGCAACTGATATGTGGAATGAGAGACCAAGGAAGAAACAAAGGTCATGCTGTTATGGTTGTTATTCAGTAATGTCTAACTCTTCAAGACTCCATGAACCATAGCATGCCAGGCTCTTCTATTTTCCACTATCTCTTTCAGTCTGTGCAAGCTCATATTTGTTACTTCCATGACACTATCTATTCATCTCATCCTCTGCTGTCCCCTTTTCCTTTTGCCTTCAATCTTTTCCTACACTCAGGTCCTTTCCAACGAGTCCTCTCTTCTCATTATATAGCCAAAGTATTTAAGCTTCAGTAGTTGACATTCCAGTGAATACTCTGAATTAATTTCTTTAAGTATTGACTGATTTGATCTCCTTGCTGTCCAAAGGACTCTCAAAAGTCTTCTCCAGCACCACAATTCTAAAGCATTGATTCTGTGGTGCTCAGCTTTCCTCATAGTCAAACTCTCACAACCATACCGGAAAAATCATATCTTTGAGTATATGGACCTTTGTCAGCAAGGTAACATCTCTGCTTTTTAGCATGCTGGCCAGATTTGCTGTAACTTTCCTTCCAAGGAGCAAACGTCTTTTAAATTCATAACTTTGGTCACCATCGGAAACTATCACTGAGCCCAAGAATATAAAATCTGACACTGCTTCCATTTCTTTCCCCTCCATTTAGCAGGAAATGATGGGACCAGCTGCCAAGATCTTAGTTGTTTTTTTTAATGTTAAACTTCAAGCCAGCTTTTACACTCTTCTCCTTCACCCTCATCAAGAGGCTTCTTAATTCTTCTTCATTTTCTGTCAACAGAGTGGCACAGAGTCTACAACAGAGTCTACAAATGAGAGATTGTTATTATTTCTCCCAGCAACCTTAATTCTGGCTTTTGATTCATCCAACCTGGCATTTCATATAATATACTCTGCATTTAAATTAAATAATTAATATGACAATATACAACCTTGTCATACCCCCTTTTCCAATCTTCAACCCATCAGTTGTTCCCTGTTCAGTTTTAACTCTTGCTTCTTGGCCCACATACAAGTTCCTTAAGATACATGTAAGATGATCTGGTACTTCCATCTCTTTGATGATTTGACACATTTTGCTGTGATCCACACAGTCAAAGGCTTTAGTGTAATCCATGAAGCAGAAGTAGATGTTTGTTTTCATTTTTTTTTCCTGGAACTCCCTTGCTTTCTCCATAATCCAGCAAATGTGGTGATCTGATCTCTAATTCCAGTACATCCTCAAAAACTATCCTGTTCTTCTGGTAATTCTTAGTTTACATATTGCTGAAGCCTAGATTGCAGAATCTTAAGCATAACCTTAATGGTATGTGAAATGAGTACAAATGTTTGGTAATTTGAAATTTTGGCATTGTCTTTCTTTAGGATTGGGACATGAACTGGTATTTTTCAATCCAGTGGCCACTGGTAAGTTTTCCAACTTTGCTGGCACACTGACTGCAGCACTTTAACAGCATCATCTTTTAGGATTTTAAATAGCTCAACTGGAATTCCAACACCTCCACCAGCCTCACTGTTAGCAATGCTTCCAAAGGCTCACTTGAGTTCATTCTCCAGGATGTCTGGCTCTAAACCATTATGGTTATCAGTGATGTGAAGATCTTCCTGTTATATTTCTTCTGTATACTCTTGTCACCTCTTCTTAATCTCTTCTACTTCTGTTAAGTCTCTATGATTTTTGTCTTTTATCATGCCTATTTTGTATGAAACGTTCCCCTAATATCTCTAATTTTCTTGAAGAAATATCTTGTCTTTCCCATCCTATTGTTTTCTTCTATTTCTTTGCATTGCTCATTTAAGAAAACTTTCTTATCTCTCCTTGCAATTTTCTGGAATTCTGAATTCAGGTTGGTATATCTTTCCCTTTCTCCTTTCCCTTTTGCTTTCCTCAAAGCCTCATCAGATAGCCATTTTGCTCCCTTGCTCTTCTTTTTCTTTGGAATACTTTTGTTGATGCCTCCTGCACAATATTGTGGACTTCTGTCCACAGTTCTACTAGCTCTAACCCCTTCAATCTACTCCCATACCTATACTGTCTGATGATTTTCCCTACTTTCTTCATTTAAGTCTGAATTTTGCAATAAGAAGCTCATGGTCTGTGCCATAGTCACCTCCAGATCTTGTTTTAACTGACTAGATAGAACTTCTTCACCTTTTGT
Organism: Phascolarctos cinereus; assembly: GCF_003287225.1. Taxonomy (NCBI): domain Eukaryota; kingdom Metazoa; phylum Chordata; class Mammalia; order Diprotodontia; family Phascolarctidae; genus Phascolarctos; species Phascolarctos cinereus. Next base: position 386,274,910 of record NW_027555958.1, on the reverse strand, counting down.
TGCAGAGCATATAGTCAATCTAATTTCAATATTGACCATCTGGTAACGTAGATGCAGAGTTGCCTTTTGGGTTGCTGAAAAAGAATGTTTACTATTGACCAGCAAGTTATCTTAAAAACCTCTAATAGTCTCTGTCTTACTTCATTTTGTACTTCAGGTCAAACTTGCCTGTCATTCCAATTATCTTTTGATTTCCTGCTTTAGTATTCCAATTCCCTATGATAAATATGACATTTATTTAGTGTTATTCCTAGACATAGATCTTCATAGAACTGATCAACTTTGGCTTCTTTGTCATTAGTGTTTGGAGAATAGACTTGTATAAGTTTACCTTAGAATTGAACAGATAACACTTTGTTATTTCTGAGATTATATCCCAGTACTTTTTCCTCACCCTTTTATTGAGTATGAGGGCTACCACATTTCTTCTAAAGGATTCTTGCAACTAGTAGTATGTGTAACAGATCACCTGAATTAAATTCACCCATTCTCATACATTTAATTTCACTGACATCCAAGATGTTGATGTTTAATCTTTCCATCTCCTGTCTGACCACATCCAGCTTAGATCTTAGGTAACAAATTTGAGTAAATGAAAGGACAGTGATAACCTACACAGTAATAAAGATATTCAGAAGGGTGGGTTTGGTAGTAAAGATAATATAATTAGCCCTCTGATAAAGAACATAACCCATCTACATCTGATTAACCACTACCCAAATATCTTACTGAAAACAAAAATGTGTGAAGGAGGGGCAGGAAGACTTCTTCACCCATTCAGAAACACAGAGGCAATCAAGAAGTGGTGCAGAGCCAGTCATGAGGTGAGGCAGGTAAAGAAGGTGAGATTTTCTAGATGGCAACTGAGCAGTGGGCAGTACATGAGTATAACCCAACATAAGTTGGGTTATAATTGCCTTAAGAGGCCTAAGTAGAGGCAGAAGGGATGAGGGTAGGAGCTTACACAGACATAAGATGTGGTAGATGGGAAGCACTGGGTAACAATCAATGAAGGGGGTGGTATGGCTATAACAGAGACAGGCACACTGACTGGTTTTTACAAGGAGGATAAGATGTGACATATTTTCATACCCTTCAGTTGAATAACGACACATTCTTGGGGTCATGACACAGTCCCTCAATTTGAGAGCCAATAATTTAGGGAACCGCCTCAACTCTACACAATCTTCTCTATCAATCACTTGCTCCTTTGCCCTATTTACAGTTATCCATTCCACATCCCAACTTTCCCCATCACAGTTTCTATATATCGTGGCTCAGCATAAGAAATTAAATAGGAATTTTGGGGGAGCTTTGTGGGAGATGCAGAGGACGCACAAAGGCCAGCAGATGACACAGAGCCCACAACCAAATACTTAACCCAAATTTTATGATAAGGTACTGTAAACAACCCATAAAAGAAATTTTTTTAAAAAAAATCAGACTTCTCTGATACAAATTAAGGGCCAAAAATTTTATGAGGATTTTCCAGATTGTGGGGGCACCACACCCCAAGCCTCCATGATATGGAAAGGATAACTGCAGATTTATATATTGCCAAAACCCAATCCTGAATTACTCCCACAAGAAACTGGGGCAGCTAGGTGACACAGTGGATAGAGCACTATCCCTGGAATCAGGAGGAGCTGAGTTCAAATACAGTCTCAGACCAGATACTTGACACTTACTAGCTGTGTCTAACTAACTAACTCACTTAACCCCAATTGCCTCACTGAAAAAAGAAAAAGAAAAAAAAAGAAAAAAGAAAAAAAAGTATTCATATACTGAAGAATGGAGATGAAGAAAGTCACAGAACTGATCTGAGAGGCTTTACTACACATATGCTACTGAATCACAATTGGACCCTCACTGCCACAGTCCTTTTACTTCTGATTAAATGATTGTCTGGCCTACTCTCTGCAATAGCTGTTCAAACCTCTTCTCTTTTCAAGGATAGCAATTCGTCCCACTGAAAAAATTAAAGCTATTCACTGAGAGCACCTTCTTCCCTCATATCACAATCCCTTCCCACCATCTGCTACTATTTGTCCTTTACTCTATTCCCTAATGAAGTGGTCTCTTCTCACCAATATCAATGTCTCCAAATACATCCTAGAATGAATCCCCTAGCATCTTTCTCAGATTGCTTTGGCTGCTCTCTCTCCTCTCCCTCTAATTTCACTCTCTCACTCTCTCTCTCTCTCTCTCTCTCTCTCTCTCTCTCTCTCTCTCTCTCTCTCTCTTCTCTCTCTCTCTCTCTCTCTCTCTCTCTCTCTCTCTCTCTCTCTCTCTCTCTCTCCCCCTCCCTCCCTCCCTCTCTCTCTCTGTGTTCTCTTTCCAAGATTCTGTCATAATTCTTCTCTTTTCTCTACACTGTCTCTCTCTTGCTGACTTCGTCAACTGCTATCTCTATACAGATGACTAACAAATCTACATATCCAACCCTAATTTCTCAGAAGCTCCAATTCTTCATAATCTTCCTCAATGCCTATTGGATATTTCTAACTGGATGTCCCAACTCCAGAAAACTTCAAATCAATATGTCCAAAATAGAACTCATCATATTTCTCTTAAAGAATAAAGAGATGATGATCTATGATCAGATTTCATTTGAATTGAACAAAGGAGGTTTGGAGAAAGTGAGGGAGAAATAGAGAGATGAAGAGAGGTGGGAGAGGGAGAAAAGGGGAAAGGGGGGAGGGAGGGAGAGGGAGGGAGAAAGAGAGAGAGAGAGAGAGAGAGAGAGAGAGAGAGAGAGAGAGAGAGAGAGAGAGAGAGAATAAGATAGAAATATATTAAAGTGAATGGAATTAAAAGAGGAAGAGAAGTGGCATAGGGTGGATAAGATATTAATCAAAAGAAATTCCACCTTATGGGGTAGAACATGAAACAGAGAAGGGTGGGGGAGAGATAAAAGGAAAATAAAAGTATAATAACCAGTGATCAGGGACCAGACAAAGGAAAGAGAAGAATCAGAAGAAATTAAAATAGAAGCAGATTGCATCATATATAGATCGCTAGTGCTGAGTGCACTCTACTCTCAAAACCCCCCTCTCTCTGTCAATAGGAGAAGAGAAGGAAAAGTATAATAGAATAGAATGGGAGGAAAACATACAAACTATTACCATAATTATGGTAATAGATATTTCAGTTATTAACTAAAGCATTAACTTCCATGATTCTGAGGTGGGTTCACCCTTTTTACAGGTCTTCGAGGGGAAGCTAGACAATCATTTGTCACGTACTTTAAAGTGGGGTTTCTCTTCACAAGTTGTATTAGATGGTTGCTACAGTCTCAAATTCTGTGATTCTTGATTTGATTATGAAAAAATTTCAATACTGAAAATGCCAAAATTGATTGAACAAAAAGTCTCCAGAGTCTCCTTTCTCTCTCAGCACTATGTGACACTGTGTGACAATAACAACCCAAAAACTAATAGCATTATAAAAGAAATATCTCAAGTCTTAATAATCTAATGAGATAATTAAAATATGCACAGAAAATGTTTCTTTAAATTTATTTAATCTTTGCAAGGAAAAAATTTCACATCAGAAAATGTTGTTGAAAGAAGAAAATCAAGGGGAAAAAGACTAAAAAGTATTTCTAATGTTCCTTAGTATAATAAAATTGTATATTAAGTTTCTTATTTTGGTGGAAGGAGTAAAAGAAAAAATTTCAGTTTCTCCTTTAATTGTCTAGTTATTTTTGCCAGTAACCTAGATAGAAGTATTATCTTCAATCTATTTCATACCTATCTAAGAATATTAAATCAAAGAAGAAACAGAAACACATTTGTTTTATTAGGATTTCTGACAATCATATGCTCTGAGCTGTTTTGAATGAATAAAGCATATATAGCCCTAGAATTTTTTTCTTCTCTCCCCTTCCCAATATCACCTTCCTCCTCTCCCCCTTTCTTCTATCTCTTCTCCTCTCTCTCCCCTTCCCCTCACACCTCTCTCTCTCTCTCTCTCTCTTCTCTCTCTCTCTCTCTCTCTCTCTCTCTCTCTCTCTCTCATTCCCTTCCTAGCTATCTTCATTCCTCCACTCTCCATCCCCCCACCTTATTTTCTGGTCAGAGGTTAAACTGCTAACCCTTCACCTTCCAAGCAAGATTTTTTTCCCCTTACATAAAAGGTTTTTCACAGTATGCAGCAGTCAGATTTGCCCCCTCCTCTTGAACAAAAGCTATGTCTTTGTACTAGTGTTTGGGGGCATGGAGTCTGTACATCAGAGGAAGCTGCTCTTACTTAACATTCACAATAACTATATTGTGAGGCCCCACTGAAGTCTAGCTTCTCAGTGTCTAGACTTTCACCCAACCAGCCAGCCAAAAAGAAAATCCTGTCAAGCACTCAGCTGAAAATTAACTAAGATATCCTGTTGTGAACCTGATGAAGATGTTATTTGACCATACGGTAAAACTTTCTATTGTTTAACATAAAGATAAGAGAAAAACTTTTAAAGCTCAAAGCTTTAACAGTCATGGGTACCAATTCATGCATGGGTCAGTAAATGTATTTTACTGACATACAAGCCTTTCCTTCATGCACTCTCTTAACATAATGCAAAGCTTATTAAATGACATGCAAACCTCCAGCATTTAGAGCTGTACTCAATTTAAATAACTAAAGGATACATTCAAAAAATTACAATGCATTGTTTCAAAAACAACTTAAATTAAAAGACTGCAACAGATACATATTCATTCAAAGATGTTACACTGTCTTTTTATATTGTGATAATGACTGCAATCAAAATACAGGGATGCAAAAAAGTTATCAGATCTTTTCATATAAATGTTTCTTCCTCTTTAGTCCTACCCTGATGCCTCCATACCATGAGAAAAACCCTCAGTTATTACAATGGAGCACAACTTTACTGAAGCTAGAAATTCTTGGAATATATGCTGAAAGAAAAAATGTTTGTTATCTCAGGACCAGTTTATGTTGGTTTGGAGAGACTCAATAACAATAGAAAGAGTTGTTGTTGTCATTGTTGTTGGATTCAACAATGTCTTCTGAGACATGGTAAAGGAATTATATGCAGAATTAATACAGTCAATACAAATAGTTACTATTCACTTACAATATGCCAGGCACTGGGCTAGTGTTGGGGATACAAAGATAGCCAAAACACAGTGACTGCCCACACAAATTAAATAACAAATATTTTCAAGTAGTGAAGTATGTATTGTAATTAAGTCAAAACAACCTTTTTAATATGTAGATTAAAAAATAATTAGAAAACATAGCTATAATATTTAAGCTAAAAGTACAAAGCAAAGGAGTAATTCAGACAGAGGTCTAAAAGGACAAAGAAGAACCTATCTCTCCCAGATATATACTCCAACAATGATCTAAAAAAAGCACCAGACTGAAAAATGATTTTAAAAAAAGAATATAAAAGAAAAGCATTGGTAAGCTTCTCAATCAATCTCATTAACTGGACACAAAGACAGGCAGAAGCCACAGCATTGGAAGAGAAGTCTTGCTAGCAAGACCAGCAAGTGCTCAGATGAAACAAGCTGAGGAGGCAGGGTCCAAAAGAAGCTCGGGGGATGGGGGGAGGAGAAAAGATAAATGGAGCAAAATGGGGAAAAGCCAGAAAACTGTGACAGCAACCCGAGAGGAAAGGGCCCACGGACAAAGGAAGACAACAGCCAAATCCTGACAATAGACAACCAACCACAAATCTTAACAGGAGACATTGAAGCTACCAGCACTTAGGGCCCAGACATACCACAGGAGGTAAAAATCAGCAGCAGAAGCCCAGGAAATGAAGTTCAGGATCAAAAACTGAAACATCCAAGAATGAGAAAGAAGGCACAGTCTAGACTTGGCACAAAGTCCCAAATCAAGAACTGAGGCTAAAGAAGAAATATGGGTAAACAGAAGAAACCACCAAAAAAGTATGAGAAAATGTTATATATTGAAAGATGCTCAAAAGAACAATCTATAGAGACTAACTCTACAACAAAAACAGGCAGAGCAAATACAAGCAGGAGGGGGAAATTGCATGGCTAAAAGGACAAGACAGAGTAGCTCGAAGAAATTAAATGAGAGCTCTGAAAAAGTAAAAAACACCACCAAAAAAAAGAGAATAACTTAGAATTGAAGGCAAAAACTTTACCCAAGGAGCAGAGTCCTGAACATTACAAAGGACCAAAAAAGTAATCAATAGCTCTATGAAATAAAAACAATTAGAACAAAGTCAAAATATTGGGGAAGGGGGGAAGTAAAGTATCTACCAAAAATAACTGACCTAGAAAACAGGTATAGGGAGATAATTTAGGAATCAAACTCTATGAAAACCTTAAACAATTTTTTAAAATACCTAAATACGATATTTCAAGAAAGCATAAATAAAAACAACTCAGATTAAGCAAAGGCCAAAATGAAAATGGAAAGAATCCACTAATCACAGAAGAGAAACACATAAATGAAAACACCTGGGTCATAGCCAAAATCAAGCTCTATATAGATATACATATATATGTACATATATAATGATAAACTATCAAGAAATGAGAACTACCAAGAAGAAAAGAATCTTGGAATTGTATTTGTAACAATGAATTCTAATTTTCTGAATGTATACTTCAGTTATTTAAATTGAGTAGAACTCTGAATGCTGGAGCTTTGCATGTCATTGAATAAACTGTGCATTATGTTAAGAGAATGCATAAAGGAAAGTCTTATTTGTCAGTAAATACACACACACCCTAAAGAGATATAAGGGGAAAGGTCTCATATATACCAAAATATTTATAGCATAACTTTTCATACTAACTTTCCTTAACTATCTGATCTCCTATTACCATGCTGCCATCTGCCTCTGCACCACTTTTTGCCACCTGTCTGTAGTTAACGGGCCTTTTGACTCCATAGCCTCCATACTTAAACACAAATTGTATGACTGCCACCCCATTTCACACTGCCAATTATGGTCTTTCCCAGCGAATCCCCAAAGAACTGAGTGTTCCTGTCTCACTTCATAATTTAAAGTTTTAATTATCAAGTCAGATAACAACCAAGAATAACCTACCCAGCAAAATGGAGTATAATGCTTCAGGAGAAAAAACTGGACATTTAATGACATAGATAACTTTCAAGCATTTCTGATTAAAAGATGAGTGAGAAACAGAAAATCTGATTATCAAAATACCAGATTCAAGACAAGTATAAAAAGATACACATGACAAAGGAATCCTGAGGGACTCAATAAGGTTAAACTCTTTACAATCCTATATGGGAACATGATCCATGTAACTCTTAAGAACTTTATCATAATTAGGGTAGTTACAAGGGATTGACATAGGGGACATGAGTGAATTGATTATGTTGGGGTGTTCTCAAAAAAATGAGTAGGGGAGACATAGGAATGGGATAAGAAGGAAAGGACAGAAAGATGAATGGAGATAATCATCTCACCTTAAACAGGCACACAAGGAAGAACTTTTTACAGTGGAAGGGAAAATGGGAGGGGGTAGCAACACTTACAACTCAATCTCATCAAAAGTGTGTGTGTGTGTGTGTGTGTGTGTGTGTGTACACTCAGTTGGGTACAGAAATCTGTCTCAACCAACAGGGAAGTAGAAGGGGGAGGGATAAGAGAAAAGGGAGTAGGTGAAAAAAGGGAGGGCAGATTAAGGGAAGCAGTGGTCAGCAGCAAAATAGATTTCAGAATAGGGATAGGGTCAAAAGAGAGAAAAGAAACAGAAGAAAACAGGATGGAGAAAATGTATAGTTAGTAAACATAACTGTGAATGTAAATGGAATGAATTCACCCATAAAAGAGAAGTGTATGGCACATTGGACTAGAAATCAGAATCCAACAATATACTGTTTACAAGAAACATGCTTAAAAAAAAGACACAGAATAAAAGTAAGGGGCTGGAACAGAATATTTTATGCTTCAGCTGGAATTAAAAATCAGTGCAATCATGTTAGACAAAGCAAATATAGACCTAATTAAAAGAGATAAGCAGGGAAACTACATTTTGCCAAAAGAAACCAGAGAGAATATATATCACTACTTGCCATATATGCACCAAGTAGCATAGTATCCAAATTCTTAAAGGAAAAGTTAAATGAGTTACAGGAGGAAATATTTAATAAAACTATACTAGAAGGGGATATAAACTTTCCCTTCTCAGGGATACATATATCTAACAGTAAAAACAAATAAGAAAGAAGTTAAAGAAATACAGAGAGTCTTAGAAAATTTAGATATGCTAGCACTCTGGAGAAATTCAAATGGGAATGGGAAGGATTATACCTTTTTCTCAGCTACACATGGAATCTTCACAAAAACCATATATTATGGCACAAAAACCTCACAACCAAATTTAGAAAGGCAGAAATATCAAATATGCCCTTTTCAGACCATAAAGCAATAAAAATTACTTTCAGTAAAGAGCCATGGAAGCATAAATTAAAAATTGATTGAAAACTAAATAATCTAATCCTAAAAAATGAGGGCGTAAAAGAATGAATTATAGAAACAATCAATTATTTCATTAAAGAGAATGACAACAATGATACAACATACCAAAATTTGTGGGATGTAACCAAAGCAGTACTTAGGAGAAAATAGGGGGAAAAGCACAGATTAAATGAATTTTTCCTTAAAATGATAAAAAGTATCTACCTAAAACTATCAGCAAGCATTATTTGTAATGAGCATAAGTCAGAAGCCTTCTCAATAAAATCAGGAATGAAACAAGGATGCCCATTATCACCAATGTTATTCAATATTGTGTTAGAAATGCTAGCTACAGCAGTAAGAGAAGGGAAAGAAATTAAAGGAATCAGAATGGTCAATGAGGTAATAAAATTATCTCTTTTTTTGAAGACAATATGATGATACACTTGGAAAATCCTAGAGATTCAACTAAAAAGTTAGTTGAAACAATTAATATTTGCAGAGTAGCAGGATATATAATAAATCTAAATAAATTATCTGTATTTCTATATATCACCAGCAAAACCTTGCAAGGAGAGGTAGTAAGAGATACCCCATTTAATGTAACTGTAGGGGGGCAAAGCCAAGATGGTGGAGTAAAAGCAGTGACTTGCTTGAGCTCTCCCCTAAACACTTTCAAATACCTTTAAAAAATTGCTCTAAACATATTCTAAAGCAGCAGAACCTACAAAAGACACAGTGAAACAAATTTCCAGCCCAAGACAGCCTGGATGGTTGATTGAAAAGGTCTATTATGCCAGGCAGGGAGAGGAACACAGTTTGGCATGGGCACAGAGGCAAAACAGGCCTCAATGAAGCTGGAGCAGGCCTCAAAGGACTGAATCACAGGTAGCTGTGGAGGTTTCCGGACTTCTTAACCCACAAGCGCCAAAGACAACTTAGAAGGTCAGTGGGAAAAGTCTGTGACTGTAGTGAGAGAGAGAAGTTGGACCCCAGTCCCAGTCCTCGAGCACGACCCCAGGTGGGGTGGCTGCCTCCAGAGCTTCCAGGCCCACAGACTGAGAGGAAATCAAGTGGCTGATCAGAGGGAGATTGCAGGGATCTCTTGCTTTGCCCATACTTGGATCTAGGTCATAGTTCTGGGTGATGGTCCTATGACAAGGAGGAGTGCTGGTGTGGTAGAGCAAAAATCCTTCTTCTCATAGTTCCAAGGAAGTAAAGAGGGCTTGTGGTCATTCATAGACCACAGCATAGTCCAGGAATGGAATAAACTCCTTGCCCTTGATCATACCACCTTGGAAGAAATGAAACTTTACAGGTTCCTAGAAGTATCTCTGAAAACAGCTGCTCAAAACCTCTGAAGCTTGGGACAGTATATTCTCCACACTGTAAACAGACCTCTACCTTAACAAAAAGTTAATAACTCAAATCATTGCCTGGGAACATGATCAAGCAGCGCAAAAAGAGTCAGACCATAGAATCTTGCTTTGGTGACAAAAAAGATCAAAATATACAACCAAAAGAAAACAACAAAGTCAAAGCTCCTACATCCAAAGCTTCCAAGAAAAATATGAATCAGTTCCAGGCCATGGAAGAGCTCAAAAAGAATTTTGAGAAACAAGTCACAGAAGTAGAGGAAAAACTGGGAAGAGAAATGAGAGTGATACAAGAAAATCATGAAAAACAAATCAACAGCTTGCTAAAGGAGACCCAAAAAAAAATACTGAAGAAAATAACACCTTAAAAAAATAGGCTAACTCAAATGGCAAAAGAGGTCCAAAAAGCCAATGAGGAGAAGAATGTCTTAAAAAGCAAAACTGGCCAAATAGAAAAGGAAGTCCAAAAGCTTACTGAAGAAAATACTTCCTTAAAAATTAGAATGGAGGGGGCAGCTAGGTGGCGCAGTAGATAGAGCACCAGCCCTGAAGTAAGGACAACCTGAGTTTAAATCAGGCCTCAGACCAACACTTGACCCTTACTAGCTGTATGACCCTGGGCAAGTCACTTAACCCCAATTGCCTAAAAACAACAAATAAATAAATAAAATTAGAATGGAAACATTGGAAGTTAGTGACTTTATGAGAAATCAAGACACTATGAAACAAATCCAAAAGAATGAAAAAATAGAAAACAATGTGAACTATCTCATTGAAAAAACTGACCTGGAAAATAGATCCAGAAGACATAATTTACAAATTATGAGACTATCTGAAAGCCAAGATCAAAAAAAAGAGCCTAGACATCATCTTTCAAGAAATTATCAAAGAAAATTGTTCTGATATTTAAGAGCCAGAGGACAAAATAGAAATTGAAAGAATCCACTGATCACCTCCTGAAAGAGATCCCTAAAGGAAAACTCCTAGGAATACTGTAGCCAAATTCCAGAGTTCCCAGGTAAAGGAGAAAATATTGCAAGCAGCCAGAAAGAAATAATTCAAGTATTGTGGAAACACAATCAGGATACCACAAGATTTAGCAGCTTCTACCACAGGGCATGGAATATAATATTCCAGAGGGCAAAAGAGATAGGATTACAACCAAGAATCACCTACCCAGCAAAACTGAGTATAATCTTTCAGGGGGAAAAAAATGGTCATTCAGTGAAACAGACGACTTTCAAGCATTCTTGATGAAAAGACCAGAGCTGAATAGAAAATTTGACTTTCAAATACAAGACTCAAGTGAAACATGAAGAAGTAAACAGGAAAGAGAAATCATACAAGACTTATTAAGGTTGAATTGTTTATATTCCTGCATGGGAAGATGATATTTGTAACTCATGAGACTTTTGTTAGAATTAGGGTAGTTGGAGGAAAAAAAATATATGTATGTATATAGATAGAGAAAGAGAGAGAAGGCACAGGGTGAGTTGAAGATGAAGTGGTGATATCTGGAGAATAAAATTAAGGGGTGAGAAAGGATTATAATGGAAGAAGGAGAAAGGGAGAGGTAGAATAGGGTAAATTATCTCACACAAAACAGATAAGAAAAGGCTTTTACAGTGAAGGAGAAACAGGGGAAGGCAAGAGAGAATGAGTGAATCCTATTCTTACAGGATCTGGCTTAAGGAGGGAATAACATACACACTCAATTGGGTATGGAAATACATTGTACCCTACAGGAAAATAGGAAGGAAAGGGGACAAGAGAGCAGGGGGATGACAGAGGGGAGAGCAGATTGGGAGAGGGTGTAATCAGAAGCAAACTGAGGAGGGACAGGGTCAAAAAAAGAGAATGAAATAAATGGGTGGGGTGGGATAGGATTAAGGGAAATACAGTTAGTTTTTCACAACAAGACTACTATGGAAGTGTTTTGCATAACTGGAAACTACTCCAGTTGCTTGCCTTTTTCAGTGAGTATGGGTGGGGAGGGAGGAAGGGAGAAAATTTGGAACCCAAAGTTTTAAAAACACATGGTAAAAAAATTTTTTTCATATACAGGAAATAGGGGTATAGAAATCTATCCTGTCCTACAGGAAAACAGAAGGGGAAGGGGATAAGAGAAGATGAGGAGAGCTAGAAGGGAGGGCAGACTAGGGGAAGGGGTATTCAGAATGCATGCCATCTTGAGCTGGGGGAAGAGGCAAGATGGGGAGAAAATTTGGAACTCAAAATCTTGTGGAAGTGAATGTTGAAAACTAAAATAAATAAATTTTTAAAATAATATAAAATAACTGTAGATTGCTTACAATACCTTGGAGTATACCAACCAAGACAAACCCAGAAATTACATGAACATAATTACAAAATTCTTTTTATAAGAATAAGGTCAAATTTAAATAATTAGAAAAATATTACTTATTCATGAGTGGGCAAAGCCAATATAATAAAAATGACAACTCTACCTAAACTAATCTATATATTGAATGCCATCCCAATTAAATTACCAAAACATTATTTCATTGAGCTAAAAAAAATAAAATTCATTTGGAAGGACAAAAGGTCGAGAATATTAAAGGAATTAATGAAAAAATGTAAAGGAAGGAGGTATGGCAGTACCAGATCTTAAACTATGTTATAAGGTAGTAAATATTAAAACAATCTGGTCTTGGCTAAGAAATAAAAAGATAGATCAGCAGAACAGAGTAGACATACAATACACAGTAGTAAATTATTATAGTAATCTTGTGTTTGACAAATGTCAAAAGATTTGAGGTACAAAAGATTAAATGTAAAAAGACAAGCTTTTGGGATAAGAATATATTATCTGGCAAAAAAAATGTTGGGGAAACTGGAAAGAAATCTGATAGAAATCAGGTATGTACCAAAATCAGAAATCAGGTATGTACCAAAATCTTATATCATTTAACAAGATAAGGTCAAAATGGATACATGACCTAGATACAAAGGGAGATGTCATAAGAAAATTAGAAGAACATGGAATACATCACATATTAAACTTATGGATAGAAAAAGAACTTGTGAATAAATAAGACAGAGCACTGTGAGATATAAAATAGATAATTTTGATTACATTAAATTTAAAAGATTTTGTACAAATAAAACCCATGTAGCCAAGATTAAATTGAAAGCAGAAAACTGGGGGGGGGGTTATAAACAGTCTCTCAGATAAAGATCTTATATCTCAAATATATACAGAACTTGGTCAAATTTATCAGAATATGAGTCATTCTCCAACTGATAAATGATCAAAGGATATGAACAAGCAGTTTTTTGATAAAGAAATCAAAATGATATATAATCATATAGAAAAAATGCTCTAAATCATTACTGATTAGAGAAATGAAAATTAAAACAATTTTGATACATCATCTCACACCTATCAGAATGGTTAAAATGATAGAAGGAGGAAATTACAAATGTGGGAAAATTGGGACTAATAAACTGTTGGTGGAACTGTTAACTGATCAAACCATTTTGGAGAGCAATCTGGAATTACATCCAAACAGTTATAAAACAATGTATGGCCTTTGACTCAGCAATACCACTATTAGGTCTGTTTCCCAAGTTGATCAGGGAAAAATGAGAAGAACCTACATGTTCTAAAATATTTAAAGCAGTTTTCTTTGTGGTGGCAAAAAAAACTGGAAGTTAAGTGGATGCCCATCAAATGGGGAATGGCTAAACAGTTTGTGGTATATGACAATGATGGATTACTACTACGTTGTAAGGAATGATAAGCTGTCTGATTTTAGAAAAAACGTGGAAAAACTCACATGAAATAATGAAGTTAAATGAGTAGAACTAAGAGAATATTGGATATAGTAACAGGAGTATTGTTCAATGAATGACTGTGAGTAACCAAGTTATTCTGAGTATTACAAATACTCATATGAGCTACAAAGGACCTATGAAGGAAGATGCTATCCACATCCAGAGAAAGAACTGATAAACAGAAGTATACATAGGATGGTTTTACATATATTATAAATCTGTGTCAATTTCCCACTTTTCTAGGGGGCAGTAGAAAGGGAGGAAGACAGTTTGAAACTTAAATTCTACCAAAATTAAATAATTTTTAGAACTGTCCATACCCTTTTACTTAGCAATACAACTACTAAATCTGTACCCTAAAGAGATCAAAGAAAATGAGGGGAAAGGACCCATTTGTACAAAAATATTTATAGCAGTTCTTTTTGTGGTGACAAAGAATTGGAAACTAAGGGAAAGCCCATTAACTGGGGAATGGCCAAACAAGTTGTGGTATAAAATTATGACAGAATATTATTGTGTTATAAGACAAGCATGATGGTTTCAAGAAAACTTGGAAAGATTCATGCAAAGCGAAGTGAGAATAACCAAAAGAACATTGTACACAGTAATAGCAATATTTTAAGAATGATCAAATATGAAGACTTAGCTACTCTGCTCAAGATAATGGTCAAGGACAATTCCAAAGGACCCATGACGAAAAATGCTATCCACCTCCAGATGGAGAACTGATGTTGCTTGCCAATCATTCCTTAAATCATGTGGTTTGGAATGGTGAAAAGATCAAGTATAAGCTCATCAAACTAGAATAAACTTCAGAGTGATTCTTGACTCTTCATTCTCCTTAAAACTTCGTATCTAATCAGTTCACAAGTTCTGTGACTCTTCCTACATAGCACTTCCCATATCTGTCATCTCTCCATTCATATATCCACCACCCCTTTCTCCCTTTCCTGGATTACTACAATACCCTCTTAATTGTCCTCCTGTATGTCTTCCCCCTTCCCATCTTCCTCATAGTTGCCACTTCGGTATTCTTAAAGCACAGCAGTCTAAGAAACTTCAGGAGGTTTTTTTTTTCTGTTTAGTATTTAAAGTCCCTCACAATCTGGCTTATGCTAAACAGGTCTACTTGTTCTTACCTATACACAAAATTCCATCTCACATTTCTGGGCCTTTGCCTCACCAGTCTTCAGTGGTTGGAATGCTCTTCCTTCTCCTGGTTCCTGGAATACCTAGATTTTTGCTAGATTCAGCTTAAGCTTAAGCCACCTCAAAAAAGAGATCTTTAAAGATTTAGTTGTTTGTTTTTGTCCCCTCCAAAGAAAATTATTTTACATTTTTCTGTATATATTTATTTTATTCTTTGTACATACATTTCCCAGTGGAAGGTAAACTCCTTGAGTTCCGAAACTGTTTAATTTTTTTTCTTTGTAACCCCAAAACTTAGCACATAACAGGTATTTACTGAGTGTCTGTATAATGGAACTAATGCTACCTTCTTCCCTTCTTGTGAAAATGCTATGATTTGGTTCTTATCCTTCAGTGGCATACAGGATGAATTAGAAGGGAAAGACAGTATATAAAATAAAGGAAGGGAAGAAGGCAGAAAAGCAGAAATATATAAAGGAGTTTGCAGCAGTTTGCTTATTTCCCAGTTTACCCTTGGCTTGGGGAGAGTATATTAATTATGTTTTCACAGATCTCTCATGTACCCATTACTTTGTAGAATCCAGTGTAAAGTATATTTGGACTTGAATCAGATCTCTCAGAAGCCTCCATTTCTTCACAGTAATGATATTTGCACTACCTACCTCATTAACTATAACAGAGAAGAGCTTTGCAAACCTTAAATCACCTCATGAATGTTAATTATTATTACTACTTCAATACTTCAAGCATTCATGGATATAATCAGGTACTATCCTCCATTAATAAAATGCAGCTCCCAAATCTAACAAATGGTCTTTACAAGTTGCTATGGTTAGCCTTCCAGTGATAAGACTCTCTCAACTTAGGTAGTCTAATTCAGCCTACAGTTTGTCGTTTAAAATCTCTCCAAATTGGTAGACCTGCCAGAGCTATTATGTTCATTAGGCACAGACTCTGATAACACAGTGAACTATTCAATGATGAGGCACTGGAGTAGGACATAATGGAAGTGAATGACCATCAAAATGTCAAAATTAATCAATCAAGAAACATTTAGTAAGAGCCTCCAGTATGGCAGTATAAAAATTCAAAAAAAAAATTAAGCAATCTCTACCCTCAAGTAGCTTACATTCTCAAGGGAAGCAACATGTATATATGTAAATATATACAAAATAAACACACGGTAGTTAAATACAAAAGCATTAGGGAAGAAACTAGTAGTGGAGGGGCAGGGAGAACCAGGTAAAAATTAGCAGAAGTTGGTGCTTGAGTTGTGTCTTGAAGTTAGGAATTCTTAGGGAGAAGTGAGGAATGTATTCCAGGCAAGGATAATGAACAGTGCAAAGGTATATATGTATACAGGAGATGGAATGCCTTGTATAGGGAAGAGAGAGAGAAGGCTAATTTGGCAGGACCATAAAGTAAGAGAAGAGTAGAGAACTGAATCAAATTTATAAGAATCCAAGTCATTTCCCAAATGATAAATGGTCAAATGATATGAACAGGTAGTTTTCAGATAAAGAAATAAAAGTTATCTACAGTCATATGAAAAAATGTTCTAAATCACTACTGGTTAGAGAAATGCAAATAAAAAAAACTCTGGGGTACCACCTCACACCTATCAGATTAGCTAATACAACAAAAAAAAAAAGTAAAATGATAAATGTTGGGATGTGGGAAAACTGGTACACTAATGGTGGAGTTGTGAACTGATTCAACCATTCTAGATAGCAATTTGGAACTATGCCCAAAGGGCTTTAAAAACTCAACACCTTTTGATCCAGAAATGCCACTGCTAGGTCTGTATCCCAAAAAGATTTTTAAAAAGAGGGGTGGAGAGGAAGAACCTATTTGTATAAATAAATTTATAGCAGCCCTTTTTGTGGTGGCTAAGAATTGGAAATCAAGAGGATACTCATAAATTGGGGAATGGCTGAAGTTGTGGTATATAATTATAATGTCAAAATATATAAGGATCATTCTTACAGTTAATTTTTTTTTAATATTTTCAATTAAGTCTAAAAATACTAAATTGGTTCAAGATAAGTTTCAAAACTCAATATACATACATCCAATAATCAATACATAAAAACTGCAATCTTTTCACTAATTCTAATGTACCACAATAAAACACTTCAGCTTTCTGAAGCAGTAATAGATCTATAAGGGTGGAGTTTATCAAGACAGGTTAGCAACCAGGTAACTACCTTTTTCAACCTAAGCACATCATGAAGCAGTTTACTAAGTAGTGAAGGTTCTGTGATCAGCATTGGTAGAAGTACTCTCACCAGGTAAACTCACTGAGTAGAGGACTGCAATATTTGGGAACACTGTTCCATTTAGGGTTTAGACTAAACCAGAAGACATTAGTCATCCATATACTAATTACTTAGAGTTAAATCAGGTGCCTTCCTTCTGTTGATTACTTCCAATTAATCTTGTATATTGCTTGTTTGCACATAGCTGTTTGCATGTGGTCTCCCCAATTAGACTGTGAGCTTCCTGAAAGCAGAAACTGTCTTTTACCTTTCTTTGCATTCCCAAAGCTTACTACAATGCCTGGTACATATTAGGTGCTTAATAAATATTTATTAACTAACTACCATTTTTATGTGAAATTGCCCCTATTTCTAGTATTCCATAACATTCTGCTTCACATATTCTAAATTTCAGACAAATTGGTCTATCTTCATATATTAGGTTAAACTTAAAATTGTCTCATAGATGTTATTTTCTAGATACACCTTCAACTTAATGGCTAAAACAACAATATAAATTTTTGTCATTATAAAATTAAAAATGAAGAATAACTTGGAAAATGTTAAAGCTAGTAGTATTTAATGTCACAACACAAATACAATAGATTTAGCAGTGAATAGTTTCAGAAGAGTATATAGATCACAAGAGTAAACCCACTGAAATGAGTGTGAAAAAGAAGAGGAGTAGATTAATCTTTTTTTACTACCTTGACAGAGAGGGAGAAGAAATAGGATAATAGACTGAGGGTCAAGAAGACAGTTTTGGTTTTGTTTTGTTTTTCACATATGGAGGAGAACTGAGCATGTTTGTAAGCACATCAGGGATAAAGGACTAGAAGAGAAAGATGTAATAATCATCACAAAAGTGATGCCTTAATGGTCCTCTTTGAGAATGAAGGATGAACAACAACAATGATCAAGCAGGCAAGTTCCAGGCAGAAACAAGAGGACATGGAATCAAAAGCACAAGTGAAGGGGTTAACCCTTGACAAGAAAAACCAACTCTTCCTCAGAAACTGGACTTAGGGAAGAGAAAACAAGTAATGATATATAGTGCTTTGAAGTATATAGTAGGGGAATAAAATCATTAGCAGCAGCAGCGGTATGGCTTCAAGCTTGAATACAGAAGTCACACTGAACCTATAGATGCAGGTGAAAGCTACAAAGAGCAAGGCAGTGTCTTCTCCAAGCAAGTCACACTAAGCAGTTTTAATGGCACTCTGAAATCAAAGCTGAATGGGAAGAAAATGTTTAAAGCAATTAATATACGCAGTATCAATCTTAATGTACATTTTTGAAATTGCAAAAAGACCATAATAGATATAAAAAGTATTCTAACAAAAACCCACACAATATTAAAGCATAGGCCCGTCATCCCAAAGCAGATACAGAAAGATAAATTTTCCATGCCAAAGAGAAGAAAGGGAATTGATATTCTTAGAACATATAACAAAAAAGTTTAAAAAAAAACCTACAAGGGGAAAGGTAACAAGCATTTATTAAGTGCTTAATATGTTCCAAGAACTATGCTAAGCATTTTACAAATATTATCTCATTTGAAATAGAATTCAAAATTCCAAAAATGTTTCTGGAATAAGCAGATATCACTAAGCAGAAGTAAAAGCGGTTAACAGGGATATGCTATTGGATTTGTCAAATGTGCCAAAAGTTTCTTTCAAGCAGATAAAGCCTATGAAAAGGCCAAGATTTAAAAGTGGAATCAAAAGGTACAACATGTAAACAATATGTGTGTGAAGTTAGCCAACAATATGTTGACAAAAGCAAATTAATGGTTATGTCATACAGATTTGTTTATGGAAACAGAGGGACTTAGATGAGGCCACTGCCCAGAAACAATAGTTTATCCTTAAGGAATCTGAACTTAAGACATCAATGTAGACTATTCAAAGAAATAGTATATCATGTAACATACCACTATAAGCCATAAAAATTTAGTATCTACCAAATACCTAGCAAAACATTATGTGTTAGCTATAGTTATATATCTATCTTTTATTATATGTTATTATACAGCTATCTTTTAGGAACTAACACGACAAACCTCCATATTACCAATACAGACTTCAAAATATCGTGGAGGACTCAACCAATAAATTGTACTGCAGATGAACCATTCACAGACAAAACTGTGGTCCACAACTGTTGGAACATAATATTGATTCATATAAACTTAATAAAAAATATTTTAATAGATGTCACTGTTCCAAATAATCACCAAGTTACATGGGAGGAAAAGCTTTCAAAGTATAATGACCTAGCCAAGGAGATCAAAATCATGTGGGGACAGGATGAGATACATATCATCCGTGTTATTCTGTTACTAGTGTTATACCTTTCAAAAATGCTTTAAATGAGCCTATAGAACATCTCTACCTAAACCATCAGAAAAGATGATGAGGAAAGAATTACTGATACTTGAGTAATCTTTTACAGATGAAAGAGTTCAGAACAGATGACCTCAATTTTCTCAGCTAAAAAAAAAAGCTAAATTATCAGCTGTTTGAGGGTTGTTGCTTTTTTTTGGGGGGGGTAGGCAATGGAAAGAGAAAAGTCAGGTTTTTATTAGCACCAGAAAAAAATGTATGAGATGAAGAGATCTAAGAAGAAGAGGAGTTTCTTAACAATAAAGACATTCCAGACGGAATAAGGGCAAAAGTAAATACGGCTTCTGGAAGAACAATGCTGAGAAAGAAATGACAGTTCAGGGACAGGCAGCCAAGGAAAAAGTTGGGTTGGGTTGTTTTTTTTTTTTGCTTCAGCATCTCTGAATCAACACTTATTAGCATGTTGCTTGGCACAAAGTGGGCTTAATAAATGCTACTGCCTTGATTTTAATCACAAGGGGAAAATGGTAATAAAAAGTTGTAGTTTGCCAACTGTAAGACAACAGAAAATGTCAATTAATTGGAGCCCCTACTCTCTAGGATCCTGTGATGATCAGGACAGGGGAAACTTTTGTCACTCCAAACACTGAGGGGCTAGAGTGGCAGGAAGTTCTAACTAGATCATTTTAGGTATCACTTCCCCAACTTGTACTGAATTTACATTTAATGCTACCAGCTCCCTAAAATTATCACAGTATAGTAGAAGTTGAGGCACATTCAAATGATAACTTAAAAATAGAACAAAATGTTGGGTCCTAATCAACAAAACCACAGAAGCACAAACATTCTAGTACCTATATCAATGGATTTCTGATAGATATGAGTACCTTTCTAAAAAGGGCCTCTACTTCTATTATATGATTTTCATTCATTCTGGGTACCAAAATGTACATTTATATAGCACTCTGCTGTTCACAATGTGTTTTCATACATTTATCACCTCGTATATTCTTCATAATATCTCCACGATACAGGTAAGGTAGATAGATCCATTTGACTGATGAGGAAATAGGCTCAAAGAGATTAGATGGCATCCAAGGTCATATTTCAAATGGTGAATGAAACAAGGATTACACCACAAATCTGACATATGTCTAGTGAATACTCTTTATAGTATACAATGTTGCCAGTCAGCAGCAGTTTCTTCTGGAAGTAACCTTTACTGAAGGCAAGAAAGCCAACAATGTTCTTAAGTAAATTAAACTCTTCATTGACAAAATGCAACTGGATAGCTTATATACCCAATATAACCATGAAAGAAAACACCATACAGAATAATAGTATGAAGGAACAGATAGTTTTGACACAGAAGTAATTTAATCAATCCTTATCAACAAACATTCATTAGGCCTCTATTATACTTCCAGCCTCCCTGAAATGTTGCTTTGGGCATAAACGACTTCAAGCTAAAAGTTTCAGAAATATATCTGGGCTTTGATAAAAATTTGATAAAAATGCCCTTACTCCCTTTGGACATTAATCTTTAATTAAATTCTCAGGTTACTCCAAAAAACAGTTATAACTCATTTCAGGATACCGGTAATACATATTTTGCCCCTTCCTCTACTAAGCATCTTTTTCAAACTTAAACTAAATTACATATTTCAAAGATGGTGGCTTCCTTTTCCCCCGAAGAAAGTTTTTCTGCTCCCTCAAAAAGGGAATTTCATGTTTTGTTTTGTTTTTTGGGAGAAGGGGTTCTGATATAAATTCTGCCTTCTTCTTATGTATGTAATGATGCTTAATCTAACTAAAAAAAAATAGGTCAACCTAATGACTAATTTTAACTCTTTCCTGGAACTTTTAGATATTTTTCAATGAATAATGTATATAGACTGAATAATACTACTACCAATTAGCTTATTGTTATTTATAGTTTGCAAAATGTTTTCTAGTTTATTATCTCATTTAATCCTAGGTCAGAGTCAGGATAGATAGGATTTTTGTTCTAATGAGGAAATTGATGTTCAGTGTTTTAAATGATTTAACTAGGTCACATGACTAGTCAGTGATTGGACCACAGCTCATATTATCAGAGCTCAGATCATCTAAGTCCCTCTGGTATCCCTTTCCATTACACTTTTACTTCTGCTTACTGTCTCTGCTAGAAACACTAACATTTTCTTTTCCAGAGATATACATATAGTTCAAGTTTCTAAAAATTAGCATAGTTTGGTATCAAAAGCACTGTTCTTTATTCATTTTTTAATTAGAGAGAGCCTTCTACATTCAACAACATATTTCTTCTGTTCTAAGAGTTCCTGCCAGTACTTAGTTTGGCTTTTCCAAAGTTATTTCTCCCAGCTTCCTTGTCCTTTTCTATCCATGTTATGAAAGAGAAGGAGGGGAGAGACGGAGGCTAGAAGAATATCAAAGTGCACTTCTTTATTTTTTAGGGGAAGATGCATGTGAATGACTTTTTCCAAATTAAAAATTAAGTCTTTGTTTCATGTATTTATGTATTCATATGTGTATGTATACATATACAGATACATATATAAAGACATACATGTAATATATACATTATTATATACACATACATATTTATCTAAAAATGAAAAAGGCACACTCTCTAGATCTAAAGGGAAGGATCTAAAGTTAGAACTTCAAAGAAGATCTAGTTCAGTCCCATCATTTTACTGATTAGGAAACCACAGCACAGAGAATTTAAAGGAAATTTGTCCAAGATCACCCAGGTAATAAGTAACAGAACTGGGAATCAACACCAGATCTTCTGACCCAGGGAACAAGCCTAATGCCCAGGTCTACAGTTAAACAAATGAGAAAAGAGGCTAGACTTAGAGTGAACAACCCCGCATTTGTAACTGAGCTCTACTACTTAGCTAGTTAGGGGATCTTGAACAAATCTTTCAACCTGGATGGGCTTCAGTTTATTTATTTGCAAAATGAGGAGACTTGAATTACATGATCTTTAAGGTCCCTTCCTATTCTAAATCTCATGATGCCTGTGGCTCTTGATACAGCATTTTATCTCCAATACCACAGATACCAAATACTACTATATCACAAATCTAGAACTGTGATAAAGAAAATTGATTTGAGTTTTCAACCTCCTTGCCTTTGCACTTCTTTATTATACCTTGTTTGGAATATCTTACAAACTGCTTAAATTCACCATGTGCTTATCTTATCCTCTGTCCTTTATGGGATCCTCAACTTCATTTCTTGAGAAATGATAGTGTTTCATGACTTGCAGCCACACAACATCACTGGTAGAGTATCAGCATTAAAAATATGGCTCTTTTGGGGCAGCTAGGTGGCGCAGTGAGGGGAGCTAGGTCATATAGGTAATGGAGCTCTGGCCTTGGAGTCAGGAGGACCTGAGTTCAAATCCAGCCTCAGACACTTAACACTTACTAGCTGTGTGACCCTGGGCAAGTCACTTAACCCCATCACCTCACTGAAAAGCAAAAAAAAAAAATAGAATGGCTGTTTCTTTCAAGAAGAAGCTTGAGGCCATTATGTCACCTCCCAAAGGCAATTAACCCATGGTCCAGTGCCTAGCTTATTGTACATTTGAAATGTGTGTCTAAGAAATATACACACTGATAAATGGGCACTACCTGTTGCCCATCTACCTATGTTGGTGTCTGACAATAGGTATTTTCATCTAATTGCTTTTTCAAATGTGGAATGTAATGACAAATTCTTCCAAGATTATGGTTCTCACTTAGGATGCTTAGCAATGTTCCAGAGCTTGATACAATCAGCACAATAGTATTCACAAACAATAGCCTCTGGAGGACCTCATCATCACTAGGGAATTCATCTCCTTGACAGAATCAAAAACCCTTGGCAAGCATATGTCTCCCTATTTTATCCCTAACAAGCAGATAATTCTCAGACAAAACTCATTTTTATATATTTCAAGAAGTCTCATATAGTTTTGATGTATACTTGAGAGACATCTCATTGGAGAAGAGCCTTCAGGGTAGCATTTTGCTCCGCAAAACAATGCTTTTTTCATATTCAACAGTAAGTACAATAAAAGCTTGTATTTATATTGTGCTTTAAGGTTTGCAAAGTTTTATAATTTTTATATCATTTGATCCTCACAACAACCCTGGGAATTAGGTACTATTATTATCTCTATTTTATAGATGAGGGAACTGAGGCAAACAAAGGTTAAGTGATTTGCCCAGAATCACACAACTACTAAGTGTCTGAAGCCAGATTTGAATTTGGGTCTTCCTGATTCCAGGTCCAGTAATCAATGTACTGCACCACCTAGCTATCTAATAACACCTTGTCTTAACTATATCATCCAGTCACTTACATGATGACAAAGATCTGCTCTACTGCAGAATGTCACTTGGGAAAGCTAGTATGTTTCCTAATATGAGATATCAGTGATCACCTCAATGCATGTGTAAATTATTCTTTCCCAGTAATAACAACATCCCTGCCTTTTTTTTAACATACTTATATTTATTTATTTATTTCATATTTTCTCTTTAAATCAACCTACTAAGAATCAATCCTATGTACTCAGAATTGTGTCACCTCTGGTACAGGTTCTTTTTCAAAATAATTGGCCTACTTCAGCTGCTTTTCCCACTTTTGCTTTCTCCAGAGCTATTTCCACTTCCTCAAGAAACAAATCTGGACTGATGTTAGAAGCAAAATACAATAGTTCCACTGTCCTTGATAGTAATAAGTCATTATAAATATCTGTACAGATCTTTTTTTTCATTTTTCCCTGCTTGCTCTCCTTGTTTTATCTTTAGATGTGTTTGGATGACTTTTTTTACCTGAGTGTCCTACCAAGGTTTCATTAAAAAACTTTTCTTCTACTACTTACATTTCATGAAATGATGCTACTCATAATCCTCTTTATAAGACTTTACAAACAAGTTTGTGTTCTAAACAGGAGTTGTCTTTGGCTGCTCTGGTCTCCTTATAAAGTGGAGAGGTTAAGTGTTTGCTTTAGGCTTTATTTGTTTGTTTGTTTTTTCTTCTTATCGCAACTGGTTTACTTTGCTTAAATTTCTATACTAAATTATAATCTGTCATAATACTCTGATTAAAACTGCAACAGGAGGAGTATTCTTAGGTTTGTACTTCCTGATGGACTATACAGAGAATGAACAGATATTCTCTGCTTGCTTCTAGGCAACCTTGTAGAACCTTGGGAGATGCTCCTTCCAGCCTACACAAGGGTCTGTACTGTGTCTGCTGAACCAGAAGAGCTAATGACTAAGGGGTAATTTAAAAGCAATGTAATGGGCTCTTAAAAGTTCTATGTTGTTTTATGTTGTGGTGTTTTTTTCCCTTTCTGGCTGTGAAGCATGAGAGCTACTTAAAGCTATTGATTTGATTGTGATTGAAGTGAAAAAGAGTGGCTGCCCTACCTCCCACCAGCCTCTATGCAGTTAAGAATACATGGCTGCCTCTGTCTCTCTGTATTTGTTCTTTCCTGATCTCAAATAACTATTCCATTTTGGATGTGTCTAGGACTATCAGAAACCTTTTAAGTTCCAACAGATGTAGATATCCTAAGAGGCCTATAATGCAACAAATGCAATGTGGCATCAGGAGGGAGAAGAGAAGTTGAAAGACAGTCACTACCTGAGAAAGAAGGTAGTTTCTGGGAGCAAGAGCCCTTGTGGGAGGGCTCCCAAAGAAGGGGAGCATCATGAGAACTCTAAGAAAAGAAAGAACTTCCAGGCCCTGAAGTAACAGGAGTTGTAAGTAACCCCTCGCCAAGCATTTCCCCTACATGTGTGCTTCACTACCATTGTAATCTCAGTTTTATCCTACTCTTCCTATGGACACTATGTATATTTGTGGAAGAATACACTTCAGATCTTGGAATATATTCCAGAACTCCCATGTATTATACTAACATGTTCTTATATCATTTTAGTAAATGATTTTGGTAAAAGCAGAGTAAATTTGTTGGTTGACTGTTAACAGGAAGCACATTGTTGGGTGCTCAGAAGATACAATCAATAAATCAGTTAGTCAGTATCAGATAGAGAGCCCCTATTGGGTGGGAAACCCCATGATAGCAGTTGCCCATACTGTCAGTGCAATAAATTATAGGTTGAGGTAGAATTTCTAATATTTGTAACTTTAATATTTTTCTAAAAGAGATTTTAGCAAAAGGAAAGGTACAAAAGTTGGAAGTAAAGTTTTGTTTTGATTAGATATTATATTTTAAACTTTATGAATTTTAAGCAAGTTTAAATACACACCATCAATGGCAGAAATACCAAAACATATTACATGTTTAGAAGTAAAATTTTTGCACATTACATTCTCAGTTTAGTTACTTCTGTGGAAGCAGGGGTAAGGGCAAGTACTACATCCTCCCTTTCTTGAAATGAGCAAAGCCATTTTAGAAAAAGATTCCATTTCATTTTAAATGGGCAGTCACACATAAACATCTCTCATATAACTCCCCTTCCTTCCTCAAACATTACCACCACCGTAGCTAGCACTAGTCCTCATCCCTTCATGACTAGACCATTCACTAGAATGAGGCTGGCTGGTCTCCTTGCCTTAAGTCTCTCCTCCTTAAGTCTCCTAAATTCATCCTCCACTCAGCTGTCAAATTAATCTTCCAAAAGAACAGGTCTGACAATGTCAGCCTCCCAATTCAATCAACTCGAGTGGGCTGATGTCACCACCTTCAGCACTGAGGTTCAAAATCTCCAAGTCAGCAGTCATTAAGAAATTATTGTGTTCCAGGATCTATGCTAAGAGCTGGGGATACAAAAAAAGGCAAAAACAGTTCCTCCTCTCAAACAGATCACATCCTAATGGGAGAGGGAACATGTACATGACTAGGTACATATGTAATTGTAGACTGGCCAATAGGAGCACACTGCTTTGAGTGTATACTATCTGCTGTGTCTGATACCAACCCACATGAATGTTTTGGGAGCCTGTTTCTATAAATATGTGATGACACACCAGTCACCACAATCCAGTTGGGTGAGGAGCCAGTACAGCCCTAAATGGCAAATCTACGCAGCAGCCAAGACAGTATATCTTGAATACAAGAGAATAACTTGTCCAGCTGCTCTGGCACATCTGGAAGTCAACATAGTAAAGCAAATGTTTAATAGCAATCACTTTAAGTTTGAGCCCACACTGCTCAGGGCTACGGAGGTAGATTATGCCCCAATTTGGGAGTGTTTTTGTACTCTGGTTCTTGCAAAATATCTTCAGTAAATATCTCTTTGTAAAAGCTAATTAATCTTAAGCACTTATTGATCATAGAGGAAATATCAACTGGTTAAATAACACCAGCGAAATACAACCTAGCACTAGCAAATGATATTGAGGCAATTATCACTGGCAATTGATATTGGAGAAAACATGCTCCATGGGGGCTTGATCCAGTAGTATTAGAAGAGCCCCAAATTACTTTAAAGGCATCCCTAGAAATAGAGAGTGAGCCCAAGGCAGACAAACTAAATACAAATGACAGACAAATAGATAGATGTTTGGGTTTTGATGGCTCAGAGTGAAGGCAGCTAGCAATTGTTTCAATTCTGCCTAGAAACCCCAAGGGTTTCCACAGGCAGTGAAACCATCTCCAGTCGTCCTGACCTACATCTTGCCACTCAGATGACTCTGGAGTGAGGCTAATGACTTTGCACAGTCCTACCTCACTTAAATGCAGTTCACTTGCAAGTCAAGACTTCACTCTCCTGATGTCATTGGTCCTCTTCAAGAATGAAGAAGAAACAACAAAAGATGACAGATAGATAGCTAGATGAACAAAGAGACAGACAGACCATACATATACTATGTAGACAAAGTAAATGAAAGGAATCTTTTTTTACTCTCTCTAATCCCCTACATATAACTAGTTGCAAAGTTCTGTTGATATCTCTTCACAACTATCCACTCTTTTTCTATTCACATTGTCATCACCCCAACTATTATCATACCTTCCTAATTTTTCTCTCCCTCTATAATCTACCTTTAACAAAGTTGCCAAAATAATCCTCCTAATTTACATCTCTGATATTCTCACTCATGGGATCAAAAATCTTCAGGGTCCCAATTGTCTATAGGACAAACTCCTTAGCCTGGTGTATATGCCCTTCTTTTTCCAATATGTCTTTCCATTCTCATTTTACTCTCCTTTCTTTGGGATATTATTGTCAAACTGAACAAACAGAGTTGAATATGATGACAGTGCAGAAGAAGGATCTAGTCAACATCTTGATATGGGATACAGGAATCAGGGAGTGCTTCATATAGATTTTAATCCCAGTTTAAATAGTGCTGTCTTACTCTCTCCGCATTCCCAGCACTTAGAAGAAAACCGGTACATACTTCAATACTTCCCTGGATGTGTGATTTCATCAAAATGCATACTATCTACAAGGACGCAGGTCAAAGCCCATTCTTCACCTTCTTTTCTATCTGATGCTAGTCCATTTTCTCTTATAAAACCTTTGCAGGGAATCTACTCAATTTGTTCGATGGATCTTTTGCTTCCTAATATCTTCTTTTAGATCTTTTGCTATCCCGTGGACACCAATGGAGCACTAGAGCCACCTATTTATCTCCTTTAATGACCAAACATCTGATCGATAACTCTATGACAGCCTTTACTCCATTTCTTTGTTATAATTCTTCATTAATAATACAATGTAGCCTATTCATGCCCACCGTGTACCTCTCTACTGTCTTTTGACTAACCTGAAATTTTAATTCTTCTGAGATTTCAGTATTTCATGATTTGCCAATATATACTATCACTGAAAAAATATGAGTATAAAAACACAGGGCTTTACTTTAAGTATAAGTTAGGGATCATTAAAATCCCTACATAATCTCCCAAATGCAATCCAAGGACTCCTCTTCACCCATTTAATGCTAAACACAGCTCATTGTCAAGTTATAGTTTCTTCCCAACATAATGATGTACAATGTACATTGATGGATCAGCTGTATGGTTTGTCCATCAGTACATATGAACATTCTTTACATGCATTTGGTTTTTCCTATGTAGGTAGACAGGTTGAATGAATGAGCACATATCTCATTGCAGAGCTTCCTAAATTTGCCCAAGTTTGATGAAATAAATACTACATCATCTGTAAACATGAGCCTTTGGACAAGTTCAACTGTAGGCAATCTCTCTTCCATTTGATTTCTTTACTGAACATCCTCTATGACAATAATAAACACCTCTGGCAAGCAAAGGTCCCTATTTTCAGTTACTTAGTGGTAGTAGTACTAGTAGTATTACTACTAGTAATAGTAGTAGTCATAGTCATAGTAGTCTTACTCATAGTCACAGTAGTAGTAGTAGTAGTAGTAGTAGTAGTAGTAATATAATAATAAAGCCAAAAAAATTCTCTGAAGTTATATGATTCAAGGACTCATGTATGATTCTGATCTAAAAAAGGGAAATACACCATTGATGGATACCCTTTAAGTTAGAATTTTGTTCTACTTTATCACAATTTTTTTCTCATCAACAAACTTATAAACACATTGAGATCTTGTTTTCTCTACAACTTTCAGTCAACTGTGTGACTGTAAAACTTCTGTCCTTCTCATACCTTTATCAGGTATGTCTTCAACATGTGTGTAAATTAGTCTCACAAAGATTTTTGAGATTATGATAAAAATATGATCTTGATGCCTGAACTATGGAAGGATAAAGTAAACTCAGAAAAATAAAGCATAATCTCAATAATCAATATTGATTTTAAAGTGTATAAATAAAACCACAGCAAAAAGGACTACAACAATATGCAAATAATTTACTATCACCAAATTGGATTTATACCAGAATGCAAGGATGGATCAATGCAAAAAAAACCAATTAGCATGATGATTATATAAACAATGTGGAACAATGGAAAGAGTGTCGGATTTGTAGTCAGAGCACTTAACTAGGTGAAATCACTTAACTCTCTGAACTTTGATTTCCTCATTTGAAAAATAATGGGGCTAGATGAGATAAATTCTGAGGTTCTTTTTATTTCTAAATCTAGTAAGAAAAACTATGGGATTGTACCTATAGACCCAGAAAAAGCCTTTAGAAAGGTATAGAACTCATTTATGCATTTAAAAAAAAACCAAAAAGCACAGCTATGGAAGACTTTTTTTAGAAAATGATAAAAATGTACCTAAAACCAAGCACTAACATTATCACAAAGGAGAAAGAGTAGAAGTTTTCCCACTAAATACCTGAATGAAAGAAAGCTACCCCTTCCTCCCCTTATTATGAAACATAGTTACAGAAATGCCAACAACTGCAAAAAGACAAAGGAAAGAAACTAAAAGAATAAATACTGGCAAAGAAGAATAAAATTATCCCTATTGCACAGAACCTGGTGAATTACTTAGATTACAAAACCCATGGAATTAGCAAGGAAACTACAACAATCCAATAAGTTGAGATTCATTAAAATGCTAAACAACAAATCCACAAAATCAACATTTCTACATAATAATAACAAAAACCATGATACATAGGAAATTAGTGAAAATATGTAAAAACAGGAATAATTCTTGAATAAGTGGCTGAAAGATGTGAAGAGTTTCAAAATAAAACTGTAAGCCAGCAATCACCACATGAAAGATTTTTTCCAAATCATTTATGCTGAGAAAAAATTAATTAAAATAGTTGAGGTTTAACTTCTTGTCCAAAATGGCAAAGAACAGAATATGAGATGGATATGAAGAGGCATTGGGAAGACATGCAAACCAATACAAATGGTGGACCTGCAAGTCTCTTTAACCACTCTGGAAAATAAAATGGAATTACAGGAAAATATTAACTAAAATGCTGATAACTTTGAATCCAGCAATAAACCACACAAAATTGGGGGCAGCTAGGTGGCACAGTGGATAAAGCACTGGCCCTGAAATCAGGAGGACCTGAGTTCAAATCTGGCCTCAGACCAAACATTTGACACTTACTAGCTGTGTGACCCTGGGCCAGTCACTTAACCCCAGTTGCCTAAAAAAAAAATACAATAAACAAGGCAAAATGTCCCAAGAGATCTATGATAGATAGAAAGGCTCCCTTGAACAGACAATATTAATAGTGAACAATCAAAATTTCATTATTAGGTCGATAAAGAAAAGGCTTTTAACAAAAATACAACCCCCTTTTCCATTTAAAAAAATAAAAAACAGAAATAAATTAAAGCTTCCTTACTATGTTAAAATAGTATCTAACTAGGGGCAGCTAAGTGGTGTAGTGGATAGAGCACTTGCCCTGGAGTTAGGAGGATCTCAGTTTAAATTTGGCCTCAGACACATAACACTCACTAGCTGTGTGACTTTAGGCAAGTCACTTAACCCCAATTGCCTCACCAAAAATAAATAAATAAATGGATTAATTAATTAATGAAAAGATAAATAAGTGAATAAATAAATAAATGCATGAATGAATAAATAAACAAACAAATAAATAAATAAATAAGAAAGATAGTATCTAACTAAAACCCAGAACCAACATTATCTGTTAAGGGGTTAAACTCAATGCCTTCCCAATAAGATCCAGAGTAAAGCAAGGATGATCCATTAGCACCACTATTATTTTATACAGTGCTTAAAATGCTAAGGGGAAAAAAAAGGGAACATAGGCAAAAAGCAAATAAAATCACAACTCTTTGCAGATGAAATGATGACCTACTTAGAGAATCAGAGATTCAACTAAAAAAAATAATTGAAACAATAACTTCAACAAAATAAGATATAAAATAAACCTATAAAAATCATAAGCCATTCTATATACTACCAACAAAACCCTAGAGGAAGAAATAGAAAAAAATATGTTCAAGATAAATACAGAATGCATAAATTATTTGGGGATCAGTTTACCAAACTCACAGGAACTATAAGACTATAATTACAAAATACTCTGTATAAAAATACATATAAATATATAAAAGTATATAAAAATATAAAAAATAAAAATTGCTCTCCAATTGGCCAAGTTGGGTTGAACCAATATAATAAAAATGACAATACTACCTATGTTAATATGCTCATTTAATGCCATACCAACCAAATTACCAAACGATTACATTTCAGAGCAAGAAAAAAAATTCAACAAAATTCATCTGGAAGAACAAAAAATTTAAAGTATAAAGTGAAATAAGGGAAAAAAAACCAAAAGGAAGGAAACCTAACAATACCAATCTCACCATCACTGAAATTATCTGATACTGGGTAAAAAAAAAAGAAATTAAAATTCACTGACTGGGACAGATTAGGTATACAATATACACAAGGAAATATTTTCAGTAGCACAATGCTCAAAAAACCCAAAGATTCCAACTACTAGGGCAAAGACTCATTATTTGCAGAAAACTACTGGGAAAACTAAAAAGCATCCTAGCAAAAACTAGATTTGGACCAACCATTTCACACTATATGTAGAGATCTTATACCATATGCAAAGATAAGTTCCAAATATATATATATATATATATATATATATATATATAGACAGATAGATAGATAGATAGATATAGATATAGATATAGATATAGATATAGATACATAGATATATAGATATGTGTGTGTGTGTGTGTGTGCGTGTGTGTGAATTGTGGTAAAAGATCCCTCATTTTATACATATAAAGTTAGATTTAAATAATTGCAGAAATATTAATTATTCATGGATGAACAGAGCTAATATAATAAAAATGACAATTCTACCTAAACTTAACTGCTTCTTCAATGCCATTCCAATTAAATTCCCAAAAAAATTATTTCATTGAGCTAAAAAAAAATATAAAATTCATTTGGAAGAATAAAAGGTCAAGAATATTAAAGGAGGGAGCCAAGATGGCGGAATGAAAGCAGTGACTTGCTTGAGCTCTCCCCCAAACCTCTCCAAATACCTATAAAAAATGGCCTCTAAACATTGTAAAGCAGCAGAACCCACAAAAAGACAGAGTGAAGCAAATTTCCAGCCCAAGACAACCTGGATAGTTGATCAGAAAGGTATATCGCACCTGGCTGTGAGAGGAGTGGGCACACAGACCTCAGCGGACTGAATTGCAGGCAGCTGCGGCTGTTTCCAGACTTCTTAACCCATGAAAGCCAAAGACAACTTCAGTCAGTGGGAAAAGTCTGTTTCTGCAGTGCTAAGAGACAGTGAGGTGGTCTCAGCTCCTTTTCTCTATCACAGCCTGGGGTAGGGGCTGCCTCCTGAACTTCTGGCCCACAGACTGAGGGGGAATTGAGTGGCTGATCACAGGGAGATTGCAGGGATATCTTTGCCAGTGCTAAGGCAGGAATCTCTTGCTATGCCGGTGCTTGGATCTGGGTCACAGTTCTGAGGGGTGATCCTTGGGCAAGGAGGAGCTCTGGCATGGTAAAGCTTGTAGTGGCTGTAAAGAGAAAACCCTCCTCACAGTTCCAGGACATAAAGGAGTGTTTGTGGTCACTAACAGACCAGAGCACAGGCCAGGAAAGGAGTAAGCACCTCACCCCTTATCATACCACCTTGAAAGAACTAAAAATTTACAGGTCCCTACAAGTATCTCTGAAAACAGCTGTACAAACCCCCAAAGCTTGGGACAGTACATTCTCCACTTTGGAAGCAGACTCTTACCTTAACAAAGATTTTAAAATTCAAGTAATTGGCCGGGATCATGAGCAAGCAGTGCAAAAAGAGTCAGACTATAT
Source organism: Phascolarctos cinereus (assembly GCF_003287225.1). NCBI lineage: Eukaryota > Metazoa > Chordata > Mammalia > Diprotodontia > Phascolarctidae > Phascolarctos > Phascolarctos cinereus. The sequence continues at coordinate 386,241,846 of NW_027555958.1, read as the reverse complement.
TATCTTACTTTGGTGTCAAAGATGATCAAAACATACAACCAGAAGAAGACAACAAAGTCAAAGCTCCTACATCCAAAGCCTCCAAGAAAAATATGAATCAGTCCCAGGCCTTGGAAGAGGAAGTAGAGGAAAAACTGGGAAGAGAAATGAGAGTGATGCAAGAAAATCATGAAAAACAAGTCAACAACTTGCTAAAGCAGACCCAAAAAACACAATGAAGAAAATAACAGCTTAAAAAATAGCCTAACCCAAATGGCAAAAGAGGTCCAAAAAGCCAATGAGGAGAAGAATGCCCTAAAAAGCAAAATTGGCCATTTGGAAAAGGAATTCCAAAAGCTTACTGAAGAAAATATTTCCTTAAAAATCAGAATAGAGCAATTGAAGGATAGTGACTTTGTGAGAAATCAAGACACTGTAAAACAAATCCAAAAGAATGCAAAAATAGAAGACAATATGAAATATTTCATTGGAAAAACAACTGACCTGGAAAATAGATCCATTAGACATAATTTAAAAATTACTGAAAGCCATGATAAAAAAAAGAGCCTAGACATCATCTTTCAACAAATTATCAAGGAAAACTGCCCTGATATCTTAGAATCAGAGGGCAAAATAGAAATTGAAAGAATCCACTGATCACCTCTGGAAAGAGACACCCAAAGGAAAACTCCTAGGAATACTGCAGCCAAATTCCAGAGTTCCCAGGTCAAGGAGAAAATATTACAAGGTGAAAGAAAGAAACAATTCAAGTATTGTGGAAACACACTCAGGATAACACAAGATGTAGCAGCTTCTCCATTAAAGGACCGTAGGGCATGGAATATAATATTCCAGAGGGCAAAGGAGCTAGGACTACAACAAAGAATCACCTACCCAGCAAAACTGAGTATAATCCTTCAGGGAAAAATGGTCATTCAGTGAAATAGAGGACTTTCAAGCATTCCTGATGAAAAGACCAGAGCTGAATAGAAAATTAGACTTTCAAATACAAGACTCAAGTGGAACATGAAGAGGTAAACAGGAAAGAGAAATCATAAAAGACTTATTAAGGTTGAACTGTTTACATTCCTGCATGGAAAGATGATATTTATAACTCATGACACCTTTGTCAATATTAGGGTAGTTGGAGGGACAAAATTATATGTATGTATATAGATAGATGATAGGTAGATAGATAGATAGATAGATAGATAGATAGATAGATAGATAGATAGAGGGCACAGGGTGAGTTGAAGATTAAGGGGTCATATCTGGAGAATAAAATTAAGGGATGGGAGAGGATTATAGTAGGAGAAGAAGAAAGGGAGAGGTAGAATGGGGTAAATTACCTCACAAAAAAAAACAGAAAAGAAAAGGCTCTTACATTGGAAGGGAAACAGGGGAAGGTGAGAGGGAAGGAGTGAATCTTATTCTCATAGGCTTTGGCTTAAGGAGAGAATAGCGTACACATTCAATTGGATGTGGAAATCTGTCTTACCCTACAGGAAAATAGGGGGAGAAGGGGATAAGAGAACAGGGGGATGATAGAGAGGAGGGCAGATTGGGAAAGGGAGTAATCAGAAGCAAATAGCTTCTGAGGAGTGACAGGGTCAAAAGAAAGAATACAATAAATGGGGGGGAAGGATAGAATTAAGGGAAATAGTTTTTCACAACACGTCTACTATGGAAGTGTTTTGCATAACTGCACATGTATAACCTATACTGAATTGCTTGCCTTTTCAATGAGGGTGGGTGAGGAGGGAGGAAAATTTTAAAAACACATGTTTAAAAAAAATGTTTTCACATGCAACTGGGAAATAAGAAATACAGGAAATGGCGTACAGAAGTCTATCCTGCCCTATAGGAAAATAGAAGGGGAAGGGGATAAGAGAAGGGGGGGAGAGATAGAAGAGAGGGCAGACTAGGGGAAGGGGTATTCAGAATGAATGCCATCTTGGGGTGGGGGGAGGGGCAAGATGGGGTGAAAATTTGGAACTCAAAATCTTCTGGAAGTAAATGTTGAAAACTAAAAATAAATAAATTTATATTTTAAAAAATAAAGAATATTAAAGGAATTGATGAAAAAAATATAAAGGAAGGAGGTTTGGCAGTACTAGATCTTAAATTACATTATAAGGCAATAATTATCAAAACTATCTGGTACTAGCTAAGAAATAGAAAGGTAGACCAATGGAATACAATTTACAGCAGCATATAAACATAATAACTTTGTATTTGACAAGTATAAAGACAAGATTTTGGGATAAGAATTCATTATTTGGTAAAAAATTGTTGGGAAAACTGGAAAGCAGTCTGGCAGAAATAGGGCAATTATCAAGATAAAGTCAAAATGGATATGTGACCTAGATACAAAGAGAGATTTTACCAGAAAATTAGAAAAACATGGAACTTAATAGACTTATGGATAGGTGAACAACTTATGAATAAAGATAATGAGCAAAATTAGGTAGAAAATAGATATCAATTACATTAAATGAAAAAGGTTTTATACAAATAAAACAAATGTAGCCAAGATTAGAAGGAAAGAAGAAAACTGGAGGGAAAAACATACAGACAGTTTATCAGATAAAGACCACATATCAAAAATAAATAAAGAAATTTGTCAAATCCATGAGAATACAAGTCATTCCCCAAATGATTAAATGGTTAAAGGATATGAACAGGAAGTTTTTCAATGAAGAAATCAAAACAATTTAGAGTCATATGAAAAAATGCTCTAAATCATTATTGATTAGAGAAATACAAATTAAAATAACCTTGAGATATTTTGCACCTTTCAGATTGGCTAAAATGGTTGAAGGGGAAAGAGACAAGTGTTGGAGGAGATGTGGAAAAATTGGTACACTAATTCATTGTTGGTGAAATTCCAAAATGATCCAGTCATTTTGGAGAGCAATCTGGAATTATGCCCAAAGATTTATTAAACTACCTATACCCTTTTTTTTTGTCTTTTGGTGAGGCGATTGGGGTCAAGTGATTTGCCCTGGGTCACACAGTTATAAGTGTTATGTGTCTGAATGTCGGATTTGAACTCAGGTCCTCCTGACTCCAAGGCCAGAGCTCTATCCACTGGGCCACCTAGCTGCCCCTCTACTTACATCCTTTAACTGAGTAATACCACTACTAAGTCTATTTCCAAAGATGATTAGGGAAAAAGGAAAAGAAATTATATGTTCTAAAATGTTTATAGGAGCTCTCTTTGAAGTGGCAAAGAACTGGAAATTGCAGAAATGCCCATCAATTGGAGAATGGATAAACAAGTTGTGGTATATGATTGTGATGTAATACTACTGTGATAAAAGAAATGATGAGCTCAATAATCTTAGAAAAATATAGAAAGACTTGCATGAAATAATAAACAGCAAAATGAGCAGAACCAAGAGAATACTGTATATAGTAATAGCAATACTGTTTTAGGAATTACTTTGAGCAAATAAGTCATTTTGACTACTATAAATACCCAAATTAAGTATAAAGGACATATAAAGATGCTATCTGCATCCAGAGCAAAGACCTGATAAATAGAAGTATGTGTAGAATAATTTTAAATATATGTACCTGTTTGTATCTACTGGTAGCCATTTCTAGGTTGTGGTAGAGGAAAGGTAGGGAAAAAAAGAAATTTACATGATAATTTTGTTGTATATTTGAAAGGAATAGCAAGTTGTGCTTAGCAGATTTGCAGTTTCATGTACATTCATCTTTTTATTGTATCATGTTATGGAAATGTTTGTTTTATTCTATAAATATGTATTAATGTAAAAAAAGGGAAAAAATTTTTAAGAGAATGTAAGCTTGTTAAAGCAGGGATTGCTAGGGCTTGATATAGTGACCTTAATAAAAGTGTGCTGAATTAAAAATAAATAAATGAAAACAAAACCAATTCAAATGCAGTGTTCTTTCAACAAAAAATAAAAAGAAAAGAAAGGTAGATCAGTGGAACAATGTAGACATACAATTTACAGCAGCAAATGACTATAGCAATCTTGCATTTGACAAATGTAGAGACTTAAGTTTTGGGGATAAGAATTCACTATTTGGTAAAAAAAAATTGTTGGGGAAACTGGAAAGAGGTCTGGAAGAAATTGAATACAGTTCAATATCTTATACCATTTATCAAGATAAGGTCAAAATGGATACCCAACCTAGGCGTAAAGGGAGATATAAGAAAATTAGAAGAACACGGGGCATACTACCTATCTGACTTATGAACAAGACAGGGATTTAAAACAAGAGATAGAGAGCATTGTGAGATATAAAAATGGATAATTTTGATTACACTAAATTTAAAAGGGTTTGTACAAATAAAGCCAACATAGCCAAGATTAGAAGAAAAGCACAAAACTTGGAAGGGGAAGAGGAGGAGGGAGGGAATTTATAGACAATTTCTCAGATAAAGGTCTCATATCTCAAATATATAGAGAATTCTGTCAAATTTATAAGAATATGAGTCTTTCTCCAATTGATAAATGGTCAAAGGATATGAACAGGCAGTTTTTTGATGAATAAATAAAAACTATATATGTAGAGAAGATTGGCTAAAACAACAGGAGAAAATGACAAGTGTTAGAAGGAGGAGAAATTGGGGCATTAATACACTGTTGGTGGAACTATGAACTGATCCAACCATTTTCATGTGCAATCTGGAATTATGCCCAAAGACTTATAAAACCGTATATAGCCTTTGACTAAGCAATACCACTACTAGGTCTGTGTCCCAAGGTGGTCAGGAAAAAAGGAATGTTCTAAAATATTTATAGCAGCTCTCTTTATGGTGTTAAAGAACTGTAAACTAAGGAAATGCTCATCAATGGGGGAATGGCTAAACAAGTTGTGGTATGTGATTGTGATGGAATACTACTATGTTGTAAGAAATGATGACCCGGCTGGTTTTAGAAAAACAGGGAAATACATGAAATAAAAGTTAAATGAGCAAACCAAGAGAAAGTTGTATACAGTAAAAGCAATATTGAGCAAAGAACAACTGTGAACTGCTAAGTTATTCTGAGTATTACAAATACTCAAGTCAACTTTTACAAAGAACCTCTGAAGGAAGATGCTATTCTCCTCCCGAGAAAGAAATGATAAATAGAAATATGCGTAATATGGTGTGTGAGGGTGTGGGGGTGAAATGGTGGCCTTCTCTAGTGCTACTGTGGGGGTGGGGAAGGAAGGAGACAGTTCAGAACTTAAAATGTAAAAAGGTCATATCATAAGAAAATTAGAGGAGCAAGGAAGGAAATATCTACTAAAATTACAAATAAAAAACTTCATGACCAAACAATAGAGAGCATCCCAAAAGATAAAGTGGATGATTTAATAAAATTGTAGTTTTTACAAAACAAAATTAAACCATTTAAAATTAGAAGGGAAACAACTGACCAAAAAATATGTGTAGAACATTTCTCTGATAAAGACCTTATATCAAAAATACAAAAGGAAGTGATTCAAATTTACAAGAACAAAAGTTATTCTCTAATAGATAAATAGATGGTCAAAAGATATTAACAGACAGTTCTCAAAGGAAGAAATCCACGTTATCATAAAGCCGCATGAAAAAAGTGCTCCAAATTACTAATAACTAAGAAAATGCAAATTAAACCAACTCTGAGATTCTACCTCATACTTTTTTTTGCCATTCTGTATGTATGAAGTAAAACCTTGGACTTGTTTTAATATAGACCGGCAAAAATGACAAGAAAGAAAAATGACAATTGTTATAGGGACCAGGGGAATCAGGTATACTAATATATTGTTGGCACAGCGATGAACTGGTCCAGCCATTCTGGAAAGTAATTGAAACTGATGCTGTCTAGGGGTGCTAGGAACCCTGAAATGCAAAGGTACAGGGTGGGAATCTGCCTCAAAAGAATTCAACCACTCAAGCCTTCTTTCAGTCTAAGTAGTAAGTTTATTAAGACACAGGTTAGGTGGGTGAGATTCCTAGTGAGTCTGCAGTATTTCTGACACCAATACAAGCAGGCTAGATTCTAAGTGAATCTGAGCAATTTAATGGGGGTAAGATTGATATTTGATACAGAAAGAGTATGGGAAGATTTGGATGGGATTAAGAAATGGCAAGTAGCCTGGGGTGGGCCAGTGGACCAGGTGCAGACAATGAGCACCACAATGAAATGTCAGTTGAAAGGATTATATTGGGATGGGCTGGTTACCTCAGGGAAACACCAGGGACTTGGTTGTTGAAATTTGTGGGAAAGGTTAAGGACTCTTTTTTAGGGATCCCATTATTCCATCAGCCTCATCAGAACTATGCCCAAAAAAGTATACTACTCTATGACCAACTGATATCATTTTTAGGTCAATATCCCAAAGAGATCAAAGAAAAGGGAAATGAACCTATATGTACAAAAATATCCTGCCGAAAGACATGACAAAATGGATGGTAAATTCTGAGAAGATAAATAAAATGTTTCAGAGTAAAGTGAGTAGAACCCAGGGCCAATTTATATATTAATGGCCTTGTAAAGAAAAACAACTATGAAAAATTAAGAATTTTGGCATATGTAATAACCAACCACAATGCCAACCCAAAGACTAGTGATAAAGCATACTTAATTCCTAACAAAAATGGTGATGAACTCGAGGTACAAACTGAGAATTATACTTTGAGATGTGACCAATGTGAAACTTTTGTTTTGCTTGAACATGCAAATTGAATAGAAGGGTTTTGTTTTGGTTTTTTCCTCTTTTGAATTTTTGGGGGAGTTGGAGGGGAGAAAGGACCTATCAACATTACAGTTATCAAACTGAAAGAAGAAAAATAAGAAAAGAGGGTCAATGAAGCACTTTTTAAGAAGCAATATTAAAAAAAAATTTAAAGGCCAGTAAACAGACAAACAGGTCATCTTTGAAAAGAGTATGTTAAATTTATTATATACTGAAAAAGAAAAGCAAGCTTTACCTAATACAGATTTGCAATTTCATGTATAATCCTTTATTTTTGTTCTAATTTGTATTTGAAATTTTCATCTTATTTGACATTTGTTAAAGTTCAGAATAAAAAAAAAACAAAAAAGAGAATAAACAACTTGTATAAGATAAAGCAGAGTAAAATAAACAGAACCTGGAAAATAATAATGGATATGAAAAGAACAGCTAAGGTCTAAGCAATCATAATAACCAATCTTGGTCCACAGAACAAATGATAACTGTCTAAATATGTTCAAGTCACAATGTCTATGAGCCTAGTAAATGTCTAATAGATAATACCAAATGACCCCTTCATCTTACAGATGAGAAAATTGGGTCTCAACTGTTACTTGCCGAATATTATCACAGTTAGTTAGCTGCTGAAGTTAGATTAAGTGTGGTTAGAACCCAAATATCAGGACTCCCAGGTCAGTGTTTTTGATTCTTGGATCCTCTCTATCCCTTGTTTCTTGATTTCACAACCTTTCTACTTATTATACCTGCCCCCTGACTCATTCCTTTGTCTTTATTTCTACTGCCATTCAGATCATGTTACCCAAAGGTGTTTGGGAAAAGAAAGATATTAGACAAAGAATCAAGGCTATGGAAAGAATACAAATATATCATGAGATGTGTGTGTAACAATGGAACACAGAACACTACATTTGGCTACTAAAGTTATAATGAATTAAATAAGACCATGCTATACATTCAAAATATCAAAGAGGTGGGAAAGGATTCTGTTGAATTTCCAATTACATGGGCAGCAGGCATTTTTGTTTACCCTCATGGTGGAGCTCAGAAGTCTACTTCAAAAAAAAAATCCCTTATTCTGACTGGTTAACATTGAGCAGAGATATTCATGAATAAGAGTTTCAATTTAAGGATGAAGAGAGAAAGAAGTGATTTGGGAGCATGAGGCCTTTCTTGATTCCCTCCTTGTTGTTAACATCCACTTTCTATGGAAATTACCTGTGTTATTTTATAAATGCTTTGTATTTATTTATCTTGTCTATAACCTCACCTCCAAAAGAATGTGAGCTCCTTGAGAGTTGTTTTTAACCTTTGATTCCCTACCTCCCAAGCACAGTACAAACACAGGAGGGTGATCCAAAAGTTTTAGTACATCTTTAAGCCACTTTGCACTAAGACTTTTGGGATACCCAGTATTAATAAGAATTTACACGTCCCCTGATTTTAATGAAACAGGGCATTTGAGATAGGTCAAGCCTCCTAAGAGTATCAGAGGGGGAAGCTCTGAAAAATTAGAGAGTAGCACAAGACACAAACCAAACTTTGGGAGACGAAAGCACCTGAAGGTAAAGGGAATACAGAAAATAAAGCAGGAAGATCACCAATACAAACCACCTAGGAAATTTATTAAATGGTCCCTAAACCTCTACCAGCACTAATATACATAATGTGTGTGTGTGTGTACATATAGATATAGATATAGATATAGTATTTTTCCTAGAGTCTGGTGGCAATAACTTTTATAATGTCACTAAAAATCAGCAGCCACCCTTACCATGTTGTCATTAGGTCAATTCCTAGCATACCATAGTTAAAGGAAGCAGGAAACCATGTCAAATCATTAATTATACAAAAGACAGTAACTCAAAATTGTCAAATGAAGAGAACAGCCTTGTAGATAAAATAGATTTTAACTCCAGCAATCATGACAAAACTAACAATAGGGAAACAATGCTGCTAGAGTTCCTCTGAGCTACCCTGACTCATTCTCACACCTAGAAAGTCTCCATGCATTTTAAAAGGGTTTTCCTCCCACTATAAATTTTGATAGCATATCCCTAGAGTAAGAAGAAATTCTCAACAACAAAAATGACTATTTTGAAGAAGCAATTCCTTTGGGAATATGGAGACATCACCAATGAGATTCCTTTGGCATAATGCTAGTAATTTGTAAGTAATTTGTAATTTGTAATAAATACATCTTATCATTTTCATTTGCTTTGTTTTCATCCCAACATTTCAAAATTATTTACACTGTAGCCAAGAAAAGTTGCCTATTATATTTCAAAGGATTCTAAAAAAATTTATGAAAACCGGTGTTTCTGTGCTCCGACCAATTAGTTTAAGTCATTCAAGAAAGAAAATCCTGACTAGACAATTATATAGAAGAATTAACTAATAAAATGTAACTGCCACTTATATGTTAAAGTATATTTTTCATTGCAAATATTATTAAATGTATTCCTTATGTCGAGTTAGGTACATAATAAAAAAAATTTTAAATCTCTAGATGTCTTTAAAAGTACCTCTGAAACACACGAGTTTAAAAGTTAAGGAAAGAACAAAGTTCCAAGAGAAAAACTGAATGAATAAGCTTGCTTTACTGTATCCACACAGCAACAGCTAAACAGTAGCCATTTTGTTGCTGTCATTCAGTTGTTTCAGGTGTATCCATCTAACTCTTCGTGACCCCATTCGGCATTTTCTTGGCAAAGATACCAGAGTGGTTTGCCGTTTTCTTCTTCAGCTCATTTTACAGATGAGGAAACTGAGGCAAACAGGATTAAGTGACTTGCCCTGGGTCACATAGCTAGTTAAGTATCTGGGACCAAATTTGAACTCAGGTCTTACTGACTCCAGCCTCCCCCTACTCTATCAACTGCACCACCAAGTTACCCTCAACAACAGGGAAACAGAGCTTCTTTTCCCCTGGAGAGGAAAATTGCAATCATGTCAATGTCTCTCAAATTTAACAAGTGGATATAATTACCATGTAATATCAGAAAGTCGACTTGGAATAAGACAATAAAGTATACCAAAATAAACGTACTGAAAATCCAGTCTAAAAAGAAAATAAAGACAGACAACTGAGGGGAAAAAAATCTTTGCAACAAGTATCTCTGATAAGGGTCTCATTTCTAAGACATATATGGAACTGATTCAAATTTGCAAGGCTAAGTAACTCCCCTACTGGATAAAAGGAAATGAACAGATAGTTTTCAAAGGAAGAAGTCTAAGCTGTCAATAGCCATACAAAAAAAAATGCTCCAAATCAATAATAAGAGGAGTGGAAATTAAAGCAACTCTGTGTTTCCACCTCACATTCATCAGACTGGCAAAACTGATCAAAAAATGGAAAATGATAAATGCTGAAGGAGCTGGGGGGAGAACAGGTACACTGGTTCACCATTGGGAGAGCCATCAAGGAAAGTAATTTGGAGTAATGCCCCCAAAGTTACTAAATTGTGCATATTCCTTGACCTCATGATAGTTAGTAGGCCTAACACCAAAAAGATAAAAGAAAGTGGAAAAGGAAATACACATATACAAAAATATTTACAGCTGTTCTTTCTTTAGTGAATAAAGTGGAAACAATAGATGTCCATCAATTGAAGAATGGCTGGACAAAGTATGGTGTTAAAAGAAATAAAGGCAATAGTTTCAGTAAAACTTGTGAAGATTTATATGAAGTGAAGCGGATTAAAATGAACAGAACAGGTAAACAATTTAGACAATAAAAATGACACTGCAAACATAGACAACTTTGAAAGACCTAAGAACTCTTAAGAATAATAATTATCAGCCATAATTCCAGAAGATCCATGATGAAACATGTTATCCATCTCCTGATATAAAGATGATGGATTTATGATGCAAACCAAGTAATAATTTTTTGGACATAGTCAATATAGGCATTTGTTCTGTTTAACGATGCATAATTGTTTCAAGGGTTTTAGTTTTTCTTTGGGGGAGAGAATGGAGAGAGGAGGGGACAGAAAAAAAAAGTGCAAAAATATAAATTCTACAACATTTATGAGTTTTACATTCATAAAAGCCAAGAGATAAGGCATAAAGTTTAGAAGTTTTGACATTTGATCTACAATACTCTTAACAGGCAGTTTTATAAGGATGTTGCATATTAGTCCTTAATGTAAAAATGCAATTGCTATTAACCCTGTGACCCCTTCATTTTATTTGGGTGTTTTTTTTCAAAGACCAAAAATGACATGCCCAAAAGGCTACACTCTAAAGAACTAAATGAAAAAAATTTCCTGAGGAAAAAAAAATAATATTAAACACGTTAATCTCCCCTCCTCTTTGTGAAAAAAAAAGCTATTTCGGATATACAGGAAATAATTTTTATTTGCATTAACACATTCAGTTGCATCTGGAACAAAAGGGGCAGAGGGAGAAAGCAATTTAAATTACAGTGCTGTTCTGAACAACTTAGCATGAAAACTATATTTTTCATCATTCATAAATTTTATCCTCGTTTGTCAACAAGACAATTATTCCATTTCTAACCAGCACTACTTTATAGTGTGTAACATGACTCAACAAAGCTATTACTTCCTAAGTTTTCATTCCATACTGTAAAACTGTAGCCCCCAAAACAAAAGCTAAATAAATGTATAAAGAAGCTGTAAAATTCTTTTTTTGCTTGGGTGGTATGGAGGTATGGGAGAGGCTCCTGAAGGCTTAGATAATAGGGACAGAGAAATACAGAAAATTCAGAGTGGGATCCATAGTGCACACAGGCAATGTCAGCACATATTCACCATAACACTAGATAAGAATGAATCTGTTACTGGAACATGAGAGGTGGTGTTGTACTCCTGCTCCTCAATAGCAAGCCCAGCAAATCACAGATACTGAGTATGGCACAGTTAATCACTTTAGAAATCAACTGTCTTGGGCAGTGGCAATCAACAGAAATTACCAAAAGCAGAATGCTAGGGAGGCCTAGTCAATTTTGTCATAAACAACCAACAAATCCAGCCATCACTAAGATAAGGTGAAAGGGAGAGATTTCCCAAAAGGAAATCCTACCAATGAACCTCCCAAATACTGAACTTGTAATAAAGAACAAAATCCACAAATGCTGAAAAAATGATTCCTGAAAAGATACAATAGCATATAGAAGAGATGATATGTGGTCTGAAGTACACTATGAGTATGGTAGAGTTCCAAAAGAATGCTTATCTCCTGGAAGTAATCCTGAAAGCATATCTGATTCCATAAAAAGAAAATTTCTAGTAGGATAAAACAAGTTGAGACCTTCCTGTTTTTACTCGTCCTCTGAAGGAATGCAAATTTAACCCTATTTTTTGGGGGAGGGGTGAGGCAATTAGGGTTAAGTGACTTACCCAGCTAGAAAGTGTCAAGTGTCTAAGGCTGAATTTGAACTCAGGGCCTCCTGACTCCAAGGACAGAGCTCTATCCACTGCGTCACCTAGCTGCCCCTTTAATCCAGACTTCTATTGGAGCCAAGGTACTTTCCCTTCACACCCCCTTCTCCCACCTAATCTCCAGTCTCAGATAAGAGTAACCAGACCTACATCTGATCTTCCTCTTCCAACTCATGCTTAGTGTCCCCTGAAGAAAGGCTTCCAGGATCCAAGACTGGACTTTCATCTGGGCTAATGCAACTTTCCCCTAAGCAACTTCCAGCTCCTGCCACTAGTCTGATCTCCACCAGCTTCCAACTTAAGGTCTTTCATTAGACTTGAATTAGATATTAGGCCTTTCATCTCCTGCTGTACCCTGTCTCTCAAAGGAAGGGGAAAATTGTTAGGGAATGGAGAAACAGTGCCTCCCATCTAACCATCTAACCATGTGCCTTCCATCTCATGCTGCTAGCCAACTCTGAGAAAAGGAGCAGAGCCTTTCACTCAAAGATTAAGAGTCTTACACTTAGTCTTATTCTACACATCCCAGTGATTCTGAACACCTATAGATCATAATCCAAATCCTATTTTCCATCTCCCAGCACCTGATTCCTTAGTTCCATTACTATAAACCTCAAAATTCTAACCCATCCACCCCATCCACAGTGCCTTCTGGAATGCCTATTTCATAGGCACCAAAAGTTCCACCATCTTAAATCTTTTTCTCTCCTACTCCTTTCATCTTCTAGCAATCACTGAAACCCAACTCCCTTTTACTCACTCATGACAAAGCCTCCCAGGCCACCCTTTCCAATAGTGGCTATACCTTCACTAGTTGCCCTTGGCTCACTGCTTGAGATTTGAAGGTGGAAAGCTCCTTGCACTCCAATGCCATTTCCATTTCTAATTCAGTACCTGGCTCTTGATTTTCTCTCTTCTCTAAATCTTAACCTTCATCATACAAGAGAACTTCAATATACATATTGACTCTCTCTCAATAACTGGCCTAACCACACAGTTACTCAACTTATTCACTTTCCATGATCTATTCCTCCACCCAAACTCAGCCACACACAAAGATGGTCATACCTTTGATCTTGCCATCCATCATCTACAAACATACCATTTTCATGTTCAAGAATTCCAAAATCTCCTTATCTGATGGTAACCTATTGGTTTTCCACCCTTCCCTCTGCCTTCTCTTACCAAACCATTCTCTCAGTCCACACCATGACCTTCAACGTCTCAACTCCTCAGTTCTCTCCCAGGCCATCTCCTCTGCACTAGCCACTCTCATCTCTTTTCCCTACCTTGACCACTTGATGATCCAGTACAACTCTACATTGACCTCTTCTCTTTAGTCCCTGGTCCCTTATCATATTGCTAATTGTGTTCTGAGAAGCCTCAGCTTGAGCTGCTAAATGAAAGTGATATCAACTAAAAATTTATGTTATATAATCCTCACTGTCACTAGCAATCCTTCTACACTTCCATTATCAACTCACTATCTCACTCTCCTCAGCAGCTATTCCAAACTTTTTCATCCTTCCTCAAATTTCCCATGGCTCCACCCTCTCAACTGAGAACTTTCCCTAATATTTTACAGAAAAAAAATTGAGGTCATTCACAGTGAACTCTCTTTTCCTCACTTCATATCCCATTTCATTGAGACACCTTCACTATCTTCTGCTTCATTCCTGTGTCACACAAAGTGGTGGCCTTACTCCTTACCAAGACTAGCCCCTCTATCTGCATAAACAATCCTATTCCATCTTGTCTCCTCCAACAGAATGCCTCCTCTTCCATCCCCACTCTGCTATTTATCCTAATATTTTCCTTGGGTATTAACTCCTTTTCTACCACCAACAAACATGATCATGTCTTCCCCAACTTCAAAAAACCCCTATTTGTTCCTTCCATCCCCATTAATTCTCTTCTGCCCTTGCTGGCTAAAGCCCTTCTCTCCTCTATACTGCCACCACCTTGGTGTAGGCCTTCATTACCTCATGCTTGGACTACTGTAATAGCCTGATGATGAGTTTGCTTGCCTCAAGTCTCTCCCCACTCCCATCTACCCTTCCATTCAGCCATCAAAATTATTTTTCTAAAGTACAGATCCAACCATGTCATTTTCCTATTCAATAAATTCCAGTGGTTCCCTATTACCACCAGAATCAAATACAAATATAGAAATACAAAATCCTGTTTGGTGTTCAAAGCTGTTCATAATCTAACATCCCCCCACCCCATCTTTCTAGGTATCTTATACTTTATTCCCCACCGTGTCCATTAAATAGTGACATTGGCCTCTTTTCTGTTCCATGAACAAGACACTCCATTTCTTAGTTCTGGGGATTTTCTCTAGCTGACCATCATATCTAGAATGATGTCCTTCATCTCTGCCTAATGACTTCCTTGACCTCCTTCAACTCCCAGCTCAAATAGTACCTTTTACAGGAAGCCTGTCCTAACCCCTCTTAATTCTAGTCCCTTTGCTCTTTTAATTATTTCCTATTTATCTTATATATAGCTTGTCTATGCATAGTTGTTTGCTTGTTGTCTTTTCCCATCAGATTTGAGCTCCTTGAGGACAAAGACTATCTTCTGCCTCTTTTTGTATCCCAGATGCTTAGCACAGTACCTGGTATACAGCAGGCACTTCATAAATATTTACTGACTGACTAAAGTACTAAGTTATGTCCAAAGATGAAAAATAAAGCTGCTGCCTAAAATGTTAACTATTTCCTTTAGTATGTCTTTCTCAGTTATTTTCATTAGACTGTGAGCTCCTTTGAGGGCAGGTACTGTCATTTGCCTTTCTTTGTATTCCCAGTCCTTAACACTGTGCCTGACACACAGAAGGTGTTTAATAAATGCATACTGACTGAATGACTGATTGAAGGGAAAAAAAAGACAGATGAAGGACTTCACCTAATCAAAACTAACAGCAGCTATACACCAAGTCAATAAGCCTTTCTATATCTAAAGACATTTCAAGAAATTATCTGTTTATTATGCTTCTGAAAAATTAAGGAAGTGGCACCCTTGAATATAAAGAAATATATCCAAATTCATTCAGATAAGTGAAAGGATTTATATGAACTGTAACTATTTTAGCATCTTGTGCTAACTCCAAAACCTATCCTGATTCCTCCAGTTGCTATTACCACCCTCAGAAAGTACTCTGCATTTATTTACTCAATATTTTATCTGTGTACATGCTGTTCCATGATACCAAACAGAAGATAATTTTGGCAGGAACTGTTTAATTTTTGTCTTTGCTTCTCAAGCGCCTAGAAGAATGCCCAGTCCATAAAAGGTACTTAATAAATCCTTGCTGAATAAAGAAAAGTGTTGTGAAGTACACAATAAAATGTGAGAAGTGTTACACCAACTCATATAAAAACAGCAATTTTATTAACTCCATGAAGAAATTAGATCCACCAAGAATAATGGATTTCACACTTAAAATCTGATCAAAGGGGTTATCCCTTCCACATATTGATGTTCCCCAACATGATTCTGCTAAATCATGGGTCAGCACAAGAAATTAAATGTGAATTTTGCAGAAGCTGCAGATGACACATGAAGCCCAGCAGATAACACAGAAAAAGTTTAGAAACTCAGACATGCATAAAAAAGTACACTATTGTATACTATCAACATATATGCTAATAATTAAGACTTCTCTGGTATGAAGGGAGAGCCAAAAATTTTTCATGTATTTTCTAGATCACAGGGGCACCACATCCCTAAACCCCACAATGTGGAAGGGATAACTGTAACAATCTCTGACATTGTATTATGGTTTGCTACTACCACCTCAAGAATTTCACTAATACCAATTTAAATAGTAATATATCAAATGTGTTCAACTGTAAACAAATTATATAAGTCCTGTCAAAGCAAATACAGAAGAAACCAGATGTTTATAGAGAAACAACTATTCAAACAGCTTTCTGTCTTTGAAGAACTTTATTACTTATTATGCAAATGAAATATGAAAATATTATGAAAAACAAATTTCTCAACTTGAAATAACAATAATTTGCTTTTTTAGCCCACTTAATTGATATTATTTGCAAAAAATAACTTTCTGAAATACACATCTTTGATTTTAAGTAAAAAAATTTTCTTAACAGAAAGAGATAGGGCTACTATTACTGGAATTAAATTAAGTAGCTTTTTTTTAAACTTTGAAAACTGATCCATCCATACTAATTGAAACAGAGATAGAATAAATCATTGAAATCAGCAGGTAATCCCAAATTTACATATTAACCATTAGTTTCACCTCCAGTGTTATCAACTGAAATGGACAATAGATGGATTGCTAATAAGACTTAGTGAAAATATTAAAAGAGTAGAAAGAAAAGCAGCTAAAAAGACACACTGAAAAATCAATAATCAGCTAGACTTTCTTCCCTGAACTATGGAATATGGAATAGATTACAAATAGTAAGGGGTTTTAAAATGCTCCAAAATCTCAGTGGAAAAATAAAATCATACAAAAATTACTGGCTGCATGTTCACTCGGACCCTTGACTCACTAGTTATGGTAGGAGACTTGATCCCCATTGTCATTTCCAGATTCTTCCTCTTACCATCACCACTGAGCAACCACTCCTTCTCTGAAATTCATTCAATCCAAATTTATCATTTATTCAAAATCCTGGCAGCCATTATCTATTGATCCTGATGGCATTCTCCTTTCTTAATGAGTTAAACACCTGGCACACAGTATTTCTTTCCACCACAACTTCTACCCTCATTCAAAGGTACTTGAACATACATACTGATGATTCCTCAACCTAGGAATCCTAACTAGTCCCCTCCCAAATTCTGCAACAGAATGCCCCCATATTATCCCTGCTTTCTCTCTTACCTCCAATCTCTCCTTATCTATAGGCTCTTCCTTCCCTGTTGCCTACAATTACACATATCTCCCCCACCTTAAAAAAAAAATCCTCACCTGATCCAACCATTCCTTCTAGATATTGTCCTAGCTCTCTCCTTCCCATTTCTCAGTTGAACGGGAAAAAGCTCTCTACGCTATGTGCCTCCACCTGTCTCTTCTTACTGGCTTCTAAACCCTCTGCAATATGACTTTTAACCTCATCATTCAACTGAAACTGCTTTCCTCAAAAGTAATGATAATCTTTTAATTGTCAAGTTTAAGGGCCTTTCTTCAATCCTAATCCTTCCTGACCTAAACCTTCCTGGCCTTTGAAACTATCTATAACGCTCTTCACCTGGATATCCTCTCCTCTCTAGGCTTTCATAACACCTCTTTCTTTTCCTTATTCTTCTCCTAAATATCTGAGGACTACTTCTCAGGTTTGTTTGTTTTTTTGGTTTTTGTATTTTCTGGATCACACAGTAGGTATCTCCCAAGACTCTGTTCTGGGTCCATCTTTTCTCTCCATATGTTATCTCACTTAATGTGACATTAAGTGCCATGGGTTGAATTATCATATCTATACAGATGATTCCCAGATCCATCAAGCTGGCCTAAATCTTTCTCCCAAGTTAAGTTCCAGTCTCATTTCACCAACTTCCTTTTAGACATCTCAAACCGGATACCCCAAAGGGATCTCAAATTCAACATGCATAAAACAAAACATTTATCTTCCCCCAAAAAAATGCTCCCCCTCTCTTCCCAACTTTCCTATTACTAACAATGAGATCTACATTCTCTCAGTCAACCAGGCTTGCAACCTCAGTGTCATCCTCTATTCACTTACACTCACGCAAGACATCCATTCTGTTGGTAAGTCTTATCATTTTACTTTCTCAACATCTTTCATATACATCCCTTACATCCACTCAAAAAGCCACCACCCTGATGTAGGTTTTTATCACCTCCTACCTACACTACTGCAGTAACCCAATTAATTGCTCTTACTCAAGCCTCTCTGCTCCCCATTCCATCCTCCACTCAGCTTAAAAAATCATTTTCCTAAAGCTCAGATCTGACTATGTCACCCCATTACTGAATAAACTTCAAATGCTCCCTATTATCTCTGTAATCAAATATAAAGTCCTCTCATAGGACACTCCTCTTAATTTCATCTATGCTATGACTGGAATGCTACCCTCCACAGGTCTAACTCCTAGTTTCCCTAATTTCTTCAAAATTCAGCTCAATTCTTACATTGAGCAAGAGGTCTTTCTTAGTCCCTCATTCCTCCTATCATAGTTCCTTCCCTCTAAGATTACCTTCAATTTACCCTTTATGTATCTTACATATACATAGTTATTATATATTGTCTCCTCCATTAAAATGTGACCTCCTTGAGAGTAGGGACACTGTTTTTGTTTTTCTTTGTATCCAAGTGCCTGGAACATAGTAAGTGCTTAACAAATGCTTGTTGACAGACTGACAAAAAAAGGACTGTGATATATAGGCTAAACATTATTCTACAACAAATAACTGTAGCCTACATTTTAAAAGTTTTTTGCATTGTATATTCCCCCAAAGTATACTTTAGAAACCTTACTTATGAGCACCACTTCACTCACCAGAACCAATTATCTAGCAAAATGTCCTAGAAACTTTGGACCAAAAGTCTAAATATGGCAGTTTAGTATTTCAAACGGGGGTGAGGAGGAAGAGGAAGTATGAAATGGTATGTCCAGTTGAATTTGGAGGAAGAACTTAGGTGGTCATGAGAAGAGTGAAAATGAACAAATATCACAAAGGCACTTCAAAGATTGGATAAAGCTACACAACACTTTGAAATACAACTTGCCAATAGGCAAGTCCTTCCACTTCAATGGCTTAAGTCAGAGATGTCATGAAATAGGTAGCTGTACTAAGATTTTAAGATATGAAAGCAAGCCTAGTTTTCCTATGAGCCAACCAGTTTGTCCTCTTTAATGTAAGTGGTTCCAGCAATTTAGGAGCACGATGCCACCAATATGCTTCTCTCCATCTCATTTGCTGCTGAGTTTGGTATCTAAAGCTAAAAGAAATGGTCATAGACTTTTCACGAAGTGTCTACCTGAATCCTACAGAATTCTATACCCAACCAAAATGCTAATAAAAACCTATCTAGGAATTGATAACCCTACATATGACCAACAAATCTTGCAATTTCATAAAAATCATGCTAGCTTAAAAGGCAATAAGCAAGAGAAATTGCTTCTTTCCCCCATTAAACCAAAGACCTCAGAATAATTAATAAGACTCACAAATAATAGCAGACACATAAAGAAAATTTACAAAGCACTTTTTCATGCATTATTTCATTAGAGTCTATCAACAACCCTGAGAGAGAAAAACTGTAAGTATTATACCCAATTTGCAGATTAATAAAATAAGGCTAAGGAAGGTTAAATGACTAGTCAGTAATCATACAATTAGTAAATGCCAGAGATATGATGTGAATCTAAGTCTCTCCAGATTCCAAATCCAGCATTCATCGAACCATACTACAATGTCTCTCTCCTCCGTTATTTTCATGAATGGCAGTAGAAAACTGATTAATGATAATCCTCCAATTCATCAACTCAAAAACTGCTGAGGAGCAGGAGCAAAACAAATTAAAAAGTCTAGTATGTTTATTTCTTTTTTTTTTAAACTAGATCCATATAGGCAGCTGTCCTTGAGGAGCATCCTCTAAAAATGCAGAACAGCATCTTCTCAGCAACTTTATAGTTTTAGAGAATTGCCTGAGGCACTGAGAGGTCAAGTAACTTGCCCAGGGTCACACAGCCAATATATCAGAGGGGGAACCTGGATCCAAGTCTTCCTAACACTAAGATCAGCTTTCTACCCTACACCACTTGGAAAGAAGCATTAGAGTAAAACTGGTGGAATTTCCATTGGTATTGGCAAGACATCATGGAAGATCTGGAAAGATTTTCTGCAAAGATCATGGGAGATCTGACCAAAAAAAAAATTTGCAGGGATACATGAAAAGAAGATAAAAGTAAACCTATTGAAATTACTAAATAAACTAAAAGAAATTCAAGCTATACCGATATGATTTGCATATTTCACAGTATTTTGCTAATGATAATCTGAGACAGCTTCAGAGCACATATTTGCCACTCTTATTGTTGGAATTATCGTGTTTCAAACTCAACATCAACATGTTTATAAAAGAAAATAAATCTCTTAAGAAAAGACAAGTACCTTCATTCTCAATAGCATGACATTTCACCTTCAATACCAAGTCGAATGTTCTTTCTGGATTTTCTCTATAAGGAAAAGAACTCAGTTAAATTTATGCAGAAAGACAATTTTTTCAAACTTAAGTTTCCTAATAGTAAAATAATGTTTTTCCTCTTTTCAGTTTACTCCATAAAATTACATATTTTAGTTACAAATTTTCATCCTCCTTGACTTCTTAAAAATGCTTTACTCTATCTTATAAAAAGGAAATCTACAAAAAAGCCTCACTAATCCTTCAAAGACTTAATAATCTAAGGAAAGAAAAAAAATTTAAAGGCCAAATATGATCTACAGAAGCTGTTTCACTAAGTCACAAAACTTTACACCAAAAGTTAGACCATTATAAAAATGCTAACTAGCATATTCATAAATTTGCTTACATTTGAAGTTTTGCATATTTATTATTAGATTATCTGATAAGAAGCTTTAGAGCTATGACAAAGTATTCTATTTTTATATTAATTATCCTTTGGGAAAAATTGTTGGTTTTGTTTGTCTGGCCATCTACCTAAGTACTGGATTCATCTAAGAATGAAATTTGTAAAAAACACACTGAGGTCTTCTTGACAGAACCCATAGTGGTCTCCTTTTTTGATAGAACAGAAAAGATTAAACCACTTCTGTTCACATCGATTCCAGGACTGTTAATATCTTGGTACTTTGCTTTAAAATTGTTCATACTTCCTTTCAGAAGTTAATGCTACATACAAATTAGCAAAAAAAAAAAGTTTGTGAATTACAAAATCTCTATTGCCATAGAACACAGAGAAAGTGACAAATCAAATATTTTTGGATTAAGCATTCTTTCCCTGCTCATTCACTCCCAATTTATTTCAAGGAGACAATTCTGAAGGATTCTACACTCCCACAGTATTAGTAATGGAGGGGCTAGAGGTGGGGGAAAGGTGATGAGTGTCAAGATCATTTCCTTCAACCTTTGCAAAGCTTTCTAGTGGAAAGCTAGTCATTACTTAAGCATAAATACAGGACCAAAGAAAACTTCTAACAAGTTATATAATTCTAAATTATTACTATATACCTGTTCACATTCAAAGCCTTCTAGTAAAGAGCCAATCATTACTTAAGCATAAATACTGGCCATAGAAAACTTACATACAATTCTAAATTATTTCACTGTTCACATTCACTGGGTGATACATAAAAATTGCTCAGTTATCTCCCAAATGTTAAAATTAAATTTCACTTAAATATATCAACATTTAAGGTGAGAAGGAGGCAATTTCACACAAATGTAAGTATGTTATTTTGAAAGGGTCAGAGAGAAAGGAAGAAAGAAGTAACCCTACTTAGTCGACAAAATACTAGCTGGCATTTAGCATTATTGTAAGGCTTGTAAAACACTCTACATGTTATGTCATTTAAACTTTACTGAACAACTTTACTAAGAAAATTCAGAAGCTTTTTTAGGATAAAATGAAGTAACATGTACAGTTTTCTGAATACCTTAAGCACTAGGTAAAATGCTTGCTATTATTCTGTTTTATTTACATAATGTTATAATTCCCAGAAATAAACCTGCCATGCCCAGTTATCCTTATTGCCAAATTAAACAATATTGTATCCCTAACCATAACAGTGTGAAGACAACATATACAGCACTTTGTAAACCTTAAAGCGCTACACAAATGCTAGCTATTTTTGTCTTATTTGCATAACGTTATAATTCCCAGAAATAAACCTGTCGTGCTCGGTTATCCTTATGTGCCCAATTAAACAATTATACCATTAGCAATAGCACTGTGAAGATAACATATACAGCATTTTGCAAACTTTAAAACACTGTACGAATTTTAGGTCTTAATATTATCTTATTTACATTATAATTTCCAGAAACATACCTATCATGTCCATTCAGTAATCCTTATGTGCCAAAGTAAACAATACTAGATAACAAGCCATATAGCATTATGAAGAAAGCAGTACCCTCTGGTACTTTAACACCCTAATTTTGCTAGTTAAGTTTGAGAATACCTTGTGGACAGAGCCTCTATATCAAGAAATATCGAACACCCCCACCCACCCAAGACATCCTAGGCACAAACTCTTAGTGGTTCTATCTCGAGGACTGGAAAGCCTTCAGAACAATAAAGTAAAAAGTGACACCTTTCAGACCACACACCACACACACATTAAGTCTGACACACTAGATAAAGAAAAAGAAACCCCAGCTGGGCGGGGGAGGTTGGGGAAGGATGTCAAGAGGAGAGGAGCCGAGCCTCCCCCCCCTCCCCTTCCCCCTCCCCCCGACACACACACACACCCCTCGGGGGATGAGGTTTCCAAGCCTGGGTGTATCCATCCCGGAGGCACTCCCCACTTCCTTCCCCAGTGGAAGGACGTGAACTCCCGGACTCGGGCAGCCGCAGCTGCAGCCGCCGCGGAATGGGGTGCCCTCGGGTTGCTCCGGCAGCTCGATCCCCGCCGCCCAGCGCCGGAGACGCGGAGTCCTGGGGAAGGAAGGCTTTGAGGCCTAGTTCCCTCCCCAGGGGGCGGGCAGAGGGAATGAAGCGGCCGCCCCGGGAGCTCTCCCCGTGAGTCGCCCCCTCCCGCAGAGCCCTCCGAGGTGGCTTCTCCGTCCTAGTCCACCCCCATCCCCTGGGCTAGGACGGGCGGGGCGAGGAGAAAGCAGGACCCGAGGGTCCTAAGAGGAAGCTGGACCCCCGCCCCTCACTTACTTGGTCCTGCAGTCCATGATTACATGTCGAGTCCGAGCTCGGCCCGCTCCGCTGCTCGCCTAGATCCACGCAACTGGCCCCGGGGTCGGCCCCTCCTGGAGGTGCAGCTCCGTCAGCGCAGGGGCTAGTGGTCTCGGCCGGAGGCGTTGGCGGCTGCACTGCGACCCGCTCACAGCGCGGGAGTCTGCGGGGCCATTGCCCGCGGAGGCGGCGGCGGCGGAGGCGGCGTCCCCCGTAGCGGGTCCCGCAGCCCAGCCCGGCTCGGCCCGGCCCTGGTCACTGCGCTTCTCTCTGACAGCGGCGCCGCCCCCGCCGGCTCCAGCTGCTGCCCAAAGCTCCGGCCCCTCAGTTCCTGTGAGGGAGGGCGGCCGCTGCGGCGCCGGCACCTTCGGCAAACCAGGAAGTGCCGAAGAGCTGGGGGTGGGGAGGGAGCCCGGGACGCCTCTCCCGGTAGCTACACCTGGTCCTCGGGCCCTCAGGCGGCAGCTCTGGGCGAGGGCCGGGAGGGGAGAGTGCGCCCTGGGGTGGGGGGAGGGAGGAGGGGAGGACGGCGCCCGGCTAAGGGGGAGGGGGAGGAGAGCCCGGAGAACCTGGGCACGCGCCCCTTGGTGACTCAGCTCGAGGTCCCGCCAGGTGCCTGGCCCTATACACACATACACATACACACACACACACACACACACACACACACACACACACACACACACACACGCGCGCGCGCTCGCGCATATATACACATGCACGCACACACGCCCTGCCGCGGCCGCCCTAGAGGTCAAGACTCTTGGGGATCAAGCTGCTCCTGTTGGGACTATCGCACACTGGACCTGCACTATTTCCCACACTCCCTGGGAGATAAAGGGTCACTGGCTGGCGAAGGTGACTGATTGGGCACTTGCAGCACAGGCTTCGAGAGTTGGGTTTGAAGCCAGCACCAAACCGACCTTGTCCGTCACAAACCCGCTGTAGCCCGGCTGTCAAGAACTCTGAAGTCCAGAACCACGCACCTGCCTGCTTCAGGGAATAGGTGCATAAGTACTGTACTCATTAGAGTCTCGTCAGCACCGGGAACACTTGGGGATATTTTCCCCCAGTTGAATGTAACCTGCTATTTCAAGTCCTCAGTTCTCTTGCTTTTTTATATGCCTCCTATTTCTGGGGCATCCATTATTAGTGCAAAAAAGTAAATAAAACTCTGATTCATAACATCAGTATGTGCCTCAAGTTATATTCAATTCAGTAAACGTTTATTAAATGTCAGGCACTGTGCTAAGCTCTGTGGATGCAAAAAAAGGCAAAAGATAGTCATAGATAGATAGATAGATAGATAGATAGATAGATAGATAGATAGATAGATAGATGATAGATAGATAGATAGATAGATAGATAGATAGATAGATAGATAGATAGATGTGTATATACGTATATATTTATGTATGTGTGTGTATCTTCACATTCTTTGTGTCTGCCTCTTGGCTTCAAGTACCTGCTAAAAACCCTCCTTTTGGGAGAAACCGGATTTCTCCCTAATATTAGTGACTTACCTCTGAGATTACTTCCAATTTATCTTACATATATTATTTGTGCATAATTCTTTTCATGTTGTCTCCCCCATTATATGTTGAGTTCTTTGAAGACAGGAACTGTTTTTTGCCTCTCTGTCTGTCCAGTGTTTATTTAGTAGTGTCCAGCACATAACAGGTACTTGATAAATGTTTCTTGGCTTGACTAGACTCTCATACACTTGCCTTATAAAATATGGACATTTGAGGACCAAAGCCTCTTATCTTAGGTTACACTACCAGAGGATCAAGGCTGTTGACTGTCCATGGAGAGGAATTCAAAGGGATGGGTGGAGTTGGAATACCAACTTCTCACAGACTTTCCCTTGAAAGGATGGCAATGGTCTTCTCATCAACCTGCATTGCCATATGACAGAACAGAGAACCAAATTATAGGAGTCAGAAAGAAATCTTAAAGACCATCTAGTTCAGCCCTCCTCATTTTACAAATGAGAAAACTTCAGGAAGTGATGTTTTCCTTCAAGTAAGTTTTTCTTCAGTGCTGCTCCACAAAAATGGCAGAAAGATAAATGTAGCATTACTTCAGTATTAGTTACATTAATGTCACACTAGGCGTATTCAGAATCTAATCACCAGAATCAAAAGGTCATTTTTCCAACGTTGGACCTGCTTTCCAGCCATACTGCATGTTGTGTGACCATCAGTCCAGGGTGCTAAAAAATGTTGCATTACCAAGAACCAAGCAGAAAAGACAGAGTCAGAGACAGAATGAAGACATATGAATTATCAAACACGTGTGTTTTTTGTTCCTGATATTAGTCTATCTTTGGACAAGGCCTTTTACCCAAGTTTCTCAGTTGCCTTATTTGTAAAAATGGAAATTGTTAACTTGCGTTTCACACTAAGATATGAGGTTCAGATGAATATTACTAAAGCTTTTGAGGTTCTTTGAAAAATTATTCTATGAATTTCAAAGCATTCTCATTAATTACACGTACTGTATATATTCTCTCACAATTACCATTCTTCTTACAGAAATTACTAAGCTTCACATTGCTCTCTGAAGTGAAAACCACTTCCTCTCTATACACGACTGAATTTGTGGAACTTCTTCTTTCATTATAATTAAGTCTTCCTTATGGCAAACAGAATACAACAGCATTGCAAACTGTCCCTGCATCAGCAATTTGAAGTTGGGGGCGGAGGTGTGGGGGGTGGGAAGAATGAATAGAGTAAAGCAATAATAATTGGCCCTTTACCCCTCCATTTCCCATATTATTCAAATATGTAGACATCATACTCAACACAATTAAAAATAATTATTCAAATCTGGTTGCTTTGTAGAGGAAATACATTATACACACAGTGCCCCTATTGCTTCTTCAATATTCCAGTGAATCTATAATCTATAGATATAGATATAGAATCTATAATACCAGTCTATCCATGTTTATACAATCATGCCCATGCTCCTTCATGAATCTGCTACCCAAAATGCTGGAGACTTCTCCATGTCTTGACATTGGAGGCATACAAATGGATCATTTTGCAGGTTTTTCTGTTATCTTTTCCTTTCCTAAATGATAGGCTTCACTTTTTTCTTCCCATCCTACATTTTCTTTGATTGTAACCTTTAGATAATCTGCTTTATTTTTCATTGGCAATGTGCCGTAAGCTTACTCACACCCACTACATACCTTTCGATGGACCTCTCAGTGATCCTCAACTTCAGTTCTTCAAAGACTATGTATTATTCTCTTGATTTGCAGCCATACAACATCTCTAAATATGTGTGTGTGTGTGTGTGTGTGTGTGTATGTATGTGTGTATGTATTGATGTAAAGATATAGGCCTTTGTTTCAGGGAGAATTTTAAGGTCATTAAAACAACTAAGCAATTTGCCAAAAGACATTCAGCCTGTGGGCCTCGTTATTTTCTGTTCTGGACTCAGATCATTGTCCATTTGCAGTGTCTTCCTAAGAAAAATGTATGAATTGACAAGCTCTGTAGTCATCCAGCTAATTGTATATACTAGTCTGGAAATCAAACCTCACACACTAAGGGTTTTTTCCCTCTTTTGAAAGAAAATTACAGTATCATAAGACATAACCAATATGACAGAATGAAAGAAATGGGGGAAAACTTGTACGAACTGATGCACAGTAAAGTGAGTGGAATGCAGAGACAATATACACAATGATCGGAGTAATGTAAAGGAAAACAATTCTAAAGAACACAAAAACTGATCGATGCAATGATCAATAATACTAACTTCAGAAAAATAATGATAACACATGCCTCTCACCTCTTGGCAAAGGTATAATGGACTGAAAGTATAAAATGAGGCATACTTTTCCCACCACAACCAATGTAGTGTTGATTTGTTTTGCTTGACTATATTTATTTGTTACCAGGGAAGGTTTCTATTGGGGAAGAGTGGGTGGGTAGAGACAAATGTTTAAATAAAAAAAAAGAAGAAGAAGAAAAAACATCAATGAAACATTTTAAAAAGACATGAGTAAACGGAAGTTCAGAAGGGAATTAGCAGGTTACTTTTGTTACTTCTGTATTAAATTTAATATGTAGTTGAAAACAAACAATATTTAACAGAGTTGAAGGTTTCAACTTCGAATAATGTTCATTTTTATATACATATACATGCATTTTTATTTGAAGAGAAATTAATTTGAACTTACTTAAGTAATAATAGATCTCATTTAGGAGGCTTTGCAATGTTTAGTGGCTTATAATCAGCACAATGTCATCCACAAACAGAAGCACTTAAAGAACCTAACTATAGGGAAACACTCTTCCATTTGGATTCTGTGCTGAATGTACTCCATGGCAGTAGCAAACATCTTTGGCAAGCATGTCTTCCTGTTTTATGGCTTGCTTAATATTTGAAATCAGAAGATTATCAAAGCAATCTTTGCTGCCACTGAATTTAAGGAATCTTATGTGATATTGACTTGTGCATGGGAAACACCTTGTTAAAGAAAAGCCTTCAAGGCCATATTTTGTTCACTTAATCCACTGCTTTTTAATAGTCAAAAAATAATCAGCACAATTGGATTTTGTTTTATTTGTCTTTTAGTCAATTATTTATTTGACTATTATCTAGAAGAATATAAATTAAAAATTCTTTAGCTTGGCATTTAAGGCTCTCTATAATGTGGCTTCAGACTACTTTTCCATATTTCATATTACTCTGCTTCACTATAGATCCCAACAAAACTGGACTACTAGTCATTGCCCTCTTCTGTTCCATACCTACTTCCCATTCAATAGGTCTATGCCTAGGCTTTACTCCCTCCATCATTATCTGATGAAATCCTTCTTTTCTTTCCAGTCTTGGGCCAGGTGTTGCCTTTTCTATGTAACCTTACCTAATCTTCCTTCCACAAGAAGTCAGGGAAGACTCAAGTTTCTTCATAACCTCTCTCTGAAATATCCCTTGTAATTAGAGCAACAAGTGTGATCCATTCTGAAACTTTGAGAACACCATATGGGAAAGAAGTATTCACCACTATCTATAAGATACTCCCATCTCTCAATCAAGCAATCAATAAGCATTTGATTGGTATGATTGGTGGGAATGGGTCAGATGAAATGAAGTAGAAGTAGCAAGATGTGTCATTTGATTAGGTATCCGGGGTCAGAAAAAAAGAGCTAAGGAAAACAGCTCCTAGGTTTTAAATCTAGGAGACTCTCCCATTTCTAGGGTTCTTTTCCTGGATCTTTGCCCTATCACGTTCTACTCTGTATCATCATTATTTGTGTACATGACATATCCTCACATCTTGCTTATGTCATTTTCCATCTTTGTATCCCCAGCCTTTAACACAGTGTCTTGCATGTGCTAGGTACTTATTGTAGAACTGAATATGTTCCAGTGGCAGAAAACCTAATTTTGGACATTATTGTTATAACGAGTAAGCCCTCTATTCTGATAAAAAAAAAAAAGAACTGGACAAAAGGCTAAAATTTTAAGTTGTCCCTGGGAGAGTGTCAAGAGGAAGAAAAGGAGCTATTGAAAATGACCAAAAAAAAGGGAGAAAAAGGAAAAGAATTAAAAATGCAAGAAAATGTCATGGAAACTGAGGGAGGAAAGAGCACCAAAGAGAGAGTGATCAAAAAGTTTCAAATGTTGAAAAGGTCAAAGAAGATGATGACTAAAAAGAAAAAAAAAGTTTCCTGGATTTTGAAATTTTAAACTGTCACCTTAGAGCAGTTTCATTAAAAAGATGGAGGTAAACACCAGAGAACTGAGAGCTGAATGAGGAATGATGAGGAAAAAAGTCTACAGCTTACTCTTTCTAGCAGGGAAGGAGGGAAAAAGAAAAATAATTTGAGTTGAGTCAAGAAAAGTGTATTTTTAGGCTGTGGCAACATGGGCACATTTGTAAGCAGAGGGAAAGGATCCACTAGAAAGAGAAAGGTTGAAGATGCATCAGAGAGAGGATGATTGATGGAACAAAATGCTGGGAGTAGATAGGATGGTTTAATATCCTTGGTACAGATGAACAAACTGGGCTTGACAAAGAAAAAGGCTACCTTATCTTCTGAGACCTGAAGAAGTGAGTACAGGACAGGGGAGGCCATGGAAAGATTTTGAAGTGTGAAGAAGAGTTAAGAGAACTATTTCTTCTATTGGGCTAGTTCTAGGTTTCTGTATCTCAGTGTCCCAGACTAAGCTGCAAAACAGGTGCTGATCTACAGTTCCTCACTGGGTGCTCCCTGTGTGAAAAGGAGTAGTTAAAAAGAAAAAAAAAATCTCAATTTCTAATACTGAATCTCCCTTGATTAATAACAAAGATCCTACTGCCAAACTTTGGTATACTAATCTGACCCTTTATCCACTATTCTCAACAGAATAGATCGAATGGGAACTATATTAATGGGTCTGAAACTCTTCCTACTGAGGTAGCGGGCAAGATTGGGACATCAGATTATTGGGACATCAGATTATTAAGAAGAGCTAACCTGCAGCACTTTGGTGTTTACAAATCATATCTCATTTGAATGGATATGTAAAACCAAGACCAGCAAGCCCACAGCACATTAGCAAGAAATGGGCTCCTTAGAGCAGGATACAACAAGGATTAGAACAGGCAAGCTAAGGATTGATATTAAGAATTTCTAATGGAGGACAGTTCAAGGGTAAGTCAGTGGCCCAGAAATGGAAGCAGTCAGGAAAGGAGACAGCAACAACACAGTGAAAGGATTTCCTAGTTTGGAGCACTCTAGGGAACAAGTGGACAACTGTCCTTTGGTTCTCAATTCTGAAATGTCAATTTTCCTTGTTTATTAGGACTATTCAAAAGTACCAGGTCTCCAGAGGAAGCTAGTCTGCTCTCTATCCTCCAACTCCAGCACTATTTTGGCTCTTCTTTCTCCAGCCCACGTAGTGGAAGCTGTCACTGAGGGGGAAGGGTGAATTCCTAGCTTCTCCAGCTAGAACTCAAGCTGTAATTTCTCATAGAAACAATGTGTTAAATAATGGTTGTGTAGTTGAGTAAATACTATTAGTACTGTACTTTGTGTACACTGTGGGATGAACAGGATTTTGTGGGCTGAACTGTTAATCTAGTCAATATTTATAACATTGTTTCTAGAGGGGAAAAAAATGTGTTCCAAGTTCCAAACAACTTATTTGTAAATGAATCTTTGGAAAACAACCTTTTCTTTAATTGGGAACCACCTGTATATTGGACACTCCCCTTGCTAATAAGGGGCCTGAAACATGATGATCATTTTTTCAATACTTTTTAATTTGCCAGTGAAATGTTGCTTAAGCCAACTGATAACTACTGTAGTGATAATACTCTTGCCTGTGGTTTTGAAAGGCAGCCTTAGGTAAGGAATAAAGCTTCTAGTTTGAAGTCAAAAGGTCAAATATTATTCTATGTCTACAATATCTGAAAAAAAATAACAGTTTATTCCTCAATCAATCAGTCAATGAGCAAACTGATTAAGCACCTAATATGTACCAGGTGCTGTGCTAGTAATATATAAACACATGTATACATATGTACATACATATATGTGCATATATTATATATCTGCATATACATGTACATACACAAAAGCACACGCATGCACACACGCGCACACATATATATATGTACACATACATAATCAACCACTAAACATTTATTAAACCTACTATGTGCCATGCATGGTGCTAAACACAGGAGATACAAAGAAAAGTAAAAGGCAGTCCTTGATCTCAAAGAGTCTAATGGGAGAGACAAATATGAACAAATAAGCTATATAATGAATATTTGAGAAATAATCAACAGAGGAGAAAAGCAATAGAGTTAAGGGAGGGATGAGGGGATTTTAGCTGGGACTTGAAAGAGGCTAGGGAAGCTAGGAGGCAGAGATGGGTAAGGAGAACATACATACATATATACATACATATGTACATATATACATGTATGTATATAATATATATACACATATAGTTGTATGTGTATTTTTTGTCCTGAAGAATGTGAAGATCTCTTTATTGCTAAAACTTTTTGACAAACAGCAGCTAAATTTTCTCAAAATGATACAAAAATCATCTCGTTCCCCTGTTTTAGATGGTTTGCTCAACTCTCCAGCATCATTTTTGTCTTAACTGAGATGAATTTCTACTAGTTCACCCTCATTTTTACTTCTTAGTCTCCCAGACATTAGAAACTTTTGAACATCTGTGAATCAAAAGGAAAGAAGATATGAAACAGAATATTTGCAGCAAACAGAAATCAACAGCCAAGTTACTTCAGAGCTTTTCTCAGAAGCCAACCTTGTACCCTGAAAAACAAGGATATTGGGTCTTTGAATCTTAGGGACCACTTGGGAAAGAACTACACCACCACCACCAAGATACACCTTGCAAGCCAGCAATAAACACTTTTGTAAGATAACTTTGTAGGGTCAAAATTTCCCACATGGCTGACTACAATACTGACCACATGACTAGCCTTAGGCAAAATACTGAAGAAGGTGATTGTCTTTGGGCCTTTCTACCTACTAATTTTTACCTCATTATTAGGCAGCACAATGAATGTGCATACCATTAAACATGGATCAGAATAATTTTTTTTGCCAGTTGCTTTTGATTAAAACATTAAGCCCCACAAAGATGCTTAATATCCAGTCATGGTTTTCTGCTCCATACTTAAAAAAAAATAGAACTGGCCCAGGCCTCTGTTTTTCAAAGTGCCACCAACGTATAGACCAAGATCTACCAGGACTTGGTAGACCCAGGTGGTTGGTCTCCCTGATATCTGCCCATAAAAAGTTAAAGTTTCAATTGCAATGTATCTACAGCCCATTACCAAACATTTAGCCTTGATTTAAATCAAATCCTTCCTGAATCCATTTATATTTTCAGCCTGCCACCTCTTAGTGGTAAGCTCTGAGGGAACTTAGGTAATAACTTGATTTTAGTCTGCTAGAAATATTGTGTTTCGCATCTTCTTTCCTTTTGATTCAACATCTTATTTCAAGGGTTCTAATGTCTGGAAGATTGAGAAGTAAAAAGAAGTTTTTGCATTTGTGTTATAGAGCTCAATAAATATTCCAATAAATAGTTAAAGGCTGAAAATAAGAGAACTCAAAATAATAGAACAGTCATCTCCTTCTCTTTTGGTGGTTTGTCCAACTTTCCAGCATCATTTTTCTACTTACTGGAGATAAGCTTCTGCTGGTTCAGCTTTAGCTTTAGTTATCCTCATGCTTACTGGAACTGAAAAATCAGGTTCCTCGGAAGGCTGGCTCTGGCTACATCTCCCCTTCCATCTCCCCGTCAGAGTTCTAAGATGGAGTTCTTTAATTAATGCTCCCATTCTGGTATGTTCTACCCCAATGTTAATTTTCTTTTTTTTTTAACTTTTGATTCATTTTGAATTATATATGTAAAGAATAAAAAAACATTTACATGTACATAGTATAACCTAAAAAAAAGATTCACTATAAAACCACGAATTTACATTTCACAGTGTTCACTTAAAAAAAAACTACGTAAGTACTACTTGTCATTTTCAGAGCTACTCTGCTTTCTATGCTTCCTTCTACATTTTCTTTTATTCTCTGCTGTGCACTATTTACAATTTTTCCCTGCTTTCTCCCTTCCCCTACCCTAGAGATGGCTACCATTAGACACAAATATATAATATATAAATATATACATACACATATAAATATGTGTATGTATATATACATACTTCTATTTATTAGCTATTTCTCTGGAGGCAGATAGCATCTTCCTTCATAGGTCCTTACTCGCTCAAAGTTGTTCTTAATGTAATATTGCTGTTATCATACACAACATTCTTCAACTTTAATTTTCAGTTAGCGTTTATTAAGTGCCTACTACACGCCAGGCACTGTGCTAATCACTGAGGATATAAAAAGAAGCAAAAGACAGTCAATACCTGCCCTCATGGAGCTTACAATCTAACAGGGGAGACAACATGCAAACAAATACATACAAAGCAAACTATATACTAGATAAATTGGAAATAATTAAAAGAGGGAAAGAACTGGAAACAATATGGTTTAGGGAAGGCTTCCTGTAGGATTTGGCATTTTTGTTGAGACTTAAAGGAACCCAGGAAGGTCAGTAGTTGGAGAGTAGGAGGAAGAGAGTTCAAGCACTGGGGATAGCCAGAGAAAATGCCTGTAATCAAGAGACAGAGTGTCTTGTTTGTGGAATAGCCAGGAGGCCAGTGTCACTGGATCAAAGAGCATATATATTGGGGAGTAAGGTGTAAGAAGACTGGAAAGGTACAGTTAGTATTTCCCTTATATCACCATTATTCTCCAGTGACTAGCCTCTCAGTATGATTCAACCAACAAACATCAATTAGCTTTTACAGACGGATATTTACTAAAAAATACAGTAAGAACAGAAGTATAACACCTGGGGATATCCTCTCTCTATACCACCTATATTTGTGAAGAGTGTGGGCTCAAACTTAAAGCAATTGATACAAAGCATTGCCCCCAAAAAATTCATTTTCAAATTTGGCCTAGCTTTTGGAGGAGATACCTCTTTCTTGCCTTCCTTCAACCCACTGCAACACTGGGTGATATAGGTTGTTCAGAGTTTTGCTTTTTAACAGGGAAAATTTGACAGCATGTTTTTCCAACCTTTCAAAGCTAACAGAGATCCAGCCTAGTCTCTAATACTTTTTAAAAATTTATTTTTGCTGAAGATAAGAAAGAATAGACAACAGCAGAGACAGTCAAAACAGCAGGACTGTTTTCATGACCTGGAACAGTAAGCTGGTGCTGGTTCTTACCAAGTTATTATGGTAGTCTTTGCCTCCTCACGCAAACACAGCCAGCCATCTGGTTTTCGGCTGGTTAGTGTACCTTTTGAATGCACACCCAAGTCTAGCTCAGCAGCCATTCAAAAAACCATTTGTGCACAACATGATAACAGACTAGAAATAGTCAAAGAATACCTGCCCATGACATGGGGAGCAGGCCCACTCCATTCCACACTATCAGGCACTGGTAGGAGCAGGTTCACCAAACATGAATGCACCCAGGACTGAGCCCTCTTTTGCCAGGAGCTTATTATAGGTGCCATATAAAAGAGATTGAATTAAATGGCCTCTGAGGTCACTTCCAACCCTCAAATTCTGTGAAATCAATTTTTGAGCCTTTCAGGGATTTGGTCCTAAAGAATCTCAAAAAATTAATTGCTGTATCCTTAGGCCTCCTGCTTCTCTCTACACTACAGTGTTTAGTTCTCAGAAAAAGAGATAATTTGTTTTTCAGGAGCAGTGTTGATGGTAGGTAACTTGGGAAAGAGTAAATAATTAGTCACAATATACTACATGCTCTTTCCTATTTAGGTTTCTCATCTCTCTTCCATTGATCAAATACTTGTCCGCTGTTCTAAGGGATAATCCACACATTTTTAAACTGTTTTAGGGGGCAAAAGGTCTAGCCCTGGAAACTGCTCAGTGGTCTAGATGGAATTTGCCTAGATGGTTTGATAAAGTTGCCCTATTGCCCTGTCCTTCTGACCAAGTCGCTTATCTATTCTTCTAATCCTCCTGAGACTTTCCAGAAAGTTGGGCTCCTCTGGGATGGGCTAGCTTCTGAACCATAAAGCTCAGCTTGAGATGTGATTTGATTTGATGGAGGATTAGGGACATGTTGAGTCATTAATTATTATGTTCACCTTTCATCATAGTTATATCACTGTAGTTACTCTATACAGCTACTCAATAGGAACCAATTTTAATTCTGTAATGCAAGGGATAAAGCCATTGCCACAGGACTCATTTCCTCCTATGGTTTTTCACATAAACATGTAATACACCCCTGTAAATGAGCAGGTACATATTCTTAAGCAATGAAATCCATGAAATCACAGAGAGTGGGCTAATGTTGGGATGAGAAGAAAGATATTTTTAGGCCAGTGCCTACTGTTGTTAGTAATAGCTTACTTGAATAGCAAAACTGTGTTTTGTCCAATTCAAGAAACAGAAAAGGGCATTTCCCAACAGTTGAGTCATGACCTTGTTTTGTGCACATAAGGCTATATTCATGCCAGAAAGCAAGCTTTACTGCATATGTATTATCTTTTTTATAGGTGTTGCAATGCTGCCAAGTACTTTACAATCTTTTTTTTATTAGCTGGATCTCTCAACAATCCTGAGGTATAGATTAGCGGTAATATAGGTATCATACATGGATGATAAAGGAGGCAAACTCTCTAGGAACTCTTTATCCTAACAATACATGGATGGAAGAGTATACTTTTCCCTGTTAATCCAAAGCACCAGGAAATAGAACCCAGGCAACATCAAGTGCCTTGTCTTTTTAAAAGATCTTTCTTATAGATTGTATAATTATCACACTTTTTCTTCAAATTAAATAATAAGGTCTAAAAACGGTCTACATTTCAATTCAGGTTTATTTACTGCCATATGGTATCTCTATCCCAATGTGCTTTTCAAATACACTGAAATTTTATTCACATTTATTTAATAATATATTATGTTTTTGCCCTGCCCTAAAACTACCTTCTTTCAACCCTGCTCCACCCCTCTTCAGTGTGGTATAGTAAAGAGCTATGGAATTGGAGCCAGAAATACCTGAGCTTTAATCCTGATCCTGATACTTACCGTGTGACCAAGTCATTCTTTTGCTGAAAGAACTTTACTGATCTAAGAGATCAAATTATAATATTTATAGAAGTAAGGAATCAGGATAAAGTTGTTATCATTATTCCCAAAGATGACTTTTTTGTCCCTTCTGGAGGACTCTAACTTTTGTTTGCTAGAAGTCCTAGTCTTGCCTCTAACACATTTCTCTCTGACCTGTATAGCTTTCATGAAACATAATAATTAACTTTGTTATAGCTAGCTTGATCCTTTGGTGAAAGTCAACTTCTTTACCTATTGATCTAAGTTAACATCTAAGATTAGTCTCACTAAAGGCCATAAGGTCTTGAGAAAGAAAATTATCTAATAATTTCTTCCTTTGAACTTCCAAGTACTTTCATTACAGCTTAAAGAAAAAAATGCTGAGGCTAAGTGAGACTGGTTAGGACTCATTGCTTATGGTCTCAGTATCTGTATGTCCACATATGAGCCCAGAGGAGAAACTGGCTCTTGACTTTAAAAAGAGAACAATCAGAATGAAAATATTATTTTCTATCCATATTTGCAACAAAAACTAAAATTAAAATGTTTGTGTTATTTTCAGGGTGCTAAGTATTTTCCATTTCAGAGTTTACCATTCTTGTAATCGGCTTCTTTCAAGTCCTAGCTAAAATCCTGCCTTCCCAATCCCTCTTAATGCTATTGATCATATCCAATTATGAATATATCTGGCTTGTATATCATTATTTGCATGTTGTCTCCCCCAGGGCCTTTTTTAAATTTCTCCTTCCTTCTCCTCTCTTCCTATCCTAAATCCTTTGTTTTTACCCCAAGCCTTTTCCATTCTTCATATGCTCTCCAAACACCTCTCTCCCTTACTTTCACTCTTACCAGTTGGCCTTATCTCCTCCATTATCAAGAATGTCAAAATCAAGGCTGTGTGACAGGAACTCCCTCAATATCCCTTCTTTCTGCCTCAAACTCTTTTTTCAATCTTCACCTATCCTTTCCTCCTTTCCCTAATATCTTACAAAAAAAAGAGTTTTTCCTCTTTTGCAAGGCCTCCAATCATCTTCTGCAACCTTTTCTGAGACTCCAACCATTTCTCACCTTTTCTGGGATATTTAATACTTCTGTCTTCCCCTTCTCCTTTCCTTTTGCTCACAAACATACTCAGGTTTCAGGTCTTCCCTGCCCTAAAACTACTTTCAATCCCATTACCCCTTCAGTATGGTATAGTGGATAAAGCAATGAACTTAGAGTCAGAAATACCTGAGTTTTAATCCTGGTCCTGATACTTACTATGCCAAGTGATTATTTGAGTTCTAATTTCCTAACCAGCAAAATGAGGATAATTATCCCTATAGTACGTATATCAGAAAGCAGTTGTGAGGCTCAAATGACAATGTATGTAGCTCATTTTCCAAACCTTAAAACACTACATAATGTCAGCTATTATTTTAAAATTATTTTCTTTAATTAACAAGCATTCATTTTTTTCTCCTTCCAAACTCCCTCTACCTTCACTGCTGGAAAAAAAGAAAGAAAAAGAAAACCCTTGTAACCACTATACATAGTCAGGCAAAACAATTTCTATATTGGCCATGTTAAAAAAATGTATGTCACATTGTGCTTTTGAGCCCATCACCTTCCAGGAGATGGATAATTTTCTTAATGATCCATATTCTAGAATCATAGTCAGTTCTTGTGTTCATCAGTGTTCTTAAGTCTTTCAAAGTTATTTGTTTTAATAATGTTATTATTATTGTACTGTTATTGCTCTCCTGTTTCTGCATCAGTTCTTACAGGTCTTATCAGGTTTCTCCCCATCACTTCTTACATCACGGTAGCACAGTGTTATAGTCATATACCATAATTTGTTCAGGCATTACCAGTTGATAACTAGGCTAGTTCTTTGCTACAAAAGGAAAGAAAGGGCTGTAATAATTCATTTTTAATACAAATACAAACATCCTTTTCCTCTTTCTTCGATCTCCTTGGCCTAGTAGAGGTATCAATGAATCAAAGGGAATGTACCTCTTAATGACCTTTTGGGTGTAGTTCCCAACTGTCTCCCAGAATGGCTAGACCAATTCACATTTCAACCAATATTACAATAATGTGCCTTTTTTTCCAACTCACCCT
The DNA here is from genome assembly GCF_003287225.1 of Phascolarctos cinereus. NCBI lineage: Eukaryota > Metazoa > Chordata > Mammalia > Diprotodontia > Phascolarctidae > Phascolarctos > Phascolarctos cinereus. The sequence goes on along the minus strand of NW_027555958.1, from coordinate 386,204,115 downwards.
CCAATATTTTTCCTTTTTTTCAGCTGCATCATCTTTGGCAATCAAGTGGGTGTTAGGTAGAACCTGAGAGCTACTTTAATTTGCATTTCTCTAGTTATCATTAATGAAGAATATTTTTTTAATATGGCTGTTGATACCTTAGATGTCTTCCTTTCAGAATTTCCTGTTCATATCTTTTGACCAGTTGGGAAGTGGCTCTTATTCTTACAAATTTAAATGAATTCTGTATATATCTTTGAAATGATATTTCTACTAGAAGAAAAATTTTAGTTTAGAAACTTGTTAGAAAAAGACTTTTATTAGAGAGACTTTCAACAAAAAATTTTATCACCAGTTAATTTCCCTTATACTTAAAATTTTTAAATTATTATTCATTTTTAACATTTTTTTAAAAATTGAATTCTGAATTATTTCCCTTCCTTCTGCCCCTCCCCCATCCATTGTGAAGACAAGAAATGTGATATCAATTATACATTTGAAATCATGCAAAACATATTTCCATATTGGCCATGTTACAAGAAAAGGCAAAAAAAAAAGTAAAGAAAATGAAAAAAAGTATGCTTCAATCTGCATTTAGACTCTGTAGATATTTCTCTGGAGCAGGATATCATTTTTCATTATGGGTCCTTAAGAATTGCCTTGGATCACTGTATTGATCAGAATGGCTAAGTTGTTCACAGTAGGTCATCATGTAATATTACATTACTGTGTACCATGTTCTCCTGGTTCTGCTCACTTCATTTTGCATGAGCTTATATGTCTTTCCAGGTTTTTCTGAAACCATTCTGTTCATCATTTCTTAATGCATAATAGTGCAATAAGTGCATCACAAGCACATAACACAACTTGTTTAGCCATTCTTCAATTGATGGGCATCCCCTCAATTTCCAATTTTTTCCCATCACAAAACCCTTTGCCACAACAAAACAAAATGTATTGGTTTGATTGTGCAAAAATTTTCTAACTTTATGTAGTCAAAACAGTCCATCTTATACTCTATGATCTTCTGTAATCCTTGTCCCAGCAACCTAAATGAAATGGATGAAATTTACAAAAATATAAAATGCCCAGATTAATAGAACAAGAACCAGATAATTTAAATAACTCAATCTAAGCAAAAGAAATTGAACAAGCCACAAGAGAACATCCAAAGAAAAAAAGGCCAAGACAAGATGGATTTACAAGTGGATTCTATCAAAAATTCAAAGAAAAATTCATTATAATGTTACACAAACTATTTGAAAAAATAGGAAGAGAATCCTACCAAATTCCTTATATGATACAAATATGGTCTTGGTAACTAAGCTAGGAAGAGATAAAACAGAAAACAAAAACTATAGCTCAATATCTAAATGAAAATGACATAAATAAATAAAAATGTTAACTAAGACACTACAACAACATGTCAAAAAGATTATGCCAGGTTGGACTTGTGCCGGTAATATAATTATTAGCATAATAGATGATAATAATGTCAGTTATTGTTATTTTACTAACTTTCTTTTCATCACTAACAAAGATTTCAGAATGAATAAATGTGAGTGAATGAGAAAAAGTTTATTAAATGTATAGTATGTGCCAAATACTGTGCTAAGCTGGATTAGGCATGAATCATGGTCCAGTAGTCTGGAGCCACCTATATATAATGGACTAGTTAAGTTTGCACTTAGTCATCAATTAAAATGGTTTACAGGGATGAAGTTCTAAATTTGAGTGAATTAACTTCCTCTGGGACTTAGGCTTTGCATTCTGGAACTATAGTACAATGGCTATAAATCCAGGTGAAGAGAAGTAGGGTAGCATCTGTAGGACAGATGGCAAGATGGCTTGAGTAGATAACTGGATAACTGCACAGTAAAGTAGTCTGTCCTCCCTGGCTTCACTTTTAAACCCCCTGGAATATGATTTCTATTTCAAATAATTCTTTGAAACTATTCTTCCAAAGTTCCCCAGTAATCTCTTAATGACCAAATCTGATGGCCTTTTTTCAGTCTTGCTTAAAGTTTTTATAGTGTTTGAAATTCTCTTTTCCCTTGATTTCCATATTATTATACTTGACTAGTTCTCTCATCTTCTCTGTCTCCTTCAAAGGCTTCTTTTCTTCCTTTTGCCTCTTACATCTGTGAATTCCCTCGGACTCTCATTTGACTTTCTGTATTTTCTCCCATGATGATCTCATCCACTTGAAAAGCTTCAATGATCATGACTATGCAGATGACTCCAAAATCCATACTAACTGAGCAAATCACTTAACCTCTTAGTATCTCAAACAATGTGTGTTATATAGCAAGTACTATATCAATGTTTTTTGACTCACTGACTGACTAAAAGTTCTTGATCTGCACTGGTGGAGTGAATTTCCTCACTGGGAATTGTTTAGACTTGATGTCTATGATGTAATGGATAGAGTGCTGATCTTGGAGCCCAAAGACCTAGGTTCCAAACCTGTTTTCGAGCTATGTTACATAGGGTGGATCATTTAACTTTCATATGCCTTGAGCATCATCTTTACCAAGTCATAAATGAGTTCCAAGTTGACAAAATCACTGACTCTTCACTAGGTGCTATACTTAGCAGTTAACAAAGTAGCAAGCATTTATTAAGGATCTACTTTGTATCAGGCACTGTGCTAAATACTGGGGTACAAGGACAAAAATGAAATTGTCTTCCCTAAAGGTGCTTCCATTCCATAGGTGAGACAGCATGCACCAGTATAAATATATACAAATTATATACTTGCACTGGATTCTCCACACTGCTGTGGGAACTTATATAAACATACATCCCACAAAATTAGGTCATTATGTCATAATGGCATCAAAATAACATTTGTCATTTTACATTGCTTCTTGTTTTTCAGTTAACTTAACATTGTATGCTGTGGAAATAAACTGGCAGACAAAAGATAAAAGGTTAGGAAAGCATCTTTTAGGCCCTTAGCACTAGCAACCATGGGAAAGGACTATGGTCAAGTAAGCAACAGGCTGTGTGGTAACTCCCATTACCTTAAAAGAGTGGTAAGGACAGGGACAGGTGTGATCAAGTCTTTTATTGTATGGGGATTAATTTAGGTCACAAATGTTCCTGTGCCTGGAGCAGGTGTGCTGGGGATATATTAATTGACTGATTAAATCAACTCATTGAAATGTGGACTGCTGGCTGGCTTCTTGTTGTTGTTAGAACACAAATAAGATGTATAAAAGAGAAAATATTATCGCATTAGTTAAGGGCTTAATAGCTTCAGAGATCTCTCCCTTTACCTCCCCTGCCAACATATAACTACTTGGTAGTGATGCAGTAATGCATTGTATGTTAACCATACCATATTCCTTCCTTCCTTCCTTCAGTTCAGTAATTCAATTCACCAAACATTTATTAAAGCCCTGCTGAGGGCCTCTGCACACAGCATCCCAGTGGCAAGTGCTAGGTGAGAGAAAAAGTTTAGATGAGATAGAAGAACCATCATGGAGGTAACAGTCTAGCAGGGGGTATCACACATACACAAATAGCTGTAATGCAAAATTATAAATTATAAGTGCAAGATAGATGTGCAAAATGATATGTGAAGTACCAGGGGAAAGCTTCATGAAGGAGCCATCATTTGAGTTGAGCTTTAAAGACAGGCATTAAACAGAGAGAATGAGGTAGAGATGGCCAGGTAAGGCATCCTAAAAAGAAATAGTGTGAGCAAAGGCACAGAGGTTGGATTTATTTAATATCTGCTATGTTTAAGTAACTGTATAAATGCTACGGCAGAATGAAGAGGTGGGGATTTCATAGAAGAATAAAGCATGGTCCCTACACTTGAGGAGTTTAAAATCTCATGGGGAAGACCACATGTATAACAATTATAAAACAAGGTATAATGTGAAAGTACAATGAGAAAAGTTGGAAAAATAACCTCAGGTTGGAGGGATCACAGAAGATATAATGAAGGAGATAGAATTTTAGTCAGAGCTTAAAGGATGGGTAGGAATTGGACAGATACCACTAAATGAGAGGGAAGGAGAAGACATTCTACCACCATAGTGCTAAATGAATGCTTGTCAATTGACTTATTCAACTTATTTCAACAATTATTAATTACCTGCTATATACCAGGCCCTGTGTTGGTCTGTGCTTATTTAAAGAAACGTAAATATCAAAGCCACAAGGTAAGGCAAAATCAGTGGTCTTATACAGGACCAGTACCCTTCAGCATTCACCAAAAGGCAATGAAATTTTTCTCCAAAGAATGCATTTCACTCTTTGTCTGGTATTAGTTGGAGGCTATCTATATAACCTTCTTATTTATTACAACACCTTATTCTACAGAAGTTTAGATCAATTTATGCAAATGGAATTTGAGATTAAGAAAAACAGCAAACAAATAAGCAAACAAAAAAAGCCCCAGGAATAATCATAAGTGCTTAAGTATAGAAGTCAAGCTTAAAAGGGACTTCCCATAGAGAAACTGAAAGTTTACAAAGTAGAAATTCTCTGGATACTGTAAGTGAAGGTGCAGGTAACAAAGTGTTTAAAGAATGCTTTTTTATTATGTTAATGATATCTAGGAGGACAGGAGTTCCCAGAGCTCATCTCATAATAATAAGGCAGTTTTAATTTTCTCAAGGGTACTAGATAACTGACCTCTGTATCATTCAAAGGCCTGTGGCTCCCAGATTCCTCTTCTAGCTTACCCAGATTTGCCTAATTCAGTCTTCTGTTTTCAATTCCTTTTTTCTCTCTAATTTCAAAACCATTTCCTAGTGTCTTAGTGGGGGAACAAATCACTAAGTACAAGTATAGTGTAAACTCCATTTTTTTAGAAAAAAGAAAATAGCTCAAATTAAATTGAAAATATCTTCTCTATATTTTCATGAAGTAAAGAATCTTGAGGTTCCCACCATCATAGGTCCCTTCAAAATTGCCCTTTGGCTATTGAATCTGGCTTTTCTGCCTGATGAATTATCTCACAGCAGATGCTGAAAGTTCAGAGGTGGAGCTGTCATAAGCACTTTCTGTGTTAACTTGTGGAGATTCCTCCTGCTGGTCCCATTGCTTGGCTGCCTCCTTTCAAACTGCTGTTAGTCAAATTGAGTGTCCTGTTACATGGTTATCTGAACTTGAAAAGGCCACTGTTTCCTATTTCCTCACTAATGGTCATAAATCCCACTAAAACAATTTATCAAAGTACTAGCAGGACTTATACTGAAAGTTTCTGTTTGTTATTCTGGAAATTTTAAACAAATTTCTTAATGAAACTTTTGCTAACCCCCCAAAAAAAACAGTGAGGCATTTTCCTGATGAATAGAAAAGTCTTCATGGCTCTTTAGGCAAAATAAAACCAAAACCTTCTCCTGCTATTAAATGTGCCCCCTCTCCCCCCCCAAAAAAAAACCCCAACAGATTTTGTCTTCTCTGAGTTATGATCTTGGCCTGTTCTTCTCCCCTACAAAAAAAATAGCAGGGTTACAACAATCAGCATCTCTCACCATGGGCTTACTATAGCCAGTCAATCAATTAACACATCCCTAGCATACCTGTTACCTACAGTGCTTAGAATCTAAATTTAAAACTCCTGCCTAATATACTCTTCTGTTAGACAGTTCCTATGCAGCTAGTCTGGGGCAACGTCTGTTCACAAATTGACAAGGTAAGTACCACCTTTCTTCCTACCGCCAAGAAGGTAAATTGCACACAAACAAGTATTGTCAGACACCTTACTCTTCTCTATAAATAAAATTTATATATAAAAATTTCTTAAAATAACACTTCGAGATCAGAGACACAAAGGCAGGTCCAATGTATATCAAAATTGTCATAACTTCACTTTTTGTGATAGCAAAGAACTGGAAACAGAGAATTCCACATTCCATATCAACTGTGGAGTGGTTGAATAAAGTTTGGTACATAGAATTACAGATTTAGAGCTGAAAAGGACGTTAGAGTTATTTAGTCTAACCCTCTCATTTAACAGATAATGAAACTGAAGCCTATCATGGTTAAGTGATTTGCCAAAGGTCAGAGAGTTATGAAGTAATGGAGCCAGGAATTGAATCCAGGCCCTCTGACTCTAAACTGAACATGCTGCTGGAGTAGAGTAAAACAGAAATCCACTCCCTAACAATGTAAGTGAAGAGAGCTTAAAAGGAAGCTGAACTCTGAGTCTGAAAAACCAAGAACAATCCTGAAGAATAGAAAATGAAACATTGTATTCTTCTCTTTTCAAAGAAAGCACTGCTTAGGGTAGAACGTCAAATATACTTTCAGATGAAGTCAACTGTTTGGTACTTCTGCTCAGCTATTTCTTTGTTCTGAGGGCTTGTTCAAAGCCTGGGTGGGAGGGGAGAGTATTCAAAGAATTGACTGTGATGTAAAAACAGAAGGATCCAGGATAAAAAATAAACTCTGTTGGGTACTTAAAACCCTTCTCAACCCTGGTCCTTCCTATCTTTCCAGTCTTCTTATGCTTTGTTCCATGCCCTGTATTGAACAGTTGAACTGGGCTGTTTTTCCCATCTGCTGCTACTGTGCATTGACTCTAGCTGTCTGCCTTGCCTGGAATGCTCACCTTTGATTCCTAGCTTCCCTGGTTTCCTTCAAGACTCGGTTTAAATCCCACCTTCTGCAAGAGGTGTTTTCTGTTCCCCTTCCTCTAACATCCCTTCCATTTATAGTGCGTGCATGTGTGTGTGTGTGTGTGTGTGTGTGTATACACACATATATATATACATATATACGTATATATATGTATACACATACATATATACATGTATGTATGTTTGTGTATATATGTGTGTGTATGTGTATATATATATACATACATATATACACACACATATCTTATATGTACATGATTGTTTATGTGTTGTTCCCCCATTAAAATGTGAGTTCCTTGGGATAATGAACCATGGTATTTTTTTTCTTTCATTTTCTTTGTATTCTCAGCCCTTAGCATAGTGACCAGCACATAGTAAGCACTTACTAAATATTTATTGATTATACTCAGAAATCAGTCAACATTCCTGACACTGAAGTATGGTAATTGGTGTCATTGAGCAATTGATTGACTCCTCCTTTTCTAGAATGGTAACATTGATTTCCTTGATAATTCCTCAGAGCTAGAGTTAGAGAGTGGATGGAGCATGAAGGTGTTGGAGAAAGTAGCATGGTTGATCTGGATGTAGACAAGATAAGATGAATGCTCAGCAATCAGATGCTCAAGATTTCAAGGTGGAACCTTGAGTCCCAAGTGTGCAGGAGTATTTATTGCTGGATCTTAATAATGCCTTGTGAATTTCTGGTAGAAATTCAAAACAAATAAGTACTTAAAAATCCCATAACAAAGGATAACTTAGGCAACAAATAAGCACTATTTTTAAACAAGAGAATATGGAAGGTTGCTTTAAAATATTCCCAAGTTAACCAAAATTGTACTTAAGCCAAATTAGCCCAACTTACCACTGTTATTCTTTCCCCTTTCCTTAGCCGATGTTACTTCCTCCTATCAGCCACAAGTTATTTGGCTTAAAACAAAATACATCATCCTATATGTGTAAACATTCAAACTGATGTAAACTAAATCTGCATTATATCATTTATGGTGACCCATCTTGATGTAGCTATTGAACAGCTTTGGACAGCTGTGGAGTTTATTGTGAACGCCTGAGGCCCTAATGGCTCTGGAGAGGGCCAAAGGTGGCATGACTATAAATTATCATGCTGTTTATACTACTTACCTCATAGGGGTGCTATAGGAAAAACACTTTGCGAACTGCAGAGTGCTTTAGAAATGTGAGGTAACCTTATTCTTATTGATAATAATAATAATAATAATAATTATTATTATTATTATTATTATTATTATATGTGTAATGGGGAGTATATTAGAAACCTTAATCACTTAAGGTTTCAGATTTACTTCCCCATGTAGAAGAGGATGAGAAGTCCATTTTGTAATGTGGTTGAGAAATGCTTTGGAGAGACTGTGGAGCACATGTAAAAATTCTTTAACTGATTCTGGTCTGCTAACCACATGGTGGACAGCAACCTTTTTGGCTGGAGCTGCATACAGGAACTGTGAACGCGCTTAAAAGGCTTTAGTCAGCTTTGGCCGTTCAGTCTGTTTGGTTGCTGTATCTTGGTTTGACTCAGATGATGGCTTCCAGTGAGAGACAAGGATGTGGCCTCATGAAAAGAAGCCAAGTCCCTCTGCATCACTGATTGTTCTTTTCTGTTTTAGAGGAAGTATATTAATCTATAGACTCTGAACTTAAGAGTTTCTGAAAGAGTCCTCCAGGAAGCCAAAGTCTGGGAGTCAGAGTCCATTCTAGATTTTCCAGCCAGCTGGAGAAGGAAATGGCAAAACACTGCACTATCTTTGCCAAAAAAAACCCCAAATGGAGTCACAAAGAATCCCCCATGACTGAAACAATTGAACAACATCAACAACAATAGTATCAATGCCTGGAGGGAAAAGGAGTGACCTTCAAGACCCAGCCCAGCTGTAGCTGAGGCAAGAAGTCATTTGTCAATCATGACATATATGAACATGGACTTGGTGGGACTAATGTTATGTAGAGACTCTGCTAAGTCTACTCACTCTCCCAAGAGACGAAGGTAGTGAAAGTGAATCATGAGATGTTTAGGAGAAATATTTGTATTTTTGTTATTACTATACCTACAAAATAAAAATCCATTTGTAAAAGCTAACTAACATTACGTGGATAAATGAAACTGGACAATAGTTACTGGAGGCTCACCATGTAAGAGAGGGGTTGGGTAGTGGAAACACACAACTGGTGGGGCTTAAGTCAGTAGCATTAGAGAAGAGATGCCCCAATCCCTCAGCATTGCCTAGGACACTGAGACAGAGATGTAGCAGCCTGATTCTGGGCTAGTGAGCCCAGAGCATGTTTGCTACATATATAATCACTTTACAAATTGTAAAGCGCTATGTGGATGTAAACTGTTTTTAGAGAGGGTGTGGTGCAAAGGAAAGAGTGTGGGATTTGGAATCAGAGGACTTGGGTTCAAATACTGATTCTGTGACTCATTTGTGTGACCTCGAACAAGTTACTCAACCTTTCAGACCCTCATTTCCCTCATAGGCAACGATCAATCAATCAATAAACACTTATTAAGCGCCTAATACAGGCCAGCTAGTATGCTAAGCACTGGATATACAAAAAGAGGCACAACACAGTCCCTCCCCTCAAGGAGCTTGTAATCAAATGGGGAAGGTAGACTATAAAACTACTAATATCCTTTTCAGTTCTAAATCTATGAACGTAATAAAGTAAAACTAGACAGATAGATGACAAGGTCTGCAGGGCTCTCTCACTGACTCTAGATTCTGAGGTGGGGAGAGTGTCTATTTCTTTCACCCTCCCATAACACCTACTAAGTACAGTGTTCTACATACAATAGGCAGTGCTCAATGAATGTTGTTGCCTAGTTTAAAATTTGGTAATTTTAATTGACTTGTTCTTTGGAGGGGTTATGAGTATTAGGTATGGGGAAGAGTGTGGAATCAATCAATCAACAAGCATTATGTATCAGAATCAGAAACTGTGCTAAGCACAGAGCATACAAGGGAAAAGTAAAAACAATCCCTACCCTCAAGAAGTTTATTTATATTCTAATGAAATAAATCAAATGTGCACAAATTGGAATATACCAGACACATATAAAGTAGATGGAAAGTAATCTTAGAGAGGATGGCATTAGCAGCTGGAAGAACAGGAAAGTTATCCTTTAAAGGTAACACTTAAACTGAACCTTGAAGGAAACTAGGAATTACAAGGGATGAAGGTGAGGAGGGAGAACATTCAGGATATGAAGAATAACTGGTACAAAAGCCTTGAGATGGGAAATGGAGCCTTGAGTTTGAGGAACAAGAAGTAAGCCAGCATAGCTTGTCCATAGAGTACACAGAGGGAAATAATGTGTAAATAGACTGGGAAAATAAGAAGGAGCCAGGTTGCAAAGAGTTTCAAATGACAGACAGGGGTGCTGATCCTACAGGTAGTAGGCAGCCATTGGAATCTACTAAATAGGGGGCCATTGGAGTTTACTTAGTAGGGAGACAATGTAATCACTTAAGGTTTCAGAAAAACAGTTTGGCAGCTGGGTGGAAAATGCATTGGAGAAGGAAGAGGACTTGAAGCAGGGTGACCAATTAGAAGGATACTGCGATAGTCCAAGTGTGAAGTTATAAGTGCTTGAACTAGAGTAGAGGTTGAATGGTTAGAAGGGACTTAAAGGAGAAATGTGGAGAAAGAAATGACATTTGGCAACTGATTAGATCATGGAATGAAAGTGAGGAGTCTGAGCTGACTCCTAGATTTCCTGCCTGGGTGACTGGAAGGGGAGTTATTTTTCCAGTTAAAGAAAAAAGCCTTCATTAAATTTATAAACTGCCAACTTCTTCGGTCCCCAAGGCAAACAAAGTTCTTAAGAAATAAAGGCTTCCTGGCCCTATTCCAAACTACAACTGTCCCCTAAGGCACGCAGCCTATACTGGATCGAACTACCCAGAAAGTTTTCATATTCGGAGTTGTGAGAGCCTGAAAATACAGGCAGACTTGTCACCCAAGTAGACCCTCTTTAATATTCAGGGCATGGATGAGGGGCAATCACAAAGAAGAAGACAAAGTGGGTGGGATTTACATATATGAAAGAGCTAGCAAAGAAAAAAAAATAAAATAGAGAAAGAGAGTAAAGTCAAAGGAAGTGCAACCATTATTCTCGTTATACTACTCTTTAAAAAACTCAAAGTAATAAACATGTGTATATGCTTCTGTAGAACAATAATTAGCTAAAAGTAACATATTAGTTTTAGAGATATTCTTATTTGTTTTGCATAGGTGTCTGTCATCTTCCTCTATAGATTTAAATTCAATGGGCCAGGTAGGTGGTGCAGAGGCTAGAATGCTGGGTCTAGAATTAGGATGACCTGAGTTCAAGTGAGGCTCAGATACTAACAACCTGTGTGACCCTGGGCAAGTAACTTAACCTCTGTTTTCCTCAGTTTCCTCATCAGTAAAATGGGGATAATAATAGCATTCACCTCCTGAGGCTATTGTGAAGATCAAACAAAATACTGCTTATAAAGTATTTGGCATAGTGGCTGACACATAAGTGCTATATGTTAGCTATTGTTAGAATTTGCTTTAGTATTATTAGTATTTAAATTCCCTAAAGACAGAAATCGTATCTCCAGTTCTTTTTTGTCTGATATGTGTTCAAAATTTTTTGCTCATCAAAAGATTGAGTTGAACTGAGCTTTATAGTGAGCTTTTACAACAGGGCTTTGTTTGAAGTTCCCCTTCCCTCACTCAGTTCTTTCCCAAAGTGGGCCAAGACTTGCTATAATTTTTCAGGATAAATCAGAAGTGATTATTATTATCTGAAGATGTATTGGGCATTGTTGTGCTAATATTCAAGAAGTGAGTAAAAAACCCAAACAAACTGTGCTAGGATGTCCAGAGTTTATATGGGGAGATTGTTAACTCTTTCAAGCCATTAGAATCCATTGCCATGGTTACAGAATTGAGTGGAACCTCTAGTCCAACTCTCATACTATAGAGTTTTAAGTTACCTACTCCAAGTTGGAAGCAGACTAGATTTCTGGCCTCCTGATTCCTAATCCAGGGTTCTTCCCAAGGTCATGGATATCTCCACATTTAAATGATGCAAGCCCTTGACAATAATATCCTCTTGGTGGTTAGAGTTCTTTCCCTCCCTCTTCAAATTACCTTGTTTTTAACTTATTTGTGCACAACTTGGACCCTTCCCAGTAGAATGGAAGATTATTGATGGCAGAAATACTTTTAATTTTGTCTTTGACTCCCCAGTGACTTGCTCAAAGTAGGTGCTCAATAAGTGTTGTTGAATATCAATAACAATGTTTAATTAGTATTCTTCTTTTTAGAGAAGCATAGCATAATAGCAGGAGGACTAGACTAAAGAGTTTGAAAGGGCAGGATTCAGTTCCCAGGACTAATACTAGCTGGCTGACCTTGAGCAAAGAACTTACTCTAAGTGTTAGTTGCCTCATCTGTAAAACAATAATTTGAGCTAACTACCTCATAAAGTCATTATGAAGATGAAATGTTAGCATGTATATGAAAATGCTTTGTCACCATGAAGTATTATATAAGGCTATTACTTTTTACTTTGATTGCACTGCTGCAAAGGCAGTGTAATGTGGTAGAAAAAAAGGGTTAAGTTGCCCAGTCAGTCAACAAGCCTTTATTAAGCATTTATTGTGTGCCAGGGACTTTGATAAGCACTGGGGATACAAATAAAAAGAAAAATCACCCCTGGCCTCAGGGAGTTTACAGTCTAATAGAGGAGACAAATATGAAATTGATTAGGCATGTGCAGGATATGTAGAGACCGAATGGAAGAGAAGGGAAATCACTAGGAGCTAGGTGAACTCATATGAAGGCCTCCTGCAGAGAAATGATATACAAATGGAGTCATTGAATGTAGTATCTAAGGACCTGGGTTCCAGTCTCAGCTCTGCTACTACTTATGTGACCTTGGGCAAATCACTTACTCTAGGCTTCAATTTCCTCTTCTGTAAAAAGAGGAAGCTGGACAAGATGATCTCTAAGGTCCCTTCTTGTTCTAGATCCTATACATATGCCTCCTTTAGAAACTACCCTTTTTTTTTGTCTCTATCTTGTGTTACTGTATGTTTAATTTTGTAAGCCATCCCACATTCTTTGGGAAGCAGGTGGGTTATAAAATATAAATAAATATGAATACATGCTTACACACATACATGGGAACACTTTAGAAAATATATAATTTCATTTACATTTGACTATGTGCTATTTTTTTACCCAGCATCAGGACCAGCCTTAGACTATAAACAGTTTGGGAAGTGAGGGTAAGGTGGGGAGGAGGAAGAAAGTGGTCACTTGGATCACTTTGCTCCCCTTTTTTCCCCCACTTTGCTCCCTTTTGACAGCACATTTTCCCTTTTCTTTCACTCCCTCTACTCTAACTGATTCAGCTGTGTTTCCTTCCAATATTCAAGTGCTAGAAGCCTACTACACCCAAGATACTTCTAAAGACTGGAGCAGATACAAAGAGAGACAACGTTAAGTAAGACACAACCCCTACCTTACAGTCTATTAGAAGAAATAAAAACAGGTACAGAGATAATGCTAATCCAAAATAGAATAGAGTGAGTTCAGTAAGAGACACACAAACACCAAGCTATTGCTTTGAAAACTCCCAGGAGAGTAGAGATCACTTCCAGCTGGGTGCTGGGGTTTTATACTAACCTGCCCTGCATCTTATTCCCTCAGGGCCAGGTTTTTTATTCCTTTTAAAGTGACAAATAACTATTTCAATGAACTAATCAGTATTGGCAGTCTAGACTTCTCCCTTTGCCAAGGAAGGTGTCTAGGGTAAGGGAGATTCCCCTTTCCTCCAGGCAAGGTTTATCCTAAGGTTAAAAAAAGGGGGGGGGGTGTCAAAAAAAGCCCTGCTCCAGGTAACAAATGTACTTTTAACAGTGATGCTTTATATTCTGGTCATATTCTCTGCCTCCCCACACCCACTCACTTGCCCATCCTCTGCCTCCCATCTATGTTTTGGTTATGCTATTCTCTCCACACAGAATTTCTCCCAAGTTTCCTGAAAAACAACAATAATAACAAAATTACCACATTTTCTTCAAGGTCTTATTCAACTCTTATCTCCTATCAGAGGTCTTTCCTAACCATTATGGCATACTATCTTTCCCTCCCATTTTTTTTCTTCCCCCTCCATAAGCTCCTACCATCTTCTCTTTTTATACAAGTGGTGATAATGCTGAGTAGAGAATAGGCCCTTATTGTCTTGTTTTGATTATCTTCCCCCTCTTTTTTTTTTTGACAAAGTCAGTTTAATAGTAGGAATATCAGGGGAGGGAGTGGGAAGGTGGCAATAAGACAGGTATTTGGCGGGGCAGGAATAACCAGGTCTCAAAACAAAGGATGGAAAGCCATTTGATTTGCTGACCTACAAAACTAACATTAGCCTAGAAGACCATTTAGGCATTATTGTCTCTGGCACCCTGATCTTGCTCTTTCATCTCATAGGTTGTCAAATGATTATATAGTAAATGTAATTTTCTTTAAGTCAAGAATTAAACTTTCTATTTGCTTTCTGATTCTCTTAATACTAGTATGGTATTCTGCCCACAGTATGCACTCAAATGTTGACTGGCAACAGAAACTGAGAGACCATGGGTCTTGACTTTCCCTTTTGAACCACGGTGAACTAACATTTTCCAAAAATTTATCAATATGCTTTTTATTGATTGAAATTACAAATGTGGCTCATTTTATGTAACATATGTTGTCAAAATATTTTATCAGTACATTGTAAAATATCAAAATCATTCTCTGATTGATACCCCAGCCCCCACTGAAACCTCTTTATAACAAATAAAAACAACTAAGCAAAACCAATGAACAGAGCACCTGTATCTGACAATATATTCAATATTTTATACCCATAGTCCACTTCCTCTTTAATCAGAAGGAAGTGTTATCATTTTTTCAGGGCTCTTACCACTTATTATAAATCATCTTCATTTAGTTGCCTTATGGTGTTGCTTTCATTTACATTATTGTTATAATTTATATATTATTCTCCTGATTCTGCTTCACTCAGCATCAAAGCAAAAAATTTTCTCAAGTTTCCCTGAATTCCTTATATTTGTTTCTTATTCCATTATATTTATATAACAAAATATGTTCTGTTATTCTCCAATTTTGGGGTACTTACTTCATTTCCATTTTTTTACCCCTAAAAGTGCTGGTATGAATTTTCTGTAATGTATGAAGCCTTTCTTTAAATCTTTGATCTCCTTGGGAGTAGGTACAAAGTAATGGGATTGATAATTCAAAGGGTTTGATCAGTTTGATAACTTTTCTTACATAATTCAAATTGTTTTCTAGAATGTTTAGATTAATTCATAGCTCTTCCCTGAAGTGCATTAATGTACTTGTACAATAGCCTTTCCAACACAGATTATTTTTGTATTTCATTCAACCATCAAAAACATTTATTAAGAACTAACTAAATGCCAGACACTGTAGTAAGCAGTAGGGACTTAAATACAAGCAAAAAGAAAGATAGACTTTGCCCTCAAGAAGTGGACCTTTTAATGAGAGAAGGCACATAAGAGGAGAGTGAAAAGGGGGGGAAGTAATCAGAAAGAGCATCGTGGCGAAGTAAGGAGAATGAGAGATGACTGGTTTGGGGCTTTTCCCCAAAATGGAGGTCCTGGGAAAAACTTACCAGTGGAAAAAGAAACTTGCAGGGGCAGAGCCAAGAGGCAGCTGAGGCATTGTAATTAAGTCCAGAGAGTTTTTTTCATCATCATCTTTGCTGATGGAAAGGATGTAAGGTGAAACCTCAGAGTAGCGATTTGTATTTCTCTTATTAGTTATTTGGATTAGTAATTAATTAAAAACCTAATTTTCTATTGTTGTCATTTGATTGCATTTCTTCTTTTGAAAACTCTATGTTCACATCCTGTGCCCACTTAGAAAAATTTTTAAAAAACTGAGAATCAGAGCATCTCCAACTGCCAGATGAAAAATTCTACCTAGAGTTCCCATAAAAATCTAATATCCAACATGGCACAAACGGAACTCATATCTTTCCCAATAAATCTGCCTCTCCTTTAAGATTTTCTTTTTGTTGTGGACACTTCCACCTCAAATTTGTAAACTTAGAGTCATAGTACTTTGTTTTCTTTCATTTTTCCCCCTTACCTTTCTCACCATACACAGTCACTTGTCAAATCCTGTCAGTTCCTATCAGGCCAACATCTCTTGCATCTATCCTCTTCCTTCTATTCACACAGCCATCACCAAAGGTCAGACCTTCAATCCTCTTGCCTGTACTATTATAATAACCTCCTCCCTAACAAGCCTCATTGATGTTAAACTTGACATTTTACAGTCCATCCCCCATACTCCTGCCAAAATAATCTTAAGGCATAGTTAATACTACATTACTTTACTGGCCAATAAACTTCAATGGCTCCCTATTGCTTGTAGAATTACATATAAACTCATCATCCTGGCTTATAAAACTCACCCTGATCTTGACAATGAAACCCAGGCTTTCCATTGATCATCTCTTATCCCACTTTACAGCTTAAGACATCACAACCTTGACACCACTTCTCTTGCACTGTTCCATATTTGTAATTTATTTCAGTCTGTTCACATCCATTTATTTTTTTTTTTGTATATCACGCTTTGAGTATATCTTAACTCCCATTCTTTAGACTATAGTATTACATGACTCTAGCTTCTTACCTTTATGTGTGTCTCTCTGCTTCAAGTTTATAAACTACATATTGTTGGATTCTTGTTTTTAATCCATTCTATCTGCTTCTGTTTCATTGGTGAGTTCTTTTCATTCACATTCACAGTTATTAACTCTGTATTTCCTTCTATCCTAATTTTACCCCATTTATTCTTTGCTTTCTGTCACCTTTCACCTTGTCTCTCCTCAAAAGTCTGTTTTGCTTGTGACCACTGACTCCCCCAAACCAACCTTCCTTCTATAACCCTTCCTCTTTTTAATCCCCCTCCTCTCCTACTTCTTTGTAGGGCAAGATAGATTTCTATACCCAATTGGAGACATGTATATTATTCCCTCTTTGAGCCAATTCTAATGAAAGTAAGGTTCAAGCATTGCCTGCCACCCCCACCCCATCTTATCCTTTACCGTAAAAGCTTTTCCTTTTGCTCCTCTTTTGAGGTAATTTATCCCATTATAACTCTCCCTTCCCCCTTCTCCCAGTGCTTTCTTCTTTCTCACCCCTTAATTTAATTTTATTTTTTTGAGGCAGTTGAGGTTGCCCAGGGTCACACAGCCAGTAAGTGTCTGAGGCTGGATTTGAATTCAAGTGCTCCTGACTCCAGGGCCAGTGCTCCATCCACTGCACCACCTAGCTGCCCCTGTTAATTTTATTTTTTAAATATTTATTTTAAAAAAATCATTCCACTATAGCCAATTTATATCTATGTCCTTGGTCTATGTATACTCTTTCTAACTGCCTTAATAGTGATAAAGTTCTTAGGAGTTATAAGTATCATCTTTCCCATATAGGAATGAAAACAGTTTAACCTTGTTGAATCCCTTCTGATTTCTCTTTCCTGTTTACCTTTTTATGCTTCTCTTGTGTCATATATTTCAAAGTCAGATTTTCTATTCAACTCTGGTCTTTTCATCAGGAATGCTTGAAAGTCCTTTTTGTCATTAAATATCCATTTTTCCCCTCATGCATTATATTTAGTTTTTCTGGGTCAGTGATTCTTTCTTCTAGCTCCTTTGCCCTCTGAAATATCTTATTCCAAGCCCTCTGATCCTTTAATGTAGAAGCTACTAAACTTGTGGTAGCCTCACTGTAGCTCCATGATATGTGAATTGTTTCTTTCTGACTGTTCACAATATTTTCTCCTAATTCTGGAATTTGACTATAATAGTCCTGGGAGTTTTCATTTTGGGATCTCATTCAAGAGGTGATTGGTACATTCTTTCAATTTCTATTTTACCCTCTGTTAAGGGCAGTTTTCCTTGATAATGTTTTGAAAGATCATGTCTAGGCTTTTTTTTAAATTTCATCATATCTTTTCAATAACTCTTAGACGATCTTTCCTGAATCTGTTTTCCAGGTCAGTTGTTTTTCTAATGAAATAGTTCACATTTACTCCTATATTTTCATTGTTTTAATTTTGTTTTATTGTTTCTTGATGTCTCATGGAGTCATTAGCTTCCACTTGTCAAATCCTAATTTTTGTGGAATTATTTTCTTCAGTGAGCTTTTGTACCTCCTTTTCTGTTTGACCAATTCTGCTTTTTAAGGAGTTCTTCTTTTCAAGGGCTTCCCCTGCCCTTTTACCCATTTGGCCAATTTTGTTTTTTAAGGTATTATTTTCTTCAGCATTTATTTGTATCTTTTTTATCAAGCTGTTGACACTTTTTCATAATTTTGCTGCATCACTCTCATTTCTTTTCCCAATTTTTATTATATCTCTCTTATTTAATTTTTCAAAAATTTTTGAGCTCAGGTGGGCAGGTAGGTGGTGCAGTGGAGTCACCCTGGAGTCAGGAGGACCTATGTTCAAATCTGACCTCAGACACATAACACTCACTAGCTGTGTGACTCTGGGCAAGTCACTTAACTCTAATTGTCTTGCCCCCAAAAAAAAAAAATTCTTAAAAAAAAAAGAAAAAATTTTGAGCTCTTCCAGTAATTCTTTTTGGCCTATAACCAATTCATATTTTTCTTTGAAGCTTTGCATATAGCTGTTTTGACTTCATTTTCTTCTGGGTTTGTTTTGATCTTCTATCACCATAGTTATTTGTTATAGTCAGGTCCTTTTTTTTTTTTGGTTTGCTCATTTCTACAGCTTATTTCTTGACTTTTAACTTTATATTAAAGTTGGGCTCTGCTCCTGGGGTGAAGGGGACACTGTCCCAAGCTGCTGGTTTTTCATATTGCTGTTTTCAGAGCTAGGTCTGGAGTTCTTTACGTTTTTTATTCTTCTAAAGTGGTATGATCTACAGAGAGGTGTAGTCACTGCTCTCCTGGCCAGTGAGTGACCGTAAGCACTTTTCTCCTCCCCAGAACTCTGACCAGGGTCTTTGCTGTCCTGTGGCCACAAGTGCTTTTGCTCCTTATGACCCTGGGATTATGAATCTGGCTCCTGCTTCCCTATGGTTCCAAGCATTAGTGCTCCTTTCTGCCTTGGACCTGAGACTAGATCCCCTCCTCTACCATGGACACTCTTATCCTGGAACTGTGATCAGGGTCCCTGCTTCCCTATCATTGAAATGGCTAGTGTTCCTCCTTGCCCTGGGACTGTGACCTGGAACTGCATATGGGCAATGCAACAGAGTTCTATACCCAGTGCCAGTGAAGGTACCCTGTAATCTCTTTCTGACTAGTTGTCTGACACCCCCCCCCACCACCGTGTGTGGGCTGAGAGCTTCCAAAGCCCCCATAACTAATGCAGCTGTGCCCAAGGCCTACTGCAGACTCGCTGGGGCACAAGCTGTATGTACTGAGCTCTAAGCTGGACCACCACCCTGGTGAGACAGGCCTTTCTGGCATATCTCCTGAGGTGTCTTGGGCTGGAAAATTGTTTCACCCTCACCTGTTGTTGATTCTGCTGCTCTAGAATTTGATTTGAAGTGTTATTTTTTAAGTTGTTTGAGGGGAGTTTGGGAAAGCTTAGGAGAGTCCCTGCCTTTACTCAGTCATCTTGGCTCTGTCCTCTATTGTATCTTTCAAGGTATAATTGTCTTCTATGATTTTGTTAGAGGTATGTGGGCGGGACCCTTTGTTGGAGAAGAGCCTTGAAAGTAACATTTTGCTGGCCTATTCTAATGCTATTTTACTGTGCCCAAATAATAAACATAGTGGGTTCATGTATTCTTTACACCTTTCATTTAATTGCGTTCAGAGCAGGTGTAGTGGTTTAATAAATAACATGATCATTCTACACATTTTGATTTTCTACACATTCTTGTCTACTCTGCACACAGAACAACACATTTTTATTAACATTTCTAAAAACCTTGTTTGTTGAACCTTTGTCCCACTTTATAAATTACCTCATAGTCCCTAAAGAGGATTTACTTTCGAGGAGATTAAATCCTACACAAAACGGCAGATTCAGATAATCCCCACCCAGATGCTACCATGTGCTGCTGTGTGGTTTGGGACTGAGCCCAGGGCGCTATGGCCATATTCCAATGTTGGTAACTACATTCTGCCAACCAAAAATTTCCCTTGGACTTTTAGGTTGTTCAAGTATCTTCATTTCTGGTCCTAATCCATTGCCGGGCTGGGCTAATGGGGACTGTTTCTGTTAAATGAAATGCTAATAGCATATCAATGAAAAGCAATTCGAAAATGGCAGACAAAATCCCTGTTTAAAGCAGAATATTAACATCTCTTATAGCTTCACTCCTTTTGCTTTGCCACAGTTCAGCCTGACATCCAAAGAAGTTTTAGTCAAGTTTAAATATTCTTTCTTTTTTTATGTTTTAATCTTTTAAAAAAAAAACAACTGAAACAACCTCAAACCTATTATTATAATTAAAATTAAGATTTATAACATCTATGTAAATAGAGATTTTTAATTTCATGTAGTCTCTTTGTTCTTATTCCACTGATTCTTTTATTAGGTTTTAAGAGGAATGGATGAAAAAAGGAAGAGGTTAAACAGCTATTGATTCCTCTCTTTCAACCTAGAAACCACTGATTTCTTCCCACTGTTAACCCTAGAAAACACAAATTTGTTCCTTGTAGCAAAGAGATTGCTCTAATGATTCAGATTGAATGACTGAAAATAGATAAAAGATTTAGAGTTGAAAGGACCTTGGAAGTCATCTATCTCATCTTGTTTTAAGTTTTGCAAAGTGATTTTCATGTTATCTCTGACCCTCCCAGCAATTCTGGGGGGTAGATGTTATTCTCATCCCCATTAAGTGACTCACCCATGGTCATACAGCTAGTCAATGTCTGAGACAGGATTTGAACTCAGGTGTTCCTGTTTTCAAGTTCACTGCTTTATCCAGTGTACTTCCTATCTAAAGAAATCTGTCTAAATAAGATAGCTCTAGAGGACACAGAATAATATAAAGAATATGTATGGGGTTAAAATTTGAGTAAGAAGTTTAAGGTCTAATTGCAAGGGTATAAACCAGGGGTGTGGTGCAGCCAGCTTGGACATGCTCAAACATTTTAAAATTTTCAGTGTGAGCATTTATACCTCAGAAATCCACAAACACTACAAATCAAGGTCTACTTTATTGTTTTGGTGGTTGTCTAGACTTAAGAAAGTGATGGAGAAATGCAGATTAAACCTAAAAGTGTGTTCCATTTACTTTTTTCCCTCCAGAGAGCTAGTTGTTAAACATTTACTATCATACCCCTGCTCTTAACATTTTTGTGTCATAAATCCCTTCAAGAGTCTAGTGCAGTCTATGAATGCTCCTCAGAATGCTTGTAAATGCCTAAAATAAAATACATAGGATTACTAAGGATACCAATTAAATTAAAATAAATGTGTAATTGTTTTCTATCCAAGTTCACGAACTCTCTAATATCTATACATGGACACCTTTGGGGTCTGTGAACCCCAGGTTAATAATCCCTGGCCTAGAGTGTTCGAAATCAGCATAGTTTTGATACTTAAAGATCTCTGATTACATTGGTGTCAATATTCTGTTCACCAACACAGATTACAATCCCTCTGTAAATTAACAGGTGTTCTGCAGAGTTGCCATGGCTAAAAGAAGTCATCATAATGAAGCCAACTCAGTGATGAGTCTAGTACTTAGGCTAGTACTAAGATGATAGACACTGCATCACTGGGTTTCTACTTAAAACCATTCTAGTTTGACAGGACCTGTCTGAACTTCTACTCCATTGATGTATCCTTTAAGAGCATAGGATCACCTCCACACTTAAATAAAACTCAATCAAAAGAATATTTTAATTTCTATTCAGTGAGATAGATACATTCAAGCCACAAAAATAAGTCATTTTAAATAAACAGAAATGGAGGGTTTACATCAGATAAGTAACATTTAAAGAGAAAACATTTTAAGCAGAACACAGTAGGTATGTTGGTTTTCTTAAAATGAACATGGTGCAAAATGTTGCTATTACCTTTAAAATAAACCATTTCATTCAGATTTGCCACTGTAATTATTTAAATCATTATAAGCCATATAGAACCCTAACACATTTCTCAAAACAGATTAAATTGGTTTTCCTAAAATTTAAATGAGTCTAAGCAAAAAAAAAAAATTCTCTGTAATACTAAAACATAAGTGATTCCCAAAGCTTGTTGATGTTTTTAGGTCTGTCTTTTAGCTTAAATTTCATGCTTTGTACATAAAAGGAATATAACAAAAAAAACCAAGCGTTACATATTTTTATCCATAGAAAATTACATTGCAAATGAAAAACTGTTATCACTAAAACATGGCATTTTGGAGAATTCTAACTACTCAAAAACGGGCAGGAAACATGTTGGAAAACATATGTTGTGACCCAGAGCCTACAAAGGCCATTATAATCTTAACACTAAAAGAAAAACATAACTTTTCTATTATAAGACCCCAAATGATTTAAATATGTGTTATTTCTGCAACTCCAAATATAGCATATCTAACACAATAAAAGAAATTTGTATGCATTTATACCTACTGTCTGGTAACTCCATGTGTTAAACATGCTTTAACCAGGATTCTACTTGTTTACTTGCTCCCTGTTTTATTTTTTTTTTCATAAGCTCCCATATAATAGTATATGTCAGAGAGAGTCACCTAAGGTACTTTGTAGATAAGTCTTAGGAAGTCATCTTACTCACAAGAGATTATGTGATATGCCAGGGTCATATGTTGGAGGAGAAATCAGAACCTTGGTCTTTCTGACTCTAAGCCTACTATTTTATCTTGCATCATTGTGTCTATACCTGGGTGTAGGAAGGAGAATTTAGCAGTAAGAGATTGAGATAAAGAATAAATTCCAGGGGTAGCTAGGTGGCACAATGGAGAGAGCACTGGTGCTGAAGTCAGGAGGGCCTGAGTTCAAATCTGGCCTCAGACCAAACACTTGACACTTACTAGCTGTGTGACCCTGGGCAAGTCACTTAACCCCAATTGCCTAAAAACAAACAAAAAACACAATAAAAGAATAAATTTCACTTTGTTTGGTCAGTTGAACATATTTACGTTAGTGGATAGCGTTGATGTTGGGAGAAGGGAAACCAGACAGTGAAATCTAGAAAAAAATTCATTGACAATAATAGGTTCTAAACAATCCACATTAGTTTAAATCTTCTTTGTCATTTGACCCCCCCTAAGACTCTGAGGAGGTTGCAACTAGATAGCCTCTGAGATCTCTTCTGGCTTTAAATTTATGATAGTATGACACTGACCTAGTAATAAGAGAGCCAAAATAGTAGGAATTCTCAATTGTCCATTGAACACTGGCTTCTCCATTGTTCCTCACACATGACATTGCATCTCTCAATTCTGACCATTTTCAGTCACTACCCCCCATGTTTGGAATGCTCTCTCTACTCAGCTCTACTTGCTGACTTCTCTGACTTCCTTTAAAACTCAGCTAATTCCTCTGTAATCTGCAAATATTTATAATATAAAAAAAATACAACAATGAAGCTGAGAGGGAGAGAGAGAATTGCCTAAGGCACTGACTTGTTAAATGACTTGCCCAAGGTCATACATACAGCATGCATCAGCCAGGACCTTGAGCCCTGACTACAAGACTGGTATTCTCTTTATCCACAAATGCCACATTGTCTTTCTTGTCTTATTCTTATCTGTTCTCTTTCATGTTTCTGTTTCCCTACCCCATCCCTACCCTCCAGAGCTAAAGCCTATGAGTCAGAAAACCTGTTCATGGCTCCATTTCTGACTCACTATTTCTCCCTTAGGAAGCTACTTTCTTTCGGTGCATGAACTTCTCCCTCCATAAAATGTGCACACTAACATTGGCTGCCTTAATGTTTTCCAGAATGGTTATGATGAAAATGAATACAGAACAATGTCACTATTCTTCTCACTGTTTTCCCTTTGTAGAATAGAGCTATAAGTTACCAGGTAAGGTATTACTAAGCTTCAAGAAAGCGTCCATCATTGTTTCTCGGGAGTCTAATACTGTGACTTACTGTAGTGGTGTTTATGGCAAAAAGGCTATTTAGCCATGATGAATAGTAGCAATGTCAACTTCAATTCAGTTATTGTGCCAAACTCCTATACTCCATCACCAAATGATAATTATAGCTCGCATTTATATAGGACTTTACATCTTACATAGCATTGTCCTCACAGCAACTTTGTGATATAGAGAGTAGGTTGTATTTTTCTGGGAGGGGGGGAGTAGGGTCTAAACCTTTGGTTTCATCAGTACAGGAAATTCCCATTCTGGAAACTCCTTCCACATTTGCAACTTACAGTCTTAACAGAATTCCCTGGGACATTGAGAAGTTAAGTGACATTCCTATGGTCACACAACTAGTTTGTGTCAGGCACATCTTCCTGACTCCAAGATTGGCCTTCTGCCCTCTATGAAATTGTCTTTCAAGTAAGACCTAAGCAGATTATTGCCTGAAAATTTTCTGTAGAATCATAGCTATTTCTCAACTTTTTTTTTAAATCATTGCTTTTTATTCCTAATTAGTTTGGAACCTTATTTTCTAAAACAACTGCTTAAGAGCTCCGATGTTAACTAGTATAATAGCGTTTATATAGCACTTTAGGATTTGCAAAGCACTTTTACAAATACAGTTCTCCCTTCCATAACATGGGGATTAGAGGTATGACACCCTAGCGATCTGGAAAATCTGCATAAAATATTTTGGCCTTCCCTTCATACCAGAGAAGAAGTCTGATTTTTTTTTCTTATTTTTAATGGAGTTTTGATATTATGCAATATTATGCGCATATTTTATGCATTTCTGAGTTTCTAAACTTGTTCTGTGTCTGTTGGCCTTCTTGTGTCATCTTCGGCTTCCAAAAAACTCCCACCAAATTCCCATTTAGTTTCTTACGCTGATCCACAATATAACAAAACCGTGATGGGGAAGGTTGTAATGTGCTGTGGAAGGGATAACCATATTATCTCTGATCCTCACAACTCTCAGAGGTGGATGATGTGATCATCCATGTTTAACAGATAAGGAAACTGAGGCAGGCAGACATTAAGTGATTTGCTCAAGGTTACAGAGGTAATAAGTGTCTGAGGCGGGATTTGAACTCAGGTCCTCCTCATTCTGGGTCTAATACTCTATCCACTGTACCACCTAGCCATGAACTTAAAAGCGTGGACTTCTTTACCAGGTCTTGTCTATGGTGGGAATAGTAGAGAGAATCTGGATCAATGATTCCATCAAGGAAAGTAGCTTTCTGGTATTGGGATTTTCACCTCTAAGGCAGAGAGCAACTTGTCTACAATTTACTTGTAGAGAGTTTCCTGAACTAAGCACTGAGAGGTTCACTTGTCCCTATTCATGTATAGCTGTATATGTCAGAAGCAAGGGGTGAAATCAGGTTCTTTTGCTTCCAAGGTCAGCCTAGAGATTTATGAGCTCATACTATCTCTCCAGAAAGGTACAAGAATTATTTATACTCATTTTAAAGATAGGTAAATAGGTTTAGATAGGATAAAAGCAACTTATCCAGGATCATAAAACCGTAATTGGCAAAACAGGGAGTTAAGCCCAAGTTTTTCTGACTCCAAGTCTGTTGCCAATTTCATTACATCACACTGTAGCAGTAACAATAGTAGTAGTAATAGTAATAGTGGCAGTAGTAGTAGTAGAAGCAGTAATTCACATTTATATAACACTGTAAGTTTAGTTACTACACTGTTGAAAACTGAATCCCAGTTTAAATTCTTTAATATCATAATTTTAAATATCTATTTTTATATCTGAATAAGAGTGTAAAAGATAGGAAATCCCAAGAAAAAAAGGTAAGAAAACTCCCGTAGGCCTTGAGGTATCTCTGCTCATAGGTGGGCTCCCTCTCTCCAACCTGAGACCCAGTACCCCAGAGAAAAGATCTTCTAGAGGTCAGCACCCACTCAAAACTGGTTTTAAGAAGAAAAGAAAATGGTGCTTGCTGTCAGTAGATTGCTACATGCCTCAGAGTACTGAGGCAATGATGTTTAGGGAGATGTACTGTCTTCTTAGCATATGTACCTGAGATGTGGCAGAATATCTCCCAAGACCTGAGAGCAAATGATTGCACCAGAATGAACTTATAAAGTGTAGATAGGCATTATGAAATACTTGCAAAAAGCTGAAGACCTTATAGGCATGGGTTGTATTTTCATCACCACAAAGATTCAGAAGGAAAAAGGCAGTATTGGGAAATGAACAGTTGATCAAGTCTGAAAATGAGGCCTAGATTTTTGCAGTACTGTTTAAAACAAAAGAATTATGGGCTCTTGGTTAGGGATGGAGTATATCTCATAAGGGCCAGTAAAAATATTTTTATGGAAACAGTCAAATCTAATAGGATTTTAAATTAGAGGAAGAAATTGTCCACATAAATCCACAGAGCCAAACATCATAGGGAATGATGTCTTCTCTGGCCTCTGGTTAAAATGGCATATGAGACTAGATGCTTTTAGTTGGTTCTTGGGTCCCTGTGATGGGAAGATGGGATGATGGTGATGGTGTTGAGCATGTGCTTGGACCACTTCTGTGAAACATGTTCTGGCTTCTTATCAGACAAAGAAGCTTCTGGTTTGTCCCTTGGCCCTTATGAAGGGAGGAGAAGGTGTATGAGAGATGATTGGCAACTAACAAAAGGAGCCATCAACTCAGTGGGCTCAAGAAAGAGGAACAACATCTACTTTTGTTCTTTCTTCTCTTCTTTTGAATGTATGTTTTGAGACTCCAACAGGAGCAGTCAAACAGATGAGGGGAACCAGGAGAAAACAGCTCTATGGAAACCAAAGGAAGAGGCAATATATAGAAGAAGGGTTAGACTCTAATGTCAAATGCTACAGAAATATCTGAATATGAAGACTGAGAAAGGCTTTTTGGCTAGCAAGTTCTTTAGTGGCCTTAGAGAAAGAGATATGGGGATAGAAGTAAGATTACAGTAGGGTAAGTAATCAGTTGATGATGAGGAAATGGGATGAAACAAATATTCCAGGACTTTGTTCTTGGCCCTGTATTATTATCATTTTTATCACTGATTTGGATAAAGGCATAGATGGCATTCTTATCAATTTTTACAGATGACACAAAGATAGGAGGGATATAATTGAGGCAGGATCCCAAAAGCTCTCCATAGGATACAGCACAGAGTCAAATCCAAGATTAACTTGAAAAGAAAAAAACATACAGTCTTAGGCTTGGGTATGCAAAGTCAATTTCATAAAAATGCGGTTGGGGAAGCATGTAGTTGTTCTGAAAAAGATCTAGGAGTTTTGTGAACCAGAAGCTCACTAGGAGTTGAAAGTGTGATTGTGGTATCCAAAAAAAGCAAGTACAATCTTGGTTTATATTAAGACAGGAATACTTTTCAGGAATAGCGAGATGAATAGTTCTGCTGTACTTTGCTCTCATCATACCTTAGATGTAGTATTATGTTTAGTTCTGAGAGCCACAATTTAAGATAGATATTGATACATTTGATATGCAAAGATATGATTGATCTTAAATGTCCAGAGGATAGTGAAGATCCATGAGTCCAAGTTATATGCTGATTGGGGGAAGGAACTGGGAATATTTAGCCTGAAGAAGAGAAGACTTATGGAGAACATGAGAACTGTCTTCAAGTTATCAAAGGGCTGTCACGTGAAGGAGGGATTAGACTTATTCTGTTTGGCCTCAAAGGGCAGAAGCAGAAGCAGTAAGTGGAAACTAGGAAAAAAAAAAGGCAATTTTGGATTGATTTTAGGAAAAAAATTCCCAGCAGTTCAAAAATGAAATGGGCTTCCTTGAAAGGAGGTGGGTGCCTTTCCTTAGAAATCTTCCAGCAAAGACTGATTGACCATTTGTCAGGTATGTTATTGTGGGATTTCCTTTCATGAATGGGTTTGATTAGATGGCAGTTGAGGTTATTTTCCACTCTCAAATTCTGTAATCCTATAAGTATATTTATTTTGAAGCAGCAAAGAAAATAACCAAATCCTGTCTGTTCTCCACCTATGATAAAATGAGTCCCATCTTATCTAATAGTGAAAAAGAACACTGGATTAGGAATTAGGTTACCTGAACCCCACGCTCAGTTCGGCCATGTTCAGTGTGAGTTGTATCAAATGGGAAGTAGTACAGTGGCACACAGTGTGGAGGGCGCTTAACTTGGAATTAGGACTCTAGTCCTGGCTGCACCACTAATCAGGGATGTGACTGTGGGCAATCCAAGTCATTTAGGCGAAATGATTTCTTTTTTCTATGCACTTTTACTTGATATCTGCCAGACTCTCCATCAATAGAGTTATAATTGCCTCTTGCTTAACTCAGAGAAGTATTGCTGGAATATATAAAACTCCATGAATGAAAAACTTTAATCTTTGGACTTTGTAAAAAGTAAACTTAGGGTATTGCTTTGGTTGATTATCCAAATTATAGGTCATCACATAAGCCCATATCTTTTGTAAACTTTTAAGGAGGAATATTCAGGAAGTTTATGCAAAGCAGGAGATGACTCCACTATGGAGTAGAATTCATTTTGAAGTAGCTTCATCTCAAATGGCTTTAGAGCAATGGAAAGAACAACGATTTAGTCAGATCTGTGTTTGAATCCTAGAACTGATACTTAAGAATTCTGTACTTTGGATAAGGAGGCAAATAGGTGTCTCAGTGGATAGAGTGCCCTACCTGGAAGACTCATCTTCCTGAGTTTAAATCTGGCCTCAGACACTTACTAGCTGGGTGACCCTGGGCAGGTAACTTAACCCTGTTTGCCTCAGTTTCCTCATCAGTAAAATGAGCTGGAGAAGGAAACAGCAAACCACTCCAGTATCTTTGCCAAGAAAACCCAAATGGGGTCACGAAGATCATGCATAACTGAAAACAACTAAACAAAAACAACAAACCTTGAATAAGAGCCTTAGCCTCTAGGCCTCATTTTCTCTATGTATAAAATAAGGGGACTGAACTAAAAGATTTTAAAAGCCATTCTCCAATAGAAGAAGGGCAAAAGGTATGAATAAGAAATTTTCAAAGGAAGAAATCCAAGTTATCAATAATCATTTAAGATGCTCTAAATCACAAATAATTAGAAAAATGCAAATTAAAGCAACTTTTTGAGGTTCCACCTGATAACTATGAGGTTAGGAAAGATGACAAAAGAGGAAAACAACAAATTTTGTAGGGTCTGCAGGAAATAGGTACATTAGTACACTACTGGTGGAGCTGTGGATTGGTCCAGTCATTCTAGACAGCAATTTGGAACTAGACCCAGAAAGATACCAAACTGCAAACCCTTTGACCAACTATATTGCTACTAGGCCTAAACTCCAAGGAAATCAAAAAGGAAAAGAACCTATACATACTAAAATATTTTCAGTAGTTCTTTTTGTGGGAATCAAAAACTGGAAATTAAAGGGAAGTCTTTCTATTGGAGAATGGTTAAATAAATTATGCTGTAAGAATTTTATTGAATATTATTGTATGGTAAGAAATGATGAAATGGTAATTTCAGAGGAATTGGGAAGATCTTTATGGATTAGTGCATGGTAAAGTGAACAGAACTAGGAGCACAGTTTATACAGTATAATACAATATTATGCAGATAATATACAAATTATACAGATCATATTATAGAAAAAACTTTGAAAGACTCTAGAATTTGGATCAACACAATACTAAACTACAAGTCCAAAAGACTGAAATAAAATACAGCTGACCTCCTGACAGAGAGGTGATGAACTTAATATGCAGAAAGAAGTCTAGTACAGGCTAAATATGGTAATATTTTATTGGATTATGTAGATCTGTATTGAGGGATTTACTTGTAAAGTTTTTTTTTAATTGTTCAATAAGGGGAAGGTAGTAGTGAGAAGGACAGACTGACAAAAAAAAATTGTTATTTTAAAAACAAAAATAAATAAAAATATTCTAAGGTCCCTATTATAAATGGAAAAGATCCATGTAAGGAGGCTTAATTAATAAAGTGGCAACAAGACATTTTTGCCATTATTTTTTTTCTGTTGGTGATTTGTCAAATAACAGTTGTTCAGTAGTTAATAATAATGGTTAACACTTATATAGTGCTTATGTGCCAGGCACTGTGCTAAGGTACTTTATAAATATTATCACATTTGATATTCACAACAATTGTGGGAGGTAGGTATTATTATTAGATGAAGAAATAAGGCAAAAAGAGGTTAAGTGACTTGGCCAGGGTCACACAGCTAGTAAGTAACTGAGGTTGGATTTGAAGTCAGGTCATCTTTACTCCAGGTCCAACATTCTGTCTGCTGAGTCACCAAATTTCCCCTAAAGAGTAACATTTAGATTAAATAGCAGGGGCTAAAATATATAAAGAGACTTTGGATGTTATTAGGTCTTAAGGTCTCTTTGTCTCTTAGAAACATTATGTGAAGTCCTTTATTTTGTTTTATCTTAAAAAAAATCAAGGTGAGAAAAAATAATTCTGTTTAAAACCTTTAACTGGAGGTTATGTACAATAAAGAATATGAAAAATTAAGTGACGTTCCTTTAAAAACTAAATGAATTAATACTAAAAAATCTTACTGCCATCATGAGTCAAGGATGTACACAAGAGTAATCCTCATATAGTACAGGAGTTTGGCAAAAAACAAAATAAAATTAAAAAGCCTATTTCTTTGTTCCAGGTGGAGATGCTGGACCATCCTTATTCAGAGTAATAACTGCCAAGTTGCAGGGTCATTTTCCAAGAAATTTACATTTCTTGGACTCGGTGTTCCAGCTGGTGTATTGATTTTATAGTGTTCTGTTCCAAATCTGAGTTCCAACTCATTGATGGTTCTTTCTAGCATGGAATACACGGGATGGTTTATTCTGGGAACTGGTAGGGGGTGGAGAAGGAGTTGAAATCCTTCTGAACTTTGAAGAGCCATGTGTTGACCGGAATTTTTGGAGGTGACAGAGTCATTTAGACATGCTGATAGTCTACAAATCCTCCCTGCTTCTGGGTTTTTCTCTCCAGGGGGAGGCAAGCTGTTTCTTCAATAACATTTCTTGCTCCTGCCCACACTGATGGCTCAATTCCATGTTCTAAATCATTGTCTTCATAAGATTTAAGTAAATCCTCCTTCAAATTTCTCCTAACTCAGTGGCATGTTATAAATCACATACAAGTTATTTCCCCTGCCTTGGCACCGCATTGAAGCTCTTTGGCTATTTCCTTTAAAAGGACCAGATTTATGACACCACTTTGGCTAAAATTTCTGCAACATTTGCCACATTTAGATTTTTAACTTTGCAAACTTCCATTAACTTAAGTGGTAGCTTACTGGCTGACTCTTCACACATGCTGAATAATCACTTAGTTTAATTAGGTGTAGGAGTATTGTTCCAATCCAATCCAATGAGCACTTATTAATCACAAGGCACTATTTGGTGTCTTGGGGATAAAGGAGAAAAGAAAGGAGATACTCCTCAAACTCCTCATCCTGTTATTCAAGGTCCGCCATTATCTGACTTTACCTATCTAACCTTATCTCCATAATAACCAACGTATAGCCTCTATTCTTACAATGCCAGTGTCTTCAGTAACCTACCCCAATATATCATATCATATGACTCCATGATTTTGCTCATGTTAACCTCCTTAGTACCTTGAAATGCTCTTCCCACTTCTCTACACTTATCTAAAATCTAGCCATCCTTCACCAGTCTCAAATGCCATCAGCTACATGAAGCCTTTCCCCACAGCTCTAATCCTCACTAATTTCTCTTTCCTGACTTCACACTAGTGAACTATGCCACACATTTTGGTACCTAATCATTGTCTTTTGTTGTTGTTGTTGTTTTGGACAATACATGACTGACTATTTACTATGCAAATCTTATTCTAGAATTATAGAATATTTTATCTGGAAGAGATCTAATCATCAAGTCCAACCCACTAATTTTACAGATAAGAAAACTGAGGTTCAGAGAACTTAAAGGATTTGCTCAAGATCATGAAGTTAGTAAATAATAGGGCAAGTATTCTTATTATATGTTGTAATATTAATATGGCTCAGGTTATGATATGTACTGACTTGATCATATGTACTGACAAGTTATGATATCTTACTGAGTTGGTGCATCAGTATTTCATGAACTTGCCTCATAGATAGACAATGAACTAGGCTCAGAAATGAATGGGAAATTGGGTAAGATTTTATTTGGGATATTGTGCAGCATATTCAATGAGCACCAAAACACAGCATTTCAAAGTTAGAATGGACCTCAGTGGTCATATAGTTGGAACAATCCTAATCCTCATAATTCTTTGACAGGGATAATGACTGGACCTGTGATTTTATTAGTTGAGGTAACTTCCTGGTGAGGAGCATTCTCTACTAATGCAGGCCAGCACTTTCTCTCAATTTCAAGCCTTAAAGAGTTGCCTAGAGCACTGAGAAGTTGGTTCACAAAGCATGTGTCAGTGTCAGACTTGAACCAAGTCTACCTGGATGGAAGGACACCTATCTATCTACTGTTAGTAAATGCCTCTCCTACCACTTTGGACTCATGCGATATCTTTGAGTTTATAGTATCATGGCAAGAACCACAGCTCACTATCCAGCTTCAGGTGAGAAACATTGTTCAGGAACACATAATTAAGAGGGAATTAAGAATAAAGAATCCTCAAGAACTGAATACACAGCCAAGTTTTTATAGTCTAGGAAAAACAATTTGGTTTTGTCTCTAGTTAGCCTTGCAAACAGAATAGAGCAACTTATTTCACTTTGAAGTTAACTTTTTAAGTGAAACTAGGCAAAATGCCTTTTCTTTTTAGGCAATTGAGGTTAAGTGACTTGCCCAAGGTCACACAGGTAGTGTCAAGTATGTTTGGTCTGAGGCCAGATTTGAACTCAGGTCCTCCTGACTTCTGGGCTGATGCTTTATCCACTGTGCCACCTAGCTGCCTCTGGCAAAATGCTTTTGTCTAGTACAGGGAGGGATGAACCCAAATTATGAAAAACAAGACTGTTCATTTTGCGTAAGTGGATGCTGGTTCATGTCTAGAGTGAAGTGACACAAGGCCCTTCTCTCTGGGTAACCACAATAGATTTTTCCCCTTAAAACGAATAGAAATGATCAAGTTCTCTTATTCTTTTTAACTCCTACATTCAATAACAAATGCCCTCTCCAAATGAGTAATTCTGTGATATATCATTATCTACACTGGGGAGAGGAAAAGAGAGACTCTGTCCCCCCAATAAAACCTCATAGATCTAAGGGAGATTTATTTAAGGATATTGTTCATAGCTAATGAAGATTTAGGAATGGAACTATAAATCCCCAAGAATATATCCACGAGGCAGGGGGAGCAGGATGGAGGGTTAGATGGGATGAGATATTAGCTCACAAAAATGATTTTCCAACTTTCCCTTTCTGTACAAGAAAGATTCCAGCTCCAATGTGTGTTAGTTTTTCATTCTTCCTCAGGGCATTCAGGGCACTGATTGATGGGTTAGCAAGGTTACATACTAACTTACTAACTAACTTACTAAACTCTTACTTCTCCTCCTAGATCTACCTTTTGGGATTTTAAGCATTGTTTATATAAGCATTACAAAACTGGTGAGGGAAAGAGAAAGGAAGCTGGGACACAGTCTCACTAACTCCATGGCCGACTTCAGAGCTATTCTCCGAGACAGGAGCCTATTCTTCTTCATCTTGGCTGGGCTCTGAGAAACTTTTTTTTGAAGCCTTGAGCTCATCCTTCCGAAATATGGCCATGAGATCTCAAGTGTAGGTATGGCAAAACAAGGAACAAAGATGACAAAAATGCGTTCATAGAGCCTAGATCTACAGCTAGAAGGCACCTAGAGGTCATCTAGCCCAATCTCTTGTTTTTCCACATAAGGAAACTGAGAAAAAAAAATAAGGAAACTGAGGTCTAGGGAGCTTAAGTGACTTACCCAAGGTCACACAGGTAGGTCACATCAGGGGTGAATTTCTTATTTAACTCTTTACTCACTTCAATCAGTCCCCAGATTCTAAAGTATGGCATAGATACTATAAATAGGCTAACATTTACTAGGATGTGTAATTATCTCATTATGCCAATAAGCTATTTTAGTTTAATACTTCATATATTAAGTTATCAGACATATATATATATACCTATGCATATGTCCATACATATGTATATACATATACGTATTTATATGATGGTTCAGTTGGCAATTATAGGTGAGCTACAATCCTATAGGCCCTAACATACCAGACAAACACATACTTGGAAAAAAATCCTGAACTACAGCATGCCCAAAAAATCTATCCTTTACTTGAAGACCTCCCCTGAGAGGGATCTCACCACCTCCCAAGGAAGACCATTTTAATTTTGAGTAGATTAAATTATTAATCATTTACCCTGATATCACAATCGTGAGCTGCTACCTATTACAAAAGTCTATTTTTCATTATCAATATTCTTCCAGAAATATTACATGATTATGGATCAAAGAACATCATGATTTCAGAACAGATACAATTATAGGTAACCTGCAGGACAATCGAGGTGTAAGCTGGTTGTATCATATTACCAATATAATGTTTTGTGAGAAATGGCATAAAACACATTATCAAAGAATAAATGAATGGGAAAGTATGTGGGCCTGTTGAGGAGCAAAAGTGAGATATAAGATAATAATAATAACTAGCATTTATATAGCAATTTAAGGTTTACAAAGTGCTTTTTACAAATATCTCATTTAATCTTTACAATGACTCTGGGACCTATGTGCTGTTTTATCCCCATTCTATAGATGAGGAAACTGAGGAAGGTGAAGGTTAAGTGATTTGCCCAGGGTCATGTAGATTCCAAGGTTCCGGAGCCAGATTTGAACATAGGTCTTTCTGACTCGAAGTCCAACAGTCCATCCACAGCACCACCTAGCTGCCTTAGGCAGACAATCTATGTGTATTGTATGGTAATAACAAAATATTAAAATAAAATAAAGTATTTTAACTCATCTGATAAATACTCTATGGAGAATTTATGGAAAGATATGAATAAGAGAACCAAAGGCTAAGCAAGGATGAAAAGGTTGTAATCTGTGCTGAGAGAATACCCACAAAAGAGAACACTTCCGCTGAAGTGTTGAATAAAACTAACTAGGAGGGTAGACATCTCA
This sequence comes from Phascolarctos cinereus, assembly GCF_003287225.1. Taxonomy (NCBI): domain Eukaryota; kingdom Metazoa; phylum Chordata; class Mammalia; order Diprotodontia; family Phascolarctidae; genus Phascolarctos; species Phascolarctos cinereus. The sequence goes on along the minus strand of NW_027555958.1, from coordinate 386,169,251 downwards.
TCTTGCCCATAAGCTCCTTTAGGACAGAAACTACATACATTTCTTATATACCACTTTACAGTGACTAGCACAGGATTAGGAACATAATATGTGCTCCATGAATAGTTATTGTAGTGAGTTGGATAATGGTAGAAGAATAGACAAACACTGGAGGTCAAAAGCTTTGGACATCAGGGCATAAAGTCTTGTAGGGAAAAGCAGGACTTGAGGAGCCAAGCAGAGTCAGTACAGTTAGCTGGCAATCTTTGAGTTAGATATTTCAGAAGAGAAATCTAGTTCTCTAAACATTGTGATTCCATGGGATTCTCCATGCTTTGTGGTTTGGAGATAAAGTGAGGCATTAATACAGATCTGTATCTGCTTGTCAGAAGCTCACAGTTTAGATTGACACTGTGAATTCTGGAAGGCACTTTGGTGGCACATTGGAAACAACACAGGACGTGAAGTCAGGTAAGACCTGAGTTCAAATTCTGCCTCAGATACTTTATAGTTTTGTGAGCCTGGACGAGTTACTTAACCTCTGTCCACCTCAGTTACCATCTGTAACATGGGGATAATAATAGCACCTACCTTCGAAGTTGTAAGTATAAAATGAGATAACATTTGTAAAGCACAGTACCAGGCACATAATGTTGTTTATTTAGTTGTGTCCTATTCCACATGGCACTGTCTGTGGGAGGAGTGGTTTGCCATTTCCTTCTTCCCTGCTTTAAGGCAAACAGAAGGTAAGTGATTTGCCCAGGGTAACACAGGTATTAAGTGTCTGAGGGCGGATTTGAACTCAGGTCTTCTTGTCTCCAAGCCCAGCACTCTATCTACTGAGCCATCTAACATGCACATAGTAGATTTTATATAAAAGCTTATTCCCTTTCCTTTCTTAAAATGCTTTGCAAGCCCTAAAATACTGTATAAATGCTAGTTAAGAGGAAGAGAAAGAGGAGAAAGCCGATGATATTCCAATACTGTCTACAGAAAAATACTGGACAATTTGCTTCCTCTTTACATCATTCCCCTTTGTTCCCTAATAGAGAAGTGGGACCATAGGTTTCATGTGAATATAGGTGGGGCTGCTTAAAGGGGTACAATTAACCCCAGTAATGTTATCACTCTGATTTGACCTCGTAGACAGGGTCTGCAGTTCTTTCCACCTTGAGTAAAACACAGCCTGGTGACAGCCATTGCTGCTTGCAGGTCACATCACTTGAAGGTCAACGCCCTTCATTTTCTCCCCACCAGCTGCCCACTTCTTTTGTTTCATTTATGTAGAACACCCATGAGAAGCACTTTCGTCTTTTCCTCTTTTTCAAGTTCCCAACTCCAAGAGAATAAATGGAATTGCTGGTACCTTGCCAGAGACGTGTGCTCTGCCTGAAAGGAAAATAGTAAGCAATCTCTTTTGTTTGAAAAGAGAATACTGAGAGATCACTAGCCTGACAGATTAGGTTTAAGACTCTCTCCCTTTTCCTTTACCTCATCCCCCTTTCTGCTTAATCTTCCTTTGATAGCAGAATGGGTTGACTTAGAGTACCTTTGCTAATTAGAATCCAGCTGGATTGGATGTGGGGGTGGGACAATTTTTTTAAACCCTCAAAATTGTAAACTTTGAGCAGCTAGCTTCTAAATCATCACTATCCCTAAATTGAGTCTAATGTCACTGGCCCTGTTAGATACGCATTTTTCGCTGTCATAAATAATTCCTGGCCAGTTAATTTCAAAGTTTTGGGATATAGCTGCTTCCATTTCATCCCCAAATGCACTGTACTTACAATTTTACTTTTAGCAGCCTTTCTCCTTCCCTCCCTCCCCCCCCGCAAGAATGCTCCTCTATCTCTTCCTGGTGTTATTTCTAAACATATGGCACTCATCTCCCCACTCTGGAGAGGAGAAAGCAGACTATCACATACCAACAGAGGGTTGCCCAGAGTATCCCTAAATAGGCTCACGCACAGAAGAGGGTGAATCGCACACTGAACATATTTGTGCTGCATTTTTATTTGTAACCATGAGTCTTGTGTGTTGCTCCAGTTAGAAGGGTATGGTTGATGTCTGTTGGGTAGGATCCAGGAATTCAGCCATTTATGGGCAGCAATTCTCCCACAGACACTGCAGACATGTTCTTGTACTTTCTTCTAAATGGCATAAGAAAATATTCTTTGCTCATGTCCCATCTAGTGCAGGAAATCTTTTCTGATCCCCTTCACTTCCTTAGTTGTTATAGCTCTCTCTCTTCTCAAATTATCATGCATATCATATGTATATCTATATCTATATGTGTATACATATATAGATATATACACACATATATATACACATATGTACATATGTATATATATATATATGTTTACATGTTATTCCTTATCCTCCCTTCCCCAATAGAATGTAAGTTCCTTGAGGACAAGAATATTTGTCATTTGGGGTTTATATCCCCAGTATAGTGTCTTGCACATAGTAAATACTTAATAAATTGCTTTTGGATTGGATTGGATTCTTTCCTTAAGTGAATCTGAGAGATGAGGCAGGAGGAAGATTCTTTTTCTTCTCTGGTTAGAAGGCTGATTATCTGGAGGCAGAAGAGAACCAGGCTAAACTTGAAATAAGAAAATGAGATTAGAAAGCTCCAGCAGCATTAATTTACCAAAGACAAAATAAGATTAAATATAATCAGTTGATCCAAAGACTCATTCAGAAAACACATTTCACTCTAATGGCCAAGCTCACAGACATGTTTCACATACTTATGATATACAAATACAAATATATATGCTTGGAGTTCCTTGGCACTAGGAAATTGTGCTTTTATTAAGAACTAGGAGAGGTGATAGGGGAAGAAAGGAAGAGAAAGTAATATATTTTTTTACAATAATTTCAGTTTTTAAAAAATTTAGTCTATAAAAAGCCTTCCTAGCATACCACAAATATAAAACATACCTCTATGATATTTAAAATACAATGATCCAGCATTAAGTGAAGTCAATTTATCATCCATAAGCCTGTGGCTTCCCACTGCCTCCTAATCATACATGTCTGACACTTTTAGTTTTGCCCTCAGCTAGAGTCCCCAAACCCTTCCTCAGATGGTCACAAAGCACTTGGCTAGGGCCAATTTACTGGTAACTCATTCTCCACCTAACCTTAAACAAATAAACTCTCTTTTAAACACTGTGCCTTGGTTTAGCAGTTCTATAATGACATTAAGCTGAATTCCCTTTCCAATTACTCACACTCAACTCCCTGAGTGAATGAATGTGGGACTTATAAAACTAGTTAACAGAGGATAGAGTCTGGTCCTTGGGACACAGTGTACCTAGATTTCACATATACTAAAAACGTGAAGTCAGTATCTGTGTTTCATGAGTATTTGGAGCAAAATCTATAAGTCATTAGCCTGGGCAATGCTTAGGGGGCTCACCAGAGAGGTGTTTTGGTTAACTGACCACATCTCTAGATAGCTATTCAGTGATATCGCTTTAGAAAATGAAAACATCTGATCTATTATAAAAGGTTGCTAAGCATGAGTGAAGAATATTTCCAACTTCATACTCGTTAGAATGATTTAAACATCTCTCCTACCACTCAGCAAACTGATTTTTTCTTTCCAAAACACACACACACACACACACACACACACACACACACATATACACACTCATTAGTAAATATTAAACTCTGCAAAAGTTCTCCTAGGTGACTACTCACAAAGGGCATGGGGTGAGTGGGCCATCTTCCGAAGCAAGCTAATTAAAAAGAAAACAATACCAGGCAGAGGCAGAGAAGAATTTCCCACATCCCTCTGAAGACTTCATGCTTGATAGCTTTTGGTGTAAAAGCTCTTTCTGGACCCTGGACCTTTTATGGCTTGCTTGGTGTTTGACCATTCATTCTTGATATCAGCCACAAAGAACAAGAAGAGCCTTTGACATTCTACCAACCCAAAGATATAACTGAGGTACCAGTGTATGGCCCTAAGGAGTAAGCAAAAGGTCTATCAATCAGGCTAGTCGGCAAAATGGCATAAACAATTTTTTTATTATAAACGTATTTTCCAAAGCCAATTGTCATTCATTTTCACCTTAAAAATTTAGTTGTGAAGCAAAGCTTGCAAAGCATTAAGAAGAGTATCATGTTGTGACCATTTAATATCACCTTCTGTGTCTGTCCTCTAATTTTTTCCGTAAGCATGATAAATAGGGATTCTATAATTCAAAATAGCTAAGAAAACACTACATAGTAGAAAGGTTTTTAGCACATTCCCACCTTAAAATTAAATTTCTGAAAATCCAAATTTAGTTTTATTCTATCATGGGGAATACTTACAAAGCAATAATAAGAAATATTCTGTCAACAGTGCCACAAAATATATTTCTGAAATATGAATTCATTTGATAAATATTGACTGCCTACTTTGTGCAAAGCTCTATAGGAGTAAAGGACATGGGATGTAACAGAAAACCAAGGGGCCTGCTGCCATCTTTGAAGACATCTTTGTGGGAACACTTCTAGGATTGAACTGACAACCAAAAACAAGATATGAAAAATAGCTATACTAACAGTGCTAAAATAGCTATACTAATAGGTACCTGTTCGGGGGAAGCTAAGTGGCACAGAGATAGAGCACCGGCCCTGAAGTAAGGAGGACCTGAGTTCAAATCCAGCCTCAGACACATAACATTTACTAGCTGTGTGACTCTGGGCAAGTCACTTAACCCCAATTGCCTCATCAAAAACAAAATAAACAAACAAAACAGAAGGTACCTGTGCATGTTGTTTTTTTGTTTTCCCAGCACTTAGCTGGGTACCTACCATATAGGAAGTACTTAATAAATATTTGTTGCCTGAACAGCTACCCATCTAAAGAAATTTCCAACTGGTGCTTATTGTTAGTTTTAATGTGTTTAGTCTGGTACACAGGAATGAATATTCTATTTAATGAAAGCACCTTTTTCATTGCTTTCAAATTTAATTCAATAAACATTTATAAATATCTTCTTTGTTCCAGGAGCTGCACTTGGCTCTAGGATTGCAAAAAAAAAAAATGCACAGAAACAAGACAGACTCATCCCTCAAGGAGTTTACATCCTGGGGATCAGGGAATGCAAAGAGCAAACACAAAGCATATATGAAATAATATTAAACATTACAAGGGGGAGAGAGAACTGTGGGGGGGAAGGGTATCTGGAAAGGCCTCACATAGGAGGGCATCTGAATTATGCTTCAAAAGAAGCTGGGAGTTCTACAAGGCAGAAGTGAAAAGGGAATACATACACTCTAAACAAGAGTAATTCATGCAAAGGTATAGAGTTGCTTTAAATGCTAAACTCCCTAAGAGTTTTGGGTTATTTGATTTAATTTCTTGATCTCTTACTTTTCATAACCACCATAGAACCTAGTGTAATGCCTTAAAAGTAGCAAGTGCTCTATAAATGCCTGTTTGGTGAATAAATGAATAAATTCATTATCTTTCCCCACAAATCCTCCTATCACCCTTCCAAGCTTTCTTGTTACTGTCAAGGTCACCATCATCCTTTTAGTCACCCAAGATTCTCAGTTTTAGCGTTATCCTCAATATCCCACTCTCAATCACTTCACTTACAGATATGTTGCCAAATCTTGTCCTTTCTTTTTCCACAACATTTCTCCCATAGGTTCCTTCTCTCTGCTAATATAGTTAAAACCCTCATGACCTCTTGCCTGGACTATTGCAATAGCCTCCTAATTGGTCCCCCCTGTCTCACATCTTTCTCCATTCCAACCCATCCTCAAGGAAGCTGCCAAAGTGATTTCCCCAGACCACAGTTCTGATCGTGTCTTGCATGCACACACACTCCCTCCAATAAATGCTAATGACTCCCTATTTTTTCAGGAATAAATTTTCAATTCCTCCATTTGGCTTTTAAAGGTCTTCATGACCTGGCCTTAATCTGCCTTTCTAGGTTGATTCTACATTACTCTTCTACCAGTCAAACTATACTAGGCCACGTTATGTTCCTCACATACAATGCTCCATCTTCCTTCTCTGATGGCTCTGCCTTTGCATGTTTGGTGTCTCTAATACCTGGAACACTCTCCTTCACCTCCGTCTTTTAATCCCTGGTTGCCTTCAAGACTCAACTCAAATGTCACCTTCTACAGGAGCCCTTTCCTTGTACTTCCATCTACATTCAGCCTTTCTCTCTAAGGCTACCTTCCATCTATTTGGTACGGCTCTTCTGTGAAACTAATCATTAACATGTCTCTCCTATTAGAATTAGAATCCTTGAGTGTAAGAACTATTTTTTTCTTCTTTCTTTGTATTTCCCAGGTCTTAGAACAGTGTCTGGCACATAGTAGGGACTTAATAAATGTTTTGTGATTGATTGGTTGAAATAATTGAAATCATAAAGTGTCAATTTTGCTTGTAGTCATATAGAAAGAAGGCAACAAGCATTTAGTAAGTGCTTACTGTGTGCCTGACACTGTCTAAGCACTTTACAAATATTATCTCATATTTTCCTCATAACAACCCCGGGAGATACGTGCCATTATTAATCCCATTTTACAGTTGGGAGACTAAGGTTAAGTGACTTGTCCAGAGTGAAACAGCTGGTAAGTGTATGATCCTAGATTTGAACTCAGGTCTTCCTGACACAGGCCCAGTGCTTTACCTACTGTGGCACCTCACTGCTAATACAACCATCTACATTAGATATAAATGTCTAGAGATGTCTCTGACTTTTCCCCATCACTTTATGTCTTTATGCTTGTATTTTTTTCAAAATACCAAAACTCCTTATCATTTAAGATTCAGGGGTGGAAGGGACTTTAGATTTTATCTAATTAAATTCCCTTATTTTAACACATGCGGACACTAATATGGAGAAATTGAGTGACTTGCCCAGGGTCACAACAGTTGTAAGTAGCAGAGACAAGATTTGAACCCAGGTCTTGTGATTCCAGACCTAGTGCTCATCTCAAATATGATAACCTATATAAAGCGCTTTGCAAACCTTCAAGTGCTATATAAATGTGAGCTCTTATATCATCATTAATAGCAGTAGTATTTCCAGAGTCTCCAGCTCCCTACTCCTGAATTAATAATGAACTAGAACAAGAATTTTCTTAAAGAGAGTATCAGAAAGATGTTAATAAAAGGAAGATGGGGGACTTCTACTAAATCACATTTGAAAGGATATTGTCATCTCACTTGGGTCTTACCCTTGGGATCAGAATCTTCTTCCTAAGGATGCTGTTTTGCTCATGAGTCATGAAGCACAGCAGAATATAAATCTGGAATTTTGCTCTGCTGACTAACACAAAAGTGCAATAACACAGCCCTGCTCTTAGTGTATGCTGCAACCCCAGGCAGAAATGTATTATGCAGATAAATCTCCAGTGTAATTTAAATTGAAGAAATAAATTCACCTTAACCTCTCAGATTCATGCTTTGCAAGTAGACAGAGTATGAAGAAAACATTGCATGAGAACTACCTTTCTGAAATGATAATGAAAGAAATGAACAATTATGTACTCTTGTAATGGCTTTCATTAAGAGAGAAACTGTAAGAAGCATGTGATATTAAATGCAAGAATAGAAGCTGGAATAAAAGCCTTATTAATCTTAGTTCTAAAAGAGATTCTCTTTTTGGCCTCATATAATTAACTTAATCTCGCTGTCTTTTCATTTGTAGAATTGAAATACCACTTGTCAGCTTCTTAAGAATTTATTAGTGAAAACAATATTTCCCTGCAGTCCCTATGAATACTCGATTTACAAAGCAACTTAAATACAGAGATACCCTCCTGCCCCATTCTGCCGGAATCTTGTTCTCACATTTAGAGCCCCCATTGCTCTGCTATCAACTAAGTTGTCCAACCCTAGAATCACCAACCAATTCTTCCAGTGAGACCCTACATAAGGTTCAGATCTGATAGGCCTGGGACTGGAGCCTACCATTGCTACCATAACCCAGCCACATAAATGGTGTAACAGAAGTCCCACTCTACCCTGGAAACACTTGCGATACTAGATTCAGTGTTAGGTATTTGGGAGTAATCATAATTATGAGTGGTAGGCATGGTGCAATGGAAATAGCACTGTCTTTAGAAGCAGAAGACCTGGATCAATATTCCACGTCGGCCAAATCATTTACGCTTCTTGGGCCTTGATTTCCCCATCTGAAAAATGAGAGGATTGGGTTAGATGACCTCTGTGGTCTCTTCTTACTGTTCTAATTTTATGATTCTTGAATCATAAGTGAAATAGCAAAGCATTTAATTAGAATGGAATAACAAAGTGAATAACAAAGGATGATCAAGTAGTCAAATCATCCTTTAATCTCCTATGCCTACAAGACAGAGAATACTCTGCAGTCAACTTGACACCATAGGGTGGCATCGTGTCTATAACACCTTTCATGGCTCTGTTTCTTGGCAACCGAGCTTGCCTCAGTTTTGTTCCTCTCTGCCTCCCAAGGCTTTTGTTCTCTCCTTTTCCACTGTGCTGAAGCTGTCATCTGTCAACATGCCATGTTTCCCTGTCATTGGGCTAGAGAGAGTGAGTTCCTTTCAACTCCCATCATGCCTCCCTCATCTAGTGTTCAGGACCAAAAACTGCCCTGTAACTTGAATCAGCCTCAAAGAAACATGTAATATCCTTATTATGGTGAGAAGGAAGGGCCTTCCATTTCTACCAGTACTAGCAAAGATTCTCATTTAACCCTTTACATGGGTTAGAGAGGCTTTGTAAGGAAAGACCCTGGGAAGCTATTAATAACATGTGAAATTTGAACTACGGGAAAAATTCTTGAGTTCTTGGGCTCATAGATTTAGAGCTGCAAAGCATCTCAGACGTCATCTGGTCCAACTGCCTCATTTTATAGGTGGGGAAACTGAGGCCCAGGGAGGTAAATTGAATTGTCCAAGGTCACACAGGTAGTAAGCAACAGAACTAGGCTTCAAACCCAGGTGCTCTGAGGTCAAATCCAGTTCTGTTTTGACTATTCTATATTGCTGTGATCATCTTACAAAGAACTTTTAGAAATGCAGCCCATTGCTGAACTGGGCCTGCCTGGACATATTAAATGTAAAGTGTAGTTGGGACAGCACTATGGCTCCCTGATTGTTTGTTTTAATGAAAGATAATATGAAAAGGCACATTTATGATGGACCTCATAACCATTTATTTTATCTTTTCAGATTAATTGCCTACTTTTTTTTTTATTGAAGCCAGGTCTCTTAATTTTGGATTAATTTCTATAAATGTTTACTTTCTGTATGTACAAATAAGCTCGAACCTTTATCAAATACATTGTCACTTTGATGCCTTTTGTTATTAATAAGAAGTACAATGATATCTTCATCACTGGAGGTAGCATAGTATGATAGAAAGAATATTGCCTTTGGAATCAGAGGATCTGGGTTTGAATAACCTTGCTCTGGTACCTACTACTTGTGTGACTTTCAGCAAGTCACTTAACCTTGATGGGTCTCAATTTCCTCATCTGTAAAATGAGATACTACATGACCTATAAAATCCCTTTTAGCTCTAAATCTTTGATTGCAAAAAGTTCTGACTATAGAAGCAGCTAGGTAGTGCAGTAGATACAGCACCAGCCCTGGGGTTAAATCCAGTCTCAGGCACTTATTAGTTGTATGACCCTGGGCAAGTCACCTAACCCTGATTGTCTTCCTCTCTCCCCTCCAAAAAGTTGTGACTATTGCTATCTGATCACATGGTTTGGCTAAAACTTGCTACCAACTTGAACCTAAATCTATTCTTTTAAAATGAGATTTTTTTTTCTTATTTCTGTTGATGCCTCTTATTTTTATTTCATATTCATTTCCAAACATATCCCTTACTCCCACCCAGTGAGCCACACCTTGTAACAAAGATTTAAAGAGAAAGAGAAAAAAAAAAAGCAATTCATCAAAGTTAACCAACACATTGACTGTCTTACAAACCTATGCAATATATTGCACCTAACATACCCCTCTATGTACACACTTTTCCAATGAAAAAGGAAATTCTCCAATGAAGGGAGCAAGGTGCATTTTCTCAATTCTTTTCGAGGCCAGGCTCAATCTCAAAGTAAAACACTGAACACAGTTCTCAGTACTGGGTCTTTGTTCTTTCCCTATACATTACTGTAGTCTTTGTAAATATTATTTCCCTAGTTCTACTTACTTCACTCTGAATTGCTTCATATATATCTTCCCATGCTTCTTTGGATTATTAACAGCCATCATTTCTTATAGCATAATATTCTCAATATTCAAAGGGATCTGTGAATTCAGCAATTTGAGGGTTCTTTCCAATGACAGAGATTTCAACACATCCACGTCAGTCCACCCTGTGTGACTCTTGACCATGTCCTCTCATAGCTCACCATACTCATTCTGGATTTAGAAGTCTTGGATTCAAACTTTGATTCTGCCACTTAGGACTTGTATGACCTTGGCTATATCACTTAATTTCTCTTGGGCCATATTTTTTTCTCATCTGTAACTTGGAGATGGCCTCCAAAGATCTCTTCCAAGTCTAGTCACAGACTTGGAGCTAGAAGGGATCTCAATGGCCTTCTAGTCTAACACTCTTTTTATAGATGAGGAAACTGAGTCATTATAGGTGAAGTGACTTGGTTAAAGTCACATAGGAAGTGACACAGTTGAGACTTGAACCCAGGTTCTCTGACTCCAAGTCCATAGTTCCTTCTACTATAGCACATTGTGCTCTAAATTATGACCCTCTGAAAATCACAAACCATATCATGGAGGTGACTTTTTCATAGTTTCTTTTTAAGAGCTTCCTAATTAATAGCCTGTTCATCTTTAACCTCAAGTCTGTGATACACTGAAGACTCCTTCATCTTCAGACTTAAACACTACAAAACCTACAATTACTGCTGAGTCAGGCCATTTTAAAGATATCAACAGTTCTGACTATGAAATCATTGCACAAAGGCCGCACCCAGCTATGTGGTAAGTCAATGAAGAATGTCCACAAATTCTCCAATGCTACAATATCCTGAAATCAGTCCCCTAGCACCTTCTACATAGACAATACCATCTTAGGTTGTCTAGCTATGTTCCCATCTTCTATTATCCTATGATATGGATTGTCATATATATGAAACATAGAACTATAATAGTAATAGCTATCATTTTATGGTATTTTAAGGTTTGCAAAGTACTTTACAGATATCCCATTTTATCCTCATAACAGTCCTGGGAGGCAGGTGCTATTAGCCCCATTTTACAGCCAAAGAAACGGAGGCAGATAGATGTTAAGTGGCTTGCCCAGATCACACAGCTAGGAAGTATTTGAGGCAGGATTCAACTCAGGTCTTCCTAACTCTAGGCCCAGTGCTTTATCCACTGTGACACCTAGCTGCCTCAAGCACCCTGAAACAAACCAAACATATTTAGAGACTATAGAAAAAGACTTTCAATGCACCTCAGGTTATTTTTCCCGCATTTGTACTGGTTGTTTTCACTATTTTGAAATCTCTTCAAAATGTTCACACTTTTATCTAAAGAACTTTTGGCCTCAGAATCAGACATTTATTTTCACTGCAATAGCTTCTGGGTTATCTATGTAAAATCACAATTAACAACTTGTTCTCTGAAAGCATTTGCAATAGGACCTGAAAGGAACGGACAAATCTGAATTCAATATTAAATTTTCCAAAGGTTAAGGAAGTAGTCTGATGTTCATTCCACAAACAGCTCCTGTCATCCAAGAATGTCTCATGGGAATATTTACAAAGCAAGTGCATAAGGTTGGTGATGGACCTCATGATTTTTGATTCATAATTCCCAAACTTTATCACTGACTAACAGTCTTTTGATCTCAAACCAAGAACATCTTTTTTAAAAAAATACCCCATTCCATTACCCTAGATTTTACTTCCTTTAAAATAAACCCAAAAAAAATTGTATTTAAAAGATTAGATGGAGTTGTGGCAAATGATCTTTTTTTAACTCAAAAAATCCTTTTACTTTAAATAACACAAAGCGTTTAAGGCCTTTCACAATGTGGCTGTAGATTGCCTTTCCCAACATTCCATATCACTCCCATGCATGCACTCTATGTTCCATCAATACCTCCCACCTCTATCCATGAGTTTGCACAGGCTACCTCTATGCCTCATTCATAGGGCTTTTCTAGCCAGATTCTAGCTGACCACATGGGCTAGCTTGGAGTTTGGCACTTTAGGGATGACAAAGCCCCTGACTGCTTCCAGCTGGCCATGTGTGACTTGGAGCTGAGAAGCACTCTGGAATAACAAAGCAAACCTACTACTGGCCATGCAGCAGTGCTAGCCAAAGACTCTGTGGACCTTTAAAAGGGAGTGACCCATTCTCAGGTGAACCTTTATCTTCCTGTCTGCAGATCACGGTGAAAGCCTTCCAGCTATTTCCTGTGAAAGCTAGGGTCATGGTGGGGGGGGCACAGGGAATAGCTCATCATTTTAGCATATGGCTGGTAAAGCACATGTTCTGATAATCTGGAGCCTAAGAGTGGATCCCAGAGCCCCAGCTGCCTCTTCTGTGTTGTACTTCTTTTCTGAATATGGGTGGAGGGACATTAAGCTCATGATGGACATATCTAGGCAACTGGCAACTTCAAGAAAGTCAAGAGATTCAGAGGTCCTGGATTCCTTGGCTGGAGCTGACCGGGAGCAGGGTGAACTGTAACAATGCCTATTCAATAGTGCTGCAGGCTGCTTAATGTTCTGATGAGATTTAATTCTCAACCTCCTAGGAGAGCAAATGGTGACAAGGCATTGAATCTTCTTTTAAATCCTCTCGAGCAATGATTGTGAGTGTTTAGTGTTTGGCATTTCTTTTGTATATAGGAAGTAAATTACCAGCCCCATAGCTAATTTACATTGTGAACACATTGAGTCTTTTTCTATGTCCTCTCTTGGGGAGACACTAGTCATGGTCCTATGACCTAAGCCTTAAGTAACTTATCTCTGGGATACCAGGGTAGAGGGTGTCAAAAAATGTGAGAAAAAAAAAAAGAAGCCTCTTCTAGGGGTCCAGATTCTACCAAAACTGAACCCAGTCTAGAAGGGATGAGTGGATCCAGAGCAGATGAGCATAGGAGTGGAGTAAGTCCCCCTGAGCCCAGTAGCAGTTCATAATTGTTAGGCTTGAAATGAAATCCATTCTCATTTTACCTCATAGAATAGTTAGAATCTTAGAATCCCAGGTGCCACCTTCTATAGTAAATTTTTCCTGATCTCGTTATTCCACTCTCTCCTAAAATTACATTATATTTATTTGTGTATATGTTATACTTCACACTCTAGGGGAATGCAACCTTCTTGATGGCAGGGCCTGAATGAATGAGTAAAAAAGAATTTATTTAGCACTTGTTATGTGCCAAGCACTGTGCTAAGTGCTGGGGATAAAAATTCCAAATCAGAGACAAGCCCTGTCCTAAAAGAGCTTGCATTCTAGTAGAGGAAGACTGTAATATAAATGAGAATGGTGACCAGGAAGGAGTGTTTTGGTTTGGAAAGTTACAAGGATGAAGGATGGAGATACAGGAAGCAAGGAAGGAAGGAAGGAAGGAAGGAAGGAAGGAAGGAAGGAAGGAAGGAAGGAAAAAAGCATTTATTATGTGCCTACCACATACCAGGTACTGTGCAAAATGCTTTTCAAATATCTCATTTTATCATCTCAATAATCTTAGGACTTAGTGCTATTATTATTCACATTTCACAGTTGAAGAAACTGAAGCAGACAGAGATTAAATGGCTTGCCCATGGTATAAAAACAGATGTCTTTTTGATTTTTTACATCATCATAGTTTCCACCAAGAAGGAAAGCTATCTACCTCTATCTACTACCCTACCTAGCACTCCATAGGGCAGTAAATTGACAAATTCTTTTCAACAGCAACTGAAGTATTTATCTGACTTAAGTTTCAGAACTAGATAGCAAGATTAGGGAGGAGTTGCCGAAGTGCAGTAAGAAAGAGGGTATGCGCCCAGCAGTCAAGCAGGTGGATATATTGCCAGAGACTGAAATGAAACATGATTTGAGCTGACCTGCCCAGATATTATAAGGCACCTGGGTGTTCACCAATCAGGACAGCAAGGCCCCAGGGCAGGATTTTGGAGATGAAAGATTAAGTTAAATCCTACAAGGCATGTTCTTTGATCTGAGTAGCAAGACAGCTGTCAAGGAGGTGGGCAGGGATTAAAATGACTGTTCAAGTTTTGTATCCTCAATGCCTAGCATAGCACTGATAGTAGGCACTTAATTATGTTTGTTGAATTGAATTGGTCAGTTAAATCAGTAAACATGTATTAAGTACCTTCTCCAGACCTGTGTTAAACTGTGGAAATGCAAAAAGAGTAAGTATAACCTCTTCCTCCAACTTAGAAACTAATTGGAGAGAAAAGACATATGAGAAATTCCTAAAGAAGAATATAGGAGAGAATATAATTAAGTGCTGAATTGTATAGAGCAGATCATGTGCTATAGAAACTCAAAGAAAACAAAGATCACAGTAGGCTCAAACAGAGGTTAGGAGTTGAGCAGACAGATTTTGGAAGGAAATATTTTAATTTCAAATCCTTAACAGAGATGACCAAAATTGTGAATGAGAATAGCCACATGAAACCCTCTCATCAAACACATTAAGGGCATGCCATGGGCCTCTATGGACAGTAGGGGTTTTCTCTTTAAGCCAGACATGTTCCCCCCCTCCCCATTTTTAGAAAGAGGGTCACTTTCCATTAGCACATCATTGCCAACCCGGTTCTTTGTTCTGGGGTTGGAGAAGTGATCTATTTTATGCTCTGATCCCTCCTTCTCCCTCCTCACACACCCTTCCTAATGCTATGATCTTTTCACGTCTGTAGTTATGCCTACCTGAGCTCCAAGGGGGTAAAGTTCTCATTTTAGGGCAGAGGAATCACATTTTTCCCTTCTATGTTCTTTTTTCTTAAGCTGTGTATCTGAGTTAAAAACCCATTAACATGCTATAGAGAGGAACTGCCACTTTAAGAGCCTGTAAACTGCATATATAATCATATTATTGAATAAGACCACAGATTTTAATCTGCCATCCCTTCCCTCCTCATTGCTGGTGATCTGTGGTGAATTCCAACTTAAAAATGATGATGGTGATGAGATGATGATAATGAAACACTAATATAGAGCGTAATGTAGTTTACTGATGGCTTTACATACATTAGCTTGTTTGATCTTAATAAATGCTGATTAACTGACTAATCTTTACTAGAATCTACCTGGTTTGTCCACCCCAGGCATGTGAAGAATTTCCCCTTCAGAACGGGTGGATGAGAACAATTTGCTCCAATGACCATGAAGGCATCTGGAGCAGGTGCTGTAGAGAGCTTAGAGCTTGGTCAGACATTGAAGATGCCAAGGTCATCCACTGCATCCTGGGCCATTGCCAGATGTCTTGACTTTTGTCTTGCCATTGAACTTCGATGACTCAGGAAGAGAAAATGAGGCTGAGTGGCCTCATTAGGATCCAATTCACATATAAGTCAAGACGCCACCCCATGAGGTGATTGGTCCTCTCTGAAAACAAAGGACAAACAACAACAGCAACTTGAACCTAGTGAGGTAAGTGCTGCAGATATTCTTATTCCCATTTAAGGATGAAAAAACTGAGGGCTATTGAAGTAAACTGACTTGCTGGTCCTTGGTGGCTCACCTCACAGTGTCAGAGGCCAAATTCCAACCAAAGGCTCCCTTGCTCTCTTTCCCCCTTATACCATGCTACTTCTCTACTTCAATAAACATCTATTAAGCATCTACAATGGGCAAGGTATTGTGCTAGGCACTGAGGGTGTCAAGATAAAGCTTTGGCAAAGTCCCTCCCCTCAAAGAGGTTATGAATTTACAGGGGAGATTAGCCATGTACATGAGTAACTGTGATAAAAGGGAGAACATATGCACAAAAAGACATCCAAGCCAAGGGCGGAGAAATTTGAGGAGGCTCACTTTTAGGTGGAGGATCATCGTAGGCTTCTCAGAAGGGGGGGCACCTGATTTAGACCTTAAAAGAAGGGAAGAATTTCAATGCGGCAAAGATGGCAAGGATTGTAGAGGTACGAAGTGATGTGGACAGGGCAGCAGGGAAGAGTCTTTCCTGACATGGACGGAGTTATGAACCAAAGGACAGATGGATATAGGAAAGGGTAGGATGAGAGTAGGAAACAGAATCCAGAGTTTACGTTGTGGGAAGTTTCAGATGCCAAGATAAGAAGTTATTCTGTATTAGCAGGCAACATGGAGCCATTGAATAGAGGAGTGACTTGATTAGAGTGGTACCTTCATATGAAGGGCTCCTTTATCCCCATTACTCTTTCTTATGTTATATGTAGCTACAGATATCTTGTATGCTTGTCCCAGTGGAAGGTAAACTGGAGGTCAGGGACTGACATTTTTTACCTTTGTATCCTATGCACCTACTAGTGTCTTGCGCATAGTACATGCTTAATAAATATTTGTTGATTTGTTACTGCCCCAGCAGCCTCTGAGAACCCCACAGGGCCTGAAGGATAAAAAGGTTCCAAGAGAGATCAGGATATTGTAGCCAACAATTTAACAAAAGATATTACAGACTGTCAGAGAAACCTAGGATCCCATCAAACACTGCACTTATGATACAGTATGCACTTCAGCAAAATTCTGTAAGCCTACAAGAATTACCTGCTAAAAATCAGGTACTCAACTTATCACAGATTAAATGTCCAGTTTTAGTCTATATGGGAAAAAATGCAAAGGATGACTGAGTATAATAAGCCAGATTTGGACCAAGGGAAATAATTCCTGTTATGTATCTTCTTTCCCTTTCTTCAAGGCTATAAATATTATGTGATACTTCCCTGTATTAAAGAGGAATATGGGAACTGTTTATTTTGTAATGTTTTTTTCACATGATCATAATTTCCCCCAAGAAGGAAAGCCTTTCCACATAATCAATAGTATTTTAAGACAAAAAATAAAAAGACAAAGAAGAAGGAAAAATCGGCAAAACCAATCAATATACTGAAGACATCTGAAAATATGTGTAATTTACAACACCTGTGGATCTCCCACTTCTGCAAAGGATGGAGGTGATTTTATCTTATCATATTTCTTCTTTCAAGCCATGCTTGTTAATATTGCAGTATTCTCTTTTGGGTTTTTTTTGGTGGTTCTCTCCATTAATACCATTGTAATCACATTATATATGCATGTATATATGTGCATATATAGATACACATACATACATATATACATATACATACATATATATACATATACACATACGTGCATGCATACACACACATATCACAGAGAGACAGATAGAGAGAAAGAGATACAGAGAGTTTTCCTAGCTGTGGCTATTTTATTCTACATCAATTCATGGAGATCTTTCCATGCTTCTTTGTACTATTTATCACATCATACCATTTCTTATAGTATGGTAATATTCCATTCCATTCACATATTTCAATATGTTTAACCATTCCCCAATGGATGAGCATTTGCTTTGTTTTCAGTTCTTTGCTATTGCAAGAAGTATTGCCATACATTTGTTGGTGTATACAGGGACTTTTTCTTATCAATGGCATCCTTGAGGTATAAAATGGTTTATTTTGTAAATAATGGGTAAATAATGTAAGGGGGCTGTTTCTGAAATTTGTTTGGGGTCCTCTGAAATCTTTAGAAATTCACAAGAATTTACACTGTTGCCAGCTATGAAGAAACTGAGAATATAAATTTTCCTATAAAGATGAATTTTAATTAGATGTGTCTAAAAGATAGACAGAATCAGAAAGAAGAAACAAAGAAAGAAAAGAAAATTCCACGAAATACTCCTTAATGTAATGCTGGGTAGGGATAGAGGTGGGGTAAAGCTTCTGACTACTTCCTGATACTTTACTTCCAGAAAAAAAAGAACCAACAGGATGAGGAATAGGAAGACATAGTGTATTCTGAATAATGAAGTATCCCCAGGGAATTATAACTAGAGATAAGTATGCATGGTATTAATGATATTATGTTCTAATGCCTGGTTTCTCACATATTATTTTACATACATATTACCTAGCATTTCTCATTAACACATCTTTTTCTGAAGCCCAGAAGCCCATACTTTTAGGTTGTTACAATAATTAGGAATAGTGGAAACACAAAGTTACAACATTTCAAAGCTTAGAGAAGGGACCTTAGAGATTATCTAGTCCAAATTCTACATTTTACAGATGAAAGAATTGAGGCCTGAAGAGGTCACATGACTAGTTAGTAACAGCTCAGCTAGAGGCTTGAGCATATAATGTCTGACTTGACAGCCTGCTGCTTATTGGACTATAGAACAATCTTGCACCTAGCCAACTGTTCACTCAGGCTTTGTCATGGAAAGTTTATAAGTGGATCAACATTTTTTTTTCCCTCCATGCCCAGGGGAATCCCTAATCATATTACATACAAAATCATTCAACTTCTCAGTAAAAAACATATCTATCTATATATGTATATGTATATATATATATGTATATACACACATATATATTATATAGACATTTGAATATAAATTTATTTATTTTTAGTTTTCAACATTTACTTCCATAAGATTTTGAGCTCCAAATTTTCACCCCATCTTGCCCCTCTCCCCACCCCAAGGTGGCATGCATTCTGAATACCCCTTCCCCTAGTCTGCCCTCTCTTCTATCTCTCCCCCCCTTCTCTTATCACCTTCCCCTTCTATTTTCCTGTAGGGCAGGATAGACTTCTGTACTCCATTTCCCGTATTTCTTATTTCCCAGTTGAATGTGAAAATATTTTTTTTAAACACATGTTTTAACTTTGGGCTCCAAATTTTCTCCCTTCCTCCCTTCCCACCCACCCTCATTGAAAAGGCAAGCAACTCAATATACGTTATACATGTGCAGTCATGCAAAACACTTCCATAGTAGACATGTTGTGAAAAACTGTTTCCCTTAATCTGATCCTGCCCTCCCCATTTACTCTATTTTTTCTTTTGACCCTGTCACTCCTCAGAAGTATTCGCTTCTAATTACTCCCTTTCCCAATCTACCCTCCTCTCTATTATCCTCCTGCCCTCTTGTCCCCTTCTCCCCCTATTTTCCTGTAGGGTAAGACAGATATCCATATCCAATTGAATGTGTACACTATTCCCTCCTTAAGCCACACTCTATGAGAATAAGATTCACTCCTTCTCTCTCACCTTCCCCTGTTTCCCTTCCAATGTAAGAGACTTTTCTTTTCTGTTTTTTTGTGAGGTAATTTACCCCATTCTACCTCTCCCTTTCTTCTTCTCCTACTATAATCCTCTCCCATCCCTTAATTTTATTCTCCAGATATGATCCCTTCATCTTCAACTCACCCTGTGCCCTCTATCTATCTATCTATCTATCTATCTATCTACATACATATAATTTTTTCCCTCCAACTACCTTAATACTGAAAAAGGTCTCATGAGTTATAAATATCATCTTTCCATGCAGGAATGTAAACAGTTCAACCTTAATAAGTCTCTTATGATTTCTCTTTCCTGTTTACCTCTTCATGTTCCATTTGAGTCTTGTATTTGAAAGTCAAATTTTCTATTCAGCTCTGGTCTTTTCATCAAGAATGCTTGAAAGTCCTCTATTTCACTGAATAACCATTTTTTCCCCTGAAGGATTATACTCAGTTTTGCTGGGTAGGTGATTCTTGGTTGTAATCCTATCTCCTTTGCCCTCTGGAATATTATATTCCATGCCCTGTGATCCTTTAATGTAGAAGCTGCTAAATCTTGTGTTATCCTGATTGTGTTTCCACAATACTTGAATTGTTTCTTTCTGGCAGCTTGGAATATTTTCTCCTTGACCTGGGAACTCTGGAATTTGGCTGCAGTATTCCTAGGAGTTTTCCTTTGGGGATCTCTTTCAGGAGGAGATTGGTGGATTCTTTCCATTTCTATTTTGCCCTCTGATTCTAAGATATCAGGGCAATTTTTCTTGATAATTTGTTGAAAGATGATGTCTAGGCTCTTTTTTGATCATGGCTTTCAGATAGTCCAATAATTTTTAAATTCTCTCTCCTGGATCTATTTTCCAGGTCAGTTTTTTTCCAATGAGATATTTCACATTGTTTTCTAATTTTTCATTCTTTTGGATTTGTTCTACTGTGTCGTGATTTCTCATAAAGTCACTATCTTCCAATTGCTCTATTCTAATTTTTAAGGAAGTATTTTCTTCAGTAATCTTTTGGACTTCCTTTTCCATTTGGCCAATTTTTCTTTTTAGGGCATTTTTCTCCTCATTGGCTTTTTGGACCTCTTTTGCCATTTGGGTTAAGCTATTTTTTAAGGTGTTATTTTCTTCAGTATTTTTTGGGTGTGCTTTAGCAAGCTGTTGACTTGTTTTTCATGATTTTCTTGCATCACTCCCATTTCTCTTCCTAGTTTTTCCTCTAC
Source organism: Phascolarctos cinereus (assembly GCF_003287225.1). Taxonomy (NCBI): domain Eukaryota; kingdom Metazoa; phylum Chordata; class Mammalia; order Diprotodontia; family Phascolarctidae; genus Phascolarctos; species Phascolarctos cinereus. The sequence continues at coordinate 386,148,814 of NW_027555958.1, read as the reverse complement.
TTCTTACTTGCTTCTCAAAATCCTTTTGAGCTCTTCCAAGGCCTGGGACTGATTCATATTTTTCTTGGAGGCTTTGGATGTAGGAGCTTTGACTTTTGTCTTCTTCTGGTTGTATTTGATCTTTTTGTCACCAAAGTAAGATAATATAGTCTGACTCTTTTTGCGCTGCTTGCTCATGATCCTGGCCGATTATTTGAGTTTTAAACTCTTTGTTAAGGTAAAAGTCTGCTTCCAATGTGGAGAATGTACTGTCCCAAGCTTTGGGGGTTTGTACAGCTGTTTTCAGAGATACTTGTGGGACCTGTAAATTTTCAGTTCTTGCAAGGTGGTATGATAAGGGTCAAGGTGTTTACTCATTTCCTGGCCTGTGTTCTGGTCTATTAGTGACCGTAAGCACTCCTTTCTGTCCTGGAACTGTGAAGAGGATTTTCTCTTTACAGCCACTACAACCTCCACCACACCAGCGCTCCTCCTCACCCCAGGACCCCCGCCCAGAACTGTGACTCAGATCCAAGCACAGGCAAAGCAAGAGATTTCTGCCTCAGCACTGGAAAAGAGATCCCTGCAATCTCCCTCTGATCAGCCACTTGATTCCCCCTCAGTCTGTGGGCTGGAAGCTCAGGAGGCAGCCCCAGCCCAGGCCGTGCTCAGGGAATGGAACTGAGACCACCTTGCTCTCTCTCAGCACTGCAGAAACAGACTTTTCCCACTGACCTTCTAAGTTATCTTTGGCATTTGTGGGTGCCTGAGATTCAGCCCTCTGAGGCCACCAGCGTGGCACAATATACCTTTTTGATCAACCATCCAGGTTGTCTTGGACTGGAAATTTGCTTCACTATTTTTGTGGGTTCTGCTGCTTTAGAATTTGTTTAGAGCCATTTTTGTAGGTATTTGGAGGGGTTTGGGGGAGAACTCAAGCAAGTCACTGCTTTCACTCTGCCATCGTGGCTCTGCCCCCTTTATACAGACATTTAAAGTATACAAAGGGTAGTGCCAGCATTTCCTCAGTTGAAGCCTACAACAACCCTAGGAGGTAGGACTATGGGAATTATTAGCTCCATTTTATAGATGAGGAAACTGAAGCTCAGAGAGGTGGTGTCTTGCTACTGTTCACAAAGCTCACCTGAGGAAATATTTGTATTCCAGGTTTCCTTTCTCCAAGGCAAGCACTCCTGTGCTATGTTCCTACTCTAATATAAGGTTAATTTCTTTTGTTCCATATTTGAAACAAATTATAAGTGTTTTTTTCCTCCATTTCCAATTAGTCATTATTGATTCAGCATTTCCACAAAATGTGTGTTTTCAAAGTTCTTTATCATTATTCACTCGTTTTTACTTCAAATCAATGAAACAGATCAGTAGGAAAAGTATGTTCCAAGATGTATAATCAATATCATGACCTGGCCTCATAGTATTTTGTCCAATTACTTCCACTTGGTTGGTGACCTATAGATATGAGCAGTAGTACTTGTTTGAGTCTACTGTACATTCATTGACTGTAACAAAATAATTTACATTTTGGCAATATCTGAAAGACAGCTGTGTTTTCACCTAAGTCTGATGAGAATTTTTTTTTAAAATTGCTCTTGTAATTTGCATATTCAACTATGATGTCCTGGATTTTGTGAATCTGTTCCTGAAAATGATGCCAGGAATTTGAATAGTCTCTTAACAGGCATATAGAAAAGGACAAATTCAGTAATTTTATTATTGCCATTTTCTCCAGAGAGAAATCCTAACATAGCTGAAATAGTAAAGGTATTAGAAAGTTAACCTGTACTTTCATAAACCAATGAACAAAAGTAAAATTATTTCAGAGAAATGTACTCTATTGGCAAATTTACACAGTGTAAGCTCTCTAAATTGATTACAATCTTTTATTTAATTGAGTGTATGACACACTAAAACCAAAACTGCAAATTTGAAAATCAATTAAAAATGACATTCAAAATAGAATCTATTTTGAAATGGAAGGGGTGATACAATAGCTAGAGCACTGGACCTAGAATCAAGAATAACTAAATTCTAGTCCAGTCTCAGACACTTACTAGCTATGTGATCCTGGGCAAGTTACTTAACTTCTGCCTTCCTCAGTTTCCTCAACTCACCCCAGTAAAATGGAACTAATATTAGCTCCTACCTCCCAGAGTTATTGTGGGGATTTAATAAGATGATGTTTGTAAAGTGCTTTGCAAACCTTAAAGCATTATATAAATACTAGTTATTATTATTACAATAAGTACAATTAAATATACTTACTTGAAATTAAGAAACACAGCAGACCAGTTTCCAATGCAGTCTTTCCAAGTCACATCAGTGTCTAATTCAGTTGATAATGGCATTAAGAATTGCCAGACTTTGTAAAAAATTAATTTATAACCAAATGGTTGAATCCAATTTAGAATCTTAATTTCTTTTAAAAAGTGACTTTGATAATTACTAATCATCAAAGAATAAAAATTCTATTACTAGTTTTAAAATATCATTATGGTGGTGTTCTGACAGGCAGCATGGAGTAGGGCAAAAGACACTGAACCTGGAGTCAGAGAGTCCTGGATTCAGATCCTGTCTCTGACACTTTCTAGCTCTGTGACCCCAAGCAAGTCAGTTAATCTCGATGAGTTTCAGTTGTTTCATCTGTAAAATGAAGCTAATAGTGTTTGCACTATCTACCCCACATGGCTGTGAGGGGAGCACTTTGTAAACCTTCATATAAATTTGAATTATTATTTCAAAAGTTCTACATTCTAATATGCCAATGGATTTATGGTTTCACTGATGTGGGTATTCTCTCCAATCATACAGATTGCAACTCCTTCATGTCTATCCATCCTGTTTGACTCTCATCCTCAGTTCTATATGTCATCATTTTCATTCATCCCTAATCATAAAAGAAATGTTTAGGATAAGGAAGACCTCTGGACAACAAGCATTAGGTTAGATGTTAGTGAGATTTCAAGATGTAATCTGACACAAAAATCTACCTTTTAAGACTACTATGGATGGTAAATTATAGAATGTTACAAACTCTAAAAGAAATCTAAACAGTGGGTGTCCTGCAAGGCTCCACATCCACTTCTTTGGGGGAAAAGAAAAGAAAGTAGAAGTGGAAAAGTAGGAGACAAGAGAGAGCAAGAAAAAAAAAGAGAACAGGAATGAAAGTTAGAAGGAAAAAGCAAGAACAGTACTCCCAAACACTTTGTATTTTCTTGGAAATGGAGTTATAAGCAAAAAATTAGTTTAAAAAAAATTTCACCTTGTTCTTCCTCTATCTCAGTCACTATTTCATTGGCACTTGTAGCTAGGTAGTTTGAATGTTAGAGTTAATGAGGCCATAATTGTAGAGTGGGTGGGACTGAAATCAAGGAAAAACAGGGTTCTACCTCTAACACTTGCTGGCTATGGGATCCTAGGCAAGTCACTTAGCATCTCAATGCTCTAGGAAACTCTCTAAGAGGATAAATTGCAGAGGAAATGTTAACCCATATTGGTAGAGATAGTTTTCTCATCTGGAGAGATGTACCAAGGAAATCACAGGTTCACTCTCTGTCTCTATGCCTAATAGTTGTCCTGTTCCAGAGCCACAAAAATCTGCCATGTCTCTAATTCATAGTTCCAAAGAAAGCATTGTGGTAGAGTAACAACAATTCTATCTCAATTGCCAGAAAAACAAGACCATAGGAGCTTCACCTACAAAGGAAGGTCATTGGTTACAATGCTTGGAAACAGGACTCAAGAGAACCAGAAACAATCAATTAATCAATCAATGAACATTTATTGAGCACCGGCTATGTGCTAGACACTGTGCTAAGTGCTGAGTGAATCAAGGGTCATCTTGCTCTAAGTGATGTCATTTCACAGAGTCAGTTTCAAAGACAATAAAGGGCACTCAGGAAGTGGACAGATCTCTTCCCTATTATGGCCCTGCACCCTAAAGTGCCAGGCCTAGTTTGTGTGGAATAATAGGTTATGTCACAATAGATGGAGCAATGGACCTGGAGTCAGGAAGGCCATGAGTTCAATGGAAGCCTCAGATGTTTGCTAGCTGTGTGTCCTTGGGCAAGTCATTTAACCTCTGTCTGCCTCAATTTCCTCATTTTTGATTCTGTTTTTTTTCTTTTTCTTTTTTTTTTGGTTGGGCAATGAGGGTTAAGTGACTTGCCCAGGGTCACACAGCTAATAAGTGTTACGTGTCTGAGGCCGGATTTGAACTCAGGGCCTCCTGAATCCAGGGCTGTTGCTCTATCCATTGCACCACCTAGCTGGCCCCTCCTCATTTTTAAAATGGGAATAGAAAAAAATCAGATATTTGTAAAGTGTTATATTAACCTTAAAGGACCATATAAGTGCTAGATATTATTAAAATTTATAGGCATCAAGGTGCCATTAAACTCATGGCCTTCCTGACTCCAGGTCCATTGCTCCATCTATTGTGACACAACCCATTATTCCACGCAAACTAGGCCTGGCACTTTAGGGTGCAGGGCTATAATAGGGAAGACAAGTATCATCTTTGGGCATGAGGAGAAGGACACCTGTAGTACCTACTTATGGGACTTTTGTAAGAATCAAATAAGACAATGTTAGTAAAACTGGCATTGGAAACTCCTTGGGTTCCCTGTCCTCAGAGTTCTTGGACCTCTTAGATGCCACACAGGGATAGTAAATGAGGGATACTGGAAAAATAAACTGTTCTGTATACAAGTTACATAAGTAAAGCACTTTGAAAGCCTTAAATCATCATATAAATGTCAGCTATTGTTACTTAAGCCTTCATTATTATTTGTCAAACTGCTCTTAATGACAGTCATCTGCCTGTGTCAATTCAGTATCCTTGAGGAACAGGCTCAGTGGAGATGCATGGAGAAAGAGATTCAACTCAAATGACATAGAATTTAAAATTGGGACCCTATAGATGATCTAGTACAAATCCCTCATTTTACAGACATAGAAACTGGTATACAGAGACGAAAGACAATTTGCACAAGGTCACATAACTAATTAGTGATAGCTCTAGAAGCTATGACAATGTGGTATCACAAAAAGAGTACTATCTTAGAGGCAGAAGGCTAGGGATCTTGGCTCTGATATTGTCTATTTGACCATGTACAAGGCACTTCCCTTTCCTAAGCCCCATTGTTCTCATCTATATTTTCTGGATGCTACCACTCATAGGATTTTGAGTCAAGCTCTCTAAAAACTTTTAAGTACCATGCAAATGTAATTGCTTGCTGTTAGAGAGTTCAGGTGTCCTTCCTAGGCAGTCCTCTTTCCCCAGCAACACATTGATGAAAAAAGAACAAGAAGCTAGTGATGAACATCTGATATATTTCAAAGACTCTTAGGAGATATAGCCATGTTAACCTTCTTTCTCTATTACCATGTGCTTTTTTTCTGACAGACTGAAGATGTTTTTAATTTTTAGTCTTTTGGGTTACCAGTTTAAACACAACAAACTTTTTTGTCCTTTCTCAATGATTGGTGGCAGGAATATAAATTACTCTTACTACAGAAATTTGGACTGTTATTATTGTTAAATCTCTTTTATGTTGCTAAATGATTTGCATACTTTTGGAGTCAAGAGGTCACAAGAGGCCACTCCTTGGCCCCTCCTTCTCAAGGTCTCCCACTTTTCATTACCCAGTGATTTCATGATTATATCCTTAGAACCAACAGAACTATTCACTTCTGTCTTACATTTAAGAACTGGAATGATTTAGCACCATAATTTAAAACTCCTAAACACTAAAAAATAAAGACTCCTAAAGAGGAAGTAGCCACAGGAGGTGATTATGGAGTTTTTGTTCACTCCATTTTGAAAAAACACAAATCTTGCTGAATTGTAATTACCCAGGAAATTTTATCCGATGTTAATGGTAGACTTTCCCCCTCCATTTCTGAAAGTAGCAAAGAGATTAAATGGACCTATTTTACTCAGAGTAACTAGTTCTCCTGCCACCATCTGTCACATTTTAAAGACATTTACTAACTCAGAGTGTCCCCAGTACTAGTTTTCTTTGAACTGATTTAATAATTCACAAACTTGAATCAACTGAAGACAACTCCTTTGGCACTTTCATTTTTAAAAGATTTTAAATTTTAAATTTTCTAAAAATAAATGTGTTTTACATTTTTATATGAGGATGTTCTCATACAAATTGACATATACATTTGCATTTTGGACTTCTGGTTACTACAAGGTAGATAAATACATTTCAAACAGGTCTAATTGTTTAATTGGCTTTTTAAAAGTATTTGCCTTCAAAGCAGATAAGGAGGGTAGGCTGACTTAAGGCAAAGATAATGGGATTTAAGTGGATTTTTAATAGGAACTAATTGGCCAAGTAGCTTCTTTGCCTCTAGAATGACTTGATCACTTTAGAATTTTAGAATCATTTTAGAATCAAAGACTGTTACAGCTACGAGGAACTTGGAGATCATCCATCTCAACCATCTGATTTCGCTGCTTATTTTCAAATGACTCCTTTATAAAATTATTAAGATTTGGAAAGTGCATACCCATCTTTTAAACTGATTCTGAGAGCCATCTCTGGGGTATCATACAATGGAGAATAATCTTCCCTTCCCCCTGAGGTGTTTTGGGAATTATTGACTGGCTAGTTTGAGGCAACAGCTGCTAAATTAGACGTAAGAGGCAGCATTGTCTAGCAGACAGGGAAGCAGAAATCACTAGCAACATCATCAAGAACAGATCATGCTAAAATAACCATATCTTCTTTCCTGGCATGGTTCCTATGCTCCTATCTACTGGGTAGGGATCAGGGTAATGCCACAATCTTAGAATACTTAGATGTCAGAAAATTATTCCACAAAGTCTCATTCCATTCTTGTAGATAAGACAGAGAGATATGGGCTAGATGATAATATTTACCAGGTTTGCAGAAGACACAAAGCTGGGAGAGATGATAATAATAATAATAATAATAATGAAAACAAGAATGAATAATAATAGCTAGTGTTTTACAATTATCGTCTCATTTTATTGCTTACAGCAATCTTGGGAAGCAGGCTCTGTTGTTATCCCCATGTTACAGATGAGGAAACCAAGGCAGATAGAAGTTATATATTCTGTAAGCATTTATTAATTGTCTACTATGTGACAGGCACCATGTTAAGTGCTGGGGATACAAAGAAAGCAAAAGACAGTCCCCATCCCCAAGGAGCTCACAGTCTGATGGGGGAAACAACATTGAAACAACTATGTACAAACAAGATATATACAGGATAAATCAACACAGGGAAGGTCCTAGAATTAAGGGGGGGAGGAGTCAGGAAAGGCTTCTTGTAAAAGGTGAGATTTTAGGTGGGATTTAAAGAAAGAAGCCAGGTAAAGCAAAAGATGCCTAAGTTCACTCATGCCTGAGGATAGAGTAGAACTCAGGTCTTTCTAAATCTAGGTCCAAAATTCTATCTACTATGCTACCCAGCTGCCTGTGAAAGTGATTTTTTGAGTTCAAAAAACCAACTAGATAAGTACAAAAAGGGGTTTATGTGACTAGTAAACAATTTATGTGGAAAAGATGCTGTGGTTGAAAATTCAACATGAGTTAACAACAGTATAATAAATCACCCATAAAATAGCTAAGATAATGTTAATCCTCATTGACAGAAGCAAGGAGCCCAGAATGAGGGGTAGTGGTGGGGTGACGTAGCATGATACTTTCATTGTACTCTTCCTGGGTCAGAACACATCTGTAATATTATGTTCAATTCTGGGGGCCATAGTTTATAAAAGATATTGACAAACTAGAGTGGGTTCAGGAAAGAGCAACCAGAGTGGTTAGAGGACTGGAAACATAAAGAATGATGAATAAGACATTCAGAGAAATATGGGAAGATTTATATGAATTAGTACAGATTGAAATGAGGACCAAGAAAACAATTAATGCAATGACAATGACAATACTATGAAGAAAAACAACTTTGAAAGTCTTTAAAATTCTGATCAAAGCATGAAATAATGACTTCAAAAGACTAATGATGAAATTTATTTCCTATCTCTTGACAGAGGGGAAATGGATACAAGATGCAGAATAAAATATACATCCTAAGATAAGGCCAATATGTTGACTTTTTTTTTGCCTACACACACACCCACACACCCACACACACACTATATACATACATATATATATATATATATATATATATATATATATATATATATATTTTTTTTTTAAAGGAGGATTTCTCCTGAGTGGAGTGGCAGATTTAGAGAAAGATGACAAACATGGCCAAAAAAAGCATCAACAAACCAACTTTTCAAAGGCACAGAAGAAAAGGGGACACAAACAGCTACTTTTTAAAAAAAATTTCAAACAGCTACTTTTTCCCCTAACATGTTGAATTAAAACTTCAAAAACAAACGACGTAATAGAAGTTTGCAGTTTCTTATGCAAGCTGCTATCTTGTTCTTTTTTGTAGACCAACATTTCTATTTGCTGGTGATTGTTAAATTTACAATAAAAAGAAAATTTTAAAATTCAAGGCATATGAAATTGGGTTGAAAGAACTGGGAAAGGGCATGCTAATTGTCTTTACCTATTTGATTTTCTGGGTTTTTCTTTTAGTGGAAAAGGTATTAGACTTATTCTGTTTGACCTCAGAGGGCTTAATAAGGAATAGTGAGTGAAAAGCAAGATTTTAGCTTGTCATCAGAAAGAATTTCCTAATGATTAGAGTTGCCCCAGCTGCTGTGCTGCTTTGGGCGGTAGCCAGTTTCCTCTCACTGAAGGTTTTCATTTGGAGGTTATCTCTTGTCTGGGATGTTGCTGAGGCTCTTGTTCAGGTAGGGGTTGGACTAGGTGACTTCTGAATTCCCTTCTAACTCTGAAATTATGTGAAGGGTCCTGGACTTGGAGCCAGGAGCCTGAAGTTCTAATCTTGACTGTGCTACTAAATAAACGTGTGAACTTTGTCAAATCATTTAGCCTCTGTGTATGTAACTAACTGTAAGCATAAGTGTCCAAATCTAATTAGGACAATAGTACTTTGCCACTTCCATCAGAACACTTTTCTGAGGATTAAATGAGCTAACAGATATAAAAGCAATTTCAAAACTTAAAAGTGCCATATAAATATAAGGGATCGTTGTTGTTATTAGGGTAATTTTAAAAGAGGGGAGGTATTCTATAGCCTTTTCTTCCCATATTGTGAAGAGGCAGGAAGGTAGAAAGAGGGCTGGGGCTGGAGTGAGGAAGACCTGAGTTCAAATCCAGCCTTATATACTTACTAGCTGTGAGACCTAGCGAACACACTTAACCTCTATCCACCTCAGTTTCCTCAACTGTGAAATGGGGATAATAATAGCACCTATCTATCTATATGGTAGGCACTTAATAAATATTTATTTCCTTTCTAAAATTAAATAATAGAGATTTTCTTCAGATTTACTAGTTTGATTGTGTTCAGAAATTCAAAATCCTAGGAGAAAAACTAAAGTTGCTTCAATATCATATATTAAGGAGACTTTAGTTTTTTCCAAATAATATTTTTTTAAAAATAAGACCGTTTCCTAAAGGCATCAAGGAGGACCCCCCTCAGGAACAATGGGCAAGGTCCATAGAAATTAATGGTGTTGATGAACTTCCTAAAGAGTAAGAAGACTAAGTCAGAATAGCAAAGCCATTTCAAGTTTTGATGAGCATCTAACAGCTATTGGCAGACACTGCAGGGAAACAACACCCTCTAAATGTTTTCAAGCATTTTTTGTATCATAGACCCCTTTGGCAGTCTGATGAAGCCTATAACCACTTGTCAGAATAATGCTTTTAAATTCATAAAATAAAACACGTAAGATTACAAAGGAAACCAGTTATATTGAAACAAAATGATCAGAACAATATAAAAAAGAAATGTATGTATCAACCAAAACTTACCTATGATCTCCTGTCATGGGGTTCTGTGGATCCCAGGTTAATAACCTCTGCTGGGAGGCCAAACCCTTCTAGTACAATTAGGGGTTTTAAAGCAGTTTACATACATTATCTTGTTTGAGTCTCACAATAAACCAGAGATGTGGGTAGGATGAGTACATTTATCCCTTCCACATGGTCGGATTCAGGGATGAGGTACTTCTTTAATCTGGAAAATCTGCATAAAATTTTTTGGCCCTCCCTTCACACCAGAGAAGAAGTCTGAATTATTATGGTACTAAAAGATAAAATGTTTATATTTTCATACTATACATATATTTTATGCATTTCTGAGATTCTAAACTTTTTCTGTGTTGTCTTCTGCCTTCGCATGTCATCTGCAACTTCCACAAAACTCCCCCCAAATTCCCATTTAATTTTGTATGCCGACCCACATTATATCAAAACCTCAATGGGGAAAGTTGCAATGTGGAAGGGATAACTGTACCATTAATTTTTTTGAATTAGGAAACCAATTCAGAAACTAAATGACTTGATGAAGATCATATAGTTACTTTAAGTGTCAAAAACAGGATTTACATGCAGAGCTTGCTTAATTCCAAATCCACCACGACACAGCATGCTTCTTTGGGATGCTAGTGACACAAAAGTTGACATGAGATTAAGAGGTCTTCTCCTTGAAGGATACAAGCCCTTTCTATGAGCTAGTCACTGTGCTAAGCACTTTGCAAATATTATCTCATTTGATCCCCAAAACAATTCTTATCACCCTCATTTTACAGACAAAGAAACTAAGGTAGACTGAGGTTAAGTGACTTGCCCAGAGTCACACAGCTAGTAATTATCTGAGGCCGTATTTGAACTCTGGTCTTCCTGATTCCAGATTCAACACTCTATTCATTGCACTACCTAGCTGCCTCCTTAGCAAGAAAGATTGTTGGTTTTGGTCTTTATGTATAGGCACAGGGACTAGAACATAGTAAGTGCTTAATAAATGCTTGCTGATTGATTGATTTTGACAATGAGAAAAACTCTGTTCTATGACCATGCACTTTATCTTCCACAATCTAACTTGAATTTCCATGGTAATTTATAGGTTACAAACTTTTATAACATTCCTAAAATGTTATCCCTTTAATTTGGCAGATAATTCAGTTGCTGATACTATATACAATGTTCTCTTGTTTCTGCTCACTTCATTTTGCATCAGTTCAAGTAAGTCTTTCCAGTTTTTTCTGAAATCCGCTTGCTTGTCATATCTTTTAGCACAATAGTATTCCATCACATTCATATGCCACAACTAGTTTAGCGCTTACCAGTTGATGGACATTCAGGGGATATATTCTTTTTTTTCCAACTTTGTATTTTAATAAAATCAGAATATGCACAGCACATGCAGCGCTATCATCTAAACGTAATATGATAAGCAATTACTAAACCTACAGTGACTTGAAGTTCAAACTTTACATTCAGCAAGTTTAAATCCATTCTTGCATATGATTTTTGAATCCTTATTTATGAACTGAAAATATTGCTGGCTGATAAAACTTGCTAAAATATTACTGCTGAATGTACAACTTATTGATTATACCAATACGACAAAGATAACCACATGTTTGAGGATTGCAATGTGCCAGACATTCATGGAGAAAAAAAAACAAAAACAAAAACAACACCAAAAAAACCCACACACACACAACTAAACACAACTCATGCAAAACATCTGAGAATCTGGATACTTCACATCAGTGTTTAGAAGTGTTTCATTAATATCTTAAGACAAGTGTAGCAAAACCTTGGCATATTTTAATTTCAAGTTGCTAATTTTGTTTTACTAACATCAGAAAGTTATGGCTACACTGCCAAGGCTGGGTCTGCTTAATTAGACTTAAGGGCTTAATATGGGGGCAGCTAGGTGGCAAAGTGAATAGAGCACTGACCCTGAAGTCAGGAGGCCCTGAGCTCAAATCCGGCTTCAGACCAACCATTTGACACTTACTAGCTGTGTGACCCCGGGCAAGCCACTTAACCCCAATTGCTTTTTAAAAAAAGAGAGAGTTTAATATGACTTAATATTAAAAGCTTACATTACTTAGGGGATATAGTCTAAAAAACATACAAATAAGGACATTGCATGAACACAGTGCTAAATTGAAGACTGTGTGTGTGGATGTATAAGAGACACAGAGAGATACAGAGAGACAAAGAGAGAGGAAAAGACAGACAGGGAAGAGTTAATGAGTATTTATGTATTTCTCTTTTAGTGAGGAAGGGGTAGAAATTGCTTCTGGAGGATACTGAGAGTGACTGAAGAGGCTAGAGCAGTTAGTAATATGGTAATAGGGTGGAACTGGGAAGAGCTGAGATAATATTACGTAAAGCACTTTGCTGACCTTAAAACCTATACAAATTTCAGCTTATTGTTGTCATTATTAATATGCAACCTCCAAACTAGACCCAATATCTTATCTTACACATTAGCCACTTACAGTAATGACTTCCAGGGGCCTATAAACTGCCTCCAAGATTTTAGAATCTCAGAATAAGCAAGAGTCCTCTTTGTTACCCTTCTAATTCACTTTCTAAAGTCTTGCTTCCTTTCCTAGTGGCCTTGTGCTGTCTATCCTCTGGCTGTCCAATGCCTCCTACCTATGGATATCTTCCCTTCCTCTCCAAAAATTTTCCTTTCCCCTTTTTTGTCCCAATAAAAACACATTCCTTGAGAGTTGCTATTATGCCTTAGGCCTTATTTGATTATTTTATTAAAATCATTCTCACTAAAACGTGAGTGATGTTTAACCTTACCCAGAGGATACCTGGTCATGTGTCATTGGTGGGAGAAAGTCACTTCCAATTCTCCTTGTCTTTATTGGTCATCCTTAGTCTATGACACTCATTGTGTTGTCTGCCAAGGGCGTAAATTGCTTGAATCAGCATGTAGTCCCACGCCATTATCCCTTCCTTCTTTACTTTTTAAAGCAATACCCTTGTAGAGTATTTAAGAAAGTGTGGATCCACCATATTTGAAATGTCGGGCCTCTAGTGCAGAGATCACACTATATTCTAAAATTAATACATCATGACTAATGAGTGACCCAGCAGAATTCAACTTCTTGATCAATACCTTAAAATTATAAAATCACACTGGCCCCCAATCACTGTGTACAAAGGAAGGATTACCCTGCTTCTTTATCCTCTCTTGGGAAGCTATCCAGGATAGCAAAAGGCCTAATGGGCAGAATACTAAGGTAGAATAACAGGCAACGTAATACAGGAAAGTCTTGTGGCACATCTGCTCTTGGTCATTCCTCAATTTCTCTACGCAGTGCTTTTTGGGATCATCCAACTTTTTCAAAATGCAAACACTGATAATAAAGTGCCCACACTTAAGGAAGTCATAACAATGTTCTTCACCCTCCAACAGTATCAGATCATCAAATCTTATGTTTTCAGTCTGTCAATTTAACAATTGATCTAGATGCATTGAAAAAGGATTTCTTGACCTGGAGGGCATGTGTCTGTGGATTTAAAAAAAATATATATATATATATTGGTAACTATATTTCAATATAATTGGTTTCTTTTGTACACCTATTTATTGTATTTTCTGTATTTAAAGACAATATTCTAAGAAAGACTCCATAGGCTTCACCAGACTGACAAAGGGGTCCATGACACACAAAGAAGGTTAAGAATCCCTGCACTAGAGCTGAACACCTGCACAAATCACTATGACAATTTGAAGCACCCCTATAGTATGTAGGGGTATATATTTTTGCCCCGGCTCTTTTTGTTCATTTCATAGCAAAAATGGAAATAATCATTGAAACTTCTCATAATCAGTCATACTTGGATGGGAATCAGGAAGAATTAAATTTGAATCTTGCCTCAGATCCTTCTAGCTCTGTGACCCTGGGCAAATCACCTCTCTTAGCTTCAATTTCCTCATTGGTGAAATAGAGATAAAAGTAGCAGCTGCTTCACAGGGTTGTGAAGATCAAATGAGGGAGCATGTCAAGTGCCTTGCAGACCTGAGAGCCTATATAAATGCTAGTGATTGTAATCATTTTATTTAGGTTCTGCCACGTGTTCTCCAAGGATAGGTTGGACTAGGTGGATGCAAAGTCCATTTCAACTCTCAAAATCTGTGATTCTAGACATTAGGTCAACAGCTAAGCATTGGTTTAACACATGGATTTTCATGGAGGAGGGCAGCCTCAGAAGCTGCTTTTCTACCTATGATTCTCAGAAAACTTCTTTAGGCCTTCAGAAAGTTCTAGGACTTTATACCAAAAGCTATTCAAATTACTAAAAATTAATACTGCACAATTAAATTAATATTTTAGAAAAGTAATAATTCATCAAAATGTAGCTGTTAAACAACTTAAGACTAAATCAGAATCACTAAGGACTAAATCCAGGAATTCCAAGACCATCAAAAAATGAAGCTGTTTAATAATGTAAGATTAAATCATAGAATCTACAGCTTGGGTTTAATTTAGTGTAGCCCTCTGACTTTTCAGATGAAGAGCCGGGGGTCCTTCAAGGTTCCTGTCAGCATTCTTAAAAAGTAAAAGGCAGCATCAATCTGGCTCCTATGTAGGGGCAGTAAAAGGACCCAATAGATTTGCAGTTCAAGTAAATCACCACCTGGATTTTAGTCCTGGCTGTACTGAATGTAAGCTATATGACCCCGGGTAATTCAGTTAAACAGTGGGCCTCAGTTTCTTTATCTGTAAAATAAGGTTGACATTTTTACTGCCTATTTCACAGCGTGTGGTGAGGAAATTGCCCTATATTAGGGGATCCTAACCTTTTCTGTGTCATGGACCCTTTTGGTAGTCTGGTGAAGCCTGTGGACCCCTTCTTAGGATAATATTTTTAAATGCATAAAATAAAATGCATAGCAGTACAAAGAAAAACAATTATTTTGAAATAAAAGTTTATTTTTTCCCATCTTAGGTCTTGAATCTATGGGTTCATAGACCCCAGATTCAGAACTCCTAACCTATTATGAATGTGAATAGCTTATTTTGGAAAGGTTAGTCATGTGAGGATCAAATAAGATAACGTATTTAAAACCTCTGTCAACTTTATAAATATAAGACATTAGAGATCTGGGCAAGACCTCATAAGTCACCTAAACTAATTTAGCTATTCGGGACAAATGGGTTATTCTTTCCTTACTTCCTCATGAAGTCTTTCCCAACTACCTCACCTTTTAGGGATCACTCCTTCCACTAAACTGTGACACTTACCACTTGCGTCACTCATTTGACAGCCAATTACTTTCTTGGATGTTTATCTTCTTATGTACATATTTAGTCTTCTCAATTGGATTGTAAACTCTTTGAGGGCAGGGATTTTTTATCTTTAACAAGGAACTTCTAGCAATGGAATCACTGAATAAAAAGTTATCCATTTTTTACGTATAGTTCCTCAAAATGTTTGCATATGTTCAGCTCCATGATCAATTAGCTAAATTACCTATTGTTACTTCAAATCTTATCATTTGGGAGTATTTTGGTCATTCTAGTGCAGGGGTGGGAAAACCTCAGCCTGATTTGTTCTGTGAAGTTTGGATTCAATCAAAGGACTGCACTTGAGGATCTAGAGGGCCACATGTGACAGGTTCCCCACTCCTGTTCTAGTATATTAAAATGCTATCTTAAAATTTGTCTTGGGGGCAGCTGGGTGGTGCAATGGATAGAGCTCCAGCCTTGGAGTCAGGAGGACCTGAGCTCAAATCTGATCTCAGACACTTGACACTTACTAGCTATCTGACCCTGGGTAAATCACTTAACCCTGATTGCCTCACCAAAAAGCAAAAGAATGAAAAAAAAATTATCTAGAATTCCATTTCTGATTCCTATGGAACTTGAACATCCTTTCATGTAATTATTAAAAAGTTTTTATTCTCTCCTTGTGAATTTTCTGTATATATGCTTTTGACCATAGCTCCATTGTGGAATATATATTACAAAGATATGGGTTAGCTCCTTATAGATTTGGGATATCAGACCTCTCATAGCTATACTTTTTTTCCCAATCTCTTTCTTTTAATTTAAATATATTACTTTTATGGTGAAAAATCCCTCTATCTTTATTGAATCATGCTTACCAATTTTGTCCAAGGATTATTTCTTTTTGTTTGATTGGTAAAAATGTTTCTCCTCTACGGAGTTGTAACATGTGTTTTATCCTCTTTCTTCCCTCATTATATGATTTTTAAAAATATATTTAGATTGCTGATCCAGTTAGAGTTTATTGTGGTTTCTAGTGTAAGGTTTGGCTCCACATTCATTTGTGGTTAGTTTTGCAGCATTTTTTTTATGATTCCATTCCCCTGTGGTTTAAAATGTAGATTTATTCTATTCCATTGATCTATTTTCTTTATTCTTTTTCTAACACCAAACCATTTTTATTCTTATTGTTTTATAGTACATTTTGTTTTGTTATTGTTAGCAGTCTTAAGTACTTATAATATTTAATAAAATTCAAATAACTTTATTAAGTTATTAAAGTTTATTAAATAACTTTTATTAAGTGATTAACAAAAATTGATCATTAAGGGTAACAAAGATGAAGGTCAAATGAAAGTGCCATACATTTAAAAATCTGTGGGTTTAAAAAGTTTAAGTGAAATCACTATTTATTCATCCTATTACTTTTCATTCTGGATCTTCACTCTTGTGATATTATAGAATTCCATGACAGGATAAATTTTCTACTAAAAACTCATTTCATGTTTTGCTCTTTAAAAATGTCATTAATCCATAAATATCTTGATAGGTATTAGGCTGAATATAACTATATTAATATAACATATAATAATATATTATACATTATACAACATAATAGAAAGATGAATCCAATAGGGAAAATGTGAAGTCTTGCAGTTGGATGTAAAAAAATCACCTTCACATGAAGATGGGGGGAGACATGGTTAGAGAGCAAATTTTTGGAAAAGATCTGGGAGTTTTAGTGGACTGGATGCTCAATATGAGTCAGAAATGTGGTTGTGGCGGCAAAAACAAAACCAAAACCTAATGCAATCTGGAGTAAGAAAGTCTGTAATCTGTCCTCAGCATACGTCATCAGAAGTACTCTATTCAATGTTGAATACTACAGTTTAAGTACATTGATTTTCTCCATTTTATGATTTAAAAAAAATAGTTAGAGCATGTTCCCCAAGGGGGGACAACCAGGATGATGGAGGTTTTGAAAATATAGTGTATGAGAACTGTTTGAAGGAACTGGTGGTGTTTTCATTTGTTAGCACAGTGTTAGGCACACAGGAAGTACTTAATAAATGATGTTTGATTAATTAACTGATGTTTAACCTGGAAAAGAGGAGCCTAAGGTGAACTTGAGAGCTGTCACATGGAAAAGAGTCTACATTTGTTTTCTTTGGGTCTTTAAGACAGGATAGAAGTTAAAAAGAGAACAATTCAGGCTTGAGGTCAGGAAAATCTTGCTAACAATTAAATTGTCCAAAAGTGGAATGGGCTTCCTCTGAGAAATGGTGATTTCCCCATTGGAGGTCTTTAAATAGAGGCTTAGATGACTGCTTGTCATGAGTGTTACAAGAGTGGAGGACCTATAAACAAAGAATGCTGGACTGGAAATTAGGAGGGCCTGTGTTGGAATCTTGCCTCAAACACTTACTGGCTCATATGACCCAGGGGCAAGTCACTTAACCTCTCAGCCTCAATTTCCTCATCTGTAAAATGGGGATAATAATAGCACCTACCTCACAGGGTAGTCATGAGGGTTAGATGAGATGTAAAGCATTTTGCAAACTTCAGAGTGCTAGGTAAATATTAGTTATTATAAGATGACCACTAAGGTTTCTTTCAACTTTCAGATTTTGTGATTTTGTGAATGTACCTATTCTGCAGAGGTAAAGACATACCCAAATCCTCCCTATCTTGAATTACCCTATGATAAAATATATGAGCCCCACCAATCATCTAATAATGAAAAGAGTACTGGACTAGGAATGAGTTGGGTCAAATAAGAAGCAGTGCAGTGTCATGTAGAAAGAAAAGCAGTAGATAGGCTTTATGGCTGTGGTTGGCACTTCCGGCTCTTTAATTCTGTGAAAATGCTGCTTTGAAAGTTTTCAGATAGCTTTTTTTATTGTTTTAAAAAATACTTTCAGGGTATATTCACAACAATTGGGTTGGAGGTTATGATTTTTTTAAAAAAATTTACTTCGTGATAACAGATTCCACTCGAAAAATATTCTACAAGCTTGTAATTATACCAACAATAAATGAGTACTCTTGTTTCTTCACAACCCCCAGAAGAACTGAATTTTGTTTCTTTTAATTATTTCTGCCAATTTGGTGGTCATAAAATGATATCTTGAAGTTGTTCTAATTTGCACCTCTTTTCATTATGAGGCTGATCATTTTTTTCCCACGTGATTATTCACCACTTGTTTCTTCTTTTGAAAACTGTCCATTAACAGGTTTTATTTAATTCACACAACTCGGACTGAGGATTACCATTGTGATGTTATAGCTATGCCTTACGTCATTTAAATATCATCTTTCGTCATCAAGACTGCCATATACCAATGAAATTCAGCTAAGAAAAAAAAGCCATCTTTCCCAGTTTGCTGTGTGTGGGTGAAACTTCAAAACTATTATAATTTGCATGTCTCCTATTATTATACCACAGCAAGAAGAATATAAGAAGATTCCTTTTTGAGGTAGCCAGTGTCTCAGATTGAAGGTTTTCTTGTTAAGCTGGAGCAGCCTCTCCTGTTCCGTTAGATTTGCCTGCCTTTGACCTACTGTTCTGCTTTGGTCTCCGGCTTCTGGGGTCTTGACTGTCTCCTTAATTTACTCCTGTTCATCATTCTCAGCCTTTGCCTTGTCTCTCCTGGGCCTGATATACATCCTTGTCTTCCCTGTCCATGGCTTAAGACAATGATTTACCAAATATAACTTCTAAACCATCTACTTCTCCCCAATAACTTCTTAAACTCTGTGCCTTAGGCTTGTTACAGACATTGCAGTTTTAAGCCAAGAGAGAGAAAAGCAATTCAACAACCTGATTTATTCTGTTAGTTAAATGATTTAGAGCAAAGGTTCTTAACCTGGGGTCTGTTAACTTGTTAACTTATTTAAAAAAAAATTTCCATAGCTGTTCTTCAGTGTAACTGGTTTCCTTTCCAATACTATGCATTTTACGTATGTACAAAACATTATTCTGAGAAGGTGACACAGATTTTACCAGACAACCAAAGGTGTCTGGCAGTTAGGAATGTAAAATGCTATATTGTTTATCCTTTCCTTTTTAAACTTGTTTTTTTTTCAACAAATATTTTCCAAATGCCACTTTCAAGTGACCTTTTCTAGATTATTATATTTGAAATCAGGTGTGGTTTTTTTTAATACCTAATATACTTTTGAATTTTTCTACCTTCTGCCTGTAGGAAACTTGGGAAAGACTTTATTCTTCCTCTGCTTAGCTAAGTTTTACATATTTATAAAGTGTTTTTTAGTGTGTGTGGACACTGGTTTATGGCCTGGCAAAGTATTATGTTTCTATATTTTAAGGAGGTCAAAGACAAGAGTTTGGAGGTCCCTAATGCTATGCTCTGAGATGAAAGAGAATAACTTGAAAACCAGAAAATCCAAAGATCCAGGGCAGGGATGGGGAATCTGGACTCAGTCAAAGTGCCAACTTCGGGACCTAGAGGGCCATATGTGTCCTCAAAGCCAAAGGTTCCTCACCCCTGATCCCGGGGAAGTCTAACTCTGAAAGGTAAAGGTCAGCACCAGAACCCAGAGGACTGAGGGTAAGGCCAAGAAGTACTGACAGCCCCACCTGAAGCAGCGGGCACAGTCTAGCCCCATTTCAAGAATTAAAGATGGAGAGATGAATAAATCAAATAGAACACTGACCAGTATTTTAAAAAAATCATTTCGGATCTAGAGATTCCTCCAAAGAAGGAATGAGTAAAACTATAAGCTGAGACTCAAAAAAAAAAAAAAGATTTCCCCCTAGGATTACATGAATAGATATGTAGGAGAAATTAATCAAGAGATAAAAATTAAATAGAACCTCTTGAGGGAAGAATTAGAAGGAAAATAAGTAGCTTGAAAGAGAACGTGATAAACTTTTTCCAGGAAATGGATTCTTTTCCAGGAAATGGAAACCTCTATTTCAAGAAATCCTAAATAAAAACTGCCTGCATCTATTAGAATCAGAAAACAAAGATGAAAAGAATCCACTGCTAGCTGTGTGACCCTGGGCAAGTCACTTAACCCCAATTGCCTAAAAAGAAAGAAAGAAAGAAAGAAAGAAAAGAATACACTATTCACTTCCTAAAAAAAAAAACTCTAGGGCAGCTAGGTGGCACAGTAGATAGAGCACTGACCCTAGAGTCAGGAGGACCTGAGTTCAAATCCAGCCTCAGACACATAGCTCACTAGCTATGTGACTCTGAGAAAGTCACAATCCCAATTGCCTCACCAAAACAAAACAAAACAAATTCTAACAGGTAAAGTCCCAGGAATGTCATACACAAAACCCAAAGATCTCATGTCAAACAAAAATTAATGCAACCATCTAAAAAGAAAGAATTCAAATGCTGGGGAACTGCAGTGAGGATTACACAAAATGTGGCAACTTTCACTGTATATGAGAGGAAATCTTGGAATACAATATTACAAAAGGCAAAAGAGATAGACTTGCAACCAAGAATAAGGGACCCTGCAAAGCTGAAAATAATCCTGCAGGGAATATATAGATTTTCAATGGAATAGAGGATGTTCAAGTATTTTTGATGAAAAGACCAGTTGAATAGAAATCTGAAATACAAACATGAGTTGAAAAAACCTAGAAAGGTAATTTTTTTTTTGGAAGGAGCTATTTGATGATGTCGAGTTAGCATTCTAATAGAGAGAAAAGAAAAAAGTGATCCTTCAGAACCTTAATGTGTTCATTATTGATGGAATTAAATGAGAAAACACGTATATAGATACTCCATCAAACACTCTGTTCTTCAGTTTATACTCTTCTCTTGACCTACTTATTCCTCCACCCTACCTTTGGTATACACAGAGATGGTCATATACATAATCCATTCATAATTGCTATAATCCATAAATTCTAATTCCATGTTCATGTACTTTGAAATTCCTTTATCTGATCATAATTTGTTATTCTACTTTTGCCTCTACTTTATGATAATTAACCTTGTTCTTTGTCTTCATTGTGACTTCCAATCCCTCCAACCCTCAGCTCCTTACTAGGCTATCACGCCTGCATTGGCTGTATCCTCCTTCCTTCCTAATTTTGATCCCTTGGTGAACTAGTTCAATTCTATACTCTCCTCTTCTTTCAAGTTCCTTTCTCCCTTTTTTTATCACCAGTTTTGCCCTTCCAGCCTTTACATTACCCCCATTATTCACTTTCTTTGTTCCTACTCCTGTGCTATTGAATGAAGTTAGGGAAAAAAATCACAAAACCATGCTGACTGGACAACTACAAATGTGTGTTACATAATCTCAACCAGGATCTCACTGAGGCAAGGCAAACTTTCCCAGTTCTATTACCTCTCACTCTCCATAATGTCTTTTCTAAACATTTTTGTCCTTCCTCAAACCTCCCATGGTTCCCCTTTCCCACCACCCTCCCAGCTGAGAATTTTGCCTCATATTTCACTGAAAACATTGAGACTATTCTCAGAGAGCTCCATTTTCTTCCCTCTTCATCTCATATCACCCAGATACTTCTGCCACTATCTCTTCCTTCATTCCTCTCTCACATAATGAGGTGGCCCTTCTCCTTCTCCTTCCTTTACATGCACAAGGGATCCCATTCCATCCCATCTTCTCTTATAGATTGCCTCCTCTATTTATCTTCAATTATTCCGTGTCTATTGGCTGCTTCTCTATTGCCTATGAACATGCCCATCTTGTCTTCATTCTCAAAAAACTATCATTTGAACTTTCCATTCCCATAACTATTAGCCCATATCTCTTCTGCCTGTTGTGGCTAAATTCCTTGAGAAGGCTGTATACAGTAGTTACCCCCACTTTTTCACCTCTCATTGTCTTCTTAAGAGTGAGAGTGCTTTCTCATACTATCCTCTCTCTGTCTCTCCAGTCTGGCTTCCAACCTCATCATTCAAATGAAATGGCTCCATCCAAAGTTACTAACAATCTCTTAAATATCAAGTCTAATGGCCTTTTTTAATCCTCATCCTTCTTGACCTCTCTGCAGTCCCCCAGGCTCACAACCTAGTTATTATCCTCATTACCTCACTTCCCCCCTACCCATCCCACCCCCATATGCAATCTGTTGCCAAAGCCTGCTGATTTTACCTTTGTAACATCTCTCCCATATGTCCCTTCTCCCCTCTCACATTGTCACCATTCTGTGGGTGGGGGGTGGGGGGGAGGGACAGGACTACAAATCAGATAATTTATTTGCTAGAATCTGGTTACAGAATTTTGGACTCTTCAACAAGGCAGCCCTAGATAAAACTGTGAAGAAAAGAAAGTTTTCTTCTAGGCTCTTGAAGCTCCAGAGTTCTTATTCTTTATTCTTCTTAACCTCAGTGATTTCTCTTCCCCACGAGGTGACTAGAGAATTCTTCTCAAATCTCCCTGTTGCTCCCCTACCCCAACCACATCACCAAAACAGAATCTCACATCCAGCATTCACACTAAAGTGCAACAGACTAATAACTTTAAATATATATATTTTAATTTCCAGGACTGTACTTTAACAAGGATAAAAGCCTGATGCGAAGGAAAGAAGGTCTGATAGCATATTAGGCATCTAGTGAAAAGGGGAAAGTCTTGTCAGAGTGGGGAAATCAGAATTTCCTACTCTAGGGTTCGTAAAACCATCCTGAGTATCCACAGATGTCTCTCTTAGGCCTAAGAGAGATTAATGAAGGAAAACTCACAGTCTTCCTTTCTGCTTCCTTTTCCTGCCATAATTCTTGGTAACTATCTCCATTTCAGACACCTTCAGAGATCCTATGCACCCAAGGTCTCTAACTCTTAGATTCAACACAGAATTTCCCTACTACAAAAAAACTTTAATACTTCACCTTTACCTGCAAGGTAACATTAAAACTCTATAGTTGACATTCAAGGACCTGTACGACCTAAACCCTAACATTGCTTTCCAAAGTTATCTCATAATACCCCATAAGAGGTACTTGGTGGTACAGTGGATAGAGACAAGGGGTGCTGAGCCCAAATTCAATCTCAAACACCTACTAGCTGTGTGACCCTGAGTAAGTCACTTAGCTTCTAGTTGCTTCGGTTTCCTCAATTGTAAAATTGGTATAATAATAGCATCTGCCTTGCAGGGTTGCTCAGAGGATGCATTGAGATTATATTTGTAAAAAGTGCTTAGTACAGTGTTTGGTGCAGAGTAGGCATTATATAAATGCTTATTCCTTTCCCTTCTCCTTTCCCTCTAATTTGAACCTTCCATTCTAACCAGAGTATTTTACTTATCATCCCTTAAAAACGTCATGAGCAATCCATCTTCCATGCCATTAAACCTTCTTGCAATGCTCACCTTTCTGCCTATTGAGCTCCTATCTATGCTTTAAAGTCTAACTGAAATAGCACCTCTTCCATAAATTTTCTTGACCACTCTAACTCAAAGCTGTCTTATCTGCTGTTAAATTCTGCTCAACAGCAGAAAAGCCCAAATGTGTCCATGTATTCAGTCATAAATTCTATGAATCATGGACAACATACCCCACATGGTGGCAACCGTTTTACAGAGGAGTTGCCCCTCTCGTACACAATCAATCATGTTTTAGCAGCTATAAAACCTAACATAAGAAACTTCTCCATGTTTGTTGTCTGACCTACCTATTTTTCAGCTTTGCTGGGGGAATAATTTGCACAGTTGTATCTGTGAGGGACCAGGTTTCTTTATGATCCATTTTACTAAGCAACTCTGACCCTGAACTTTTTATGGACAAGTCCCCATTCTTCTGCTGTCAGTGGATATATGTTTCCTTTCAGACTAATGCCCTGGGGCACTTATCTAGGTCAAATGAGCCATATCTTCTTTGTTCCAAAAAAAAGAGAAAAATCTCAACAAGAACATATGATACAGTGGGATTCCTTTCATGTATGTATTGGACTAGAATCAGGGGTGGCGAACCTGTGGCCTTCAGGCCACATATGACCTTCTAGATCCCTGAGTGTGGCCTTTTGACTGAACCCAAATTCTACAGAACAAATCCTTTTATTATTAGATTCTAATAAAAAAGTATATTAGGCAGGAGTTTTAAATTTAGAGTCTACGCACTCTAGGTAACAGGTGTGCTAGGAATGTGTTAATTGATTGGTTGTAATGTTCTGTAAAACTTGCACTCAGTCAAAAGGCCACACTTAAGGATCTAGAAGGCTACATGTGGCCTCAAGGCCACAGGTTCCCCACCCCCAGACTAGGTGGGTGTTGAAGTCTCTTTTTGACTTTCAAATTCTGTGATTTCTATAATTCTGAACTCCTGGGAAAAATAGAAAGCAATTTGGTAGAAAATGGGTTTAGACAGACATCATATATCATAAAAATGTTCAATGGCTAAGAGATCTAAATGTAAAAGGTTCATATAATTTTAAAATTAAACTGTGAAAGCACCTTGAAGATCTTTGATTAATGGGAGAATTCACAATCAAGAACTAGAAGAAGTTGCAAAAGAAAAAAATAGACAATTTCAATAATATAAAAAATTTTCACTTGTATGAACAAAATATAAATAGAAGAGAAAATATTGATTAGAGGAAAAACATTTTTGTGTCAAATATCTTTAATAAAGGCCTATCCAAGAAACTTAGGGAATTGATACAATTGTCTAATTTTCTGAAAACCAAGAGCAATTCTCCAATATTTGAAGTAAAAGGATATGAATATACAGTTTCTTTCTTTCTTTCTTTCTTTCTTTCTTTCTTTCTTTCTTCTTTCTTTCTTTCTTTCTTTCTTTCTTTTTTTCTTTCTTTCTTTCTGTGAGACAAAGGGGTGAAGTGACTTGCCTATGGTCACACAGCTAGTAAGTGTCAAGTGTCTGAGGCCAGATTTGAACTCAGGTCTATCCTGAATCCAGGACCGGTGCTCTATCCACTGCGCCATCTAGGTGCCCCCTGAATATACAGTTTTCAAAAGAAGAATTGCCAACTATTAACAACAACATTCAAAAATGCTCCAAATTACTAAGAAGAAAAATCCAAATTAAAACAACTTTGAGGTTTTGCCTCAAAACCATCCATTTGGAAAATTTCATAGGATCATAGAATTAGAGTTATAAGAGACTGTGGAGACCATTGAGTCCAGTCTCATCATGTAACAGCTTAGGAAACTGAAACAAAGAGCTTAAATGACTTGCCTAGGGTCACATAGGTAGATGATAAAGGACAGAAATGATGTAGGAGAGGTTATAGGAAGCTGCATAATTTACTGTGAATAGAGCCAACCATTCTAGAAAACACTTCGGAATTATGCAAGAAAAGTAACCACTCTTTTCATATCCTTTGTCTTAGTGATCCATCTTTTGGGCAGGTACCATCAAGTTGGTTAACAACAGGAAGTCCTCGCATATAATATAATATTCATGGCAGCACTTTCTTATAGTAGCCAAAAAATGGAGACAAAGGGAGTGAACAAATTGTAGCCATAAAATGTAATGGACTACTGCATTTAGCTAGGTGGTGAAATTAATAGAGTGTTAAATTGGATCAGAACTATCTGAGTTCAAATCTTGCCCCAGCCACTTACTGGCTTTGACCTTGGGCAAAGTCCCACTTTAACCTCTATTGGCCTTAGTTTCCACATCTTTCAGATGGAGAAAATAAAAGCACCTATCTCACAAGGTTGTTATGAGATCAAAGGAGATAACGTATGTAAAGTGCTTTGCAAATCTTAAAATTATATATAATGCTTGTTGATAATATAATATACAAATATTAATTTGCAATATAATAATATTAGCGAATAAATTGTTATGCTACCGTAAGTCGAAAAATATGAGGAATACACAGAAACATGGGAAATCTAATATAAACTGATAGAGATTAAAGAAAGAACTAGGAGAAAACATATACAATGAATAGAACATTGTAAATGAAAACAACTCAAAAAGGAACTAAAGGTTAATTATAGGCAATGATCAATATTAGTTTCAGAGGACAGATGATTAAATTTACCTCTCTTCTATTTAGATAGAGTGATAAGGGATTATGAGTACCAAATATGTGCGTTGCCAAATGAATGTGATGTATCCATTAGTTTTATCTGAGTGATTTTATTTTTGGAAAAGAAATAGCTCTGTGGGGGAGGAAGAGAGGGGACAAACAATATTGGGAAATTATTATGCTATTAAAAACAAAAAGCAGCAAATAAACTTTTTAAAAAAGATAAAACTGTTGGTAAACACCCACTGATCTCTGTGGGGGATGAGAGATTTGGTCATGGGTCTAGAGTTGGCAGACTCCAGGCATTATAGCTACTCATGAGAGTTGGCTCCTTAATAGTCAGTATAGATGTCTAAGAATAAGTGCTAAAGTCCATCTGTATTTAGCAGTAGAGACAAGTGCCAAAGAAGATATAATTGCTTTCGATGCTTGTTTACAATGATTTTTCACCCATCTGAATTTTTATTTACTTATTTCTTTGCTTATCATTTGAACATCCATTTCTTGCCTCCAGGTCTTTACACAGGTGATATGAATCTGGAATGCATTCCTTCTTTAGCTCCACTTCTTAGAATCCTGAAGCTTTTTTCAAAACACAGCTCAGTTGCCACTTCCTATGCAAGGCCTTTATTGATCCCTTCAGCTGTAATAGTCTCTTCTTCAATAACAAACATTTATTAAGCAATTATTACCTGAAAAGCACTTAAGAATTTTGGAGGGCATTGTTTTTGTATATACTTTGCATGTAGTTATTTGTGCACATGTTATGTCCCCACTCCCATATCTACCTGTCTCCCCGCCAAAAAACAAAACAAAGCAAAACACAGTAGAAGGTTCCCTGAGTGCAGGAACTTTTCTGTTAGTCTTTGTAATCCCTGGGACTAGATTTTTACCTTGTACATAGCAGTTAGTAAATAAATGGTGAATTAAATTGAATTTTATGTTTCACTTGAGACTTAGAATCCTCAAACTAGAGAGCCAGAAAAGACCTTAAGACTTCATCTATTCTAAAACCCTCATTTTACAGATGAGAAATATAAGGCCCAGGAAGGGTAACAAGTTTCCTCAATATAATACACTTACTTAGTGGACAGAACCAGGATGAGGACCCGCTCTCAATTCAGTGTTCTTTCATATTTACGAGATATCTGGATGAATAAACCCTCTAAAAATCAAATTCCAAATCATAAATAATGAGAATAGGGGTAGCTAGATGGCACAATGGATAAAGCTCAGGCCTTGAAAGCAGGAGGACCTGAGTTCAAATCTGGCCTCAGACACATGACACGAACAAGCTGTGTGATCTTGGGCAAGTCACTTAACCCTGATTGCCTCACCAAAAACAAAAACAAATAAATAATGAGAATAATGTTAACATGTGTCATACAACTTGACAGTGAAGTTCCCTTTAAACTGTAACTGTGTTCATGGACAAATAAAGGTAAACTCCTGGGGAAAATGACAAAGTCTCTGAAAAGTATAACCTTCATCCTCAGTTTCCTCTTCCTTCATTTTCTCCCCTTGATATCTTCCTTCCCCACTCCATCCGTTCAGTGCCCAATGTAGTCCTGCTCTTTAATTCATTTTTCCTCTATTAAAATGGGAAAGTACCTTGTTAATATTTATATTTCTTGATACATTGATTCTGCATCTGTGTGAATGAGTTTCAGTTGGTGCTATTTTAAAATAGGGCATTTGCATTCTAAGCCTTTTCTCTCTAATTGTGGAAGGAGAGGCTCGGTCCCCTGTTAAAGAAGGCAGGAAAGAGATTAATCTAACCACCAACAGTGAAAAACAAAGTGGATGAAAAACATATTGACCAGTCTATGACAAATATCTTATTGAGCAAGACATATATATGAGTTAGATATATGTATATATCTTGAATAGGTGTTATATAGATGAACAATGAGCCAATGAGATATGACAAAAATGAGTAAGGACAGATCGGATTAATTCATGTTTGGGAAATTGCATAGTGCTTTTAATAATTCCTAATAGTTATTTATTGCAAAAGCCCAATGCCAATTCTCTAATACCAATGTTCTTCCAGTGATATTATTTGGCTGCAAATTATGAAACCACTTAGGAACAAAAGACCATCTCAGGGATAATGCCCTATTTTGAAGAGGCTCACTGGCTCTCCCTCCTGCCAGTAAGTACAAACAGCTTTGCAACTATGGACTAGTCTACTACCTAGCCAGAAATTTCCACATCTCCCTACTTTCATCTGCTGCCTCTAGGCATACTCTGAGAGAGAATCTGATGCAGTTTTCATACCTCTTGCCTGGAGGTGCTATTTTTCTGCACCCACATTTTATCTGCCCTGCCTTCTTTATCATGGTAATACATATATGGTAGCATTTTCTCAGTGACTATGGCAAGCTCTTACCCAGTTTTAAAGATCAAGGAAGCTGGTATGCAAATCAAGCTAAGTAAAGCATTCAAGCAAAGCTTTGTGGGCAGAAAGAACAGAAGGTGACAGGAACAAGTATCTAGAAAAAACTTCAGACTGAAGTAACATGTAATGATTCAAAACACCACTTTTCAAAGATGTCAGAGCATCTATCACTTCAACAAGTATGGAGTAATGGTCAAAGCATTTTCTCCCTCTCTTTTTTTGTTAATACTCACTTTTTTTACTCACTATAATTCTACAGTGTAAGACGAATTGAAGACCTTCATTTCTATCAACACTGCTTCAAATGTCTTAGGCCATCAAACAAATATGATTCGGCACAGCATCTAGTATTGATGACATTGACAAATACCCAAAGTCATTATGCTGCTCCAGGAAATCTGGCCATCGTAGAGCTTAGAGACCTTTAGAAAATGCTTATGACAGAGTGGCCTTTATTTCTTTGCTTTGAACTATTTATTTTCCTTATCTTGCATCCTTTGCTTATACAACTCAGGTACAATAGTACTTGACTCCCCTATGAGTGGTTATGCCCTGACCTTTATCTACACTGCAGTGATGGATTCCTATTGAACCCTAATTCCTTGTTATATACATTGACCGATGCTTCTGCTAAGTCATGTTGTTATACATTGATTGATGCTTGTGATGAGTCATGCTGCTTATTGTCTAAAAATTTCCACCAGGATTCATCTTGGAGTTGTTCCACTTTAGGTGCATGGATTCTGAACCCAAATCACATCAGGCATTTTCTAATTGGTTAGAAACTCCTTGAATACCTATGACACTGAACATCTCAGAATTCTGGAGATGTTACACCCCAAGGATAACTGCTATAGCAATGACTCTTTATTCCTGTATGTATCTTTGCCCAATAAACAGCTGATTCTGTCTACCAGTAAGTGAGTGGCATATTACTTGGCTCAATACATAAATGAAAGAGCCAATTAGCTTAATGCATATAGTTAACACAGTCAACATAATAACAATAATAACTGGCATTTGTATATTGCCTTAAGGTTTGAAAAATGCTTTGCATGTATCATCACATTAGCTGATAGTCAGCCTAGTGAGATAATCAATAAATCACAAGGGAATAGCACTAACCATTCATTTTGAGATTGTGTAGAAATGTGGGGTAATGGAAATGGCACTGGTCTCGGAGTCTGGAAACTTGGATTTGAGTCCAGTTGTACCACTTATTGGATGGGACCTTGGACAATATACTTAACCTTTCTAAATCTCAGTTTCCTTATCTATAAAATGGGGATATTGATAGATGTAATACCTATGTCCCTGAGTTGTTGTGAGGAATAGTTCTTTGTAAACTTTGGAATTATAAAGAGTTATTATAAGAGAGAATTAAATGAGATAACAAATGTTCAGCACTTTGTAAACCAGGTACCATTTAAACATGAACTACTGTTATTTAACTGCATATTGGGAAAGCAAACCACATTCCTCAGGATTTCAAAGACCTTGACTGTACACTGGTGAAAACATGAAGGGGATTGTGGATGGTGTGATGATCATTGAAGCATATCTCTCTTGTCCACCGTTGGAAAGATATTAACATGTATCATACTCAGTAGTCTAGTTGTACACATCAAAGTCAGAGATACTTGACCTGAAAGTCAGTAAAGCTTTCATTCCAGTCATGGAACAGCAGACACGCTTTTCTCCCTCAGCAGCTACAGAAGTGCCAAGAACGGCACTGTGATTTGTATATTATATTTGTGACTTTAGCCAAGGCATTTGACTTTGTTAACTGTGTTGGTATATGAAAAATTATTTAAAAGATCAGATTCTCATAAAATGTTCAAAAACCATGTAAATACTGGTCTACTAGGGCTTAAAGAGGGCTACCTTTGAAAATACCATTACTGTTTATTAACTATTTTCCCAGCAATCAGAGAATGTGTTTTGGATAACAGGTATTAATGCTAAGTGAAGATATGTTTAAGCTATGATTCCACATCAAAGCATGATGCAATGGAAAGTGTGCTGGATTTGAAGCCAAAGAACTGGGGTTCAAATTTCAGCTCCACAGTCACCTGGGTGACCCCAATTAGGCAAATCACTTAAACCCTCTGGATTTCAGTTTCCTTATCTGTAAAATTAGGGGCTTGAGCTAAATGGGATGTAATGTTCTTTCTGGTTCTAAATCTATAATCCTATGATAATTATTCAAGCTATTTTATGTATAGCCCAAATAAACCTCTGGGGATCCTCATATTGACTTATACTCATGCTAATGAGTCAGGTCCCCAAGAGCAAGGCCACATCTGCTCTTAAGGGTTCTAAGGGTAACCCTAAGAGGTTATATAATATCTTTCTCTAATGCCACGGGCTTAAACCCTGATTCTGGTGTGTTCTCCCCAGTACCAATCATTAGTGATTCATATCCCAGCATCACTTAACTGTTTAACATGAATTAACTTCAACAAAAGAATATTTACTGAAAAGGCATAGGAAAAACTGATGCATAAACATTTCCCTCCAATACCTGATAGTGAGTTCAAATGTAAAAGAGTTTTTACAAAGCATTTGCCCAACTAAGTTCACTTCCAAATTCAGCATAACTAAGGGGTGTGTGGGAGCCAGGTGGATTGTTAAATTTTCAGTGTGAACATTTACACCTTGTAAATTGGCAAACACTACAAATTAGGGCTTAATTTATTGTTCTGTTGATTTTCTAGACTTAAAGTGATAGAGAAAATGTTAATAATGCAGATTAAACTTAAAAGCATGTCCTGCAATCCCTGCCCCCGCCCCAACCAGTTGTTAAACATTTACCAACACACCACTAGATGAGCGTCCCTTTTATAGGACTCAAATCTAAGCTGTAGGGTCAATATACTGCTGAGCTGGCCTGGGTCCTGGTCATTCTTTAGTGATATGCTGTCAGATCACAAACTCTAGTTTACACTCTGGCTCCCAGACCCTTGACATTTAGCTCTCCTGACCATTAAAATTCACAGGGCTGTAGCCTGAACATACTCCTTCACCCACAGGCAGGTGGGAATAGACACAAAAGAGAAAGAAGCAACAACAGAGCCATGAGCCTGTGGGCACGTGGTAGTGGTCCAGGTGGGGAGAAAAAGGAGATGAGACAGAGGAGGGGGTGAAGCTATCCCTTACTTGCCTCGTCACTTGAACATGGTCATAGTTAGGCAAGGGGAAACACCTTGTCTGGTTAGTGTCTTCTGAATGCATTCTTAGTTCTGGTTCACAGCCAATTGGAAATAGTTCAGAATATCCACGTATGCCATGAATGCAGAGCAGGGCCCTTCCATTACGTATCATTTTACCTTTCTAGAATCAAGCCCCACCTCTTTTAAAAGGTGCACATGCTCTGAGAATGGGATTTCATTGGCCAGGGTCCTACATGTGCCAATTCAATTCAATTCAATTAACATTTAAGTGCCTACTAAATGCAAGATACTATACAAGGTGCTATACTAACTAGATTCTTGAGATACAATGACAAAAAATGAAAAAGGTTCTGCCTTCACCTAGCTTACATCCCACCTGAGGAATAAAACATATGTACAGATAAGTAAATACAAGGTAATTTGAAGGAAAAATTGAGCAATTAGAACTGGGCCTATCAGGGAAGGCTTCACGCAGGTGGCATATGAGATGAGGCTTGAAGAAGATGATGATTCTGAAAGGTAGAGATAAGGAAAGAGTGTAGGGAATGGCTTCTGTAAATGATTACAGGCAGGATATGGTAAGTTGAGTTCAGGGAAGAGCTATAAGCGTAGTTTGACACAAACAGAGCATAAACAGAAGTAATGTGAAATAAAGCTAGAAAGATAATGTGAAGAACCTTAAGTACTGGGCTGACAAATTTCTATTTAATCCTAGAAGCAATAGGGAATGACACGTGTTTTTTGAGCAAAGGAATAAAATGGTCAGACCTGTGGCTTAGGAAAATATTGGCAACTTATGATCGGAATGGGGAGATTCTAAAGGCAAAGTGATCAGTTAGGAAGTTATTATAATAGTTCATCCAAGAAGTGATGATGATCTGGACTAGAGTGGTCACATGAGTGGAAATAAGGGGAGGATTGGAAGACATGTTTCGGAGATGGAATTGACAAACCTTGTCAACTAATTGGACATGAGGGAGAAAAGAGAGTCAAGGATGATTGGGGTCATGAACCTGGATGACTGGAAGAATAATGGTGCTCTCAATAGGAATAGGGAAGTTTTTTGGTGGGACAGGTTTAGGTGGGAACGTTAATTAGGTGGGAGCTCAATATGGAAACATCTAGCAGATCATGGTGGCCTAGAGTTCAGGAAAGTGAGCAGGACTGGATTTAGAGTCATTTTTGAAAAAGCAGTAACTGAACCAATAGGATCAAATGAGAATATTAACACCTAGGGAAAAAATGTAGAGAAAAAAAGAGAAGAGGGAGCAAATCAAAACCTAAAGGGGAAAAGGAGGTTGATCATCAGAATGTGGCACAACAACTATTGGGTCGGTTTGCCATGGCAACCTCATTTTGGTCTACTGGAGAAGTGGGACACAACACTACAGTGCTGCTGAAGTCTGCCTTTTCAGATAGCTCTTATGTTAGGTTTCTCAGGGCACTTTACTTGAAAAAGAAATAACTGCTTGGTGGAGGAAAGTCAGCGCTATGAAGTTGAAGTCAGGAGCACATCATACTTATATCATGCAATAATATTCATTAATTTGTTAAACTCTATGACTATAGAATTTTACTATCATCATATAAAAATAGTCCATTTCATATGCACTTCCAATACAAGATAACCCAAAGTGACAATTGAAGATATTGTTCCAAATTGCAACATCAGTGAAGTCATAAGTTGATTGTGCTATCAGCATAGGTTCAGCTGGTTATGCTACACAAATGTTAGAATCCCCCAAAGAATTTTCTATGGTCAACTCTGTGGTACATAGTATGCTATTGGATGTCCTATTAAAAGATAGAAAGATTCCCCCAAAAGCAACCTTAAGGGCATGTAACATTTGCCCTCGATCATGAGAATTGATAGTGATAATGCACTCTGCAGAGAGCATGACATGTCAGAATACCATCCAGCTATTTGAAAAACACCCAGTGCAGAAATCAGTGTCTGAAGAAAGGACAGTACAAAACAGACGAAGTGTAGAGTATTAGTGTAACATCTGTGGACAGTACTGAGGAATCCAAAACAACTAATCAGTAAGTCTATGAATCAACAATTCAGTTTGTTCCTCATTTATCAAGAAAAATAGGCATTCTTTATATAAATTCTGGCTGCATTTGTAGTCTTTAGGTAGGAACCCTGTTGTTAATTGCAAGGCATATATTATAAATCAATAAATTTAATCTAAAAATATTTCAGAATATTACTTTATTTTTGCTCAGTCTTGCTTGCAATTATTTAAAACATAATAAATGCTTGCTATGCTGCAGTAGTCTGAGTTACAGGAAATTCATTAAAAGCCTCATATGACATTTTTTGTTCAACGGTTGGGAGCATGCATTTGAAACTAAAGAAACAACATTACAAAAATAATGACAAGCATATGCTGAAGATGTGAACCTAAATACTGTTAAGGTTGAGTGAGTTTTACAGGTGTTTGTTGTTTTATCAGAATTACACTATATTTAAAATGATGTTCAAAACCTAATGGTAATGAATTGGTGAGAGGGATGTAAGATAATGCTCCTAAATATTACCCCGACCCAAACTTCCCATGCAGAAGGTAAACCTGAATAATCAGGTCAAATACAAAGATAAATATTAGGATCTGGCACAAAAATGCTGTCAATGATGAAATAGTTTTAGCATGGGGCAGGGTACAATCACAGAATACTGGGCTACCAGTTAGAAAAAAATCACAGACTAGGTTTTGTCTATGCTTCCACTATCCTGCTGAGTAACATTAGTCAAATAATGTTATTGCTCTGGACTTCAGTTTCCATGTCTATAAATAAAAAGTTAGAAAAGAAGTCCTCTTCTAGATCTAAATTGTATGATTTCAGGAGCACAAAAAATAGAGAAGCAGGTAGAAAAAATTGGATTACACTGAAAAAGGTAAGGAAGGAGGACCAAGGAAACATTCTAAAATATGTTAAGAGCAACAAAGACAGGTAGTGACCTGGGTGGAAGTGAAAAGCAAAGAAATTCTATGACACTATAAATGTAACAAAACACTGATTGAAGATGCATGAACTAAAATTTATTTATAAAAACCTCAGAGTTACTCATGTGACTAGTATCTTACTCCCATTAGAAAAAAAAATAGCTACTAAAAATAATTAAAATAGGAAAGTTTATTTAGCTTTCTTTTCAGTCTCTAAATTAAGTCAGCTTCCCAAGCTTGAGTAGGCTGAATTTGAAAGGCAAATTTACTAGAATTATTATGACATTAAAAAACTATTAATCCCTACTAAAGTGGAATGAAGTTGCTCTGATGATAAAACTTTTGGATTGCAGAATGTTTTAAGATCAGTTTTATTACTTTTAAAAGCTAATTTACATTCAAAACTAAGATATTTGATGGGCACTAAGTAAGCAAAGTAAATCAGCTAAAGAAAATGATCATCCTCAAAGGGCCACATCATATGACTCACTCAATTCAACAAAGATTTTGAGCACCTATTACGTGAAAGATTTGTGCTAGACAAAAAGGAAAAGGTCTCTACATTTAAGGAGTTTATATTCTACTTTAGAGATGAAATAGGAATGCAAGTAAGTCTAATAAAATAGAAAAAAGAGGAGTAAGAGAACACTAATAACTGGCAAGGTTAAGGAAAGCAGTCATGAAGAAGTGGCATCTAATCTACGTTACAGAGAGATGGAATAAAAGAGCTTGTCAGGAAGTATGAAGAGCTAAGAAGGAAGCTATTATATAGTCATAAGAAAGGAGGCTGGGGTAAGAGGAAAACATCACTAGTTTTGACTTATTAGGAATATTACATCCTCTCTATGTTATCTATTGGAAGTATAATAGAAATAAATGCATGCATAACCATTCCTTGCCTGGTTTCATTTCAGGTGACCACATGGAAGTTTCGAGGTGAGCTGGTTTCTGGCCATGCAAAAGAGAGGCATTGGTACTGTGTGATCATGAAAAGACTTCTAATTCACCATGGAGCCAAAAGAATTGATGGCTCAGGGATTGCTGAACCAGAACTAAATAGGTATATAAAAGAAGCAAACCTCTTTTCTTTTGCTGCTTCCAGTGAGGCAGAAATATTTTCAATTATCTCCCCAACTTAGGTGGGGAAAGAGTGGCTTCCCTGTCTCTCATTCAGCCAAGGTTGCTTATAAGTATATAAGCTATGTTAGCTGCATCTGTTCTTTCATGATCTTGGGTGAGCTATTCCTAGATGGAAGTGTCCAGGTGATCTTGTAAGTTCTGGAATCCCAGAGGTCATATTAGTTGCTGCAGATAAATGTTAGCAGTTGTGGTGTCCACCAGAAGTGGCAGAGGCTAATGGCAATGAAAAAAACAGTAATATGTGTGGGGAAAGTCGTCTGAGGACAGAGGAAGTCTCCTGAGGCATGGAGAGTACTGTAGGCTATTGATATAAGAAAGATACCTCAAGATGGAGAAGACCTACACTTAAGAAGAGCTGCTTAGGGATTCCACCAAGGAAAAAAGGACTTCCAGTACAATTAAGAATCACTCTTCTGCCACAAGTATTCTTTATGTATGCTTTTCCCTATCATGGTTCTCTAAGTTCAAGCCTACTTGCCCCATAGACTCTGAGCATATTTGTAAGAGGGTGACTCCATATTTAAGATGAATGTTTTGTTGCAACTGTTCTTACCATATTACCTTTGTTAAAAGTTAATTATGTCTAATGTAGTGGAAACACATTGGTGAGGTTTCATGAGCCATAGCATTAGAATTCTAAACCCTTAAGATTATCCCTATAGCCACAAGCAGTAGCAGTCATCCCACTGCAGGGGACCCAACCTATGACTGCAAGTGTCCAGTTGGAGGAGTGGTTTCAGAGAGGATGCTATATAAACATAGAAGTTATTTAACTTTTAAGAATTTCTATTCCCTAAAATTAAAATACTTTTAAGAAATTCTTAATTTCTTAAGCACTTGGTTTTATGAAAGTATCTTTTTTAACTATAGTGTCTTTATTTATTATACTTTATTATTAGGTCTCAAAGTAGGATACATAACTGGGTATAGACCTCTTCTCTAGGGTTTAGTCTGAGCCGGTCTTTTACATTAAGAACAGTTTTACTGAGTCTTGGTGTGAGTATTTATACTAATCAAATGTAAAGGGAAAAGAATACTGATATAAGCTAGTGTCAAATCATTAATTTACAATGAGATCTGTAACTGGCCAGTTAACCAGATTCTGATTTCAGGTGGTTATAAATTTTCATCCCAGTAAGGAGCTATTTACTTAGAAAACCAAATTAAGATCAGGTTGACCCGTGAATACAGAATTCAAGGGGACAAGGGGAAAAGAAGCATGGATACATTGACAAATTACTCTTCTCCAGTATGGTCAATTAGGAGAAAGATCACTGAATTTTACTATTTAATATCAGTGTGATCTCAAACAAGACACTTTACCTCTTTAGTAGTTGGATTCCTCATATGTCAAATGATGGCGATGGAATAGTTGACTTCTAAGGTCTCTTATAGATTTTAAGTTTTATGATTTTGTCTACCTGGATGCTCAACTTGTCAGGGCCTTCTTTCTTCCTACAAAGTTGAGGAAAACAAAGTTTTTACCTTTTAATCCTCCTTTGTCTAGCCTTCGTGATGGAGTAGTGTTGATGCTAACTCTAACTCTATTTCTTAGCTGTTTGGCTTACGCTAATTTCACTCAAAACAAATTTTCCCTTCACCTTTGCTAAATTCACTTTCTTGAATTCCTGGTATCCTCAGGGGGTCTGGTTTACATTTCCATCTTATGAATTCATTTATTCAAAAGAGGCATATTGGAGAGAGTGCTAGTCTCAGAGTCAGGATGACATGGGTTCAAATTTCACCTGTGACACAAAGTGTCATTGTAACCCTGAACAAATCACTTAACCTCTCAGTATTCTAGAAAACTCTCTAAAACTTTAAGCTGCAGAGAAGGTTCAAACCTGCATTGACAAAGGACTTATTCAACAGAGAATTCCTATATCAGTAAAATCACAGCTCCTGTCTTTATTCCTACAAAAACATTGAATACCTACTACATGTAAATGTGCAAAATGAACAAAATGAAACAAGACACATCTCTCTTTTTGATCAATCAACAAGCCTTTATTAAGTGACTACTGTGTTCTAGGTAGTCAATCAATAAATATTTAAGCTCCTACTATGTGCCAGGAACTGCATACAGGGGATACAAATACCAAAAGAGAGAGTCCCCGTCCTCATGGACCTTACAATCTAATGGGGGAAGACAAAACACAAAGGGAAGTTGAAAAGGGGTTGGATGGATGGGGAATAGGTACCAACTGGGGCCGTGGTGGAAAAGTCAGAGACATTCCAAAGTAGCCCAGCCAGGTGAGAAATGACATGTACGAGCTGCGCTCTGTCCTTAATTAAAGGTTTGGAATTCATCTATTCAAGAATTCTTTCCAATGTTGCAGATAGTAACTCATACACACTTTCCTTAAGTCTCTTGTCCATGTTCTCCCTAAAGTTCACCATATGGGATCCACCTAATACGCTGGAAACATTCCTTAATTTCTCTCAGCATTTTGAGGGTATGTGTAGAGTGCTCTGGCTGTCAATCTCTCACCCCTTGCTCTTGCCATATGACCAGTCCATCTTCTCTCCCAGTCACATAATTTCTTAATGACATCCTTTTCAGAGCTCCTCATTGGTTATACTGTATAAATTCTTCATACCCATCATACACCTTTCTTTTGCCTTCTCTGTGATACTCATTTTCAGTTGTTCGGAGGTATATTCCACATTTTATTATAATATAGTAGTTCTGTTAAAATGTTAGTATTGAAAAGCTGGGCCTTTGATTTCTTAACAAGCTAAAGTCAAAGATCTTTACAATTACGCAAAAGTGATCTATACTATTTTTCTCTTTTTCAAGGCTAGGCTTAGCTCATCATACATCTGTAAAATCTTCTGTCTCAGATAGATATAATGATGGATAAGTTGTATAGGCTGGCCATCCAAATACAGGATTCAAAGAAACTAAATTCTAGTTGGAGAGGTTTAATGGAGATTAGAAGATGCCAAAAGGCAAATATGTGGATTATATCAAGGTAGGGGGAAAAAAGGATAGGAGCCAAAGCATGAAGATAAAAAAAATATACTCTATTTAAGGATGGTTTCAAGTAAGAGTCCAGTGTAATTAGAATGTAGAATATTTGAAAGAGTATACAGTGAGACATATGGCCAAAAAGGCTGGATGATATCAGATCACACAGGGCCTTGAGTGTCAGGCTAAGGATTCTGAACTTTATTTGGAAATCAATGATACCCCACTAAAGGTTTTGAGGGCAATTAATGTATATGATAGATTGGCAGCTGGGTGCTTGGGAAGAGACTAGAGGCATAGACCTATCAGGAAGCTTTTGCAACGTGACAGGAAACCACCAACTTAAATAAAGGCAGTACTTAAATGAAGAGAATGGAAAATTTTATAATATTGTAGGTGTGACCTTAACACAGTGCCCAGCATACAGTAGGTGCTTAATAAATGTGAGAATGACTGAGTAGAATCAATAAGACACTGGAGTTGGTTGGAGGTGGGCTGTATATGCCATTATCTATTTGGGTCACTTAATAAAAGACTAAGACTGAAATTTATCACTGGATCATTCATCCTCCTAACACCAAGTGATCTGATTGATATGCACTGATTTGTCATTTTGGTATGCTTTTGGCAATTCTTAGGATGGAAATCCTCCCTCTCTACCCTCTTCCTTCCCAGATGCATAGGGAATGTTTGTCATTCACCTTGGTGGGCCAAAGAAAAAATGCTGTGGAAAAGGTTAAAATTCTTCCTTTTGGGTTATTTCTCCCAAGGTCTCCCCAAAGTTGCATTTAACACCCTGAAGTTTGGTCCTGGTCAAGGTGGGTAGGGAGGAGACTGACTGTCCTATCATCTTCTTCACCTCCCAGAGATTCCAGCTTGGTTGGAACTCTCTTTTAAGCTTCCAGACACTATGATAATGATGGTTTCTAACCTCAAATAATGGATCTCTATCTAACTACCCAAAATAATAGGTATTTTACAAAAACCATCACAGGGTGTCCCAAGAGTATACATTTGTTTAAGGCATTTGGTGAAGATATTCTCACCTAATAAAGGTACCAGGGTTAGAAGGGTTAGAATATGTTATTGTTACTTTAAATGGGATTGCATGATCGATTAGCTTAATTGGCCCTCTCCCCTACTCCCCCCATAAGTTTGAGTTCACTTTCCCCTGGACTCTTTATGTACCTGTGGGAGAGTGTGCTCCTGTTTTGTTGGGTACCACTATTTTTACTGTACCACCTTAGTAAATACTGAGAGAAATGATTATTAAATAACCAACTGTTAATATTGGGGAGATCCAGGATTTTTTTCCCTTCCTCATTTAGAGATTAGGTCAAAGCTTAGTTCTCTGAAGGGCAGGGGGATGATGAGATGAAATCTTGGAATTGTTATCCCACTTAAGAGACCTTCACAAAGAATTTAATCTAAGGTGAATTCCAGCCCATTATGTTCCACTCAGCCAGGTCTGAATTGCACAAGGCTGGGGGTGATTTGGGAAAGAGTGAACAAAGTCACATCTCCCAGCCCCTTCACTTCTCATTATAATATCCATTCTTCTCATTGTTAACCAATCTGAGTTGATTACCATCCTTAGGAACACTGGCTCTTCCAAAGGCCTATAAGCATTGAGTGGGTTCCATGAGGTATCTTTGGCATTCAGAGTTCCATTGACCCCTTTTATTAATTATCTACTAGCATGCTTAATAAAATAATTACTTCTCTCCAAATTTTTATATGTCACAATATCCTAAACAAAAATAAAGTCTGCCTGGTTAGCTAATAACAACTGATGATTGAAGGAAGCACATTAGTGGGAATTTGCAAGCCATACATAGCACTAGAAAAGACACTCCCACTCCTTCTTCTCAGGGCTACCCCTATAATCCTTAGTGGAGAGACAGTAGTCCCCCTTTGGGGACCCATCCTTCCAATGTGGGTGGTGTTTGGAAAAGTATCTCTAGATGCTATGTAAACAAAAGAAATTCGCAGTAATTTGGGTTGGGACTAATAACCATTAGGAATATCAAGAAAAGCCTCTTGAAGAAGGTGGTAGTCCTGGAGCTGAGTCTTAAAGGAAGCCAGGAGTTCCAAGAGGCAGAGGTGAGGAGGGAGAGGATTTCAGGTTCTACCTGGTTCTAACACGGGGAGGCAGCAGATGGAATGCTATATACCAGGACGACCATATAGATCAATTGAGTTAAAGAGTAGCCTGTGTGAGAGGGAATAATGTCGAAACTAGGTGGAAAGACTGAATAGAATAGATTATGAAGGTCTTTTAAATGCCAGAGGAGTTTGTATTTTATCCTAAAGGCAATGAAGCGCTAAGATTTCTTAATCAGGAGTAACATGGTCTGGCTTGTATGTTACACATATTTGGCAGCTGTGTGGAGGATGGACAGGGAGGCCAATTTGAAGGTTATTACAATAATAGTCCAGGTGAGAAATTCTGTGGACTTGGACTAAGGTAGCTATGGGAATACAGAGAAAAATAGAAAGGAATGCAAGAAATGTTGAGGCAGTGGAATCAACAGGATCTGGCAGCTGACTAGCTATGGGGTGTGGGGGAAGATTGAAAGCAAGTAGTGGGCAACTTTTTCCAACTTGACTAAAAGAAAGGTAGCACTCTCAACGAAAAGAGGGAAGTTTGAAAGAACATGAAGAAGCAGATGTTACAGCAAATTAGGAGCCAGAGCTTCAGGATGACCAGGATTCAAACCCTGCCTCTGACAGCAGTTGTTTGTCTGACCCTGGACAAGTCACTTAAAACCTCAGTGTCCTAGGCAATTAATACTAAACTTTTTAACAGGTATCCCGCAGTCTACACCAATAAAATCATATATCTCGACCAGTGGAAATCCCACATTAATGATCTTCTTAGGGTGGATTTATGGTTTTGGGTTTTTTTTTTTAACCCTAAGAGTGGACCAGATGCTGGTAGTCCCATTTGGCTGAGCGGAGGAGGAGAGGTAGTATGCATGCTAAAAATGATCACAGGGACCCATCCACTCAAAAGGAAGGCGCGTTGTCACTACCAAGCTTAGAGCCAGAGAGCCTCTAACCCAAGTTTCAGGATCCTTGTCGGTAAATGGGTTTGGAGCAATGGGGGTAGTTGTTTACACCTGCAAGGTTCCTCCCACTCTGAGTCTGGGGTGCAAGCTTCCTGGTCCACTGGAAAGGACGTTTCGTAGTGAGGTTTGGAGCCAGAGGAAATGGGTTCAAGCTGTGTCCTTGTGCTTTTACCTTATCCTCTCCGGGCTCAGTTTCCTCGACTGCGAAGTGAAGGGGGTGGGGATAGATGCCCTCTAAAGCCCCTTCCAGCGCTAAGCCTTGAAATCTGCGCGCAGCTCCGCCGCTGTGCCCGGGCTCCCGGGGCCCGCGCCCCGCCTCCCGCAGAGGCGGCCATGGTCGCTGCCAAGGCCATGGCGGCGTGGCGGCTCCCGACGCTGGCAGGGGCCTCCCGGGGATCGCCGCTGCCCTCCTCGCTGGGTACTCCGACACCCCCCGGCCCTACGCTGTGTTCCGCCTACCGACCAGGCGGCTGCGGCAGCAGCGGAGGCGGCGGCAACGGTTCGGCAGCGCGGGCTCCGGAAGGTCCGGAAGGCATCGGGCCCGAGCGGCCCGAGAGCCCCGAGCTCACAGCAGCGGAGCAGCGGATCGCCCAGCTGCACGAGGCCGCCTGCGCGGTGAGCTCCCTCCCTCCCTTCGCTTCGCTCGGCGGCGACCGCGCACCTGCCCCGTCCCCCGCGCTCGCTTCCTCCCGGCTCCCAGCCGGCTCCGGCTCCGGCTTCCGCTCCCGGCCACGGCGCCGCTCGGAGCAAGGCCGCGAACCGAGCCCGAGTGTGGGCGCACGGGAGGCGCGGAGGAGCCCTCCTGGGTCCGGGCTACGGCGCAGCTCCAGGCCGTCCTGTTCCCCCGCCCCACCTCGCTTTCCATTTCCAGTCCCCGCCCAGGCAGATCCCCTGGGTCCCAATGGGCGGGCCGCGGGTCAGCTCTCTGGCCCCGGAGGCGTACGCTCTGCCGGTCAAGCCTGCTGGGCACGGACGGGGAGGGGATGCATGCACTCTTAGGTGCACCTGGGAAGGTGGAAGAGCGAGCATGTGGGGAAATACGGTCTCTGCGAACCCATTCACCTATGTAAACTGAGTCCACGACACGCAGTTCTCGTGTTTATATGCCAACGTGCGCCCACGTGGGTGTGGACTTTGAGGGCAGAGTAGGAAAAAAAAGTTGCCTGTTTATTTCATGTGTAAAACAAAGCCCTCTGCGTTTTAGTGAGTAAATGATTACTTTAGTGCAGCAGGAATACAAGACATTCCCAAATGCATCGTTTCATGTTTACTAACCCAGAAGGTATTCAAAGTCATCGCTTCTGTTCCCTTCCCCCACCCCCCACCTCCTAGTTACCCTTCCCCAGTACAACAGAAAGAAGAATATCTGGAAGGAAACTAGAACCAGTAGTTTCCAGGAGACACTTAAACTGCATTCACATGTGCTGGGCCTTTTGATAATTCTTTAAAAATGGTATCCAAGACTGTCATGTGAAAACAGCCATAGTCAAAACTATGGCATAACTTACACATGAATAAAGGTTACCTGTACCCTTCCTTTCCTTTGAGAGATAATTCGAAGACTAACGGAGAGTCCTATGACTGAAATCAAAATTAAGGATTTATTAATGTTCATTAACATTTGAAGCCAGAACTTGGCTTGGACAAGGGGACAAAAGGAAAGCTAGATGGATGAAAACTTTACTCCTTCAAAATCTTACTTCTTTTGCATAGGAATTAGTGTATACTAAGGAAGCAGACTTCCCAATGGCCTCTTTTATTAGGCTGCAGTTTCTTACCTTAAAATCTTCTAGTTACAGATTGCCTGGGTTTGTCAACAAATTGTTGGCTATTTTGTCATTTCATTTTTAAGCGCTTGAAATAAGGCATACTCCTGTTCTTTCCCTCTCTATTCTAACTTAGACATAGGTGAAAGCAAGTTTTTTTTTTTAAATAGCTACAGAAACCAATAGTGTCATGGTGCCTATCTCCCAGCTCCAGATATTTTCTCTGGCTGTCTCCCATATCTGGAATACTCTCCTTTCTCATTTCTGCCTACTGTATTCTCTGGCTTCCTTTAAGTGCCACCTAAAATCCTATCTTCTGTAAGAAGTCTTTACCACCATCTCTTAATTCTAATGCTGTGCCTCTTTTTATTATTGTTACATTTTCATTTGTTTATTCATTTATTTATTTATTTATTTATTATGTAGCTTGTTTGTATGTGTTTGTTTGTGGTCTCCTCCATTAGACTGTGAACTCCTTGAGGGCAGAGGCTACTTTTTTTGCCTTTTTTGTGTCCTGTGTTTAGCACAGTGTCTGGCACTTAGTAGATGCATAATTAATGCTTTTTGCCTCATTGACTGCCTCCACCTAATGACTGAAAGAAATGTTCTTTTTGTAAGGGAAAGCCACAGTTGTATCATCAATGTCAGTGTCATGGCTCAAGTGGTTGTTCAGAAGTAAAGCCAATAATGACACTGTTATGATTTTTCATCTTAGCAACAAATCAGACTCACCTAAAAACACTGCTTCAAAGCCACAGGGTAGATGGCTTGCTCTCTTACTTTTCCACCTTGCTTTGATGATCATCACTTCACATCTTGCTCTTCAACCAAACTGTCAGCACTTTGACTGTAGCTTCATCCACCCACCACCATCATGAAATTCATTTACTGAAGACAAATTAAATTCTTATGGATGGAGGTTCTCAACCAGATTGGAAGGCAAAATCAGGAGTAATCTGTTAGGTTGCTGGGT
The DNA here is from genome assembly GCF_003287225.1 of Phascolarctos cinereus. Lineage (NCBI taxonomy): Eukaryota > Metazoa > Chordata > Mammalia > Diprotodontia > Phascolarctidae > Phascolarctos > Phascolarctos cinereus. Next base: position 386,104,282 of record NW_027555958.1, on the reverse strand, counting down.
GACCTCAGAAGGCTTCTAGAGGCTATTGAAAAGTGGGGGAGGGGAGGAGTTGCTACTGATTTCTAGTCTTTTCACATCCCAAATTTAGACCTAGTTTCCAAATAAAGAAGAGATGATAAAGTATCAGCTATTCTGAGGTAAAGTTTCATGTCCTCAGTTTCCAAGAGGTCTGCCTTTGTGAGTGTCAAGAATTTTGGAGGTATTATGGACCTATTCTTTGGAATGGCTTGCTTTTCATTTCCCCACTGAATCTACCTCTGGGATAAAGGTTGCAGAGCAGTAAATGCTGAGCTCTCTCACGTTATGGTACAATTTTCACTTAATGGAGGAGAGAAAGGTAGAGGGTTAAGTTAGCACAAAATGTTCGATGACAAAGATGATTCCCCTATTTACTTTTAAATAATTTGAAGTGACAAATGTTTCCCATAAAACCCTGCATATGAAAGATGTTTGAATGGCCTCTAAATGATTATGAAGGGAATTTCTTCTCAAGAATGAAAGATAGAATTACTGCATGTCCATATTAAAATACCCAGAAAAGGTGTACCTATGAAAATGTGAGACCAAGCATTTTGCTGAGGCCCATATAGTTGAGTTCCATTCAAAGAGGCAGTGGGATTTATTCTTGCACTAAATACTCATTTTGCTAAATTGGCAAATTGTAGTGTTTCTTTAGCATTGGAACTGTTAGGATAAGAGTAGCTTTTGATCAAAAAGCAGTTGAAAGCAGTGAGTATTAATATTTTATAGCAAAGTTTTTTCTTCAAAATAGGTCATGTTTTCAAAAAATAATGTAAAGAAAGTGTAAGGATATAAAAAACATATAAAGTGCGATGAGGATTGTAAAATTATAGTGCATGTTACACTTTCTCTGCACTAGCTGTTTCTTCTGATTGGTGCCTTTTCTGGAAATTTAAGTCTCTCTATACAAATCTAAGTTGAATGTCACATTCAAGGAAGCTTCCATGCAACTTGAGAGTGATTGTTCATTTTCAGAATCATAAGTTGTTAAAGAAACTTAAATTTCTATGATCCAGAGAAGTCAGATGAAGAATACTTAAGCCATCATTGGGTACGGTTGAGTTTTTGGTTTCTTATATTTAATTTTCTTTGTTTTCCCCAACTTATGCATTTTCTCCTTCCATAATGTAATTAATGCACAGTGGTTCAAAAGCAATCTTCAGTCATTAATGGGTTGGATTCCAGGGAAGGAAGCAAATATTTGTAGAAAGATTATAGTTTCTTGTGAATAGAAGGTGCAATATGAAGACTATGTAAATTTCTAAAGTTTTAATTATTTTTAAGGCTGGCCAACTAAACTATGTGGATCCAACCACTGGCTATTTAGTACTCACCAAAGTGGCCCATTTGCAGAGAGGAGACTGCTGTGGTTCTGCCTGCAGACATGTGAGTAGTAAACTCTCCCATTATTGCTGCAGCTTGCCTCTATTCTATAACTTAGTAAATAGGTATTATTTGAAAAACAAGTCAAATAAAAATCTAAATGGACCTAGAGTGCACTTTTCACAAGCTTCTTTAGCCAAAGACGATGAAGTCCTTAAGGGCCAATGAAGGACCTTTAAAGTTAATAGAATTTTGCCCCATTTTACGTGAACATTAGTTCCTTGAAATGCTGTGAGTTGAAATTCACTGGAGTTCATTATTACAGGGAAACTTTTCGCTGTTTTTCAAGTTAGATTGCATTCACTAGGCACATCCAAAGGGCAAATTGCTAAGAGCCAGTATATTTCAGGCTATGCTGCCAGAATTGAAATGGTTGAAAACTGACCAACCTTGTTTCATGGGCTTGCTTTGGGTAATTTTTTCTTTCTTTGCCTCTTTCCTTCCTTCTTCTCTCCCTCCCTCCTTCCTTCCTTCTTTCTCTATTTCTATCTTCCTTTTTCTTCCTTTTTTCCTTCTTTCTCTCCTTTTTTCTTTCTTTTTCTATCTTTCCTCTCTTCTCTCATTTCCTTTCCTTTCCCTAGAATGGTTAGAAAATAGCAAAGAGACTGGATTGTTTAAAAATGACTATTTCCTCCTTATAATGTATGTTATAGTGTACACAGTAACATCATATTTATTGATCAGGAAGTCTAATTTTTTTTCTGAACACACAGTTTGTGAGACTGCCTTGGAAAGAAAAGGCTATTTGAGGTGACTTTTGAGGGAAGTTGGTAAGTCAAGGGTACATAAACAGCAAGTCTCCATTCAGAGAATTTGTTTATACTCCAACTTGCTTATGCTCTAAGTTTAAGGCACAATATGATTCTGAGTAAAATGCAAATTACTCTATATTTTCAATGGTTAAGAAAAAGATTCATTTAAGGTTATACATAAGAACAAACTATAAGTAAGAAAATATATTTATGATTTAGAGGGATAAGGAGAATATTTTCATTGATGATGCATTTTAACAACTGAAAATGAGCATTTAATGTTTATGTTAATTGTACCCAGTATTCAAAAGCAAAAATTTAACTTTAGAATATTCCTGTCTCTATCAATAGCTGTTTCAAGATTAAATACATAAGCTGTATAGGAGTAAGGGCCCAAATAAATTGAAGTGATTGGGGTTTTTTAAGGAGAGGGTTTGGACTGTAAAACCCCTAAAATTCGAAGGAGCATTTAGGAAGTGGTTTCTTAGACACTAATTAGGACCATTTGCTTGAGGCTGCCATTATTTTTCCTTTTAGTCTGGAGGGCCCGATAGATCAAATGAGCTGTATAACATCATTAACAATCTCCTTTTTCATCATAAGCAGCCTTGTAGTTTTTCATGCTGATTTTTTTTAATGCAATAACGATTTTTTTTATTTATTCTGCAGTGTCCATATGGCCAAATCAACGTTAAAGATCTGTCGAAGAGGAAGCGATTCAACTCACTGTTTTATATTTGAGAATTATTTCAATTTGTGTTTTCCTTGTAACAGCCTGCAAAATAAAATACAATAAAAGGCCTAATCTAGAATTGTTATTTGTGGAAGCATTAATTTACATTTTATTGATACTTTTTTTTAAAAAAGTAATTAAGATTAAAATTAGATGTTGTTTTTGTATGCTTGTGTTACAGAAGTAACACATCAATAGTTATTTTCCTCCTTTTAGCTTCATTACCAGACACATATGCTAAAGCAAGAAAATTACTGCTCCATCAAATAAATAGTGGCAATAAGTTCACATTGGTAGTTCTTGATTCTATATATTACCTTATATTTTCCTACTATTCTCCTATATGTATGATCCATCTAAGGAGGGTTGCTGGCTGCTGGCAAGTGGAGTTTGAATCAATGCTTCATTTACTGTCTGTCTACAGGTATAAAAAGATTGTCATAACCTTATTTTGTGTGGCATATGAGAGCCCAGGAAGTGTAATTTTGCTGTAGAATGGCTCTCATCTTCCATCTGTTCTCTCAATGAAAACTTTAAATCATTGCCACCTGGGGGTCAGGAATCTAAAAATGAGGGAAGGATTTTTGACAATTCTCCCTTCTCTTTTGTGTTGCACTTTTACTTCCCCCATCCATTCTAGAAGCTCTTCTTTGCCCATGGTTTGCCTAAGGGGAAAACTCTTTCCCACTAACTCACAAGGAGTTTGCAGTGTGATAGAAAGGTGAGCAGGGTCTCACATAAGTAATTTGAGGTCTCCCCTATCTATACCTTTCTCCATTGCTTTGATGTGTCCAGGAGACCCAGAAGATCTTTCTGTGCAGCCGGGAGCCCTAATGAAAAGCAAGAAACTTGCTAAGTTGATCTTGCCCACAAACTCTAACCTCACAAATGTGGATTCAAACGTATTGAAACAGCTTCCGTGGCCTTGCCGAAAGAGACACCTATCCCTCAAGTCAGAGCAAGTTTCCAATGGCATATTCATCCAACCTTCTGAATAGCATCCTTTGTGAGTCCTGGTGGGGAATTTACCCAGTCAGGAGTGAGGGTCGAAGAAACACTTAAATTTCCTAATAGGAGTACGGGCTTCTGAAGGGAACAACACTGCGGACCCTAAGAGTGGTTTAGCATTTCCAAAAAAACCCTGGTATATGTTAGTTTCTTATCGCTAGTTTTCTTTACTTTCTAATTACAAGAATAAGCAGCTTCCAAGTCTTCCACTAGGTCTGAAAAGACCGAAGTATAATTCCTACTTCCTTCTATCAGGGTCAAGGCCAGCTATCGGGTTTACTAGCAGCTAGGAGGGGAGAGGGATTTCATTTAGATGAACGAATGTACCAGTCCAGAGGACTCGATCTAGCCTGGGGGAAAGGGAGGTAAAAGGAAGAGATTCTTTGGGGGAGAGAAAAAAAAAGTAGCTAAAGGTTTTGAGAAAGGTGTTTTCCAAATGGAATCCTCCCAGGCTAGATACCTTCAGAGAGGTATCTATTTTCTTCTACTCGGGGCTGTTTGCAGTAGGCGTGGGCATAGGAAAGGAGAAGATACCTTAAGCTCTCATCAACTTCTCGCCATCACTGGTGGACTCTAGCAGCTCGCCTTCCCTGGGGAGGGTTCTGCTCTTGTAGACCAACGTCATCGTAACCTTCAGGAATCCGCTTCTGAAGAGAATAGTTTAGTGATGGTACCTGTACTCCCCCCCCTTTTTTTTTTCATTTACCTGGACCCTGGGAAGCTGAGCAGCTGAACACCGCAAGGCTCCGGCTCTAGTTCTGGTAACGAGACAGTAGTCAGTAACACATCTGGAAAGGCAGTACTGAGACCGCTCCCACATGAAACAGAATAGGACCACATAAATGGGACTCACTTAAAGTGCTTGGAGCTATATTGTATTCACACGTTGTAAAGTAAAAATGAGGGCATATTACTGTGTGTATGTACGGACGCGTGTGGACACACAGTCTAGCAAAACTTCGTATTAAGCTGGACTGCTATTTAAAGGTTTCCGAGCATTCCTTTTACCCCGTTGTGCAGGAAATCAAATGATCGTTTCTAAAATTCAATGACCCAATAAGAGCTTGTTATTCTTATTGTCAACCAGGAAAATCCTGCACCTTCGATTCACTTATTAGCTGGAGAATTTCCAGAATGAGGTCTAGTGGCGTTATCTGGGCAGCAATCATGTACTGTAACAATGAAATAGAACATGCTATTATTGAGACACGGCGCAGCAGGTGGCTTATTATGCTCTTGCATATTCTCCTTTCTCTTCCAACCATTTAGATGCTGGTAATTGAGGGGAGCAGAGGCGGAACTAATTTTATTTTCAGAGATTAAAATGTTGGCTTCCCAAGCCATGTTTGAGGTTTGTTCCTGATGGGATAACTGATGATGACCATGGGAAGCGTGTGAGCTGCCCCCGGTGACAACATTAGACAGCTTCCTCTAACCTGTATTCTGTTCCTCAAAGAATCTTTCCTCGTGTTTGCTTCTACAACCATCCCCTGGCAGCACAGAATTTGGCACAGATAGAAACACCCGCCAGAAGAGACCACAGGACAGAGCCACTGCGCCAGGCAAGTGAAATATGGCTTCTTGGCATTACAGTGAATTCACTGGGAATCAAATGGACTTCTTGTGTTGGCACAGAATCAACCTCAGTTTTCTGTTCTTTCCACTTGCTGTCATATCTCCTTTCTATGCTCAGAATTAACTTCAGACCCAGGGCTCTATTTAGAAATTGCCCTTGGCAGGCAGATTTTTTAAACTCCTGGGAAGGAGTCTTTAAGTAGTAGGGACAAAACCTTTTAAAATCTTCACAGTCGGTCCTGGTTCTGAGAAAATTAAGTGAAACCCATCGGCAGCATCTTTGAATCCAATAATAGCTTGGAGGCAAAGTCTGATTGAATATTATTAATGGACTATACACAGGAGGAGGGTTGCTAATTTGCTATATACGGTTCCATATTGGCCACACGGAGCAGTACATCACAGTTTTCCTAGAAACTGGCTGGCAGAGTTTGTAATGCTTAGTTTAGAACTGGAGACCTTCACCATTTATGGCTCTGTTCTTTCCCAGTGCAACCAGGCTCAAATAGGCTAGGTGGAGGTGGACAAAGGTAAAGAACCTTCTCCCAAATATAATGCCCTTTGAGTTCTAATGTCATCCACCTTGCTATCTTAATTCAAGACGCTTGAATCAGCCAAGTGTAAGAACCTTGGGCACTTCGAAGATTTCCCACTCATTTACTCCTGATTGGGATCCAAACGCTATGGGGGAGGTTAACAGATCAAAGAACTTTGCATGAGGATAGAAGAGAAAGAAAAAAGGGATGGAAAGGAAGAAAGGTTTACACCAATGGGATTTGCTGGTAAATCTAGTTGCTTGGCTAGAAATAGGCATCTGATTTACCCTGACCCAAGTTTGAGTGACAGCTCCAGTTCTAAGCGCTAGAAGTAAAGGAGAGAACCAAGGATCAACTGACTCTCTGATTCCCCTCCCCTGAAAGATGTTGCTGAACCTCTCCCAGAGATAATGTCCTGTCTTTGGTTAATTCTCTTAGCGTTGGTTGATTTCAGAAGGTCCTTTTCTATAGGAGGTACCAAAGAAAATTTATTCTCATAGGCCCTTCTGGATAGAAACTGTCTATTTCAGCTGCCGTTCTGAAGCTAATTAACACAGTTATTCGAATAAAAGAGGTTGGTTAGATATGCTAAAGAGCCTCATTGTTTGGCTGGGCTAGGGAGGAAAGGGAAAAGAGTGGGGGTGGCTGGCGCTGTCACATGGAAAAACATTAAGGAAGGCAGCCAATCTCTTTGCCCCTACAACAACCACAAATATGATGATCCTTCCAATAATTCTCTCCAAATTCCCCGCCCCTTTCTTCTCTGCCCCCGCCTTTCTTAGAGGAGAAAAAATAAAGTCAGTAAATAATGGGTGAAAGGGACATCTTTTTCTGTTATCCCTTCAACTTCCTGGTGGACTTTGCTTAGGTCAGCCTAAGACTGGGCAGTGCTTGCCCCTGTTAGGAACCTGAAATCAGGTAAAACCAATTAACCAAGCAACCAACCAAACAAACTCTACCGCAGGGTGGGTGCCTATTGTTCAGTTAGTTGGCTGCTTGTCACTGGACTACAGCTTTCGCAAGGATGATTTCCATTCATTCTGGCATCCGATTTTATCTTAATGGGTTAAATTGGATTCACTTTGCTGATTACTCTGCGTCTGACTGCCTAGCGAGGCAATGCCAAAATCACACAAGGGTGGGTTGTGGGCTACCGCTCCCTTCGGATACATCAGGAGATCAGATCACATCAGATCAGTTCTTTTAATGGAGACTAGAATGTGAGAGATGAGACGGGAGGAGGGCTGGGAGGGGAAAATGGGGAGTTCGGGAAAGGGAGGAGGAAAAACAGAGGAAGACTTGTTGTTTAGCAGTCGCCAGGCTACCCATAGAGGTAGCTGCCTCCGATTCCTCTTCTTCTATGTGCTTGTTGTGTGGGAAGCTACTGGTGGGAGCATCCTAAGGCACAAGCTCCAAGAAGGAAAATCCGAACTCCCGGCCTGGAGGTACAGGTTGCTCAGAAAGACTCCAGATACGGCATTTTGCAAATTTCTTAAGAAGCTATTTTTAAAAATTAGTTTTGTTTCAGCAGACTCCACCATTACACTTCACTTGATTATTGAAGGGTTGAAAAAACTGAACAAGGGAACCTAACATCTCGATCTACGTGGGCTCTTTGCTTCCCTCTCTTTTCTTCCTTTCTCTCTCTCTCTCTCTCTCTCTCTCTCTCTCTCTCTCTCTCTCTCTCTCTCTCTCTCTCTCTCTCTCTCTCTTTCCTTTCTTCCTCCTTTTTCTCCCCTTCTTCCTCCGCCACTAGAAACAAATAGAAAATAAAAGAGGTGGAAAGGCTTGGCAGAGGAGGTCAGAGGTGAGAATTGCACATCAATTCTTTATTCGAGGCTGCAATGGAAGACAGAAGGGGGGTGGAAGAGATAGAGACACGCGTACAGGACAGGCATAAACATAGAGAGAGACACAAGAAGGGGGAGACACACACACACACACACACAGAGTGAGACACAGAGAGAGACACACAGAGAGAAACAGAGGCTTGCCTTCGCATCCAGCAGTTTGGTTATTTTAATTAATAGAGGTACCCTCCGCGAGAAACTAGGAACAACACCCATCTACTGACAGGTTTACAGTCACCGCCTCTCTGCCTTCTCTCCCTTACTAAGAAGTCAGGGGTTTTTTTGGGGGGGGAACACCTGGAACTCAAGGTAAGATTCTGCCGGGTTTTTCCGCCCTTTTCCCGTAGCTGCGGGTGAGTGCAGTTGTGTCATCCCCCTTTTAAGAGCACAGGATGGCCGATTCCCCTAGTGTAATCTCAGGCAAGCGTCTGGTGTCTTTTCCCCGCCTCCCCTCAGCTTCAGATGATTGAGCCTCTCTAGATCCTAAAGGGGAAAAGCCTCATTTGCTAGGGAGCTGCATCCTTCACCTGAGTTTGCGGTTGACTGCAGCTAGAGGTTGTGGCTGTGATTACCAGCTTTAGTCTCTAACCTTGCTTAACCAAAGACCGTTCTGCTTAGGAAACACAGTGATCTGATCTGAATGGGAATCTAACGCGCTGCTTTTTAATTACAGTGGCGGGCAAGTACCATTAAAGTTGAGATAAAATTAAGCCTTAAGGATGCTGAACGGCACCACTCTAGAGGCAGGTCAGTTATACACGACATTCCTTCTCATTTTTTTTTTAATGTTCCCTCCCTTGTACTTGTGTATGTCTGTATATTTGTGTCTGCATCTATGAGTTCGTGATTGTGTCCTTGTGTCTGCTTTCGTGCTTGCTGGGGGCGGGGGAGGAGTCAATCTGCATGAATTTTATTTTGATTTAAAAATTCATTAACTTTCCAACGCAAAAGTAATCCAGCGAGGGATATGCAGAATGGATTCATTCATCTTCTCCCATCTTTCTTGAATTTAGTTTTCCTGTCTTCTCATGTCCTTGTGTATCCTTTCATTCCTTTCCCTTGAATGTCTTTGCTCTTCTCTAGAGTCCAGTCAGCGCTCGGTGCAGGGCACAGTCGAAGGAGTTGCAGTGACAGGATAGATACCTTGGTCTATTGTAATGGAGGATTTCATCCCTGTTCCACTGAACATTCGTTCACTGGGATGAGAGAGGTAGAGGGAGTTGATGGAAGATGGGCATTACTTCATGAAAAAGCTGTAGGAAACAGGAGACAATTTCTGGCACTTAACTACAAGCTCGGTTCCAGTAACATGGGCATTCATGTAGAGTCCTGAGAAATACTTTCTATTTGATATGGTTTATTCAGTAAAGCCACAAGGCAAATTCTAATCTCCCCTATTTCTTTTGAGAACCAGTACTTTATATGTACATGGTTGGTGATTTGGAGTGTGGGAAAACTCACTAGTAAAAGGTTTTTAGTTTTTGAAAGCATTTTTCTATCACCAACACCTACCTAACTTAAGGGGCTTCAAGAGAGAGGAGGTTTAGAAGATGTGAACACATGTGGAAAACTCTTCCCCAAGCAGGAAAAGATTTGGTGAGGGAGATGGGTGTGTTGCAGAGGGGAGAGGTGCTGACCTTTTTAGCTCAAGGAACAATGCTTCTGAGTTCTGAGGGAACTTGTATATGAAGTTGCCCTAGACATGAGACTGAACTGCGGCTTGGCTCCCGGTGGGATACTACTTCTGACAAAGCAGAGTGTATTCTCACCTCTCACTTCTCATCCTCCTTTCACTCTGTCCTGAAATTCCCACCCTAAGAAAGCTCTGTTACAGGGTCTTAAGGGAAACTTGCTGAGGCCAGGTTCAATCAAATTCCTCTTCAGTTGGGACTTTCGTCGTCCAGTATTTCACGACCTATAGGGGTACAAGTCGCCATTAAGAAACCTCACCCAACAAAGATTCACTTTGGGTCTTAGGGCGTTTCCAGAGGTCCTAAATTGTTTCCAGGTCAGATGATGGTAGTGAAGACCACGAGGTTTTCATCATCTACCAGCATTTTGGCACAATGCTTGGCACATAGTAGGATCTTAATAAATGTTTATTGATATAATTAGAAAAGAGAGCTAGGTTTTGATGGAGCTGGGGGAAAAAAAAGAGCAGGGGGAGCCCTTAACCTGCAATGATCTGAAGGGCACACAAAGCATTTGGTTACCTTAGATGGCTCTGTAAAAATCTCAATCCCAATCATTGCATTTGCGAAAATGTCTGTACGTTTTAGGGGAAGGGAAAACCTGGCACTGTCTAACTGCTGAATTAAAGTGGGCAATTTGGATTTGTGTGAAGTTTTGTTTTATTGCCTCAGGGCAAAAGGCTCTAGCTTCAGATTTTGTCGAACAAATATGCTGATTGATAAATCAGCTGATTTGTTTGCAAGCATTTGATTTGTGTTTGTCAAGAGTGATTTTCTTTCCTAATCAAACCATTTTGTCTTGCCACCTCTACAAGGTAAGGATGTTTCAGGACTACAACTTTACCTTGGTGCACTAGGATTCAGAGCCCTAGGAGCCTCAGCTGAATATTGCCTAAGGAAGCCCAGACTCCCGGTTTTGGATCCTTCAGATATTAATAATCCCTAACCCAAGAAAACACTGGTTTCTCCGAGCCAAGAGCAGCATTGGCAACAGTAGCATAAGAATGACTGGTGGAGCAGAAAGAAGGGAGCCTATAATTAATTAAGTGTGCCCAATTTAAGGGATTTAGTCGCCTCTGAGTTGACTTGTGCGATCTGTCCAATTATTTCTAATAGTGTCATTGAGTTAAGATAGGGAAAGAAGCTAAGCACCTTCTTCCAAAACCCCTGGATTGGCGTAAACTGCCTCTTTGCACCTGCAGTTTGTATTGAACAAGGCGGAGACCATTAGTTTAAGGAATGGGGCGGGGGGGGTGTGCAGGGGCGAGAGGAGGGGAAGAGTAAATATTCCAATCTTTATAGGCACTTCCAGGCAATTTATTCTGGAGTTGGGGAGAAGTGGGGTAGGGTAGGTAGACTATTGGGTGCTTTCTTCCGTTAGTACCAGAAACTGGCTAGAAGAGGCTGCTTTCAAATTAAGGAGTGAGGAAGCTCAGAAAGTCGGTAGAAAGATAAAGGACATTAAAAAGTCCTTTCTAACTTCAAGTCCCTATTGCCTAGGGACTTGAGACCACTTCTCTTCCCGCTTCGTAAAAGAAGGTGAGTTGGATGGTTTTTAGCCTACTGTCGTTTCCAGATGAAATTAGCTTTTCCTGTATGGAAGTCGGGACGCCTAAGGGCACAATTCAAGACTTCTGGGCTTCTAAAACTCCACTTTCTGAACGGTCTCTCGCTCAACGGGGAGCGTCCTAAGGACTTCCTCTTTGTATGAATCAGGAGGCATTGAGCAAGGCCGGGACTGTGCTGAGAGCTATTTAGAGTGAAACTAACAAAGACAAGAGAAACCCAAATTTAAACAGAATGGGAACCAAACATGTAAGAAAAGCTGGAGTTTCTCGGGACCTTTTGGAATCGACCAGGAGGCAGTCCTCAATATGAGACATTATTGAAGGAAGCAAAGGCAGAGGAGCACAGTTGCTGGGAGAGAGATTTGTAATCTGAATTTTAATATTAAAAGGCACACTGAACTTAGATCTCACTCCCAAGCAAGTAGACCGTGCTTTGCTGGCTTAAAGACCTGGAGCACCTCTATAATTTTTAATTATTGTCTTCTCTCAGCCAAGCTTCTCACAACCTCATCTTACGAAATTCGTATTTTTGAAATACGAATCTTGGTAGAATTACAAAATCATAAAGTATAAGGATTGGAAGGGCCATTTCTAGTTCAACAACCTCATTTTATAAATGAGGAAACTGAGGCCCAGAATGTAATGGCGTTGGTGTTGTATGAAAGACATAAATAATTTCAGACTTTCCATTTCTGGGGGTGAGGTGGGAGATCATCAGAAAAACCGAAAACTCTTTACCCGGATTAAATTCCTAGTGACTCGTCGTGCTAATTGACTAGTTCCCCCCCCCCCCACCCACCCCCATCCCCGGGAGAGACCTTTTTTCTCGTCAGAAGCCTTAGACATTGACTCCTCTAAAGGAAATCTGCCTCCTTTCTGTATGAAAGGACCTTTGGTGAAAAGACAACTATCACTCCCAAACTTCACTCTGAGTAGCCCTTGGTGTTTTGTTGTGCGTGTGTGTGCTTCAAGCACATTGATTTTCATCCAAAAGGGCTAATTACATTACTTACAGTAAATAGCAGCCCTGCTGTCCAGAGTCTAGTGTGCCAACAGAAGGGGGGGGAATCTTCGGCTTATTTCACTTGGTTGACTTCATTTTTGTGTGAAATGGTGTTTTATGAGCTGCATTCTGGCACGCCGAGGAATGTAACAGCCGATCTGCAAATAACATTAATTTTGAGTCTCAGAGAAAAAGCTGGGAGAAAGCCGAATGCATCTTGGATTTCATGGAAGAGGTGACTCGACCAGCCCCTCAGGAGGAGTGATTGTGATGCTGGGGAAAGGAAGCTGGGCCCCGCCTGGTGTTTTTTTCACGACTAGGCTGGGTTTAGTGTAGAAATCCCTACGGAAGAAGGGAGCAGCACTGCCTCCAGGAAGATCCTTCTGGAGGGATTGAGGTGTCAGGAAACAGCCGGCAGCTGTTTCAGTGAAAGGCACAGAAAGAGAACTCTGTGAAAAAAAAAAAGCAAGGCATGGGGAAAGGAAGGAGATAGAAAGGAAGCAAGGGAAGGAATCGATGAATCGTATCTTTGGCCTGGATTTACTAGTCTCTTGTCTAGCCTTCTGATTTGTGAAATCCACCAGATTTCCGTGGACTTGGAGTGGGTGGTGGTATTGAATGAGACAATCAACAGCCTAGTGTGGTCAGGTATTTTTGGCGGTGCGAAGAACTCTGTAAAGGGCTTTCGGCTACATGAGCCATTTAGTCTCTTGTCATTCTTAGCTTGGATGCCTCCTCCCGCCTTCTTCTTCCCCTTCTACCCCCCCCCCAATTTTTCTACTCCTGAAACCCTTTTCACTCCTGAAGACAAAGTCTATAGTGGTCCGGTCTGTAATTGATTTGTCTCCTTATCTGTTGGGTAAATGGGAATGGTGATTGATAGGGATTTGTGGCCCTTATTGGCAAGTTTCAAATAAAACTTAAAAGTTACAAGAAATTTTCCTTAAGACTGCCATTTACTTGGAGTTAGGAATAAAGTTCCGAAACTACACATTAGATTTGCATATGCAAAGGCAAGCCACACGCAGTCCTTTATCTGAGGGCTAAAACATTCCGCCAAGAGAAACAGAAGACAGCTTCTGTAATCAACTCCTCAAACGACACTTTTCAAACCTTGGGAGAAAGTGAGTAACGAAAACCCCTTGATTAAATATGTTTCTTTGATTGGAAACGAGAAAGAAGAAACCGAGCTAGATGTGTCGGTTTTCGGTCATGGGTACAGAGCTAACAGGTTTAAGACCAGAATCCCAAACTTGGGCGTCCGGCAAAGTTTGCTCAGTTGAGATAGTCTGTCTCCTCTCTTGGCCAGGCTCTAGTCTTGACCTACGATCCGTTTTGCATTTCATGAGCCCAGCCTAGGACAATGAGTATTGCCTTTTGCCTTTAAAACATGACCACTGGGAACCGTTGGAAGTGTGTATCTAGAGGGGAAGGCGTGTGTGTGTGTAAGCGTGTGCGCCATGGTGGGTGTATGTGTGTGTGCGTGCGCCCGAGAGTATCCGGGAGGGGGTGTGTATGCATGTGTGTGTAGGGGAGGGGATGTGTGTGTGCGCGCGGAGACGGGGAGGGGGCTTGCATAAAATGTCCCCCTCCCCTTTTCCTTGCCTCCCTCCTCCCCCCCATTGTAATGTTTGTCACTTCTGGCCGATCACTAGGGGGTTGAGAGGAGTATGACAGGTCTTTGTTGTCTGAATAAAAATCAGTGGCAGCTCAAGGGAGAGAACTCCTCCTACTAAATTATCAAAAATGGGCTGGCTTTAGTCTCTTAACAAATTGGACACAGCTCCAGAAAGCAGCAGTCCCAAATCCAACCTACAGGCACTGGGAACTTTAAAGCATCCAGGGACGGCTGAAAATAGCATTTCTTTTTCTTTCTTTGTGTTCAAAACTATTTTCTGTCTCCACCAGATTTTTTTCTCCCCCCGTTCCAGTTGTTTCCCATTAGTAATCCGATCTCTCCAGAGCAGTAAGATTCGCCTTCTTCTCCTTCTTTTCCCACCCCCCTGTTTGTTTGTTTTCCGCACATCTCCTTCAGAAGCTGTTGGTGTTTTTTTCCCCCCTTCAAGAAGTCGGTTTTGCAATTTGTCTCTTCTTGTTTTCTTTCGTCTTCCTCTCCCCCAGCCCCCTGCCCGCACTCAGTGACCGTCTACAGTGTAGACTTTTTTTGTTTTCTTTTGGATGATCTGAGACTCTGGGGTGTCTGTATATGGAAATAGTGGGGTGCCGAGCCGAAGAAAATACTTGTCCTTTCCGTCCCCCAGCCATGCTTTTCCACGGAATCTCCGGGGGCCATATCCAGGGGATCATGGAAGAAATGGAGAGGAGATCCAAGACTGAGTCGCGTCTGGCCAAAGGAGGGCAGATGAATGGCAGAGAAGCGGTAAGAGGCCCGGGGCAGTTTGTCCCAGCGCACTTCTTTCCCAATTCTACTTGTCCCACATCCTCCACATCTCCACCCTCTGAAGCCGAGGTGACGAGCCCGGAGTCTCTGGGGTGTGTGTGTGTGTGTGTGTGTGTGTGTGTGTGTGTGTGTGTGTGTGTGTGTTGGGGGTTCAGAGGGACTACTACTCTGCTGTAGGATGGTGGGTTTGCAGCCTGCGTTTTGCTTACTTAAAATGTGCGAGAAATAACGGGCCTCTCTGCAAGGAATTTGGGATGGAGAAATTGCCTTGGAGCGATGGCCGTTTTTTTAGAGCAAGTGGGGATAACCCTGGATGCAAGTGCTTACTCTCTATGGAAACCCTGGGCAAACTGGTCTAAACTTTCCGGTTGCTCCTGGGCAGATTCTTAAGGAGCCGACCAAGAGCTTCTCAACAGATTCCGGGCTGAGGCTGTTTCCAGCCCTTGACAATCAGTCGTCAGAGTCCTTTACAGAGGAAGGAATCTCTTTGGCTTTCCCTCGGGGGTTACACATGCCACTTGAAGAATGGGGGGAAGGAAGCTAAGTCCGTGGTCCCCTTGTCCTTTCGCTCTTCATCCTGAATGCCCTGTACAAGATGCATTTTAGGGTATTTTTCACCTCGAGCCACCTTGTTGGAGGCAGGGGAGAGATTCGGGAGAGATTAACTATAAGAGATTTGAGATCATTTTTGAAAGTAGCCTCAAGATTTTTAACAAAATCGAAAAGAGGGAGATCCATCTACTTTTATTTTAGACACTTTTCCATAGCTAAAACGCTTCCCACTTGCGATGGGGGAAAATGTCCAGGACACTCTCCGGAAATGATTTTAGGAGAGGGAGATAGATATATTTTCCTCGTATTTGCATATCTCCTACAAATCACTCATAGGGAATTATCAAGGTAACGGCCTGGAAAACCACTTAAGCGATTTTGTTTTGCTTTGTTTTGCTAAAAGGACTCATGTGCGTAATTTCACGTCTCGGCTCACTCTACGACATGGAAAACACGAAAACTCTCTTTTGCTTTTGCAATTCAGTAAAACGAGGGGCGGCGGTGGTAAAACAAAACGTTTCTCTCCTGTTGACGAAAATATCTAACAGATGGCTTTGCTATTTCTCCGTTTTTGTTTTTGTTTTTAAATACAAAACCCGAACTTCTGGTCGAGCTTGCGTCTGTTAATGATGGGATTCTGCCCAGTCCATACATGCCCTCCCCTTGCTCAGGTAGAGCTGAACACAGGAAGCGTGACTGATGCAAGACCACGAATTTCAGTGTAAAGATGTGTCTGCATGTATTCTCATGTGAACAAGAACATACAAATATGTGTATGTACACAGTGTGCCCGAAAAGTCTTAGTATAGCTTATAACTACACTAATTCATTTGAGACACCCGTAATATTATATATATGTATATATATATATATACACATACTCTATTAACTTATCAGATAGAAACAGCCTACTTTGCAAAGTTATGACACACTCAGGATCTGTCAAATTTTGAAGAAATTTATAGTCTGCTAAACTGGGAGCACAGGCATAGGAACAACATAAGATTTTTCTTCTGCTTTGGTTGGTCCTGTGCCTACTAGGATGTGATACCACTGAGAATTTAACCTAACAATAAAATCAAGTCTTTGTCTTAATTCATCCTCTTGTGTACCAGGGGTGCAGTTAACATTTCTCCCTAGTTTCTTTTTGCCCATTCCAAAAAGGACAATGACACAATTGAGGTTGCAATTACGCTAATTCTGCAGTCCCTCCAGACTGCTGTTAAGAAACTCCCAGTACTTTCCCTATTGAGGCCTTTTACTTGGTAGTCTGATGTCTGGGAGTGGGTTTCCATAGTTTCATATATTTTGTAGCTCGGGGTACAGACAAAAAGACAGATGGAGAGAATGGTGTTGAATGAAACAAACACTGAAGTTCCATGTTTACCAATTTAGGCACTGTTTTCTCTTTCATGCCCTGAATTCACAACACTCTTAAGGCAGGATTAGGTTCTGGAAAATTCCCTTTCTTTGCTTCAGTTCACCAGTTCGATCCATCTTGTCAAGACTCTAATCTTCCAGTTTAATGCATATCTTTCCTATTTCTTTCTTAACCTATCTCTCCCGTGGTTGTTGTTGGCTTGTTTGTTTTTTATCAGAGTATGCCCCCTATGAGCCCGGAAAAGCCTGCTTTGTGCGCTGGTTGTGGAGGGAAGATCTCAGACAGATATTACCTGCTGGCCGTTGACAAACAATGGCACCTGAGGTGTCTTAAGTGCTGTGAATGTAAACTGGCTTTGGAGTCAGAGCTCACCTGCTTTGCCAAGGATGGCAGCATTTACTGCAAGGAGGATTACTACAGGTATTCATTCAGACAAGTCTTTTTATCCAGGTCCACAGCCACTACTATCTGCACAAACAAAGCTAAGATTAAGGGATGAGGTCCTAAGCACAACTTGTATTTTGTGTATTTGTTGATGTAATCAGGAGCAAAGAGCTTGCCCCTAGGTGACACCGGGGTTGGCTCAATGGATATCATGCATTTCTGTCCTCATCATCATTGAAAACATATGCATCAAGATGTGTACATCTTAATCTCTTTGAGCAGTTGTTAGGTTTAGAGAATCCTTAGTACACTACCCAGGCACCTTGATTTCTTGGTATCTGTTCTAGGAAATTACGGGTCCTGGGAATAGCCAAGTGAAGTTAAAGAGCAGTATCTCTATACTAGGAAGACTTGAGGGTTTATTTTCTCCTCAATTCCCCTACTTTCCGTTTCCTACGAAGAAGGGAAGGCTTAAATTTATTAACTGGATTTGATATCTATGGTAATTCTTATTGCTATATTGTCAGGCTTGGGGAGGACCTTGTAAATCAAAATAGAAAGGGTTCTAAGGGGCACATTTTAAGCCTTCCAAGATCGAAATTTTTTATGGAAAGAGGTCACTGAATTTTTCACCTTGCTCTAGTAGTTGGAAAGAAATCGAAAGAGCTTTTTAAATTGACCTTTCCTGGTGTTCATTTTATTTATTTTGGGACTGGGCTGAATATAAATGTGTGTCCAGGGGATCATGCTCAAATCTCAGCTAGAGCAAGGTAAGCCAAAAAAGAGGGTCTTCATTAAAAATGTGTGTATCCACAGGCACACCTGTGTGTCTGCAAATATATGTTTACATACATATTTATACAAGAAATACACTTGTATAAAATGCACACGTCGAGTCAATTTAAAAAGAAAGGAAGATTTCAAAGCATTTGTCCTTTGTTTCAAACACATAAAATAAACTCCTTTATTTTACTTGCCCCTGGACTCCTAAGAAGCCGCCTTGGGCCCTTTGGGAAGGTGTCAGACAGCTGCAGAGCAGCCCCAGCTGCTTTCCCCTGTCTCTTTTATCGCCCTCCCCCGTCTCCCAAGGGAAACATGGTTCTGCCTGTTCTAAGTTCATGCTCCTGTTCTGATGTTTCTTTTCAGAAGGTTCTCCGTGCAGAGATGTGCCCGCTGCCACCTTGGGATCTCGGCTTCCGAGATGGTTATGAGAGCCAGGGAGTCTGTCTATCACCTGAGCTGTTTCACCTGCACTACCTGCAACAAGACTCTGACTACCGGCGATCACTTTGGCATGAAGGATAATCTGGTTTACTGTCGGGCCCATTTTGAGACCCTCTTACAAGGAGAATACCCCCCGCAGCTTAGCTACACCGAGTTAGCGGCTAAGAGCGGCGGGTTGGCACTGCCTTACTTCAACGGCACTGGCACTGTCCAGAAAGGGAGGCCCAGAAAAAGAAAGAGCCCGGCCCTCGGAGTGGACATCGTCAATTACAACTCAGGTGGGCCCAGGACATCAATAGTTAACCCCTTGCTCAATTGCACCCTGAGAAAAAAAACCCGGGTTTCCTTCCTCTCTGTGAACTCCACTGAGTTAGGGCTGATCTTGCTCAATTCAGCCTTTCCCATTCCCACCTTGTCTCCCCCCTCCAAAAACAAACAAACAAACAAAAGAACAAACAAAAAACCTTATCTAGGCACACCGACCAACTACAACTAGAGGGACTTGGAGACTTTGCAGGGAGACAAGTGCAACCCCCAGCTGCCCAGGTACCAATGGTAGCCTAGTTACTTTCAGGATCTTCTGGTGGTAGAGGAAAGACCAGGGGACAGTTTGTGGATTGCCAGTCACAAGTCCTAGTGGAGGGTTTTATAAACACTTCGGAAAAAAAAGCTTTGATTTTACCCTCAACTTTGAAAAAGCAGAGTTTGAGATCACTAGCTAGCCCCGAATTGATGACAAGTAGTTCTTGGCCGTAGTAAACCCAAACTTGCTGTAAGAATCAGCCTTTGGTTGAGTATACACGTCGGAGAAAGACAAGTTTGTTATATGTGCTAAATGACCAGTCTGAACACACTATGAGTGACTGACAAACTAATGTTGCCTAGGCCTTGCTGGATCAAGTTGGAAAGAATCCCTGGTTAAGCTATTGGGCAGGATTTCCAGGGGTTCAGAGTTGAGATTTGCTCTTCTTTCCAGAAGTGAGGCGAAAGCCTCTCTAGTTAGAGAGGGGGAAATTCTATTATTCTCTGGGGGCCATTATTTTCCTCTTTTTCTTAACTTGTCTGCTTATCTGTCTGGGTCTCTCTTATATTTGAGAGTGGCAGAGAAGGTTGGTTGCTTCCAAACCCCCTCCCCCACTCCCATCTAAACCTATTAGCTAATTCCTATTAGCAGGGTGGCTTGAGGTGAAAGCAGAGCAGGTCTGAGCTTTCCTACTTTAAGTCACAAAAAGCACTGTTGAGGAAAGTCTCAAAAAGCCCAAGTCCTGTATTAAGGCTACTAAGGGATCCCTTGGCTCTTCTTAACCTTTATATCCCTCCGACTCCCGCCCCTTTCCGGCTCTCTATCCTAAAGAATAAGAGTAAGAAGGCCCCTACCCCACGTTCCTCAAATTCAGTGAAAAGGTCGGTGCACTTTTTAGTAGCAGTCCTTAATTCTTGAAACTTATCTCTCCGGTGGGGACTGCAGGACCCCTAAGAAGTCTGGGGTGGGGGAGACAATATGACACGTCACCCTGTTGGGCACATTCCACTCCCCAGGGCCCAGAAAGTCCAGAGATGGTGAGAGTTTCTCCAGGATTTATCTAGTCCATCGTGGTTTCAACCTGGGGCAGTTTTGAATAGGACTGGGGGTGTGGGGGCGGGGAGGGGAGAGAAAAGGAAAAGACCAAATCCTCCAGCCTGCTCCTAGACCTGCTTAATCCTTCTCCGCCGAGGGCAGCAGGATGCCGTTCCTCGTTTTGCCAACCCCCAGCCGAGCGGTCGCCCTCCCGTGCCCCTGCCCCTGTAGCGGCTCGTTAAGGGGCTTTTGGTCTAGGGCCGCATTACCCAGTGCGGTTATTTCATCTCCTCTGATGCGTGGCCTTCGGAGCCGGGGCAATCAGGGCACTAATTGTTCTTTATTAATGGAAGATGACATCGGAATCCCTGGCCACTCACCGGGGCCCTAATTGGTCTCTAGGAAAAGAGAAAAGGGGAAAAAAAGGAGAAAAAAAAAGACAGAAGAGTCCTTTTCTGGCAAAGGATTCCCTGCAGTCCATAGAAAGCCCGGGCAGTGGGGGATTCCCGGCCAAATTACAAATAGAGTTTTGCATTTGTTTATTTAACCCAATTAATTCTGTTTGATTTACTCGTTGGTTCAGATTTTGTATTCTCAAATCACTACTCTTTGGGGACAGTAGGGTGTGGTCAGCGTGAGTGCTCAGAAAAACTGGAGAAGTCAATGCAAAGTTTATTTAAAAACCAACCAACCAACCAAAAAACTCACAAGGGTCATCCAGGTATTTGGTTTTCAATTTAGGGAAGACTCTCCTAAAAAATCGAGTGTCGGGAGTCGATGGTGCAGCCATCTGCACGGACAGCCCCCCTCCCCAAAAAAAGTTTATTTAGTTCTAAAGTAGTGTGTGTTAAGAAATCTCCGCTCTCTAGGGTTCCTAATGATAAAGATTCTGGAAAAAGACCCCGAAGCACCTTGGGGCCCCTGCTGATGAACATTTCCTTTTCTAAAAAGAGGGTTAAACAAAAGGTCAAGAAATGTTCAGTGATGTCAAAAATTCAGAAACTGGTTTAAGTGGTACTTTAAATAAGTATCAGGAGCCACAAAACCATTTTAAAAAGAGTGTTTACGAATCTAATGCCAGTGTCTGGCACTAAAACGAGGAAAAGAAACCCTAGAGAATTAAAAACATGTTAAGCATTTCCTTAAGCAGGAAATAAAATGGTCTAACAGTTTTACCTCATTAAATTTCTAGTCTTCATTAGATTTTGTACTGCTTGGCATCTCTTCTAATATGTAGAATATTTATATATACGGTGGCACATTAATCGAAGAAAACAAATATAATTTACACATAGATATATTGTACACATGTGTATAAGAATATATGTACAGATCAAAATACACATATAATAGTTTACTAATTAGACGTATATACGAGTACATGTGAAGTTCATAGCGCATTTGTATGTATACATACATGTATTACTATATGTGTATGTGTGTATTTGTATATAATACATAATACACATATACCAAATGTATATTAGAAGAAACACATATGCATGCTTCAAAATTTGGAGAACATTTATATAAGTCATTTAATATTTGAAATATGCTAAGTGCATTCCAAAGCACATTCATATTTAAATTTTACCTACTTCCACAATTAGGAATGAACCAAGCAGGCGCTTTGGGGAAGGAAATTTAGGATTTATTTGGGATTCTGAGGACCAGCTTTCAAAAATGAGGAAAGCAGTAGTGAGATGCATAGTCTGGAAAAAGATTATTTAGTTTTAGAAGAAGACAGAAATTATTTTAGCAATCTATCATTAAGCTACCTAACAGTATTCTCCCCAAGTCCTTTACATTTTTTTCTTAACCTTTCCAACTTCTCTACTTACTTCGACTATTAAAAGAATGTGGCAGTGACCCCTAGTGGTTTCTTTAGAGGGATTTAACTTGACCATTTTAAAACAACAACAAACTTAGGACATATCACAATGTCCTAAGTGGAACAATAAGTGTTTACATTTTCTTACTACTTTATGTTGTTTTTCAGTTTTATGCTCCATAATTCAAAAGGAAAAAAAAGGTATAACTTATGAACTAATATGGTGATGAACTGAGGAAGACAATTAACTCAATGTTCACCTAATATATTTGCTATAAACAGAGGCAGCATGATGGGGTTAACAGAGGACTAGCCCTAAAACCAAGAAGACTTTCTGTTCAAACACTATCTCTGGCATAGACTAGCTGTGCCACCCTTGGCAAGTTACTTAGCCTCTTAATGTTACAGGCAACTCTGTAAGATTATAAATTAGACTAGTTGCAGACCTTCATTGTTGGAGGGAATTTTGACACCAGGAGTTTCTTCCTTGGATGAAATCAAGGTTTCAACCCCACCCTCTACAGCAAAAATTGTAGCAAAGCTTAACTAAATTAAGAGAATGTATATTAGTAGAAAGTGCTTCCTATATTAAATTGCATAATAAAAATAATAACATTTTGATAGGAATACAATCTCAGTGATTCAAATAAAATAAAATATTTCAACAACCACTTGATTCGCTAGTTAGTATTTCTGTATAAGAGCTGCTACATAGTTTGTTTAATGCACTAAAATATATTGCTTACCACCCATCAGAGAAAAATGATTACAAAAGTACAGCAATGAAGAAACATTTTAAACAATCAAAATTTTTTTCCTGTGGAGATGTGATTTAAAGCAGTGTCCTCATCTAAGAGTAGCTCTACCAACATATTTCCTAAGAAATAAAAAAGTGAACATGCCATAGAAAGTTGAGTATGTATTTAAAAATTAATTAAAATTTCTATTCCAAGTATGTTTATTATCCAACATGTCCAAGAAAAGTTACCTTTTGCTTTATTACCCCACTCTTCCAGGCATATAAATTTTCTTCAGAGAGAACTCTGAAACATGAGTTATACTCCTCTGGTCACTTGGATATTGATGGGTAGTTTTGTACTCAGATCCTGAAGCATGAATTGTTTTCACAGGGCGACAGTTGATCTCTAGTTGCCAATTTGGATGATGTGGAAATGTAATACTATATAAATTTGCACTAAAATATCCTTGGCTACATCTGAATAAAGTAAACTCTAAAGTTAGAAGAGAATTGTCCATTATCTCAAGGAAAAATTATCTGATTTCTGACAAGATTTAAGGCATCTGGACACAATGGTTAAATATCTACATGTAATTGATTCTATATCAAGTTTTTTTGGCTTAAAAAAAAGAAAGCTCCCTTGACCTCAGTTGGTTGGTCAAAAAACACTTATATTTATGTGCCAGGCAACCAAGGTGTCTAAGTTCTGGAGAATGAAGAAAGGGAAAAGATAGTCCCTGCTCTCAAGGAGCACACAATCTAATGGGGAAGACATCTTGCAAACAAATCTGTACAAATAGAAATACAGGATAAATTGAAATAATTAACAGAGGGAAGGCATTAGAATTAAGGGGGATCAGGAAAGGTTTCCTATAGAAAGTGAGGTTTTAGGTGGACCTGACTTGTCTAGTAGCCTGTCCTACTTGCATATCTTAAAGAAAATATTAAGACAGGAAACATTTGGTAAATAGGACTATTTAGGAGCAGTTGCTTACCAGTTGGTTTTTTAGTGTATTTGATCTTTTTCATTTCTTTGGATTAACAAATTACCAAATATAGCCTTCCTAGTTTTTTTTGGGGGGGGAATGGGGGAGTCTTTTCACCAAGACTAATAAGTCTGACCATAAAGTAACATGTAGACAACATTTAAATGAATACAAAATGAAAAGTTAATATTAATTGATGGCACTTTGTATTACACTTCCTTCAAAATTGTGTTCTTTTCTCATTCCTATACTGAATTTGGTTTTAGAACTCACTGATTCACTTTTTTAAAAAGTGAAATCTTAATAGAGCTGAACAAAGAACATAGGCCTTTTGCATTTGAGGATGGGGTACAGATATTTTAAAAATTGTCTTTTGTTGTTGTTCTGAAGTTAGCTGTGGCATTAGATGTAGTGATATATTCATTTTACTAGTCATAGTCTCCATATGAGTGGCCAGTGTTGGGTTGTTAAAGTCCATTCAGCTTTACGTCTGAGAGATAATGAATTTTAGGCTGGTTTCAAGTATCCTTTTTCTTCTTCTTCTTTTAAGCATTGTAGTACTAAAGAGTTTTGTGTAGAACTTCCACTGGTGAAAAGGAAACACTCAGCTCTCTCCAAGGCCAGCTAAAGGCACATTTCTTAGGTCTATCCATATTTACCACATAAATGAAGTAGATCTGAATATGTTACCTGGCCCCTCTGAAATGCAAGCTAGAGGGATGCTTCAGGCCTAAACTTTAATAAAGATAAGTAAAGATAGGATTATATTCCCTCAGAAATGTTTATTAAAATAACTCCAATGGTGAGAGAACACCTTTTATGTATAGTAAAATTACAATTTAGCCATTTATACCTAGCAGTTCACAATGACTCAAAAATAGTCTAATTATAATTATATAAGAAACTTCCAAATTTCTATTTACACTTTTCAAATCTGCTATGGAAGAGGTGAAAGAAACTCTCTTCTCTGTTATTTGCTAATTTTCTCTGGATTGAGAAGGATCAAGGAAGTGCTCTAAAATTAAAAAAAAACTGAACAGGCTTTAACTTGTCCTTCAATTTGTCATATATTTTCTCATTGGTTCATAGATCTAAAGATGGAAGTGGCTTCAGAGGCCATATAATTTAAAAAAATTAAATAGTATTTAATTTTCCCCAATCACTTATAAAGACAATTTTTACCATTTTTTAAAATTTTGAGTTCCAAATCTCCCCCTTCCAACTCCCTCACCTCTCCTCTCCCTAAGAAGGTAAGAAATTTGATATAAGTTATCTATGTGCAATCAGACCATACAGTTTTAATCCCTTATTTTACAAATGAGGAAAGTGAGGCCTAGAAAGGTTAAGTGACTTGATTGAGGTCATACAGTACTATTCATCAGAGTCAGAATCTGAACCTAGGACCACAATAAAATAGTCACTTCCTTACCTAATACAGGAAAAGTATCTCATAATTTACTAAATGTAGTTGTCAGTTTCTACATTCAGTCCACATTCTGATTCCTTGAAACTTGGGTCTTTACTTTAAGGAAAGAAAAAAAAAGGTAAAAAACCAAACACCTTTACCCATAACAATAAAGTGCTTCTCTTTCAGTCTCACTTCACTTATCACTTTTCATTCATCTTTCAAGCATTAATTTTGAAGTAAACAAACAAAAGTATCCCCTATATTTTTCTTAATTCAGAGTTCTTTACATTTAGCGGTTGTTTTCCTCATTGTCATTTCACCAGGTTGTAATGAAAATGAGGCGGATCATTTGGACAGAGACCAGCAGCCTTATCCCCCGTCCCAGAAGACCAAGCGCATGCGTACCTCCTTCAAGCACCACCAGCTCCGGACCATGAAATCCTACTTTGCTATAAACCACAACCCGGACGCCAAGGACCTCAAGCAGCTTGCCCAGAAAACGGGCCTGACCAAAAGAGTTCTGCAGGTAAGAAGTCACCACCACTGGCTGGGTCAAAATTTCCCTTCCCCTTGCCAGCGAAAGTAGTTAATTTCCCTTCTTAGAGTGATATAGATATTGTCTGTACTGTTTCTCATTAGTTTGACTTAGCTATATCCCAAATGGGTGTGCTGAGGATTTGAGGGGGAACATGGCAGGGTACCCAAAGAGAGGCCCAGGAAACTTAAAAAAAAAATGAACTCAAATTCTTCCTTCTTTTATGGAGATGGGTCCCATAGAGAATACAGGGCTTACCATATTGCTTTGCATGTAGGAAGTATGTAATTTACACAGCAATGACACAGCGTCTATTAGAAAGCAAAGACTGAGGTATTTTATGAGGCTTAGTCTATTGGCTTCTGGAGAATTGTCATTGCAGTCCTCGGTTCAGCAAAATCTTGGCAATCCTAGTCACATGGCAGGGAATTTGAATTGATACAGTCTTCAAAGTTCAGGTGGTCCCCCTTTTACACTTTCCAAAGGCCTAGGATATGATTTTTTTCCCCGTCTGCAACAAATTTGTCAGTTTCTAAAGAATAAATTTTGCTAACAAATAACAATGAAAAGAAAAAATCCCAAATAATTAGCTTTGCCCGATACCCCCTTCCCTTAATATGGTTCTTCACGTGGGAAGATGAGACTATAGTCCCACTGTGAGGTCTTTTTCCAGCAGGGGGTGATGGGAGGTGCTGAGACAGAAACTTTTTTCTTGCCCAGGCTGCCTCATGACCAACAGCATGCATTTGCAGTCTGGCTGACCAGGTTCATCTGTGGCCATGGGACAGAAAGATTTTTCACTCTGTGAAAGGTCTAAGGGGAGGTGATCTCGTCAATCAGAAAGTCTGTTAGTACTAACTGCTTTCCATGTTGCTATTCACCTTTAGATATTTTTAATGACCATGACTCTTCCCCTACCTTCAAAAGACTCAGAGCAGGCCCTTTTAATGACCAGTAGCTAAGGGCATAGTTTACTTCCACCCTTATATCCCTATGCTTAATTTGAATTATTTCTTAACTTCAGCTCCAGTTGTCCTAAGAGGCACTTGTCATGCTGGGGGGTTATGTGCAGCCTAGCACAGAGAGCATATGAAGTTTATGCGAAAAAATAAATAAGTGAAAAAGAGAAAAAAAAGCTTCTTTAAAAAAAGGACAAAACAAAACAAAACATTTTAAAAGGAGAAACATACATCAAAAAATAAAATAAAATAAAAACAATCAGCAAAAACAAACATCGGTAAAGAAATCAATTGGGATTGGTTTGCAGGTTTGGTTCCAAAACGCACGAGCCAAATTCAGAAGGAATCTTTTGCGGCAGGAGAATGGGGGTGTTGATAAAGCTGATGGCACGTCGCTCCCGGCACCGCCCTCAGCAGACAGCGGCGCTCTCTCTCCACCCGGCACTGCGACCACTTTAACAGACCTGACCAATCCCACTATCACTGTAGTGACATCCGTGACCTCTAACTTGGACAGCCACGAATCCGGAAGCCCCTCACAAACTACCTTAACGAACCTTTTCTAACATTGGATTTTTTTTTAATTCTTCCTCTTCTTTTTTATTATTATTATTCTAATTATTATTTTTTATTATTTACAAGACTTTTTTTTTTACCCACAAGATATTTGGGGGAAAAAAAACAACAGCTTGGTGTGTAGCATCTGCAGCCACTTGGCCAATGAGTTTACAGTCATGTCTCTCGTTTAAAGTGAACATACTTTGTCTACAAACTGTATTTGGATTTAAAAAAATCATTAGGTCTTTCAGTAGGTAAGGGAAGTTTTTGACTCATTCTAATAAGTGCCTCTTAAAATTGTATGTTACTTATTTCCAGAATCTCGGGAAAAATGAGCTTTATTGTCATGGGCAAAGAATTCCATTCCCAGTCTAACAACCAAGCTAAAAAAGAATCAGATAATTATCACCAAATGAAGTTTTCTGTCTGGCAGTGACATATGCTTCTGGAAATTTGCAGCCTTCACATTAATTTTTATTTTTTTGCAACTTAAGGAAAAAATTAGATGATTCTGATTTCCTCTCGTACACCAAAAAGTTCAAATGGAAAAAAAATATGATTAGACAAAAGCACTATGAAATAATGATTTAGAAATGTGTAAATGTCCAATGATTAAAGTCACATCTAGCTTTAACATTCTAAGATGATTTGTGATTAATTGGGGGAAACTACTCTAGGAAGTTGGATTTTCCTTCCATGGGCATATAATTCAACAACAACAAAAAGACTCATTATTTCATTTTAATATTCTAGATATTATTCCACTTCCCCCTGCCATTAAAACTCCACTTAGAATTTTAAAGTTTTATACTTTTAGTCTCCAAAGACTGAAAAGTATATAGTATTAAGGTAATTCTCTATAAATTACTTTCCTTTTTTCAGGGAAAATGGAAATAAGCAAAATATAATTCATTAAGATGTTTAGAAAAGTGGTTTAGTTAATTTGATTCATTGCTATTCTGATTTACTTCAGATTTTCCATACAATTGCTCCTGGCATCACACATACAAAAAAAAACCTTTTAAAACTTCAGCACATTAATATCATTTCTATCAACATTAAGGGGTTTTTTTGGTTTTGTTTTGTTTTATTTTACTTTTGTATAAGAAGATATGTTTTTGAAAAAAAGGTTTTCTGAAAATTGGCATTTGTAGTAAACTGTTCTGAAGCAGATAAACTCAGAAGCCTCGTGGATGCTGATCTGAAATAATTTCCTAGTTTACAATAGCATTTTTTTTCTTTTTAATTTAAACTAAAAATCTTAATGGTCTGGGCAGTGGTGAATGTTCATCTGTATGCTTCTGTTGTAGTTAAATACCAATTAGATTGTGAATTTTCTCAGAAAAAGTCAAGATACATGTCTTGCTTTAGTGGATTGTTAAGAATAACTTTGCACATATTCTCCACTTTTTCGGCCCCATAAATCTCTTTTGGTGGTCAGGGTGGCTATTTAATATATTTAAAGGTGTCCTTTTGGCTGTATAAATGTGTGGTTACATATTGACAGTTCACTGCCCACATTAAAGTGCATTATTGTAACTTTTGCTCAGGGTTTTTAGAAAATTAGCACAGAAAGTAGCTTATTTTTTAAAAAAAATAAAAGATGATGGAAGAGATGTTAACACTGTAACAGAAGAAAGGTGTGATTGCCATTATATATTTAGCAAGTATGGTTATCATCTTATATGGAGCTTAAATCTTGACTTTTCCTATTTCTATTACATTATGGGCATTTACCACTAACCAGACCAAACAACCTTGGTAAGGCTGAGATCTTATTAATACACTTTTACAGGTAAAAATATTGATACATATAAATTTTGTTCTTTGACAGAACAATATATGGTACTATAGATCTACTTTATTAAGTAGACTAATCATAACTCAGTTCTAATATGTGCCTTATGATATAACTTGGAAGTAAGTTTGTGAAAAATCAGGATATATGTGTTGTTTGTTAAATTAACTGTTTTAAGCCCTTTTGACACCTCACTAGTTTTGTACTGTTTTACCTCTTATTTCTGAAACTCTTTTTATGGTGTATCCTGTTAGAGGGGACAAACATGTCATAGAAAGCAGTTGTGCACTCTTTCAAATATAGTTGATAAATTCAATAATCTTATATATTGAGCTTCGTGTTTATAGTACAGTAAGTGGTCTAGCAAAATTGTCCATGTTTCTTTGTTTATTGAAAAATACATTGTATAGAAACTATTTCCCCTAAATATTTATGGACCAAACAATTGTGATATATCCTATTAAATTTGTGTGAATAAACCATTTTGAATCTAAGGAGTTTTATTTCCCATCAATTTTATTTAAGGTCTCCCTGAATTGGTGTGTTTCCCTGCTTTCCAATATTTATGACTGAATCATGTTAAAAGGGTAATACAAATTTTGTAAATACTTAGCAAGACAATTAGTCTCTAGCTTTTCAATCCCTGGTTCTTATTCACTGTGTGTGCCATTGAGGATACAATGTAATTCCAGATTCCTTTTAAAGTAATTTTTGGATAATAAAAAAATGCCCCACTGATTTGATACAACAGTCCCAGTTTCAGATTCTAAAAATGAAGACAAGTAGCAGCTAAACTAATTGCATGAAAAACCACCTAAATATGATAAAGATTCAATGCTAGGTATATTTAACACAAATGAATAATGGTAAACCCCAATAGAAATTGCAGACTCCTACAAGCCAGGTTGCTCTGTAGTTTAATAAATTGTCACTATGATTTCTTTCAGGGAGAACAAATCTTGGGGCATTACAGCCAAACATCCCGACGTTTGAAAATTCCCTAAAGTATTAAAAGAAGGGGAAAAGTTTGATCGGAAATCCACTGCAGTGAAGACAAAGACAATATTAGGTTATGATAATCATACATTAAAAAATATATTGAGCCAAAAAAAAAAGAGAGAGAGAGACTTAAATGTCAATTCCTGAATGTTAAAATTTATGTTCTTTATGACATCTAATACAAATGAAGGCTTACAAAATTGTGTGGTTTAAAACAAAAGTTAGATAAGCTATGTATAAACCAGAGCAACCTGGCAGTAATATACCCTACCCATGTTGGAAGACAATTATTCCTTTAAAAAATTAAAAATATAGCAACAACACATTTGCCAAGCACAAATACTTGTAAAATAAAATCCAAATACATGCATTCCACCTGCTTGCTAACGTGTACTACTCATATATGTTAAATGGCATTTTTGTAAATTTAAAGAAAAACTATCACTCATTTAAGAGCATAAGGATCAGAACTAAGTAATTTTAGTATTATTGTTAATTATTTCTTTTTCTAAAAGCCGAAAAATCTGCATGCACTTTTACATCTGTCACTTATAGTGTACATTTCTGTATGATGACTTCTCTTTGATGTTTCTTGTACAATAAATAGCTTTCATGAATAAACATTTTATTTGATGCAAACATAGTTAACTTTATGTAAACACACCTAATCTAGCTGTTGAAACTAACTTAGAATATTTTGGACACTGTCTTAAAAGGCAGGATGGTAAACTTCAAATTTGTTATACCCAGAGGGGGAAAAAAATCCAAATAATGAAAACAACAAGGTGGCATTATTGTAGCTTAGTGTAAAACGATTTCCTTGGACTTTAATGTTTCATGACTTACTTTCATTTGTTGTATGCAATTGAAACATGTACCTAAAATAAAAATAAAGACAGAGGAAACCCAAACAACAATAAGAGAAATAAATCTCTGAAAAAGAATAGCATGTGTA
Source organism: Phascolarctos cinereus (assembly GCF_003287225.1). Classification (NCBI taxonomy): domain Eukaryota; kingdom Metazoa; phylum Chordata; class Mammalia; order Diprotodontia; family Phascolarctidae; genus Phascolarctos; species Phascolarctos cinereus. The sequence goes on along the minus strand of NW_027555958.1, from coordinate 386,073,894 downwards.
AAAGCATCAGCAACTTTTTAAAAAAAAGAATATTAGGACAAAATCTATGGATTCTTGATAAGTTTACATGTTCACTATGCAATGAACAAATTTATTGACATAAAATATATTAATTATGAAAGGATCTGATCTTTGCACAGTCCAATTTACATATGATTTTACAAGCAAAAATGAATGGAAAAATAAACCATTATTTAGTAATGAGGGTTTTTTTAATTGTTAGAAGGAGTATTTGCAGAAAGAATTTTTTAAAAAACTATTCATATTTAGCTGTATATCCAAAGTATATGTTAAACAAATTAACATATAAAATACTTTCCGGAAATTTTTTTCATTAAGATGAAATTTTTATTATATACAAATGAACCCTATGTAAATGATGTAACTTTTATGAATAATTATGACAGACATTAAATATTTCACCTGTATTCTCAGTATTTGAATGTTTTCTTAAATGCTTTTCATCTTATGGATACCAAAAAAGAAAAAAAGAAAAGAAAAAGAAAGGACAAAAGAAAGAGAGAAGCTCTTAAGAAGAAGGCAACATAACATAGACTATTCTGAGAGATCTTGAAACATGCTGGTTTTGTCAGTAACTAGAATGTTTATGCTTCAGTGAAACCTTATCCACAATTATAGCTGTTTAAATAGATTTTAGAAATACACTTCATGCCAGTTAATTCAAATTCTTGTTCTACAGAGATACCCTTCTCCTGCGTCACTCACCTGTGACAGTTTGATTTAGAAATATCTTGGCACCTCTCATGGTTCTATCGATGTTTAAATATTTGTCTGGTAAATTAAATGAGGGAAAGAACCAAAGGAGAAAGGGCTTATTGGGAAATTTTCTGAAAAAACATCTGGAAAAACAACTCAATGTAACATTAATTTTAAACAGAACATTTTGCAAAAAGCAAGGAGAACTAATTAAGCAGGTTGGATGTGTAGAAATCATATGATTCAAAATTGGAAGGACTATTGTGGTTTTCAGTATTAGAGAGCAGTTCTTAGAGTCTGGGCAACTGCCTACTTCTTGAATTGGAGTGAGAATGGAATGATGTGAACTTCTCAGGTGGGAGCAGCACAGGAAGTTTTCGTAGCTTCTGCATCTAGACTGCGAACTGGGAAAAGAGCTGAGGACAGCCTTATCTTTTAGCAAGTTAATCTTAGGTAGGGGGAAAAAAAGCTTCACTGAGATTCCTGAATATTACTGGAGATAATAGTGGTTGAGTTGGACCTTTTGATATTAAATAACATTTTAAATCACTAAAATAATGGATGGCTTTTTGAAAGGGCTGATAAGAGCTTCAAAATATTTCTGAAAATTTGATAATTGATAGCCTAAAAGGGAAAGTTTTACTGTGTCCAAATTCCAATGGAAGTCACTTGAAGTGTTCTGGCAATATCATGTATTTAAATAATCTTTCTTTCAAAGAGCTCAAGGCATTTAATAAATCCCTTATAAACATCTCATTTTCCCTTCAAGATGTCCCTGTGTGGGGTATAAACATGGATATCCATTATGAATTGCCTGATTCATCAGTAGTGAGCAGGAATTGGATATTTGGAGTGATGTTATTTTAAGTTCTTGTATTAGGCGTAATTACACCATTATTATGGAAATGCATTTATTAAGCAATTACTGGTATGGTTGTTTCGCAAGGCACTATAGCTTACATTTAAAATAATAATATTTTGACAATGAAATAAAACTGTTGGACTTCCTTGTAGAGAGCTTCTTTATTCAATGGAATATTCAACACTATTTAAATTTTGCAGACAGAAATCTCTAAGCACCAGAAATAAGTAGAGGAAATTAAAATTTACCCCAAGTAGAAGAAACTGCAGCATACTTTCTGTGAAACTAGAAGTATATGACAATATTTTATTCACACATTTTTTGTCTCTCCATTCCATTGTCTTAATTGTTAGGAACAAATTCCAACTTTTCAAATAAATAAAACATTGTGCTTTATCTTTTAAATTTTATCTTTAAACTTTGTGCATCTATCTTTGTTTTATTGCCAGTGTCGCACATAAGGCATTATTTTCTTTGCTTGTGTCCCTGCTTTTCAAGCATTTCATTGAACTCTCCTATGGACCCTTCTTTTAGGAGAATGGCATTAATTTCTCTTATTTTTCCAGTTGTTGCTTCATTTTTTTCAAATTTATCATTTTAAGGCAATGTATTATTTTTATTGCCCTCTTGAAAGATTTGCTTTGATTTCCTATATTGTCATAACAAAAGGATCAGAATTGTGCATGGTACTCTAGGAAAAGTCTGTGAATATGGTGTAAGTAATGATAACTCACATTTATTTAGTGTTATGTTCTCTGCAAATGACTTTCTTTTTCAACTGTGCTGCAAAGTGAATCTTCATTTTTATTTATGATTGCTCCTCAATTCTCCCATTTCTTTGGGAGTTCTTTAGATAGTCAATCTTACATCTTCCCTACATTTTTCTGAATCCAACTTCTTAATTTATATTTCTTTATACTTGACGATCTCATACTAGTATGGATGGCAATCTAGAGATGAAAGGTTTGGATATCTGTTCTAAGAAGTTCCTGCTGTACATCTACGTGTGCTTTCTCCTCACATTTTAGGATTGTCAGGAATGATTTCCTTCCCCTCCCCTGGATTTTATGTTACATCTTGCATGATCTTAAAAGTTATCTTAAAAACGATAAATGGATACCTTTTTTGGCTATTTGAAAATAAAATTTGTGTAAATAAAAGAAGATTTTCTAGTCTCCATTTCCTCATATTTATGTATGAACTTAGTTAAAATACATTTTGTTTTATACTATCCTTCTGAAACAGAAAATATTAACCAGAAAGTGATATTTAAATTGGTGATTGTGACAAACTGGAAAAGATGAAGAAATTCTAGGGCGATCTTATTGCCTGAACCATTCTAATGCTGGTTTCCTGTTCTTTTCCTTCTCTCATGTCAGCAGAGAGCTATGAAAGGGTTATTAGCCTCCACTTTGATATTCACAGATCTTGTCAGGGGGTGTTATTTGAATTTTTGCCTTGCCAAATATAAATTTGGTTAACTTAGATTTTTGGAAATAAAATATTCTTTATGAAATGTGAAAAAAGCTGAGATGTATTCACAGTTTTGAGATAGTTAAGTTGTTTGAACTTTATAAACAAATTCACATCACTTCTTAAAAAAAGAGTAAGTTAACGAAAGAAATCATATTCAGAATATTAACTTGGCTAACAAAGATGCTGTGAAGAAATACAAATATCTTACAGGTGGGGCCTGATTCTGACCAGTCTTTTGGTAGTTTAGGTCTGATATCTGAACTAAATGTGACACTCATAGACCAATGAACAATTGACAAAAAAAAGATTCACTTTGTCATGGCAGAAGAAAGCTATGCAACGAGGATATGCAGCAAGGTCACTGCTTACAACTGCTTTGCCTTTGAGTTGCCCAGGGTGATCTGCCAGCCAACCATCAGAGAAGGGCTGGAACTCTTCAAAGATTTTCATACTCAAGTGACCAGGAAGTAATGTTAACAGTTAGAACCTTTAGTTCTCTGAGCCCTCTTGAGGAGGATTCAATACCTTTAAGGGAAAAAAAAACTAGCCCGGTTTAAATGGTGTGATATTCTGGTAGAAGTTCCTCCTACCACATACCTCAAAAGGAATCCTTTTGTCATTTTTTTTTAAAACAAAGAAATGATAGGGGCTTTTTGGTAATACATTTGAGGTGATCTACTTTAAAAAGCCGATTAGATACTTCTTTTAATTTGTTGTTAGTATGCAGATTATGTGTTTCTTGCCAGAACAGGAAGTAGAAAATTTTAATGAAGTAGAAAAATTGATCTTTCAAAAGGTTCTCAACTCATTCAATTTCATTTTCTTGAGCTCAGCAAGTCAGGAAGCTAGGTGGAATGTTTTTGTGTTAACCAAAAGCTTTTTCTGCTTCCAATGTAGGGCAGTCCAAAAATAAAATATGTCATTCATGACTGTAGGTTCATTTTTTTAAAAAACCACATCTCAATTTGAAGTAGAAAATGGCAAAAGCACTTTGAGTTTTTTTCTCTGATAAAGTCTCTATCTTTCTGTTAGACTATCAGAAGGACTGTGCTTCATATGCCTCAACTTTCCCCACCCCACCCCTTATATTTTTAGTTTATAAGCTTCTTATGGGAAATCAACATATTAGTCTTCTTAGGTTATGCAAGCATGCAATGAACACTTAATTAATACAGTGGTACTGGAAGATGGTGATGACTTTGATTGCTCCTGTAAATATTGTCCTGTTTCTGTCAGGGCTAATGTTAAACAACAGGCTGGCCAACCTTCAATATTTAGAATAAACCAAAATGTAAGAGAATTTCCCTATGGATGACTAGAGTCCCAGAATTATAGAGTTAGAATGTACCTGCCCCTCATTTTACAAGGGATGAAACTAAGGCCCAGAGAAATTAAGATGATCAACTATTTATTTGTGGCAGAACTTGCTTCAGTAATTAAATTTCACTTGATTTACAAAGATATGCTTAGGAAATGGAAGGTGCATTCACATCTCAAGTGAATACTTTAGTTTAATTTGAACGTTAGCCAATCCCTCAGGCTGGTTGGACATTAGCCCATTTAAGAATATTATCTTATAAACTTATATCTACGCATGATGTGGAAAGTAAAAAAAAAAGTATAAATTGATGGGACCAGGATGTAAAACCAACCACATTGTACATTTCAGCAAATGTACAGTTTTAGTAAGGTTGTTCACTCTACATAAAGTTAAGAATTTAGCATCAGCCTGAACTTCTCTGATTCTCACTAGTCCAGAGTAGCATACTTGAAAAGGCCACCAATAAAATGAATCACTGTCAGGTTTTAGGAGCTAGTTATTGATATGATCTCAGAATCATGGCATGAGAAGAGACGTCAGTAGATAAACAGAACCAATTCAGGAAAGTGAAGTATTAAACTACTTAGTAGAGATGGTTGTCCATTCATTTTCTTATTAAATGACTTATCCAAATATTCTTAGACTTATCCAAAGAAAATCACCAAAAGGACTATCAGTTTAGTCTTCCGTAAAGTTCCTATTTTCTTACCCTTGAAAGCCAGGGACTAGACTTGTGATGACATTGGGATAGGGAATTTCCAGGTGAGGAAATTCACTACCTATTCAGGCCAGCAACTTTTCTGCAATTTGTAGTCTTAGAGATTTGGCTAGAGTCAACTAATGTGATTTGTTTAGCATCGCATAGCCAATATGCATCAGAAGCAAGACTAGAATAGAGGTCTTCCTGACTCAGGGGACAGCTCTCCATCCACTATTTCAAGCTGCCTCACCTTTGCAAGAAAGTGAAACTAAATGGATTTTTAGTTTGGTGGGATAGTCATTAATGACATCTTATTATTATGTACTGTTTCTGTGTTATCACAATGATTTTTCACTTTGGAAATGTTCTAATATCCATCCATCTATTCAATAACTTTGCACCTCTATGACTGCACAAGCTCTTTCTCATACCTGGAATGCACCTGCTCCTCACTTCTAACTCTTAGAATCCATAACTTCCTTTAAAGAGTGTCTTCTAAATGCAACACCACTGTATAAAATATAAGTGGATGATAAATTTTTTTCTTTCCAAAAATTTCTTAAATCACAGGATCTCAATGATGCAAGGCATCTCAGAATTTATTTGGACCAACTCATACCTGAACAAGAATTCCTCTAATAACAAATCAGCAGAGTCTGTCTTACTTTTCAATGTGTATCTCCAGGGCTTAGCACAGCACTTTGCATATAGGAATCCCTTAATAAATCATTTTCATTCATTCAGTTATCCTGCATAATTCTTCATTGCTAAAATGTTGCAACTTAGCCATGTTCCCTCACTCACTTCTCCCTTGTTCTTTAATGATCTGAAACTTTATTTCAGAGAATGTGGTATATTTTCTATGACTTTTAGCTAGCATAGTGTCTGGCATGCAGTAATTATTTAATAAATACTTGTTGATGGATTTCTTGGTACAAAATCCTTGGAAGACTATTGGTATTAAAAACCAAAATGGTCTTTTATTTCAGTAAGTAAGGGCAGCTGAAACCACGATGCAATTTCTCAGAGTCAATTCAGCCCATTTTTCTCATTCTAGTCAATTTGAGATCTAACTCACTGTCCATTTGTATTGTTTGTTCAAGATCAAGCAACTCTGCAAGTTGCTTATGCAATTGTATATTGTAGTCTGGACAAGGGTTATTCTTCCTTTATTTGTTTTTTTTTCCCCAACATGAATATTTAGGCCACAGTCTTCTGAGTGATTATGGATTTCATTTAATATTCACTTATTCATTGAACAAACATTTATCAATTACCTATGTACCAGAAAACAATCTACCCACATTCTATCAGGAAAACACCATACATGTAGAAAATTAAATTAAAAAATACATATATAATAGACAGAAAGTGATTTCTTGGGAATGGAAGGACACCAGTGACTAAAGGAACTGGGATAATCTTTCTGTAGGAGTGCTGTTTGAATTGAACTTTAAAGGAAGTTATGGACTCTAAGAGTTAGAAGTGAGGAGCAGGTGCATTCTAGGGATGAGAAAGAGCTTGTACAGTCATAGAGGTACAAGATATAATCCTATGTATAGGGTAAATCAAATAGTCCAGTTTGGCTTGGACTGTTCCGAGCATGATTCAATCTACACAATGTCATTTGCAAAAAGATCTATTTCAAGGACCTCACTGTCTATAAGAAATGCTTTTTCCATTTGAACTCTGGGCCAGATATCCTCTATGACAGTGGTCATGATCACAAAGGTCTATGACACCTTTGGCAAGCATATTTCTCATTAGTAATTTCCTACCTGGTAAAATATACTCAATTTCATTTTTTATGATGTGATTTTGTGCTCTCCTTGCTGACATACTTAAAGGAAGCATTCATGAGCTAAGTAGCTAAGCAGGAATGTTTTCTTTTTCATCTTTGTAGTCTTATTGCCTACCGTAGTACCTGTCACATATTAATCTTTAATAGACACTTAATTGATTAATTGATATGTGTAAGGCTTCTATATAGCCTGTAAGTCTTTGACCTCTCTTGCTTTGTACTTTTCAACTGTGGTTCTTGCTTTCCTCCCCATGCCTACCTTTATGCTGAAGCCACTGAATAGTAAAATATATTCCAGTTTAATTGGGAGAATCTTACTGACTTTTCTTTAAATTTCTCTATATTCCATAATATATATTGGGTAATATTCGTTTTCGGTGCTGTTCAGTCATTCAGTTGCGTCTGACTCTTTATGACCCCATGGACCATAGCATGCCCAGGCCCTTCTGTCCTTCACTACCCCCAAAAGTCTGTCCAAGCTTATGTTAATCGCTTCCATGACACTGTCTATCCATTTCATCTTCTGCCATCCCCTTTTCCTTTTGCCTTTAATATTTTGCAGCATTAGGGTATTTTTTTAATAGTCCTGTCTTCTCATTATGTGGCCAAAATATTTAAGTTTCTGCTTCAGTATTTGACCTTCCAGTGAATAGTCTGAAGTAGTTTCTTTAAGTATTGACTGATTTGATCTCCTTGCTATCCAAAGGACTCCCAAAAGTCTTCTCTAGCATACAATAAAAAAGTATTGATTCTGAAGTGCTCAGCTTTCCTCATAGTCCAACTCTTACAGCCATATTGCTACTAGAAAGACCATAGTTTTGACTATATGGACCTTTTTCTAGCAAGGGAATGTTTCTGCTTTTTAGTAGGTTGTCCAGATCTGCCGTAGCTTCCCTTCCAAGTAGGAAGTGTCTTTTAATTTCATGGCTGCAGTTGCCACATTTAGTGATCTTTGTGCCCAACCAAGAATATAAAATCAGACTGTGCTTCCACTTCTTCTCTCTCTATTTGCTGGGAAGTGATGCGACCATTTGTCAAGATCTTAATTTTTTTAAGCTTCAAGCCAGTTTTTATACTCTCCTCTTTCACCCTCATCACTTCTTTACTTTCTGCCACCAGAGTGGTATCATGTGGATATCTGAGATTATTGCTATTCTTCTCAGCAACCTTAATTCTGGCTTTTGAGTCATCCGGTATGGCATTTTGCGTGCTGTACTCTGCATATCAAATAAATAAGGTTACTGATCTAAAGTCATACATTTTGGAGAATGAAGCCAAATGGGCTTTAGGCAGCATTGCTAACAATAAGGCTAGTGGAGGTGATGGAATTGCAGCTGAGCTATTTAAAATTCTGAAAGATGATGCTGTTAAAGTGCTGCACTCAATATACCAGCAAATTTAGAAAACTAGAGTTGCTAGATTGGAAAAGACCAGCTTATATCCCAGTCCTTAAGAAGGGCAAAGTCAAAAAAAGTTCAAATTACAGAATAATTGTTCTCATTTCACATGCCAGCAAGATCATGTTTAAGATTCTGCAAGCTAGGCTTAGCAATATGTGAACCAAGAATTACCAGAAGAGCAGGCTGGTTTTCAAAGAGGCAGAGGAGCCAGAGAAAAAATTGCCAACATTTTCTGGATTATGGAGAAAGAGAGGGCATTCCAGAAAAAATACTTATTTTTGCTTCATTGATTACACTAAAGCCTTTGACTATCTGGATCACAACAAACTGTGACAAGTCCTCAAAGAGATGATACTACCAGATCATCGTATTTGTCTCATAAGGAACCCGTATATGGGCCAAAGAGCAACAGGTAGAGCCAAAGATGGAACAACTGATTGGTTTAAGATCAAGGTATAAACTACAGCTATTTCACAATGAACTTTTGCAAATATTTATCATGTGAACTGACATAGGAAATGATGAAACACCCCCATCAAATGGTGTTCATGCTTTTTCTTAGGGTCCCCAACCTTGAGAAGTGCTCCTTTGCCAAATCTATCTGTAGAAATCCTTGTTTCCCATCAAGATCCTGCCGAGGCATCACCCTTTCCATGAAGCTTTCTCAACTCCAATGCTTTTGAAAATGACGCCACTCTATTAAAATCTTTTATCTCTTTCTTTTAAATCTCTCCTATAGACATATCATGCATAAGATTATAATTCTTTTCATGGTATATCTTTTCCCTCTCCCTGACTTCATTTTTGCCATATCCTACAATGTCTGTATCCTACAATGTGTATTTGAATAAAGTTATTTTTATTAAATACTGTCCTTTAAAGAATAAAAAATTTGAGCCATCAGGATCTTAGAGGCCACCTAGTCTAACCCCTTCATTTTAAAGATGAAGAAATTGAGGCCCAGAGAAGTTAATTTACTTGCCCAAGGTCACACAGGTAGTAAGTGATAGAGGTAAGATTCAAAATCAGACTATTTGAATTAAACTCAGTGTCTCCCTTAGACCGTTAAATTTTTTTTCTGTATAAAGTCTTACCTTAACCAGAAGATTATACGATTTTTTTTTAAAGAGGAGAGCCCAGTATCATAACAGTTTTTATCCCCAATGTAGCACATGCTCAATCAAACCTTGTTGAATTGAATTGAATTGAGGAATAGCTATTTTTTTTTTTACCGAACAACTTTTGTTGTTCAGTAGATAGAATAGTCTTTGAAAGCATTTTTTTGATCAGAACTCTGGGGGATAGTTGAGAGCACAAGATCTATTATAAAAAGCTATTGTTAAAGTGGCTTCTTCATGTTGCAGTCTGGGGAAAAAAGCTCCAACCTCATACCAGAATGGTATATTTTAGTTTTTCTTTCCCTTCCTGGTATATGACATATATTTCCTAATCTCCAGCCTTCCACATTGGCACTTCAGAGTTCAGGCATGAATTGTTGCTATTGTTGTTTTAGTACAACATGTATCATTGTGAATTCCCCAAACAGAAGATTCCAAGAGCCAGCGATAATGTCTTCATAGAAAAGTACAGGAACACGTTAGCATAGATCTTTTGTTTGGGTCAATGGAATGTTCCCAATAATAATTTTTACCAAAACTCATCAATGTTTACAAACTTAATTATCTTTAAAGAACTGCTGCATTTAGTTTGGTATTTGAAACACACACAACACACACACACACACACACACACACACCCCTATTTATATAAATATATATGCAAGCATTTATTAAGCACCTACTGTGTGCAAGACACTGTACCAGATAAAACAAAAAAAAAAGGGGAAAGCTCTGTCTTCAAGGAGCTTACATTCTTCTGGGAGAGTCTAGTTTAATTTCCTAGACAATATTTACAAGGAAGCCTGGGTTCGCATTACTATCACAAAAACCACATTATATTTTATAGGGTTTGCAATGCCTTGAGAACAGGAACTATTACATTTTTCTTTTTAAACATGTATTTTTTGTTGATTTTTTTGGTTTTTACATGATCTGCTTCCCAATTTATCCTTCCCTCCACCTCCCAGAGTGCCATCCCTTAAAACAAAGTGTAAAAAGGCAAAAATAAATCAACAAAATTGACCAGTACATCTATCAAGTCTAATATTGCAAATAGTGATGTATACCCACAGTATTCTACATCTGCAGAAAGGGAAGGAGATGCATTCTCATATCTCTTCTTTGGGGTGAAGTTTGGTCATTATAATTTAATAGCCTTTAGTTTGAAGTTTTTGTTGTTATTGTTATTTCCATTTACATTGTATATGTGTATGTTGTTTTCCTTGTTCTGCTTATTTTATTTTGCATCTGTTCATATAAGTCTTCCCATGCTTTTCTGGATTTTTCGTATTCATCTTTCTTACAGTGCAATAACATTTCATTTCATTCATGTACCACAACTTGTCTACCATTCTCTAGTTAATAGTCATCTACTTTGTGAAATGTGTACTTATCTCCTTTAATACAGCATTAAGTCTTTAATAGTCTTAGTTAAGTGCTTATCGTTTAGTCATTTTTCAGTCATATCTGACTCTTCATGACTCTTTTTGGGGTTTTCTTGGCATACTGGAATGGTTTCCCATCTCCTTCTCCAGTTCATTTTACAGATGAAGAAACAGAGGCAAACTGAGTGAAGCGACTTGCCCAAGATTGCACAGCTAGTAAGTGTCTCAGGCTGGATTTGAACCCAGGTTTTTCTGACTTCAGACTAAATGTTTTATCCTCTGCAACACCTAGTTGCCCAATTACATCCTAATAAGCCTTAATTAAGTCCATGAATTAGATTGTGGCTAGGAACTCTCCCTTTCCAATGAGGATAAAGAAAATACATCATGAGGCTTTGGGGTAACTATATAAAGAAGAGCTTATTAGCATCATAGGTTGATGGACATTGGAATAAATTTCTCAGATTAAAAATATTATTCTCTGGAATTATGGGATGATTTAGATGTTATCAAATAGAAAGACAGGGAAGTATGTTTACTTCTCTATCTTCCGGTTTGATAACATTTTAAAAGATGATTTTTTGAGCTCTTTCTCAGCCCTATGACTTTCTGTATTTTAAGTAGACTGGTTTCTCTTTTCTAGTTCATGTATCCTATTCTCTTCTAAAAGAACTGGCACTAAAAATAGTTTATTGAAAAGAGAGAGAATGGGAGCATTGCTAATGGGAACAAGCCAGTAAAGGTAAAAAAAAAAAGTTCTAGCTTTTGTACTTTGTCTTGGTGTATGAGTCAATGATTCCATTTTGTCTACCCAGAATCTAGTTTTGGTAGTTTCATTTCAACTACTTGAGGAATGGTACTATTTTTTTTTCATTACCTTCTAAAACAGTGGGCAATTACCTTCATGGTGTCATGTCTTCTTGTTGCATACATTTCTCTGTTTTCAGCAGAATGTCTCAATCTTTGGCAAGTCATTTTGCTAATGTTCATCCTCTAGGACATCTATGCTGAAGGTCCTCTAAGATCATGCTTTTTCAAGGCCAGATTCAGAGTTAAATGTATCATTCAACAAATATATAGCTGGTTTGGAGACCTTTGCTCCTTTTCCTTTTTTAAAATGAATGCCCTGAAGCAAGGTATGCTAAAGTACCTGGAGAATGTACAACTTCCCCTGTCTTATTCAGGATATCTCCCCAGGATTGTAAGAATAGCCCCACTTAGTGACCTAAAAGAGTCTTCAAAACCTGAGTGCTAATCAGAAAGAAATTAAATTACTTTACAGATCCCAAAGAAATGAGATGTGATTCCTCAGTTGAAAGACAACTTTCTGAGGTATCAGCCAGAGAAAGATCATTATGATGTATCCTTACTGGAGTTCATATTTGAAATGGAGTTGATGACCAAGACTTTCCTGAAGATGGACGTTTGCAGGCAGGGGCTTGCTCCTTGGGTAAGTTTTTGTAAGACCAGAAGTTGGCAAGAAGCAGTGGCAAAGGGGAATAGCTTCAAGGAGAGGAGAGGTATGATCTCTATGAGAAAGAAAACTAAGGAGTCCTGTCCTACTGGCAAAGCCTGACCTCAGGAATAGAAAATTATTTGCTTTGCCTGAGAGCAATGCCTGGCATTACATACTGACAGGCTTACAAAACCACACCACAAAAAAGAACCAACAAGGAAATTCAGGAGGGAAGTAGTGCAATGCCTGATGCTTCGTAGAAGAAGCCCTACAGAACTACAGGATGAGCCCATGATGCACAGGGAGCAAGCCTTGCCAACATCTCCTGGGAGCAGCTAGAAGGTTATAGGAAGAGCCACAACCTTGCAACATCTGCTGAGCACAACAGAGAAAGGAACTTGCAAATTTGCAACTGTCAGCAAGTGCCCAAGATTCTCTGTGGGTCTTTGGAAAATGATAACTCATTAGAGGATGGGTGTTTCCTATGGATTCTAACTTAGGCTCTCTCTTTTTTTCCCTTTCAATCTTCCAATCAAATGTCTGGTTTAAAAATTTTATGAACCATACACTTGTTAAAAAGGCCTTGATGTTTCCGTAGAATGGTGTCAAGTAGTGATTTTTCTGGATTTTCTGGGTGGGCACTTACAACCCCTGAAAGTAAGATACTTCTTTTTTCTCAAGTACTCAGGGAATTCTAGTAAAATCCTAGTGTGTTCCACCCTTCTACCTATTGGAATCCCTAATTTCCTTCAAAGCTCAGCTCAAATGCAACCTTGTACATGAGATCTTTCCTGATCACCCCAGATGTTAGAGCTTTTGCACTCAAAATATGTTGGATGTATTTTTGCAATATGGATTCTTTGGTGCCTACTGCCTGAAGAGTTCCCAGAGTTCTCCAGTACCCTGAGGAGGTTAGAAGTCTCTCTTCTTTGCCATTGGCTAGATACCTGATTAACTGTGTTCCTCTGGTTTTGGGGGCCCAAGCACCCTAGTTTCATTAAAAACTGAACTCATATTAGCTTTGCAGAAATATTTACTTCAAAGGAATAGCAAAAAACAAACATAAACATTTTCCCCCAACATAGAAGTGGGGTTGCGCACCTCTACACCACCTCAGTTTCTAGGGAGGGGTAGGGGATAAGGTTCATAGTTACTGCTTAACATTAGTCCTCCCAAATAAAAGTTTAACATGTGGCCCCCTGCTTTGGGTCTTAGGACCCTGGTTTGTGAAAGCTTCCCTACTGAGCTGGCTGTAACATCTAGCTTGGAATCCTTTTCCCCAAGGTCTTAATGGTTTGAACTCCTGGGTCATCCCATGCACCTAGAACTAAAAGGAGTATACAAAATAGACCAAAACCCAAACAGTATTTCTTGGGGCCACATATTAAGGGGAGAGGGAGGTGGCTCTCCAGCTTTCCCCATTTAGTTGATGGTATCATCTCTGTGAGTGAATGAGTCTTTCCCAGGCATCCAGAACAGAGAGATTGAGAGTGAGAGTATTTCAGCTAGTGGTCTTAAAGACTCAACCAGTTGTAGCTATACAGACAATGGAAAAAGACTACTCCCAACCTCATGGTAGGTCAACTGTAGGATGTCCACAAGTGTACCAAGTTTTCTCCCAGAAGCAGGTCTCTGGTGTCTCCCACTTTGGTACCTCAATTTTAGGTGATCTAGGAATGCTCCAACCCCCCATTACACTTCCATGTAAACATGTTGTTCTCTCTGATAGATTAAGCTCCTTGAAGTCAAGGAGTGTTTTATTTTTGTCTTGGTATCTTTACCTCTCAACACAGGGCCTACCATAGTTATACACACTTAGTATATTTTAGTTCATTGATTGCGCTTAAGAATTCTATCTCTTCTTTACAGCTAAAGAGGCAGTGTACCAGGCATTTTTAGAGAAATTGAAGAACCCTTTTCTCTTAGGATCTCACAATGTGAGACATTAAAGAGTACTTAGAGAGAATATAATTCAATCCTCTCACTTTACAAATGAAGAAACTGAAGCCCAGAAAGGATGAACACTGCGCTCAAGCTCACACAAGGGGTAGGCAGCAAAGCTGGGGTTCTAATTCAGGTCACAGAATCACAGGATCTCAGATCTAGAAGGGTCTTCAGAAGCTCTCTGATTTAAGCAATGTCCTCTGATTCCAAATTTGTTGCTCTTTCTAATATTCTATGTTACTACACACAAGATAAGCACTTACTAAATATTCAGAGTGCCTTGTGTTGGATGAAAACTAAAGGATATACAGAAGCATTTATAAAGTAAACAAACACATTAGTACAAAACAAAGTATCACTCAAGGTTTAGTCAGTGAGTCAACAGGAACTTACTAAGTTCTTACTATGTGCCAGGTATTGTGTTAAGCACCAGGGATACAAATAAAGGCAAAAACAAGTTCCCTGCTACCAAAGGGTTCACATTCTATTGGGGAAAGGAGGGAAGAGACAACAGAGAAATCACTGTATATATGCAAGATACACACACACACACACTCAGTGTAAATGTTAAGCAGTCTTGGGGGCTTAGAATAACATTAGAAGGGGACTAAGGCAGGCTTCCTGTAGGTGAGATTTGAGTTGAGTCTTTAAGAAGCCTTTCAAACTAGGAGTCCCAGATGAGGAGGGAAAGCATTACGGGTATGAGGGACAGCCAGTGTAAATGTATGGAGGGGAGACATGGAGAATCATGTAGCTGAATTGTAAAAATGTGTACAGGAAATAAAGTATAGGAAGACTGGAAAAGTAGGAGTGTTCCAGGTTGGAAAGAGCTTTAAATGCCAAACAGAAGATTTTATATTTGATGCTGAGGGTAAACTGCAGTTTATTAAGTGGGGGGCAGGGTGTGACATGGTTAAACCTGTGATTTAAAAAGGTCACTTTGGCAGCTGAGTAGAAGATGGATTGGGCTGGGGAAAGGTTTGAAGCAGGGAGGCCAGTTAGAAGGATATTGCCATAGTTTGGGTAAGAAGTGATGAAAGCCTTCGAGAGAGTGGTAGCTGTGTGGGTGGAGAGAAGGGAACCGTGTCATACAATAACGCCAAGTCTTTTCAGCAACGAGTCATCATACATTGGGGAGCAGCCAGGAAGTCTGTCATCTTCCAAAATGTCTAAATGCTGGGTCATGTACCAGTTGGCCAGAAGCAGGCAGGGAGTACTTATGCATGCTGAGGGAAAGGGGATGGCCTCTGATACACTTGGCATTTTAATGAAAAAAAACTATTTTTCATAATAGTGAGAAATGAAAACATAAACTCTCAGTCCTTTTATATTCCATATGATCTAGGGCAGAAGGATCAAACACACAGCCCAAGGCATGAGTCCATAACACTCCTGAGAGCAGCCTAACCTGATTAAAAATTAATTGGGAAATACTTAACAAAATAAATAAAAATACCGTAAAGCACGGGTAATGTTAAACTTTTAAACTAAGTCAATATGTGGATTAGTGGTCCTCATTTCTATTTGAGTTTGACATCACTGACTTAGGAGATGCTACTTTAGGAATCAAGAGAATTATTAGGCTCATAGAAGGAATATTTAGTTAAGATAGTCACACATGTTGCATATGCCACACAGCACATAGCATTACACTGGGAAATTTGCCAAGTGTTTTGTGCTCTTTTTAGTCATAGAGTAGTCTTTTTTTTCTTCCAAGATTTCCTAAAATTTCACAGTCCACTCACAAGTGCAAAAATAAGATAAAAAATTGCCTCCTTTCCAAAGGTCTGCACAGCCAGAGGACAGCTTGCCTGGTGTGTAAATCGCCTGTTGTGGTGACTGTCGATTGCTTCCAGAATAAAGAGCAGAGAGTATAATCAAAGGCAGTTGTGCTCCCTGGTATCTGCATGAGTGCTTTCCTCTTCACCCTTGATGCTGACATGTGTCAGAACTGAAGTTCCCATTTCCTCTCTGGCTAATAGGGGAGAGTGTCCTGGGGTGTTTTTTTCCACCTGTAGTGCTAATAGCAGTCCTGTTCTGGGAACTTGCTTTTTTTGTATCTGTCTGAAATTCACATGGCACATTAGATGGTGATTTGATAGGATTACAAACACACTCGTTCATGTACACACACATAGGCTTTTTTTTTCATACTTGGAAGACCACTGAAAGGCTGCATGCATGTTCAGTAGTAAAGAAAATTACTTCCTGGATTCCTACAGCATAATCACCACATTGTCTCTGTAATAGAGATGATTAAGGGAGCCCCTTCCTAGGAGCTGCAGTGCCCATATCCAGTCCTATGGGAGATTGCCCCAGTCCAGCAGATCAGAGGGGACCCCACTCAACCAGAAAGATATATCATAATAGTCAGATTCTATAGTTATGCACTGATTACACAGTGCTTTACGTGCACAATCTCATTTGATCCTTGCAGCAACTTAATGCAGGAGATACTTATTATTTCCATTTCTCAGATGAGGAAACAGATTCAGAGATTATTTGCTCCCCATAGAACCAGGAACTGAACCCTGGTCCCATAATTTCAAATCCAGTTCTTTTCTCTTTTTCTTTTTCTTTTCTTTATTTTTTTGCAAGGCAATCGAGGTTAAGTGACTTACCCAGGGTCACATCTAGTATCATGTGTCTGAGGCCAGATTTGAACTCAGGTCCTCCTGACTCCAGGGCTGGTGCTCTATCCACTTCACCACCTAGCTGCCCCAATCCAGTTCTTTTCTTATGACAAGACAATGTCTTTTGTAATTGTCTGTGCCATACATATTATCTCTTAATAATTTACTATCTTCTATTCTCTATTTCAGTTGTCTTATTTCCATTACAAGATTAAAACTCCTTAAGACCAGCAATAATATTTTATATTCCTTTCATATCTTCTCAAAATGTCTGGCATAGTCCTAGGTAGTTCTCGACAAATATTTATTGGCTAAGCATTTGATCTACAAAATCTTCCCATAAGTCTTTGATGATTTCCTAAATATCCTAAGCTTACATATCCTAAATATCCTAATGATACCATAAATATTACATTACTTGAACCTTGTTTCCTATGATGAGACAATCTGAACCTGAATGGCTTAGGCTGGAGGAGATGACTCACATAGTCAGACCAGTAAAAGGGAACAAGAATCTTCAGCTATGTTCTGATAGCTGAGCCAGCGAGGTGTCAAAGTGTTGGAGTGCTGGATATGGAGTCTAGAAGACCAGAGTTCAAATTCCATCTCAGGCGTTTACTAGCCTGGGCAAGCATGATCCTGGGCAAGTCATTTAACCTCTGTTTGCTTCAGTTTCCTCTTCTTTCAATGGGGGAATAATAACACCTATCTTCCAGGGTTGTTGTGAGGATAAGATGAGATACTAGCCATAAAGCACTTTGCAAACCTTGAAATATTATATGAATTCTAGCTATTAGTTAATATATGTTAAAGAAATAATTCGTAGTTAAGTAAAGAATTAGGTTAAGTGTTGACTCATAGACTTTCAGGCTTGGAAGAGACTTCAGAAACAATGTAGTCCATCGTCTGTCTGTATTATGAATGTCCTCTGGCAATCTCCTAAAATTAATTATATGGATTCTCCTTGAATACCTTCGGTGATTCTAGTAAACTGAATATATCAGAGGTCACGATTTGTGAGGAAACCAATTGAAGTTGGTCTCAAGAGCCACTATACTGTGCTGAAGCAGCAGTGGGTTTCCCATATAGTACCTTAACTGTGATGAGTTCTAAAACTTTTTCTCTTTGCCCTCTCATTTCCTTTGATTAGCCTGGCTCTATTCTGGGATTGAAGGAAAAGGCTTGAGACAGGAAGCTAGGAGTCACTTTTTTACTATTCTGGTAGTGCATTTCATTGAGACTGTGAGAAATTTAAAAATCTCATAAAATCCTCCTTCCTTTCAAATTGAGGCATAGAATTCTTGAAGGCCTAGGGTTGGGTGATAAGAAAGATCACCCGTGATATGAATTTGTCATTCTTTGATAAGATAGCTAACATTTATATAGCATTTACTATATTCCAGGCACTGTGCTAAGCACTTTACAATTATTATCTCATTTAATCCTTACAATAAGCCTGCAAGATAAGTGCTCTTATTATCCCATTTTACAGATGAGGAAACTGAGACAGAGGTTAAGTGACTTGCACAGGGTCACACTGCTAGTACATATCTAAGGCTACATTTGAACTCTGGTCTTCTTGACTCCAGGCATAGTGCTGTATCCACTGTACCATCCAGCTGCCCCTAACTTCAGTGGAATCTCATTGATCTGGGTCTCCTTCCAATGACACAGCTTACAACCCATCCCAGCCTGCACATCTTGTGTGACTCTTGTCCATGTTGTCCCGTAAGTTCATCACAGGAGTTCCACTTGATACGCTTCCTTTTGTGCTCTTGATTTTACTAGGGTTTCAATAGAGTGTTTGGGTAATCCATTGGCTATCTTTTCTTCATCTTATATGTCTTCTTTTTCCATTATACATTTCTTTGATGGAGAGGCAACACTAAATAGTGGATAAAAACTGGCCTCAAAGTCAGGAATTCTTTTGTTCACATTCCAGCTCTGACACACATTGGCTGTGTGACTATAGACAAGTCACTTTGTGTCTTAGTGCTTCAGGCAATACCAAAAGACTCTAAGTTTTGGAGAAAGAGCCGACCTACGTTGATGGAACAAGTTTCCCCACCTGCGAATTCTCCTTATTAATTACCTTTTAAAAATGTGCTTATTGATATACAATAATATTTCAACAAATATTATTTCAATATTATTTAAACTCAGTAGACATAGCACAAAACACAGTTAAACAATCCACCAAACAAAAAATACGTTAAAAACCACCTGGTACAGTGACTGTGACTAACCATATACATTCCACTCACCCCTTTTTATAACTTTTTTAACTTGTCAGAAAGAAATGATGTATATTTTAACATCTTTCATTGTCTTTGACCTGAGTTGGGTGGCCTTGTTGCGTCGTCTTTATTTATAGCACTGTAGCCATTTTCTATATCGTTCTCTGGTTTCTGCCTCCATCAATTCATCACTTCATACAAGTTTTCCCATGATTCTGAGTTCTTCGTGTGCTTTTTTTCTTGATGATGCAATAATACTACTTTATAAAAAGAGCATTACCTATTATTCCTTTTGAGTATATTTTAAAAGTCTCTCCCCTGTAATACCATCCTCTTTCTCTTCTGCCAATCCATTGTCTGGGCCAGTGATAAATAGACCACTCCGATTAATAGTTCAGGAAATTTTTTCTTACATTGAATATAAATTTTCTCTCACCTTTCACTCTTAGTTGTAGCCAAATAGCTTCTTCAACATGACAATCTTTCAAATACATAAAACCCCCCCAGCAATTGTGTATCTCCCAAGTCTTCAGGGCAGACATTCCCAGTTCCTTCAGCCAGTCCTCATAGAACATTATATATGCCGTTCTTCATCCTGAGTGCCTTTCTCTGGTGTTTGCCAACTCTTCTTGTTAGGGAAACAGATAACATAAAAACCTCTTGCTGTAATTTAAATCCTTCTCAGACTTTTCAGGCCTATAGTGGTGGAGAACAATGCATCCTTATCTTCTGATCAATAGTCCTTTCTAGACCTGGAAGCTATTTTCATTCCTTCCTCCCCCACCCTGTGTTGAGAATTGTGGTTAATGTTTTCACCTGATATTTAATGGGTGGGAGGAGGAAAAATCCTGAGAAACTCCATCAAAGTGAGATCTAGTGCAGTGTCCAAAAGAAATAGGTATCATTTTTATGTTAACACCTCTTTCACTGAGACAAAATTATCTTTGGTTCTCACATTCCAAAGAAATATTTGGCAACAATTCTCCCCAATAACCTTAATATATTCTAAAAGTCTCTTATTCAGGAAAACATTTGTTGTTCAGTTGTGTCCAAATCTTCATGACCCCATTTAGGGTTTTCTTGAGAAAGATATTGGAGTGGTTTGCCATTTCCTTCTCTAGCTTATTTTACAGATGAGGAAACTGAGGCAGTCTGGGTTAAGTAACTTGCCCAGGGTCATATAGCTAGTAAGTGTCTGAGGCCAGATTTGAATTCAGGAAGATGAGCCAGGCCTAATACTCTGTCCATTGTACCACCTAGTTGTGTTCCCCTTCCCTTAAATAAGAAGAAACAGTACAGAAGGAAGCATGGTGGACCTAGAGTCGGAAGATCTAGATGTGAATCCCAGCTCCACTACCAAAGACCTTACCCAAGTTAGTTACATTGGCTTTTTGGGTTTCATATTCTTTATCTGTAAGTCAAGGAGATTGGACAAAGTGGTTTGTATGGTCCTTTCTAGCTCAAAAGTCTAGCTCAAAAGACCAGTTTCTATAATTTTACAGCTTAACGCTAGAATGCTTTGTTTGTTGTCATTTTGCATTGGTTTGACTTTTATTTGGAATTTTCACATTGTACTTTCTGGCATGCAATATTCTAGTTTGTACTGAGAAAGAAAGCAAGCTTGTAGTTTATTAGGGAATTTGTTGCACACTGAATCAGCTGAGTCAGGTGATTCTTAGTGGGGAAAGGTTGTTCTGAGGAGGGATTCCTTTATTATAACTCCTTATTAGGGTTTTTAATGCCTTGGGCTTCTTGTTAGTGCAATATGCTGAATCATCACACAATATGGAAAGTATGTGGGCAGTTTTTTTTCTGTGAAACTTTGGAAATTAAACATACCAGGAGATGAACTAAGAGTTCAAGAAGAAGAGAAAGTAAGTACCACTTCTGAATTGAAGCTTCCTAATTTTGTGCTAAAGGTATGTGTACAGTTTTGAAGCATAGGGAAATCTCCCTAAAAGTATGCAGAAAGTCCCAGCACATAAAAAGACAAAGTAGAAACACATGATGCTGCTTCCAAATACTTCTCTTTCAAATGTTATCTCTCCAACCAGTAGTGTGGAAATCTATGAGAGCTTGTACCCCATTGTGTATCGGAAAAAATTTTTTTCTTGTTAATTATTTTTCTATTCTGTCCTAATGAAATCTTTGTTATTTGAAAACAAACAAAAAAAATCCCCCTTTACCGTAGCAATATAAAAAAGTTCATTGATCACCTGGAAACACAAATTTTCAAAACTTAACAAATAATAGAAAGAAGGTGTTGGAAAGAGGAGAAAAATATTACTTTGAGGAGGCGTATTTCAATGCCGAGGGATCAACACGGAAAAGAGGCACGAGAGAAAGAGTGTTTGGAGTGAGGGAGATGATAGTCTCATTGTACTCTAGTGGGATCACATCTGACATAATGGGCATCCAATGATAGTTTTTAAGCTGCACAATTACACGTTCAGATCTGTGCCTTCCAAAGATTGTCTTGACAGCTATGTGAAGGATGTCATCAAGAGTATCCTTGATCAGGTAACAAAGAGCAACAAGTAAGCTTTCATAAGCAATATTCTGACCACATCTTTTGCACAATGTAAACCATTCTATCAATAATAATTTATAAAGTACCCACTATGTGCCAGGAATCATGCTAAGATCTGGGACTACAAAGACAAAAAATGGAGAGAATATAATATATTGATGTAGGAGAGAAAAATGTTACCTCAAAGGTTCTCCTCCAGCAAGATGTCTCCCATACATATGTCAAAATCATAAAAGATTCCTTGAAAGACATAACAACAGAGCTAATGTTGTTCAATGATCTTATCATTAATATCAAGTGAGGTATAAAAAGCAAAAAAAAAATTGGCAGAGGAGAAAGAGGATGGTATTACAGGGGAGAGACTTTTAGAACATACTCAAAAGTAATAATAATGCTGTTTTTATAAAGCAATATTGTTGTATCCTCAAGAAAAAAGCACTTGAAGAACTCAAAGAAGCATGGGAAAACTTGTATGAAGTGCTGCATTGATGGAAGTGAAAACCAGAAAACAATATAGACCATGACCACATTGCTATAAATAAAGACAAAATAAGGTATGTTTGTTACAGGTGTCTAACATTGTCATAGAGAAGATCCTGTACAGAGTCCCAAATCAAACAGGGATTCTCTACAGATGGTGAAGTCTTCTACATGGTCTTTTTTGTGGATGACATCATGCTAATATCAAAATTCTTAATGTTATTGAGCTTCTGAAATGAGATTTTTAATCATTCAGAGAGTTTGGCCTATTTACATAGCAAAAACTGAAGAGGGGATCAAAAATCTATCTCTTGTCTCATCTATGACATGAAGTTGGATGGATGAATTATAGATCTCATTCATCAGTATACATACTCTGTGGTGGGTAGATGCTACAACTGGACAGTGAGTTGGACCCAGAATAGGAGAAGGGGAGCAGGCAAGATTTCCTTTGGGAAATTACAAAGTTCTTCTAATGTCAATAACCTTCTCCCTGAAATAAAAGTCCACCTTCTTTTAATATCTAAAACTGCAAATCTGAATCACATATAGCTTGCTTTTCTTTTAACAGTTTATAGTAAATTCAACATGCTGTTTTCAAAGCTGTCCTTCTTGTCTTTAGGTCCTACTGATATTCCTTCTGTTTTCTTTTCTGTATTTTTAAATACTTGAATGACCCTTTTTTACTGTTTTTCTTTTTTCATATTGGTAATAGCTATAACCCTTCTCTCCCTACACCCTGATTTTCTTTTTCAAACCAAAAGAGAAATGCAACTTTTGATGTAATATGTATGGCCAAGGGAAAAAAAATGCACATATTAGACATGTCCAAAAATGTATGTCATTCTGCACCTTCAGTTCACTTCCCTGTCAGAAACTGGGTAGCATATTTCACTACAAATCATCTGGAATCTTGGCTGGTCATTACATCAGTCAGAGTACTTGAGCCTTTGCTGTTTTCTTTACAATGTTGTTGTATGAATTGTTTTCTCTGTTCTGCTCACTTCATTCTTCATTAGTTTATAAAGGCCTTTCTTGGTTTCTCTGAAACTGTCCCTTTCAAAATTTTTATGGTGTATTAGTATTTGATTATATTAATATATTTAATGTAAGATTTGTGTGTTACCCATGTTGGTTATGTGTAGCCACAAAGGTTTGTCTAGATAAGGCTTCTAGGAAGGCAAGAATAAACAACTGTAGAGTCTCCTCTGTCCATCCTTCTCCAAGGAAAACTTTAATTTCTACACTCTTATCTTGTTAGAGGTTCCAGGCTAGAATATATATGCATATGTATGTGTGTGTGTGTGTGTGTATATATATATATGTGTGTGTGTGTGTGTGTGTGTGTGTGTACATATATATAGGTATATACATATACCTATATATATGTACACACACATATATATATATATATATATACATATCTCCCTAAATATTGTTAAACTAGGGGAAATAGTTTTCAGGTTCAAGCCACTCTCCCTTAATGGGGAAGGTGTATCCCAAACTACATCCAAAGGCTTGATTTCTTTCCTACCAAATTCTAGCTACTCAAAGACCATAACATGTAATGAATAAACTCATTTATCTAAGCTGATAGCAAATAGAAATCAAAGAAATTATACAAATAAGAATACACCAGACAATATATTGAGTGAATGAGCTCTACCACTGGGAGTGGGGTATCTCAGTTCAATCATAAGAGAGAGTCCTGATCTCACTCAAGAGAAAATTGACAATTCTTGATTTCTCCCCAAAATTTCCTGCAGTCTTTGAGGAGGTAAGCTGAGAACAAGGACTTGCTTGAGGCACCAGCCCCTTTACGTGTTAACTTCTTCCTGGAATTTTTCTTTCCTTCCAGTGACCTCTTCCTGAAGAGAGCCTGGAGTCACCTATATCATCTCTCAAAGGCAGAAGCCAGAGGAACAAGGATCTCTTCTCCTCAAGCTCTCACCAGTTCCACACCTCTTGAAGTCCTAGAGCACAGAGTAATTGTTTGTTCCACCAATGATGTGAGCCTTATGCAAATGCAAGGCCTGAGTCATGGGTTACATATATGTTTAGCCATTACCCAATTGATAGGCAACTAGTTTTGTTGGATCAAAGGTTATGTACAGTCCAATGTCTTTTTGAATATAGTTCCAAATTGTTTTTTTAATAGTTGGATCAATTCAAAGTGAATTGATCTACTTACATTGAGTCAGTATGGCTATTTTTCCACAGCCTTTTCAGCAAATATCATTTTCTTTTTTCTTTTTTTTTTTGTCAAACTGATGGGTATAATGTGGAAACTTAGAGTTATTTTAATTTGATTTTTTTCTAATTATCAGTATGTGGATCATTTTATATGTGTTATTAGCTTATATTTCTTCCTTTAAGAACTTTCTGTTCATATTTAAAAAAAACATTTTTCTATTGAGGAATGGCTGTTGTTCTTATAAATTTGAATAAGTTTATATATACATATGTATATATCTATATCTATATCTATATCTATATCTATATCTATATCTATATCTATATCTATATCTATATATCTTAGATATAATATCTTTACCAGAGAAACTTGCTGCAAATATTCACCCCCAGTTAGCTAATTACATTACAATTTTGACAGCATTAATTTTATTTGTGTAAAACTTTTAAAATTACACATAATAAAAACTATCCATTTTATCTTTTGTGATAATTTCTGTTCCTTGTTTGGTCATGAACTCTTCCCCTATCCAGATCTATAGTAGGTAATTCCTTTCTTGATCCACTAATTAGTCTGTGATCTAACTTTTAACATATAAGTCATTTACCCATTTGGAATTTATCTTGCTGGATGGTATGAAATGTTGGTCTAAATCCAATTACTGCCAGATACTTTACTTAAGTTCTCAGCAATGTTTCTCAAATAGCAAATGCTTGCTATAATAGTTGGTGTCTTTGGTCTTATTGAAAACAATGCTAATTTTTTCCCCCGTCTCTATGGTTTGTGACTAACCTATTTGCGTGATTTATCTTTCTATTTCTTAATAAGTACAAAATGTATTTGAAGATTGCTACTTAGCAGTATAGTTCAAGATCTCATACTACTAGGCCCCTTTCCTTTCCATTTCTTTTCATTACATTCCTTTAGATTCTTGATCTTTTGTTCCTCCAGATGAATTTGATTATTACTTTTCTAGTTCTTTAATTTATTCCTTTTGTAGCTTTGTTGCTATGAGACTGAATAAGAAAATTAATTTAGGTAGTATTGTCATTTCTATTATAATAACACTGCTGTGCCCTAAGCAATACCTCTCTCTTTATTCAAATCTATCTTATTTCTTTAAAGCAGGGTCAGCAAACTATGGTCTGAGGGCCAAATCTACCCATTGTCTCTTTTCGTATAGTTCTTGAGCTAAGAATATTTAAAAAAAAAATATGATGAAATTATATAAAAACAGGTGGTAGTCCAGATTGGGCTCACAGGTATGTCAATCATTGCTCTAAAGAGTGTTTTGTAGTTGTATATGTTGAAAGGTAGACTCCCAAACATATTATAAATTTTGTAGTTATTTTGAATGGAATTTCTCTTCACAGACAGAAAGCAAATATAGATTGTTTAGCATTGGGGAAACTATAGCTATAACCATAACAGAACATGTTAAAAAACAATTAAAATCAGATAATTTTATCCACAGATGCAGAAAAATTTTTGATAGATACAATACCCATTTAAAAAAATTTTTTTTGGCCAGGCAGCTGGGGTTAAGTGACTTGCCTAGGGTCACACAGCTAGTGAGTATCATATGTCTGAAGCCGGATTTGAACTCAGGTCCTCCTGACTCCAGGGCCAATTACCCATTTTTGTTAAAAACTTAAAAACACATCATAAAAAAGAAACTTTCCTTAATATGATAAATACTGTCTATCTAAAAAGAAGGTCAGTGTTATATGTAGTAGAATAAACTAGAAAACTTTCCAAGGAGATCAGGGGAAATATGTCCATTATTAATTATAATTGCTAGAAATAGTGCTAGAAATTCTAAATATGACAAAAAAGGAATTGAGGGAAAGGCATAAGTAAAGGAGAAATAAAATGATCACTTTTTTACAGATGATATGATACGCTATTTAGAAGAACCCTAGAAAGTCTGCTAAACTTAATTGAAATAATTTTGGCAAAATTTCAGGACATAAAATGAACCCATATAAATCATCACCTTTTCTATATTTTGCCGAATCTTTCTATATGTTACTCAGTAGTTTATGTAATATTAGAATTAACTGATTTTGGGCCATTTGATAGAATCTGCTTACAAATCTATCTGGCCATGGAATTTTTATTTTGGGAGTTTATGTCTTGTGCAATTTCTTTTTCTGAAGTTGTATTATTTAATAGCTTTTTCTTGTTCTGTGAATGTGGACATTTTGTATTTTTGTAAATGTTTATCCATTTCATTTAAGATGTCAGTTTTATGTGTATCTATATGTACATATATGTATATATGTGTGTGTGTATATATGTATGGTGAATTTTTAAATCTATTCTTACATTTGCTGTAAATTCTTTTCATTTTGGATACTGGAAATGTGTTTTCCTCTTTTTTTAAAAAAATAAGACCAGCTACTAGTTCATCTATTTTATTTTTAATGGAGCCTAATTTTACTTATTAATTCAATATTGTTTATTTTGTTTTCAATTTTGTTAATCTCTGATTTGGTTTTATTTGAGTGTTTAGTAGGGGTATTTAGTTTCGATTTGTTTTTTTTCTAGTTTTAAAAATTGCATATTCCATTTATTGATCTGTTTTCTTCTTCTTTTGTTGATGAAAGTGCTTAGAGACATAAAATTTGCCCTAAGAACTGCTTTGGAGGAATTCCAAAAATTTTGGCATATTGTTGTTGTTATTTTCTTTGATGAAATTATTTGTTGTTTCTATGATGCTATCTTTTTTAAAAGATTAACTTATTTTGAATTATCAACAATCACTTCCATAAGCTTTTGAGTTTTAAATTTTTCTCCCTCTCCCTCCCCACCTTCCTCTCCAAGACAGTGTGCAATCTGATATAGGCTCTACATATGCACTCCTATTAAACATATTTTCACATTAGTGATGTTATAAGGAAGAATTAGAACTAATATGCTTCAATCTCCAATGCATTAAAACTCCATAGTTCTTTCTTTAGATGCAGATAGCATTTTCTGTCATGAGGCCTTTGGAGATGCCTTAGATCCTTGTATTGCTGAGAAGGGCTAAGTCTATTAATATTAGTCATCGCACAACTTGGCTGTTACTATGTACAACGTTCTTCTGGTTCTGCTCACTTCACTCAGCATCAGACCATACAAGTTTTTCCAGGTTTTTCTGAAGTTAGCCTGCTCATCATTTCTTACAGCACAATAGTATTCCATTACATTCATATACTTGTTCAGCCATTTCCCAATTGATGAGCATTCTTTCAATTTCCAATTCTTTGCCACCACAAAAAGAGCTACTATAAATATTTTTGTACATGTGGGTCCTTTTCCCATTTGTATAATCTCTTTGGGATATAGCCCTAGAAGTGCTATTGCTGGGTCAAAGGGTATGCACATTTTTATAGCCTTTTGGGCATAGTTCCAAATTGTTCTCCAAAATGGTTGGATCATTTCACAACTCTACCAACAATGTATTAGTGTTCCAATTTTCCAACATCTTCTCCAACATTTATATGATGCTATCTTTGACCTACTAATTCATTAGGATTAAGTTATTTAGTCTCCAATTAATTTTAATGCTTTCTTTAAAGGTCTTTTAGTGAATATAATTTTCATTGCATTGTGTTGAGTATAAGATATTTAATATTTTTGTTTTTCTGAAAATTTTGGAAGTTTTTAGTCTTAATACATGGTCAACTTTTGTAAAGATGACAGACCAGCAATGCCAAGAAATATGTATATTTTTTCTATTCAGAATTTGCCAGAAATGTGTCATATCTAACTTTGTTAAAATTTTATTTAGTCCTTTAACTTCTTTATTATTTATCTTTTAGTTAGATTTTTCTAGGTCTGAAAGGGGTACATTGAGGTATTTGACAATTGTAGTTTTAATGTCTTTTTCTCCCTAGAAATAATTAAGCTTTTTATTTAAGTATTTAGGTATTATTCCATTCAGTGCATGTATAGATATTAATTCATTGTCTATCATGCTTTTCAGCATAATGTAGTTCCCTGTTTATCTCTTGTAGTTGCCTTTTTACTGTTGTCTTGTCTGAGATCATGATTGCAACCCCTGGTTTTGTGAGTCCAGCTAGGATTTTGCTCTAGTCCCTTATTTTAACTCTATGGGAATCTGTGTATCTCTGTGGGGCTGGAGAAATTGAGAGAGAAGCCTTGAAAGATCAATTTACCAGCAAGCCTCTGATAAGAGGTAACTTCAGTTTAGTCTATAAACTTATGTATGGGCCCTTCCTCTTCCTTCCCCATATCTAATATCCAGAAGAGCAATCAGCAAAGATTTTGTGCCTATCAATGGAATCATAGAAGGAGAAACAGGAACTCTTCATTTTTATTCCATATCTCTTACTAACTGGGTATATTTGGACAAGATACTTGACATTTTAATTTTCTTCCATTTGAGTGGCCAAATATGGCCAGGGTACAAGAGTGTATATTCAGGCAATACCCAGGAAGGTGAGAGGCACTACTCTGCTTCTGTCTGCTCCGTCAAGACAGTAAACGATACCTAAGGACTAGAGATGCTAAAGTCATGAAACTGACTGTCATATCTAATTGGTGTGTGGAACTAACTAGCCAGTCAATCTCTCAATGAAATAATCCTGAGCTTTGAGAGGATTTATTGACTAGTTTTTATTATTATCATCGAGAAAGTAGGGGGATCAATATGCTGCACTTGGGGTCTTCCTCTAGACCTCTTGATGTTGTATGGCTATCAATACACACAGGTTGTGCTTTGGCTATCCCTTTATCCAGTATAAGTAAGGTGAATTTAGTGTGTATAAAATGGATTTTTTGTTATTCTTTCTTAGAGTGTTTTTCCCAGGATCCATAGCCATAACAATCTCTACTTCCCAGGTGTTAGATATGAGTTCTCACCATGATGGTTCAAAACAGTTTCTATTGCACAGTCAAGGTAGATATAGGGATGAAGTGATGTAAAATTGTGAGGCTATTGCTGGCAATGTGCCTTCTTTGTCTGTTGCCCTATAAAGCAAGTGGGTCCTGGTCAGTGACTGGGAACCCCAACAGGGGTGAATGTGCAGGTTGAATGCTGTGCATGCCTTGATCAGCCCACATCAAGGCTGGGGAATCTGTGAGTTTGCCTCAACTGGCCTCCATTGAGGCTTGAGGGGATTTAGGGGAGTGTACAAGTTGTACTGGTCTCTACTGAAGCCATTGAGATGGAGGGGTTATTCCCGCCCCCTTCACATCAGCCCCTGCAAGAAGGGTTGTTAAGGAATGCTGTAGGAGTTGGTGCTACCATTATCAGCAAACTCCCTTTGAGAAGAGTAGACTAGAATAAAGTAAGCTTATTTAACCCCTTATTACGACTCCATTCCTGTCTTCCTGTCTGACCAGAATAAAAGTGAACCTGCTAATGAGAAAGGTGCTAGAAGCCCTCCTGTGTCTTCTACCTAAGAAATGGCGTAGTTGGTGTGTTTACTTGTCCAACACCTTTTATGCAATCTATAGAATGTAAGCTTCTTGAGGGCCAGGGCAGTTGTCTTTGTACTCTCAATTCCTAGAATAGTGCCTGGCACAGGGTAGGCACTTACTTGTTGAATGGATGAAAACAAATGGTGATTACCTAATAAGTTACCATTTAACAATTACCTAACTGGCTGAGAGTAGGGTAAAGGCAAAGAGGTCAGCATAGGGAGAAAACTTGAATATTACTTTGTTTTACAATCACAGAAAGTAAATATGTAAGAAAACAAGCAACTGCACAGTACATAGCTCCTGTGTGAATACAATGTCAGTGACTATGTCTTTAGCTCCAGAAATGCCAGGTGCACACTGCCTGAATTGACATTTCTATTAAGTCTGGTGTCAGTCCAGATTGGCCATTGGAAAGTGCAGACTTTAACACCATACCAATACTTAGCTTTCCAGCATCTGGGCTGCTGTGTACTCCCTTGTGAATACAGCTGTTGCCAATGTAGAAGACACTTGTCCAGGCAAAATTGTCAACAGCTGAAGCCTTAGCAGGAAATCAAGCAGAGTTAGGATGAGGTCAGCCCAAGTGCTCCATAGAGGAAAGTAAGTCTTGAAGAGTTTAAGTAACCTGCCTATGGTTAAATAATTAGTTAAATGTCAGTGCTGGGATTTGAGCCTGGATTTCTCCTGATTTCAGGTCCAGTGTTCTTTCTACCTTACCATACTGCTTTTCATTACACAAATTCAATTCAACAACTCAAAACACAATTGTTGATTAAACTGTTTCTAGCATCTCATTCTTCAGTGCCATTCCCATATTCTCAGAAATATATACAGAGTAGAAACATTACCTCCCTACCTTTAACTTGCACTACACACAAAGGGACATGCTGTGGTAGGAAATCCCTGCCAAGAGTGGAGAATTCCAGTAAGCTCCCCAGAGTTTCCTCCAGTACTGTTCTGTGGACTATCTATTTAGCATCCCCTCAGTGACTTGGGCTTAGGGCCAAAGGGATTGTATTCTTCAGCCCATAGTTTTTCACTGGCCTTTGCCAGTTTTCTGACATATTCATCAGGTTAAACCATTACTAGTTAGAAGTCATGCAACTGGGACTAATGGCTGATGAAAATAGGCTTTGAGAAAGCAGTGAAAGAAGGGAAATCCAGAGATGTGAAAAAGGTATGGTAAAGGCATTTTCCTCGGCCCTCTATTTTTTTTACTCCTCACACTATTTTCAGAAAAACTAGCATTGATCCAGTTCAACTGTGGTTATTTTTCTCTGGTGAAAATACTATCCTCAAAAATTATAACAGATATTTGCATATCCTCTACGCCCAAATTCATAATATATAATTTCTAGGTAGGATCAAAGATAATCTCAATGATAATGAAATGAATTTGGTCCAATTTGGTGCTTCTTTTCCCAAGTTAACTCCTTCCCTTCCTCCATTCCCAGGTAATGTTTCATTGTGGTGTGATTTGGGGCAGGTCGCTTCAGTTTTCTCACCTATAATGAGGTGAGATTGGACACTAGGTGATCTCTAAAATCCTACCCAGTTTGAATATTTTGAGATGACCTCTACCTTGATTTTTTGTGTTTAGTGTTTTTTATGTTTACTCTAAAATCTTTCTTTTCATCCTGCATATACTGGTAAATTCAACTAATTTTATTAGGCATCTAGGTGGCATAGAAGATAGAGTGCTAGACTGACAGTCCAGAGACTGAGTTCAAATCCTTCTTCATTTACCAATGCTGTCACTATGGATAAATTATAATCACAGTCAAGCTCAGTTTCCTCACCCACTTTATGGAGCTGTACAAATCAAATTAAATAACATGTGCAGTGCTTTGCAAACCTTAAAGCACTATATAAATAGTAGCTATTGACCTACTCTGATAATTGACTTGGACATGGAAATGATCCTGGAATCTTGACGGCTATGCCTGCTGAACCAAGCTGTAGCAGGTCCTACCAAGCTAGTGCATGGCACGTTATCAAAGTTTTGTGGATTAACTGATTAGAAATTCCTGTCACTTGAGCCTGGTGATCTTTTTTTTTGTCTGTCGCTTGAGGAACAGCCAAGTTTAGTTAAAGAAACTCCTTATGAGAAGATTGGCTACCAGGTAGTGAATTTCTTTGACTACAACTCATGAAGATTGACTGCCTGCTAAGGCATGGAGAGGCTGCCATCGGTGTTATTGGACAATATCTTCACCCATACCAACAAACTCATGCAACTTCAGAATGTAGCCTCTTTGTGAGTAGGGATTGTTTCATTCTTTGGTCTTCTTTCCCAGTGCCAGCACATTGTCTGACACAGAGTGGGTATTTAGCAAATGATTTTTGGTTGATTGGTTGATTCTGTAGTATTGTAGTATGAAAAGTGATTGCCCCTCCCATTCTCCACTATCCTTCATCTTCTTTTTCTGGTATTTCTTCCTCTATTGGCAGATAGCCTTACAAGAGTGAAAAATTTACAGTTTCAAAATAACTCTTCCTTTTCCT
The DNA here is from genome assembly GCF_003287225.1 of Phascolarctos cinereus. Classification (NCBI taxonomy): domain Eukaryota; kingdom Metazoa; phylum Chordata; class Mammalia; order Diprotodontia; family Phascolarctidae; genus Phascolarctos; species Phascolarctos cinereus. The sequence goes on along the minus strand of NW_027555958.1, from coordinate 386,041,699 downwards.
GCTACATGTATGCTACTCACGTATCTGTTTCTGAAGAATACCTGATATTCCTATTCAGATAAATTAATAAAGCATACCTAGCTTATTGAACTTTTTAAAAACAAATTCTATTTACATAAGGAAAGCATAACTTTGTTGGACCTATGCATCTAGTTTACAAGATTTTAGATCTAGAAGTGAAAAGGACTTTAGAGGTCATTTAGTTTTTCATCTTTGTTTTATGGATGAAGGAAAAGAAAGTTAAGTGACTTGCCTCAGTTCAGACAGGTTGTTTAGTGGGAGAGCTAGGATTTATACCCAGATCTTCTGTCTCAGACTCCAGGGCACTTTCTCCTTTGACAAAATCATAATCATGTAGGGCTTTATGGTTTTAGTTTTTAAGGACTTTATTATTGATAGTCTCTCTTGTCTAGTTGGTTTCGATTATAATAGCTATTCAAATTTCCAAAATTTCAAAATTATTTACATCACAATGAATAACTTTTGTCTTGGCTTTAAAGTTTCTCATATTTCTTGACCACATCATAGTTTGGGATCTAAGAGATTTTTGAAAAATCTTATTCTTCACTATATCTATATTTTTTATTGACAATCACTGGGCTTTACTATGATATAAGTTGGTTTTGAGACTCTTCCTTCTACTAGTAACAACTGACACATAGCCCTTTTGGGTTTGCAAAGCACTTATCTAAGGTATCTCATTTTATCCTTACAACAAGGTAAGTGCTACTGTTATCATCATCCCCATTTCACACATGAGGGAACTGAGACCCAGAGAGAAAAAAAATTACTTGCCCAATGTGGCAGGGGACATCATAGATTTCAAAACCAGTTCTTCATGAATACAAGTGCAACTCTCTATTCATTATTCTATGAATTGCTTAATTTTTTTTTCTTTTTTAAGCCGCATCCATTATATAACTTAAGTCATTTTTCTTTTCAACAAAGCCTAGTGAAGAACTTTAACCTTTGGTTGAATCCTGAAAGCCTGAAAATCTTTTTGCAGCCTGTTCTTAAGGCTCAGACTTAACTTTCTTTTCTTAGAATAGGCGGTGTTCTGATACTGACCCTTCTAGCAATTGTCTGAGTGAAAGAGAGACCACTGTTGAAAGGCAGAGGCAAGAGGTACACTGTTAGCAGCCACCAAACAAAACCAAACAAAACAGAACATCAAAGGAACAGGACTAGCCTACTATAATGCTATGTACCCTGTGGGCAGTCAATAACTGTTGATTGACTGTTGATTGTTGCCACTTTCAAAGTGTATAGAAAAAGTCCTGGGGGAAAATACTGTAAGAGGGACCGAAGAGAAGAGCCCTGAACTTTGTGAAGAGTATCCCTGATAGTAGGCATTTCCTAGCAGAGGGCCCATGTTGATGGACCCTTTCCACTTCAACTTTCCCAGGAAGTATGCTGTATGTTTGCCACATTAGGGTGAAGGGAAGAGCACTAGATCAGGAGCCAGTAGATATATTTTAGGCCTGGTCCTGCCACGTACTAGCCTAGTGACTTTGTTCCAGAAGCATGGCTGCTCTGAACCTAGTTTTTTCAGCTGGAAGATGGTGGTGCTACCTCATGTACCAGTGAAAATAAATGACATGCTGTATTATTATTAGGCCCCCTTTGGCTCATCTTTCAAAAAAGATTCAATCATTTTTAAAATTTTATATGTATTTTTTCACTGAAAAGGGGTAAAAACATAAGGTCTTTGAATATAAAGTATGCACTTTTGATGCTTTTGGCAATCAATTAAGCTCTTTGCCCCCTACTTTAATGTAATTTAAAAAGCTTAATTGGTATATTTTGTTTTTACATCAGTCATTTCCTGATAGACTTTCCACTCTTTGGCCCACATTGAACCTTCAACATGGTGTTCACTTGTCACATTGTATTTATCATTTCACATCCATATTTTCCCACCTCTCTACTGAAAGGTGCTTTTCATTATCTGTTTTAGGACCCAGATTAATCATTAAGATTATTCAGAGTTCAGTGTCCTTTCAACATTCTTTTTAATCAATATTATTGTAGCCATTGGGTATATTATTCTCCTGGTCCTGCTTACTTTGCTCTGCATCAATTCATACAAATTTCGTTGTTGTTGTCGTTGTTTTATGGCATATTACACTTATATACAATACTTTGTTTAGCTATTCCCTCAATCAATAACTCACATTATTTCTGGATTTTTTGTTACCCCTCCCCCCAAATATTACTACGATTTTGGTATATTGATCCTTTCTGCCTTTGACCTTCATCAGAGGCAAATTCCCCATAGTAGGACACTGATCACATGGCATAGACCTATTTTCTCATACTATATATAATTTTTTGGTGAGTGAAATAAGACAAAATTTCAAAAGGACTGAAAAGCATATCTTCCAGTAATCTACAGGGTTTCAGATTTTTGTTGTTGCTGATATTCAATTTCAAAGTAAAATGAATGACATTGAATGAATGAAAGAAAAAGCTTTCACTAAACTAAGTGATGAGAATACAAATACAAAAGTGACCCAATTCTTGTCTTATTCCCTCCACCTCCATTTTTAAAAACAATTTATTTATTTATTTATTCAACATTTACTTGAAAAATTTCTGAGTTCCATGTTTTCTTCCCTCCTACTCTTCTCCCACCCATGAGAAAGAACATAATATGACATCAATTATACATGTGAAAACATACAAAATATATTCCTACATTAGCGATAGCGCAAAAACAGCAAGAGAAATAAAGAAAGTCAAGAAATTATACTTCAGTCTGTACTCAGTTCATCAGTTCTCTCTCGGCAAGTAAATAGTGTTTTTTTTATCAAGAGTCCTTCACAACTGTCTTGGATCATTATATTGATCAGGGTAGTAAAGTCTTTCACAATTGATCACTGTTACAATGTTGCTGTTACTGAGTACAATGTTTTCCTGGTTCTGCTCACTTAACTTTGCATGAGTTCAGATAAGTCTTCCAGGTTTTCCTGAAACCATCCCCCTCAACATTTCTTACAGCACAATAGTATTACATCACAATCATATACCACAACTTGTTCAGCTATTCCCCAATTGATGGGCATCCCTTCAAATTCCAATTCTTTGATACCACAGAAAGAGCTGCTATAAATATTTTTGTACATACAAGTCCTTTTCCTTTTTCTTTGCTCTCTTTGGGATACAAACCTAGTAGTGGTATTGCTGGATCAAAGGGTATGCACAATTGTATAGCCCTTTGGGCAAAGTTCTAAACTGTTCTCCAGAATGGCTGGACTAGTTCACAACTCCAATATTGGATTAATGTCCCAATTTTTCCACATGCCCTCCAGCATTTGTCATTTTCCTTTTTTATCATGTTAGCCAATCTTATAGTTATGGGGTGTGGTACCTCAGAGTTGGTTTAATTTGCATTCCTCTAATCAATAGTGATTTTGAGCATGTTTTCATATGATTATAGATAGCTGTGCTTTCTTCTGGAACTTCTCTTTTCATATCTTTTGACCATTTATCAACTGGGGGAATGGTTCTTAGTTTTACAGATTTTACTTAATTCCCAATATATTTGAGAAATGAGGCCTTTATTAGAGAAGCTTGCTATAATCCCTCCTCCCCCAAGTTTCCTGCTTTTCTTCTTATCTTGCCTGTATTGATTTTGTTTGTATAAAACCTTTTTAATTTAATGTAATCAAAATTATCCATTTTACTTCCTGTGATACTCTCTGTCTCTTGCTTGGTCATAAATTCTTTCCTTATCCATAGGTGAAATTTTACACGCTTCCCTAATTTTGGTTATGGTTTACCTCTAAATCATTTATCCATTTTAACCTTATCTTAATGTCTGGTGTGAGATATTGGTCTATATTTGGTTTCTGTCAAACTGTTTCCTAGTTTTCCCAGCAATTTTTGACAAACTTGCCCCCCACCACTTAGATCTTTGGGTTTATGAAATGCTAGATCACTACGGGCATTTACTACTGTGTATTATGTATCTAATTTTTTCCACTGATCCTTATTTCTTAGGCAGTACCAGATTGTTTTGATGATTCCTGCTTTGTAATAGGGTTTGAAATCTGTTATTGTTAGGCTACTTTCCTTTACATTTTTTCATTGATTCCCTTGAAATTCTTAACTTTTTGTTCTTCCAAATGAATTTTGTTATTATTTTTTCTAACTCTATAAAATCATTCTTTGGTAGTTTGATTGGAATGACATGGAATAAGTAAATTAATTTAGGTAAACTGTCATTTTTATAATGTTGGCTTAGCCAACCCATGAACAATTAATATTTCTCCAGTTGTTTAGATCTATCTTTATTTGTTTGAAAAGTATTTTGTAATTGTGTTATAATTACAGAAGTTTATCTTGACAGGTAGACTCCTAAGTATTTTATATTGTCTGCAGTTATTTTAAATGGAATTTCTCTTTCTATCTTTTCCTCTGGGACTTTATTGGTAATATATAGAAATGCTGATGACTTATGTGGGCTTATTTTATATGCTGAAACTTTGCTAACATTATTAATTATTCCAACTACTTTTGTTAGTTGATTTTCTAGGATTCTCTAAGTATACATACTGTCTGCAAAGAGTGATAATTTTGTTTCCTCATCGTGTATTCTTATTCCTTCAGTTTCTTTTTCTTGTTTTATTGCCATAACTAACATTTCTAGTATAATATTTAATAATGGTGGTGATAATGGACATCCTTGCTTCACCTCTGATATTATTGGAAAGGCTTGTCATTTTTCTGTATTACAGTAATTCTTGTTCTTGGTTTTCAATTGGACAGCTAGGTGGAGGAGTAGAGTGCCTGGCCTGAAATCAGGAAGATTTATCTTTCGGAGTTAAAATCTGGCCCCCAGACACTTATTAGCTGTGTGACCCTAGGCAAGTCACCTAACCTTCTTTTCCTCAGTTCTTCATCTGTAAAATGAGCTGGAGAGGAAATGGCAGACCACTCCAATATCTCTGCCAAAAGCAAACAAACAAAACAAAAATCAAAAACAAAACCCAAATGGGGTCACAAAAAGTTGGACATAACTGAAATGACTGAACAATAACTTGATTTTAGATAAATACTACTTGTTATTTTAAGGAAAACTCCATTGATTCCTATGTTTTCTAGTGTTTTTAATAGCAATAAGTGTTATAGTTTGTCAAAAGCTTTTTTTTACATCTATTAAGATAACCATATGATTTTTGTTGTTTTTATTATTAATATGGTCAGTTATGCTAATTGTTTACAAATATTGAATCAGCTCTGCATTTGTGGCATAAATCCCACCTGGTCATTGTATATGACTGTAATCTATAATTGTAATTAATCTGTAATCTGAAATTGCTGTAATCTCCTTGCTAGAATTTTATTTAAAATTTTTACATGAATGTTCACTAGGGAAATTACTCTATAGTTTCTTCTCTGTTTCTGTTCTTCTTGATTTTGGTATCAAAACTATTTGTATCATAAAAGGAATTTACCTTTTTTTTCAAATCATTTTTATAGTATTGGAGTTTTTTAAATGTTTCATTTGGTCATAGGGATATTTTCTTAGGAGGCTCATTGATGGCTTTTTCAATTTCTTTGTCTAAGATAGGATTATGTAGTCATTCTACTTCCTCTTCTGTTAATCTGGGCAACTTAAATTTTTATAAAAATTCATCAATTTCACTTAGTTTGTCAGATTTATTGGTATATCATTGGACAAAATAGCTCCTAACAATGGCTTTAATTTTATCTTCATTGATGGTGATTCACCCTTTTCATTTAAAAATTTTTTATTTTTTTTACCCTTTAAATTTTTGATACTGGTAATTTAGTTTTCTTTCTTTTTTAAATAAAATTAACCAGTGGTTTATTTTATTGATTTTTAAAACCAACTTCTAATTTTGTTTGTTAGTTCAATGGCTTTTTTTAACTTTTATTTTTTTCAATCTCTTCTTTGATTTCATTATTTCTATTTTGGTGTTTAATTGGAGATTTTTAATTTGTTTCTTATAGTTTTTTTTAATTGCATGCCTAATTCATTTATCTACTCTTTCTCTCTTTTATTGATGTAAATATTTAGCGATATAAAATTTCCTCCACATACTGCTGTGGTTGCATCAGACAAATGTTGGTATGTTGTCTTGTCATTCTCTTTAATGAAATAATTGTTTCTGATTTTTTCTTTTACCCACTTATTCTTTAGAATTAGATTATTTAGTTTCCAATTAATTTCTAATCTATGTTTCCAAAGCTCTTTATTGAATGTAAATTTTATTTCATTATTGTCTGAAAAGGATGCACTTAATATTTCTGCTTTTCTACATTTGCTTGTAAGGTTTTTATGCCCTAACACATGGTCAATTTTTGTCAAAGTGCCATATATACTTGAGGCAATTCCTGTCTTCTAAGAGCTTACATTCTAATGGATGAGATAACATATACAGGAGATCAGTGACTAGGGAAGGGAGTTTTGGTCTGGGGATTGACATGAGTAGAAGACTGGATGGGATGTATTATCTAGTCCATTTATGAAAAAGAAATGTTTTCCTCTCTTACCAGGTTTGAGCTGGAGGGGACCTAATTCAATCACCTCATTTTACCAGAAAGGAAAATAATTTGCTCAAAGCCACACAAGCAGTTTATGGCAGAATTAGGACTAAAACATAGATATCTTGTCTTATTTTCTTCCCACTTCAAGCTTAGAGCTTAACCCTTTGTTTAAAAAAAATCAGAAAACTTCATCAGTGCAGAGTATATTAAAGGAACTACCACAGAAAAGCCTCAAATAAAGAGCTAAAACTTGTCATTTTCATATCATTAGTGACCTTAAGGAAATAACAAAAATGTCAAGATGTGGACACCTCTTTAGATTCCTATGGTTGAGATTTCTTCATATAAACAAAATGTTTTTCATGACATCATATTTTAGATTTATGTTTTCATGATAACCACATGATAACCCATAACCCATGATAACCCATGGTCATTTTTTATATTATTTCCTTCTGATCTTTTAATTAAAACTTCTCTTCTTCCTAAGATTACATTTTTTCTTACAACTTCTTCCTTTGTTTTGTTTGCTTTCATGATTTTTTCACCTGTGTTAATTCTTAGAGAAATTCTTCAAACATGCCATTTATCCATTAGAGGACATCTCTCCTGGGGATAGCATGGGTGGTTTCTTTCTCCATCTGCATTGCATCTGTACTTTAGTTAGTTTCAGCTGCTTCACTGAATTAAAAAAAATTATTATTGTATTGATGGTCTCATTTGCTTTGCTCATCTTATTTTTTTTTCTTAGATTTATATTATCATTCTAGGTGTGTACCTGTTTTTCTCCTTCTTGATATTTCTAGGAGATAGTGTAGTATCGTGGAAAATGTGAAATCTAGAGTCAGATAACCTGGGTTCAAACGCTGGCTTTGCTACTTATTGACTACATGTGAACCTAGGCAAGTAATTTTTAACTCATTGAGCCTCCATTTCCTCTTCTGTAGAATGTGGAACTAGATGACCTTGAGGCAAGCTAGGTGATACAGTGCATAGAGCACTAGGCCTAGAGTCATGAAGACCTGAGTTCAAATCCAGCCTCAGATACTTACTATGTGTATGACCCTAGGCAAGTCACTTAACCTTTGTTTGCTTCAATTTCCTCAACAGTATGATGAGGAGAATAATAGCACCTACCTTTCAGGGTTGTTGTGAGGATCAAATGAGATAATATTTGTAAAACATTTAATACGATGCCTAGTACATAGTAGCACTATATAAACATTATTATCACTATTAATGAAGGGTCCTTCTAGTTCTGATTCTATGACCCCGTTGCCTTTTTAAGGGGGATGTGAAAGACTTGGCTCTCTTAGAATCTCTAACCCTATTTTCTTGAACTGGAAAACCTTTTATGACAAAAGTAATATGTTTTTTCTTTGACTTCTTAATAACCTTCTCCCATTTTCTTCTTTCCCCTAGAAGCATTTTAGTTGATTAATTTATGTTATCAGGGATTGGCCAATGGTATCGGTACTTTGAGTAACTAGGTCTTCATTGCATTAATGTAATGGAGGATTGACCAAGAGCCAGAGCTTTCATCAGCATGGCCACTGTTTCAATGGAGGTCATAAGTCCTCCAAGCCTTAGTAGTTTCATGAGTTACTGCTGCTAAATTTTTTTTTATTACCTTCTGATATCTTTTTGATGATAAGAATTTCTACCCTTAGTGAGGGTGGATTCCCATTGAGTATGGGTTGGATCTAAGGACCCTTTGAATTCTGAGTTTTTGTTATTCTACTACTCATATGGTAGATAATTCATCAACAACTCTATACTCAAAGCCTTTCCAGATTGTTTGGACCTCTCAAAGCTTGCCATCTATTTGCATAGCCTTCCACAAGGCAGGATAATCTCAATATCAGGATAGTGTATCAGAGGGAAATGGATTGAGATTGGAACTCATTTCATTGGTACAGGGAACTTTGAAGTTTTCATGTAGATTGATACCTTCTCTGCAACTTATCATCTTAAAAATTGCCTAGAATTCTTAAAGGTTAAATGACAGGGTCTCACAGCCAGTATGAGTTAGAACTCCTTTGTAAGAATCTTTGAACCCAGGACTAAGTACCTCTGAGGACAACACTCTATCCACTATGCCATGCACCCTCCATATATTATTAGAGGATCCATAATTTAAAAAATATATACATATGTTATATATATATATATATGTGTATATGTATAATTGAGATTTTAGATTAAAAGGTATATATGTATATATGCATATAATACATACATATTCCAAATCATAAAGAAGATACATATGTGAAGCATCCTTTCTATATCTGTAAAACAGGAATGATGAAAGGGGGCTTACTAGCTCGTGAAATTTTCAGCAAAGTATATGGTAAATCCAGTCTGGGCACTTTGATAAATGCCCTTCCAAATTGTAATGGGTGTAAAAGAAACTAGTGCAAACATCTATGTTCTATGTTAAAAAAAATTTAACTCCCCTGCCCCCCCATAAATGTAGAAACACTTCAGGTTTTAGGACCCCATTGGCTCCTAAAATCTAAGTGCTGCTTGAAAAATGGCCCTTTCAGCTCTTAGCCAGCAGCCACAGCTTAAATCCACAAGAGAGACGCCTAACAACCCTGCTTTAAATGGCAAGCTGCCATTTCGGAGAATTGTAGCTCTTCCAAAGAAGAAGAAAAAAATGAGCAAGCCATTTAGTTTACCCTGTGGAAATAGATATAGGCCCAGAAAAAAACTGCAGTGTTAGTACTTGAAAAATTCCTGGTACCTATTTGAAAGTGCTTATCGGGTTTGGTAGCCTTGGTGTATATAATCATGGCAGAGTGGCAGCTTATGTGCAGATAGTTAGAATAGCCTCAGTTGTTAGGTAAGTTGTGTAGGAGGTGAGCAAAGACTGCCAGTTTTCATCTTTGCATTTGTAGCAGAGTGCCTGCCACATTCTCCCCGTCTCCCAATTGCAATTTCATCTATTCAGGGCACTCCCAGTGTGGAAACTCCCTGTACAGATAAAGATTTGTGATGGTTGTAGATAGTGAGGTAGGGCACTGAGAGGTTAAATGCCCTTTGTTGCTCAACTAGTATGTGTCAGGAGCAGTACCTGAACCTAGGCTTTCATCATACCAAGGTTAACCTTCTGTCCATTGCCCAATGCTGCCTTGCACATTAGTGCTTACTGACTGACAGCTGACATTTGTGTAGTTACATTTATATAGTGCTTTAAGGTTTGTAAAGCTTACATATATTCTCATTTGACCTTTACAACAAGGTGAGGTTGGTGCTATCTTCATCCCCATTTTTACAGATAAGGAAACCAGGACACAGAGGGGTTAAATTACTTGCTGAGGATCACACAGCTTCAAGTGTGTGAGGCAGGAATTGAAATCTCAGGTCTTCTTGACTCCAGCTCCTGGGCTTTTCCCACTGCACCATCTTGCCTTGTGACAGACAGTTTTTGAATTGGATAAAAGACATCCAATTTCAAAACAGGTTGGTTAAGAATAACTTAGGAATGGCTGAACAAATTATGGTATTTGAATGTAATGGAATACTATTGTGATATAAGAAATGAAGAAAAACTTTCAGAGAAAAAGAATATTTACACTGATTCAGAATGAAGTGAGCAGAACCAGGGGAACAATTCATAGCATATCATCAATACTCTGAAAGACTTAGGAACTCTTAACAATGATTCCAGAGGAATAATGAAGAAATTGATATAATGATAATTATTAAGATATTGATATAAGATAGTGACATAGTTATAATCTATATAATAATATATAAATATTAAATAATGATAATGAAGAATGCTGCCAACCTCATGACTGAGAGATGATGAACTAATATGCAGGATGGGAAACAATTGAATGTGGCCAATGTGGGAACTTGTTTTGTTTGACTATGTTTATATGATATGAGTTCTTTTTCCCTTCCTTTCCTTTCCTTTCCTTCCTTCCTTCCTTCCTTCCTTCCTTCCTTCCTTCCTTCCTTCCTTCCTTCCTTCCTTCCTTCCCTTCTTTGTTTCTCTCTCTCTCTTTCTGGTGGAGATGGCAGGAGGGAGAAAAAAATAAATGCTTGATAATTGGGAAAAAAAAAGAACAAATCCAAAGTTTCACTGGCTTGAGTTTTACATATGTATCTAGACCCTGGGTAGTTGTATAGTATATCTAGTCAATAAATTGAGGCAACCCTGAAATTAAGCTGGTATTCAAGTAGGGGAAAGCAATAAGCAAATTCATAAGTCATAGATCTCACCTGATTCAGTTCCCCACCTGCCAGCAACCACAGGCAGGGGAAATGGATAAACCACCCAAGACAAGTCACTGTTTATTTTCTTTTCCTAGCCCTCCAAGGACAAAGAGCTAGAATCCATGGTAGGAATGAACATTTTTTCTATGAAAGCTGTAATAGTAGGAATTAACTCTTATTACTTACCTTGCTTTTCCTCAGCCCCAGAAATCTCTGGTCTTGGCCATGGCTCATTGCCTGAACCTTTTTCTTTTTTTAAATGGTAGCATGAATGAATCTTACAGCAAGGAGCATCAGTTGCCTGAAGAAAGGAAGAACAGATGCTGTTTGTTTGTTTGTTTTTTTCTTTTCACTTTTCACAGGTACAATTTTTCCTAGGCCTGAGGACCATGAATCTGTATTAATGTGCATGATTGGTTATGTAAGTGGAAAAAATGTTGTCTTCTAAGAGACAGATCCTGACCTTTGGTCTTAGCACTCATGGCACAGCGCCTTACATTTGGTGCATGTTTAATGTTTGTGAATTGAATTGTAAAGAAGAGGCTTAAGGTATAGCTAGAGAGACATTTACCATAATCGCCTTGGACCTTTGGTCTAGAACCCAATCTGCTGCTTAGAGACCCTTAACTAAGGACCTAGGATCTACCAATGCAGAATAGAATTTGTAGCCTTAAGGAGTTGCCGAAGGTAATAAGAGGGTAAATGATTTGTCCAGGGTCATATAGCCAGTATATTTCAGAGGTGAAATTTGAATAAAAGTCTTCCTGGCTTTCAGGTCAGCTGCCTTTTTATGATGGATAAAAACTTGCTTAATTGGGCACTTAGCCCCATTTTATGGTATATAGCAGAGAAGTGATCTCAGCCAGGAAGTTATGCCTCTTAACATATATTGGCTGTGTGACCCCAGGTAACTCCTATAACCTACCTTGGTGGAGTGAGTTTCTTTACCTGGGAGTTCTCTATATTATAAAATTACAAGTCCAATCCCTGGGAAGAGGAAGGAAGAAGAATTGATAAACAAGTATCTATTAATCACCTATTATGCTGTAAGCTCTGGGCACACATGAAGTCTTTTCTGATCCCCTCAGCAGATATTAATTTTGCATATACTTTTATATATGCATGTTGTCTCTCCCAATAGAATGTAAGCTTTGTGAGAGCAGGGACATTAATTTTTGTCTGTGAATCCTCAGGGTATTGTATGTAGCACATAAGCCATTAATAAATGCTTGCTGATTGACCGAAATAGAAAGAAATGTCTGTTTCCAAAGATTTTAATTTTCTTCTGTATGTCCTGATTAAAATGTAACAAGAAGGCATATGTTTATTGTGATTTTTAAAAATTTATCAGAGGAAGTCATTCTTTTATATTTGCTTTAATGTAAATATATTCAATTTTATCTATAATTGTAAAATATTAAAGGGGTCTTACGATCAGAAAGAATCCTGTTTATCTTCTTTTCAAAGAGAAGTGGTCTAAAAGTGAGGATTTATTGACTCCCTTCTTAACTCTCAAAGCTATGAAGTAGACATTTGAGCAACTTCTTACATTTTACTTTTAAAAAAAACCCCAACTTTCAATTTTTACTTACAACTTCACTAATGTGAAAATATGTTTAATGGGTATGTAAATGTAAAGCCTATATCAGATTGTGTGCCATCTTGGGGAGGGTGGGGGGGAGGAAGGGGGAGAAAAAATTTCAACTCAAAAGCATATGGAAGTGATTGTTAATAAATTAAAATAAATTTTTAAAAAATTAAAAAAATAAAATTAAAATTAAAATAAAAAAAAACCAAGAAGTTAAAAACAGTCTGCTGTTTTAGCTGTTTTAATAATACCAAAAGTTATTGACTGACTGATCCAATCAGTTGTGCAGAAAGTGCAATTCAAATGGCCTAATGAGTCACACTAGAAAATACACTGGCTCTGGGATTCCAAGGACCTGGGTTCAAATCAGTCAGTAAACTTTTATTAAGTACCTACTATGTGCCAAGCACTGTGCTAAGTATTAGGGACTTCAGAAGAGACAAAAGACAGTCCCTGCCCTCAGAAAGCTCACAATCTAATCCTCTGACGCTTGCTATCTGTACAACCTTGGGAAAGTCCCGATCTTCCTGGGCCTCAGTTTCCTTATCTAAAAAATGGGAGGATAGGATGAGATGGCCTCTCAGATTCTGGCTCTAGAACAATGATTCTATGATCTATGATTCTATCCCTCACCAAACAATCCAACAAAAGCCAGTCATTTCAGAGGCAAAGTTCTCCCCTCTGTCTCAGGTTAGCCGTCTGTAAAATGGGTGTAAAAATGCTTTCCTCATCTGGGTATCGTAATTACAAAGTACATCACCTCCATCATATCCAAAGAGATTAGGTGTCATTTCAATCATTTTACAGGATAGGCTATGAATAGAATTTAACCAGGCAACAGTTTGAAAGCTCTCAAAGGAGATGTGGCCAACTTGACTTTCATGTGATGACAGATGGTCCATATATTTCTTTTCAAAAGTTAGCAACCAGACATAGCTTCTCAATCACCGCAGAGAACACTGCAAATGCTTAGAAGAATAGCGTGTGATATAACAGCTCAAATTGTAACAGAATAGAACCAGTGTTAACAGGAACTATAGAAAAGTATCATGGCACCAGTGAGGGACAGGGCAAGAGAAAAAAAGCCAGTTCTGAGGCAGTCTGGTCTTGAAAACAGGCTAGTCTGCTTTCCTAACTACAGCTGAGAATATAAATGAAAGAGACATGCTCTCCAATGTGTTGAGAGGGAAAGAATTAAGAACATCTGAGTTTCTGTGAGAGAAGAAGTGGCCGTCCAAAAACCCCTTCATTTCATGGGGAGTCACTGCACAAATGTTTTACCATTCAATAAAAGCGCATGGGTGTATGCTTGTTTCTGATGGCTTTAAATGTGCTGTATGAATGCTATACTTGAAAAGGCTTTTGTAGACTGATTATTCTGGCTCTTTTTTGGGGGGTGGGAGTAGGAAGTGGTGATGTATATGGAGACCATTCTATAAGCTCGACGTAGCCATGTGAGTATTTGTGAAGAAAGGAGCACAAAGAAAGTTCATGGAATAAAGGAAGCGTAGTTATGGCAGAGCAGAGGAATAGTGTATCACAGAAATAATAATGTGGTGGGGGTGAGGATGCAGTGCCATAGGTGATGAAACATACAGCATATCGAGGGAAATGAAGAACACAAAATTGAAAAGGAGAAAGGTAGTCATTATAGAGAGAAGAAAAAGGAAATGCACAGGCAGGTATTTGGGGAAGAAAATCTCACCCCAAACCACAGTATTTCAGTTAGAAACACCTGTGACATTCATATGTTCCCTCCCTGCTGCTTTGCTCCTCCCTGCATGTTCCCATCTTCTCAGTCTAGTCCATCCCTGCAACATTTCCTCCTCGCCTGCCTCCACCACCCCATTTAAAGTGCCTCTGCAGGCTGCTCTTGCTCAGGTGGAAGCATTTCCAAAGTTCTGTCACAGGTTGGGAGTCTTATTTATTTAAGTAGGCATTCTCTTTCCATAAGATTTTGTGGGATGTAGGGGAAAACTAGGTAGCTCTTCTCATTAAAACATCTTTTCTTGTGTGTGCATGAATGTCAAATGACCAGTATTTCCTACTCCAGGAAATATGGTGCTCAGGCACAGGGCATATAAGAAAGAAAGAGGTTTTTTTTGTTTTGATTCTAGCAAGCATGGCACTTAGATCTTTCTTCCACTGATCCTTGCTTTCTATAAGAAATAAAATTTTTTTCATTAAAAATGTTTTTGCTAATTGGGCTAATAAGTAGCAAGAGGTTATTTTTTCCTTCCTATGTTGAGACAAAATAGAACCATCTTTTCAACTTATAACATATACATGGGCATGAGAAACACAGTTTCTTCTTTTTGGTCATTTGGTCTTTTTGGTCAGCAAAGTTTACTAGTTAGTAAAGTGGATAAAGTATGGGACTTGGTGTCAGAAAGTACTGAGTTTGAATCCTGCCTCAAACATTTATTAGCTGTGTGACCCTGGGAAAGTAATTTACCCTGTGTCAACCTCAGTTTCCTCAACTGAAAAAAAATGGGAATGATAATAGCACCTACCTCACAGGGGTATTGTGAGGATCAGATAAGACTATACACACACACACAAATGTGTGTGTGTGTGTGTGCATGTATATATATACATATATATACACACATTGCTCACATTAGAGCCCTGTATAAATGTTAATTATTACTACTAAATCGACATCATCATAACAATAATAACATTAGACCACATTTAAAGGACATGATAATTTAAAAATTACTGGACCCACAACAACCCTGTGAGGTAGACATGTCTATTCATAACCATTATATTTAAGTGCCAAGGGTAAGAAGTCTTCATGGAGGATATGAGTTTTGGTTCAGGATGGAATAAATGGGTAGATCCAGTTAGATTAAAAGAGAGTGGGAGCATTATGCAGAGATGGTAAATAGCATCTGTCAGATGGGTTTTGCTTCCTGACTTTCTGTTTAAGGTGGTATTAATGGCAAATGAAAGCAAGGCAATCATACATGAAATCTATATATATCTTGCTCATGGAGAAAACTTTTACGGGTCTGCAAGTTTCATTTGAACCTATTCTCCAGGTTGTTTAATGTATGCTAACCAAATCGTTATATCTAATTTAATCCTCAATTCCGTATGTTTATCTCTATCTCTTCATCTCTATCTCTTTCTGCCTATACCTTTTACCAATATGCACCAAAATGCCTTTATACTTGCTTCAATAATTATACTTCACAATATTACTTAACTTTTCTTAATAAATAGCAAGTAGGAGTGGCTAAATGGTGCAGTGGATAAAGCACTGGCCCTGGAGTCAGGAGGACCTAAATTCAAATTCAGGCTCAGACACTTGTCACTTCCTAGCCATGTGACCCCGGGCAAGTCACTTAACCCCATTGCCTCAAAAAAAAAATGATAGTACATGTGTAGGGAGACTTAGACTTTTTGCTGGATAAGCTTGTGTTTACTAGGAGAAAAGGTCTCTATATTGTTTTGCTCATCCCCACAGCTTTTGGGGTGATGGCTAGGAAAGCCACCCCATATCAAGTAGAGAATATGGAAGCCAGAAAAATGGGCAATATGCCATTCAAGACAATAGATAACAGAAAACCCACTGAGGCCCTACCCTGATGAGCAAAAATCCTCTATAATTCTGTACAATAGCTTACCTTTGTTAGCAAAATAGAGTTTTCCCACTTCCCTACCCAATCTACAAAATAATTTCTTAATGTTAGAAAACTTTGTTACTTTTACTGTATATAAGTTTTTAGTCCCTATTGAGAATTTTCTTCAGTTCTATACCAGTGTTTCCTACTTGGACTCAAAAAAGTATGAAAAATACCAAAACAGAACTTGTCTTTAACAGGCAGACTATTTTAGAAACCAAGAAGCAAATGGAAGAAGGGATTAAAATTTGTATTTAACCATTTCTAACACAAATTATATAATTCCCTGTTATAATTGAGCCAGCTTGTTGGTCTGTTGAATTATTTATGAGCCATTTATAGATTTATTTAGATACTTCAGCAGTCTCTGACCTCTGCCTTCCAGAACTGAACATCCATAGATTTTTTTTCCCAGTGTACAGAAAAGAGAAGACTTTAGATAAGTAAAAATGCCTTCATAATGCATAAGACAGGGAATTATTTAACATCATCTGGTCTTACTGAGCATCCTAGAAAGAGCAGGAATATGGAAATTTTAAAAAGGGGGGAGATTGTAAAACAGATATCAATTATGTTCTTTTTGGTTCGATTTTACACTGAATTAAAGGAATTTAGACTGAATTAAAAGAATAAGAGTGAGAAATATAAGAAGAGCTAAATAATTTCATGGAGTTTTATTTTCCCAATTGAAAGTTTTAGGATAAAGATGACAAATGAAAGATTTTAGAAGTAGAAAAAAATCAAATCAAAGAAGGGGAAAAT
The DNA here is from genome assembly GCF_003287225.1 of Phascolarctos cinereus. NCBI lineage: Eukaryota > Metazoa > Chordata > Mammalia > Diprotodontia > Phascolarctidae > Phascolarctos > Phascolarctos cinereus. Next base: position 386,024,974 of record NW_027555958.1, on the reverse strand, counting down.
CAATATTGTATAAACATACTTGAAACTAAATTGTGGAGATAGGTTCTTAGTTTGAATCTCTGGAAATCAGGTGAGATAAATTCTAGGAAAAGAATAAAAATACATGTGTATTTGAAAAGAGAAGAAAAAATGTGAGAAAAAAGTTGATAGAACAAGGTTAGGTGGGAAAAGTTAAGCAATAAAAGGAAGTTGATGAAAATCTCATAGACCCCTTATTGAATACAGGAGGTAGTGGGAAGTAATAACTTTGATTTGGACGGCTTTCCTGTTCTAGGTGTCCTGTAATTCTTTGGGAAGGTGTAGACAGAGAGGTCATGGGAGTCATAACGATGTAGAATGAAATGGGAAACAATAGTAGTGAAGCAATTGCCACTTATAACAGCTGGAAGGTGTGCCCTGAATCTGTCAGCAAGATTTCGATCCTTCTATTACAGGATAAACAGTGCACCAAGGAGATCAAACCAAACTTATTTTTACTCCAGGCCCTTATCGGGCCCTGGAGAAAGTGACAATCTTTCGTACATTATTTTTTTATTGTGATTTTTGGGATTTCATTTCCTTTTACTCAGTCAGTCCAAGTAGTGAGGTTAGAGTTTTTAACTCACAACATGGAATTAGAAGCTTTTAATTTTCCTAGATTCCTACAGTTCTCATTGCCCTTTTATGATTCTTATTTTCAGAATTTTTGATCTGTTTCACTATAGGAATTTACATATAGTGCTATTCCTCTGGTCACTTTTGGATAACATTATTTTCTCAAGGGGTCTACACAGTGTGGGAGAGTAGAAAGAAGACTGGATTCAAACCGAAATGGGTTCTTTTCTTAGCTCTGCCACTCACTTTCTGAAACCTGGGACCCACTCATTTAACCTCTGGGGGCACAGTTTCCTTAGCTGTTAAATGTAGGGGTTGAACTGGAACTCCAAGGTTCCTTCTAGCACTAAATATATGATTAATCATAGGTGCTGATTTATTGTTTTTTTTTTGGAGATCTGAAAATTAGAGCCTTGGAGTCAGAGCAGAAAGGCAGAGGGAAAGCAGCTGGTTACCATCTTGCAAATATTCAATTCTTAATCTCCCTTCTGCAGCCTAAATAATCTCAATTCCTTTCATGTTTCTTCTATATATTAAATCTCCCTAATCCTCGTAATACAGTTATGAAATACACTGGGGCAGGAGGTGTTATCTTTGTTTTATGGTGAAAGGCTTTTATTTCAGAAACCTTTGTTAACTGAAATCAGGGCTTGCACTAATACAGCTGTTGGTGAAAAAAGTAGCACTCCATTAGGTTAGCTATCTTTTATTGAAGACATTAAGCAGGCATTTCTTCTCTCTATTTCTGGAAGGAATAAAAAATTTATGCTTCTTGTCCCAGGAGAAGGATATATCTTTGACTATTTGCTTTTTTTCTCACTATCCGGATATTGCATGAATAAAGATATGGACTGGTCCTATGATTTCATTGATAATAGAGATCTCTGGAACAAGAAAATTCTCTAGCAATGCATATTAGCATCTTTTTTGCAAGGCAGAGTGTGAGGGAGTAGTCTTGGACATTGAGAATTTGAGTAACCTGCCCATAGTGACACAAACAGTATTTGTCAAAGGTAAGACTTAAACCTAAGTCTCCAAGATTTCCACACTGCCTCTCACAAATACATGAAGTGTATGAAGATAGGGGGAAAATCAGCACAGGGAAATCCCTACCAAAATCTTTATCAAAACTTTCCACTTCATAGATAAGGTGTGGGGAATTGTCCAAGGCATCTAGAGGTTACCATGATTTGCCCAGGATCACATAGCTAGCCTTAGAGCAGGATTTGAACCCAGGTTTTTCTCAACTCTACAGGGTCTGGCACTTATCCACTTCACAATGCAGCCTATAGTGCATGGTTATGAAGTGCCCAATGGTGGGCAATATCATCGTTTGGAATTAGTACACCGAACATCCTGATGGCTCAACAAAAGATCTGTTGGAGTTTTGGTTTCTCTCCTGGCTCTTTAGTTTTCAGGAAAAGAGTGTAGGTCAGAACCAATATTTAGGTACCATGGTCAAGGGTAAAAATGGGACTGAGACTGTCTTAGAGAAGGGGGCAGGGATCTCCATGGGGTTCTGGTCAAGAATTAGAGTAAAGGCACCATCATATTGGGGTCTTCATAGAGAATGGTTGTCTTTCCTTTCCTCTCCCACCATATTCTAAATGTGAAGTGCTTGGAGTTTGGTCCCACTGCATCGTGGGCCATGACCAATTGTCTTGATATTTGTCCTGCCATTGGACTTCAATGACTCTGGAGAAAGCAAGGCTGATTACTTTGTGGAATTCTGCCTCACATAAGTCCAATTCACTTACAAGCCAAGACATTGCCACAATGGCATTGGTCATCTTTGAAAATGAAGAACTAACAACAGCAACCACAACAACAAAAACAATAAACTTTAACCTGGGGATACTACCCCAAGACTGGAGGAACTTTTGCAAGCATAGTAATCCTTACTTGGAGAACTCCAAAATTTGATTTTGTCCTCTTATGACCCATTCCCCTTTGCTAGCCTCAGATCTGAAAGGTTTTCGGTTAGAATTTGGTGCAAGTGCTCTAACCATCGTATTTAGGCTGGAATGGGACAACATTTCCACCCCATCTCCTGATCCATTTTCTAGAATATGAAATTTTCAGTATGGGAAGGAAATGAACAGGTCATTTGGCTCAAGCCATACCTGAAGCAAGAATCCTCCATGTACCATCCCTGACAAGTGATCACCCAGCCTTCTCTTGAATTAAGACATCTTACTGGATTGTTCAGTAACTGTAAGAGTTAGAAGTTTGATTTTACATTGAGTTGAAATCTGTCTCCCTATCATTTCCCAAGTTGGCCCAAATTAGGTTCATAGATTTAGTAGTAGAAGGTACCTTATAGGACATTTAATGCAAACTCTTTATTTTATAATTAAAGTGGTTGAGGCAAGTTGGTGATGAAGTGCATAGAACAATAGGTCTAGAGTCAGAAACACCTGAGAAAGTCACTTAACCTTTGTCTGCCTCAGTTTCCTCAACTGTAAAATGGGGAGAATGATAGTGTTTACCTTTCAGAGTTGCTATGAGGATCAAATGAGATAATATTTGTGAAGCACTTCACACAATGCCTGGCTCCTAATAGCTATTATTACTATTATTGCTAGCTATTACTATTATTGTTGTTGTTCTTATTATGTTGTTGTTTCCTTTAATAGAATAGATGCTCCTAAAAGGGCAGGGCTTTTTAATTTTTGTTTTTGTATCCTCAGTGCCAGATACATGACATAATTTTGAGTGCCTTGCCTCTTTTCTTGGGATAAACTTTAACTAAATAGCTAGCATTTATGAAGCACCTATTGTGTGCCAGGCAAGTGTGCTAAGTGCTTTACAAATATTATCTCATTTGATCCTCACAGCAATCTTGGGAGGTAGATGCTATTATTCTCTCTATTTTACAGTGGAGGAAACTGAGGCAAACAGAGATTAGGCAACTTTCCCAAGGTCACACAGCTAGATGTCAGCAGCTGGATTTGAACTCTGGGGGTCTTCCTGACTCCATGCCCAGCACTCTACCCAAGTGCCACCAGCTTCTTCTGACACCTTGCTAATTCCCTTCTTGAAATGTGATGCCTAGGATCATACACATGTGTTGTGACCAAAGCAGAGTCGGATTATGCTTCCCTCCTTCTGGAAACTCTGCTTCCAATACTGAACCAGCTGAGGGCAGAAACCTGATGTATTTGAGCTGATAGGTTTTCCCTTCCAGCAGTTTTGATTACCAAGTATCGAGGGCCCAGTGGAAGATCTCTGTGTAGACTTAACGTAGAAATTTTAATTGCTGCTAGGTTACTCTGGTCTGTTCTGAGTAGTGGGGTAGAGAGAGGTTTTTTTTTTTAATAATAGAAAGCAATAATAATAAAAAGTTAGGGATGGGCACCATTATTTCATTTGGAGTGGGTAATTTCCTAATGAGAAAACTTCTACTGATGCAGGGTGGCACCTTCTCTGAAACTGATATTAAGAGTTACCTAGTTACCTAGCTCTAATTACCTAGAGCTCTTCAAGGTTAAATGATCCACCCAACGTCACACAGACAGAATTTGTCAAAGGTAGAACTTGACCCCAAGTCTTCCAGGCTTTGGGTGGAACTGTCAATCCACTACACTAGGATGCCTCTTTACTAAATGTTACAGTATTATAATTATTGGCATTCAAAGTGAGACATGTTGTTGAGGAAGCAGAGCTCACCTTTCATTTAATGACATTCCAGACGATGTCTCAAACGACCTCAGATGCCAAAGTCTTTGATTTTGACTTCTCTACCATTCCACTCTACTATTCATCATCCAATCACTAAGATGCCTTCCACTGAAATGAGAGCTACTACTTTGGCTATGACCTGCTTCCACAAAGACTCTTTAGCCTTGTTAGGGCAATTAACATTTTTCAAATAACTTTCTCAGTAGTTCTATCAACTTCCGAGAAGCCATCATGAACACTGATTTACGTCTCCTTATCTCTCTCACTCTTTATGTGCCTTCTCACTAGAGAATGGTAACATATTTTTGTGTTTAGACAGTGATATTATTCCTTTTAGGGAAAGAGGATGAGTTTAGGAAGGGAATAAGCTGTTTATGTACCGATTAATGTGACAGATGATAATGGGTTTACCTTGTCCACTCCTCCTTTACCCAGCCTTACATATGCTGCCTTTGGGAATTCAGACTGGCTAGTGTACAGGAACCTTCTGAAAGAAGTAGGTACCTAGCATGATGCTTTCTGCTCAGTTAAAAATAATAATAGCTAACCTGTACTTAGCACTGTAAGATTTACAAGACACTAGGTGTGTGCATACATATATATGTATATATTTATAATCTCTTTTGATACTCACAACAGCCCTGTAGAGTAGGTGCTATTATTGTACCCACTATAAAGATGAAGAAACTGAGGCTGTTAGAGATGACTGGTCCCAGGTTACACAGCAAGTAAAGGTCTGATTCAAATGAAGATCTTCCTCATTCCATCTCCAGCACTCTATCCATTCTGCTATTTCTGGTACCTGGAATCCCAAACTTCTTTGAATATTCAGCTTAGGCAGCACCTCCCACAGGAATTCTCTCATGATCCCCTCAGCTATCAGGGTTCTCTTACCTGTGGATTTATTTTGTATATATTTTTCATTTACTTGTTTGTGTCCATGTAGTAAATGTAGAAAATATACTACATGTATTTTGTTATTTACTATCATAAGAGTAGCTACTACATGCCCAGTAGCATGTAAACTCCTTGTGAGGGCAGGGACTATTTTGTTTTTGTATTCAAAACCCTAACATCTAGCATAGGGCCTGGTATTTAATACTTGTTTCTTTGAAAGGGATGGATGTTGCAATGTGTGAACGGTTAATGTAAAAAAAAAAAAAGGTCTTTAAATGGATTTTACTCTGAAGTAAGCACATGGGAATGGAAGCATAGCTGGCCCAATAGTCTACTCAACAGTATCCTTTGTGTTTTACTAACATGATGGTAAGAGGTGTCCTGGCTTGGTGGATAGAGAACTATTTTAGGAGTCAGCAAGACTTGGGTTTACATCCTTCCTCTGACATATACTGACTGTGTGACTCTGGGAAGGTTTTTTAACCTCTCAGTGCCCTAAGCAACCCTCTAAGTTATAGGCCAGTTGAAAATCTATTAGTAGGGGGAGGGTCCTAGCAATATATAAATGTACAAATATAGGTGGTATAGTAGATAGAGTGCCAGGCATGGAGTCAGGAAGATTCATTTTCTTGAGTTCAAATCTGGCCTTAGACACTAGCTATGTAACCCTGGGCAAGTCATTTAACCCTGTTTACCTCAGTTTCCTCATCTGTAAAGTGAGCTGGAAAAGGAAATGGCAAACCACTCCAATATCTTTGCCAAGAAAACCCCAAATAGGGTCACAAAGAGTCAGACACAACTGAACATGACTGAAATAACTGAACAACAACAACATATGTATATGTATATCTACACACACACACACACAAACACACACACACAGGTGTTATTTCAATGATTAAAAAGATTAATCAGAAGCACTGTTTGTAACACCACCCAAGTCCCTAGTTCAGCAGCAACAGTTTTAGCAACTTCATTTTCTTGCTGTGTAATTGAATATATCTCAAGCACATATACAACTGTTCGAAACATACTTATCTGCAATGAAGACTATTTATAACGGCAATTCCAGGGCAAGGTTTTCAGGATCTAATTACTCCCGTGGGAAACAGATGCATTCAACAGTACCTCAAAGCTTTATGAGGCCTCCAAAATTAATTACCATACACTAACTGCATTACCTGCCGTGCCTAATTGTTTAATTGTTGTTTTGCCAAGTCTATCGACTGCACTAATATCTGTTAACATCAGACTAAAAGGCCTTCCCAGTTTGGAGGCTGCTCTCTAGTAAGTAGTGGCTATTGTACATGATATGAGAAGTGTTACAATTCTGCATGGAGATAATTGTATGCTTTATCTGTTCAAAATATGATTCTAAATGTATGTATGTTTCACTCATGAGAAGCAGATTTCAGAAGGTGACATGACAGATTCGGCAGAAAGCCCAGTTTGGTGATTAACTCCCCCTATTGTATGTTAGGATTGCATTTTAACTAAGATTTAATGTCCCTTCCTAGAGTCGGCTGGTGATAACTGGTGGTGATAGCTAGGAGCCAGGTCACCCAGTAACTTAGAATTGTAGAATAATAGAATGTTACAGCTGGAAGGAACCTTACAGGTCATGTGTCCAACAGTGACTGAGGCCAGGAGAAGGTACATGAGTTTTTCTGGCCTTCCCGTTCATGCGAGGTAATGAGGTGCAGTGGGAAGTGTGGGATTTTGGTATCAGGACAGACCTGGGGTCGAATATTGCTTCCAGCTTTTAATAGCAGTGTGGCCATGGGCAGCCAAGATAAACTGTCCATGTTTCCATTTCTTCACATGTAAAACTGGCATATTAATACCTACATAACAAGATTTGATATCCTATGATCATATTATCATATGTTTGGAGCCAAAAAAGGACCTCATAGATCAACTAATTTTTCCCCCCACCTTATTTTTCAGGTGAGAAAAGAGGCCCAAAGAGGTGAAAAAACTTACCCCAAATCACAGAGGTGGTAAACAGGGCAGTCAGGATTTGAACCCAAGCCTTTCATACTCCAATCCTGTACTCTTAGGGTTACATCTTTCTGCTGTAACACTTTGAATAGGATGTCCAATGAAACAATGTATGCAAAGTGCTTTGCAAACCTTAAAGCATATTACATCAATTCTCTTACCTACACAAGCCTATTAACATTGATAAGGTTTGTCTACACATGTGGTCTCTGATCAAGTTTCCTTCTTTGGATGAGAAAACCAATGATCAAGAAAAGAGAGCAACTGTCATCCTGTAACTTCTGTACTTAAGTTTCATTTGGAAGAAGTCAGTGCAAGGCAGGGCTGCCAGGGTCATGGACAAATGAGACAGTTACATAATCACTGATATGAGCATGTAAACAATGTATCTCTGTTTGTGTGTGTGTGTGTGTGTGTGTGTGTGTGTGTGTGTGTGAGAGAGAGAGAGAGAGAGAGAGAGAGAGAGACAGAGAGAGAGACAGAGAGAGACACAGAGAGAGAGAGACACAGAGAGAGAGAGAGAGAGAGAGAGAGAGAGAGAGAGAGAGAGAGAGAGAGAGACTGGATAAGTTTTTGGAGAGACTGATAGACAGAGGTGATGATATAATTCCCCACCTGGAAGAGTCTGGAGAGCCTGCTTCCAAAAGGCCTAATGGCAAAGGAAATGCCTTTGAGTGATCGGGAACATATGGAGACATTCTAACTGATTCTGGTCTGCTGACCATGTGGTAGAGAAGAGTGTCTTTGGATATGGAACCAGAACTAGGGTGCATGCGAAAGGCACTAATACACCCAGGCCTAACCCCTTAGTTTGATTTCTTCCTTCCTTTTGCAGTTTTCAGGGAGACAATACTTTAAGGCTCTAAAGCTAACACATGGCCTGTGAATATGGGTCTTGGTTTTTGGCCTCAGCATTTGTCTTTTCCTATTTTAGGGGAAGGAGAGTGGATGTAGCTCACTTTACAGTTGAAGAAAATGAGGCAAACGGGGTTGTGATCTTTGAAAGGCAGGTAGAATGAGCCACAGGAGACCTGGGAGTGGAGTTTATGCTGGGTTTAGAAGCCAGTCAGTTCCGCATTGATACACTGAGGAACAATCTTTGGGACTTGGCTCAGAGGTTGCTAAGATGCAGACCCATGCAATAGTTAACGTTGTATTTAGAAGTGAATTTAGTGGGTAGAATGTTGTATAGAAACTAAATTAAGTCTGAGCCTGCTCTCAGGTGGGATAGGGGAGAAATGTGCTCCCAAGAATGTGAGGAAGAAATTTTTACATGTCTCTCCTTGCTATATTTCTCAAGTAAATATCTGTATGTAAAAGCTAATTGACGTTATTTGGTTAAATGGAATTGGGCTGCTAATCACCTGTAGTTAACAGTGGGGAATATACCAGGAGGGGGCTTAAGCTGATAGCTTTAGAGAAATACACTTCTAACCTCTCAAGGTTCCAAGGTAATCCTGAAGGGGGTAATATACCCTTCTTTGATCCAAAAGAGTGAAACCAAAGTACTGTCATCCCTCAGCATTAGTGAATTTTATATTTGTGAAATTTGGCCACCAGTAATTAAACAGGAATTTTTGAAGATTTGCAGCATATTGTGGAAAATTGCAGGATAAATGCATGTATGTAAAAAAATCCAAAATTTTTAATAAATCATAAATGTATACATAATATATATTATTAATTTCTTTTATCATTTACTACCATAAGTATAGATACATAAATTTATTATAAATGGTTACATTTTGTTAAAAGTTTCAGTGCTATGCACTCTCATTGGGAACACATCCTCTTCATCCCTCTACTATCTAGACTCAGTAACAGGAGTTTCTCCTTCAGTGATCTTGCACTTTTTTGTAAGAGAAGGAAATCTGAGAGGTCGTTGCTGCAGCTACACTGTGAGCTGTGAAGGTTCTGCATAGTATGAAAGATATTATTTCTCCCCCACAGAAATGGCAACTTTGTTATGGGTGCAATATGTTGTATTACTTGTTTTTTGTGTTAAATACACATGATCAGAATTATTTAAAATAAAGGTTTGGGCTAAGGCCTAGAGTTATTCATATTTTTTCACATTTGGGGAGGGGCCCTCTGTCCCTAACCCCTGAGAATATTGAGGGACAGTTGTTATTACTACAATGGAAGTTAAAATCTATAGTTTTGAGCATAGATTTTTAAAGTTTGTTTAAAAATCTTTCAAGTTTTAGTATCTAATAAGAACGAGTCATGATGACAGTGACTCATATTTATATAATCTTCATAAAATTTGCAAAGCATTTTATTCACAACAATCCCATAAGGTAAATACAGTCAGTTAAAAAATTATTTAACACCTACTATGTGCCAGGCACTGTACTAAGTGCTAGGGATACAAAAAGAAGCAAGAGACACTACTTGACCTCAAGGAGCTTACACAGCATGAGTCTCCCTATTTGACAGAGAAACTGAGGCCCAGAATTAAACAATTTGGCTGGGTAGTGAGCACCAAAACTCAAACAAAAACCTTCTGATGTCAGTACTAGTACTCTTTACACAATACCAAACTGCTGGATGATATTACCTTCTGAAAAATATCTCTTCTATCAGTCTGCCATAGTTTCTGAAATTCTCACGATTTCACTCCTTTCAGTTAAAGCATTATGTAGAGAAATATCTTACCTGGGGACACATGAACATCTGCAAATTAGTTTGACGAGGAAGTTCCTACTTGAATAAAGACTAGGACTTTGAAGGAAGGGGACAGGTAAGTTTTGAAGGAAGGATGCAGAGAAGGGTTCGTCCATTCAGGTAGAATCATGAAGCAGGTGGATCAGGGAAATTCTGGGACAGTCTGAGGGCAGTTGAGGAAAGGGAAGTAGATGTAGGAGAGATAGTGGCATCAAATACAGGGCTAGAACCGTAATGACAAAAAACTGCCCACTTCCTATCAACCAACAAACGTGTGTTCGGCACATACCGTGCGCCAGGCCATAAAAGAGTTCCTACTTTTGTGTGTGTGTGAGTGAGTGAGGCAATCGTGATAAGTGACTTGCCCAGGGTCACATAGGTAGCAAGGGTCAAGTGTCTGAAGTCGGATTTGAACTCAGGTCCTCCTGACTCCAAGGCCAGACTTCTATCCACTGTACTGCCTAGCTGCCCCAACAGTTCCTATCTTCAAGGTGCTTACATTCTATCAGATATACCCTACCACTTTTGTAGTCACCCAGATTCGCCACCTTGGGAGTATTGTGAACTCTTCATTTACCCTCACCCCATGTATCCAGTCGGTTGACCAGTCTTATAAGGCAGGTAGTGCAAAAACATCATTATCTCCTTTGTACAGATGAGTCAGTAAGTCAATAAACATTTATTAAATGCCTACTATGTGTCAGGCACTGTATTAAGTGCTAAGGGTTCGAAGAAAGGTAAAAAACAGTCCCTCCTTTCAAGGAGCTCACAGTATAATGGGAGAGACAGCATGCAGACAACTACATATAAACAAGCTATAGGAGGGACAATGTTGGAATAATCAACATCTTTTTCCAGTCTAGATCACGTGTAGCTGTGGGAACTCTCTTAGTCAAATGAAATACCTGGAAGGACCTCATAAAAGTTGTTGCTGTTGTCCTCGTGGTTGTTGTAGTTGTCATGGTCATCGTCCTCCTCCTCCTTCTCTTCCTCCTCCTTCTCCTCCTCCTTCTTCTTCCTCTCTTCTTCTTCTTCTTCTTCTTCTTCTTCTTCTTCTTCTTCTTCTTCTTCTTCTTCTCTTCATCCTTCTCCTTCTCCTCCTCCTCCTTCTCCTCCTCCTCCTCCTCAGTGAGGATGAGTACCTGCTGTGCGTCTAATATTCTTATCGAGTTGCTTGGGATTGCCAAGAAGTTAAGTACTTGATCATGGGTACATCATCAGTATGGCTAGGTTTTGATTAGTGTAAACACTGAATCCCTTGAAGTAGCCATGTGTATTTAAATTCCTGCTATGTGCAATTATATGTAAAACATGGTCATTGGCTCCATCACTAATGGAATTTTACAGTACAGATTCAAATAATGCATGGAATTTATTATTTGCATTAATCAGGACCTAGCTGTATATACGAAAGACAGAACTTGAATCCGGGTCTTCCTGATGGTGTCCAGTTTTCTTTCCGCCCCATTGCACTGCCTCTCCACACATACCTTAGTAGTCTGTTAATTGTAATTTTCTTAACTTACTTAGCAGTATGTTGATTGCATTTTGACATGCGTGCTTGGTTTAAAAAATAGAATTGCATGTGCTGAGTCCCTGTTCATTTTTGAAACAATCATAAATTTTTGTCTATAGATATGAATTAATTCCTCAGTGCTATTTCTGTCAAGGATCCTTTCCTCGTTTGTTTCCACAGATGTGTTTTGGAAACATTTTGAGTGGTGCATGTTTCAGATTTTTAAAATTCTCAAGAGCTGTTTTTTCTCTTGATCCTCTATAAAAAATGTTAAGTTAAAAATATTTTTGTAAAGTAGATTTGCTTTTCTAAGGTAAACAAATCCTCTTGAAAAAGCCATTTTTGGGGGGAGGAAGGTGATTGTTTTTTGTTTGGTTTTGTTTGTTTTTATTTTTTATTCTAGTCAAAGCATAAACCCAAATATACCATTTTCAGAGAAAGGAATTTTTCAGAGAGAGCAATGCCTGGGTAGTGTTTTGAAGCCTTGGGGTTTCCATTGGATAGAAAATGCATAAGAACCAAACTACCTGATGAAGCTTGTCAGCGCTTTTAATTCTACATCTGTTGTTGATCACACTATGGGACTTGTTAATATGTTTATGATCATGTCACCACAATAGAAAACACAATGTTAAATTGTCATGTCTAGTCAAGTAGGGCACCAGGTCTTTCATGTATATTTCATGACAAACAATTCTACTGAAGGATTTCAGGAGGGTCCTCCATATAAGGCCTTAGTGTTTGATTTTGTTTTTCTTTATGCCTCCAGCATAAGCATCTAGGAGATCTCAAGACATTTTAAGCTAGGATGTGGAATAGTAATTACCTGTTAACAAAACAGCCATTTTGTGTGAATGCTTAGTTAGGTTTTAAGGGTTGTCATCTCTCATCTGGTCAATGAGTGAACAAGGAGAGCAGATTTTTCCAAAGAGAAATATGCCAGAGTCCAGTTACCTGCTAACCACCCCAAGCCGTTAATATTGAGAAAATATCTGGAGCCTGTACTATTGCACAAAAACTAGAGTTAGCTATCAACACTTAGGCTAAATGCTTCCAAAGCAATCAGTGAAAATGGATTTTCTAATCTCTAAACCCTTAGCTTTTCACAGTTTGTCATTGAATGGATTAAAAACTTAACATATAATTTCCACCCAAGGAGAAATGCCAAGACAGAGAATGTCATAGGAGAAAGCTTTCCAATCAGAATGCTGTTTTGAAGACATTTCTCATATTTTTTTTTGTCAAATACTCTTCCATTAAAGTGATCTTAAAAATAAACACAAGAAAATAACTTTTGTTGTTGTTTTTGTGGGACACTTTATAGTAGAGGGCTGCAGAAGGTTAGCAGAGCTAACCTGGCCTGAAAGGTCCTTCTATGGCAAGCGAAGCTCATCGCTCTTACCTCCTGCAGACCCCTCTCAGAGATAAGTTATATCCCTCACATTCACAAACCCTCTCCTTCCACTTAGGTATCTTTCACAAGACTGTCAAGGCTGTCTCTGGAGAAGGATGTTGCTACTCTCCTTTGAGATAGAAAACCCTCCCTTTGCATGGTTCTTTGGGCTATTTCCGTGATAGGCTAGTGTCTTGTCTACTGCCATTGTGCAGGCAATATTAATTAGTTGTACCTTCAGGATACGTCAGTCAGGAATAATTAGCCTGAATGGGCTGCCTCTTTCAGACTAGTAATGAACCTAGGGATTACAGATTTCTACCTGATCCTGAGTGTACTTCAGCAACTGCTAAATCTAATGGAGTGCTCTAGGTCCTCATCCTTCTTGACCTCTCTATAACATTAGAGTCTGTTGACCTTCTTCTCATTTTGGATGCTCTCTGACTCCTCTGAGTTTTTATAACTCTGTCGCCCACTGGTTCTCCTCTTATCTGCTTGACCAATCCTTCTCAGGCTCTTTTGCTGGGTCTTCATATCACACTCACTAATTGTGAGTCTCCTGGGTCTTCTTCTTATCTCTTATATTCTTTAGCTAGGTGTGTATGGGATGATCGGGGTGGGGCGGGGGGATAAGTACCTCTGGTATGAGGGCTTGCTGAGCCCTTTGCAGGGTTGCTCATCCACCATTGCTGTCTACCTGACACTCAACTCTCACCTGTGGCTCCAAGAAGCTGTAATATGCTCAGTGGCCACACCCCAGTAAAACCATCTCTGCACATGGGCTAAAAGCAGGTTGAGGGTAACCAACGGGCCTTAAACCCATTGGTGAGTTAGGGGGGTGTTTAACCCAAGCACATGAAGACTTCCCTTGACAGAATGGACAGATGAGAACAATTTGTTCCAATGGCCACGAAGGGGGCTGAAGCAGGTGCCGTGGAGCACTTAGAGTCTGATTGGACGCTGAAGATATCATGGCCATCCACTCCATCCTGGGCCGTCATCAGTCATCCTGACTTCTGTCTTACCACTGGACTTTTTGATGACTCTGGAAGAGAGTTGCAACTTTGTGCTACTCTGCCTCTCTTAAATCCAGTTTATGCTCAAGCCAACGCATCACCCTGGATGTCTTTGGTCCTCTTTGAAAACAAAGGACAAACAACAGCAATTCTTTAGCTTGGTGACCTCATCCTATCAAATTCTCTGGATTTGATGATCATCTCTATGCAGATGATTCCCATATCTATTTATCTAGTCCTAGGCTCTCTCCTAAGCTCCAGTCTCAAAGCACCAAATGCTTGCTGAACATTTCAAATTATATGTTTCTTAGGCATAACTCAACTTGTCCAAAACAGAATTCATCATCTTTCCCCCAAAAACTCTCCCCTCTTCTGACTTCACTATTTAATGTCAAAGGCAACAGCATGCTTTCAGTCACTGAGGTTTGTAAACTTGGTGTTATCATCAGTGATTCCTCTCTCTTACTCCTCTTATCTTAATCAGCTGCCTAATCTTGTCATTTCTTTCCCTAGGCTGTCTCTCACATATGCCTCTTTCTTCTCTCTGCTCACACAGCTACTGCTGTAGTCCAGAATTTCACCACCTTTTGCCAGGATGATTACAATAGCTTTCTAATTGCTCTCCCTGCTGGACTCTCTCTTCTCAAGCTTCTCCACCCCAGTCCACTCTCTACCCAGCTGCTGAAGTTATTTTCCTAAAACGCATATCTTGATCATGTCACTCCCCTACTCATTGAACTTATTATCTCTAGAATTGGATACAAAGTCCTTTGTTTGGCACTTGAAGGTATTTACAATCCTAATTTTTCTTACATTTCAAGTCTTTTAAAATTCTACTCTTCTATATACACTCTGAAATCCAGTAGTACTGGCTTACTTTATTGTTGTTCAGTCATATCTGACTCTTTGTGACCCTGTTTGGGGGTTTCTTAGCAAAAATACTGGAGTGGTTTGCCAGTTCCTTCTCCAGCTCATTTTGCAGATGAGGAAACTGAGGCAAACAAGGTTAAGTGATTTGCCCAGGGTCACATAGCCAGTAAGACCTTGATGCTGGATTTAAACTCACAAAGATGAGTTTTTCTGATTCTCAGCCTAGTGCTCTATCCACTGCACCACCTAGCCGCTGTTCTTCAAAAACATCACTCTATCTCTATTCCTTTACAATTGCAATAATCTTCATACTTGGGATAGTCTTCCTCTCAGAATCCCTGGCTTCCTTTAAGACTCAGCTCAAGCTCCACCCACTCTGGGAGGTCTTTCCTGATCCCTCTAGCTGCTAGTGCCATCCTCTTTGAGATTACTTTCCCTGTACTGTAAAATTATCTTTTATATTGTGATTTACATATAATGTATTCTCCATTAGAATGTAACATCTGAACTTGATCTTACACCAGGCCAGCCAATCTGCATTCCTTTCCCTTTGCTTCTCCTTTCTGCTTTGCTTCTCTTTGCTTCTCATTGTACACACCATACCCTCCCCCCTCCACCTTCCACTCTCCAGCTTTTTTTAATGTGTTATCTTTCTTTATTAGATTGCAAGCTCCTTGAGGGCAGGGACTCTTTCTTTTAGCACTTATTTGTATCCTGAGCACTTAGCACAGTGCCTAATACCCAGTGTTTAAAAAATGCTTGATGGCTTGACTAATCACAGGCTATCTTCCTTTCCTGGAATCTTATTCTCTCCACATCCTTGCCTTTTAGAATCAGGTCTTTCTTTAAGATTCAGCTCATGTACTATATTATCTCTCTGTTGAGCCTTTCTTCTCATTAGTTGCATTCTCCCTCCCTCTCTCCCTCCCTTCCTCCTCTCTCTTTCTGTCTTTCTTTATCTAATTCATCTTCTTTTGAACTTTTTGGGGTACATGTTGAATTTGTCTCCCCAAATAAAATGTTAGCTCCTTGAAGGGAAGGACTATTTTCTTTTAGGTTTTGTATTCTCCTTAACACATCTCCACATGTACATCTAGCACAATGCCTTTCATGTATGCAAGGAAGCAAATACAGAAAGGATTTAATCAGCTTGGAAACTACCAGTATGAGAACTACCTCCACCAACCAAAATGGCAACCTCTCTATGGCTTAGCAGATAAGGACCAGGAAGTGAACTGAAGCATAGAGAGTTTATTTTCCTAGGGTCCTATAGCTAGGGAGTGTCAGAAGTAGGCTCTGAACTCAGCTCTTCCACACGACACATCCTATACTATCTACTCTACATGCTGACACTATAGTGTGTGATGTATTTCAGCTATGGTCTCTTGATCTGAAGGCCATGGATCACAAGTGACCTAGAAAAGGTTCTACCTGGCTTCTCCTACCCATCCTTGAACTCTAGGATTTGAGCTTACATAACTCTTTTTACTCGGTCTCATTTATCTTAACTTCCCCATAAAGCTTAGGTTACCTGTAGTGGATGGACAGAGGTGAGGGATGTCCATGACTTCCCTTACTTGGTACCCTCTCATAGGACCATGGGATCATATAGCAAGAGCTGGAAGGGACCTTAAAGGCCAGTCCAATTCATCACTTTACAGATGAGGAAACTGAGGCCCAGGGAAATCAATAGACTTGCCCAAGGTCACACAAATCATAAAAGTCAGAAATGGGATTTGAACTAGGTCTTACGACTCTAGGCATTGTAAGAAAGAACCATTGCTCTTTCCATAGGCCTACTCTCCTGGGTGGGCTGCTTCTGCCATTGGGCTGGCAACAAGTTGCTACTCTTAAAGCAGCTGGAAGAAACTAAGGAATGGGAAGAATTACATCTGGACCAGCTTTTGAAGCAGCAACACTTTTTTTCCCTATGAATACTCTTTTCAATAGGATCTTTTACTCCACCTTTCTTTACTACTAACAATTGCTAGCAATCATATAATGCCTTAATATCTGTAAAGTGCCTTACAAATATCATCTCATTTGATCCTAGGTAGGTGCTATTATTACCCCCATTTTATAGATGAGGAAGCTGAAGCAGACAGAGGATAAGTGACTTGCCCAGGATCGCATGGCCAGAGCTGTCCAAAAGCAACAGCCTTGGGAGGCTTATTGGAGTCTCCTTTATTAGAGCTCTTCAGGGGAGGGCTGGTGGTTAAGAGGATTCTTGTTTAGGTTCTGGCTGGACTAGGTGGCCTGATAAAGTATAGATTCTGCTGTTCCATAGTTCTAATCCCAGCTTTTGAATTAGCTGGTGGAGTAACTTTGAGATGTCACCTTTTATCACTAGACCTTAGTTTCCTCATCTCATAAGAATGAGAGATTGGACTGGATGATCTCAAAGGTTACCTTCTAGCTCTAGAGCCAGGTGTGCTGTTGGCTTTCCTGGCTGTTTAGTTCTTGGCTTGTTGCTTCATTCTATTTTATTTAACCCCAATGTGGACTTCTTAACGACCTGCCTTTCTGTGGATTTTTCCTAGACACCCAGCTCAAGGGGATTTTTTAGTTCTCCTTATCTCATGTTCCATCCATGCTTCTATACTTACATAGCACTTTAGGTTTGCAAAGCACCTTATGTACGTCATCTCATTCCATCCTGCCATGATCCTGTATGTTGTTGTTCAGTTGTTTTCAGTCATGTCTGACTCTTCATGATCCCATTTGGGGTTTTCTTAGCAAAGATACTAGAGATACTCTGGTTCTTACACTCACGGTATTCTCCAGGGTCGATCAAGGCTTTGCTTTTCAAAGCAAAGAAAAAGAGCCCCCACCTAACAGATGCCACTCGTGCAGAAAAATGATTGTGGCCAGTGTTGGACAAAGGTCAGAAAGACCTTTGTTTGAATCCTACCTCAGATACTTACTAGCTTTTAAAGTGCATATCATTTAACCTTTCTCATACTCAGTTTCTTCATCTGTCAAATGGGGGATAATAATAGTACCTACCTTACAGGGTTGTGACAGGACAGCTAGGTGGTGCAGTGGATAGAATGCCAGGCCTGGGGTCAGGAACACTCATCTTCCTCACTTCAAATCTGGCTTCTGACACTTACTAGCTGTGTGACCCTGGGCAAGTCACTTAACCCTGTTTGCTTCAGTTGCCTCACCTGTAAAATGAGCTGGAGAAGGTAATGGCAAACCACTCTAGTATCTTTGCTAAGAAAACCCCAGATGGGGTCATGAAGAGTCAGACATGACTGAAAACAACTGAACAACGACATACAGGATCATGGCAGGATGGAATGAGATGATGTACATAAAGTGCTTTGCAAACCTAAAGTGCTATGTAAATGCTAGCTATTACAAGTGTTGATACCTGATTCCCACAGGTCTCAAAGACAGAGAACAACAAAATGAACTGTAATGGGGAAAAGGGAATAGATATAGTAATATAGAAAATAATACAGAAGGCAGAGGTTTTATTTACGTGGAGGAAGACTCCTCCAAGATACCATAGAGTTTACCACACAATGCTATAGGGAAAATAATTTTTAAAAGATGCATGTTATTTGAGGCTGCATTCAAAATGACTTTGGGTTGGGGAATAATATGTCTTCATCTTTCCTTCTGTTTCCCTTACTAATTCTGTTAGGGTTATGATCCCTTTACCATTTTTTCTGAGGAGTAAAGGAAAAGATGTGCTTGGAGAAAGGTAGCCCAAAGTCAGAAGAGAACTCTGGGAAGCTTCTTGCTTTTGCTTTCATGCTCACTCTTGTTTTTCAGCTTTTTTTCTGTATCCATTCTTCTTTTCTCTTCTTTATTTTTTTTCTTCCTCGTTTTCCTCTCCCTATTTATAAGTGCACATAGATATGTGAACAAACCACTTTCTAAGGGCTGAATCTTTCCTTCACTCTTGAGAGTCATGCAGTGCTTTGCCAGGAGTGTGAAACCACTCTTTAGGTAATTAATTTCATTTATTTTTAGATTTCCCTAGCACCTTTCAGACAGAGAGTATTGTTTTAGTCTGAGCATTTCCACATCTTTGGTAAACAACCCAGAGTCCTCTCCTTTGTGGGGCTGGCTCAAAGAGTGAATTATTCCCAAATAGGTCTCATTAAGACAACAAAATCAGCTTCTATCCCCAGAGCTTCTCTCTGTGTACCATCTTGCCGAGAGCCCATCTGTTTTTTGACTGTTGGTATAACAGTTACAATGGTCTTTTAAAATAATAAGTAGCAATAAGCCAATTTAGCACACGCACGTTAGGACAATTTGTTTTTCTAAAAAGTTCGCTTGTCAGATTTGATGGGGTTTGACTAAGAAAAATGTTAGAGGAAGCTGGGCTGTTAAATATGAATGTTTACCTTTATAATTAATATCTGTAAAAATGAAACATAAAGCCATCATAAACAGATGATTTAAAATAGGCTTTGTGTTCTTAAGTGTTCAGTTTATGTGAAACGCCTCAGCAATGAAATTTATAGTCAGTCAAATAATAATACTAAGCACACTGGGGCTCCTGGCACTGTGTTGGTTGCAAAGAATAATGCTTAGGGCTTAACCCTCTTTCTTTGACCTTCTCCCATAAAGCATAAGTTTGACTAAGCAGTGAGGAGTGCCTCCTACCATTTGTCAGGCACACTCAGTATTCAATGTAAACATATCTCCCCATTTATTCTGATAAGTGTGGCCATCACCAAGACAGAGTAGCTTGCATCGGATATGGGCATCTAAATGAAAATATATCCTACCGGATGTTTTCAAAATTGTCATATGGGCAACATAAGTTTAAATCAGTCAGTCAAAAAAACCTGAGCACCTGCTTTGGGTAAGACAGTGTGCTAGGCACCTTAGATGGGTGGGCAGGGAATATAAAATCACAATAATGTTGACATTTCTCTGGGAACAGAAGAATTATAATGGCTAGCTTTGTCTATAATATAATATAGTATAGTATAATGTAGTATACTGTAGTTCAGCATAATGTAATTTAACATAGTGAAGGGGGATGGATGAAATATATATAAATATATCTCATCCATATAAGTTATGTATGTACATATGAAAATATGTATGTGTATATATATGTGTATATCTGTGTGTGTATAATATATATATATATATGTATATGTGTATATGTGTTCCATGCCCCTTCACTCTGTCTGATTTTTAAAAATGCCCTGTTTACAACAGCTCAAGGTAGAACCACCAATGCAATCAGCTGGCATTATCCTGACTATTCTAAATAAGGCATAGTAGAAGCTTCCTGAGTCAGTTTCTAGGGCCCTGGCTCATCTGTTTTTGCCCTCCCCAGCACCATAGTCTTTATCCTTCCTCATCATTGACCTGCGGCCTTAGATTTTCTTATTTTATCCACATTGTTTATTTTTTTAGAGTTAGATATGGCTTACCCATTTTGGTTACTAAGTTAGGTTCACAGGATCACAGAATGTCAGTTATGAGGGATCTTAGTGATGATCTCATCCAATTCTCTTGATTCACAGATGTGGAAATGGAGGCCCCAACTGCTGAAGTGGTTTGCCAAGGTCACATAGTGAATTGATATTAATTATGGTTTAGACCAAAATTCACTGTCAGGATTTAAATCCAAGGCATCAGACTACAACTTTGGTGTTTTTTTGTTTTTGTTTTTACTATGATATACTGCTTTCTTCTTAGCAGCTTTAAAGCAGGCACTGTATTTGAACAGTGTTCATGAATTGATTAACTTCCTTGGGTTCAGTTTCTTCATCTGCAAAATGAGAGGTCTGGATTAGATCAGGGGTATTTAAGCTTTTTTTTCCTCCATCATTTACCTCTTTAGCAATCTAGTGAAACTTGGGAAGCCTATAGACCCCTTCTCAGAATAGAATAAAATAAAATAAATAGAATTACAAAAGAAAACAATTCTATTGAAATAGAGTTATCAATGTAATTGTAAAAAAAGTTTGTGGACTTGAAGTTAAGAATCCCTAGACTAGATGTACTCTGAGTTCCTTTGTAGATTTTAATCCATGATCCTATTAATCTATGATCCTATGATATTCTTTACCTTGGTTACTAAGTGGCTGTGTCTCAATTCTCATGACTGTCCCCTCTTGATTCCACTGGGGAGGTGACTACAGATGACCCTAAGTAGTCTTGTGGTAGAAATTGTCTTGTTATTGACTCCAAAGAAAAAAGAATAGCTTTTTCATGGGACCAATAGCTAGGGCTGAAGCTTCTTCAGAATTCTTATTTGTATTCACAGCTTCCTTCTCTACTTAAAATTGAAATTCAGGGTTCTCAACAGGTTACTTGATTATTCAGGAAGATTCAATAGGTACTAAATCTAGCTCAAAGGGCTTAATGGATTTAGGTCTAAACTCAGCTCGACTTTAACTGATGGATTGGTAGCATCCCCATTACTGAAATGGATACTCTTCTTTTTTCTGCCTTTTCAAATTCTTTAGTTCCTATAGGGCTCAGCTCATGTGCTATCTTCTCTATAAAGCCTTTCCTCCTCCCCTTCTCCCCTTCTCCCCCCTCCCCATCTCATCTAAAACTTTCCTAGGACCAGAAATTTTGCTGCTGGCAGGAATGGATAAATAAAACAGGAATATAGTACCAAAAAAAAAAGAGCATGGTAGAAGTTTCATTGGCTCCATTTGCCATCTTGTACTGAATTAATTTGCATGGAGGCCAGGGAT
This sequence comes from Phascolarctos cinereus, assembly GCF_003287225.1. Lineage (NCBI taxonomy): Eukaryota > Metazoa > Chordata > Mammalia > Diprotodontia > Phascolarctidae > Phascolarctos > Phascolarctos cinereus. The sequence goes on along the minus strand of NW_027555958.1, from coordinate 386,003,650 downwards.
TGCTACAGTGTTTTAAAAGAACACTGTCACCATACTTCTACATAGCTCCCTTATAATTTTACTCCTTGGGATGTTTTAAAAGGTCACAATACCTGGGGTTATGATAAAGATTAAAAGAAATTTTAATTTTTTAAAAATAGATTTTTGTTGATATCTTTTATTTTTACATCACTAGATTCTTCTGCCTCTTCCAAAGAGCCATTTTCTATAACAAAGAATTGTTTAAAAAGAAAATGAGGAAGAGAAGAATATCAGCAAAACTGTTCAATGTGTTTTAAAAGGAAACCAAAAAAGCCCTGTGGCATTATGTGCAGTGTTCCACACCCATGGTACTCTGACCTCTGCAAAGGACAGGGGGGAGGTGTCTTATCATATCTCTTTCTTGGGGCCAAGCTTGCTCTAAATGGAATTTTTGAGCCCCAAGTCAAATAGAAAACTGGGAAGAGAAACCTGAAGCCAACTAGAGGAGAAGCAGTTAAAAGGACAGACAGCTTGAGCCCAGGGGCTTCTACTGGCTTTTGCTCCCTCCCTAGCTGGGCTATGGCTACAAAAGCCGTGAGTAACAGTCTGCTGTTACAGCTAAAATACTACAACCTCTGGGCAAAGGAGAAGATGCCCAGGAGCCTCACTCCAGCATATGGTAGCAGGGAGCATAAGGTTACTCAAAGAGGCTGTATAAGGTCTGGAAAATGTAGCAGGAAGTACAGATGTCTAACAGTGGAAAAATCCAGCAGGAAGCAGCAGGACAGAGAGCAGTATAGCAGAGACAATCCCCCACTCCAGCCTGCAGCTCAAGCCCCCCAAAGAAATCTGTCTGATACCTTCACCAGAGAACATTAGAGATTCTGCAACATTGATGTAAACTTCCCTGGGCATACATGTGCCCTAGCTACATATAATCCCTATACATGTGCCTAACAGTGTGTGTTCTCTGGTCATATGTATTGTGTGTCACATTCCCTACTGGTGGTATGGCACTGTTTAGAAAGTAAGCCTCCATGTGATGGAGGTGATCTTTCTTGTCTAGTCTTGCTATGTAGTTTAATTACATGTTTTGATTTGAAATAGTTTGTTCTATGCTTGATGGATAAAAGAAATACATTGGTATTTATTGGTATACTTTACTCATGAGACATGATTTTTACATAGATGTTGACCCATATCTAGGGCAGCTAAGTGGCTCAGTGGATGTAATGTTGGGTCTGAAGTCAGGAAGAATCATCTTCTTGAGTTAAAATCTGGTCTCAGATACTTACTAGCTGTGTGACCCTGGGCAAGTCACTTAACCCTGTTTGCCTCAGTTTTTCATCTGTAAAATGACCTGGAGAAGGAAATGGCAAATCACTCCAGTATCTTTGCCAAGAAAACACCAAATGGGGTCATGAAGACTCAGATATTACTGAAATGACTAAACACGACCCGTAGCTATAGTAAGCCTCAAATCTGGAAATAGAATCCAGGGAGACCCGTGTGTGAGGGGGTATCCTGGGTGCTATAAGCACTTTGTTTGGATCACTTCTTTGCCCTTATCATAATCTACCTTGTTATACTTATCTATGTGCATATCATATCAGGTAAAACACTTAAAGTGCTTTGCAAATTTGAAATGTGCAATATAAATATTTGATGATGTATAAATGTTACAACAATGAATAATGATGTTGTATCTACCCTGAACTCTGCCTACCTCCTCTCCTTACCTAGTACTTACTTAGTTCCTTGAAAACAGGAATTATATTACTTTTCTTCTCAGAGCGGCAACCCAACCCAGCACAGTAGAAATTGTGTTGAACTGGAGTTCAGGAGACCTGGGTTCAAATCCCTCTTCAGATATTTGCTATCCATGGACTATAGGTCATCCAGAGCCATACTAACCTTTCAGAACTCTGGTTTCTTCATCTGTAAAATAAGGATAATAATATATTCACAGCCTGCCTCTAGGACTATGTTGAGAAAAGTACTTTGTTAACCTTAGATGTCTTTAGAAATCTGAGTTATTCTTTATATTTCCAGAGCCTAGAATACCTCTATGCCTTTTCATTTGCTGACTCCATGCCTGGAATGTATTTCCCTAGAATATAACATCTCAGAATCCCTAGTTTCCCTCAAGGTTCAGCTCACGCACCATCTTCTATTTGAAGCTTTTCCTAATAATCCCAGCTATCAGTATTCCCCCCCCCCATCACCCTGTTTCTATTTTGTATCTAGGTTGTATATACATAAATATGTTGTTTTCCTTGGCTAGACTGTAAGTTCCTTGAGGACAAGGAACATTTTTCTTTGCATTTCCTATACCCAGCACAGTACTGGCACATAGTAGGCACTTAATACATGCTTGTTGATTGGTTGGGCAGAGCTCAGGAACTGTGGCTAAAAGTTTATCAGATAGCATGATAGTAAAAGGTAGCCATTTCAGTACCAAAAGAAGGCTCCTAAATGTAACAGTATATGGTTTAGAAGCTGAGATGGCTCTTTTAGGGAGAGTGCAAGATGTCAAAGGGCAATGGGATTGACCTCACAGCTTTAACAGGCAACTCCAACTCCCTGAGAGTTAAAGCCCCATTAGGATTACTGACTAGATGACCCTTAACACATAAGTGCCCTTTAAACATATAACGGGAATACTTTGCTTCTTCCTGGGTCAGTGCTTCTGATCTACCCTTTCTAGTTTTCTTGAGGATGGAGCTTCCAATCTATAATAGAAACCCATAGTTCCTCTTCTGAGTCAGCCTGTCCGACTTTCTGAAACAACCTTCCTGGCTTCCTCATCACTCACTAGCTTCTTGTCCTCTTGGGGACACTCTCTGACCAGCTGTCTATTTGCTAGACATTTGATTTAACTTGATCAACACAATATGCCAGGCACTTTGCTATATGTTGAGGATAAAAAGATAAAAACAAAAGTCTTTACCATCAAGGAGTTAACATTGTACTGGGAGGGAGGGGAGAGCCAAGCAATATATACTAAAATAGGTAAACGCAAGGTAATTTTGAGGAAGAGAAGAATAGTAACAGCTGGGGAGATGAGTGAAGGAGACTTCATGGTGTGTGTGTGGGGTGAGAGAGAGAGAGAGAGAGATAGAGAGAGAGAGAGAGAGAGAGAGAGAGAGAGAGAGAGAGAGAGAGAGAAGGAGAGATAGATAGGGAGATAGACAGGGACATAGACAGGGAGACAGACAGACAGACACACACACACACACACAGAGACTGAGAGTGAGAGGTGAGACAGAGAGAGCATAGTTATAGACCCAAGGTGGCTGATATCTGAAAAAAAAAAAGAGGGAAAAACAAAAGGATAGGGAAAGAGAGAAGGAGAAAGAGAAATCTAAGAAGAAAGACACACATGCCAGCCAAATTCCAACAAGAGTAAAAGTATTACAAAAGAAAAGAAAATACAGAGCAGGTAGTACAGGTCATAGGACATTTCCACTGGCATATTCATTAAATAAAAGTTTAAATGCCTACTATGTGCTAGGAATAGAGATAGCAAATAGAAGTCTAACTTTAGTCAGAAAGACCTAAGTTCTAGCTCCCCTTCTAACCCGAACTGGCTGCATGCCCCTGGAAAAGTCACTTAACTTTTCAGTAACTCAGGCAATTTGCCAAGACTACAAATTGCAGAGCAGGGGCCCATCTGCATTGGCAGACGGAGTTTCCTCACTGGAAGTTTCTTTACACCAACCCAATTATAGGTTTGGTGCCAGGTGCATGACCAGTGGTCCCTGTTGTTAAGAACTTTAGAATCTGTTAGGGCTGATCAGACATGTTATACAGACAGGTATCCGTGAGGCCAGTTATCAGGGCCTGGTTGGTGGTAGGGCCTGGTCTGGAGCTAAGGAATTGGCTACCCTGGGGACAGATAGAAATGAGAAATCTAAGGTAGATTTAGAACCAAAAGCTCAGTCTACAAGAGAGAGGTCAGGCAAGATGCAAATCCTAATAAGCAGAAGTCCACACCAAAGCTAGTATTTAAGCTATTTCTAAGCAGGGGCAGGGCCAGCAATCAACCAAAGTCTAGACTAGCAGGTGGCCATTATGATGTTAAAATGACTACAGGTTTCAGGGACCCAGCCACGGAGGTATCAAGCCTCTGGGGGAAAAGACAGAGAATTGGTAACAGAGGAATGGATATTATACCTCACATATAGTACTTCAAGTTCAAGAAAGGATTTTCCTTAAGACTAGCTAGTGAGGTACTCTGTGCAAATGCTGTCATCTCCATGTTACAGATAAGTAAGTCAGTCAATCAGCAAGCATTTATGAAGGACTTCCATTGTGCTCAGACACTTCCTAGCTGTGTGACCCTGGGCAAGTCATTTAACCCTGTTTGCCTCAGTTCCCTCATCTGTAAAATGAGCTGGAGAAGGAAATGGCAAATCACTCCAGTATCTCTGCCAAGAAAACCCCAAATAGGGTCATGAAGAGTTGGACAGGACTGAAAAATGGCTGAACAACAACAATGTGCCATGTACTGCCCTATCAATATTGAAACTGAGGTCATTTAACCTCAGTTACAAAGAAAGACAAAAACAGTCCCTGTTTCCAAGGCTCTCACAGTCTAATCTGGGGAGACAACTTGCAAATAACTATAAACATTAAAATATATATAGTCTAAATGGGAGGTAATCTCATAGGGAAGGAACTGGGCTAGAGGGGAGTGCAGAAAGGCCTCTTGAACTCGATCTCAAAACAAGCCAGCAGGCAGAGGCAGGAGAGGGAACATTGCAGGAATGGGCTACATGAGGTTCCGAGCCTTGTCCATTGTCAGGTTACTAGCAAGTGTCAGAGCTTGGAATCAAAGCAAGGTCTCCTAATAACAGATCCAGTGCCCTCTCAGGACCATAGTTACTGGGGAATTACTTCCAAACAATAGCCTTCTTTTTCATAGGAATTATTGGTTATTATTATTGTTCACATTAGGATGATAGTATCATTAACAAAGCTGGAAGGGACATTAGAGGTCATGGAATCCAACTTTCATTTTACAGATAAGGAAACTGAGGCTGAGAGAGGTTAAGTAACTTGCCCAGAGTCACACAGTAAGAATAATATTTCTATTTAATACTTGTTATATTGTTAATTTATCTAATGTAAATCTGGAGTGATAGGACTGGAAATTGACTCTCTAGGGGATTATTATAGGATTAGACATTAAAGAGAGAAAATGGGGAGGTGGGCAGAACTGGTTACCTGAGCAGGGTAGGACTCTATCAGGTACTGTACAAAGGCCTGCTAATCACTCCAGTTTTTACAAATAAATCTAGAACTAGGGCCATTGCTCAGAAGGGAATTCAGTAGAAAGTTCAAGGGCTGAAGAGTGGGGAGAAAGATTGTTTGCTATTCTAAATCCCAGTTTTTTCCCCTGTATCTACCAGCAACAGAAACTTTTTTTTTCTTTAGAAATTCTGAAGGATGTTTGTGTACTTGTTTCAGAGACATCAAAATAGGGGAGATGTTGAGAATTTTCATCCCATTCCAAAGTATACCTTGAGTGGTGAAGAACTTAGGTTATAGAGACAGGATGGTTGGGGGTGGGGAAGGAAGTGGACTTAGGTGGAAATAGAATAAAATGAGGCACTGAACCCATTCTAAACCTGAGAAGCATCTTCAATATGAGCAAAAGGTCCTCACACTGGGATAGTCAATTACTGAGCTGGTTAGGATTCAATTTGGCATTCAACAAACACTTATTAAGGACCTACTATTTACTATATGTAGGTCATTTTGTTAGACAATGGGAATGCAAAGATGAAGACTAATCTGGGGCAGAGGAAAGAGTATCCAGTAGGATTTGCATCCATAGATCTTGAGGCCAGATTTCACCTCTACTACTCACTACATGTGTAATCTTGGGCAAGTCATTTAATCTCCATGGACCTCAATTTCCTTATTTGTAAACTGAGGGGAGTGGATTGTTGACCTCTAAAGTTCCTTTAAAGTATAAGACTATGATCTGATAAAGAGACAGTCAATACCTTCCCTACTCCTATCTCTAAGCAGTATTGGTCCCTACAAGCTGAGGTTAAATGACCTCAGTTTCAATAATTATAGGGCCAGAAAAACAACCAATGATTAATCAACAAGCATTTATTAAGCATGAACTAAGTGCTAGGCACTGAATCAAGCAGGTTAAATTTCTACAACTTTGGAACTTGAAGTTCAAAAATCATTTATGTTTGGGGAGGGGCAGAAAAACACATACAAATGAAAAGTTAATTAACAATATGTCACAGTTTCCCCAATAGATAAATGGTCAAAGGATATGAACAGGCAATTTTCAGAAGAAGAAATCAAAGCTATCTCAAGTTATATGAAAAAAAAATGTTCTAAATCACTATTGATTAGCGAAATGCAAACTGAAACAACTCTGAAGTACCACCTCGCCCTAACAGCAGAAATGTAACAGAGAAGGAAAATGACAAATGTCGGAGGAGATGTTGGAAAATAGGGACACTAATGCACCGTTGATGAAATTGTGAACTAATCCAGCCATTCTGGAGAGCAATTTAGAACTAAGCCCAAAAGGCTACAAAACTGTGTATACCTTTTTACCCAGCAATACCCCTACAGGTCTGTATCCCAAAGAATCAAAGAAAAAGGAAAAGAACTTATATGTACAAAAATATTTATAGCAGCTGTTTTTGTGGTGGCAAAGAATTGGAAATTGAGAGGATGTCCCTCAATTGGGAAATGACTGAACAAGTTGTGGCATACGATTGTGATGGAATACAGTTGTATTATAAGAAATGACCAGCAGAATGATTTCAGAAAAACCTGGGAAGACTTACATGAACTCCTGCAAAGCAAAATGAGCAGAACCAGGAGAACATTGTACATGGTAACAGCAATATTGTATGATGATCAGCTATGAATGACTTAGCTATTCTATTCAGTGGATTCTTGTATCACCTTTTCCTTTTGGCCGATTCTACTTTTTAAGCAGTTGTTTCCTTTTTCTAAGCTATTGACTCTTTTTTTCATAATTCTCTCATATCACTCTCATTTCTTTTCCCAATTTTTTCTTCTACCTTTCTTATATGATTTTTAAGGTCTTTTTTGACCTCTTCCATAAGTTCTTTCTGGGCTTGAGACCATTTTCCATTTTTCTTTGGGGTTTTGCCGATAGGTATTTTGGCATTGTGGTTCTCTTCTGAGTTTGTATATTGATGTTTCCTGTCACCATAATAATGTTCCACGGTCAGATTCTTTTTTTTGTAGTTTTTTCCTCATCTTTTTTTGACCTTTTCCCTTTCTTTTAAATTTGAGCTCTGCTCCTGAGGTGGAAGGGGCACTGTCTCAGGTTTCTTGTGCCAGGGGCTGCAGGCCCTGGCTGTTTACCTTGTGCTGCACTGATGTTGCGCTGAGGCCAAAGGTGGACCCTTGTGTCTGGTGCTGCACTGAGGAGGTGGGATGGGGGCTGGCTTGTGCTGCTGGAAGCTTTAAGGGTATGACAGCTTACCTGGTCCTAATGCGGTGTCTGGTGTGTGCTGAGGCCTGTTGGGTGTTTCTGGGTCTCCCGTGGGTATACACTGAAGCAAATGGTGGTCTGGCCTCTGGAGGCTGCCTATTTGCCCTGGGTTATGCTGAAGCATGTGAAGATTCTCACAGGTAGAGTCTGCCCATTCCCCTGGCTATGCTGAGACACATGTTGTAGGGGGAAGGTCTTGGTGTTGGTGTATGCCTGCTCCACTACACTGGGGCTCTGGATATACCACTGGTTTACTGCTGACTTGCTGGGATGCTTCTCTTTCTGGACTGAATTCTCCTTTTACCTGAGTGAGACAGACCTTTTCTGCCAGTCTTACAAATTTCTTGGGCTCAAAAATTGTTTCACCTCATCTTTTTGCTGGTTCTCCTATTCCAAGATTTGTTTGGGGGCACTATTTTATGATTGTTTGGAGGTGAATATGGGAGAGTTACTGCGATTTATTGCTTATTCTGCCATCTTGGCTCCTGAAAGTCTGTGGTCTGAGTTAGCTATTCTGATCAATACAATGATCAAAGACAATTCTGAAGGAGTTATGATGAAAAATGTTGTCCATCTCCAGAGAAAGAACTGGAGTCTGAATTCAGATCAAAGCATACTTTTTAAATTTATTTTTCTTGATTTTTTTTTGCAACATGGCTAATATGGAAATCTCTGCATGACTTCACATATATAATCTATATCAAATAGCTTGCCTTCTTGAGGAGGGAACAAGGGAAGGAGGGAGAGTATTCAGAACTCAAAATTATTTTTTAAAAGTTAATTTTTTAATATGTAATTGAGAAATATGTAATGAAATGAATAAAAAATTTATTAGAAAAACAAACCCAATATTAAATATATATAATATGTACAATATATATGCATATATCTTGCATATATGCATGTGAAGGTATGTGTGTATGTGTGTGTGTGTGTAATGAGAAGTATAGAAAATAAGGGCTTTCAGAATTCAATGGAGAGAGAAATGTGACAGTGGACTGGTATAGTTAGAAAGGACTTCTCTAGGCAAGTGGAAAATGATCTGGCCCTTGAAGTTTCTGTAGAAATTAATAAATGGAGAAAAGAGGGGAGGACATTCCAAATATGGGAAACATTACGGGGGAGACAGTGATAAGAATAAACATGGCATGTGTAAACGATAGTATCAAAAACAGAAAATGGGCTTAAGGCAAGTTTGGAAAAAGAATGTATGACCAGGCTATGGAAGATGAGCCAGGATTCTGATCTAGCCTTCTCAGATTGCACTTTGTTCTCTGGTCAATTAGGAACCATTGCATTCTAGAGTAGAGGACAAATGATTTGATGAAAGTGGCATTTTAGGAAGATTAGGTGTGTTGGATGGATTTGAAACAGAGGGATATTTGCTAAAAGGAAAAAGAAAATGAAAGTTTTTGTTTCTCTTTTTTTTGGTTAGGCAATAGGGTTAAGTGACTTGCCCAGGGTCACACAGCTAGTAATTGTTATGTGTCTGAGGCCAGATTTGAACTCAGGTCCTCCTGAATCCAGGGCCAGTGCTCTATCCACTGTGCCACCTAGCTGCCCTAAGAAAGTGAAAGTTTTAAGAAATGTTAATAATAATTACTACTCTAATCACCAAGTATGATGTGGCACTGGCTTTATAGTTTGTAATACAAATGTTCACACACACACACACACACACACACACACACACACACACACACATCTGTTGTCCTTTCAGGTTCTTCCTGAGATGCTCATGGGAAGATCTGGCCTAATGGGGTCTCTCATACTTTCTGTTTAATGTTTTCCCTTCCATTGTTTCTTACTGTTCTATGGAGTAATAGTATTTCTAACTGGCCACCATCCTCTTCATATGATTTTACAAAATAGTCAATGCTGTCCTTGGCTATCCTAAGTCACTCCTTGAGAAAGAGATCAAGTATTTGTTTACTGAGATAGGTTCAAGGACCTTCATTGTGACAATTGATCTACCTTGGCTAAACTTCCCTCATAAAGTCTTACTCTAATGCTCCATAATGCCTCCAGGAGGCAGCCAGGCAGCTCAATGGATAGAGCACAGGGCCTGAAGTCAGGAAGACCCCTGTTCACGTCTGATCTCAGACACTTACTAGCTGTGTGACCCTGGGCAAGTCACTTAACCTCTATTTGTCTTAATTTCCTGGAGAAGGAAATGCCAAACCACTCTGGTATCTTTGCCAAGAAAACCCCATGGACAATATGTTCCCCCATGTCAGGAGAGTAGGACATGACTGAATGATTGAAAACAATGCTCCATTAGAGGCAGTTTAGTATAGGGGATGGCAAGATGGCTTAGAAACTAGGAAGACCTGAATACAAATCCTCCTTTTGATCAATATTGGTTTTATGGCTCTGGGCAAGTCACAATCTCTCAGGGCTCTAGGCATCTTTCTAAGGCTAAATTGCAGAGAAGGTGCTGGCCTGCATTGGCATAGGGAGTTTCCTAGATCAATGAAACAACAGATTTTATACCTAATGCCTCATTATGTCTTAGAAGTGACCCTGGGTTCTTGAAGACTATAGCAACAGAATGCATGTTCTGACAGTATGCTGGAAAAGCTTTGCCTGTGGTCTTTGGAAAATACTAAGTTTGCCTTTCTACAACCAGCCTAGCTACATACCTTAGAGAGGCTCACTTAATTTTAGAACATCTATAAATATTAGCTGAGCTATTGTTATTGCAGATTTGAGATCAATGTCCATTGACCAATAAGTGTACATATTCCCAGGCAGCTGAACCACATCAATTTTGACATTTTCCCTATCAATGCAATTAGAAGGCAAAGGAAGCTGCAGTTAAATGAAAAGATAGTGCATAGGTCCTTTTCAAGGTGAGGCAAATAAACTGGTCAGCCAAGGTGGTTTTATCAAGCAGTTGAAGAAGGAATTAAGAAACGTTTTTCCTGGGGATGTTTGGGTAGCTTGTGCTAAAGTGCTCACGATAACCATTTGCCAAAAGAGGCCATGAAAATAACTTCACCTTTTAAACCATCATCTGTTGCAGAGGATGGAAAGGTAGAAGAATTCTACAAAGACTCACTTAGAGCTTCCTAATTAAAATCAACACATTTAGAAACTTCTATTCAAAAGTGGGCATAGGTAAGGATGTGAAAAATGTTAGAAAATGTTGTGCAGTAATGAGAGAAGCCAAAGTTTTGAAGAGTACACAGAAGTCTCACTCCTATGCATCATGAATATTTCCTCTAAGGAAAGAATTAAGAAGGCATCATGCATGGAAAGCACTGAATAACATCACATTAAATGAAACTGATTATATTGTACCTGCCTGGAAATGACTCCATACAAGTGTTGGAGTAATTCCTAAATTAACTGTTGATATAGTTACATCATCAACTTATTAGAGCAAAGATCAAAATATATACAGAACTAGAAGACAGAATAAAATGAAGAAAAATATATAATGTATACTTAAGGCAATTTCAAACTGATCTATTTAAACAAATTATGAACAAATTAAATGGATAAAGGAAAGGCAATCAGCATCAATTATAGTTTGATGAGAAGTTTAATCAGTATGAATAAATAGCCATAGTAAGGAGACTAAAAAAAAACCCAACAACCAAAAAAACCCCACTCATGTGCCTCAGTTAGCAAGCATATAACTTACTAATTAGTAGATATCACAGTCAAAGGTATAAGACAGCTCCAAACCATGCAGCAATCACTCTAGTCATGTTTCACCTTCCAAAGGAGCTCTGACTCCTACCCCTGAGACAACAGAATATGATAGGTGAGCTGTCATCTTAACTTGCACGGTACCAGGTCACTTTCCATCTGCAAACCATGCCACCACATGTGTACCTTCAGCTAACTACCCCTCTCTGCCTCTCACACTTTCAACTCCAGTTTCCTTCTGTGTTGTCTTTCCACATTAGAGAGCAAGCTCCTTGAGAACAGGGACTGTCATATTTGCTTGCATTTGTATCCTCAGAGCTTAGCACAGTGCCTGGCACATTGTAAATGCTTAATAATTGGTTTTTCTTTCTTTTTTTTTCATTCAATGTGAACATAAAATTCTACAGAAAAGGACTGTGGAGCATAAAGAGCAGAATTGCTTGACAAAACAGGTTTAAGTAGTAGAGAGGGAAATCATTTTAAAGGAAGCTTGGCAAGAAAACTAAATAAGTAGAATTAGCCTGAGGACATTAAAGAATGAAACTTGAAGGAAAGCAACAAATAAAATATGGAAACAATCTTCAAAGATTTTTAAAGCAAACTCTTTTTCTTTTTTTTGCAGCTGTACTTTTTATTTATTTTTATTTTTATATATTGTTTTGTTTTTGGTGAGGGCAATTAAGGTTAAGTGACTTGCCCAGGGTCACACAGCCAGTGAGTGTTATGTGTCTGAGGCCAGATTTAAACTCAGGTCCTCCTAACTCCAGGGCCAGTGCTCTATCTACTGCATCATGTAGCTGCCTCCCTTTAAATATATTTTTTTTAATATCTTTTTTTTAAGGCAATTGGGATAAGTGATGCCCAGGGTCACACAGCTAGTTAAGTGTCAAGTGTTTGGTTTGAGGCCAAAATTGAACTCAGGTCCTCCTGACGTCAGGGCAGGTGCTCTATCCGCTGTGCCACATAGCTGCCCTATTATACAGGTTTTCTTGAAACGGAAATTTAGTGTTTTATATTGAATCCTCTCTTACATTCTGCTGTATACATGGCAATTTTTTTTTTTTCTTGTTTTGTATTGAAATTTAAAATAATAAAATTTACCAAAAAAATTTATCTTGTATTCCCAGTGCCTAATATGGTGTCTAGCACACAGTAGATATTTTAATAAATCTTTGTTGACTGACTTACAGTACCTCACCACAAAATAATTCAAATGTCGACTTTTGCTCTAACATAAATAATGAACAAATTCAGTATATGTTATCATTAAATATACTTTAAGTAAGGGGATTTTAAAGTTCCTTTGTGGTGCAATGGAAAAAAAAGATCACTGGGTCTGGAGTCAGAGAGACTAGTCTCCAGTCCTGCCTCTGATGTTTGCTCAGTACGTTTGTAAACTAGCACAAGTCATTTAACTCACCCAGTTCCCTTCCTTAATTCCCTCATCTGTAAAATTGGAGGGTTAGAGGGGTTTTCTTGCTTTTTTCTTTTGTGTCTTGAACCACTTTGTCAGTTTCATGAAGCCTATGGACCCTGCTTTTTTAATGTATAAAATACACAGCGATTCCAATTCCAGAATATTAACCAGCACCACCACCACCACCACCACCATCCCCATCCCCATCCCCATCACTAATTTCCCAGAATCTAAGTTAAGAATGCCTAGTATTCCTTCTAGCGTTGGCTCTATGATCCCAATAGTATATTTTGGTGTTCTTTTCACCAGCCCTGAGCCAGGAAGGAAGGTTTCCCAAGTGGATACTGTATGAATGGGGGAGGACAAAGAGTAAATCAGTTTTATTTATAATCTTTTAATATTTTTTAAAAAGCTTTTTAGGCAAACATTTTTGATGTTCTATTTTATATATATGGAAAGCTGAAGAAACTTGTAGAAATGTGTAAAAGGGATTTAAGGGAATGTTGGGGGAAGGAATCAGGGTTGACATAAGATTATAAATTCCATGATTGCGAGGAACTCATCTTAAAGCAGGCATATAAGTTGTTTTGTTATCTTCCTCAGTATTTAGCCTAGTGTTTAGTGCACAGTAGATTATTCAATAGATAACCAGAAGCAGATAAAGCCTCCTTCCCTCTTCATTATTCCTTTGTTAGTAAAGTAACAAGATGGTTTGCTCCTTTGCCCTCTTACCAAACAATCATCAAAATCTGACATATTTTGGATTGTGGCTTATTCTATGTATTATTAGCATTATAGCATGATTTTTTTGGTTCTCATTTAGACATGTGCTTTGAAACAGTTTTCCCCATTCTTAAATGTAACTTGATTTTGCCTTAGGGCCAAAACTGTTTCTAGAGATGAAATGTCTCATGAGCTTTTCAGTGGGAAAATAGAAATAATTTTACTTTACAGTCACCCTCTCAAGAACATCCCTGTTCTGTATCTTGGCAGGCATCTGCAGAAGAGTCGATCTAGTCCAGCTGAGGAGATTTGAGACCTGCTCCATTTGGGGTCATTAGCACCCTATTGTTGTTTCATTTTATGATTTTGCCTTCCACTCTAAGCCAAGCATAAAAATTCATTCAGTCTCCTACATAATTCACGTTGACACGTTTATTTCACCACAGTCCCTGTGCAAACAAGTTCCTCCCCAGATTGCCAATATATGATGACTGCTTCTTTCAAAGCATGCATGCAGGTTGCTTTTGTGGGGTAGGAACATTTCAGAGAACACACATACTAGACATTTTAGGAAACATTTTGCGAAATAAAAAGAAAAGACTAATAGTAGTGTCAAAATAGGACCGGTCCCCATATTCCTCAGATGATTAGATAACTTGTTTGTTGTCAAGCGAAAGTAGCAATTTACTTCAGCAGCCCCAAAGACTGTTTTCAACTAAGAGCAGATGTCTCAGGAAAGTCAGAAAGAATACTCATTTTTTTAGCCGTTAGGACAATGTCTTTGGGTGTAGAGAGAAGGAATCAGAAAGCACATGGTATCAATTAAATCAAGTAGTAATTAATTTAGAGCATTCTTTTCTGAGCTAAAAACAAAACCTCAGTGGTGGGCCATCTAATGCATGGTTGTATCATGTGACCATGCAGGGATTTTTATTTTACAGCTTAAACTAAACAGTACTCAGCTTATGCAGAGGACACTGCTGTTTCAGTGCCATAAGCTGGAGGTGGTAGGGCCAGAGGGGAAGTACCCAGTTAAGATATATTTCTTTTATGGTTACCTTCCCCAGGTGTTCAGTTCCACATCGTCCAAAGGAATAGCTGATGGATGGGAGCTGCTCTCTCTTAGGCATGAGCCCTACCATATGTTTGTTTTATTTCAAAGTAAAAGGCCTATGCAATTTAATTGCTTGATGGCCATAATTTAAGCAGCCAATATGGTCTACTGAATAGAACTCACATAAGACCAAAGCCTGCCAATCTCTAGGGGATTAATTCAGCAAAGGAGCCAACACATTTTGTGAATCATTTCTCATAGATTAAAAATGTTGCTGAAAATTTAGGTAGGGTATATATAGGCATAGCTATTGACATGATTAGTATTAACAAGCATCAAAATGCCATGCCCCATTTGCAAACTAATATGTTCCATAACTTAAGGGGGAAAAAAATCTTAGTTTATGATAACAAAAATAAAATGACTGGGGAGAGGTAATGATTGATGTGTTCTGGTAGGAACATGTCTAGATTATTGTATTCAATTGGGGTAAGATATTTTTAAAGAGGTATATTGGAAAACCAATATAATGCCTGGCACATAGTAGGTGCTTAACTAGTGCTTGATGATTGATTAGTTGAATGAATACAAAAAAGGGTGATCAAGGTGATGAATAGTCTTATGAAGAGGAGCATGTAAAGGCTTGGGGATATTTAGCTCAAAGACAAACAGTTTGAAAGGAGATATATAGGAGGCTTCTTTAAATATTTGAAGAGCAAAGATGGCAAAGAGAGAACTAGAAATTTTTCCTTAGCTCCTTCATATCCTCCCCTACAATGACCAATAAAGAGAATCAGACCAAAATTTGATTGGAAAACCAAGAAAAAGTTACACCGAGTCATTTTTTCCAACCCAAGGAAATTTAGGAAGACAAAGAGGTCTGCCTGTGAACACTGGAGTGGAGGCTGGCCAGGAGTGCAGCACAGCATTACTACAGCCAGAAGTGGCAGGGGGCCATGGTAGCCCCAATGACAAGGAGTAGCCCGGTACTCAAGGATGGTAAGGAGATTGTAAAGAGATGGTAAAGTTGGGCAGAAAGAGATCCCAGGGGACCCTTGTACTAGCACTGGGAGCAGGAAGGAGTGCCATCAGACAGCTTTGTTACCCATTACCCAATTCTAGGTCACAGTTTCAGGGTGGGGAGGAGTGGTTATAGTAACAAGAGAGCAGGGGCTTACTTGTGAAAGATGCAAGGAACAAGTCCTAGAAACGTAGTTTTGCTGCTCTGAGCCTGAGAACACAGGGGGAACCCAATTCTAACCTTTAGCTCTGTATGTAAGCCTGTGGTAGAATAATCCAGGGCAGGAGACCAAAACCAAGGGGAAGCCAGTGATTCAGTTGCTCTGAATCTATAAGAACCTCCCAGTAAGCTAAGTATGACTGATTCCAGCAGCAATCTATGGAAACCACCATACACAAGCCAACAGACCTAATATGGATCAGGAATTTGCAGACCAAGAGGGAAGTGAACAGACTTCTCCCTGTAACACACCACTTTGGAAGCATTACCCCAGACTGGGTTATGAAAGCAGCAGAAGGACATAAAAGACAGACGCTCAGGCCAGACATCCCCACCCCCCACCCCCAACCCCCCACCAGGGGTGAGCAGAGCCCAACACTAACATAAAGTCCAAAGTCAAGAAGTAGGTTAGAAACTCAAGCAAACACAAAAAGAATCTAACCATAAAAATCTACTGTGCTGTCAGGAAAGCCAAAGACACAAACGTAGAGGGAAATAAAGACTTCAAGACACCTAAAAACAAAGCCTCAATGAAAAATGCAGATCAAACACAAGACAAATAAGAGTTCCTAGATGAGTTAAAGGAGATTAAAAAGAGTCAAAAAATTGAAAAAACAATAAAGAGTAGTAGGTGATAAATTGGGAAAAGAAATGAGAACTATGCAAGAAAATTATGAAAAGAGAATTAACAGCTTGGTAAAAGAGGTATAAAAATACTAAAAAAAAATAACTCCTTAAAAATTAGAATTGGCCAAGTGGAAGCTAATGACTTCATAAGATGTAAAGAAACAATAAAACAAAGTCAAAAGACTAAAAAAAATAGAAGAAAATGTGAGATATCTTGTAGGAAAAATGGTTGACTTAGAAAATAGATCAAGGAGAGATAATTTAAGAATCACTGGACTACCTGAAAGCCATGAACAAAAAAAGCCTTGACATCATATTTCAAGAAATTATGAAGGAAAATTGCCCAGATATCTTAGAACTAGAAGGAATAGTAGAAATTGAAATAATTTACTGATTATCTTTTGAAAGAGATCCCCAAAATGAAAACTCTCAGGAATATTATAGCCCAAAACTAGAACTCCCAGGTCAAGGAGAAAATATTGAAAGCAATCTGAAGGAAAGTATTTAAATGCTGGAGAGCCACAGTCAGGATCATACAAAAAGAGTAGAAGGTTTGGAATATATTCCAGAAGGCAATGGAGCTAGGATTATAAGCAAGAGTAATATACCCAGAAAAACTGAGTGTAATCTTATAGGGGGGAAATGGATATTTAATTTTAAAAAAAACAGGACTTTCAAGCAGAGGTCTGTAAAGACCAGAGATGAACAGGAAATTTGACATTCAAACATAAGACTCAAAAGATGCATAAAAAAGTAAACTCCAGTGAGGTGTCATAAGTGACTAAATAAGATTAAACTGTTTATATCCCTATATGGGAAGATAATACATTTAACCCCTCAGAATTATATCATTGCTAGCATGATTCTACTATGTTGGGATGATTTCAGTAGAAGAATGGAAGGTGAGAAAGGGGGATGCACCAGGAGAGGAGGGAAGGGGAAAAGAAAAATGAGGAAAATTATCTTACACAAATGGGACATGCAAGGAGGAGTTTATACAATGGGGAGGAGGATGAAGGTGGGAGGGAGCAACAGGTGACCCTCACTCTCACTTGAACTGGTTTAAAGAGGGAAGAATATACATACATACACAGTTAGGTAATGAAATTCATCTTACCCAGCAGGGAAGCAGGAGGGAAAAGGGTTAAAAGAAGGGGGAAAGAGGGATAAAAGGAAGGGTAGATTAATGAAGGCAGTGGTCAGAAGCAAAACAGATTCTTTAGGTGGGGAGATGGTAAAAAAAAAGAGAGAAGAATAAGTATAACAGAATAGGATGGAGGGAAATACACATTTAGCAATCATAACTGTGAATGTGAATGGGATGAACTCACCAATAAAATGGAAAAGAGTAGCAAAATTGATTAGAAGCCAGAATCTGACAATATGTTGTTTACACAAAACACATTTGAAACACAAAGATACAGTCAGAGTTAAAATAAATGGCTGGAGCAGAATTTGTTATACTTCAGCTAAATAAAAAAGGCAGGGATAGCAATCATGATCTCAGACAAAGCAAAAGCAAAAATAGACTCAATTAAGAGAAATTATCAAGGAAATGACATTTTGCTTTAAATAGGAAACAATGAATCAATAACAATACTAAGCAGATATGCACCAGATACAATAGAATTTGAATTCTTGAACTATTTGAAGACCTATCATATAGAGATGAGGATTGAAGCATTGTTGTGCTTCAAAGGGCAGAACTAGGACCTATAAGTTGAGACAGAGGAAAGCACTTCAACTTCTAATAATGAAGAACTTTCCAACAACCAAGACTATCTAAATGTAGGATGGGTTGCCTTAGAAAGTTGTGAGCTTCTTCCAGTGATGGGTACATCAATTCCTCTTTCAAAAGATAAGGAGATCGAGGCCCAGAGAGATTAAGTCACTTGTGCAAGGTCATATAGGCATTAAGCATTTCTTTCCTCTAGAGTCAATATATTTTTTTCACTTCCCTATAAGCTCCTTATTCTGACCTTAATGACTCAAGGTATCAACTTTCTTTTTTTTTTTTTAAAAATAACACTTTATTAATATATTTTAACATCACCTTTCATTCACCTACTATGTTACTCATCCCTTTCCAAAGCACAATCCCTTACAGAAAAGAAGGAAAAAAATAAGCTCAGTAAAGCTAATATATTAAGAAATATTGATGTTAAATGAGTTGTTCCTTACTCATGCACCCTCACCCACCCCATCTCTTCAAAGAAGGGTGAAGGGGACAGTATCTTCTCATTAGACTTCTTTAGGATCAGTATTGTCATTATAATTTCTCAGCATTCAGTTTTTGTTGTTTTGTTGCAGTTTCACCCCATTTACCCTGTCATGTATATTGTTTTACTGGCACTGCTGATTTCACTTTGCATTAACTTATATCATTTTTATCCATGCTTCCCTTTATTTATACAGTTATCATTTCTTGCTACATAGTGACATTCTATTATGTTTATGGACCACAGTTTGGTTATCCATTCCTGAGTTGATGAACACCTACTCTGTTTCTAGTTTTAAAATATTAATTTTCAAAGTTTATAGTGACAGAATCCCTTAAAGAAAACTTTAGCAGAACCCTTGTAGTAGAATCCTTTCAAATGATTTAAGTGCTATTATTAATAGGCACATTATATTGTAAGGTTGATTAAAATATTTTAGATAAGTTTTATTCTACATTTAACAAACAATGTAGTGGTAGTGGTAGCAGTGGTGGTGGTGGTGGTGGTAGAATAGTAGCAGCAGTAGCTGCTACTTTTACTTTGCAACATTTACTTTCTTATTCATCATTTTCAAAGTGCTTTAAACACATTGTCTTATTTGCTCCTTAATGCTGAGGGAAAGTAAGTGCAATAGGTATAAAATAGGTATATGCAATAATTCTGGAGAGGAGAAGTGACTTGTAAGTGTCAGAGGTAGGATGTGAATCCAGGTCTTCCTGACTCCGAAATCAGAACCCTATCTTCCATATTTTGCTTAGTATTTTATAGTTGGAAGCAAAATTGAATATAGTTACTCACCTTGTAAAATGCTTCACAACAATTTATGAATGAGAGTAGTTTGTTACATCTTAAGTGATATATTTAGCATTAGCTAGTTATTAATATCAAACAATATTCTAGGGCAATTATTTGAGTTCAAAACATTTTTCTTTGACAATTTGATGTCTTTGTTTATATATTTTAGCAAAACCATGTTTGAAATGTTTGAAAATCTGGGCATATAGCAAATTGAAAATTGGGATCACTAGATATAAATCCACATCAATGCTTATGTCATTGTATTTGCATCTTTTCTATGTAGGGTACTCTCCTCCAGTGGAGTCTGCTCAATTGCCATTCTTTGTTCCAGTCTACCACGTAGAAAGTTGGAGGAGGTTGGGGACAGGGAACCTGCTTCTGGTTTGCAGTGGAAAATGACAAACAGTGCCCTAATTGGCTGCAAAGCAATTCTTTCCCTCCCTCTTCCTTCTTGGCCACTTGGAACCAGGAATATCAACTGAGCATACTCCATGGAAGGTACAGAGTAGGGGCTGGGAAGGGTATCTACTACACGTGCACACACATATGCATACGTGTGTGTGTGTGTGTATATACATATATATGTATGTATATATATATACATATACATGTGCGTGTGTATATATATATGTATGTGTGTATATATATGTATGTATGTATGTATATATATATGTATGTATGTATGTATGTATGTATGTATGTATATGACTTCCTACTTAAACTAGGTTTATGGATATTTGTTTAAACCAGGCTTGCATTGTTGCCATCTGTGCAAAGAGTCTGTACTTCTTTGGCACCCTTGGCTTCTTTGCTGAAGTCTGTTCAATGTCAAGAGGAAGAGTACTAGGACTTGTGTATCCTGCTTATTATGTATGCAAACTCCTGGCTTACCTAATTTCCATGCTAATGACCCTGTGGGTGGGGCAGGTCAGGGTGACATTTGTTTCATTACAGCCTTGGTTATTAATACTATTGCTTTTTCATTTCTTTAAACTTCATTTAACTTCTGATTTCCATAAAAACAATTATGGGGAAAAGGGCTAAAAAAAAAAGAGAAGCACTGGAGATAGATGAGTAAGGAGAAAGAAACCATGAAAGTGATTTGGCTGGCTTTAGATTTGTAAAGAAGGCCAGACATCGAAATTTGAGTAGGAGTAATTTGAAATAATTTGGAAGAACTTCAGGAAAATTTGAGCTGAAGGAGAAGAAAGAAGACTTAATTTTAAAGGAAAGGCTTGAGGGAAAGGACTCAAAAGGGAAAAGAACTCAAGAAGAAAGAGAAGGTAGCTGGTATGGCAAAGCAAAACCTTTCCATTCTCCAGGCTAGCAGAGACAATGAAGTATTTCTTAAAAACCTAAGATTATAAATAGGCTCTGATTTTATTAGTCTGCTGAAACAGACTGTAATCAATATCATATATTATTTAGCAAATAAAATGACTGATTTTAAGCCATTAAGAGGACAACTTTTTAATAGTGTGATGAATTTTGACTATTTATTCTTATGGTTCTCTGAATTGGCTGTGCATAAACATTGGGGGTGACTAATGCAGACAGTAAGATGAACAGGTTTGCTCTTTGGGCTTGTCTGCCATTACAGCTTTTCCTTTCATGGAACTTGAGGATTCCACAGAATGCCAAAGGAGAAACAGTGATCCAGATAATGTATAAGTCAGAACACTGTAGGTGAAAGCTTTTGTCAAATATTGTAAAAGGTCTTTCTTGTATGACTAATGTTACAACTGACTGGTCAGGGCTGTGGTGTGATCCTTGAGGGCTGACTTAAAAGAAGCTGACAATTCCATAGGTACGGTCTACCTGAAGGCTTAGTAACTCCTTATAAGGAGATTTTTCCAGGTGAAATGTAGGGCCAAATGTGGGATTTCTTCCAAGGAGGGATTTGTTGATTAGGTAATCTACTGCCAATCATGAAATCAATGATGCAGAGATAGTTTTCTGTGGATTTTATTTATGCTCAGAGTGCAGACTCATCTGTTTTGGGGGTGGGGTGGGGGAAGCCATTGAGACCAGAGCATCAGCTTCAGGAACCTTATGTAGACCGTGAATATGAAAGCAGGATGAGAACAAAGGAATTTTCCAGAAAGCAGGAGGGGAAGATAATGGTATAGACATCAGAAGAGGGAAGGTAAGGATTTTGCATGAGGAAGGTTAGGGAATTAGCTGGTAATAACTGGAGCTTGGTATTTATGTTCCAATCTTGGTCATGGAGTTCATGTAATGGAGGTAATATCTTTTTCTTATTGTAGTGGTGGCAAGAACTCTGAGCCAGAGTTTCTTTCCCACCACAGTCTTTCTCTTATTTCAGTGCCAGCAAGAGGCCTGAGACAGAAATTCTCTTGCCACAGAAGCATTATGAAATTGGAACCAAGATTTGACCACAAATAAAGCCGCCATGTGAGAAATGGGCTATCACCACCAATAAGTGTTAGCACTCTGGACAGGGGATACTGGGAGTAGGGAGAACTTCAGGAAAAGTTGAAGATCTACTTTAGTTGAAGAAGAAAGGATACTCAATTTGGGAGGAAAAGTCCTATGTCAGTAAGTGATAGGGTGAGGCCAATCACTGTTGAGCTGTACAGTGAGGCCAGGTGGGAGGTGGAGTTTGCATGTGGTAAGGTATTTGGGAGTAAGATATTTCCCCTGTTCATAGTCTGAACGTCTTAGTTAGTCTGACTGGTATTACTGTGAAGTCCTTTTACCATTTTGATTGACTTTGGAAGTCAACCAAGACTCAGGCAAGACTGAAGGGTTCAGAAAGAAAATAGCAGTATAACTGGGATCCCAGGGGGACCTCTTGACAGTATGTTACTGTGTCTCAAATTGTGTTGTTTAGCTTATCTGTTTTCTGTTTTGTTGATTTGGTTATTTTATATTTTTGCAGATATTTACTTAAGTATTTAGTCGCTATGACGTTAGTGTGTGTATGCACCCACACAAATATATGCATACATAGACATAAATACACACACATACACACACATATATAATACTAATGTGATTTAATTGCCCATGGTGCCTAACCAAATATATTTCTCTTAATGGTATCCATTGTCACTTCTATTTTATCCAATATCTCTGCTTTTATGGATTTAGCTGAAGAATACTCAAAATACTTTATTTTTTTCAGCTCCAAATGTTAATCACCAGTTCACTGTATTCTTGCTGCTCTAACAAAGTCTCTCTCTAGCACTATTTTTGCATATTTTGTATACTCTTATGATACTTTATTTGAAATATGTGCTTTAATATCTTATGTGTTCCTGTATTTTTTGTATTGTATGTTGTGAATTTCATATCTTCATCAATATCCTCTCCATCTTTGTTCTTTTGAAGCTTGTCCTGAGGCTTTAGCTTTTTAATGTTTTAGATGCTACCTCTTTGAAAGAGAACGTACATTTTATAGTTGCATTCCTTTATTTCATATTTTAGGTTTATCTGGCTGTGGAAAAGATGAATTAAAATACTTGACGAAAAATATTTTTAAAAAAGGATTTTGTATTCTCTGCATCTTTCAGTCAATTCAGTCAGTGCATGATGATAAAGATATGATATATTCTGAAGTACCATTCACAAAAGGCTGCCTATTTCCTCCTAATTCCCTCTTTGAGGATGCTTTCATTGTTTGTGGTGCTTATTTTAATAAACCATTTATAGTAGAAAAATGGACATTTTGGGTCTATAATTGAAAATTTCTATCACATTTTTGGAGTGTTAATGATGGCTACTTATTTCTTTCTAGACTCCAACTCTGAATTGTTTCCTCCAATATCTCTTCCTTCACTCCAGTCTCAATTATATAGTGTTGCTTCTTCTTACCAATGATAAGCCTTCTACTTCTTTGATCCCCTTCCCTCCTATCTCCTCTGGAATCTTGCCTCTTCATTCATCCCCTCCCTCTTCCCATTTTCCATCTTTATTTACTTTCCCTTTCCCTGGTGCCTGCAAACATGACCAGATCTCTCCCATACTTAACAAACCATTGCCTGATCACATCATCTCCTCAACCAATTATCCTGTGTCTCCTCACTTTCATATCCAAATTCCCAGGAAAAAAAAAAACTGTATACATGATTTTCCTCCACTTTCTTACCTTCTACTCACATCTCAAACTCTTGCAATTTGGCTTTTTTCCCTCAACTGAAACTTTTTATCTTAAGGTTGAAAGTGATTTCTATGTCTGGTGAATGACCTTTTCAAATCCCCATTCTTCTTGTGCTCTGTGCAGTTGATATTGTTGAGCAGCCCCTCCTCTGCATAGTCTCTTCTCCTTGGGTTTTTATGTCGTCACTCTGTTGTCATTGTCTTCCTGTCTCTCAGATTGATATTTCTTGGCTGCGTGTCCCACTGGCCAGAGTACATGTCTGTCTCCCTGGGAAAGGCCCCTTTCTGACAAAGGTCTATGCCCTGTCATTTCCTCAAGTGGGTTGGAGGACTCAACCACCACCTTGCTTTATAATTTTAAGATTCCCAGTGGAGAAGTGACTAGGGCTGTCAGGGGTATCCCATCTCCAGCTCTTCTCCTGGAGGTTACTGTAATGATCTCAAAACCATCCTTTACCCCCATGATTTCCTTGAAAGTAGGCATTTTCACAGAAAGATTAAGGACTGCTTTCTTGTCAGATACTTGAGCTGAATGCCTGAAAAGACAGATTTAAAACAAAACAAAACAGTTTCTTCATCTTAAACACGTCCCACAAATATGGTTTCCTATTTCTTGTCAACTCAACATCTTTAGTCTAGCATTCCCATCAACTAGCTTCATTTAACTTCAGGACTCACTGCTATCCAATGATAGCCAATCCACTTTCCTTACATAACCCCCAGCAAGTATTTCTCTTTTCAACCTCTGCGCTACTTTTCCTTGTCTGAAATATCCTCTTAACTCCATGCTATCAGTTTTAAATTCATCCTTTTCTTTTGAGGTTCAAGTTAAAACTTATGTTCTTCATGAATCCTTCCTTATCTAACTTCTTGTCCAGTCATTTTCAGGCATGTCTGACTCTGTGACCCCATTTGGGATTTTCTTGGCAAAGATAATGGAGTGGTTTATCATTTTCTTCTCTAGCTCATTTTACAGGTGAGGAAACTGAGGCAAACAAGGTTAAATTACTTGGCCAGGGTCACACAACTAGTAAGTGTCTGAGGTCAGGTTTGAACTCAGGAAGATGAGTTTATCAGGCTCTGCACTCTAATAACTGCACCATCTAGCTGTCCCTCCCACCCCCGCAACTAACCTGTTCCAAATATAAAATATTTCCTTATTTGTGTTCCTTGGCATTAATGTACACCACTCATCCCACATTTGTCTCCCTTGTGTGTGTGTGTGTGTGTGTATTTACATACACACCCATAAACACACACACACACATATTTACTTCTCATTGCTTTGTATCACTAAATTATTGTTTCCTTTGGATTACTGTGTCTCTTACCATGTTTCCTCATCTCTAATTTGCCCCATTCTTAGCTGTTGCTGACATTACCATATGTTGCAGTAAGAACTGGGTTTAAAGTCAGAGGACCTGAGTGTGAATGTGTGCTCTGCTATTTACTACTTTTGTGACTTTGGTCAATCACCTGACCTTTCTGTTGATCAGTTCCTTATCTGCAAAAGAAAAAGGGTTGTGCTAGGTGGCCTCTAACTTTGCTTGAAGCTCAAAATCAGTGATCCTGGGATCTCCCTCATGCGTAGACCTAATTATGTGTCTTCCTACCTCAAAAGCTCTTCAGCTGGTGCCTACTAACAAAGGTAGGGCTGGACTAGTTGACTGATAACGTCTCTTCAGGCTCTAATGATCAAATTAATCAACCCAAAAAGAACTTGTTAAAAGTACTTAGGATGTCCCAGGTACTGTGCTACTCACTGGATGCAACGGTGTCATGATCCTACTTTTTATTAGTCATTGTTCTCTGCAAGCTTTCAAACAGGGTGAATCTATTAACATAGATGTTAGTGTGAAATGAGGCCTGGGGCCTGAATGGCAATTTTGTGATATTTTTGTTTTTGTTGTTGTTCTTAGGATGAATTAACCACTGATGAATTTACTTGTTATCATTTCCCAGAAGTAATTAAAGGACATACTTGAATATGTCCTGATATTTCTCTTTTATGATAACCTCTTCCCCCAAATTTCCACCTTTTACCATCAGAAAACAAATCAAACATTCTGTTTTGATCAGAAATAACCTTCTTGCTAAAGGTATTCAAATTGTTG
Organism: Phascolarctos cinereus; assembly: GCF_003287225.1. Classification (NCBI taxonomy): domain Eukaryota; kingdom Metazoa; phylum Chordata; class Mammalia; order Diprotodontia; family Phascolarctidae; genus Phascolarctos; species Phascolarctos cinereus. Next base: position 385,978,211 of record NW_027555958.1, on the reverse strand, counting down.
AAGCTCTTTCCAAACTCAATATGAAAATCTTTTTACATCTGCTCCTTTATTTCTGTATTTGATTGAGATGCTGACACTTCCTGAGTTATATAATTAACTGGGGACAATATAATCTGTTTGTTGTCAATGAAAGAGATGTAACTGCTAAACAACATCTGTTTCCATTATTTTTGTTTAAAGTTTACAGTAAAACAACAGATTTGAGAGTTAGATTTCAAAAACAGAAAATAATCATGTAAGAAATGCTATGCATGATGACACCAGAGGTACCAGAGGACTTTATTGGCAAAATAAGGTAGTTGTCCATCGTAAAGCTGATTTTCAAAGATGAGGGATTTGTTCCCAACCCTCCCCTACTATTTTTAGGGTTTTAAGGGACCCTACTATTTTATTAAAATGTCAATATTATTAAACACCAATACAGGCAACTAAACTTGCTTAGCAACTAATTACATTTAATTAATTAAATGCATAAAATATCACAATATCTTTTCAGTCTTTCCTTCTAATTCCCCAACAGATTCTTTAGCCATTCAACTTCATTCACTTTTATTCATCAGCTATAGTTAGTGTGACTCCATTTTTCTAGTTCTGTTTTTTTCTTTTTTTAAACTTGCATCATCTCATTTCCAGAGCTCTGAATTCATTCTGCATTTCCAGTATTTCCTCTGTATTTCCAGAACTTTATATTCATTTATTCTAATTGCATGATAGTATTTCATTACATTAATTTTCCCTTCCCAGCTTCTTAATTGCCTGTCTGGGATCTGTCACATATATATTTACCTAAAGCCTGATAGTAAAAATAGACAGTTTAGGAACTGATCATTCACTTTTCAAAAGAATTTATCCAGAGGTTACTTCTAAATAGCTAGCTCCCCCTTGTGCATTTAACATATGACTGGACATAAAAATTCACCCTAGAGCAACTCTTAAAGTCCACATCTATGGCCTAAAGCAAAGCACATCCCTATTTCTACCTTTAATTGATATAACCTCTTGAGCTATTGAATCTAATTTTTGCTGTCTGTGGTAGAATGTCCTGTTTTCTTTTTTGTCCTACACAACTGGAATCACAGAATAGTAGAATTGAGATTTCAAAAATCTAGCTTAGTCCCTTTATTTTATAAAATATGAAACTAAGCCTCTGAAAAGCAAAGGGATTCTTGAATCAGGGCTTACATTGCAGCCTACAGCTTTTTTCAACTATGCCACGCTTCCTCCTAGTCTTTGAGTGCCTCCTAATTCCCATTTTGTGGGATACAATCAATGGTGTGCTGGTTGAACAACTGGTTCTCTGAAGAAATAAAAATTATGTGTGCATAATTTTAAGGTGCATTATTGACTTTTTCTCTTTCATTTTCTCAAGTCTAGGACACAATAAAAAAAAACCCAATAAATTAAACCCCGATCGTGAGTTTGCAAGGTATAAGTGCTCTTACTGAAAACCTTTAACAGTCATCTCTCCCAAGACAATATGAACTGGCCCCAGCACACCCCTGGACTAGAGGTCATCATGTAGTCCAATGCTCTAATTTTTAGATTTAGGAAACCAAGGCCTAGGTAAGGGTGAGACTCTGCTAGACACTGATACAAAGATGCAGCTTCAGTGTGTTACAACCAGGAGGCAGATTTACCATTATGAGGCCTGAGAGGGAAAGGAATCAAATTATTTATTAAAATGATTCAGCACAAATCCCAGCTTTTTATTTCTCTACATGCTTATAAAATATAGCTAAACCTTAACTAGCTAAAACAACAAAAACTTAAGTAATCTGCTTCTGACAGCCTGAACTTTAAGCATGATAACCTTGATTTCTTTAGAGAAAACAAATCAAACAATAGAAAATATCTAATATGCAGGTACTTTTATACTTACTGAAAAATACGAATATTTCACATGCATATAAGAGGGATTTCTTTTTTAGCAATTGACCAAATGATCAATCAACCAAGTATTTATTCAGCACTTACAAACATACCAGACACTGCACTAGAGGCTAGGAATTCAAAGACATGAAATAGTCCCTGCCCTTAAGGAGCTTACATTCTAAAGTCCTACTCTATTGCTTTGCATTAGTATGAAGGTGATCGTGGTTTTTCAAAATTATTGCCTAATGACAGTACAATCTCTGCAACGTTCCAATGAGTTGGAAAAGCTTCTAGTGCTGGCTAAGGGATGAATGACTTATGTATATTCGTCATCTGTGTACTGGCCTACCTAAGTATAGACAGGCTTATGCCACCAGGTGATTTTTTTTTTTGGCTCGCAATAGCTGGTGAAGACTGTTTACCGAAGGGAAGAGAGGCTATGAACTGTGTCAGTAGAACTTCTTTCCACTGATGAAAAAAAGAGATCCTTAAAGTACAGGTGAATCATACTCTGCCATTTACAGATAACATCTGTATACATTATCACATCTGACCTTCACCATGACACTGTGAGGCAGGCAAAAAACTTTTCAGGTGTGATGTAGTAGATAGCATGCTTGGAGTTCGGAGATGCTTGGGTCCAAATCCTGCCTCTGACACTAACTTAGTTGTATGGCTATGGGAAGGCCTCTTAACCATTCTGATTCTCAGTTTCTTGATCTGTAAAATGGGTATAATAATTATTATGGCATATATCTTATAGGTTGGTGTGAAGTTCAAATTAGTTAAGGTACATGAAGAGCTTTGCTTAAAGTGCTATATATAAGCCAATTGATATTTTCAGCATTAATTACAAGTGAAGTTGTTTTTTGTGGGTTAACCTGTCCTGTGCATTCAAGAGGCTGTTCTAAATCTTGAAGAGGACAAGGTTTCCTAGGATACATGGAAAGCAAGAAGTAGTCCCAAGTTACCACATACTCTTTCTGCCAGGTGGCCAGCAATCGATTTGGCTTGTGGCTAGATTCCCTTCTCTCAGCTGCAGAAGGGAGGAGATAGGTTCCTGATGTGAATTGGAAGGTCGGAGTGCATTTTCCCACAGAAACAATATTACAAATGTATTCCAGGTTCCAGTTCAGAACATTGCATATATAAGGTAGCACAGATTTAGAGTTAAAAGATTTGGTTTTTTAAGTCCTAGCACTGCTATTTAGACACTGGGCAAATCATATTACCACTCTCAGGCTTCAGTTTCATCATCTATAAAATAAGGGGATTGCACTCAATGATCTTGCTAAGGCATCCTCCATCTCAAAAAATTGTATGCGCCAAGAATGCAATAGCACCGATGATGAGGGCTGTTTGTATTGTTGAAGAGCTATGTTTCATTGCTAAGCTCCCATTAGGGTGCAAGGCTAGGAAGGCTTCCAGTAGTGCCCAAACACTCTCAGGGCATTGTTGTCACACATCTAGAATCCTGGGAGGTGGGTGGGAGGATCAGAGGTCTTGCTATCAATACATTTCTGCTTTTTCCCCTTTTGCTGCCTCCCCCTCCTTCTCACACAATACTTCTATGGTGAATGATGTGATGCTGGCAACAAAACCCACTAAGCATCCTTTCTTGGGAGAATGGACAAAAGCAGCAATAGTAAGGCTGTAGGATAAGTGTGCTAAATGGGAGCTTCATTCATTCCTATAGGAATCTTGCCCTAGATTTGGACATTTCAGAATTATTGATATGACTCTAAATTTTCACTGCTCTGCTCTGTTTAATTTTTGTCCTGCCAAGTCCCCCATTGCCATTATACTAATTTGCTGTTTAATGCACAATAGGTCTTATGAACCTACTTATTGTCTGTCTGGAGAGAAATTCTAGTCAAGGAACTCTGTAACAACAACCTTCTCTTATGTATTAGCAAAATTTAGGTGGCTGCAAGCAGCATATAAAATAATTGGGGAGGGAAGAGACCACAGGTAGGGAAATCAGTGAGGGTTATTGCAATGGCTTAGGTAAGAGCTAATGAAGATAAAATGGGTTGATTGCAGTGGGATTATAAAGGAACTGAAAGAGAATTGAAACCCAAGACAGGTAAGGAAATAGTAAGAGAACCTAGCCAATTAAAATGTGTTCAAGTCTACATAGGACTAGGTAAACTACATTCCAGAGAACACCCTCCCCCCCTCCTATCCCCAAATAACAACACCTTGCTAACATGATCACAGAATTACTGTTCGTAATCTTTGTGAAAGATGGAGAATGGAAGAAGTATAAAAAAAACCCCAAAATGGACAACATCTCAATTTTTTAAAAGCTAGAATTTATATATGTATCTATGTATACATATATACACACATGCATACATAGATTTTTATATATGTATATGTGTGTATATGTAAGTATATATGTATGTATATATGTATATGTATATAAACTTGACTGTGAGAACTAGTGAATTAGACTCAAGAAATGTCAGGTTCTGGATTCAGCTCAGAATGAAAACTTTTTCAGACTACAATGGTTCTACTGAGAATCATCAAAGGATACAGAAATCAAGGATACATGTTGCAAAATCAGACCTAACATAAATTGTAATTAAGGGACTTGGACCCTTTTACTCTCTTTCTTTCCCTCAGAAGGAGGGTTCCCAATAACAGCAGCTCACACAAGGGAGGGTCTCACCAGGTCAGAGGAACAATGATAATATTCTCTGTGACTGCTCATTTGCCCAAATGCTATGTGCCACATTTGCCTCCAGATAGCTCAGGCAATTGTCAAAATAAGATCTTCATGATTTGGGGCCTCATGTTTCTGGACTTTCTCCTTGTTTGTCTGAACTCTGCTCTCCCCTGTCTCACCTTGTTTACCTACTCCTACCTATACTCTTCACATGCCCACCAACCTTGGAAGCACTTCCTTTTTCAAAATGTATGTGTAGTAGTGAGGTGTGTGTGTGTGTGTGTGTGTGTGTGTGTGTGTGTGTGTGTGTGTGTGTGTGATCAAGTGACACCTGGCCAAAGCCCACTACAACTAGAAAAATTCTAGAATACATCATGACTTCTTACAAAGGAAAGAGCCAGAATGGCTTTGAGCATTAGTTATGCTGAAGTATTCATTTTTCTTTTTCTTTTAAAGGCTAATTAGAATTGTTAGTTATTTAGTGTCCAGGGAAAGCAGCGTAAAATGCACCCAGAGTAAGTACCACTAAAGGTCCCTTAAATCAACTTCATAACTTATGTTATAAAAACCAATATAAGTAGTAATTAAGACATATTCAGAAGGTTCTTAGACACAAGGCTCCATGGGGAGAGAGACATTAGGACACCAGCTCCTTGTGTATTTGGAGAGACCCCAAGACACCATGAGATCTGTGTTGGAGGAGAGCCCAGGTGAGCCTGGTCAAGGAAGGCATTCAAGTGATCATACAGCCACTGAAGAAGCAAGCCTGTCATGTTATTTTAATCAAATATTCTTGCTAACTATGTACTCAGCTGAGTTGTTTCTCTTCTCCTAAAGGAGAGTAAATACAGATATAAATGTAACAAAATTTAAAATTGTATAATCTTTTAAAATTATTATTTAAAAAGTTTTTGCCCTTTAAATTTTAGTGGCCTGGAGAAAAGCCCTGGTCTGCCTGCCCTTATTATGACTTTGGGGCTAATAGGTTGGCAGGTCAGTGAAATCCCAAAGGCATAATATATCTGGATTATACAATGACATTTGAAAAGTCTCTCATGATATTGTTGTGGCCCAAATAAGAGATGTGACTTGGTTGATGTGTATGTGTGTGTGTATGTATATATGTATGTGATGTATGTATAAATACATACATATATCTACATTTACATATTTGGTTTTTAATCAACTATTTCATGTTTAGCATATCCTGGGTGGTTACTCTCTTTTCAACTGTTACGATTCACTTTACTTATTAATTCTCATCTTCTGAAGTAATCCAAGGCTATGTTGTGATATTTTCTCATAAATTAATAAAAATACATAATCTCTGCCATTAATTAAATAATTAGCTCTGAGCCCCAACCTATTTATTAAGTATTAAATCTTTCATCATAATTTCTCTGTACGCACATATATAGTGCATACACACAGTATATATGCCATATATACATCTATATGAAACCTCTTAGCCTCGTAGGATTAAATACAATTGATTACCAGTATAACAAACAATGCACAGACATATTAAAGTATCTCAACAATGTATTGAAGTAAGAAAGAGCACAAATCACAGTCCAGCAATTTATCTGTCTTGAGATGCTAGTTTAACCTTTCTTATCAAGAATTTTCTTTATAATACTTCAGTTCTCTCAAGAAATGTCTCTCAATCCTTTTTCTTTGTGCTTCACAAAGTCGTTCTCAGGAAAGAATTTTTCTTAATTCTTTACTTCTGGCTTAAAAAAAATTCTCTGCTCAGACATGAAGTAATGGATGTAAAAGCACTTGTTAAGCACCTACTATGTTCCAGAGACTATTCCATGACAATGAATAATCTCTCCACTATGAGTTAAACTGCCAGTCCTCTCACCAACTTCTCACAGAATGGCAGTTAAACTAGAACATCTTAAGATTACATTTTCTAGACTGCTTGTGGCCGGTCACTCAAAGACCAGAGCACAGGCCAGGAAATGAGTAAACACCTTGACCCTTATACCACCTTGGAAGAACTGAAAATTTGCAGGTCCCCAGAAGTATCTCTGAAAACAGCTATACAAACCCCTGAAGCTTGAGACAGTACATTCTCCACATTGGAAGCAGACTTTTACCTTAACAAAGAGTTTAAAACTCAAGTGTTTGGCTGGGATCATGAGCAAGCAGTGCAAAAAGAGTCAGACTATATTACCTTACTTTGGTGACAAAGAAGATAAAAACATACAACCAGAAGAAGACAACAAAGTCAAAGCTCCCACATCCAAAGCCTCCAAGAAAAATATGAATCAGTCCGGGCCTTGGAAGAGCTCAAAGGGGATTTTGAGCAGCAAGTAAGAGAAGTAGAGGAAAAACTGGGAAGAAAAATGAAAGTGATGCAAGAAAATCATGAAAAACAAGTCAACAGGTTGCTAAAGGAGACCCAGAAAAATACTGAAGAAAATAACACCTTAAAAATAGCCTAACCAAAGGCAAAAGAGGTCCAAAAAGCCAATGAGGAGAAAAATGACCTAAAAAGAAAAATTGGCCAAATGGAAAAGGAAGTCCAAAAGATTACTGAAGAAAATGTTTCCTTAAAAATTAGAATAGAGCAATTGGAAGATAGTGACTTTATGAGAAATCACGACACAGTAGAACAAATCCAAAAGAATGAAAAATTAGAAAACAATGTGAAATATCTCATTGGAAAAACAACTGACCTGGAAAATAGATCCAGGAGAGAGAATTTAAAAATTATTGGACTATCTGAAAGCCATGATCAAAAAAAGAGCCTAGACATCATCTTTCAAGAAATTATCAAGGAAAACTGCCCTGATATTTAGAACCAGAGGGCAAAATAGAAATGGAAAGAATCCACCATCTCCCCTGAAAAAGATCCCCAAAGGAAAATTCCTAGGAATATTATAGCCAAACTCCAGAGTTCCCAGGTCAAGGAGAAAATATTTCAAGCAGCCAGAAAGAAACAATTCAAGTATTGTGGAAACACAATCAGGATAACACAAGATTTAGCAGCTTCTACATTAAGGGACCAGAGGGCATGGAATATAACATTCCAGAGGGCAAAGGAGATAGGATTACAACCAAGAATCACCTACCCAGCAAAACTGAGTATAATCCTTCAGGGGAAAAAATGGTCATTCAGTGAAATAGAGGACTTTCAAGCATTCTTGATGAAAAGACCAGAGCTGAATAGAAAATTTGACTTTCAAATACAAGATTCAAGTGGAACATGAAGAGGTAAACAGGAAAGAGAAATCATAAGAGACTTATTAAGGCTGAAATGTTTACATTCCTGCATGGAAAGATGATATTTATAACTCATGAGACCTTTGTCAGTATTAGGGTAGTGGAAGGGTAAAAATTATATGGATAGATAGATAGATAGATAGATAGATAGATAGATAGATAGACAGACAGACAGACAGACAGACAGGCAGGCAGGCAGGCAGACAGACAGACAGACAGACAGACAGACAGACAGACAGACAGAGACAGATAGATAGATAGATAGATAGATAGATAGATAGATAGATAGATAGATAGATAGAGGGCACACGGTGAGTTGGAGATGAAGGGGTGATATCTGGAGAATAAAATTAAGGGGTAAGAGAGGATTATACTAGGAGAAGGAGGAAGGGAGAGGTAGAATGGGGTACATTATCTCCCACAAAACAGACAAGAAAAGGTTCTTACAGTGGAGGGGAAACAGGGGAAGGTGAGAGGAAATGAGGGAATCTTATTCTCTTAGGATTTGGCTTAAGGAGGGAATAACATACACACTCAATTGGGTATGGAAATCTGTCGTACCCTACAGGAAAATAGGGGAGGAAGGGGACAAGAGAGCAGGGGGTTGATAGAGAGAAGGGCAGATTGGGAAAGGGGTAACCAGAAGGAAGTACTTCTGAGGAGGGACAGGGTCAAAAGAAAGAATAGAATAAATGGGGGGGCAGGATAGGATTAAGGGAAATAGGGTTAGTTTGTTACAACATGTCTACTATGGAAGTGTTTTGCATAACTGCACATGTATGGCCTGTATTGACTTGCTTGCCTTTTCAATGAGGGTGGGTAGGGTGGGAGGAAGGGAGAAAATTTGGAACCCAAAGTTTTAAAAACACATGTTTAAAAAAAATGTTTCCACATGCAACTGGGAAATAAGAAATACAGGAAATGAGGTACACAAATCTATCCTGCCCTACAGGAAAATAGAAGGGGAAGGGGATAAGAGAAGTGGGGGGGGAGAGATAGAAGGGAGGGCAGACTAGGAAAAGGGGTATTCAGAATGCATGCCACCTTGGGGTGGGGGGAGGGGCAAGATGGGGTGAAAATTTGGAATTCAAAATCTTGTGGAAGTAAATGTTGAAAACTAAAAATAAATAAATTTATATTAAAAAAATAAAAAAACAACATCAAAAAAATAACAAATAATAAAGATTACATTTTCTCTTAAAGATATAGTAATAGTATGCATAGTAGATGGGGCTATTGAAACTGTTGTTACATATAGCTAAATGCTCCATTTTGTGGGAAGCTGAATAAGATGACCTCTTAAAGTTCCTTGTAATGCTAAGATTCTAGAATTATGAGATGGATGTGAGAAGTAATTCAGAAGTACAGTTTTTGAGATTTAGCAACTGGTTTATTGTAGAGGAAAAGACATCGTAAAAAATAACTATAACATAGGCATAGGTGCAATTGTTCTTGTTGTTTGTCCTTTGTTCTCGAAGAGGACCATGACATCATGGAGATGATACCATGACCTGCAAGTGAATTGGATTTAAGTGAGGGAAGGCTGGGAAAAGTCACCAGCCTCAATTTCTCCTCCAGAGCCATCTGGGTCCAGTGGCTAGACATAGATCAGGATGCCTGGAAATGGCCCAGGATGCAATGAGAGACCTTGGTCTTTTCCATCCCCTCTGTCTTTTCCATCACCTTCATCTTTTCTATCTTTAACAGGTCTCAGCTTGACTGAGGCAATGCCCATTCAGCGATTAAAGCTTAATAAGAATTGAGGCAGAGAATGTCCTCTTTACCTAGTCACCAATAAGTAGATAAATCCATTCATCCATCCATCCATCCATCCATCCATCCATCCATCCATCCATCTGGGAGGAGAAGACCCTCAGGGTTTCTGACGAAAACAGAAACAATTGCAATTTGCATTTATTCTGAGCAATCAGAATCCAAACAATGACCAAGTAGGGCTTGGCCTGGGACCTGTTTTTTAACCCCAGAATCAGGAATAATTGGGAGAATGGGCAAACCTGCATCCTGTCTTCCATAGACTAGGGTACAATTGGGAGAATGGTGCTACTCTTAACAGAAGTAACAGTAGGGAGGAGAAACAGGTTTTGAAGTAAAGATGATGAATTTGATTTTAGACATATTGAGCTTTAGGGTCCAGCAAATCTTCAAGACTAATTTGTCCAGTAGATAAATAGAAATCAAGGCATGAGGTTCAGTGGATGGAGGTCATTTGGAGCTATCAATTAAATCAGTAGGTCAACAAGGACCTAATATGTGCCAGGTACTATGCTAAGTGCTGAAAATGCAAAGAAAGACAAGATTAGACAAAAGAGTAAAGAGTTATCCATATAGATGTAATGTTTGAAGAGAAGTAGGTCAGGGACAGATCCTTAGGGACTGCCTCCATTAAGAGGCAAGGAGGGTTAAGAGGAGCCCCACTAATCTATTAGCTAATCCCTATGATTGTATTTTGTACTCTTCTGTGCCATACGCATTTTGTGCTCTTTGATCCAGCACTCATCTGAATCACTTCTCAAGCTGCTGCCAGAATAATACACTCACCTCCAACTTTTCTCAAGAGCAATCATAAATATAATGAATAATGACAGCTTGGAGGATATGGCATGCCATCAAAATATCCATAACAAAAATCTTTCCCAGGAGGTTGGATTGGAAGGGTTCTCACTGCTCTAGAACCAGGATGGATTTTTTTTTTAAGTGAAGTAACACTATGCCAGTGATGTTTCCTCTTCAATGGGCTGCCAGAGCAAGTTAGGTCTGCAAAACAGGCTCGAATAATAAACTCTCGCTTAACTGCAAAAGTTTAGATAAAGTGATGGCCCGTGCACAGTGCACCGAATATGAATGTAAAAAGCCATCAACCATAACGATATCCCTCCCCTGCAGCACATAAACAGAGTGAGGTGGAAAACAAAACAGAGAGCGTGTATGATAATCCTCAGCAATGCACCACTTCATGAAAGGATCATTTTGAAAGCTGTGCCAGAAAAGCTCAGGGCAGGCAGGCTAAGCCAAATTAGAACAGAGTCAAAAATTTGTCATACCTCTGTAATTTCACACAGCCGCATGTCCAGTTGAATTTCAAATAGTCCAGATGTTAGCCATCTGACTCTTTATAGCTGTGCTCTGTTTTTTCTTCATAAAGCCTCTTTTCCTCCTCTGGGTTCTCAGATACGTGGTGTTTCTCTTCCTGTTTGAAGTGGGACCTAAACTGAGAAAAGAAAAAAAATGATTATTTTTTTACTTTCAAAACTATTTACTGGTTTCACACAGGGAATATTTAGAAACAGAAAGAGTCCTACGTTGTTGCAACGTTAAAATTTGCTTTATATATGCTTTCCTGTTATTCCCAAGGCCATTATGCCCCAGCAGTCTGGCCTAAGTAGGTTTCCTAGACACAGGAGAGAAAGGCAGCACCACTTACCAATGACTTCTTCCACTTAGGTAAGAGTTGAATTAATTAATTTCAAAGAAATGTGTAGTTCATTTCTAAGATCTGAGGAATACTGTGTATGCATTCATTATCTTGGGGATGAGATTAGATACTCCTCAGAGTTGGTAAATACTACTGACTTAAGAGTCAGGGTAGTAGCAGCCTGTCTCCCATTGTTGGCGGTAGGTCATGGATAAACTGGTGGCTAGAGAAATTCTAATTTGCACCAGAGTAAACAGAGGAGAACTGACTCAATGCTTCTCCATTTTTGGTACAGAATATACTTCAGTGGAAGCCCTGGTGTCAAGCTATTCATGAATTAGAAGGATTGGGTTGCGTGTATGATGTGCTACCCCCAAAGGCAAAGACATTATAATAATAATAGCTTACGACTTGAGTCTAGCCCTCTATCCAGCCCACTATGCTTCCTCTTTAATGTCCTTATCATGAAATATTGTGCAGCATTGCCATCTATCTTGCCATCTTGTCACCCTACTAGAGGCTCTGTATTCTGAGGATGTAAGTTCAAATTTTACTTCCGATGCTTACTACTTGTGTGAGCTTGGGTTTGTCACTTAAAACTCCACAGGCATGAGTTTATTTTCATCTGTAAAATAATGGGGTAATTTTTTTTTAATTAAGAGCCTTCCAGCTCTAGAACCATGTTTCTGTGATTCTCTGTTTTATCTAAATTTTGTATTCCCTCTCCTCAGCTCCCTGCACCCATGATCCTATGTCCACAGTAGGCAACTAATAAAAGTTTGTTGTATTGTAAAATTGGCCAGTTTAGTAACCATGGAAAGAATAAGTCTCAAATATAAGGGTAAGTTGGATTCACTCACAGGTGAGGAAAAAAATTTTTGTTTTTGTTTCCCACATTCAATAAAGCATCTTAATGGTGAAAGAAAAATAATAATAATAGCTCACATTTGTAGAGTGCTTTTAACGTTTACAAAACACAACTTTGTGAGGCAATTGTATTTTCTCGTCATTCTATAGATTGATCAATCAACTAATAAGCATTTATTAAGACCGCCTATATTTTAGGCATATATATAGGATAAAAATATATAGGATATATGTGTATATATACATATAAATGATATAAATACAAAAGTGAGACAATCCTTCCTTGCCCTCAAGGAGCTTACATTCTATTGGAGGAGACAACATATTCACAGATAAATATAGGATAGATAGTTTAAGTGGCTCCGAAAGTTTAAGTGAGTTGCAAGTATGAAACAACTAGAAAGTAACTTAGACAGATTTTGAACCCCAGCATTCCTGATTCTAAGTCCATAGTTAGATAAGAAACTGGAAGATTTTATTATTAACTTTCCTTTTTGCTCATGAAAACAGTTTGAAAGATAATGAGAAATTATCTCCTCAAAAAGGGAAGTAGTCATATTCTGAATGGAATGAGAATCAATCCTCTTACTTCAGGGACTGTTTAAATGCATGTTGATGGGTGTCACAGGACTAGACAATATACAAAATGGTGTCATCCAGGGACATGCACAGCCAACAAAGATCTGTGATTGATTTTGACAAAAGAAAATAAACCAGTCGGTGATAATCATACATGGCTAAAGAATGCCTATGAATTTAACCACAAAAGGATGTGACAATGCATCCAATACAGGTTTGCAGCCCACAAAGAAAAGTATTTTGGACAACTCTGTTCCATTGATTGTACAAGTCTAATTGTGGATCGTCATGGTGCCACATTCTTGCTCTTCTGAAAGAAGCCATCCATAAGTAAAGATTTGGGTCAGAATCAGAGCAAAATTATATTTTTCACTTGGCCTCAGAAACTAGAATTAGGAGCAATGTATGGAGGGTGTAGAGAGGCAGATTTAGGCTGGATATAAGGAAAAACTGCCAAACAATTAGAACGAGTCTAAAGTGGAATGAGTTTCCCATTCATTGGAGGTCTTCAAGCAAAAACTGGGTAACTACTTCTCAGGAATGTTCCACATGTGAGTTGACTAGATATCATCTGAGGTCCCTTTTACTTCTGGATTTCTGTGATTTTTAGGAGATTGTATAGGAGGTTAAAAGAGGGGGGGGAAGTGGCTTCAGAAGGCACAACCAGACCTTTTACTTCAGAGGAATGTTTGTTTCCAGATGCTATGAAGTAATTGAAGTTAAAAGAGAAACACTGTGTGCATTTAATCAATAAATACATTAATATTTGAGGTGTTTTGATTTTATTCATTGAAATCTAAAGAAAACTAAAAAATGAATACCAACATTGGCAGTAATTGCTCCATGTCTAATCCTGATCTGAATCCTTTATTGTAGATTTGAACACAGTGAACGATGGCTGAAATGCTTTCTAGTATTAGAGCTATTTTTTAAGTTAATAACTTAGTTGGAAATTCCTATCAAGGCCACATGTTCTTGGATGCACATTGTACTACCATATTTATCCACCGTTCAAATGAATTTTTTCTTTGCTTAAAAATGACTTTTAATTTTTCTTCTGGCATACTGTTAGTATCTCTCAATGCAGAGGAACTTGCTTCTATAATTAGTTTTACTCACTAGTGCCTTGTAAATTCTTTCCCTGAGTTTAATAACAACATTTTTGGCTACTTCCCTTAGTGACTCCCACTGAGGGAAATAAATGGAATAGAAGTTCCACTTGACTCAGAAGAAGAGAAATAAAGCCTCTGCCATCCAGGCTAAAGCTTTTCCAGCAAAAGTCATTTAACAAAATTTAGCTATACCATGATATACATTCACCCTAGGCCCTCCAGTCGGAGATTAGCAATAAAGGCCACTGGTAGTGTTGGTGTTAGGATTTTGTGGTGTTAGGATTTTTTCAGCTAAGACCCTCACACTTTTATTCTGAGCCTGAAGGTTTCCTGGTACTATTGTTGCCAATAGAAATTGAATTTTGATAGCTTAATTCTTTGACAGTTAATGTAATTGGTTTTACTAGATTTTGTAGAAAAGTGAGATATATTGCATGATAATATTGTTGTTGTTTGTACTTCATTCTTGAAGAGGACCATGACATCAGGAAGGTAATGCCATGACTTGCAAGAGAATCGGATTTAGGTGAGAGAGGGCTGTGCAAAGTCCCCAGCCTGACTTTATCCTCTGGAGCCATCTGGGTCCAGAGACAAGACATAGATCAGGATGACTGAAGATGGCCCTTGCACGGTAATTACATTATATCAAAGACTGACATTGTCCTTCTTGTGAAATACATTTAATCCTTTCGAATTTGAAGAAGATTGCTGCCTAAATAGGTATCTTCCAGGTATATGGCTGGTGGGGGGTGGGGCAGCAGAAGTGAAGGTGGAACCAGATTGAACTGGGTCAGAAGAGTTAGTTGTTAGATTTTCAATATGAACATTTACATTTCAGAAATGGGCAAATGCTACAAATCAGGATTCAATTTATCATTTTGTTAATTGTGTAGACTTAAGAAAGTGATGGTGAAAATGTTAACAATGAAAATTAAACTTAAAAGTGAGTCCTGTACAATGTTTTTTGGGGGGGAGGGTCAGTTGTTAAACGTTTATTAGCACACCACTGGGTATATTAAAGAAACAACAATTGGTTTCATAGCTTTAATAGAAATGAAAAGCCCAAAATGCTTTTAAAAATAATTTTTTTATGTTAAAAATTCTCATTGTCAAAATTATTAATTAATTTTTTTAAACACACATTGATTAAATGCTTATTTTGTACCAGGTATTATACTAAGCACTTTATAAATATTGTCTCATTTGAATCTCACATAACCCTGGAAGGCAGGTGCTTTACTTATTTTGTAGTTGAGGAATCTGAGGCAGAGGTTAAATGACTTGTCCATGGTCATTGCACTAGTAAGTATCTGAGGTTGTATTGGAAATCAGGTCTACTTGACTCTTGGCCCAGTGCTGTACTCACTGAGCTACCCAGCCTGGCCTAATTACTCTTGTGTGAGCCTTTGCTTATCTTAAATCCATGCCTTGATGGTTTCCCCATTTCCTTCTCTTCCCCCCTTTCCATCTCCACCTAATGAAATTCTTTCTCAAGGCAGATCTCACCAACTGGAAGTGTTCTCTCCCTTCCAGTTTCTCATAGCATTTGGTATGGACACATTTACATTCATCATAATTTTTTTATTACATCCATTTACTTACTTGCCTTATTCCCACTACAAGATCATAAGCGACTTCAGAGCAAAACAGTAGGCTTGCACAACCTGCAGCCCGCCAAAGAATTTTGGGTGGCCTGTAAAAATTCAGGCCTGTTATACATACACACAGATGGATAGACAGGCAGACAGACAGAGAGATAGATAGATAGATAGATAGATAGATAGATAGATAGATAGATAGATAGATAGATAGATATAATTTTGCTGTATCCTCATGATACCACTGAAAGGACTTATTATCCCTAGTTTACAGACAGGGAAACTGAGATTCGGAGAGTTTAAATGACTTTCCTATAATCAATTATTCAATCAATAAACAAGTACTTATTAAATGCCTCTTACGTACCAGACATTGTGCTAGGTGCCAGGTATACAAGTATAAAGAATGAAACAATCCTTACTTTCAAGTATTCTTTTAGAGAAGCCAATATGTAGATATGTAAGTATAAACACACTAAATACAAGGTAGTTAAATGCAAGAAAGTTAGGGAAGGAGAATACTTGTGGTTAGGGGTTCAGCAAAGGCTTAGTACTGGAAGTGGAAATGGTAGGTCTTGATTGAAGAGAGGGACTCTATGAGGCAAAAGGAAGGAGACAGTACATCCTCAGAATTGGGAAATTGACCACTGCAAAGAAAAAGAGATGAGAAATGAAGTCTTATAAGTGAGAAACTGAAAGAAGGTCAGTTTGATTGCATGGCAAAATGTCTGAAGGGGAGTAATATATCATGAAGCTGCAAAGATAGGCTGTGGCCACGTTGTGGAGAGTTTTAAAAGTCGAGTGGAGGAGTTTATATTTTATCCTGGGGGAAATAGGGAGTCCCTAGAATTGGCTGTGTAGAAAGTGATGCCATTAGCTCTGCACTGAAGAAAAATTATTTTAGCTGCTGTGTGGAAGATGGTTGGAGTGGGAAGAGACTTGAAGAAGGAAAATCTTTTAGGAGGCCATTGTAATAGTTTAGGCAAGAGATGATGAGGGTCTGAACTAAGGTGGTGGCTGTATAAATAGAAAGAGGGGATATGATGTGACAGAGGTATTATAGAGATAGAAAAAGATTGGATGTAGGGCATGAGGAAGAATAAGAAGTCAGGGATAACCCAGAAGTTATGTATCTTTGTGACTAAAAGAATGGTGGTGCCCTTGACAGAAATAAGGAACTTTGGAAGGGTGGGTTTTGGGGAAAAGATAATAAACTATGTTTTGAATATGTTAAGTCTCAGATGTTTCCATGACATAGAGTTTAAAATAATGAATAGATAATTAGTGATGTGAGACTGAAATTAAGGAGAGGCACTGTTGCTGGATATACATATATATATACATATATATATATATATATATATGTATATATATATATATATATATGTATATATATATATATATATACATATATATATATGTATATATATATGTATATATATATGTATATTTATATATATATATATATATATATATATATCTGTGAGTCATCTGCATAGAGATAATAATTAAACCAATGGAAGCTGATGAAATTATCAAGAGAGAATATAAAGATAGATAGAGAGAGAGTGAGAAGAGAAGAAAAGAAAAAAAAGAAAAGAGGAGAGAAGAGTGAGTGCCCAGGTTAAAGCCTGAGAAGAGGTCAGATAGAATTAAAACCAGGAGAGAGCTGCATTATGAAGATTCAGAGATGAATGAATATTCCAGAAAAGTAAAGAGGTCAAGAATGAAAAATTCAAAAAGACTATCAAATTTTGCAATTAAGATGCTGTTGGTAACATTGAAAATGGCAGTTTAAGTTGAATGATGGGGTCGGAATACAAGTGGCAATGGGTTAAGGAGTGAATAAGAGGAAAACAATGGAAAGAATAAGTGCAGCTAGCCTTCTCAAAGAGTTTGCTAGAGAAAGAATAGATACATCAAGAATAGTTTGAGGAGATAGTATATTCTAGTGAAGGGGTTTTTGCTTTTGTTTTTGTCTTTCTGGAGCATGTATGAAGTAGAGAAGGAGGCAGTAGAGAAGGAGGAAGAGGTTGAATGTTATAGAGGAAAGAAATAATTGAGGCAGCAATCTCTTGGAGAAGGGAGGGGATCGGATACAAGATACATGTAAAAGCATTGACTTTGACAAAGAGAAGGGTCATTTAATTATTAGAGATAAGAGGAAAGGAGAAGGAAGTAGGGGATGATGTCAAGGAAGTATGACATGAAGATGCCTACTTTTGTCTTTGTATTGCTTACTCTATGTACTGGTATGTAGTATAGTCAGTGCTTTATAAATGCTTGTTGAACGATTTATTTGTTGATTGACCATGCCGCTTTTTATAAGTAAATTCCCTTCCTTTACCTTCCCTTCCCATCCAGAGAAAGAATAATAAGAATACAGAATGGGAAAATATTGATCAGTTATAAGTGTGGCAGAAAAAGTGCTGAAACTCAAAGACCTCATAAGGATGACATACAAAATCTGGAAAGTCATCCTCCCTCTATTTTCTATGCTGGCCAGACCATTTGTGGAAGTATTATATCTGGTTTATATCACATGTTGAAAATATATACATATATGCATCACATAATACATTATATTTATTCACATATGTATATGTAATCAGAGACCATCTAGTCTAGGTCACACTTAAATAAGAATGCCTTCTGCATCATCCCCCAAAGTGCTCATCCAGAGCTTCTGTTTGAAAACATCAAAAGAGAAGGCAAGCATTGCTTTCTGAGAGCACCCAGTTCAGATTTGTAAACCTGATTGTCTGGGAACTTTTCCTGACATGAAGACTATAGTGACCGCTCTGCCATTTCTACCCACTGTTTCTAGTTCTCTTCCCTGGGGTCAAGCAAAGCAGATCTATTTCTGCTTCCAGTTTATATTCCTTGAAATACTTGGAGAACTACCACACTCCCTCTAAATCTTTTCTTCTCAAGTTAAACATCCCCATTCCCAATTCCTCCAATCAATCTTCACATGGGTACTCTCACCTTCTTGGTTTTCCTCTTCCATGCATATATGAGATGAAGCTGCTACAGTTTTCAGAGAAGAGCCCATAAAGGGGTGGGGAGAAGGGGGAGAAACTAAAAACCGATCAATAAACTTGGAAGTTTGAGAAATAAGCCACAGGTTAATTTGATAATTTATTCCAGGATAGGGATTGTTGTTATATGATTAAAAACTGGGTTTTTGCATTCTTCTCCAAGACCCTAAGAGAAAGGGGGTTTATAAGACAGGATGGTAACATATAAAGTGGATATTCCTGTCTGCAAAAAATGTATTAAACAACAGAACAGCATGCAACCTGTAGGCACAGAGGTACCCAAAACTCCATAGAGAGCCTCAATCAGATTAAACTGTAATTGGGATGTATTTAACAAAATAAATACTAATTCAATAGAACATAATGTTAATATCTGGTTTTCTAAATCAGTGTGCAACCCACAGGCATCCTGATGTACAGCTCATTGGCCCATTTCTACTGGAGTCTGACACTGTTGGTCCAATGAAAAAGATCGTGGAATACCCATTACTAGACATTCTTCCTACACACATGCAAAAATGGAAGCTATTGGTCTTGTCTGATTTGTGTTGTTTTTTCCTGGAGGTAGGGGAGTATATCAACTTGACCTATCAAGATTTCTTTTGATATTATCATTCTGTTGTTGAAGTACTCTATCAAGGCAAAAACCTCAAACGGAAAAAAACCAAGCACTGTCTAGCTTTAATATCAACACATTTATTTTTGTAAAACACAAATGGTGATACAACGCCTGTGGTTGAGAATTTTTGGGCCAAAAGCATTAGCAACTTTCACTTTTAGGATTCCATTAAATGTCCTACAGGAAGATGGTGCTGTGAATCAGTCTACCAAAATAGAATGTTTATTCCCATTGAATAACTTTCTTATTGACTCATCATTATTTTAAAATGCATTAAGGCAGTTAGACCATTCAAACACATCCACTTGTTGAATATTTTGAGAATACTTAGAAGTAAAAGCTACAAAATAAGAGAAAGGGTCATCATTTTTGAAGGACACATATCAGTTGGTTATGAATTATTAAAAAGCATCTGGGAAATATGGCAAGTTCTCTCCCATTAAATATGGAAGGCTTGCTGAAAAGTTTTGTCAATATTCTCTTATCTAGTCCTTAAAAACAACTCTGTTGAAGCCAGAAAGATACAACATCAGCAAGAAGAGGGGTAAGATGTCCTAATGCTGTCACTCTTTTTCCCTCCAGCTCAAGAATGTTTTCTTGGGATGCTGAAATTGTCCATGTGATTTAATGAAATGTGCCTTCCTATTAAATATAACAAGAGAACAGGCTGCAGGGAGGGTAGAGGGCATGAGGGCAGGGATGCAAGCATTAGCAAGGGAAAGAATTTAGAAAAAGGATTGTCCTGCATTCTGAACACTATGCATTCTATTTACCTTCATACTAGCTGCTTAGGAACCATGTTGAATCCATAGGTGAAGTCTGAAATTTGTCCATCTCTATTTTTTCTTTTTAAACCGACACTAACTGCACCTAACTGTCACTTCCCTCGACTCTTTTTTTTTTAAGTTTAAAGAGCAAATTCACAACACTTTTCCCCAGTGCACAAAAGAAATATTACTTTGAAATGAGATTCAGTGATAGCATTATGGAGAAATTATATGTCTTATTTATCTGCATATATTCATATATATGTATCTTACATATGTGTGTATATATATGTAACACACATGTATTATACATACACACATTCTTCTAGTTTGAATGGTAGCAATCATAGAAAGACCTGGATTAACACAACACATCAAATGGGCCAGCCATTTATTTAATGAAAAACAAAGTAAAGCTTTCTTCTTAGTTGTATAGATACATGGTGGGTAGATACTACTTCATCTTCAGCTTTGCCTGTGTTCTCAGCTTGGCAGATATAAACTATCACAGTTATTCTTCCAATTAGACAGTATGTGCTTCTGACATTTGAAACACATGCTGGGGGTCAGGTTTAGCAGAGACAACGTGAACAGAATGTTATTTTTGAAGAAATAGCCCATAACCAAAGACTGAATATTTTAAAAAACTTGTTTATTGGACCTCAAGCCAAGTAACATAGGGTGGAGTTGCTATATATTTGCATTATAATTAGAATATTATAATAGTAGCAACATTTAAAAATAACAGTTAAAGTGGAAGAAACTATTGCATAGCAAGGAGATAGGGTTTCTTTAAAAGTAATTCATAACTATAAGCATGCCTTATGCTTCCTACAGAAGAAAATGCTAACCTATTATTGGTAGGACATGTGCATTGAGAGTTTTTTTCCCCCTAGTGACGTTAGTTTGCATTCCTTCCTTTCTGATCCACCAGCATGCTTTTTTGAGATAGCTGACTGGGAGTTAGGGTCGGTCTATGACCATCAAGTTTCATTGCAATGTCATCTTATTCATATAACATTCAAACTCTGGCTTTGTTCTCAGTGACACCATACACTAAACATCTGGGCTAAGTAGTTTACATAAAATAAGTATGGTATTAGGAACAATCAAATTTATTGAGAAAAAAAGATTTGCAGGGAGCCTGTTGCATCTTATTGTTCTTGTCAATGAAAAGTCCTGAGAATTGGATTGTTTTGTCCAAACACCATTGGAAAACTTACAGAACAGAAAAGAGGAACAATATAGTCTCAAAAACAAGTTGAAAAGACTTAAACAAAACCAATCTTACATGAGTGTTACTGTGGAATTAGAAGCTATTTCAAAATCTCATAAATGTTTTGTTCCCCCCAATAAAACACATTCACCATTCTATTCCACGCTGTTACCATTTAATATATGGTTTCAATTTTTTTTTCCAAGCCACAGTCTTTGAACCAAGTTCCATCACAGATCACTTACCTTCCGGTTCATTTCACTAATAGGTCTTGCCACTGGACTTTGATTCCTCTGAAGGCAAGAGTAAGGTTTGCAACTCTGCAATTTTGCCTTATTTGAATTCAATTCACACCAAGTCAAGACATCACCCTCCTGATGTCATTGGTCCTGTTCCAGAATGAAGGGTGAAAAATAAGAACAAAGGGTTCTGCATGAAGTCTTTACACAGAGAGAACTTCCAGAGGAAGCAGTGTGAGTGAAACCTACTATTATGGTCTAAGTTTAAGCTTACTCCTCCCATGGATGCTGTGTATATTTGTGGGAAGGAGCAAATCCATTTTTTAAGGAGAATGTGTTTGTGTTAACTGTCTCTACTATATTATCTGAGCAAATACTTTTGGTAAAAACTAATTAAGACTGTTGGATGATTGTTAGTGGGAACCACTGCACTTGACACTCAGGAGCTACAGTAGGAGAAGCATAACTTCTGAGCATTATCTCTAGAACTCTGAAAGTAATAGTAGATGACTTCTGGGGACCCAAGCTTCTGGGGATTCAACTTGCCAATTCAAGTAGAAGTTGAAGAATGCTACTATTTCTTCTTCTCCTCCTCTTTCTTCTTCTTTGTCTTCCTCATCTTCATCTTCTTTGTCTTCATCTTCTTCTCCTCCTCCTTTTCTGTCTTCTTCTCTCTTCTCTCTTCCCCCCTCCCCACATGTGGTTCTCTCTCTACTTGGGGTGCTATATCTTTACACATGGGTGCTCTGTTCCTAGGAATATAATTTTGGTTGCTTATATTTCATAAGATATTTTGGGGCTTGGAGGCTAGACTTTTAAATTTTAAAAAATATTCATTCAGTTATATATATATATATATGTATATATATACATACATACATACACATATACATATATACATACACATATATACATACACACACATACACATACATATATGTATATATGTCCCAGTATATGTATGTGTACATATATATATATTATATATACTGATACAGTTTACTTTTTGTCCTGTGTAGTTTTAATTTATGATTTCTTGAAATATCGCTCTGGAAAAAATAGGCTTTTAAAAAGCCCATTGTGTTTCAAATAGAGCTACTTAACTAGCCTTTAAACCAAAATCACTCTGGTTCATCTAATGGCTAATAATCACCCCCAGCCCAAGCCTCTTGTGACATTGTTTAAATTTTAGTGGCTTAGAATAAGTGTAAATAGCAATTGTTTTCTGTTCTGACCAGAAACTTTGAGGGTCTTCCCCTCCCAGAATGATATTTTTGTGATGGCAAATTAGGCCATCTTTTGTCTCAATTCTTACCCAGCCCTTAGCCACTGAATGGGTGTCGCTTTACAGAAACTGAGACCTGGGAAAGACCTTAATTTGCAAAGGCCAAGCTCACCCACTGCATCCTGTCTTAATGACTTTGTCTTGCCACTGGATTCAGATGACTGGAAGAGAGAATGATGCTGACAACTTTGCTCAGCTCTGCCTCATTTAAATACAATTCACATGCAAGTCAAGACATGACCCATGTGATGTCATTAGTCCTCTTCAACAATGAAGGAATAACAACAACAACAACAACAACAAAAATTACATTAACATAAAATTATACCCCAAGATCACTTGCTAGTTCTTAACGATGCTGGCTATCAGGTGAATGGAAAAGTAAGGTGAACTACCCTTCCAAGCATTCCATCTCCATATGGTTAGTTACCACAGCTGTATCCATTCTTGTTTGCCCCCAGTTAGGTGATTGGAGCTTGTGAGAGAAACAGTGAAACAGCTAGTTGAATAAGCAACTGACTTTGCTGGCTGCAAAAGTTATAAGTAAGTAATGATAGAATCAAAGGCAATATTGACAAGCTGGTAATAATTTTGGGGCCTTTGCAGTGCTCCTTAAACCATACTCTGCCCTTGTATGTCACAACACATCCTTCCCCTTCTCTACTTTCCAAACACTTCAGATGAAGAACCTACCCCATTAACAATCAGAAACATGCAAACTAGGTTCTTCCATCTCTTAATGTGAAGACGTGAGAAATGTGTGAGTTAGAAGGGAAAGTGAAATCTGATGGCTAAGCACTTTACAGAATAAAGCAAAAAGACAGTTTTTGCCCCAGGTATAATCCATAGCGCCTTACTCATAATAAGCACTCAATAAATGTTTTATTACAGTAGGTTAGACAACCGTGGGTCTGGAGAGTGTAAACATTTAGGGCAAGAGGTTGATTGATCCTTTGGTTGAACTCTTAAAGTCCTTTCTTAATTGTTTATATTATGAAGTTATACAAAACTTTTAAATCCCTTAAGTAAAAATTCCTAGTATTAGGGGTGACTGTGAATTGTATTTAGGATACTACGGAAATTCAGTAAATGAAGAAATAATAAAGATGGAATACATTTCACAACTGTTCAGGTAGTAACTTCTTTCAGTTGAACAAAAAAGGTATTATATACTTTCCACCAGCTGTAGGGGGTAGCTGAAGGTTAGCCCTATGCATAATCTTACAAATCTCTGGACACTTGTGAAACATGCCCAGAAAGATGCCATAAGCATCAAAGATGTTGCTAGGGCTAATGTAACACATGAGTTTTGGCTCAAATATTATTCACCTATTATTCTAATAGCAGCATTTGTCAGATGTACCCCAACTGCTTCTCTCATCCTTCCTACACTATGCTTTCATTTTTCACTGGGTGTCAGAGCTAGGCAAACAGGGAGACTGAGGAGAGAAAGAGAGGAAATGAATGGAAAAGTTGGGGGTAGTTAGTTGGATAAGTGACAAAGAAGTAGGTGATAGCTTGAACAAAAGCCTAACGTTGCACATGCTCTGGACTTATTTTTTCCAATCACCTCCCTGCCCTGCCCCACCCCCCATCCACACACCAATGGAGGTAACAGGTTGGGTCACCAGAGTGCTATTACTGACCTCTCCTCCCCACCTCAGGGGTCAAGCAATAGCTGGAGGAGTTATATGGTAGTTTTTCTAGTACTGTAGCTCATGAGCTCTCCCATGAACTTTCCCACATAATTATTAATTGATAGCAATTTGTCAGTCAGAATTAGTTAGCTTTTAGGTATGTACTAAGGTGGAATAGTTAGAAGAAAATATCCCGCTCAGAAATCTGTGATGTACTCTCTTACCACACATTCTCTATTTATTTTTCATACAGGTCCAGGAAAAATTTGATCTCAGCTTACAGAGCACTTCATTGGCTTTGCTTCAAAATGAAGCATTCTAAACATATAACTGAATAAAGCATAGAGAGGAAGTTTTAAAAAGTGTCCATCTTGATTTTATACTTGTTTTTATCACCCTCAGAAGTTTATTTGATGGACACACACATGTGAGTGTAAAATACACAGAGGAAAATAAAGCACTACAGAATTTACACAAAATAAGATAAAATAATTTTGTTAGCAGTGAAGAGTGCAAGATATAGTAAATTGTACTTAAGAAATATATATGTATATATTTTGCAAGACATGAATGTTTCTTAGAACTTAATATGTCATTGCTTCATTAAGATATAGCTGGAGATATCTTCAGTTATCAAAATCTATAGCAAAATTAAAAACTATAAAGAAAAAAATATGCCTGAAATTTTTATATTTTTGTGCCATAAAATACTATCCAGGTCCGTACATGTCATCAAGAGAGGCAATAATTAGTAGATACAAATATAGCACTAAAGAGTATAAGAGTGATTATTTTCAAACCAAGCTTGGGGTTAGGATGGAAAGGAATTCGTGACTTGGTAGGCCCAAATCTATTGCACTACATACTGTTGGAAAGTTTGCCTTCACTGCTTCCACCATCTATTTCTATGCCTTTTTTTTTTTCTACCTATACCATCTCATCTTTCCCCAGGGCCCCAATAATTTGGGGTCTCCAATATGGGAAGAATATAATTTGATGGAGAACTAATTTGTCATTTTTATTATTAATAGGTATGTGCTATAAGAAATAACAAACAGAATGTTTTCAGAAAAACCTGGGAAGACTTACCTGAACTGATACAAAGTGAAATGAGAAAAACCAGAGTAACATTGTACACAGTAATAACAATATTGTAATGATGATCAACTGCGAAAAGCTCAGCTACTCTTATGGAGACAATGATCCAAGACAATTCCAAAGGAGCTATGATGAAAAATGCTATCCACCTCCAGAGAGAGAACTGCTGAACTGAGTGCAAATTGAAGAATGCTTTTTTAAAACTTTCTTTATTTTTCTTGGGGGTTTTTTGTGTTTTATTTTGCAACAAAGCTAATATGGAAATATATTCTGCATGACTTCACATGCATAATTGATATTGCATTGCTTGCCTTCTCAAGGAGTGGGGTGGGGTGGGAGGGAGGTGGAAAATTTAGAACTCAAAATTTTTTAAATTAAAAATTTTATATATAATTGGGAAATATTTAATAAAATATATTAAAAATAATAATAATAGCTAGCATTTCTATAGTACTCCTATGTGCCATGAACCATCCTAAGCCCATAAGGCCATGGGAGGTAGATGATAATATTATCCCAGTTTTACAATTGAGGAACTGAGGCAAACAGAAGTTGAGTGACTTGGCCAAGGTCACAGAGCTAATAAATATCTAAGGTGAGATTGCAACTCAGGTCTCCCTGTCTCCAAGCCCAGTACTTTGTCTACTGTACCACCTAGCAGCCAATTTTAATTTTTACTA
Source organism: Phascolarctos cinereus (assembly GCF_003287225.1). NCBI lineage: Eukaryota > Metazoa > Chordata > Mammalia > Diprotodontia > Phascolarctidae > Phascolarctos > Phascolarctos cinereus. The sequence goes on along the minus strand of NW_027555958.1, from coordinate 385,952,260 downwards.
AAGCGATATGGGTATGCATATAATTATACTGGAAAGGGATAAATGACTAGTCTAGCATCACATAGTTAGTAAATATCTGAGGCAGAACTTGACCTCAGTCCTTCCTAACTCCAAGTCTAGCATTCTATCTACTCTGCCCACAAAACTGTCTCACAGGATAAATTGGAGATGTTGTTTGTCCTTTGTTTTTGAAGAGGACAAATGACATCACATTGGGTGATGTCTTGACTTGTGAGTGAATTGGATTTAAGTGAGGCAGAGCTGTGAAAAGTCATCAGCCTCACTCTCTTCTTAAGAGTCATCAAAGTCCAGTGGTAAGACAAAAGAGGACTGGAGATGGCCTGGGATGCAGTGGATGACCTTGGTCTTTCTAAATTAAGGTCTTTCTCAGGTTTCAGTTTGTCTGACAATCAGTGATAGAAACCAGAATGCAGAGGTCTAAGAGCCAGATAAATAGATTTGGGGATTATCTGCATGAAGATGATACTGAACCCATAGGAGCTGATGAGATCACCAAGTGAGATAATATAGAGGGAAAAGAAAAGAAAGCCCAGGACAGAGCCTTAGGTGATACCTATGGTTAGCAGGTATTACATAGATAAAGAGCCAGCAAAAAAAAAAAAAAAGATTGTAAAGGAGTTGTCAGATAGGCAGGAAAACTAAGGGGGAATGGTGTTGCAAAAACAAGAAGGTGGTCAACAGTGTCCAATACTGCAGACAGATCTAAAAGAATGAAGGTTGAGAAGACACCATTATATTTGGCAATTAGATCACTGGTAACTGTCTAGACTAGTTGAATAAGATTGTAAGTCAGAATGTTTGGGGTTTTTGTTGTTGTTGTTGTTTTTTGCTAGGCAGTGGGGTTAAGTGACTTGCCCAGAGTCACACAGCTAGTAAATGTTATGTGTCTGAGGCCAGATTTGAAGTCAGGTCCTCCTGAATCCAGGGCCGGTGCTCTATCCACTACACCACTTAGCTGCCCCAATTGTAAGTCAGAATGATGAAGGTTTACAAGACAACAAGAGGAGAGCAAGTGGAGGCATTGACTGTAGATTTGGAGTTTAGCTGAGAAGGGGAAGAGAGATATATGCTCACAGCTAGCAGTCATGGAAGGAGCTAGTGATGGTTTTTCTAAGTATAAGGGAAACTTTGTAAGTAGCAGGGAAGGAGCCAGCAGATCAGAAGAAAATGAAAATTAGAGTAGGGATGTTGACAGCAGAAATCTGCTAGAAAAGATGGGAATGAATAGGATCAAGAGTAAGTGTAAAGGAATTTACTTGGAAAGCAGACAGGCCAACTCATCATCAGAGACTGGAATGAGGAAAAAATGGTAGGGAACAATGTCAGAGGGAGATAATCATAAAGAGAAGGCATTTGCATTAAGAGAGATGGGAAAAGGCTTCCTTCAAAAGAGATTCTAGCTAAGACTTGAAGAAAGGAGGGGAAACCAGGAGGCAGGGATGAAGAGGGAAAGAATTCCAGGCATGAGGGACAGAGTTCAGAAATGGAGTGCTCTGGGTGAGGAAGAATAAGGAGGCCAGTGTGACTAGGTCATAGAATATGTGGTAAAGAATGAGGTACAGGAAGACTAGAAAAGCTTGAGGGGGCCAGGTTGTAAAGGGTTTTGAACAGCAAACATCAGATTATATATATTTGACCCAGGGATAGGGAGCTACTAGAGTTTAACGAATAGAGAAATGATTTGGTCAGATCTGCATTTTGAGAAAATCAGTCTGATAGCTGAAAGGAGGAAGGACTGGAGTGGGAAGACAATTGAGGCAGGGAGACCAACCAGCAGCTATTGTGATAGTCCAGGCTTAAGATGTTCAAGGGCTTATACCAAGGTAGTGTCAATGTCAGAGGAGAGAAGGAGGATATACGAAAAGATGTTATTAAAGTAGAATGGACAGGACTTGGTAACATGTTAGACTTAGAAGGTGAGAGAGTAGTTTATATTTTTGGATGAAAAGCCCCCTCAATAGCCCTTAAATCGTACTACATTGGTGACCATTGATTCACCTACACATTAAGACCAGTCCTAGTGATAGTTTAGCAGGGGTTCTCAACCTGGGTCCTACAAATTGTTTAAAGATATTTTTATGACTGTATTTCAGCGCAATTGATTTCCTTGGTAATCCTATGTATTTTATTTTATTAATTTAAAATATTATTCTGGGAAGGCATCCATCCATAAGCTTCACCAGATTGCCAAATGGGTTCAAGACACAGAAAAGGTTAAGAACTCTCATTTTCGAGGAAAAGGACCTTGTAAACTAGAGGTTCCCAAACTGTCTTGCAATTATGACCATCTATTATTGTTTGTGTGTGGTACTCCACAATTGTTTTCCTTAAAGTGCTGGATAACATTGAACAAATGTGAAAATTTTTATTTTAAGAACTTTATCATATCCCTGCTGAAAACTGGAGACAACTTGAGACACCATAAAGCCAAACTAAGGGATCCCCACTATTCATTTAGAGGCAGTTAAATGGCACAGTGGATAGAGGGCTGCAGTCAGTGAGACTTGAGTTCACATGCAGCCTCAGACACTTATTAGCTGTGTGACCATAGGTAAGTCACTGTTTGTCTTGGAGACAGCTAGGTGAGAGTCAGTTAGAAGTATCTTCCTGAGTTTAAATCTAGACTTAGACACTTACTAGCTGTGAGACCCTGGGCAAGTTACTTAACCCTGTTTGCCTCAGTTTCCTCAGCTGGAGAAGGAAATGACAGACCACTCCATTATCTTTGTCAAGAAAGTCCCATAAGGGCTTATGAAGAGTCAGATATATGACTGAAAAATGACTAAACAACAAATATTATTAAAATGTCTGGTACCCTTATGTAAAGTTAGCCATTGGCCTCATAGATAAATATATTCATTAAGGAAACTTGCAGTATTTGTCCTGTCCCTTCCTTATTTTCACATTTAAACGCTTGCTGAATATAGCATTAATTTAGTAACATCTACAGTCACTCAGCACCTTTATCGTGATTTTCCAGAGATCACTGACAGTGGTTTGGCACTCACAGTCACAAGTTGCTCCCTGTAATATGAATTTGCCACTTACGAGGTCTGTGACCTTGAGCCTCAGTTTACTTATCTGTAATACAAGAAAGTTGGACCAGGTTGCCTCTAAAGTCTTTTCCAGTTCTAGTTTTATGATCCTTTAGCATTGTGATCCTTGGAACATAGTTTGGGCCTGGTGACTTCCTTTCATTGAGCATAGCTAAGTGTTTTTACCTCAGGCCTCCATGGAAGGGGCCCCTTTCTGCCAAAGGTCCACGGCCTGGAATTTCATCAAGTGGATTGGGGGGACTTATTCTGGTCTTGAATCATATTCCACCAAGTCTCAATGAGAGCTATGAAGTTGAATTTCCCTCCTTTTATTAAGACATCTAGTACACTTTACTATGATCGGTGCACCTGTGTATAGACATCTGTCCCACGGGAATTTTTATTGTCCCTCTTTATGAATACATCGTCTCATGAATTATGACTCCTCTCCAATTTTTTTTTCCAGTCTTGTACCTGCTACTCTTCTCTGATGTTTGCCTTAGTGTTTGGGAGTAGTTTTCCCCCAAATCCTTTCATTTTCAGTTTAAAGCCCTCTTGATCAGAACTATAAGTTTCCAGGCAAATATATTTTTATCATCCTGTTTGATCCATTTCAGCTCTGAAAAATAGTCATTCATTCTTGTATCTTTTCCTTCAGAGTGCCCACTGTTTTGCTAAGATTTCCCAGTTTCTATTCGAAGTTGTCTATCTTTTCCTTTAGTTCTTTTATTATGCCTTCGATCACTTTCAGGGTTCTTACAGCTATTTCCCTTCCCAACCCTGACCCTAAGTCAAGTATTTCTTGACTGGCTCTCGGAAAGGGATTCTGGGAGGACCTAGGCACTATACATAGAGCGAAGGGGTTCCAGTGGGGTCAGTGGAAATCAGAATATCCTTTTATCTTGAAAGACATGAAAGGAGGGACTCATACCTGCCCCAAATCCCCAGCACATACATGATTATACCCCGGAGGCATGTACGCTGGTGAGTCCACAGATTGAGCCAGGAAACAGGTATAGAATAAAAAAGCTGCTACCAAGCCTTACTTATAACCTAGTTCTGTCCTAGGGAAACTTGATCTCCTAGTCATGCTGGCCCCCAAGCTGATTCTCTCTTCCCAGCCCATCCTCTACTCCTGTTTGCCCTTTCCCAACCAGCTACCTCATGCTCCCCACCTTCATCAGCCACTCCTCTTTCTCTTCCTCCCCACTCTATACTATCTTTCCCTTGGCTGCTCTAATTATAAATGCAACTTTGGAAATGTTCACAATATGACAATATGTGAAACTGTTTTTCACTGTATTAATATGAAAAATTCTATTTTTGTCAAAAATATATTGTAATAATAATGACTCTGAAATAGCAAAAAGCAGCCTCAGACCAAACACTTGACACTTACTAGCTGTGTGACCCTGGGCAAGTCACTTAACCCCAAATGCCTCAAAAAAAAAAAGAAATGAAATAGCAAAAAGAAGTGTCCAGTCCCTATTCCCTTCCTACATTTCCATTTGTGGTTGTTGAATTTATTCTTTGTACCTAGAATTCTATGTTGGGATTTTCTTACCCCATAGTATTTCTGGATTATATCTATAGTTTTCCTTTGCATGGTCATTTCCTCAGTCTCTGATTATTGAACCAATCACTCTAATTTAAGGAAGAAAAAAAAACATTTATTAAGCACCTACTATATGCCAGGCACTGTGCTATTCACTTTACAAAATAATTTCATTTAAGGCTCACAAAAATCTTGTGAGGTTGGTGCTATTGTTATTTCCATTTTATAGCTGAGGAAACTAAGGAAGAGGTTAAATGATTTCTTCAGTGTCACACAACTAGTAAATATCTGAGGTTGAATCTGAATTCCAAATCCATCATCTTTTCTGCTGTGCCATTGAACTACATTGCTAAGAGTAGGGAAGGAGGTATTCTGATGGTTTAGTAGAGAAGGCCCTTGGAGATTGGCCATGCCACCCAATGTTAGTCTGAAGCTTCCTTTGCCTTGGCTGCTGCTGGAAGAGCCTATAGTGGTGGATCCAGGTGGACCTTGTGGCTGAATTCCAGGTCTAGGTGATTGTTGTCTCTTACTCCCACCCCATGCACACTATCCTTCTCCAACCGGCTTCAAGCTTCCTTTTGGTGCTCAAAAGTCTGAGGTGTAGGGTTGGGCTGAGGACAGTTAGGATGGGTAGGGCACAAATGCAAATTTAGGCATTTGTTTTTGTTTTAAATTTTTCTGAGGCCATTTCTTTGTATTATTTTGTATATACTTCTTTTTTTTGTTTTAACCAGCATGCACATTCCAAGGCCACCTCCCTCCTCTCAATGTAATTTCTTTAAGGGCAAGGACTATTTTGTATCCTCAGTATGTGGTACAGGGCTTCACACATGTTGTTCAGTCATTTTTCAGTAATGCCTGACTCTCCACGGCCTTATTTGAGGGTGTTCTTGGCAAAGATACTGGAGTGATTTGCCATTTCCTTTTCCACCTCATTTTACAAATGAGGAAACTGAGGCAAACAGGGTTAAGTGACTTGCCCAGGGTCACACAACTAGTAAGTGTCTGAAGTCAGATTTGAACTCAGGAAGATGAGGCTTCCTGACTCCAGGCCTAGCATTCTATATGTTGTGCCACCCAGCTGTACATAGCAGAGGCTAAATAAATGTTTACTAAATCGTTGAGCTTAGGTCTATAAACCTGAATACCATCCTTCATGACAATAGCTAAACTTGTTAACTTTTTACTTAACTTAAAAGTAGTATGAAAGCTTCTTGAGGTAAGGGCAGCAATGTTTTTTCAGTGTCTCAAGGCATTATCCTGGTGGATAATCCTGGTGCTCTATCCACTGTGCCACCTAGTTCCTCACTCACTTTCCCTCTGTATGACCAACCAGTTGCCCAATCCTTGATGTTTCTACCTTCTTAACATCTCTTGCATTTTAATACACTCTACTCAGAGCTACCATGCTTAGTTCAGTCCCTCATCACCTCTCATCTAGATTATTTCAATAATTTTGCCTCAACTATCTCACCACTCTAGTCTATCCTACATACTGCTGCCAAAGATCTAACCATGTGGCTTTCCTACTCTGTCAACTCCAGTAGTTTCCAATTTGTTGTTCAATTATTTTCAGTTGTGTCTGACTCTTCATGAGCCTATTTGGAGCTTTCTTGGCAGAGATACTATAGGGGTTTGCCATTTCCTTCTCCAGCTCATTTTGCAGATGAGGAAACTGAGGCAAACAGGGTTAAGTAAATTGCCCAGGATTACACAGCTACTAAATATCTGAGGCCAGATTTGAACTCAGAAAGATTGGTCTTTCTGACTCCAGACTGAGCACTCTATCTACTGTGCCACCTAGCTATCCCATCTTCCTATTACCTCTAAGTTAAAATAGAGACTTTTAAATTCATTTTTAAAAGCCCTATGCAACCTGGTCCTGACCTATTTTTACAGCCTCATTGGCCAGTGCTCCCCATGTGCTCTGTATCTCAGCCAAACTGGCCTTCTGTGTGTTCCTTACCCATGACTTTGCATTCTCATGCCTGCAATGCATTCTTTTTTTCTTTACCTCGAATCCTCTTCCTTTAAGATGTAGCTGAGATACCAATATCTGAATGGTTTTTTCTTGATTCTCACTCTATTAGTGCCCTCCCTCCAAAATTATGTTCTATTTAACTACTTTGTATATACATTTTCATTTATATTTGTGCTGAATATATTTTTACATGTACTTCTTATCTCTCCTGTTAGAATGTAAACTCATTGTGAGTAGGGATTGTTGCATTCTTTAAACTTTTATTCCCAGTGCCTGGCACATAGTAGATGATTAATAAGTACTTGTTAATTAATTGACTGACCCTTCCTAAAGGTTTTGCTCTCATTCTCACTTTCTGAGAGAATCATCTGTGAGAGAATTATGTTACATCCCAATAACAGGCCAAGTATTCCCATCATGGAATTTTTGTCAACAATAGGAACAAATGGTCCCAACCTCCCTCCATCAAATATGTTTAAAATGTGTCATAGCATGGACATAATAAAGAATATGGTACCTCTATGATGTTTCCATTACTGTTAAGGATGTGAGGTTTTAAAGCATTTATTAAAAGAAGCAATTGAACTTTTCCTATTACTTTTTCTTTATCTCTGGTGTCTGCTACTAGCATTTCTTTAGAAGTAAAAAAAACATTTCAGGTTGCCTTTGTACTTGGAAAAATTAAGAAACACTGTAAACTCACCAGTGTTTTAGTTAAAAGAATGCACAAAATATAGTACCTATAATAGCATAACAGAATTTAGTTGAATTCCCATTTAAATATGAAATTACAAAATACTTATATATAGAAGTTGCTTAACAAATACTTGTTGATAGAAATATTTTTCTTTGTTCCATGTGGTATTCAAAAAAACATTTACTTAGTTTATCCTATTCCTAGCTATATGTTATGTTTCTCAGTTCTTTGCATAGCTTTGGTCTAGCCTATCTCAACTATTAATAATTAAACTGCTAAATATTAAATGAATACCATTTTGTTGCTTACAACAAAAACATCTTAGTGGCTCTCTTAAATTTATCCAGACAGATATTTGGCTTTGAAAGGAACCAGCAGCTCTCCAGCTCTACCCTGTCTCCTAAAGCAGGTTTCATCTCAATGATTTGCCTTGATCTGAAGTGCTGATCTTCCCTTTTCTGCCCTCAGTTGAAGCTAATTAACCCAATCAGTCTCTTTTTGGATGAATCACTCAGAATAACAGCATTTTTCAACTTGACTTATTCTCAAAGGAATCAGGACTTAGATTCACAGAATTGAGGAGCCACGTTACAGGCCATGTAGTACACACCCTCTATGACCAGGAATCCCTTCCATAATATTCTTAAATGTAATTATTCATCATCTGCTTGAAGACCTCTAGAAAAGGAGATTCTATGAGCTCCCCAAACAGACCTTTTTACTTGTGGATATTTCTAATTGTTCAGAAGTATTTCTATACTCTATTGTGCCAAGGAATCTGTCATCTCATGAAAGTGAGTATTTCCTCCTCACAGATTGCAGCCTATCCATGCTTGCCCATTCCAAAGCTGTGTTTCTCTTTTCTTGGGAGCCTTCCTTGAGAATCTAAAATCTAGATTCAAGGTTCTTAATTCTGTATGTATCTCTCTTTTTGTCTCTTTCTCTCTCTCTCTCTCTCTCTCTCTCTCTCTCTCTCTCTCTCTCTCTCTCTCTCTCTCTCTCTCTCTCTCTCTCTCTCTGACTCTCTCTTTCTGTCTTTCTGTGTGTGTGTGTGTGTGTGTGTGTGTGTGTGTGTATGACAGATCTCTGGCAGTCTGGGAATGCCTATGTACCCCTTCTGAGAATTATGTTTTTAAATGCATTAAATGAAATACATAAAATTAAAAAGGTAATCAATTATATTGAAATAGTTATCCATATATTTAAGTGAGTTCACAGACACCAGGTTAAAACCCTTTCATTAAGATAATCTGATGTTATGTGGCTACCAGTGAAGTATGAGATTATTCATTGACTCAGTTCTGGTTATATGGTTGACTCACCTTTTTTTTTTCTAGTCATATATGTCTGTAATTTCATACTTTATACTGCTTATTTTGTTTTTCTCCCCACTTAATAGCATTTTATTTTTTCCTCCCTCCCTCCTCCCCAAGATGGCAAGCAATCTGATTTACGCTATACATGTACAATCATATTGAACATATTTCCACATTAGTCATTTCGTGAAAGAAGAATCAAACAAAAGGGAAAAAAGCACGAGGAAAAAAAAACAAAATAAAAGAGAAAATAGTATGCTTTGATCTGCATTCAGACTTTATTGTTCTTTCTCTGGATGTGGATAGCATTTTCCAGCATGAGTGGAAGCCCTCATTTTTAATGTATTATATCATGCCTGATACATATCTCCTTATTGCCTTTTGGATGATCCTGAATTTCATTTCTTTGGAGACTGTAGTACTGATGTTAAAGATATGGACCTTCATTTCAGGAAAAAGCTTAGGGTTAGTAAAAGAATGGCATAGTTTCCTAAAGGTAGTCTAGTTGGTTCCAACTATTCCTATTCAATTTGGGGCCCAGATTATTATCCATTTACATCCATTTACAGTGTCTACTCAAAATATCTACACTGATGGAGAAAAAGCCCCAAAACTATGGAATATTTTTCTCTCTGACACATAGCACTAAATCTCCCAACTTAGTGATCATAAGACAGTCTTTATCCCTTTGGGTTTTCCTATGTAGATAGAACAAATTCTTTTAGATGGTTTTGTGTTGCATTTAGAGATTGTTTCAATGATTCAGGGCTTGATGCAATTAGCAAGATATTATCCACATACAGGAACATTTGACAGAGTTCACTTAAGGAATTCCTCAGGGTCCATTTGGACCCTGGCCTAAGTATCATGCATGATGATAGCAAACACCTTTGGTGAGTGTACATCTTGCTGTCTCAAGGTTTATTTGATATTAATGATCAGAGGAGTGTCAAAAAAAAAAGCATCTACCTTGGCCCCTTTTCTCTTTTCATTCTGTACCACCTAGCTTGGCAATCTCACCAGCTTCTATAGGTTCAATTATCTTTTCTGTGCATATGATTTTCAGATCTATTTCTTCAGTCCTAACTGTTCTCATTATCTCTAGTTTCACATCACCAACTGCCTTTTGGATATCTCTAACTGGATGTTCCCTAGACTTCTTAAACTCAACATGTCCAAAATTGAACTCATTCTCTTTTCCCCAAAACCCTCCCCTCTTCCAAACTTCACTATTATTATTGAGGGCACTATCATTGTCCCAGTTGCCAAATCTCAAAGACTCAGTATCATCAAAGTATCATCATCAAAACCATCAATACTCACCCCTGTATCTAATCTGTTGATAAGTCTTGTCATTTCAACCTTCACAACATCTCTTGTGCATGATCTCTCCTCTCTTCTGACACTGGTGCAGTGTTTTTCACCTCTACCACCCTTCTACAGGCCATCATCACTTCATACCTGGACTATATTGTTCCTGCCCCCATGCTGTCTCATTCTGGAACTTCTCTCAGTACCTGAGAGGTTATGAAGGTAGGAGCAGCAAGAATTGGCATCTGGTTGGGCATTTGGAGTGAAAGGTGAGTGAGGAGTCCAAGATAATGCCTTGAGACACTGAAAAGATATTGCCTTATCTCAAGGAATTTATATTCTGCTTTTATGGTAAGTAAGAAGTTAACAAATTTAGTTATTGTCAGAGGATAAGATTCAGGTTTATAGACCAGAGTGCAACAATTCAGTAAACATTTATTAAGCTTCCACTATGTGCAGATAAGTGGCACAGTGGGTAGAGTGCCAGGCCTAGAGCCACTAGCAAGTCAAGACATCACCCTTCTACCATCATTGGTCCTCTTCAATAATGAAGGACAAACAACAATCTATGAGTCATAATAGCTGCCCCCCTGGGGACCCAACTGGCAGTTCCAGTTGGGCAATGCTGCTATTTCTTCCTTCTTCTTCCTCCTCCTCCTCTTGCTCCCTCTCTTCTCCTTCCTCCTCCTCCTTCTTCCCCTTCCCCTTCTGCTTCTCTTCTTTCTCTATCCATGAGAGGAGTCATACCTTCACACATGGATGCTTGGTCCAAAGGAATATAAATTTTGATCACTTATACTTTGCAAGATATTTTAGGGCTTGGGGGCTAGAGTTTTTTCTTTCCTATTTATTTATTCTATCATATTTTTTCCTGGAAAAAAAAACTGGGACAATTAATTCTTTTGTCTCATGTTGTTTTCATTTATGATTTCTTGAAATATAGCTCTGGTAAACCAGGCTTTAATAAAGTCCTTTGGGATTCAAATGGAGCTACTTGATTATGCCTTTAAACCCACATCATTTTGGCTCTCACTGATTGGCCAATAATAGGTCCCAGCCCAAGCTCATTGTTTGGGGTTGATGGTCCAGAGTGAATGTAAATAGCAATTGTTTCTATGCTGGCCAAAAATTCTGAGAGTCTTCCCCTCTCGGACTGATTCTTTTGTGAAATCAAACTATGCCATCTTTTGCCTCAATTCTTACCTATCCTTTAATCACTAAATGGGTCTTATCTCAGAAGACCTGGGAAACACCTTAATTTTAAAAGGTCAGAGTCTCCCACCACATCTGGGTCATCCTGACTGACATCTTGCCACTGGAGTCTGATGACTTTGCACAGCCCTGCCTCACTTAAATCCAGTTCACTTGCAAGTCAAGACATCATCTTCCTGATGTCATTGGTCCTCCTGTAGAATGAAGGATTAACTAACAATAATCTGAGACCTCCTTACTCTGGAATATCCAGTCACCCCTGAGGCCTTTCAAACTGGAACACCTGTCTATATGACCTGCCCCCTTTCCCATTGATGAATTCCTCCTGGAGCCTCCATTCTGTGGAAGGGCTCAGGCTATCTGTTCATATGCCCTCCCTATTCTTGGCTTCCCTACTCATACTCCTGTACCTGGTACTTTCCTCCTTGCTTCCAGCTCTCTTTCCAGTGTTATCTTCCCAAATCAGTATGCAAGCTCCTGAAAGGTAGGAATTATCTTTCTTTTTGCTTGTATTTCAATATGTAGCACTTTACATAGTATCTGGCATGTAGTAAGAGCTTAATAAATACTTGTTTCCTTCTTTCCAATAAATTCCAGTGGCTCCCCATTACCACTAGGATAAAATATAAACCCCTGTGTTTGGCTTTCATAACCTCACCCCTTACTACCTTTCTAGTCTTTTTTTTACTCCGCTTTGCATACTTTGCAATCCAGTGACACTGCTCTCCTTGCTGTTCCTCCCACAAGACTCTCTCCTTCCTCATCACTTCCTTTTGGCTGCACTGGCTTCCTTCAAGTCTCAGCTAACCATGACAATTCCAGAGGACCCATGGTGAAAAATGCTATCCATCTCCAGAAAGAGAGAACAGATGAACTCTGAATGCAAATTGAAGAATACTTTTTTAAACTCTATTTTTCTTGGGTTTTTTTGTCTGTTTTCTTTTGCAACAATGCTAATAGAAAATATGTTTTGCATGACTTCCCATGTATAATTGATATCCAATTGCTATCTCAAGGAGGGCAGGAGAGAGGGAGAGAATTTGTAACTCAAAATATTTTAAATGAATGTTAAATTTTTTACATATAATTAGAAAATATTTAACAAAATAAGAAATATTTTTTAAAGTCTCAGCTAAAATCCTGCCTTCTACAAGAAACCTTTCAAAACCTCCTTTATTGTTGATACCTTCCCTTCGAGGTTATCTTTAATTTTATTTTAAAAATATGCATATATATGTGTCTTTATATATACATATATACATACATACATATGTGCATATACATGTATATATATGTATATATTGAGAGAGAGAGAGAGAGAGAACTTGTTTGCACATAGCTGTTTGCATGCCATTTCCCCCATTAGATTGTGAGCTCCTTGAGAGCAAGAACTATTTTTGCCTTTCTTTGTATTTCCAGCCCTTTGTAAAGTGCACGCGTACATAGTAGGCACTTAATAAATTCACACTGAATAACTGACAAAGTTATCTTTGTTATTACATCTTTCAGGGAATCATGAATGATTTTGACATCTCATAGGAAACATTTATTGAAAGCAAGCATTTTATTTGGCTGAATTGAATGCTCTTTTGCATTCAATAAACAATAAGCATGGTGAGCTCCTGTACACTCTATAATTTTCAGTTAATAATGTGGCTATGATATTAGCATTTGTAGACTATTATTTGCAAAAGTGTGCCTTTTCTTATATCTTCATCAAGAATGTTGTGAATGTGAGTATAGATTATTCTTAGGTATGTTCCATTTCACTCTTCCTTCAGGGTTCTCCACTTAAGGGACTTAAGGGTAGCTAGCCTCTCTACCATTGGTTCAAACTCCTACCAATCATGTTCCCCCAATCCCCCAAACATATCAATTTCCTTTTACCAATTAGCAGTCAGATTAACTTTGGCAAAGGAATATTTGCTTCAAAGGTATAGTGAGAATGAACATCCTCAACACCTGAGTGGCGTAATACTCCCCTCTCACCAGGTCAGTCTCTGGAGAGGGCTGGGGGGTTAGGTTCACAGACTAGCACAGTTTCTATATAACATGGTTCTACCAAGTTCTGAGTCCAAAGCCCTACTAGGCTCAGGTCCTGGCTCACTGACTTCTCAGGGCTTCTTCGTTGGGTTAGAAGCAACATCCAGCCTGGAATCCTGCCTCTCAGGTCATTGTGGCTCAAGGTCCTGGGTTTGGAGACTCTACCATTTGCTCTTAGAACTGAAGAAATCTCAGGGCTGCAAGGCATAAAAGGGAGAAGGAGAAGGTAACTTTTCCTCAATGCATAGTGCCTCAACTTTGGGTGAATAAAGGAAAAGAAGAGAATAAGCAGTTACAAAGCTCCTACTATGTGCGAGGCACTGTGCTAAGCACTTTACAAAGATTACTTCATTTGATCCTCAAAATAACTCTTTGAGATAGTATTGTTCTCATTTTACAGTTAAAGAAGGCACAAGTTAAGTGACTTGCCTAAGGTTACACAGATAGGAAGTGTCCGAGGCTCGTTTTCAACTCAGGTCATCCCGATTCCAGGCCCAGCACTCTCTCCATTGCACTGTCTATTGCCTCAGAGTCTTCGTTCCCTGAATGCTGCTAGAAAGAGAAACAAGACTGTCCCAGTGTAGTAGTCTTAAATATGCAGCTTGTTCTGGTTACATGGCCAATGAAGGAGGCTGCTTCCATCCACATGGTAGGAGAGAGCAAGATGTTTTCTCCCGACACAGGTCCCTGCTATCTCCTATATGGGTGCCTCCATTTTAGGTGATCTGGGCATGCATAAAGCCTGGTTACAACATAAAAAAATTGTGTAAATAGTATGCTGCTCACTTTTGGAATACTGAAATAATAAAGCAGATGTCACTTTTGCTTTCTAATACTAATGTTTATTTAAGCAGGGTTATATAAATGGAGTTAGGTTACTCTCACAGAGATGTTCATGGAGGCATCTCAGCAACTGCTAGTGTGCAACTCTCTGGGTCACCCTTAGTACCACTCAGCCTTGGACCTGGTAGAGTAGCTTTGGAAAGGTAGGGTCTCACCAAGTCAGGGAGATAATTAGGTTCTTCCTGCTGCGTCCTTTTATAGGTTTACATTACTTGTTCCTGAGCCAAGATGATCTGGATGCAGCTGTTACCATGATCAGGGCTGGTTGCATTCTTTGTGGTTTAGGCTACTTTGGAAAACTTCCTGATGTACACATAGAAGAATATTTAATGTGAAGAGGAGGTCATTCACTGAATGTCTCCCACAGTAACCTTGTACCTACTCTCTCTATGGATGGGAAAGTGGGCATATTGCAAAGTAGATCTGACTTTTTCTCAGTCACTTTTTTTGCTAATAATGTCTGATTTTTTTTCCCTGATGCATTTATATCATCTCTTCTTTTAGATACATTGAGAATCAATCCTTCAGAGTGCTGAAAATTGTGTCACCTCCAGCCGAGACCTCTTTGTATTCTTGGTCTATTCCACCTGATTTTCTCATCTTTATTTTTTCAGTGCCATTTCCATTCCTTATGTGGCACGTTAGAGAGTGTGATATTTAAAAGTCCAGATGTAATACCTCCCCTGTCCTTCCTGGTGAAAAGGGTTCATTACAAAAATCTTTACAGATTTTTTTTTCAGTTTTGTTTATTGTTCTTTTCATTTCATCCTTAAATGCCTTCAGAATGTCATTGTTTACTTGGGTCTCTTGCCAAGCTTTCTTTAAAATTATCTTTCCCTTCATTGGTTCTTTCTGTTTGATTAGCTGATGGTGCTCATAATCTCCCACTATCCTCTTCTGTATGAATTTATATTCTGAACTGGTTTTGCCAATGTCTGCCATTCTTCTCTTGCAAATCATCACAGTAGCACAGAAGTTGAGAGTTGTAAGGGACCTCAGAAGTCTTCTAGTCCCACTGATACAAAGGGAATCTCCATGTTAACATGTATGACAATTGATTGTTCACCTTCTGATTAGAGACCTCCAATGAAGAAAAACTCACCACCTCTGGGCAGTTCTAATAGTTTGAATGTTTTGTTTTGTTTTGTTTTTACTAATATCAAACCCGAGTTTACCTGTTGGTGACCTCTGCTCATTGTTCCTGGTTCTGTTCTTTGGGACCAAATAGAATGAGTCTAACATGTCCCCCACATGACAGTTCTTCAGATACTTGAAGACAGCTATTATATCCTTCTTGAATCTTCTTTTCTTTCATCTAAATATGCCCATTTTCTTCAATCCATCCTCATATATCATAGACTCAACGCCTTTTACCATTCTGCTTTCCTTCCTCTGTACACACTCCACCTTATCAGTGTCCTTAAATCATGACTCTCAGAACTTAATACAATATTCCACATAAAGTCTGATGAGGATGTAGTATAATGTGGCTATCACCTCCCTACTCCTAGAAGTTATGCCCACCCCTTCTTAATGCAATTCAAGGTCCTGACTCTGTTATCCACTATGTGAGTGTGTACAAATTGTATGAGTATGCCACCTATGCTTTATCCAAATTATTGATCAAATATTAAATAGAGGACTGAACAGATCCTTGTGGTACTCCATTGGAGATCTCCTTCCACATCAATATTGAACCATTAACAACTATTTTCTGAGTCTGATTATGTAACAAGTTCTGAATTTATCCCACCATTATTATGGTCTAATCCATATACAATTCCACAAGAATAGTATGAGTTACTTTATCAAAAGCTTTACTTCAATCTAGGTAAACATTCCTACAACATTCTTCTCATCTACCAGTTTAGTAATCTTGTCAAAAAAGGAAATAAGGTTAGTCTGGTATGACCTGTTCTTGATAAAGCCATGCTGGCTCAATGTTGCCACTATTTCTTTTTCTAGAGGTTGGTAAACTATTTCTTTAGTGATTCGTTCTAGAATTTCCCCAAAAATCAAAGTGAAGCTCACTGACCTATAGTTTGCAGACTCTATTCTCTTCCCTGTTTTGACTATTGGGACATTTTACTTTCTCTAAATATTTGATAACTCTTTTGATCTCCCCATCAGGGCAATTGATTTACTTCAGAAATTCTTTAGGAATATCATTCATATTGATGCCTGTTCTTTAATCCATTCCTCATTTTTTGGTGTCACCAGTTTATTCATATAAGTCAGGTCGGGCATTGTTTTATTTGCATAGCATTTATTTTCTCATTTTTATCCTTTCTGTTGGTTTTATATTAATTTTTATCTTTGCTCTAATAAGCCGGTGATTGGTCTATACATACATGCATACATACATACATACACGTGTATATATGTACACATATATACATGTACATTTGTATATGTATGTGTGTATATGCTGATAGGTGATTGAGGAATGACTTGTATCAAGTAATGAGTTTTTCCTATCTGTTAAATCATAATCAGTTTAATATTTTATGATGTAATTTGGTTTGGTATGTCCAGTGCCTCTCACTTCCTTTCTTGAAATATGTTTTTGTGATACATTATGATAGACATATGGCTTCTCTATAGACTCTAAACAGGTTTGTATTGTTTCTTTATTCCTTCACCATCTCTTTCAACATATTTTTCATCTTCCTCCCTGTCTACATTTGCACTGAAGCTACTGAGTACCAAAATATGTGTTTATTTAATTTAGAGGGTCTTATTGAAGTTACTATCTCTTTATCCTTTGTTAGCCAATAATGGCCCATAAGCTGCAAATCACTTTCATGATGTCCCTTTTGCTAACTCTGATCCTAAGAACTGTTAAAGACAATGATCAAATGCCTCATTAAATTCTTGCCTTTGAATATGTGGTGAAATTGATGTTGCCAATTCTTTTATTTGCTTCTCCAAAGAGAACCTGTGTGCCTTCTTTCCATTTAGCTGTAACTTCCTTTAGTTTTCTGCTTTTATCCATAGTGAGAATGTCAAGATTGATATGATTCATTTTTTCTAGTATCCTCATTGGTCATTGTATAAGAATTTTACTTTTAAAGTACCAATAGCTAAAAGTTAAGATGGTCTAAAAACTGATTCTTTTCATTTTTGTCCCCTTTTCTCCTATTCTGCCCGTCAGTGCAGAAATAGAAGAGGGATGTTCACAGTACTGGTGGCCATTTTGTATTGCTCTTTGTGTAACACCCCTTCCGGCCTGGGGATACTTCCTCAATTCCTGTTAAATTGCTGAGTTGGGTCCCCAAAGGGATGCTAATGAGTACTCCCCTCAGAATTCCAAGGGAAATCCTGAGGGGTTGAGGTTTTTTTTAATACTATTGCTAATGAGCCTTCACTGGTGTTCTTTTCATCAATGTTGGCCTTTAGCTATCTTTTTTTCAAAAGATATTTTGCTAAGGTGGAATAGTAAAAAGCAGCTGGTAGAAGAACAATCTCCCCAAAGTCTGAATCACATCTTCCCACAAATACACACAGGGTTCATGGGAGAGTGCACAAAAAGTGCAAAGATAGTGAGGTAGATCTGTAGAGAATACATGCGGCCAAGGGTAAACTCCTAATTCTTGGCTCCTAGAAGTCCTTGTCATAGAGTCATCATGATGTTCTTCCTTAAACACAGTGTTTTGCTGAGCTCTGAGAATCAGTGCTTTGCTAGAATCAATAGCTGGCACTTCTCTCTGTTAAAAGAGGTCTAACTCCTGGAAATTACTGCTGTCCTTAGTTCATTTTCTTCCCATATCTGTTTCCATGTGCTTCCTCTGTCAATAGTCACTACTGTTCTGGTGAGCCCTGCTACCATATGTGGCGAACTCTAATGTATTCTGTTACCAACTAATTGCCAGTGTGACCCTTGATGGGTTTCTAGAGCACTTCCCTCTCAGAAAATCCTTCCACTTAAAATTAGGAAAGAATCAGATGTCATGGTTTATAGACACATGGCAGATAGGTTAGGAGAAAGAGTAGTCTCTCCTCCCCAACCTAGCAAGTCATAGCAGTACTTGCTTCACTCTATGCCAGATAGGAAAGGAGAATGAAGGGTAAGTGGGCTATCCTTTTTGTATGCACACTCAATTCTGGCTCTATACTTCCTGAGTTATCAGTTCTTCTGGCTCTGCGGCCAATTAGAAGACTTTCTAACATCACATAGTATCAAAATCCCACTCACGACTACAAACAGGTTTCCAAAGTCCTATATGTTGGATTGGAACCAGGAAGTGAATATTATGTATATTCTAAGGGATAGACCATTATTAACCATCCCTTTACTGTATTTGTTTCACTGGTTGCCACAAGCAAAAATTCGTTACAAATGCCCCAGCTACTGATAACATCTTTCTGCCGAACTGGACCTCAGCAAATAAACACAGTCTATTTCAGGGACTGTACTCAAAGGCCTTCCAGTCTTATAGAACTTTCCAGAGCTACGTTCTACTGGCAAAGCCATAAGGTCCCCTTTACTCCATAATGAGGCATCAGTGTAGCACTTTATTAGAGGTCTGGGTGAATCTTACCTAAAGACACCCCTCTGTATCTTCTACCTGTTACCCCTAGTTCTGCCATTTGAAGCTATATAGAACATGTCTAATCTCTATTTCTCATGAGGGCCCATCATACACTTAAATAAAGATAATGTCCCTTTAAGTCTGTTCTTCAGGCAAAATATCTTGAGTTCCTACAACAGATGCTCATATGGCATGATCTCAATCAAAGATCTTGACCATCTTCGTCCCAGAATCACAAAATTACAGCAAAAATTACAAGGAACTGAGAGGACAGCTAGTCAAACCTTCTCTGAACAAGAGTCCTCTCTAATATACACCTGTAAGTCATCATATAGTCTTTGCTTGAAGATCTCCAGTGAGGGGAAATCCACTGTCTTCCAAGGCAGCACTTTCCACTTTTGGATATCCCTCATTATGAAGGAAGCTTTTTCCATGCATAAATCTAAAATGTACTCTTTTCTGTATGCTTTCCCGCTTACCAATGTCATTTCTAAAATGTGGTAATCAAAACTGAATCAGATGCATTATGACCAGGGAAAACTACAGCGGGACCAATCATGTTCCTAGACTCTGTCTTTCTTAATGTAGTGTAAGATTGAATTCACTTTTTTGACTTCCATTTTACATCGTTAACTTATATTGAGCTTGTAGTTCACAAAACGTCTCCTAGGTCTTTTTCAGACAAACTGCTCTGTACCTGCTCTTTCCTCATCTTATACTTGTAAGGTTAATTTTCAGAACCCAATTGATGTCTATGGTTTTATCCCTATTATACCTCTGCTTGCTAGATTTGGCTCAATAATTGAACCTATTTTTATTTTTCCTTATGTATTAGGTGGTTTTGCTGTGTCCTTTCCAGCCTAAAGACCATTTTCTGTGGCACAGAAAATAGAAGCAAAGTAAGTTATGTGATTTTTCCTTTTCTTTCTCTGTAATCATCATTTTCCCCATCCTGAGCAGCAATCCTATCCCTCCTTTGGTGCTTTCTAGTTCCCCAACATACTTAGGAGAACTTTTTAAAATTCCCCTTATCATTCACCATCTTTAGCTCATCCTTAGCTTCAGTAGTCCTGACTCCATTCTTATAGGACCCTCTCTCACTTTGGTTTCCATCTTCAGTTATCTACTATCCTTGCTCTTGTCTTTTGTATATATTTTTAAAATCTAATTTGGTTGATGAGTTCCCTATGTACTCACATTGGTCTTGTTAGCAAACTCTTCCTTTTCTGCTTCATAAAAATTTAATTCAATAAATGAGCAGTCAAAATTATAATCAATAATTTAATAAATGGTATCCTAGAGGAACTATCTAGTAAATATCCAAATTGCATTTGCAAATGAAGAAGTCTTGCATTAGTACCCAAAGTAAGATGACACTATGTTAGGCATGGCAAGAAGTACATCTATAAATAAGTAGAAAATTTGATCCCTGACCTCTTCCAATCTTTTGGAAAAGACAAAACATTTGTAGGGAAAAAAAAGAATAATCAAACTTAACTTTCATGATGCAAAGCAAAGCCATAGGAAAAGATAATTATAAGCAGAGGTTATCAGGGAAGGCTTCCTAGAGGAGTTTTGATATGAGATAAATATAGGAATTGGATTAGGGTTAGCTGGGCTGAGCAACAGGGATTCTAGTTTGGCTGAGTAGCAAGGCTTATACCTCTTGTTCAAGTGCAAAAGAATGGTATAAGTGTAGTATTATAAAAAGACTGGACTGACTAGAGGTATAGTAGAGGATGAGGTTGCATAAGTGAGGAAAATTTGATAATGTACCAGGAATTACTGAATTGATTATTAAATTTGATTTGTTAATAGGGAGCCATAGAAGATTCTTGAATAGGATATAATGAAATTAATGATTTAGGAAGAGGAATCTCGTAGTGATATATAGGTTGAGTTGCTATAAGCCCTGAAGACAGATTAGGACCCTTTAAGAAGGGCTAATTTGTCAGAACAGGAAGGCTCAGATTTGGGGCTCCTGAGCAAATGAGTGGAAGACAGGACAGTTGGCATTTAATGAAGACTGAGAATCAGAAAGCTCTGGAACATGGAAATTGCAGGGATGTCCACTAACTGGGGAACAGCTGAACAAGTTGTGATATATGATCGTGATAGAATAGAACTGTGCTATAAGAAATGATGAGCTCAATGATTTTAGAAAAAACATGATTAGACTTGCAAAAAATAATGAAAAGTGAAATGGGCAGAACCAAGAGAACACTGTGTACAGTAACAGCAATATTGTTTTAAGAATGACTTTGAGCAATTAACTATAAAGGACATATGAAGAAAGATGCTATCTGCAACCAGAGAAAGAACTGATAAGTAGCATTATGTATAGAATAATTTTACACATATATGAACATATATGTATATATGTATGTGTATATCTATATCTATATATGTATTTGTGTCTAATGTTAGCCAACTCTAGGGTGAGGTGGGGAAAGGAAAGAAAAAAAAGAAATGTACATGATAATTTTGTTGGATGTTTGAAAGGAATAACAAGTTGTACATAGTAGATTTGCAGTTTCGTGTGCAATCATCTTTCTTATTGTACGTTGTAATAGAAATGCTTATTTTATTCCATAAATTAAAAATAAAAATTTAAAAATGTATTATTACCTAAAAAAAAAAAAGAAAGGAAGCAAGTTCTGGAACATGAGGTACCACTGAGGAAAAGCAAACCTAGGTAGTCATCCAAGGAAGACAATAGGAGGATACTGGATACTTAGGGCAAGTAAACAAAATTAATTTCAAAATTATGTCTGGGTTCCATCCTGAAACGGAACAAACAGATCAAGTCAGCATTCGTTTCTCTTTTTCTAGCAGAAGCTGGTATTTCCTTGTATGAGAGAGTAATTATAAGGTTGCTCTTGTTTCTTAAAAGGAAAATTGTACAATGCCTTTGTTAAAAAGTACAAAATTTCACTAGTAGGAGAGAGGCAGCTGTAGTATATAGTAGATGGAGGGCTGGCCCCGAAGTTGTAAAGACTTGAATTCAAGACTTGCACCTGATACATACTGGCTGTGTGATCCTGGGCAAGCCACTTAAAGTTTCAGTGCTTTAGACAACTCTCTCAAGACTATATTAAGTAGAAAGTACAAACATGCCATGATAGAGGACATTTCCTCATCTAAGACTTTCCCATATCAATGAAATCATAGGTCAGTTTCCTAATATGATCCCTATTGAGAGGCAGAATCACATCATGTATTTCTACTTCAAAAACTATGTTAATTATACAATGTCAATGATCCCATCTGATCAAATAAGATAATGTATGAAAAGTACATGACAGATTTTAAAGCCTGTATTGCCAGCTCTCACTACCACCACCACCACCACCACCAACCACCACCAACCACCACCACCACCTTCTCCTCCTTTTTTCTCCTCCTTTTTCTTCTTTCTCCTCCTCCTCTTCTCTTCTTCTTCTCTTCTTCTTCTTCTTCTTCTTCTTCATCTTCTTCCTCCTCCTCCTCCTCCTCCTCCTCTTCTTCTTCATCTTTTTTTCCTCTTCCCCTTTCTCTTCCTCTACCTTTTTAAAAAAGTAGTAATATTATAATCAGAAGCCTAAATTGTTAGAAGTAATGCCCAAACAACTCTATAACTACTTTAGCAACAAAAACCAGATTGAACTACAGTCCTTTGGAAGATATCACTCATCCTCAATCTTTATAACGTGATTTTTTCTCCATGATTTGTGTGTGTCTCATGTTAATTATACATCAAGTTGAGAAGAATATTGTTTTTTGTTGAACAATGTAAATGTCAGTCTCATTAGCTATAATTATTACCTGTCACTAAGGAGAAGATTTGAGTGAATATTAATCTTTCTTCCTCTTTCTGTAGATGCATACAAATGTGCCAGAGATAATTTCACTTCATTTCAATCTCAGTTCATGTGACCTCTCTCTTTACAAGAATGGAAATATACTTAGATACCTTGATAGATTTTTAGAAGTACTACCTCCACTAGTGCAACAACTGACATTTATAAAGTACTTACAGTCTGCAAAATGCTTTACATGCATTATTTGATTGTAAGTTAATGATCATCCTATCAGCTGGGCATTACTAGTATTTTATCCCTGTTATACAGATGAGGAAATGTGGACTCAGAAAAGTTAAATGACTTAACTATAATCAGGAATAGTTGTATCAGATATCTCCTCCAAAATCACACTAAATGTATGGGACAAATGGGGACCGGATTTTTTATTTCATTGGTATAGGGAACACCTAGGGCAGGAGAAGTCTTCCAACCAATGTAGCTTGGTATCTTCTCTGCAATTGATTGTCTTAGAGAATTACCTAGAGTACTTAGAGTCTAAATGACTTACCCAGGGTCACTCAGTCAATATGTGTCAAAGGCAGAATTTAAATTCAGGATTTCCTGACTCCAAGGCTGATTCTATATTCACTATGCTGCAATCCCTCTCAAATGAAAATGAATGTAAAAAAACGTGATGAGATATTTCCAACAAAGCTGAAATTCACAAACCTTCTTAATTGTTTCATAATCAAGAATAGCAGTGCTTATTGGCAGACTTACTGGAAAAACACAGGACACATTCATGTTTCAGAGTTTGGCTGCTTAATGGATCAGTACATTGTAAGAAATAATGACTAAGGAATCCAGAGAAACAAGGAAAGACTTATATGAACTGATTCAAAGTGAAGTAAGTAGAACTAGGAGAAAACAGACATACTGATCATAATAATGTAAAAAAAGCCCATAAAACAAATCAAAAAAGCAACTGAACCCAGAATAAATGCAGTGATTATCATCATATGCTGGTCATGTGACTACACATGCTGAAAGTGATAGACTTAGGCAGAAATTGTTGTATTGGTTGTTTTTACTTACCAATTCTTCTACTGAGAAGAAGAATCTTGGGGGGGTGGAATAGATGAGGTCAGGGGAAATATATAGAAGAATAATTGTGATGTAAAAAAATTAAGACATTAATGAAAATGCAGATTACTATACATCTACCTCTTTTGTGGGATGCTGGCTCTCTCTTGAAGTTTCAGCAAGAGGGTGAGCATAGTTGGGAATGAAAGTGCCATTAATGGATAACACTGCAATGCTGTGTTAACCCTCACTCTCACTACATGATCAGTCCACTTCCTTTTCTAGTCATACATGTCTTTGATGAAGTCCTTTATTCTATTTTTTCTTGCTAAGTATTTCTTTACTAATTATAAACTTTAAAAATAGACCTCATTCCAAAAAATGAATAAAGAGCCTTTATCTTTCAGACATTTTCATGACATTGTTATCCTTTTAGTCTTTTTGTTTTATACACTAAAAAGATTTTTTAAAATATCCATTGATTAACCACTATTGTAAGCAGCCACACACCAACTGATATGGGACCAATCCCAGATGGATTGGTATATATACATATATATATATATACATATATATATATATATACACATATATATATACATATATATATATACATATATATATATACATATATATACACACACACATACACACATATATAATATGTATATCATATATGTGTATATGTGTACATACATAATATGTATATTATATGTGTGTGTATATGTGTGCATATATAAATATGCAAATGTATATACATATATATGCACGTATACACACACATATATGTGTGTATATACAAATTTCAGCCTGACCAAGCCCACAGCTCCCGCTCCCTCTCCCTCTTTCCTTATCTTGTCCCAACAGAATTAATTCTGGTTTAGAGTTAGTTTATTACCTAGTTTATCACCTTAGTTTATATCTACTGGTATTACACGAATATGTGAAGAACCTGAGATTTTGTCATCTTGGGAGCTGCCAGTGAAATAAGACTGGAAATCAAGTGTGAGGCAGATTGTGGAAGACCTTACTTCCACAATGCCAGACTATGTCAGGGCTTTTTTTTTTTTTGGAGGGGAGGGAGGTGGACTGTATTTTACTGGTGACCACTGAATTTCCTTAAATAAATTTTTATATCCAGACCTGCATTTCCCAGAAAATCATGGAAAGATCTTTTTGAAATAAAGAACCAATAAAAGCTGAATCAAGGTCATAGAAAAATCAGCTCTGACTAAAGAAAATAAATCAGACCAAGTTTTATGGAATATTAAATACAGAGTAAACTCCTTCAGGGCTAATTCCTCAGCAGAAGGTTAGTGGATTTTTCCCCTCTCTTTTAATATACTATACAATCCTGTATAATATCCTTTTTTAAAGGGGAAAAAAAACCTGCAGTCACAAAATTCCTTTCTCTCAAACAATGCATAGAATCTTGTAACAAAGAAGGAGTTGTATGTTGATAAATGGTTGCACCTGGATTCTAAATGAAGTTGGGGAGGGGGGAGGAGAGAGAAGGGGAGGAACCCAAACAGGAATGAGAAAAAATGCCAAAATGTCATTTTACACATAAAATTAACCCAAATGTCACATTTTTTTGTTTTATAAAAATGAAAAATGGAGAAGCAGCTTGGTTTAGTAAATAGGACCATAGATTTAGAGTCAGGAAGACCTGAGTTCCTATCTCACCTTTGATACTGAGTAGAGCTGTATGAACCTTTGAAAATCACATAACCTCTCTGAACTTCAGACACCTCTTAACAGAGTCACAAACTTTGCCTTCTTAATGGTTAGGGGCAGAGGTGAAGGAAAGGAGAGAATGTTGGACTAAAAAGAAAAATAAAATTTAAATTTTAAAAAAGAGTTTACACGTTAAGTTATAAATGAATTATAGTCTACATACAGAGGATTTTCCTACACTCCTAAAATTCCAAATCCTTTATGTATGCCTTTTGACCAGAAATGGTAAGTAAGCAGAGACCAATATACTGGTGACAAACATATTAAGAAGTTGTGGCAATAGAGAAAAGGGACTAACTCTGCCTTAACCATAAGCCCAGGATAACTTCACAACTCTAAATTTTTTTAAAATTTCCTTGTGTGGCGCAAAACACTTTGTTACACATAACTCAGAACCAGGCATAATGTGGTTTATTGACACTAGTTACCTAGCAACACAGGTAATAAATAACAATCCACCTTCAAATCATCATTTCAGATTTGTAAGATACCTTGTCAAGATAATCTTACCTGGGACAGAGCACAAGTATCATTATCCCCATTTAATTCATGTATTACTTGTTATCCCCATTTTAAAGATGATAGAACTGGGGTTTAAAGAGATTAAATGATGTGCCCAAGATCATATTGCTCATCATTGTCTGGGATAGCTCTCAAATGAAAATGTCCTAACTCCAAGTGAAACAATCTTTCTCCTGCTACTTTTACCTATTACCTATAAATATAACATTCTCAAAATACTTTACTGAAACAAATCAGTGGTTCCATTCATCTGTCTCTTTCCCAACAATGCAGAGCACAACCTATCCATGCATGCCTATCCTGTGTGCTACCTTAATGACTGTCTTCCTTTTTTTTAATAAACAGTATTTTATTTTTTCCAATTATATAGAGACAATTTTTAACATTCTTTTCTTACATTTTTATTTAAAGTTTTGAATTCCACATTCTATTCCTGTCCCTCCTTGATATGATAAACAGATATAAATTATACATGTACTATTATATAAAACATTTCCATATTAGTCATTTTGTATAAGACTCGAATATAAGAAAGAAAGTGAAAGAAAGTGAAAAATAGCATCCTTCAGTCTATATTTAATCAATATCAGTTCTTTCTCTGGAGGTGGATAGTATGCTTCATCATTAGTCTTTTGGTATTGTCTTGGATCATCATATTATTGAGAATAACAAGTCATTCACAGTTCTTCATCAAAAAATATTGCTGTTATGGGTACAACATTCTTCTGGTTCTGTTCACCTCACCATGCATCAGTTCATGTAAGTTTTTCCAGGTTTTTCTGAAATCATCCTGTTTGTCATTTACTATAGAACAATAATATTCCATTTCAATCATATACTACAGCTTGCTTAGCTATTTCTAAATTGATGGGCATCAATTTGATTTCCAATTCTTAGCCACCACAAAAAGAGCTGCTATAAATAGTTTTGTACAAATAGCTCCTTTTCCCTTTTTTGGGATGTCTTAAGATGTAGACCTAGCAGTGGCAAATATTCATTTTTTATAAGATTTTGAGTTCCAAATTTTTCTCCCTCCTTCTTCACCCACCTCTGTAAGATAGTTAGCAATTTGATATAGGTTACATATGTGCAATCATGTAAAACATTTCCAAATTAGAAAGACTGTCTTCTTATGAGGAATTTGCCATCCATATATCAAAATTATTCAAGACTCCTTGAAAGATATAACAATAAAGGTAGCTGCATTCAATAAAGGTAACTGTATTCAATGATTTTGATGATAACAATCATTTCCATGTTCTTCCAAAAGGGGCACCATGATAAGTGCTAGAGATACAAAGAAAAGCAAAAAACAGTCCCTGCTCCCAAGGAGCTCGGAGTCTAATGGGGGAGGCAACAAGCAAATGACTATATACAAACAAGTTATATGCAGGATAAATTGGAGCTAATCTGAGAAGGAAGGTATGGGTGAAGAATGACAAATGGACAGCCTAAAGTATAGTGTCTCTTCATGATATTTTCATGATATTAGAAGAAAATGAAGAAGGCTTTGAGCAAGTTGTCTTTTGCTTTTCTTTGGATCCATAGCACTTATCACAGTGCCTCACACATAGTAGGCACCTAATTAAGGCATGTTGACTGACTGACTAAAGGTTGGTGATCCAACCTTTACCGCATGATCAGCTAGCCCATCTTCTTTTGTTTTTACTCACATATTTCCCTCATGACATCCTTTACTCCAGTTCTTATTTCATGTTCCTAATTTGTTTTATGTTGCGTCTTCCCATACCCACCAAGCACCTTTCCACTGCTCTCTGTGTGATATTCACTTTCATTTGTTCAGGGGCTTGTATCTCATGTCTTTGATATTACAAAGATGGGCCATGGTTTGGGGAAAAATTGGGGCTTATTAAAGGAGCTTTGTAATTTCCTGAAGGCAATCTGGCTTGCTCTTTTTCTCCTGTTTAATTTTGGTCCCAACTTAAGTACCATTTTAAATAGTTTTAATGATGCTTCTTGGAGAGTAGATGCTTCCTGCCTGATATTGTCTCCTGTTTCACTTTGCCACCAAAGGACTCTCTAATTTTAGAGATTTCTTCTTTTAGTTTGTTGCACTCATCTTCTGGAAAGTGGTCTTTGAAGTCTTGCGTGTTTATTTCAATGTCACGAATAATTTCTTTTGCCATATTGACAGCTTCTATACATTCTTTCTCCTGTCTTCCTTGGCATATTTCTCTGCATTTCTTAATCATATTCTCAATATCATCTTTGCTTAACCCACCAGAAGACTGCATCACAATCTGTCACTCACATCTTGTGCTTTTTTTCTTTGCAGAAACATGTATGATCCCATTAGCAACAATGTCTAATGTAGCTTTAATCTGTGGGACTCTGCCTAGAGCTGATGGAACTCCAATCAAAGTAAACTATCCAAGAAGTTTGTTGTCTTTAGCAATCTTCTCTCCCTGGCACAGTTTAACAACCAGCTCTCCGAGGGTGGGGAGAGGAGGCAATGTTCACATGACATACTTTTAAGTTTAATCTACATTGTTAACATGTTGTCCATCACTTTCTTAAGTCTAGACAATCATCAGAAGAATAAACCAAGCCTTGATCTGCAGCCTTTGCCATGATGTAAATGCTCATATTGAAAATTTAAAGCTGGCTCTAGCAAACCCATGCCTCACCATTGCTGCACCACCATGACCTTGATGTTGCCATTCAACACCCATGTTTCGTACTGCCATGCTGGTAGAATTCCTTGGAATGGGTTCTGATGCATAGTGACAGACACCTCTTCAAGTGCATTTGCCCATTTTATACTGATGATTTTCTTCCCTTCTTCAATTTACTTCCAGCTCATTCTCTGTCTGCTCTACCTCCCCACCAGCTGTGGTGGTTTTGTGTAGATACCCTTCTTTCTCTTTCCCCTTTCCAACTACCATTTATGTTTTGTCTTCCCTTATTAGAATGAGAGTTCGTTGAGAGTAAGATCCACCTCACTTTCTTGTTTTAATATTTCCAGTGCTGTGCATAGTGCCTGACACATAGTAAGCACTTAACAAATTATCTATTTATCTATCTATTACCCATCCATCTATCTATTTATCTATTTATATTTTTTGTGTGTGGTAGGTCTGTGATGTCAGCAGTATGAGATGGCTAGTGATAAGGTCACCATCTCCTTGAATAATTTTGCTTATGGCAGTAGCAGGATGACTTATAAGAAGCAGAGAATTGGCATTGGAGAGAAGTCATTGGACAGATCAAATTGAGCTGTTTGATATGGACAACACCCAGTGCAGAAGTAAATGTGAAATGATTAATTAAATTCATAGGAACTGCTTAATGTCCCAATGAGATTTGAATATTGACCTCCCAGCTTATTGTTCTAATCATTCCATAATGCATGCTATGATTTTCTGGTGCTTGTCATTGCTTTCTTCAAGTAGGAATAAATCACCTGTACTATACTTGATTTCTGCTTGTATGAGTACTTTTATTTTCCTTCTCTGTAGGGAAACATTACACTAGATCCTAAAATAGAATTGTCCTCAGGGTAGCCAATGAATAACAGCTAGCATTGGTAAGCCTCTTTAAAGCATGCAAAGCACTTTACATATATTATCTCATTTGATTCTCACAACAACCCTGTGCGATATTTATTATTACCATGCTCGTTTTTTGGGGAAATTGAGGCACAGAGAAGGTTAAGTGACTTGCCCAGGGTCACACACATAGTAAGTATCTGAAGCAGGATTTGAACCTAGATCTTTCTGACTCTAAGCCCAGCATTTTGTGCACTGTGCCACCTACTTGCCCGAAACAATGACAAACACTTAAGGAGACATCAGGCTCCCATAGCAATGAATCTATTAAACAGCTACTTGGCTAAGTTATAGAACAGGGCCTGGTGCAGGTCACCAGCCCTAGGGCCTCATTTATCTCTCTAGTCTCTGCAAGAACAGTGATATCAAGACCATCAATGTTCGGTGTGACCATTAGCATGTGGAATCCTTGGTCTTTGGACGAGGATCTCACATTGAGTGTATCAACATTCAAATTTGAGTTCCTAGATGATCTGATAACTGTTCTTATACTATTCTTCCACTGTTATCATACTCAAACTAATTTTTAAAATAATAGAACAGTTTTGGTTTCTCCAATGAAGAACAGTTAGGTAGAAATCTAACTGTACTGCTAGACCATCTTTCTAAGTTTTAAATTGTTTAGCCTTGACAAGAGACAAGTTGGGGTGGAGACATGATTCTGCCCAATATCTAGAAGAGCTTTTTTGTGGAGCAGGAGTTATCAGGCTTAACCTGAATGCCTTATTTCAGAGGGCAAAACAAGGTTCAGCAAATGGGAGCTATAAGGCAATCCATTTCAGTTTAATATAAGAATTTTCAAATAGTCAGTGGTGCTGCCTGAATATGGAATGGGTAACCTCAGGAGGTAATGAGTTCACTCTTACTGGAGGTGTTCAAGCAGAGGTCAGAGGACTGTTGGAGATATTGTAGATGGGATTCGTGCTTTGAGCAGGAGGTTAGACAAGGTCACTTCTGTGGCTCTGAGTTCATTATCCTTTCAGGAATTGTTTTCTTATATTATCCGAGATGCATGATGTACCTAGAGTAATAGAATAACTCTGAAATATTGTAATTTTGAAATTTTGTGGACTAAGGATTCTAAAAGAAACATTTGTACACATTATTGGGAGTATTTAATCATTAAGGCATTCAACAAATATTTATAGAATACCTACTATGTGTTCAATACTGTACTAGGAATCTACGGGGGATACAAAAGCAAAAGATATGGCTCTTGCCCCAAAGGGTGCTTGAGAAGATCTTGCCATCTCTTTGGGGTACTGACATGAATTCATGAAACATGATGAAAGTCGCATTTTAGAAAGAATAACTTGGCTGGCAACAGTGTGCACAGTAAATCAGAGATGGGAGTGATTGGAGAAAGGGGGACTGGTCAGGAGAATATTGCAATAATCTAGGTGTGAGGTGACAAGGCATTCAAGGGTGGGGGTGCAGATATTGGCAGAGAGAAGTGAAAAGAACTATCAGGCATGAGGGACATTTTAGAAAAAGAATGGACAGAATTTGAATACTGATTGGATATAGGGATAAAATGAGGGATAAGTCAAAGATAAAGAATGAAATGATTTCATGTTCAATTAACACTGTCATTCAACAGATGGGATTGTTGGATAGATTGAAATCCTTGTGTTTCATCCTACTGCTTGTGTGTAGTTAAAATGACTTTCATTAGGGGAAAGAGGCATGAGTAATGGGAAGAATATGAAGGAATAATAGAATGCTGTTTATGATTTGTTGTGAATAAGTTACTTAGGGTACAGAGCTTGTGAAATAGATTACTGCCTCAAGATTTTTGCTACAGAGAAAATATCAAATACCTCCCACTGGACACTTTTATTGTTAACATATACATTTTCCATTCAGCATTTTTGTCATAGGATAAAATGGAGATGAACACACTTTGAAAAGTGCAAAGCAAAATTATGAAGGAAATTATAAAATTTTATAAAATTATAAAATATACAAATTCAGAGTGGTAATTTTATCATCATATTAATTTGTGAAAAGCCCAGTTGGAAACAAAAATCCACTAAGTCCAAAATGTCCTTTTCCCTCTGCCAGCCCCAAGAATTTTTACTCGCTCAGGTTTTATGACAATAAGCAGAACTGGATCTGAAATTTGCCTTTCTTTATATCACTAGCACTTAGCACATAGATACATAATGCCTGGCACTGTGCTTAACAACAATACCAACACTACAAACACTTTTTTTTAGAATTTTATTTTATTTTTCTCTTTTTAAAATTTGTGTATTTTTAGTTTTCAATATTCACTTCCACAAGATTCTGAGTTCCAAATTTTCTTCCCATTCCTCCTTTCCCTCCACCCCATAATGGCCTGCATTATGATTCCTCCTTCATTCTTAACTATTAACTGAGTGAACTTATTCATTTGTTCATTCAATATATTTATGGAGGGTCTACTATGTTAATGATAATAGTAATAATAGCATTTATACGGTGCTTACTGTAAGTGTTAAGTACATTATAATTATTATCTCATTTGCTCCTCACAACATCTCTGCAGTGTAGGTACTGTTATTATTTCCACTTTACAAATGAGGAAACTTAGACAAACAGAAGTTAAGTGACTTGCTCAGGATTGCATAGCTAGTGAGTATCTGAGGCTCCAGTCTTTCTGACTCTAGGCCAACTGCTCTATCAGACGCACTAACAAGATGCCCCCAAGAAGCTATGAGAAATACAAAGCTGGATAGAAAATAGATTACTACATAAAGAGGCAATATAATCTAGGGAAACAAGCAGTAGATTTTGATGTTAATGTAAAGCCTGATGCCTGGGCCTGAACAATTAACTTCATCGGTATGGATGGAGAGAGCATGGCTAAAAAGGCAGTCCCCGAAAACCATCTGGGTGTTTTAGCAGACTGCCATCTCAACAAAACGACAGTGTGACGTAGCAAAAATGCCAATGTGATCATAGAGCATATGGAAAGAGGAATGATGTCTTGGTCTAGGGAGGTGAGACCCTTTTTGTTTTGTTTTGGTCAGGTGATCACTGCAGTATGATATTCAGTTAAAAGCATCACATTTTAGGAGGGAGAGGGTCCAGAAGAAGGCAAAAAATTTGTACTGTATAAGATTCATTTGAAGAAGCTGCGAATGTTTAGTCAGAAGATGCTAAGATTTAGGGTAGACACAATGCTAGAAATGATGGCTCTCTTCAAGTATTTAAGTGGAAGACTCCCCATCTGAAAAAGAGGGCAGAACTGGGAAGAACGGATGGAAATGGCAAATGAAGCAAAATTAGGTAACACAATAAGATTTATCCAAAAGTGGAATGAACAGCCTGGGAAACTCAGAGGTTTCTCTCATTTGAGTTCTTCAGTTAAAGGTTTGATGATCACATTTGGCTGGGGAGGTCACAGAGGGGATTCTTAGGCAGGAGTGGATTAAAGGTTAGGCACTGGGGATTCAAAGACAAAAGAGAAAAATGGACAGTGGTCACATAGGCCTGAGGCGCTGCTAACTTTGTTCCTAATGTTCTGGTCCTGGGCTGGAGCTGAGTGACCATAGGCCTGGTGAATGGTGTCTGGATCCTTAGTGGTTACTGAATTTCGATTAAATAATACTTAAGTGCCTTCTATGTGTAAGGAACTGTTGCTGGAGACACAGAGGCAAAAATGAAAAACAACCCTGACTGCCAGGTAGCTTATTCAGTAAAATACTGAGGGATGCAAAGTGTAAACAGGCAAGTAATACCAGCTCTTTTAAGAAGGTTGAAGACTAACATCTAGGGGAATTAGGAAAGACTTCTTGTGGTATGTGAACTAAGCTTTAAGAGAAACTAGGAATCGTAAGAGGCAGAAGTGAGAAGGGAGTGCCCAGAAGCACGATGGATAGAGATACAGAGATGGGAAAGGTGGATCTTTAATTTATGTGGACAAATAGGGCTCTGCCACAAAGCACTGATATCCTGGGTGGGGGGAATACATTACCACCCCAGGAAGGTGGGGTCTCCTGCTTCCTTCCTACAATGATTACCAACCCCTTGTTTCACCTCAAGATTCTCCAGAGATGTGAGATACAATCACCTATGAGGCACTCTCTTTGAAACAGGCTTTTCCCTCATAGTTTGTACCTCATGGTAGGACTGTCCTCTGTTCTGCCATACCTGACTCTTCCCCCATATCTTTTTTATGGAAGCAACTTTCCATATTCTTCTACCCCTTTCCTCTCAATCAAATTTACCCAAGATGTAATTATTGCTCCAAGGAGATTGAATGCTAAATTTGGGGAATGTTAAGTAGACTATTTGACTGCAATATAGAGTATGTGTGAAGGCGAGTAATGTGAAATAAGTCTGGAAAAGGAGGATGTAGCCAGATTGTTTAAAAATTGTGGGAAAAGGAGTTTATATTTTATCCTAGAGGCAATAGGGAGCCACTAAAGCTCCTTAAGTAAGGGAATGATGCAGTCAGACTTGTGCTTTAGAGAGGTTCTTTTGTCAGTTTTGTGGAGGATGGACTGGAGAGTGAAGGCACCAGAAGCTGAGAGTCTGCTTTGAATCTACAAAGTTATTCCAGTCTTGACTGTTATATTACAGTAATACTTGGGAAGACTTCTTCCTGGAAATTCAGAGCTAAAGTAACTACAATTATCCCTTCCACATCGTGGGGGTTAGGGATGTGGCATCCTCACAATCTGGAAAATCCACATAAAAGTTTTTGGCCCTCCCTTCATACAGAGAAGTCTAAATTATTATGGTATAAAAAGATAAAGTATGTTGATATTATACAATACCGTACATTTATTTAATGCATTTCTGAGTATATTCTAAACTTTTTCTGTGTCATCTGCTGGCCTTCTCATGTCATCTGTGGCTTCTGCAAAACTCCCCCCAAATTCCCATATAATTTCTTCTGCCAACCGATGATAAATCAGAACCATGATGGGGAAAGTCGTGATGTGGAAGAAGTAACTGTAGTTCATTAGTGCATGTTACTTTAAGCAGTACACACAATGCAGTTTTGCCTTCAAAAAGCAATGAGATAAAATAAAATAAAATAAAAATTGAGCAGAACATATAAAAATCCCTTCTAAACTATGGGAAAAACACCTACCTTAAGAGAAGTAGGAGTGAGTCTTGTTTTCTCTAAATGGGGATCATTGAGAATTTTAAGATTCAATTGACTTTTAATATGGATCTATTTTATTCCATATTTTTGGCTGTGTTATATGTACTTATTTAAAAATATAAGAGGGCTGTTTTCTGAATTGATCCATAATTTATAAGAACATCATTATAATTACAAATATAGTATCAGTATTCTGCATTCATCATGTATGAATGGTAGTTTAATGCCTAGGATAATTTCTTCCTTACTCCTCCAGAACTGATTTATCGCTTGCCTGACCCAACTTTCCCATACTCCATTGTTATGCTCTCTACATACCACCCACTTCACAAAGGTATGTTAATAATTGAATACTGGATTCACTTTTTCATTGCCCTGCTTCTGGGTTGCCATCCTCTGTAATTAATCACCATCACTAATCTTGTCATGTTAGTGTTTTGTGTATATACTCTCACTGGGTCACTGAACTGATAAAACAGCTTATTCTAATCACTTGCAAGTCATAGCCAGAATTATCCAGGCACTTAGTAATGTGTATAAGGTATACATAGATGCTTAAGATATTTGAGAATATGTTGGAAATGAAAAAAAAATCAAATAATGTGTTAAGAGAACTCGAATTAGCCATTCTGTGTTATAAAGAGAGAAGCATTGTGACATATTGGATAGAGGGTTGATGGTGGAATCAGAGAGACATGAGCTTAAATCCTGGACTGTTTGAATCTGGTTAAGCTATTTCATATGTCTTAACCTCAGTTTTCTCACTGTAAAATGGGGATAATAATAGCAACTACAATGCTTTGCAAGCTTTAGAGAGTAATATAAACATTAGCTAGTTTTATGTTAAGTAAGCAGTGTTAAGGGGACTGGCCAATAGAGGGCCCAGTTCTTAAGAGTATGTAAAATATCCTCTGCCTGGTGCTAACTCGCATAGGGGGCTTGGTGGGCCTACTCCCATGGATATTTTGAAGTGGAGGGAGGATCTTCCATACATACCAGAACTCCTATATATAAATCATATTATGTACTTTGCTTTTGGAATATGTATAAATATTTGAATAGATCTGTGATCATATATTGGGAGCAGCTAGATGGTTCAGGGGATAGAGTACCAGAATCAGAAAAACTCATCTTCCTGAGTTCAAATCTGGCCTTAGATACTTACTAGCTGGGTGACCCTGGCAAGTCACTTACTCCTGTTTGCCTCAGTTTTTTTCATCTGTAAAATAAGCTAGAGAAGGAAAAGGCAAGCTATTCTAGTATCTCTGCCAAGAAAACCCCAAGTGGGTTCACAAAGAGTTGGACACGACTGAAAAACAATTGAACAAATGATCATATATCAAGGTGAGTATTCCTTCCATAGATATAGATCTCAGTCCATCTATTCTCAGTGCAATTTTTATACTATTAAATCCATAAGCTCTTTAGAAGGGATGCACCCAATATGTTGAAGGCCTTCCTCTCCATGGTCTTACATTTCAAAGATATAAATGGAACCCTTGGGCTGCCCATTTGTTCTCCTTCTATCATAACACATGACCAATCCACTTCCTTTTCTCATCTTATATTTCTTTTTCTTTAGTGATTTCTTTTATACTACTTTTTTTTCATTACAGGAAGTTTTTAACTTTTAATGAATTGATAAACAAACAAAAAGATCTCATTTCAAAATAAAACAAAATCCCTGGTCATAAAATGTTCACAAGTGATTGTGTTTATCAAAGCAACTTACATAGAGGTTACATAGCATAGTAAGATGCTAACTAAATTTCTGTGATAAATATGCTGTTTTTCTTTCTTTTCTTATACCAAGAACATGATAGAGTTAATGCAGAGTCCTAAATATAATCTAGTAGTCATTAAATTTTCCTTAAGTCTTCCCTTTAGGAACTAAAGTTTAGATACTATTATTTCCAGCATAGGACGTAGGCAGTCTTTCAAACACTGAAAAGCCAGAATCTTTGCTCACTCCTGTTATCTGGATTACACAAAGAATTCACCATTTTAAGAATGTTGAAGTTTGTGACTTTTGAATGCCAAAGAACCTAGCCGAACCAAACCAAGCCCAAGAATGCACAGTTGTGTGCACTGATTGTGAGCAATGATCCCAGCTGGGGCTGAAGACTCTTCATTCTGTTTTTCTGAAATGAGATTTTTTTAGGTGATGCAGTTCATAATAAAAGATAACAAAAATGAGCACATGCACAAGCCCTCCACCATTTATTTGTCAACCATTTAGTGAACTTTTCCACTTGGAAAAAAATGCAATAGAAAATTGGACAAGTTTCTCTAGCTCAGTTAATATTTACAATTATACTGACTATAACTCAGGATGGAGTACCACCAAGGCTGACCAGACACAGTTAATCCTGAAATGAGGTTTATCATACTGAGTAAATGGGTATATATGATAATTGACAGAGGTACATATGAATGGAAGTCTCTAAATTGGGGGAGTAAGGAGTCCTAATCCAGTGAATCATCTTCTTTGTTTCATGTTTCTTTTCATGATTTGTCAGTTTGCCTTGTCTGTAGGAGTTTGGGCCTGTAGACCCTGCCCACTGGAAGAAGCTGCCTACTAAGACTCTTTTAGCTGTGTCTAATCAAATATGTAGTCATACTGGTGGTTCTGAGTCCTGAAAACAATATGGAATAATTGCCTCAGACACACATAATCAAAACAGAGGCCGTGATAATTGTTTAGATGTATAGCAAATTCTTCTGGAAGTCCCTTACATAAAACTTCGACAGGGATGGGTGTCTTTACACTACTCATGGAATAGTTTTGCTTCTTGATTTCAACCTTTCGTCCTTACCAGGCCAGGATGATTCTGTTAAGATTCCACAACACATATACTAGTGACTCCATATCATCACAACTACCCTGAGGTAGTAGGTAGTACAGTGGATAGAGCACTGGGTCTACAGTTAAAAAGAACTGATTTCAAATCTGGCCTCAGACACTAACTAACTCTGTGATCTTGGGCAAGTCACTTAATCTCTGTTTGCCTCAGTTTCCTCAACTGTAAAATAGGGATGATAATAGCACCTATCTCCAGAGTTGTTGTGAGGATCAAATAAGATAATATTTATAAAGCACTTAGCACGGTACCTGGCACAGAGTAGGAACTATGTAAATGCTAGCTATCATTATTATTCTTAACTCTACTCTAGGCCAATGTGTTCATTGATGCTAGTATATTGGGCAATGCTAAGGAGAACTTATCTGTCTGGGTAGCATATTTTATCATTACTCCTCTGGAATTGTAGTTGGTCATTATGCTGATAAGAATTCAGCACAATGTTATTCCATCACATTTATATAGCATAACTTGTTCATCTATACCCCAGTGTATGGGCACCCCTCAGATTCCTATTCTTTGCCACCAAAATGTTTTTCGTATGTCCTTGGAGTTTCTTTTGCTTGGGACTACTTCCTTCTTTAATCTACCCTCCCTCTAATTCCCCCTCTCCCTTTTCCCTCTTCCCCTCTATTTCTCTGTTGAAAGAAATATATTTCTATACCCAACTCTGTGGATGGATGTGCTCGTATATGTTTCCTTCCTTTAACTATTTCAGGTGAGAGTGAAGTGGAAGCACCAACTGTTCTCACAACACCCTCCTCCTTGTACATGTAGATGTCTGCTTGTGCATCTTAATTATGTGACATAATTGCCCCCAATCTTATTTTTCTCCCCTCATCCCTACCCTCACCACATTTTTACCCTCTCATTTGATTCTTCTCTTAAGATCATCAAGATATAACAGAACCAATCATAGGCCTTGTCTAATTAGATTCCCTCTATGACCCCTGACAACTAGATGGCTCAGAAGATAGAGCATTGGGCCTGCAGTCAGGAAGACCTGAGTTCAAATTTGGCCTCAGACACTTACTAACTATGTGACCTAGGACAAGTCACTTCACCTTAATCTGCTGGAGAGGGAAATGGCAAACTACTCCAGCATCTTTACCAAGAAAACCACATGGATAGTAAGGTTTAAAGGGTCATGAAGAGTTAGACATGATTGACCAACAACTATGACCCCTGATGATGATAGGGCTTAGAAGGGACACATGTATCATCTCCTTATATTAGAATATAAGCTGTTTATCCTTGTTTAGTGAATTATCATTATTCATTCATGTTTCTCTTAACTCCTGTGTTTAAACTTAAAAACTCTGGTCTTTGCATCAGAAATGATTGTAAGTCCTCTATTTCATTAAAGGTTTATTTAAAAGTTTATTAAAGTAGTCATTAAAGTATTAGACTCAGTTTTGCTGAGCAAGGTATTCTAGGCTATAAATCCATATCCTTTGTTGTCTGGAGTATCATATTCCAAGTTCTCCACTCCTTTGCAGTAGTGGCTGTGAGATTGTGTGTGATGCTAACTGTGGCTCTTTGGCACTTCAATTCTTAGTGGGAAACTCTGGATTTTGGCTATGACGTTCTTGAAAATTTTCATTTAGGGGCTACTTTCAGGAAGTGACTAGTGGACTCTTTCTACTTCCATGTTGCCCTCTGTTTATAGAAGATCTGAACAGTTTTCTTTTAAGATTTCTTGCAATATGATATCTAGGCTCTTTTTTTTCTTTTGGTCATGACATTCAAATAATTCAATAATTCTTAATCCCCACCCCTATCTGTTCCCCAGATTGTTTGTTTTTGTTTTGAGATATCTTATATTTTCTTCTCTTTTTTCAGTTTTTGACTTTGTTTTAATATTTTTTTGTTGCCTCACAGAGTCATTGTCTTATATTTAGTCTATTCAAATTTTCTGGGAGTATGTCATTTGGGCAAGGTTCTTTTGGGCCAACTTATTAATTCCCTTTCACATTCTTTCTTCCATATTCTTCCATTTTTCACTTCTTTTCCAAATTTTCCCCAGGTGCTCTTATTTCATTTATAAAACATTTTTAACTCTTTTGTCAACCCTTGCTAGAATTCTAGCTGAGTTGGTGCTCAAGTTGTGTTTTAATTCGAGATTTTGCTAAAAGATATTCTGAAGTCATTCTCTTCTGCATTTGTGTCTTGAGCAAAGTAGCCACCAAAGTAGCTAATTTTGGTTGGGTTATTTTTTGTTTGCCCATTCTTCCAGGCTACTTCCTGACTTCAGATTTAATATTAGGACTGGGCTCTGTCATACTTCTGGAGGGAAGATCTGGGTTAGTCCTGTTACTACTTTCTTAGGGTGTTGACTGTTGTGCTGTTCTAGGATCTCAGGGACCAGAAGACATCTGCAAACTTTCAGTGCTCCAGAAAGGGTCTGACCATCCAGGGCAAAGCCTGATTGCTATTCCTATAGTGCAAGCTCTACAAATTCAAAGTAATAGTAGAACAGTGCTGGACTCAGCTCCTATCAGCTAGTTAAGAAGCTCCACTGGTCCAGAGTGACAGAACTGAGGTAGCTGGGTGGCTCAATGAATACAGCACAGGTGCTGGAGTCGGGAGGACCTGAATTCAAATCCTGGCTTCAGATACTTGACGCTTATTAGCTATTTGACCCTGGGCAAGTCATTTGACCCAGATTGCCTAAAAACAAACAAACAAACAAACAAAAATAAAAAACCAGAACAGAGTGACAGAACTGTGGGCTTTCCTTTGGTCGGGGATTTTGGCCTCAGTTACTCCTCTGAAGGCTGGGTTAGAGGCTAGAACTGAGATGTCACCCCATTCCTGGGGTCTGAGACCAAAAGCTGTTATTTGCTTTTGAACCTACTCCTCACTTAATACAGAGTGAAAAGGCCCCCTAGCAGGGAGCACTACCCCCATGCTCAGGCCCTCTTCCTTGAATCTGTGACCCAGAACTGGGTAGTGGGTGACAAAGCTGTCATTTGGCACCTTTCCCCACCACACTGCCCTTATACAGTGCCACATACCTGTCTGGAATGTCCTCTTGCCTGATGTACAGTCTTTCCCTGGACACTGGAATGCTCCGCACAGGGTAGCCCTGCCCTAGCCCAGTCCCTAGCATCAGCAGACCTCTCTGTCTGTCTTTGTATGTTGATCCAGGCTGGGCAAAGGACTTGCTTTTCTGCATTTCCCTGTCAGGATTTGTTCTGGTACATTTTCTAGATCTGTTTGGAGGATTTGGTGGATGGGAGCTAAGTTCAGCTCTCCTGCTTCCTGATACTCTGCCATCTTCCCACAGTCTTTTAAATGAATCACAGAATTTTGGTGACTCAGTGGAATCTCTATAATAACACACTCAATAAGATTCCATCTACCTCTGCTTCTAATGAGCAAACCCACTACTTCCTGAGGCAGCCTTTGCAACAGCTTTCATTGTTAGGAAATTTTTTCCTGACATTAAGCTAATATTTGCCTCTGTAAATTCTACCCATTGCAAGTCTAATTCCTCTTCCAGGTGGGATGGTAAATGAAGTGTCTTCCTTTAGGATTCAGCTCAAGTACCACCTTCCGTAGGACACCTTTCCTGATCCCCCTTAACTACTGATGCCCACTCTCCCTTACTGCCCTGTATTTACTATCTTTACATTTATTCTGTGTATTCTCATTAATGTACCTGTTGTCTTCTCCACTGGAATGTAAGCTCCTTGAGAATAGAGATTATTTAATTTTTTTATTGCTATCCCTAGTGCTTGGCACATTTTAGGTGCTTGATAAGTGTTCCACATTCTTCGTAATCATTGTCAGATGTTTTAAGATATGGAATAGGTGGGTTCTCCAAAAGATGCCTATAAAGTAATATTTTGAGCACTGAACTACATTGTCCTGTGTATTCCTATTATAAAAATGAAAATAGCTTCCAGGATCTTGGAATTTGAATTTGAAGGAATAATGTCTTGGGAGTGAGACTGAGGGTACCTTCCACTTGCCAGGTGTCACTTGGATAGAGAAAGTTACAGAAGAGGAATTACTCCATGTTTATTATAGTCAAGGAGGAGTGTGAGATCAAGAATGCCATTACCAAGCCATGAAGCAAAGAGGGGCAGTCAGGAACCAGGGTGAGGTTACCACTCTGGAATAAGAAACTTGGAGATCAGGGTGTAGGATCAAATAGAGAAATTAAACAGGGAATGAAGTCAGGAACACATAGGCTCTCTGAGTCAACTTGCCAAGCAAAGATTTAAAAAAATGCAGGAAGTCTGACCCAAATTACCAAGAGCAAGTTAGGAAATGGTATAACCAAGGCAGAGGGAATTAGGGAGGTACCACAGGTCAAACTTGAACTGAATGAGATAAGGCTGAAGGGGGTAGATAACCAGCAAGGAGGAGAGTAACTGGGTACCTTATATACCTGGCTGTACCGGGAGGCCCATCCTCCTTTCCCTGACCCTGAATTACCCCTGGAATGCCCAGCTATTTCCCAACAGGGTTCTGACAGAGATATGGAGGACTCTCCCATGAGGCTCACTTAACATAACTAATCAAGCTTGCTGAGCCAGACTGCAGTGAGAGCAACAGAAGCATGCTCAGTCCCTCCTTTATAACAATACTACACAGAATTTTGCCATTGTGAAAATGATTCTGTTACTTAACATATGATTCAAATCTCCTTAAGTTATAAATGAGTTTCATTATCTAATTTGCCAAATGCATAATAATGAAGTTCTATTTATGCTTTATAATGTGGGACATCTATCCACCCATAAATAATTTCTGTTATAAATCTTACAGTTCTTTTTGAAGAATTTGGCTAAATTGTAAATAGCATTTCCCTCTTCCTTTCCTCTAAATAAACACTGTAGCTGTGTTAAGTTAATTATATTAGAGTCTGAGGCAGTTAGGTGGGGCAATTAGGTGTGCAGTGAAAAGAGAGCTGGGCATAGAGTCTGGAAGATCTGAGTTCAAATTTAGCCTCAAATATTTAACTAGTTGTCTGACCCTGGGCAAGTCACTTAACCCTGTTTGCCTTGGTTTCATCATCTATAAAATGAGTTGGAGCTGGAAAAGGCAGACCACTCTAGTATCTTTGCCAAGAAAATCCCCAAAGAGGTAACCAAGAGTTGGACACAACTAAAACAACTAAATAACTAGAGTCTAGGTAAATCTAGGTCTTCAGTAAAAGCAGTTACTTCTTGTTAGACAGCATGGTCTACTAGAAAACACACAAAGGGAACAGAGAAGAAGGAAGGTGGAGGGCACAGAATGAAGGTACTCCCATAGGGGCATGGCGTTGAAGTCCAGAAAACACAGGTGATCTGGGTACAAAGTTTGGATGGCTGTGGCCCCTTTCCAAAATGGAAGGCCCTGGAAGGCCTCATTAATGCCAGAAGAGGACTAGTTTGGTGGATGGATGCTTCAGGGTGAGGAAGCCCTAGGTACAAAGCAAGATTATAAAATGAGAATGTGGAAAAAGCATGATGTTGAAGTCTAGAAAGTCAGAATCACAGCAGAGAGTGGAATGAAGATTGACCAACCTGGGCCCCTCTCTAAAATGGAGGAACTCACCCTTGGGAGAAGGACACTGGCGACATGAATGGATGCTCCAGGGTGAGGAGGTCATAGGTGAAGAGGAAGGTTTGCAATGTGAGAATCAAAGGAACTGGGTTCAGATCTCACCTCTGTTACTGCCTGTGTTACTTCTCTGGCCCGTGTTTTCTCTATTTTCTCTATTTTAATGGCCACTACCCTAATACAGGCCTTCATTACCACTTACCTGGACTACTCCAACATCTTCAAAAAAGATCTTCCACTCTCTTTCCCCCTCTGATTCATCCTTCATATCACCACCAGATTAATATTTTTAATGCAAAGATATGGTCATGTCAAGACAATGATTACTCTTATATTCATTTTGGTTTTTTTTCCCCTTGAAGTGGTTTTCTTGTGCAGTGACCTGTAAGTACATTCATTCTATTTCTAGATATATGTGGGTGGAAGACTCTAGAATGTATAAGGCACCTAGTTAATGGTGGTCACCTTTCTATTATGTTCAGTTGGTACCTTTGTATATAATTTGCCAAAGAACATTTACAAATTTCCTCTCATGTGATAAAGATATGGCTTTCATTAATGGGGCAATACTTGAACCCATTATTTGAAGTTATAATTCAAAGTTAACAGTATGAAAATGATAAAAAAAAAAAGGACCTTCCCTTTTGATGTTCTGTATAGCTTCCTATTTCAACCCCATAATTAGGATGGGGTGATCAGGTAAATGCCCAGGACACTAATAGTACTTTCAGTTCAATGTGCTGAGATGACCTCTTCCCCTTCCCCTCTCTTTTCCCCTGTATCACACCCATAGCCCACAGAATGGCCTCCCCAGCAATGGCCTTGAGCTAGATTTCTAGGGTCTCTGTCTCCCTACTACCAGGTAATGTTTGGCCCCTCCTCTTCCCCCTGTCCTCCTAACACCTTATTCAACCAACGGCCCAGAAACTTCTCATTCAGCTCCATGTGAGAAGTGGGTTGGATTTCACTGGAGCCCTCAATTGCAAGGAGGATATCTCTTCACCGGGGGTCAGTTATGTCCCGGTGTGGAAGCTTCTACTCACCACTTGAATAGTGATTTCAG
The DNA here is from genome assembly GCF_003287225.1 of Phascolarctos cinereus. NCBI lineage: Eukaryota > Metazoa > Chordata > Mammalia > Diprotodontia > Phascolarctidae > Phascolarctos > Phascolarctos cinereus. The sequence goes on along the minus strand of NW_027555958.1, from coordinate 385,908,437 downwards.
AGTCCTAGGTATATATAGCATTAGGGATCCTTCTCTCTCATCTTCTGTTACAGCTAGGCCATTACTCACATTGCTCTTCCTCCATTACCCTAATCCTGGGGTTCTTAACCTTTTGTGTGTCATGGACCACTTGGGCAGTCTGGTGAAGCCTATGGACCCCTTCTCAAAATGATGCTTTTAAGGAGCAGCTAGGCAGCGCAGTGGATAGAGCACTGGCCCTGAAGTCAAGGACCTGAGTTCATATCTGGCCTCAGACCAAACACTTAACACTTACTAGCTGTGTGACCCTGATCAAGTCATTTAACCCCAACTGCCAAAAAAAAAAGATGCTTTTAAATAGATATATGAGATGTTCTACAAGTCTTAGTGCAGTTTTAGGTTTCAAAAACTAAGACTTTGGGGACTATAACTCTCTCTCCAACTCTTCATGACTCCATGGTTCTACCTTTCAATAGACATCATAATCAGGATTCAATATTCAGCAATATATAGTTTCCCATCATAGTTTACTGATAAGGAGAATTGAAGAGAAAAGGGCAATTGTGAAAAGTGTCTATCCTAATGCTATTTTGTTGAGTTGCTCCATAATTGTTGAAAATTGTTGTTCTGTGTTAAAATGTACATTTGTGTCAGCATGCACCAGTTTGCTCAAGCAGGATTGAAACCAACTACTTTGTTCATGAGATTAAGCACCTATTGTGAGTGAGGCAGTGTGCTAAGTGTTTTATAAATATTGTCCCATTTAATACAACAATCCTATAAGTGCTATTATGATCCCAATTTTACAGTTGAGGAAACCAAGGCAGACAGAGGTTAAATGACTTGTCCGGGATCACATAGTTAGCAAGTGTCTGAGGTCAGATTTGAATTGAGGTCTTCCTGATTCCAAGCCCAGAGCTCTTTATCTACTGCTTCACCTGCCTATCACCTGTCTGAATTTGTTTAGAAAGGCGTCTTTCAAAAAGGTATGTGCATCATAACTTTGGAATTTTTATTCCGAAGTTATGCTGCACATACCTTTTGGAAAGATGCCAAGTTATAAGAAATCATTTTTGTATTCAGAACTTTTTGGGGGGTGTGATATATGGTCTTTATCTAATTCTGCTCTGAAAGCTTATCTGTTTGCAAACTAAAGATCTAATTCCATGAATAAAAGGTAAGAATGGGTCTGCAGTCTTTGGATCATCAGATTCTTCTGTGATAGGATATATCTTAATTTTTATGAAGGGTCTTTGATGATTAATATGTCTATGAAAGAGTAAAAGTTCACAATATGCTAAATGACATATAACATAGCCAAGTCGACAGAGGTTGACTGGACTCACTTTCTGGTTACTCCTCATCTTGCTACTTATATTTGAATTCAGGTCATCCAGACTCCAAACCCAGTGCTCCATCCACTGTTCCACCTAGCTGCCCCTCCCTTTTTGAGTAGGGAAGAATAATAATAAGAAAGATCTGGTCATAGTACATTCCTCTGCCCAAATATTTTTGGGCAGGTAGGTGGCAGAGCACACTAAATAAGGGGCCTGGAGTTAAGAAGATCTGAGTTCAAATTTGACCTCAGATATTCACTAGCTGTGTGTCTTTAGGCAAGTTAATTAACCTCTGTCTGCCTTGGTTTCCTCAACTATACAATGGGAATAATAATAGCACCTACCTTACAAGGCTGATGTGAGAATCAAATGAGGTAATATTTGTAAAGCACTTAGCACCGTGCCTGACACATAGTAGGTGTAATATAAATGCTATTGTTATTATTCCACAGATCCCTATTGTCTATTATGTAAAAGGCATACTTTTTCCTCTTGCATTCCAGGTCTTTCACAACCTGATGTCACTCTACCTTTCAAAACTTATAAAACTTCCCTCTGTGCATTCTATAATCTAACCAAACTGGATTCCTCTTTGTCCCCAAACCTACCCTGCACCTTCCCTCATCTGTGTCTTTCCTCAGAGTTTCCTATTCTTGAAATGTCCCAATCTTTCTCTGTCGCATCACTTAAAAGGCCAACTCACATGCCACCTTGTGGCAGGAGCCATATCTTAAACCTTCCCCCATTCCCCTTTGCATGTTAGTCTAGTTTTTCCTTAAAAGACACTGAGACATTTTTCCAGACTTGGTTCGCTAAGGGGACTAAGGCCTCAGTCTGCTGACATCATTTCCTTGTTGCCTGAGTATAAAACAGTCCTGAGGATTTGGGGAAGGAGGGAGGTGTTCTCAGAGTTTTGATTGGTACATCACCAATTGTCCTCAGGGACATCCTTGTTGCATATCCTCTTCTGGTAGAGTGAAGTAAATCTCTTTTTGTTAAGTGTTGAATGACTTATGAGTTTCTCATTTTGTCCCAATATTAAATCTGAGCTACTAGGGGATTTGACTGAGTTAGACCAAGCCCTGAGCATGCCTCCTTCATGAAGCCCCCTTTTATCCCACCTTTTCTAATGACCTTTTCTCCTGGACCTCACATGGCCCTCTCTCTTGCAGCTCTCTAATACAGAGATCATATAATATTGTATATTATAATTGTCTGTGCTTGTCTAAACCTTATATCTCCCCAAGACTTACCACAATGTTCTGTATACAGTCAGCACTTAATAAATGCTGGATTTTCAAACAAATGATAGAGAGGATCACAGAAGACAATTTTGATTATATAAAATTTATTAAAAGTTTTTGCACAAAGTAGCTATAATTAGAAGAAAGCCAGAAACTGTTAAAAAAAATCTTTGCGGTAAGTTTCTCTGATAAAGAATTCATTTCCAGTATAAATGGAGAACAGAGTCCAGTTTATGAAAATAAGAGCCATTTCCCAATTGATAAATGGTCAAAGGATAGGAACAGGCAGTTTTCAGAGGAAGAAATCAAAGCTATCAATAGCTGTGTGAAAAAAAAGTTCCAAATCATTAATAATTAGAGAAATAACAATCAAATAATTCTGAGGTTCTACCTCATACCAATCACATTGACAAAGTTCACCAAAAAAGATAAGGACAAATGTTGGAAGGTACTTGGGAAAACAGATTGATGCAGCTGTGAATTGGTCTAGCTATTCTGGAAAGCAATTTGGAACTCTGCCCCAAAAAGTTACTTAAACTTGGTCAGTCCATACCATTTATTAAACACCTACTATGGGCCAAGCAAAGAGGCAAAAAACAGGCACTGCCGTCAAGGAGCTTACGATCTACTAGGGGAGAAAACAAACATGTACAAACAAACAGATAATTATTAAAAGAGGTACTAGAATTAAGAGTTATTGGAAAAGATTTCTTTTTCCAATTGGATTTTGGAACATTTTAGAACATTGGATTTTGGCTGGAACTTAAAGGAAATCATTTCCTTTCTCTGTAAAATGAGGGAGTTGAATTAGATGGCCTCTAAGTTTCCTTCAAGTTCTAAGTCTATTATGACTGTATGTCACTTGGGCTATGACTACATATAATGCACACAATGACTTCTTTAAACCTCCTCCACCAAAAATAGTAGTTTCAGGGCCCATTTATATGTGGGAAATGTGACAACTTACTGTTTCAGAGCCCAGGTAAGAAGCCTGGAGTGCTTTAGGTTGATCAGCAAGTACTAAGTGGGTACTTAAGTGTGCTTGGGTTATATGTGGTGTTCAAGGAGTACTAGTACCTGTGGTGTGAGGTCTTGCTGAGCCCTTTTCAGGTTTGCTTATCCATCTTTGGTCTCTATCTGGCACTCAAGTCTCACCTGGGGCTCCAAGAAGGTGTTGCATGGGTGGTGGCCATACCTGAGTAAACCATCTTGGCACATGGGCTAAACCAGGTTGAGGGTAGCCAACAGGCCTCAAACCTGTCAGTGAGTTAGGGGAATGTCTACCCCAAACATGTGGAGATTTTCCCTGGCAGAATGGGCAGATGAAAATAATTTGTTTCAATGGAGATGGAGGCTGCTGAAGCTTGTGTTGTGGAGTGCTTAGAGCTTGGTCAGACATCAAAGACACCAAGGCCATCCACTGTATCCTAGGCCTTCACCAGTCATCTTAACTTTTGTCTTGCCAATGGACTTTGATGACTCTGGAAGAGAGAGTGAGGATGATGGTTTTGTGCAAATCTGCCTCACTTAAATCCAGTTCAAGCTTGAGTCAACACATCATCTGTGATGTCACTGGTCCTCTTTGAGAATGAAGGGCTAACAATAACAAGCAACAAATGTGTTTAAGTTTAAGTACCATATTTATTGATAAAACAGTCAACTTCTTTCCCAAATTATTGCCCCACTGGAGGAGTGGGTGGAACTATAGCATTAAGTTTTAGGTTCTAGCCATTGATATATTGAACATTGGAGCTCCCACCAGAAGAACAACATAAAAGGAATCTGATTGGATGGGCACTCTTGAGAAGATTCAGTACTTTAAATTAAACTCTTTTGATCATCTTTGTAAATCACCAATTTTCTGGCTCAAACTTTTTATTTTTTTGTTAATATTATTATTATTTTACTATGGGCTATTGTCTAAGAGTCAGCTAGGTGGTATCTGGCCTCAGATATTATGACCCTGGGCAAGTCACTTAATCCTGTTTGCCTCAGTTCCTCATCTGTAAAATGAGCTGGAGAAAGAAATGACAAATCATTCCAGTTTTTGCCAAGAAAATTCCAAATGGCATCATGAAGAGCCAGACACAACTGAAACAAGTGAACAACAGAAAGAAAGAGATTAGACTTGATGATCTCTAAAGAGGCATCAGGGATAGAGTTCTGGGCCTGGAGTCAGGAATATCTGAGTTCAAACCCAGCCTCAGACTTTTACCAGCTGTGTGACCCTGGGGAAGTCACTTCACCTCTGTTTACCTTAATCCACTGGAGCAGGAAACAGCAAACTACTACAGTATTTTTGCCAAGAAGATTCTATGGACAATATTGGTGTACCATGATCTATAGTCCTGGTGAGTCAGGACTGAACACCACTAACAACAACCCTTCCAGCCTTAAGTATGATTCAGTTTAATAATCAGTTATTAAGTGACCATTATGTGCTAGGCAAAAGTGACATTAAAACCAAAAATAGTACTTGCCCTCAAGGAATTTGTATTATACTGAGGGACAACCACATGAATAAGTAAATGACCTATGATAAAAACAAAGAGAACATTAACAACTGGTATAGAAACTTAGCCAGGAACTTTTGGCCCTAAGCAAGTAGCTCAAACTCTACTGGGGCAAGTGACAGAAAGTGAGGGTTTCAGGGTGAACAGCAAGGAGCTGGGAAAAAGACAAAGCCCACATGACTGCTCCCTAGTTACAACACCAAACTGGGGAACTGGAGAAAGGAAGGTTTTAGTGAGGAGATAATAACTGAATTTATCGTTGAAGAATGAGGCAAAAGTGAAGAAAAAATAAAGTTTATTCAAAGCATGCATGGTCTCTGACCAAGAGATGGAATGTTACATTTGGAAAATAGGTATTGGTATAGTTTATCTGGTACCTAGAGTACATGAAGGAAAGTAATAGGGAATAAAGGTGAAAAAATAAGATGGAGATAGACTGTGGAGGAACTTAAATACCAAGCTGAAGAATTTTCATTTAATTCTAGGGGAAATAGGGAGTCACTGAATATTTTTGGACTAGGGCATGACATGGTCAGATCTGTGTCTGAAGATTATTTTTGAAGCTGTATGGAGGGTAGGTAGATTGGAATGGAGAGACTGAAGCTGACAAATCAATTAGGAGATTATTACAAATAGCCTAGTAAGAGGTGATAAGTGCATGGACTAAGGTGGTAACTACATGAGTGAAGAGAAAGGGGTAAATGTGGAAGACATTGAAGTAGCATGAACAAGGCGCAGCATCTGATTGTATATGGCAGGGAGAGTGAAAAGGAATGGGAGGGAAGGATCAAGGATGACTCTGACACTGTAAAGCAATATGACAGGGATGATGGCTATATCCTCGATTAAGAACATCAAGGAACAGCCAAAAATAACTTTAAAAAATGATACCACAGTGATCTAACAGAGTTAAAGCATCTTGGAAAATACTCTAATCCCAGGGATATTCTTATTTACCTTACACATTATCGTGTTTATTTTTATAACAACCCCTCCCCTTCCCCATGAGACAGGAAAGCATTACTGTGTGCTAGGTCTTGTGTTAAAAATTGGGGATATAAAGAAAGGTAGAAGACAATCCTTGCCTTCAAGGAGTTTATTGTCTAATGGGGGAGAGAATTTGTAAGTAACAATATGCTAACAAGCAATATACAGGATAAATTGGAGATAATCAACAGAGGGAAGACAGGAGAATTAAGAGGGACCGAGAAAGCCTTTTGGCAGAAGGTGAGATTTTAGCTGAGATTTGAAGAAAGGTTAAAAAAAAAAGCCAGGAGGCAGAGATAAGGAGGGAGAGAATTCCAAGTACGGAAACTAGCCAGAGAAAATGCCCAGAATTAGAAGATGAAGTGTCTTGTATGAGGAGCAGCAGGGAGGCAGTGTCACTGGCGTTAAAAGGAGTAAAGCATAAAGACTGGAAAGGTTGGAGGGGGCCAGATGATAAAGGACTTAAAAACCAAACCAGAGGTAATAGGGAACCACTGGTACTTATTGAGTAGGGCAGTGAGCTGTGCTTGAGGAAGATTTGAGAACTGAGTGAGGATAGACTTCAGTGAGAAAAGAGACTTAAGGCAAGATGACTAAATCAGCAGACTATTGCCATTGTCCAGACTTCAACTAAAGACTGACTGTGTCTTAGTTGATGAATGGTTGCAAAAACCAAGACAACTTGGAGGCAAATTTCTCAGTTTCGTCTATAAGGAAATGCCAGAATTTAAGACATAGATATTTGAGTCCTTGAAAATAGCCAAACCATGCTGATTGATTTAATCAAACATTACTGACAAAAAAAAAAACCTGAGCATCACTCTGTTTTTAAAAAGAAATATTGATAAAGCATTTTTCCCAATATCCTGGTCTAAAGCATTTATACTAATTTGAATGAGAAACCTTCTCAGGCTATCCTTCTGAAACAATGTACTGCATTAGAATCCTTTTACATCATGACCTAATCAATTTCTAACTAGCTCTTTTCTACTGATCAGCCTAGTAAGGACCAGGAAGGACTTCTCCCTGAAATGATCAGGGTAATGATCAGATAAAGAGAAAGAGGATGTCTTTGATGACTTGAGTTGACAGAAGTATCTCGAGTTCATTTTTGACCAGGGAATTCTTGAAGGGGATGGTCAAAGAGGGAATGAATTTTAGGAAAATGATTTTCTGGAGTGTTCCAAAAGTTAAGTGACTATTGTTTGGTTTGATGAAACTAACTGAATTATTACCTGAGAATCCTTGCTCAATCTCAACTGAGAAATTCTATGGCTTGAAAATATTATAAATCATAACTCCAAAATGCAGAGAGAGGAAAAGAGAATAAGAGAAAAGCAAAACAGAAACAGAGAAACAGAGACAGAGAGAGGGAGACAGAGACACAGAGAAACAGAGTCACATAGAGACAGAGACAGAGAGAAATTTTAATAGGCATGGGGTAACTTTCCATCTTTGTACCTTTCTCTCTAGGGAGAAAAATGTTTTGATTAGAATAATCTAAATTTAATAAAAATTGTTTCTGGCAGGCTTGTACCTAAAATGTAGAGTTCAGAATTTTCTTCCACAGTTCTTGGAATCACCCTACTTCCCTGTATGAATATATTTACTCTATTTCTTTACATTTTACATTGGGTGGCTGTGACTGTGTGTATACACATATATGAATGTGTACAGATTCAGTTCCCATCCTAAATGGAAGGCCTTAATATGTGTAGCTATTATTATAATTCTTGGCCTTGGCATCCCTGACTGTATTTAATAATTCATCACTACATGCATCACTAGTATTTAACATTCATATCACTGCATGCTGGTGGCACCATGATTTTCAGCAATTCAGAGTTGCAATGCAGGTGTGGAGGTCTTTTGGAATGAGTTTTCAGACTTGGGAAAAAAATGATTGATTAATGTCAGATTCCTGCTAAATGTCAGGAAAACAAAGCACATGCTTTCTGGCACTAAATCCAAATGACTGGTAACCCTAGAGGAATGCCTAATCAGCACAGTAAGTGGCATTATGTGGGTACTATCTAAGTCTTTTATCTTTGAGTTATTGAGAATGAATCCCTATCTTCTACTGACGATACAAATTATATCATCTGGGTGGAAAAGTAAACATCTAAAGGTACTGATGGGCAGACCTAATATATGGTCCAGAATTTATTGTATGTCAGAGGATTGCATTATCTCTACTTCTAAATAAAATCACATTAGCTTACGGTAATTTGTGATGATTTGTTTTGTTAGCAAAAGGTAAAAGTGAATTATTATAGTTATTTGTTATGTAGAAGGTCTAAATGGCTTTCTCTTAAATTCCTTGGGTTGAAATTATCACATCTATTTATTTATTTAAATGATCAAAAGATCATTATAACAACATTATTATTTATCATCATCATCATTATTATTACAACCACAATAAAAAGTATAACCAGTTATCATTTGCCAAACTTAGTTTTATTAGACATTTTACAGAACCAGGCATCTACTGTCCTTTGGAGGCAATTTAGAAAGCAATAATTTTAGTCATTTATCATATTATTGGGACATTATTCTTACAATGTCTGACAATCATAATGCACTTATTTATCCAATAGGAGGTATAACATTATAATTAGCATCAGGTAAGAGAGGCAGAGGGAAGTAGCATTAGAGTCAGGAGGAACTGTATTCAAGCCTGGTCTCTGACACTGAATCAGGCTGTCTGACCCCGGGCAAGTCAATTAAACATTCAGGCCTCTAGGCAATTCGAAAACTTGAAATTGTAAAGCCCTTGCTGGTCTGTATTGATAGAAGTTCTCTCACACAGAAATCCCTTATAACAATGAAATCATAGATCCAGGCAAAATTTTTTTAAGTGAGGTCAGATCCATTCAATCAATAGTAATAGCCAGTAGCCCACATATCTAGAGTGAAAATGTCCAATAACCTGAACTATCTAGAAATATCTGTTAACCTAGATGGGAAAAGTGGGCAGAATAGCTCTCCTAAAGCTTATTATTACTCTAAATCACAGAGAGAACATTCAAAACCAACGAAGAAAGATACATTTTAAATTTAAAGGTCCGGGATGGATGTTCTGTTCACTGCCATTTTATTTCCTCTATAAACACCTAGATACTAGAGTCCAGATGTAGTGGTTCCATTGCCTTGAGAATGAAAAATTTTGTTATTATCATCTTTGCAGAACAATCCCATTTTCTCTCTATTTACTGTCTTCCTTCCAATAGGGATAAATTCTCACAGCATAGGACCGTAGATTCAGAGCTGGAAGGACTTCATCCAACCTCCTAATTTTATATACAAGGAAAGTGAAGGGCAGAGTGGTTAAATCCAGAGGTTAAGAGATTTGGACATTTTCAAGTAGCTTATAAATGTTAAAGGCAGAATTTAAACCCGTCTTCCTCAGTCCAACATTTTATTTATTATGCTATCTGCCTCAATAATAAGTCTTTCCTTGTCTATTAAAATTAAATGGAATTATTTTTTGTGGTGTTATTTGGTGTTTACTAAATCCAGCATCTACCAATTCCTTCTTTTTTTCTTTGAAAGTGTTCATGATATAAGGCATTAGGCTTCCATATAGTCTGCAAGTTTGGGGATTTTCTCATTTCTTCTTCCTGGACCAGACTTTCTCTCATATTTCTCACTGTGTATACATACATTGTATATAATTAAGTTCTTATCATTATGATACTAAGATCATACAGGAAATAGAGTTCATATCTTTAATCCATCCATTAATTTAACAAGAGTTTATTAAGTGCATTCTATTTGTCAAACTCTCTGATAGGCACTGGGGATACAGAGTCAAAAATAAAATATAGTCCCTGCCCTCAAGGAGTTAACATTCTATTGTAAATACAATAATAAAAAAAACTTGTTTTATTATTAATTGTTCCTTTATTAGTAGGAATTTTCTAAGGAAGATGTAAGAAAGGTCAAGCAAACTTATTTGTTTTTAATAATTCTATTTCAACAATGAAGTTTAAAGGTAAAGTGCAAGTCATAGCATCACCTTCCTGATGTCATGACCTCTTTGAGAAAGAAGGGCAAACAACAACACATTTAAAAAGAGAAAGGAATAGGAAAGTATAGCTAAACAACAGTTCCTTGGGAAAATGTCTGGGGGTTTAATTGAACGGTAAACTTATTATGATTTAGCAATATGATATAACAGCCAAAAATCTATTGAGGTGTCTATTCTGCTCTATTCTGTCCTGGTCAAACTACATCTATGGTATTGTGTCTAGTTAGGAGTATCATAATTTTAGTAAGTACATTAATAGTAGATGCCTATTGATAAGGCAGAAGGTGACCAGGTAGTTAAAGACCTTGCAGTCATACCCTATGAGTGTTGATTGAAGATATTGGAGATTTTTAACTAGAAAAAGAAGCCTTAAGGAGGACATGAAACATTTCTGCTCTCATTGGAGGGTTGCCAGAGATTAAACTTGTTCTGCTTGCCTCCAGAAGGCAGAATTAGCAGTGGTGGATGGAAGTTACAAAGAATAAATTAAGCTGGTTTAAGGAAAAACTTGCTAACAATTAAAAATACCTTTGGAGGCTCTGAGTTCTCCCCTCAATAGAGATCTTCGAGGAAAGGATGGACAGATGACCACTTGTCAGGTATATTTTGGGGGGTATTTTTGTTCAGAGATGAGCTGAACTAGATAGCCTCTAAGTTATTGTTCAGCTCTGGGATTCTGGGGTTCGTCTTTACCAAGGTATCTCCCAAATTAAAACATGCTCAGAAATTCTTCCAGAGATTCTCATAAAAGCAAAATATAAAAATGGGGGTGGGGGATAGACTATATGTAATTGTTCATTAAATCAGTGGAACAATGCTAATTGGATCTAAGTATATTTTTAGCTGCCTTGCCCTAAATTCATTACACCTATAGGCATATGTTCTAATACTTATTTTCATGGCTATAATTATGCTTAATTTATCAGTGATATAAAGGACACCAAGGGTCATAGCCTTATATTACACATAACCATTTTAAGATTGGTATTAGAAGTTCAATACCAGTTCTGTGTAGCATAAATTAATGCTTTATTGGCAAATCTCCAATAAATTTGGTATGTGTAGATCACCAGTCTGGGTAATAAAGACTTTCATTCCTATTTAATACTCAGTTGCCCAAGCGGCCCTCAATGTCTAGAATTCCTTCCTTCCTTCCCTTTTCCTAGAAGAATCTCTAGCTTCCTTCCAAGTATAGTTCAGGTGCCACCTTCTACACAATACAATCCCTTTGTATACCCAGAACCTAACACAGTGCCTTATATATGCCTTATCCATGTGTTTAATGTTTGTTTAATTCAATTGTTGAATCTAAGAAAAAAACCAAAGCTTATTGCTAGGTAGTAATCAACTAGAAAATTGTATCCATAGCCAAGAAGATATGTCTACATGTTGTTGTTGCCCAACCAGTCCAACAAAGCTAAAGGGACCCTTCTCCCTAAATGGCCAATTTGGAAATTACACCATCTACTAACTCAAGGTTCTAGTAATACAACAAAGAATATTCACAGTTATAACAGAAATCTCCAAAAATCCCAACAAAATCCTTACATCTACATTCAGTATTTACCTAAGCAAAACCTTCTAAAATAGCCCAGTCTTTCGGAAGAACACTTTATTTTTCACCAAACAAAGAGTAAAGGAGCTCACTCTGAACATTTTGCTAAGTAGTCCCAAATTCCTAGCAATGTCAATATAAGGATTTAACTAAAAACCTCCAAAGAAATGGCTATTATTCAGGGCTTTGCTACCTTGAAGTAAACTTAATTAAGGAATCGAAGTAAATAGCATGTGTTCAGTCACATCCAACTCTTTGATCTCATCTGAGGTTTTCTTGGCAAAGATACTCGAATGGTTTAGCATTTCCTACTCTACCTGATGAAACTAAGGCAAACAAGATTAAATGACTTGCCCAGAGTCACACAGCTAGTAAGTTTTTAATGTCAGATTTTAACCAGGTCTTCCTGACTCAGGCCCATTGCTCTATCCACTGTGCCACCTAGCTGCCTGTAAGATTCTGTAATATAAGAAGTGGGACATCTTGAGAAGCACAAAAATCCTTTTAAAAGAAACACAAGACAACAAGCAAGTACTAAATATAGGGAAACCATTACTCTAAAAGTGGTTCAGGATTGAAAATGTTGATAAGTCCAAAAGAGTTTAGATAAATCTTTCAACAATTAATGCATGTATAACATGCAAGGCTTTAAGGATAAGTGTTGCATATGCCTGTTTAGTTTAGGAATCACTGCACCAGTATTGGCTAGAGGGATCACAAGACTGATCCAGTACAGCATCTCTGAGATTCATAAAGCTATATGTCATGCATGCTAATGGAAATGGTTTAATTCTAAACCAAATGTAGCATAAAGTTGGCACTGCCATCTTCCCATCACCTAACCTCAGAATTGTTATTGTCTTTTTCTTCTCCCTAACTATGCACATCCAGTCAGTCAATACTTCTTGATATTTCTACCTCTCTACTCCCACAACCACCACATATTCAGTATTCATGGGGAATAATAGGAATCAACTGAAACGGTAATAATTTTCACACTTATGGAATGCTTTGATACTTCATATTTCATTTCATCTTCAAAAAAGCCTTATAATGGAGATAGAACAAATATGATCTCCATTTTATGTGTAGCATCTAGGGTCCCTCCCCACTCACAAATGAGCCCCACTAAATTCATCTCCGGTTTCCGATATACTGCGGGTGTGGGTCATCATTCATTGAAATTGTAACTCACAACCTTCCAGTAATGTATTTCTTTTACCAGACCACTAAAGGATATGTTAGTTCAAAGCAAAAGACATTTAATTAAACAGCATAGCAAGATGAGTGATAAGAAAAACTGCACTTATATACACAAAGCATACTTTCCCATGTTACCATACCACAAATAGAGCAGGAGACAAGACAGGCAACATATGGGCCCAAGAAACATATATGTCTAGAATACACATATGGGGAACACATGTGAATGGCTCATCCCATACCTCTGACACTTCAGAGATGCCGGTGTCATTTTTTTGATGTCATCACACTACTCTCTTCTCACCATAATGGCCAAGTTTTCTGGTAGATGTCTCCAATGGTTTCATGGTCACTATGCTGCTCTCTGCTACCATCTGCTGGTCTTTTCCTCTTCATGGCCATCTGCTGCTCTCTGCCACCATCTATTGGGATTTGGCAGCTAAGTTTCTCCCTGATGAGAAAGAGCTAAAACCTTTTTCAAGTATAGCCTAGGGATAAGAGCCACAACACCCAGCCAGGCAACCAAGAAAAGCCAACAGAAAGCCTCAGGCTAAGATTAAATCTATTTTATGACTTCTTTTCTCCTAGTTCCTATTCACAGTCCTTAGCTCCATTCAACTCTCTGGCCTGGAATTAGAAAATTCATTTTAACTCTTTTAAAATTGCTTATTGTTTATTTACATTCCACAAACCCATTTTAGGGACTCCATCAAAGAAAACATAGGAGCTATGTTGGTGCTAAGGCTTCCCTCATCTCCCATAATGTTTCCTTATTGGAAGGCCAATAAATTTAGGAACAAGAATTAAATGTCTAGGACAATCAAACTACTGGTCAACCAACAAGCATTTATTAATCACCTACTATGTGCCTGACATGCTGATAGCCATTGGAATTACAAAGACAAAATGAAATCCTATTTTCCCTGAAGCAACTTACATTCTGTTGGAGGAAGTAACTCGGACATAAGTATATACAAAAAGCATACAAAACAAATATAAGGTAAAATGGTGGAGGGAAGGCTGGGGACAGACAGTTCTACCAGCTGGAGAGATCATGAAGGTGTTTGTGTGGAAGGAAGCCCTTGAGCAAGCCATTCTAAAAGGCAGAGGTGAGGTGAGAAGACATTCCAAAAAATGAGGAAGCTAAAAAGGAATGGAAATGGGAGATGGAACAACAGAGCACTTGAAGGTTAATACCTTCAGGTATTATATAAGGGCTATACACCTTAACCTTTATTCTGTGTTCCTGTTTTCATTGAACATACCTGTAACAAAATCTCTGGTTGTTTAGCCTTCTGTCCAGAACAAAAATTCTTTCTCAAAGATTTGTAACCTAGGATCCGTGAACCTCTAAAAAATGTTTTGATGACAATATTATGATATAATTGTATTTCTTTGTAATCCTAAGCATTTTATTTTATTCATTTAAAAACAATATAGGTTTCATCAGAATGTGAACGAAGTTTATGAGATATTAAAGGCTAAGAACCCTAGCTCCATGTAGTAGTGAGGAAGTTGATGTTGGCAGAGGTAAGATAACTTACCCAAGATCATTCAGGCAGTGTCTAACAAGCAAAGCCAAGATTTGAAGGCAGGCCCTCTGACTCCAAACTCAGTACATTTTCCACTATACAATGTTGCTTTCCTGAGGTTCAACTAAGGTAACACATTGTATGCCCCTTTCAGTCTGATTTACTGGCGCCTCTGTCATGTGAAAAGAAAAGTGAGCAGACATACTACACTGTTAACCACATTTTCCAAACTGTCTCAACTATAATTAACTCTGCAATGAACTTTAAGTCTTTCCCTTATGTTTAGCAATGCCAGGAAGTAGGGACGGTTTAACATACTGAAGGTGTCAGAGAAGCAGTTATGGGGAAAAGAAAAACAACTATAAACAGAAATCTTGTAACTGAGTATATCTAAATCAGGAAATCAAATAAATCCTCTGGAAAGGTGAGAATTTTGTCTAGCACCATAAACCAAAGTATTGCAATCACTAGGTAGTGGATAGCTGGGAAGGAAGGAAGGAAGAAGGAAAGAAGGAGGGAAGAAAGGAACAAAAGAAGGAAGGGAGGGAGGAAACAAAAAGAAGGAAGGGAAGAAGGGAGGAAGAGAGGAAATGAAAAGAAGGAAGGGAGGGAAGGATGGAAAAGAATAAAAGGAGGAAAGAAGGGAGGGAGGTAAAGAAAGAAGGGAGAGAAGGAAGGAGGCAAGGAAAAGTGAAAGAGAAGGAGCTGGGAGGAAAAGAAGGAAAATGGAAGGAAAGGAAGGAGACAGTTATTAACTGACTACAAAGTACCAGATATTATTGTGCTAAGCATTTTTCAAATATCTCATTTGAGCCTCACAACAACCCTGGGACATAGGTGCTATCAGAAATGCAAGCCAACAGATGTTAAGTGACTCTCCCAACATAAAAAAGCTACTAAGGTTCTGAAGCTAGATTTGAAATCAGGTATCCCTGACTTCAGGTGCAATGATCTATCTGCTGAGCCATCTAGCTCAGTACTGGATGTATTAGAAGCATTGGTTGGTATGATTGGCAGTGTTTTAGCTGTGTGACCCCAGACAAGTCACTTAACTTTTCTCAGCCTCAGTTTCCTACAAGTTAGATTCAGAACTGGTCAAACAACTTGACCCAAAGTTCTAGTGTCACTGTTCTTTCCAGGTTAGACTGCATTCAGTTTTGGGCACCATATTTAGAAAGGACATTGACAAGTTGGAACATGTCAAAAGGATGTGATGAAGATGGTGAGGGACACAAAACCATGCCGTAAGAGAATTAGGTGAAGGATCTGATCATGTTTCACATAGAAAAGAAAAGACATAGTGGAGACATCCTTACCCTCTTCAAGTATTTCAAGAGCTGTCACATGGAAGAAGGATAAGACTTATTTATTTGACCCCAAGACCAGAAATCAAAATAATGATCTTGGGTTTCTGGGAGGCATTTTCAACTTAAGCTCTTTGAAAAGTAGAATGGGTAGCCTCTGAAGATTATAAATGGAAGTAATCATGTAGAATTGCTTGTTGGGAATATTGTAGCATAGGTTCTTTTTCAAATATAGTTTGATTAGTTAACTTCTGAAGTTCCAACACAGAAATTCTATAATTTTATTACTTTCAATTTTTATATATCTCAGAGGTTATCAACTTTGGAATCTGTGATATCTTTTGGTTGTCATATCTCAAGAGCAAGGAACAGGGATACTGGGGGAAGGAGGATAGGATTCAGTCAACCTTGAGATTGGTGGGGAAGAGGCTATATTGTCCATTGGCCAGCAAATGGTTGGCTAATTTCATGGGAACAGGTGGTCAAGGTTTAGATGGACCTAGTAACTTGCAAACTACATAGGCTCCCTCCAGTGGTCCTCTGGTAAATGTTTAACAACCACTTCTCCAGAAGAAAATGTATACATGATATACTTTAAGTTTAATCTCCACTGTTAACATTTTCTCCACCATTTTCTTAAGTCTGGACAATCAACAAAACAATAAATAAAGCCCTGATTCATAGTATTTGCTCATTTCTGAGGTTTAAATGTTCATCCTCAAAATTTAACAATTGGATTTCTTAAGCTAATATGAACTGACTTCAGCCCACTACTGGATCCTTCCCATCAACTGTTGTGTTTCTTGTGGACAGGTAAAGTATATGCTGGAGGGACTGAAATAGCTTTAAATGGAATTGATGGCAAGATTGAATGTGGATTTCTATTTTCAGATGAGCATATGTAGGTCAATGGCTAACTCAAACTATGCTAAATCGTTATTTTTGTCTAGAACTGGAGAAAGACAAATTTTACCTCAATTTTTAAAAAAGCATATAGAATCTGTAAACTATATAGCTAGGGCAGCTAGGTGGTGCACTAGCGTAGAGCACCACTCCTGGAGTCAGAGAGGCTCATTTTCTTGAGTTCATATTTGGCCTTATATACTTTCTAGCTATGTGACTATGAACCTGTTTGCCTCAGTTTCTTCATCTGCAAAATAAGCTAGAGAAGGAAATGGCCAACCACTCCAGTATCTTTGCCAAGAAAACCCCAAATGGGGTCATGAAGATCTGGACATGATTGAAAATGACTGTACAACAACATCAAAATGATATACGATGAGGTTGCTTTAAATCCCTAGATTCTAGAACATATTATTAAAGGGATGATTATTAATAGCTAAAAAATGAAACAGTGATAACAAAGAGTAAGCATAGCTTCATCAAGAACATATCTTGTCACAGTAATCTTGTTTCCTTTTTTGAAAAGACAATTAGACTGGAATATCAGGAAAATGTAGATACAGTTTACTTAGATTTTAGCTAAGTATTTGACAGTCTCTCATAATATTCCTGTGAAAAGATGGAAAGATATGAAGTAGATGGGAATGCAATTAGACTTATTCAAATATGATTGAACAATTGACCACAAATAGCAATAATTAATGGTTGATGTCAACTTGGATAGAGGTCTCCAGAGAAGTGCCTAAGGAATCTGTGCTGGCCTTATGATGTTTAACATTTTGATCAATGATTTACATAAAGGCATAGATGACATGGTTATCAAATTTTCAGATGATCCAAAGGGAAAAGTAATAGCTAATACACTAGATGGGAAAGTAAAAAAGATACAGAGAGGCTAGAATGTAGGGCAAAATCTAAGAATATGAAATATAGTTTCAATTAGGGATAACTTTAAGATTGTACATTTGAGTTTAAAATATCGACATTACATGTACAAGATGGCTAGAAATGAAAACAAATCTTGGTGTTTTAGTAGACCGATTGACAGAACATTTATAAAGAGCTTACTGTATGTCTGGCAAGATACTAAACACTGGAAATACAAATACAAGCAAAAAGAAGCTTCCCTCAAGGAGCTTGTATTTTAATGAGGAAAGATAACTCATAAAAAAAAGATCTAGAAAAGGAGTAGGGAAAGGTCAAGGTGTAAAATTAGGTGAGTCATGCACTGAACTAGGTTTCCAGTGAGTAGCTGCATGTGTACTTCCTCCAATGGAGGTACTGAGGACAAACTTAGCAATCCTGGGGAAGAGGAGGTAAGTGGTTGCACTATTGATTTCTAAAGTACCTTTTAGCTCTGTCATACTATGAACTCTGACTCCCTGCAGCATTTCCAAGCAGCAGAGAATTCTTAACCCCAAGCTCACAGGTGGAGTCTGCTAGACTGTAGGGGTAAGAACCATGGTTCTTATCCTCTGGGTGTGTGTGTGTGTGTGTGTGTTGGGTGAAGGGAGGAGTTAAAACTATAACAAACTTCTCCAGCCTCCTGGTAGTGAGGCAGTGGGAAGAGAGAGGTGGACAAGCAGTGTCTTTAATGTTTTCTAAGTTGAGGTTTAGAGACCACAAGGTTATGGTCCTCCTGGCCTGTAGGAGTTCCCAAGAATATGTCATGGCTGCATGCTCTGTGTGAGGCCATGTAAACAGTCAGTCTGCTAGATCCAAGAAAAACTTGAAAATGGGTGACACATGACAGAACCATACAGTTTGCCTTTTGCCATTTTCCATGATGAAAATGCTGTGAATATATGTTGAAAGTGGCCATAAAATAGTGTCCTTACTTTGGCCTTTTAATTAAGTAGTAATAGTAGGGCTGCACTGTTTTACAAGGCAATATTCTAGTTCCTGAGTGGATAAGAGGCATAGCTGTTTGCCAAGAGCTGTAATTTATTCTGACAGTCCCCCTTCCCCCACCCCTGACCCCCCCCCCCCAAAAAAAAGCTTGATGAGAGAAGCAGGTCAAGGAGTCTCCTAAAATGTTTAAAGCAAAGAGATTTAAGGTTACAGAGAGAGGGGGGGTAATGACAAACACAAAGTCATATTCAAACCATGTCTTCATTGTAGTTATTTTGAGGATGTAAAGAGGGTTTTGGAAGTTAGAAAATGAAGATTTTTCTTACCCTTCTCTTCTCAGTCTGCAGAGAAAAGACCAAGCAGAATTATTCCAAACCTCTGTCTTTCAGACATTAAAAGGGTAAATGGTAGGTGCACCTTCTCACACACATAAAGTTCAAATGTGTTTCCATTTTTTTCCTACATAAAAATAATTTTAAAGTATGGTTCCCAGGCAGTTTTAAGAGCTGAAAGGCTCTGGAAAAAAAAGGTTAAAAAAAAACCCAGCCAGGATAGTTGTACAAAAATGTGCAAAAAATTATCTTACCTTGGGTGACTTTAAGGAATTGGATATTTGATATCAACATCTTAGATCAATAGTTTAATTTAAAATAATAAATCTTTGTATTCTGCAGAGCTTCAAGATGCAAATAAATTATAGAACAAGATTATTTTGGAAGGTGCTTGTTTCCAAAAGATATCCTTGGAGAGCCCAAATTTTAAGGAAACCTTACTTTAGAAGAACTGCTCCGGGCAATTAAATCTACACAACCTAACAAAGCCCAGGGGGGGTAGCTTGCCTTCTGGCATGCTATTAGAAAACATTTTCTCAGGAACTTGCTCCACTCTTATTCCATTCTTGCAAATTATTTTTCTTTAGATGGAAATATTTCTTGTGTGAAACAAGTGCAAATAAAAAGCTCTTAAATGGGTAGAAAGTGATCCAGCAGAAAAGAGATCCATTGTCCCAAGGCACCTTTGGTAGTTCTGCTGAGGGAAAGGGGCCACAAAAAGAAAGTGATTGGTTGAATCAACTCACTGACCCTTCATAAATCTCCTAAAAAATGTGCACGTTGGGGTGTTCTTCCCCTCTCCCCCAACAAAAACACAGCATTTGATCACACAAGCTCTTTCCATTTTGATATACCCAATGGCCATACGATTTTCATGAGTTATGAAAATATGTTGGGATTGGCATAGTTGTTTCTTTAATGATTTCTTCAGTTACTTTGGAATATTTAATTACCAGAGGGCTTGCTCAATTCTTTAGAGACTCAGGGAGAACCCCAAGGTGTTTTATAAAATTCGTTGCCTATACTATGAGAGGCAGCCTCATGTAATGGATAGGAAGCAGGCCTCTGAGCAAGGAAAACCTGGGTTCATATCCCATCTCTCACACATAATGGCTATGTGACCTTGGGCAAGTCACTT
This sequence comes from Phascolarctos cinereus, assembly GCF_003287225.1. Classification (NCBI taxonomy): domain Eukaryota; kingdom Metazoa; phylum Chordata; class Mammalia; order Diprotodontia; family Phascolarctidae; genus Phascolarctos; species Phascolarctos cinereus. The sequence goes on along the minus strand of NW_027555958.1, from coordinate 385,888,526 downwards.
ACCTTTCAATGCTTGGGAAGCTCTCTAAGACTGTTGCAATGACTAATAAATTCCAGAGAAATTGCCAGTCTTCATTGGTAGAGAATTTTCCTTACCTGGAAGTTCTCCATACTGATGAAAGCATAGGTTCAGTCCCTAACTTTATTCCTATCATTGCTCATGTAAATAAAGATAGTGAAATGGAAATAATCCTGATTCTGGAGCCAGAAGACCTGGGTTTGAATCCTGGCTCAGATCAATAGTTTTGAAAAAAGGTTTGTGACCTTGGGCAAGTTGTTCCCCATCATCCACCAGGCCTCAGTTGCCTCATCCATAAAATAAGAGGATTAGACTTAATTAATGGCCTCTAAGGACTCTTCTAGCTTTCAGCCTATGCTCCCATGAGCCTTTCTTCCTGACACTTTGAATGATACCTTTCAGAAGGGCTGAGGAAAGTTTATATACTGTGGATTCCCTGACACAGATTTATGGCCAATGTAACCATGAAGACAATATGAAGTATAAATAAAACTTTACATATGAATGAGATCCAAGTCCTTTTTTTCTGCTGCTAAAATATATTCATTTTCATTGAATTTCAAGGAAAAAATTCTCTTTAGGTACTTAAAATTTCATTCCTGCTATTGTGAAAATACATGTAAATAAAAATTATTTTAGCATGTTTGAAAGCACTAAAAAATTTTGCAAGGTTTGAAGAGGCATCAAAGAAGTGACATTCTTGTATGATAGAATCATAGAAGTAGTAGTAACGGTTCTATGGTACTTTGTTTGCAAAGCACTTTACAAATGTATCTCCTTTGATACTTGCAAAAACCCTATGAGGCAGGTGATGTTATTACTGTGCCCATGTTAAAACTGAGGAAATTGAGTCTAAGTGACTTGGCGAGGGTCTTATAGATAAAAAGTGCCTGAGTCTGGATGTGAACTCAGGTCTTTCGACTCCAAAAGCTCCAGAGCTCTATTTACTACATTAATACTTGCTACCTGTCAGGGCTGTTCTGAAATCTGCCTATAAAGTATGCTTAATGCATCTCCATTTTGCAGAGACAGACACAGCAATCTAACTAGGTAAAGACATTTCTCTGAGTGACAATTCCAGAGAACCAATGATAAACTTCCATAATGAACAAAATAAGTGCTGTTTACTTACTCTTTTTAGTCAAACTTTTTTTAGCTTCCTATTACTTAAATTCTACTCCAATAAAACTATCAAACACACTTCTATTTTTCAATGAAATGATAAGAGGAATCCATAAAAGTGAAACATTGATTCTCACATATTTAAAAAAAAAAAGAAAAGCAACGAGTAGAATAGGGTCAATTCATGGAATTTTATCTAGTACCCACTAAGTGATCTAGGGCCAATATGCTGTCTAATTTTGTCCTTGGCAGTACCTGGCAGTAACTAAGAACAAAGGAAAACAAAAGCTATACATAGATTTCTAAGTAAATCATACAGTTCCTAAAAAGTGACAAAAAATGATTTTTACACTATTCCAGTAAGCCTAAATTATTTTTTTAAAAAAAGATTTGAGATAGTAATAATATTGTATTTTTTGCCTGGCAAAGTAGGGAGTGAAAATACTCCATATTTAACCACCTAACTGCTGTTAACCCCGTGAACCTCTCCTTCTGCTATATTTGAAATTTCTTTTTTCATTGAAGGCCCCTAGGTGGCACAGTGGATAGAGTGCTGGGTATGGAGGCAGGAGACCTGAGTCTAATCTGGCCTCAGCACTTACTAGCTGTATGACCCTGGGCAAGTCACTTAACTCTGTTTAAAAACCTCAATTTTCTCATCTGTAAAATGAGCTGGAGAAGGAAACGGCAAACCACTCTAGTGTCTTTGCCAAGAAAACCCCAAAGGGGTCATGAAGAATTAGACATGACTGAACAACAACATCATCATTATTATTGTCGGTTTTATTATCATCATCACAGTGAAGCACTAGTCACATTTCTAGAGGCACTGAATGGAAAGGAGGTGCCCTATTGCTAGCAAGGCAGAAAAAGGGTAGCCTTGAAGGACTATGAGAAACAATGCATGAGGCAGTAGCTGGCAAAAAAAAAAAAAAGGACAATTTCTTTTCCTAACCAATTCCCATAGGTCACTGATTCTGGAGTCAGGAAGACCTGTACACAGTGCCTGGTACACAATAAGCACTTAATAAATGCTTGCTGACCACCTGTTGACCCTAGTTCAAAACTTCCCTTAGACAAGGAAGGATTTCGTGACCTTAGGTAAGTTACTTCTTTGTCTCTCAGTTTCCATACTGTAAAATAATAGTACTGGACTAGACTGTCCCTATGGGTCCTTCTAGCTCTGAATCTACAATCCTATGATCCTATAATCCTTCAAAGTATAGGATCAGAATTATTGGACACATGGCTCTTAGATGTCATAATTTTCAAAATTATTATAGAGGGCAGAATGTGACCAGCCTGAACTTAGGCCAGGGTTGGCCCCATATATAGACATAGTAGATGACTTGATACCTACAAAACACCTTTGATTCCACAAAATCTCTTCCTCTTTTAGTCTGTAAGATTAGCAGAGGGATGAAAAGGGATGATGAGATATGAGGATAGGGAGGTTTTGATAAGGTAGTATAGAAGAAATCTAAGGGTATTACATTCCTCCTGGGAGGGTAAGCTCAAGGTGCAGGAAAGGAGGAGGTCTGACTGGCACTTAGAGACATAGAAATGTGCTAGAGACATGGGAGGAGGGGGAGGGTATCAACAATAAACCACCTGCTGCCTCACAATTTTGCCTAAAATTAATCCTGCCCCATCCCAGTCTCCCTTTAGCCATAAGAGACTTCTTATTTCAAGCTTACAGGAGTCACTTTTTGGTCATGATTTCAGTTTCTGATTTTATGCTTATCCATGTATCCTTGACTTGGGGGTCAAGGAAGAGCCCTGAAATCTCCTCTCCTAGATTGGAGGCAGCTCTCAAGTTAATGTTTGATCCATAAGATCTATTTATTCATTCTATACTAATTCAAGATAGAGGGGAATTCAATCCCTTTAGCACTTCAGAGTATTTGGTATTTTTCAAATAGTTTAATGCACCTGTATAGAAAGCACCATATTCTCTGAAGGATCATCTTTCTTTAAATAATGTATTTATGTTGTTAGCCTAGAAATAGTGAATAAATATAAATTTTAGGCATATTTAAACATAGCATTATGTAAATACACAAATGGATTCTGATAAATTGGCAAGTGTCAAGAGGAGTGCAATTAGGTAGGTGAAAGTACCTTAGGACCATGTCATTAAAGGATTAGTTGAAGGAAGTGGGGAGGTCTACCCTGGAGAAGAGAAGGCTTGAGAAGTGGGGCATGATAGGTGCCTTCAAACAAGATCATAAGATCATAGATTTAGAGCAGAAAGAGACCATAGAGGTCATCTAGGATGACCCTTCATTTAACAGATCAAGAAACCCAGGTCTAGAGAGGTTCAGTGACTTGCTCTCAGTCACAGAGGTAAGAACTGAGATTCCTACCCACTCATTCCAAATCCAACATTCTTTGCAAAGCACCTTGCTGAAGGACTATCATGGGAAAAGATTAAAATTGTTTCTATTTGACCTCAGAGGATAGAACCAGGAGCAAAAGTTGAAAGTTGCGAAGAGGCAAATTTATTCAAGGGCAGCTAGGTGGTGCAGTGTCAGGCCTGAAGTCAGGAAGATTCATCTTCTTGAGCTCAAACCCAGCCTTAGCACTTACCAGCTATGTGACCCTGAGGAAGTCACTTAACCCTATTTGCCTCAGTTTCCTCATCTGTACAATGAGCTGGAGAAAGAAATATTTCCAGAATCTTTGCCAAGAAAACCCCAAATGTTGTCATGTAGAGTCAGACATGACTGAAACAAATGAACAACAACAAAGGAAAATCTTTCTATCAAAAGGTGGAAATAGGTTGCCTCAGGAAGTGGTGGGCACCCCCTCATTGGTGGCCTTCAAGCAAAGGTTTGATTATTATTGTCAGCAATGTTTTGGTGGGCATTCTTGGTCAGGTTGGAATGGATGGCCTATGAATTCCCTTCTGACTCCAAGATTCTGTAATTTTAACTTTTTAAGGCCTAGCATTCTAAGGGCAGAAATAACATTGTATGTGCATTTGACACACCATGCACAAATTGTCAATTGTTCAGTCCCTAAGCACCTATTGTGTGCTGGGCACTGTATGAAGTACTGGGAATACAAATCTAAGGAATAAAACAATCCTACTCTCAAGAATAATGTAAAAAAAAGATCAATAGAGTCTTTAGGGTTTGCGATGGTTAAGGAGGAAAAAAAAGGTTAAGTATAACATGTTTATTGATGACCAATAGAAAGCAGTAGGTCTGTTTACCCCCCAAATATTTAAGTATTGGAAGGATACAACATATTTGCCTATCGGTATTATCTCTGCAGATTTATATATATAAGAAAGCATCTGGTACTTAGTGCTCAAAGGATATAGTTAACATTTTTTATTTAAAGAATGATTCCTTTTAATGAACACAGATTAAATTGGAGGTGCAGTCATAATATTCATAGTGTGTTGAATTGTATTCAATTCAACAAGCATTTATTAGGTGCCTGCTTACTGGAGAGGGGACCTACCTTACCTATCACTTATCCATTCATGTGCAACAACTACTGACCAATTGCTACTGACAGGCAAGGAGACTCAGCAGCTCTCAGACCACTGACCCTGCTTCTAGTCCAGGCTTCACAGCCATTTTCTGGAGAAGGAGCTTCAGAGAGAAGGGGCCAGCCATTCCCACCAACTGCCCACCAACTGCCCACCAACTGCCAGACACACGGCAGGTAAGCCAGCCTCGGTACCCTCAGGGAGAGAAAAGAGAGCATATAGCAGGCAAGTTAAACCACCACAACCATGTTGACCATTATCCTCCCGCAGACCTTGAAATGGATTGTTCAGGATCCTGAACCTAAAGCCTTTGGAATAATGATGCATCCAGCTCTCTCCCCCAGCCATTCATTGTCTTGGGAAGCAACCTCTGTGGATTTGCAGCCTGGCCACTTCTCCTGCAGGTGCTACAACCACATCTATTGGAAAACTTAGAAAACAAAGTTCTTGTCACCAAAGTCCTTGGCACTGACAAGTAGTTCAGCATAAGAAACTGATGTGATTTTATCAGTGGAAATAACACTGGAGTAGAGGCATTACCATCTGCTCTGCACTGCACCCGAAGGACCACGGGAATCTTTCAAACTGACCTGCAGCTAAAGCTTCCCGTGTGTTGTCTCTCCCATTAGAATATCAGTTCCTTGAGAACAAGGACTATTTTATTTTTCTCCTTGTATCCCCAGTGCTTTGCACATAAGTACGTGCTAATAAACGCATTATTCATTCAGTCATTCACTCATTCATTCATACATTCCATTCATGTGCTAGGCACTGTATCTTTGTACCATTTTAATCATTTACCTTTTTTCATTGCAAAAGCTAGCATTGAAATATATCTATTTCAGTAATAAACAAAAACCTTAGACAAAACCATGAAAGATAACCTCTTTCTAGAAGTTTTATGTTTGAAATGATTTATTTGGGCAGTGGAATGTGTGGCATTGTAAGGTCTGGGGAGTTCAGGTCTAGAGCCTGCAGATTAGAGCTATCACAATAAACTAGCAGTTTGAAAAAAAAAAAGGAACTGCTACAATAAATAATATTTCAGACATCAGACAAGAACCACATATTTCTTTTAGATACAGAACAAAGAATATGACTATGTCTACTCTCTTTATCTGAGCCATAAAGTTTACTCCTTAGAAGTTTTGCTACTAAGTCATTTTTCTAATTTGATTCCATAGTCAACTGCCTCTTCCATTTTAGGACATATTCCTCCACAAAATAAATAATTAAACTACAGATGAACTGCCAAAAGGGAACATTCATATTTTAATGCAACATTAACATTTTGGTAATTAACATGGAAGCTAATGCTTTTAACAGATGTAACAACATTAGACTTGTAAATTTTAATTAAAGTTAATGGTTCACGATGGCTGTAGGGTCAGACATCCTCTCTAGATACTGAAAACATGTCTAATGTGATTAGAAATACCAATTGTAGAAAAAAAGATAGTAATAGCAATGACTTCACTTTTCTATTGCTTTTTAAATCACCAAATTGAAAACATTTTAAAGGAGAAAACTGGTAGAAAGACAAATATATCCCTTTTAATCAATAAAGGGGTCATGAGAACAGAAGGGGCAAAAAAACATTAATTTGTTCAATTCTTTCCTTCTTCAGCCACCTGAGATAAGAATCCCAAGAAACACTGTGAAGTTATTTGGTTATATTTCACATCCCATTTGGATTTAATTAGGAACTAATGTGTTAGCTTTAATTCCCTCAGAGACTATGAATTCAGGCAGTAGACTCCAAAGCAGTATTGAGATCTATGAGGCAGAAGGAATTTTCTAAGTTTTCCTTTAAAAAAAAAGATAGTGAGTTGGCTATTTGTAGAATTGTAGAATTGATAAAGCAATTTGAGCTTGATATAGTGGATAGTCATGAAGGCCTAGCTCCAATATGTGTTTCTAACACACGGGAACTGTGGTACCGTGGGCAGGTGAGCAAGTCACTTAACCTTTTAATGCTCTAGGCAACAAAGACTATATATTACAGAAAAACTGCTGCTCTACATTGGTAGATGAAATTGTAGGGCCAGAGCACCTCCCTTCAAAAACAAACAATGAATAAGAAACCAATATATTTTTAAAAGATTGCTGGAAAGATAGTTGACAAGTTAACACTTGTTAAGTATCTAGAAAGTATTACGAAATATTAAAACCTAATTGAAAACCTAATGGGAAAATTCACAGTTTTACATATAGATATCAGAAGTATGTCCATTTTAATTCTATTGACCAAGCTTCCTTTCATAACTTCTCTTACAGTATTCCAACCTAGGCATATAATCCATACCAAATTTACTTAAAAATTTAAGTTGCTTCTAGAAATCAAATATTCTTTTGTGCATAAATCAGATGTTCTAAAGCACTATAAACTAGGTGCAGGCTCATCAACCCTCTGCCCCAATTCATTCACAATACATATTCTTCCCAAATCATTCCAGATGGGTCAATATTCAAAAACCCCAGTATGAGCAGCTTTAAAAAGTGAACTTTGGGTGTTGGCATACTACCAAAGAGAAAAATCATGGTCTCTAGGCAAGAAAGAGATTTCAGAGCAGTTCTTCATTGTCAGTTTCCTGAAAATGTAAATTAATTTCCTGCTCCCAAAGCACTGAGCTGATCATCACTAAGTCTCTTCTCAGTCTTTCCTCCGGAGATTTCCAGAGTCAGGGCTGCAGGAACTATGGATTGAATAGAGACCTGCAATTTATTTTAACTTCTCCTTTTTATGCTTGATTTCTGGGTCTGGTTTCCAACCTTGGTTGTAGACAGGCTAATTTGCAGGGCTAGTGAAAAGTGGTAGAGCTGAGGTTTATGGTGCATTATAAACCTAGTGGAATGTTGGGAATTAAATCCTGCTTTCCAATTGGTTACTTTACCACTCTTTAAACCACTAAAGGAAGACAAGCACAGCAAACAGACCTGCGTTTGTTGGCAAAGTACCATTCGACTTTTCACATCTCAACACATAAAACAATGATTATGTAATATTTTCTTTATGAATTTCAAACAGTTTTTAATAATAACAATGACCCTCAGGTCAGGCATTTTCTGGTAATTAATAACTAACCTGGTTAAGGGTCCAAATCTTATAAAATATCATTAATGTGATTCTATGTTTATATAATTAAAAAAGGTTAACCACTGGAAATATATGGTTTTCTATTTTTTCCACTGGCAACTATGAACATATAGAATTTCACCTGCTATCTATTGTAGTCACCTTACCAAAAAAATGCATAATGTTATCAGAAGCAGAGCTTCCACGTAGCCGTATAATTTAGAAAACCTGAAAAAATAGGAAAGTGGACAAGAAATTAGGCACTACGCAAGAATTTTAATTCAAAATATGAGCCACTGCCTAGTTAGACACTGACAAAGTACATTTTTAGACCATAAACATCTAAATCTACCCCTACTATGAAAACAGTAACTCTGAAAATGAAACCAATGAAAAATTTTCAGGTTAGGAAAAACGTTTACAGGCCGATAGATTTTTTTAAAACAGCATCTAGTTGTTTTTTTAAAAAAGTGTAATAAGACTTAATTTGCCCATCTTCAAAATAATTTTTTGTTTAACTCAAAATGTCATTTTGGGAAAAAAGGGGGGTAACTGCAGTCAGAATCCATGCTCTAGTTTCTGATGATATTAGTTTACTTCTGTCTTGGGGCTGAACCATCATGATTAGGGACTGAGTTGACTACAGACTTGCTTATCATACTACATCTAGCTGATCTCACAGTAGATCTGACAATGGTTCACATCTAAGCCAGCCCCCTATCTAAATGGCCATCTTAACAGTACTCTTTTCCACCCCACCTCTCCCCGACCTCATCCTCTGGCCTCAGTAATATAATATAGCATTTTGGGGTTTGCAAAGTGCTTTGTAACTGTTAACTCGTTTTATCATAAGTACAACACTAGGAGGTAGGTTTTATTATTATCATTCCCATTTTACAGACAAGCAAACTGAGAAAGACAGATGTTAAGAGATTTACCAAGGGTCACACAACTAAGTGTCTAAGATAGGATTTGAACTCAGTTGTTTTTTACTCCAAGTCCAGTGCTCTGTCCAATGGGACTCCTAGCTAGCTATCTCTTATCCAATCAAAACTACCATTGCTTTCAGCAAAGTGTCAGTTGACTGTCCTATTGATAAAATGACCATTCCTTAACCCAGGTTAGTTGTTGTTTCACTTCCATATTTGTATCATCAGTGTTTGGCATAATAAATGTTTTTTTGTTCATTCATTCATTCACATATAGTGGTAACTATTAGCCTAATCTCTAGGTGAAAAAGTCTGGGAAATCCTCTCCTTGGTCAGTGCAGCTGTCCACTTTACAACAGAACTTTTCCCCAATTGTTTCTAAATTAATTCATATCAAACTAATTACAGGATCATAGTTTTAGGGTTACAAAGAACCTTTGAAAGCATTTGTTCAGCCACTTAATTTCATAGATGAAGAAACTGAGGCTCAGTTAAGTGACTTGCCCAAAGTCACAAAGGTATAAGTGGTACAGACAGGATTCAAACGCAGGTCTGCTGACTCCAAAGCCAACATTATTTTCCACTGTGCCATGATGCCCTCCTAGCTGGTCTCATGAACTCTCTATGCCTCAGTTTCCTTATCTTCAGAAGAAGGGGATTCAGTCATTTAAGAACTGTTTACTTGAGCATCTATTATATGGGAGGCTGTAGAATACTTACTTAACTCTAACATTGTGCCTATATATAAAGTTTTCTAAATAGTCACAGGGTAGAATGCAATGTAGCAGCTGAAGTTGTATAGGCAATTCATAGATGAAGAAATTCTTTACACCAATTCAGGTTGGCATCTTCTCTTCAACTCATACCCTTAAGAGTTGCCAAGAGCAGACAGGTTAAGTTACTTGCCCAGGGTCACACAGCCAGTATGTATCTTAGTGCTCCAGGCTTTAAGATCGGCACTTTATCTAGCATTCTCTACCTTAAAATGAAAAAAAAAAAGGGTTCTGTTAAAAACAGTTAACTAAGTTGGATCATCTATAACTTGGCAAGATATCAGCCAAGGTACTCTTGTTTCGGGGGGGGGGCAGGTGGAAGGCATGAAGGTAGAGAAGTACTAGAGTTCTTCTCACATTGTCTTGTTGGAATACATAGAACAGACACAGATCACACTATTTAGTGGGGTGGGTTTATGGCCAGGAATGTGTGGGACTAGAATATGAATGAAAAACAAGCAGACATTCTCTTTGCCCTTTTTAATATTCTGTAACCTTAAAATAAAATAAAATAAAATTATGTAACCTAAAGGGGTAGATAGTAGTTTAGTCATTGTCATCCTCCTCCTTCTCATCGTCCTCCTCCTCATCCTCTTTTCTTTTCCAAACCTAAGAAACAGTCAAAACCATTCAACCATCAGGAGGCCCATTGTAACCATAGATTCTTGATGTTTGGTATTAGCTTAATTCAACAATTCAATTCAACACACATTTATTAAGTGTCTACTAGGTGCAGGGCACTGTGCTATATGTTGGAGTTAAAAAGAAAACAGCCCCTGCCCACTATTCTAATTTTATCCAAACACCCATCACATCATATGTGAGTTGATAGAGCTTACAGATTTTATCTATCTATCCAACTACCTACTACTACTATCGATAATAATAGCTAACATTTATATATCACCTACTATGTTCCAGGCACTGTGCTAAGCACTTTACAATTATTATCTCATTTGATCTTTACAACAATCCTGGGGGATAGGTGCTATTATTATCCTCATTTTATAGATGACAAAACTGAGACAGAGGTTAAGTGACTTCCTAGGGTTACATAGCTAATGAATGTCTGAGGTCAAATTTGAATTCAGGTCTTCCTGACTCCAGGCTCAGCACTTAACCACTGCACCACCTAACTGTACTTTCTTTCTTTCTTTCTTTCTTTCTTTCTTTCTTTCTTTCTTTCTTTCTTTCTTTCTTTCTTTCTTTCTATCTATCTATCTAACAAAGCACATTAATAGATATGTCTAGATGTATCTATCTCTAACTATAGATAGATGGATATAGATATAACTCTGTGTGTATGTGTGCATGTAAACTCCCATCATCACCCTCAGTAACTTCCGTATAAGTTTTTGAAGAACTACTTGGGGGACTGAGAATTGAAGTGTCTCATACCATTGACTGTGTTCATATAAACGATATATGATGGGCATAATTTAAACACAGATCTTCCTGCTTCCACATCTGGCTCTCCATCCCCTATTATCTTGCTGCCTTTTAATGATATTAGATGACATTTATATAGCAGATTAAAGTGTGCAAAGAACTTGAGGTGAATTGGGTTCATGTCCATCCTCTTCATTTTATAAATTAGGAAACCAAGGCCCAAAGAGATTTCCCATGAGTAGTAGAGTAGGGATCAGAACCCAGTTATACTGAATCCTAGTCTAGTCTTCTTTCTTCTATACTAGGCTGCCTCCCTTGTTGGACCCCTGGCATTACTACATCAAAAATTTTAGGAGGCCAAAGGGACCTTGTAAAGAACATGAAAGAAATATAAATACTAATGAATAAAACAGGTTTTGTCAACACATATACACATTGGTCTTGATGAATTCTTTATAAATATATACAAATACACATACATACATATCTATATATGTGTATACACATATGTATGTATACACACATGTATATACACACATAATGTTTCCCAAAAGTCTTAATGAATTTTTAAGCTTTAAAATGTGCTAAGACTTTTGAGGCACCCTGTGTATATGTATACTACACTACATTCCTTCCCCCCCCCACCATACACATACATACATACCACACCAAAAGGGATTGGCAGTTCTTCTATGACTTAGTAGATTCCTGGGGAGTTTCCTGAGGTACACAAAGGTTTAATTGCTTGCCCAGGTAAGTGCCCAAGTTGGGACCTGAGCGTTTCTTCCTGACTGTCTACCTTATACCATGCTGCCTCTATAGATATAATAGAGATCCCAAAGATGTTTTTCTTCTTGTGATACCTGACTGCAATTCAACTCATAACTCTAGAACTTCCTCCCTTACTAGAGCTATATCCTTTGGATGATATCAGCTGCTACTCCTTGAAGACTCTGTTGAAATTGGTAGCCCTATCTCTTCAGAATGATGTGTTGGTGATTTCTGAGACTGATGTAATTCCACACTTTGATTTCAAGACTGTAGCATTTCAGATTGTTCTGAATGACTTCTTGAAGCATTTCTCTTACCCCTGTGCAAGTTACTTCTCAACAAGGAGTGTATATTGGCTGACCTGCAGGAGGAACAAGGAAGCCACATTTCTCTTCAGTGTGTCCTACTAGTCAGATTAATGAGCTGTATTACCACCTGCCTCAGGGGAGATGGCGTGATCAATGCCCTCAGACTTGATGATGCTGTCGTTATGATGAATGGCATAGTGGAAAGATTTGGAAAAAGAAACCTAGCTCTACAATAAATGAGCATGCCTGATACTAACAAGGAAGAAAATTAATATTAACATACATGAACCCTTTGGGGCAATTACAGTATATGAAAATATTAAAAAGAAAATGTTAACATGACTTGTTCAGCTTGTTTACTGTCTTGCCTAATGAATGATTCAGAATTTGAGCTGTGGTTTCAGGCTGCCAGTTGCATTTAGAAGTTCCTTGGTCAGAAAGACTATGTACTGAGTAAAATTATCTTGTAGAATATCTGCCATTAATCAGCTGAAGAAAATTATCATGAATTTCCTGGGAATTAGACAATTTGACTTACGTCTTAAAATATGATACTGATTAAGGACCTCAGACCAGGACAGAAACAGAGAGTAATATGTTTTGTTGTGGAAGTTCCATGAAGGTCTTAATAGTTTTCTTAATGTGGCTTTTAACAACTCCAGGGTTTGGTCCTCATTTACATTTTTGCTGATTCTGAAAGTCAGACTGTTATTTATCTTATTTTTATTGAGATAGAGGGCAGAGACCAAATAGGAAAAGGGCTGCTGGCATGCCTTCCTTTCCAAGGATTTCACAAAGTCATTGGCAAATAGCAACAAAAACAAATCTAGTTAATATATATACCGGCATACAAAGATAAATTAAGAGGCAGCCTTGAAAATAAAAAAAAATAAGTAAACATGACTCCCTGAGAAGTTTAACATAATATGTTTAAAAGCTCAACTTTAGTGACCAAGCTTTACAGTAAATTGGCATCCTGAGTTAATTGTTATACTTGTGCAATTAAAAAAGGAAATGTCATGCTACTAAACTTTTTTTCTCCTGTGCTTTAGCTAAGTCCCACAAAAGCAAGCTTGACTGAATAGTAAAGAAATAGTCTTGCAAATAGTCATTTGTCCACTTGCCCAAGGAGAATAATAATTTGTGCCATTCCAATTTTAAAGAATGCTTATTTCATTCATTAAATATATTGCCTTTCTAACTCCTAAGGGGAGGATGAGTTAGCAAAAAGTTAATGAAGTGTTAAAAATGTTTAGCAATTAGAATCAATTGTCGGTTATCCACACTTATGAAGGATAGTATTTCAGTGAATATTTTAAGTAGTTTATTCTTTCACATATAGTGGGTACAGAAGAAACCAGTTTTGGAACAAGTCTGATCATGACAGCAGAGATTCATTTCAATAAGCATGTTTCAGGAAACATTTTGGATATGATGAACAAGGGAAGAAAGCTAGGCTTCAAAGTAGTGTGTCATGGGCAGAGAGGGACAAGTGTTTTTATAATCACAAATTTACTATATTTAGAAGGCTTACTTAGGAATTGGTGATCCAATAGGTGGCAGTCTTTCTTTTAATTTGTTAGTGAACCTATCTGGCCAAGTGAGGAAGACTTACACTGAAAAAAAGATTTCCAAATATACCTCCCTGCCCTCTCAGTGGGAGGAGGGAAGGAACATGTGGCTCTTTACAATCATGGTGAGTATTTTAGACATGAGCAATTTTTCCGAATCCAAGTTCATAGGAAAATTTTATCTCAGCTAATTAGGATGAATTCTGCTTACCTCAGTTCTCATGCAGTCTCAATGATCATAGGGTGGGGAGCATAGATTTAGAATAGGAAAGAACCTTGGGGATCATCTAGTTTAATACCCTCATTTTATGGATGAGGAAAGTTTTTTTGCCCTTTAAGAAATAACGGCATGTAACCTCTAGGCAGAGAATGGTCAAAGTAGTTAAAGAGGAAACATCAGTTTTCAATAATTCCTACCCTACCACTCCACATTCTTCACATCTTCTCTTTCCTTTCCCACCTCCCTCAAATTACCACACATGCATAATGACTATCTAGTTCTATCTTACTGGAGAAACATTTTCAAAGGGGAACTTTGATTTTTGCAAAACCTACTTTAATGCTATAGTGGCAATTATTTCTTTTCAATTTCATTTTAAATCCCTGAAGATTGGGACTCATCAATGGAACTCATCTAGCTTTCTTTTATGACAACAAGAATCTGTGCTACTAGTATTTGCTTCTATCATCATTGTTATTTAAACCAAAAAACTGAGTGATGTTACCTTAAGAAGTGATGAGAAATAGCGTAGATAGAAATCATGACGGTGTTTGGTTAAAAAAAAAAGCCTAGATTCAAATCTTATCTCTGATACCCATTAGTTATGTATTCATTGCCAAATTATTCAGCCTCTTTGAGACATAGTTTTCTTATGTGCAAAATGGGGTTAATAATAACTGTACTTACCTACTACACAGGGTTATTCTGAAACTCAAAAGAGGTAATATGTATAACCATATAAACTATAAAGCCTTATGTAAATGAAAATTATTTTTTAAAATATTTTTATTTTTTGACAGGATTAAGTGACTTGCCCATGTTCACACAGCTAGTAAGTGTCAAATGTTTGGTCTGAGGCCAGATTTGAACTCAGGTCCTTCTGAGTTTAGGGCCGGTGCTCTATCAACTACACCACCTAGCTGCCCCACATAAATGCAAATTGTTATTATGTTAGCTTAGTGAGGAGTGGTAGCAGTGGAATCTGAGTGTTTGAGATGAGAACTGGGGATAGGAATTACAAATAAGAGTTGGATTTGGGCAATTAACTTTGGATGCTAAAAAAGGAGAGATATTTAGGATTGGACAATAGGGGAGAAATGAGGGAAATAATATCTGTAGAAAAAGAAAAAGTTGATGCAGTTAAAAAAAGAAAAATTACATATGGACAGTCTTCACAAGTAAGAAAATTAGGGAAAGACACATTGAAGTCAAATGAAGAAAGGGAAATGCAGAAAAATAAGAAACTTGGAGAAAAAAGAAGAAATGAGAACTGGAAATACATGGGATCTGCAAGGAGATGGGATAGTAAATCAAGGATCCATTAGAAAGCCATAGAATTGTTAGGTTATGATGGTATATGCCTGTACTCCCTGCTGCTGGGGAGGCTAAGTCTAGAAGACAGAGAATTTTGTGTAGGGCAGAGAGAGAGAGGATGAGGGAGGAAGGGAGGAAGGAAAGAAGGAAGGAAGGGAAGGAGGAAAGAAGGAAAGAAAAAAAGAAGGAAGGTAGAAAGGAAGGGAGGGAGAAGGGAAGAAAGGGGGGAAGGAAGGAAGAAGGGAAGAAGAAAAAAGAAGGAAGGAAAAAATAAAGGGAAGAAGGAAGAAAAAAGAAAGGAAGGAAGGTAGGAGGAAAGGAAGGAAAGAAGGAAGGGAAAGGAAGGAGGAAGAAAGGGAGGGAGGGAGGAAGAAAAAGAGGGAAGGAGCAGGGAAGGAGGGTGGGAGGAAGGAAGAAAGGAAGGAATGAAAGAGGCATTAAGAATTGCATTTTTTTCCTCTTTCTCTATAGAAGGTTTGCCTAGATTTACTACTATTTTTCTGAGTTTAGGTAAATTGTAATTAATAGTCATTTATTTAAGTATGGAAAGCCAGTAACAGAAATGATTCCCTCACCCTCTCCCTAAGGCCTCTGACATAATTCCAAAAAACTAGTAAAATGACATTATAGGTGAAGCTGCATTACTTCCTTTGGACCTTATGGAATCTGCAGAGCTGGATGCTAGGCACAACTCAGTAGAATTCTGTTTTGGGTGCATAGAGGACCGCATTGGAAGACTGATTTATTTAGTGGGTGGGAGGGTGGCTGTTGCCACTGAGGTAAATTGCTTCCTTAAGGGGAAGACTCAATTTCTTTCTTATTCCCTCCTAGGAAGATTCAAAAGGCTACTAGCAATAATCACAATGGTAGCAGCTGCTAGTGAACCCCATAGGCACTGTTAGTGATTACCAGTAGTCCTGAAAACCCTCTTTAATTAATATACCTGTAGTATCAGAAAGGGGTAGCTTGAGATTTTGCTTTTATTTCCATGAGTGTCCTTTATCCAAATTGCCACTGATTAAGTCCCATTAATTGTAGTCACAATCAAAGTGACCAAAGAGTAACTGAGATTTCAATGTCAATTTGGAAAGAGGTCTCCAGTGGAGTGTCCCAAGAACTTGTGCTTGGCTCTATAATGTTTAATATTTTTATCACTGATTTGAATGAAAGCATATATGGCATCCTTATCAAATTTGAGGATGATACAATGCTAGGAGAGATAGCAAATATACTACATAATATTCAGGATCCCATAAGATCCTGATAAGCTAAAATACTAGGCTGAATTTAATAAGTTGAAATTCAATAAGAATAAATGTAAAATCCTATGCTAGGTTCAATCAATCCACTTTACAAGTGAAAGATGGGTGAAGTGTGGTTAGAGAGCAGGGTTTGGTTTATTTTTTCTTTTTGAAAATGATCACAGGATTTAATGGACTGAAAGCTCAACAGAGCATCACGGTAGCCAGAATAGCTAATGAAATTTGGGGCCTCATTAGGCAAGACATAGCTTACAAGAATAAAGAGGTGATAGTCCCACTAGACTCAACACTTATCAGACCACATCTGGAATATTGTGCTCAGTTCTTGGTACCACATTTTAGAGGTAACATTGATAGAATGGAGAGTATCCAGAAGAAGGCAGCCAGAATGCTGAAGGATCTTGAGTTCATGTCAGCTGACCACTTGTCAAGTATGTCATAGTAGAGATTCTTTTATGTATAGGTTGAAATGGATGGTAGGTGAGGTCTTTTCCAACTTTCAAATTCTGTGATTCTGCAATTCTGTATCTTGGATAAAGTCCAACTGGAAAAGGGATTCCCTGTGGGTATCAAGGTCCTCCAGTTGTTCCTATTAGTGGATGATACGCTGCTTATAATAAGCCTCAGATTAATAATAATTGTCATTTATGTCACACTTTAAAATTTATGAAATGCTCTTTCTATATGTCTTTATCTTTGTTATCTAGTCTTTCTCTGTCTCTGTCTTTCTCTTTGTTTTTTGTCTTTCTCCATATCTATCTCTTTTTCTCCATCTCACTCTCAGTTTTTGTATCTCTATCTCTCTCTTTTTCCACCATTAGTTGTAAAAATAAAAACTTTTTCCCAAGAGGTTTTATCCTTGGGAAGTTACTTCTACAGTAACTTCTACAGTTGTTCAGATGAGATTATTTCAGAAATTAAGGTGCTTCCTTTCTTGTTTTCAGTGCACCCACTGGAATCTTTCTCAAGGATGAACTGAAATAGAAGGAAAGGAAAGGAAAACTTATTGGGGTAAGATGCTGCAAAAGAATGTTGCTTAAACCAAGAAGTTGGTGGTGAAAAAATAGAAGGCTTTAGACCACACACTTAAGTTGGCAGGGAAAAATATAGATTAAACATGTGGAAACAGATAAGTTAGTAATCATCATATGAATAAGTAAAGAGAAATGAATGATTTCAGTAATTCAAGGAAATAGAGAGGAGGAAGGTAAATGCGAGTAAGGAGGTGGTAAGGAAAAAGCCTGTAGGAATAGACTACCTTCAAAGTAGTTTAAGTGAAACTAACTACAGGGACAAAACAATGACTTAAGAGAAGAATCCCCTAAAAATCAATACAAAAGTAATAGAGAGAAAACAAAAGAAAGGAAGGAAGGAAAAAAATAACCTTGCCTGTAAATGGATGAAACAATCCAATCAAATGGAAGAGAGGCAGAATGATGAGAGAATATAGCACAAAAATTCTTTTCTGATGATTTAAACACATCTAAAAAACAGTCATATACAAAGCAAAATAAAAAGCTAGAAAAAAATTTAATATGCATCCCCTGATTAAAAAATAACAGCCAGGGTAAGAACATCATCAGACAAAGCAAAAAATTTTTAAATCATAATGTCAATAGAGATAATCAGGGAAACTACATTAAACTTAAAAGTACCATATATAATAAGGCAATACTAAATGTAAACATACCAAATGGTATAAAATATAAATTCTGAAAGGAAAAATTAATCGAATTATAAAAGAATTAGTTATACAATATTGAAGGAGATTAAATGTTCCTTTCTCAGACCTGAATAAATCAAACAGATTAAAAAGGAAATTATCGAATTGAACAAAATTATGGAGAAGTTATAGATGAAAGACAATATCTCTTGGATGAGAATAATAAGCAATATACATATTTCTCAGCACCACATAATACTTTTACAGAAAAATTATAAGCAAATGTAAAAATAGAAATAGTAAACATATTTTATATGTCATAACTTACTAAAATAAGTAATTATTACAAGGAATACAAACAAAACATAGAGATACAAATGGAAACTTAACAATCATCTCAAATAAGAAGGAGATCAGAAAACAAATCATACAAGCAATTAATGACTATGTGAAAGGAAATGATGATGAGAAAACATCAAAATTTCGGGATATAGGTAAAATAGACCTCAGTTGGAAAAACATCTCTGAAATCATACACTAGCAAAATAGGACAAAAGAGACTTAATGAACTGAGTATGAAACTAGAAGCTAAAAAATAATAAGCTAGCGTATGTTTAAAGGCAAATTCTATTAAATACCCAATGACCAATTAATACCCAAAACAGATTATTCATTTAAGTAAGGCATAAAAAAAATTCTACCAAACTCCTTTTTTGAGATAAATACAGCTCTAATATTTTAACCAGGAAGGATAAATCAAAGAAAGAAAATTAGGGATTGGTATCATTGATCGATTAATCAATCAACATGCATTTATTAACTGCTTATGTGCCAGACAAGGGACTTCAAATTTTAGACAAAATCCTAGCAAAAAGACTAAAGCAATATACATATATATTTAAAATATGACTAAGTTGGACAAATCAGGGATATAAGGATGGAATAATCATACTAAAGAAAAACAAAGATACTACTATTACAGCAATAGATTCAGAAAAATCCTTTGATAAAGTACAACATTCTTTTATGCTAAACACTTCAAGATGCAGAAGCAGAGGAAAGCTATTTAAAATATTGTTCATATTTACCTATGTATATATACATATAATACATACACAAATGCTATTTATCACAAAAAGCTAACCTTGGAAAAATATTAGAAGCCTTCCCAATTAATATGGGGTAATATGAGGATGACTCCTCTCTTCAATATTATTTAACAATTCTAAAAACTCTAGTGATAGTAATAAGACAAGAGAAAGAAACTGAAGACATAAACAAAGGTGAGACAAAATTATTCCAATTATAGACAACATGATGAATCAGAGAAAGAAATGGCGACAACTAATAGTGTTAGTAACAAGATACAAAATAAATCCACAAAAATCATCAGTATTTTAATATATCAGTAATTAAACCCAAGAGGAAAGATGAAAAGAAAATCTTATTTAAAATGATTGCAAAATGCATAAAATATTTGGGAGTAAACCTACCAAGATGCATACCAGAGGCATATACATACCATTATTACAAAACATCCTTTAATAAAATAAAGTGACAAATAATTTGGAGACTATTCATTGTTCACAGTTTGGCCCTGCCAGCATAATAAAAATGATGGCATTACCTATGTTAATTTACAGACTTAGTGCTGTGCCAATCAAATTTAAAAGGGTTACATTAAAGAGATTGACAATAGAAATGTTTATTTTAAAAGTAAAAGAGGTCTATAATAACAAGGAAAATAGTGAGGGGAAAGTAAGAATGAAAGGGGAATAATATTTCCAGAGTTCAAGTTATTCTACAAATTATCAAATTATCTACTACTACAAATTATCTATTAATTATCAAAACTATTTGGTACTGGTTAAAAAATACAAAAGTAGATTATTGGAACAGACTAGATAAGCCAGAATCTGAAATAATCTAACTAAATAACCCAAGAATATAAATTCTTGTTCAATAAACCCAAGAATATAAATTACTTGCAGAACAGCTCCATATGTGACAAGAACTGATGGGAAAACTGGAAAGTAGTTTGATAAGAAAAAAAATAAGCCTAAGACCAACAAATTGTACCATATATCCTGATAAAATCTAAACAGCTATTTGATTTAAACTTAAAAGACTATTTCATTGGTTGTCAAGATAAGTAGTGGAAGGTCCCAGAACATTGATTGGGTCTCCTACAAACGATTCATAAAAGAACATGGGCAAAAGCTACACAAGTTGAGAAGGCATGAGCACTTTTTGAAGGAGTGCCCACACTGATAAGAATATAGATTCATGAAGTATCAATAGCCTTATTTTTAGTTGTGTTTTTTTTTCAGGAGAAAGTATTTTGAGTTTTTAATTCATTGGCTACCTTATCAGTTCACCTCCTCACTTAAACATATTAACATGGGATTTGTATTAACTACATGGTAAGACTGTATTTGATATAATTTGGTATAATCATTTCACAACTGCTTGTTCTTATAACCTTATTCTTTTAACCTGAAAATTGGATTTTCCCTCCTGCGTTAGTTCTAAAAATATAGACTTCCCAAGAATATTTACCCTTGGGAAACTGTCCTCATGGCTGCTCAAGTGAGATTATTTCTGAAGTTTAAAATGCCCCCTTCATTGTTTCCCTGTGTGTCCACTGGGATCTTTCTTAAGGATGCACTGAATAATCTTTCCCCCTTGAAGGATAATTATAATGTTAGTGAATGCTGAGTTTGCCTTCCAATTCCTTAGCCACAAATGTCATCTTGCCACAGTGTTAAAAGCTGTTGCTCTGACAGTTTCAAATTATTTAGGGCTATACTGCACAGAAAATTTTCTTGAATTATTAATAAATCTGCATAACTTTAGAGAAGTAGAAAATTGTAAAGAAATAGAATCATCTGTTTTTTCCTATCACTTCTTCAGGGAATATTGATTTTCTAAATATATTTGGGGAAAATTATACCTCAAAGTGAGAGGTTTCAGTTTTGGATGGTACATTTTGTACAATAAGTTGAACAGTATATATGAAGGGTAGAGATCATATTTTAGCCATTTTTGTATCACCTATAGTGAACAGCACAATGCCTTATAGATAAATGCTTAATAAGCATTTATTGAATGAATGAATAATCCTCAGCACTTAATACAGTTTCTGGCACATTGGAGGCTCTAAATTAATGTTTGTTAATTGAGTAGATGATCAAGTTGGACAATACAAAATTTGATTACATGAAAATCCAGATAATCTGGAAAAACTTTCCTTTCTTTCATTTGCGTGTAGCATAAAACTTACTCAATCATTTGGTCACATATTTCCTTCTGCTGTGTAAATTGACACAGGTGAACCTCTTCAGTCCTTTCCTTTTCTCAAGTAGGCAGCTAACTGGTGCAGAGGATAGCATACTGGACTTAGTGTCAAAAATACCTGAGTCCAAATCCACCCTCAGATGCTGAGTAAGTCATTTAGTCTCTGTCTGCCTCAGCTTCTTCATTTATAAAATCAGGATAATGATAGCACCTATTTCTGAGGGTGTTGCAAAGATGAAATGAAATAGTACATAAGAAGTATAGGCAGAGCCAATATAATAAAAATTAGTTTAAATGCTTAAACTAATAACTAATTTACTTGTCTAGCGCCAAACCAATCAAACTACCAAAAATTATTTGATAGAGCTAGAAAAAATAGCAACAAAACCCATCTGGAAGAACAAAAGATCAAGAATATCAAGGGAATTAAGAAAAAAAATACAAAGGAAAGTGGCTTAGCAATACCAGACCTGAAACTATATTATAAAGCAATGATCATCAAAAATACCTGGTACTGGCTAAGAAATAGAGTGGTGGATCAGTGGAATAGATTAGGTACACAGGACATAGTAGTCAATGACCACATTAACCTAGTGTTTGATAAACCTGAAGACCCCACCTTTTGGGATAAGAACTCTATTTGACAAAAACTGCTGGGAAAACTGGAAAACAATAGGACACAAATTAGGTATAGACATACATTTCATACATAGGTCAAAATGGGTGCATGATTTAGACATAAAGGGTGACACCACAAGCAAATTAGAAGAACAAGGGATAGTCTACCTGTTGATCTATAGGGAAGGGAAGAATTTATGACCAAATGAGAGAGAGAGCATTAAGAAATGTAAAATAGATAATTCTGATCAAATTAAAGTTGTTGTACAAACAAAACCAACGCAACCAAGATTAGAAGAAAAGCAGAATTCTGGGAAACAATCTTTATAACAAACGTCTCTGATAAAGGCCTCATTTCTCAAATATATATAGAACTGAGTCATATAAGAATGCAAGCCATTCACCAACTGATAAATGGTCAAAGGATATGGACAGACAGTTTTCAGATGAAGAAATTAAAGCTATCTATAGATATATGAAGAAGTGTTCTAAATCACCTTTGATTAGAGAAATGCAAATTAAAACAACTCTGAGGTACCACCTCACACTTATTGAATTGTCTAATATGACAAAAAAAATGATAAAGGTTGGAGGGGATATGGGAAAATTGGGACACTAATGCACTGCTGTGAGTTGTGAACTGATCCAACCATTCTGGAAAGCAATTTGGAACTATGCCCAAAGGGCAACCAAACTATGCATACCCTTTCACCCAGCAATACCACTACTAGGTCTGTGAAGAGATCATAAAGATATCATAAAAAAGGGAAAAGGACCTACATGTGCAAAAAGTATTTAAAGAAGCTTTTTTGTGGTGGCAGAATATTGGAAATTATGGGGGTGCCCATCAGTTGGGGAATGGCTGAACAAGCTATGGTATATGAATATAATGGGATACTATTTTGCAATTAGAAATGATGAACAGGCAGATTTCAGAAAAACCTGGAAAGACTTGTACAAACTGATGCAAAGTGAAATGAGCAGAACCAGGAAAATACTGTACACAGTAGCAGTAACATTGTATGATAATCAACTATGAATGACTCAGTTCTTCTCAGCAACACAATGATCCATGATAAGTTCAAAGGACTCAGGAAGGAAAATGTTATCCACATCTAGATAAAGAGCTTTCGGACTCTGAATGCAGATCAAAGCATTTTTTTTTACTTACTTTATTCATTTTTGTATTTTTTCCCTTTTGATCTATTTCTTCTTTCACAATTGTGAGTAATATGAAAATATGTTTTACATGATAGCACATTTATAACCTATATCAAAATGCCTACCAATAAGGTAGCTCTTTATCATCTCACAATCGGGATGACAAGAATTTTTAAAAAGTAATACAAGAGAGAATAAGTTACATGGGAACAGGGAGAAGAGACTGTTTCTAAGTAGGAATCAGTTAAGAATTCACAGAGTGGTGGCATTTGAAGGTTAGTTAAGCTCATGAAAGCCAGAAATATCAAGAGAATATCCCAAAGAGTAAAGAACAATGTAAAGTACTTGTGGTATGACAAAAGGGGGACTGGCTTTGTGGTCAAAAGATACCTGCTGTGTGCCTAACCACCTACTAGAAGTAGCAAGGCAGAGTAGATAGAGAGCTGGTCTTGATGCCAGAAAGACCTAGATTCAAGACCTTCTTCTGATACTGACTGTGTGATCTTAGGAGAAGTCACTTAATCCCTCAGTTTTCTAGGAATCTGTCTGACACTAGAGGGTGACCCAAAAGTCTGAGTGAGTGGCTAAGTTTGAATAGTTTAAATAGTTTTGACAGCTTAAAATACATTAACACTTTTGGTGTATGCCACATAAATTGCAAAGATGGTGCTAAACTGTTGATAGGAGTTTTCTTCACTAGGAAGTTCCCTATGTTAGTGAAATCATAGGTATAGTCTAAATCCTTTTTTATGCAATACTTAGATAGATTTTAAACATTTCCTAAGGATGACTAATCAATGTAAATCAGTCATCATAGTAAGGAGAACAAAAAACTTAAGAACTGCTTTAGAAAGCAAACATGTGACCTCTTTCACAAGTAGAGATGCATGACAGCCAAAGAGTACATCATTTCTAAAATGTTCTGGAAAAAAATGATGGAAGATTACAAATAGTACTTGTACAATAAGAAAAAAAACAGCAGAGAGGAAAAATTAATTTAAAGAAACTTCAGAGGTCCAATTTAGTCATCCAAAATTTGTTTAAGGATGAAACTGGAAAAAGAACAATAAAGGAACAAAATACAGAAAAAATTCATATTTTTAAAAATGTTACTTTCACTATGAAGAAAAGTTAAACTACCGCACTGAGATTCCAATATCACAGTTTTAGATGTGCTCCCCAAGGTAAAGGAAATGTCACTAAAGAAAAAAAAGCTGGGAAAAGCAGAAGAGGTTGGTGGCAACACAATTGAAAGGATATAAAGGAATTGATTTTCAAACCATCTGAAAGAAAGGAGGATACCAGTGTCACAAAAAAAATAGACCTTATTGCAAAAAGGCGACCTAGGTTATATAATAACCACATTTGCATCAGTGGTATCATTGATGACTCTATGTGAAAGGAATAGTTAGGTTTGGTAAACCAATGCAGTTGGTTGGTGCAGTAGATAGAATGCAGGGCCTGGAATTAGGAAGACCTCAGGTCAAATTCATCCTCTGACACTTAGTGGCAGTGTGACCCTGGACAAGTCACTTAATCTGTTTACCTCAGTTTCCTTATCTATAAAATAGCACCTACCTCCTAGGGTTGTAGTAAGCATTAAATGAAATAACATTTTTAAAGCACTACATAAATGCTAATTGTTATTGATTGAACGTTGTGGAAAGTATAGGATTCCACTGCGCTTGCTGTCTACTGACTATAAGAAAACATTTGATTCAGTAGAAACTGCATGTTAAAGATTATCCTCCAAGGCGTCTCCCATGCATAAGCCTATTAAGATTCCTTGAAAGGTATGATAGCAATATAATCCTCTGATTATTAATATCAAATGAGGAAGAAAACAAGGGGATATATGCTCACCAAAGATTTTTGCAATTGTCATGGAAGACGTGCAAAAGAGTCCAAATCAAAAGGACAGATCTACCACAGGTCTTCCTGATGCTGCTATTGGCATATGGCAACAGCATGTTCTTGCATCAATCATGAGAACATGGCAGTGTCTACTAAATTTGATCCATAATGATTCAAAAGACTTTGACCTGCAGCAGCTCTCCCCATAGGAAAGAACAAGTGGATGAAGAATGCCTAATACCTCAGGTCCTTTCCTCTCCAACAAATCCTCCACCCAGCTTTTTATAATGATTTTCCTAACCATCAAGTCTGGCCATATCACTCTTCTACCCCTCAAAAATCTCATCAATGGCTGACTCTCTTTTGCCTCTAGGATTAAATAAGATGCGTCATTTAGCTTTTAAGGAGCTTTGCAAGCTAGACCCACCTACCTTTCCTACTTTGTCATGTATTATTCTACTTCCTGCATTTTATAGTCTAGCCAAACTGACCTTCTTACAATTCCTCACACACAACACTTCATCTCCCATCTCTACACTTTTGCAATGGCTATCCTATATTCCTGCAATGCATTCGTACCTCACCTCTGCCTCTTAGAATCCCTTGTTTCCTTTAATACCTGCTACAAAAAGCCTTTCCTATCCCCCTACCCGTGAATGCCTACTCCTTCCCCACCAATTTACCTAGCAGTAATTTTTCTAAGGGTAACTTTGAGGGGTTGGAGTTTCTAGTGCTTCATCTCCTTATTCACTATCTAGTATATTTCTGTTGTCAACTGGAATCAGTTTAACTCTGTTAGTTTTTACAAATGGAATTTACTGAGAAGCTATAGAAAGAATAGTTAGTATAAAACAAGTCCTCCTCTTCTAGAGGGTGCACACTTTTCTTGCACATGCAAGGTCTCTGGGCAGAATAGGCTCTAACTTAAAATAGAAAGGCAGTCAGATACAGAGAACATATGGGTCTGAGGGCTACCTTGGGACTCCTGGACTCTTGGCCTTGGAAGTCCTTTTCTCCCTTTGTGGAGTCCTCATGATATTGCCCCTTAGTTGTAGCTGTCAACAAGGCTCTGAGGATGAATGCCTTTCTAGAGTCCACAGCCAGCACTTCTTTCATGAAAGGTCAAAATCCCTGACACTGCTGCCATCCTCCGGTGACTATCTTGCCACTCCTGTCTGTAGGCACTTCCTTTGTTGTTACACTGCTGCTCCAGAGATCTCTGATGCCTATTCTGGTTTCCAATGGAACTTCTGAGGGTTCTAATGGATTTCCTGGTCACCTGGGGTCTCCCTTTTCCCACTGCTTATTCATCTAAAATCAGGAAAGAACAATCCCAAAAGAAAAAAAAAAGATGCCATGTGTTTATGAACACATGGTGCCAAGGTCAAGGGTGCAGTTTTCTGCCATTCCCTCACCTGGTACCTCACCAGAGTTCTGCTTTGCTCATCTCCAGGAAGGAGAAGTGTAAAGAGGCCAATGGAGGAATCACTCCTCTTGTACGCAGACTCCGTTCTAGCCCAACAACGCCTTAATCAAAAATTCTCCTAGCCTCTCAGCCTACTAGAAGACTGTCACCAGACAGTACCAGCCCCTTAGTCATTCATGGCTGGAGGAAGGCTCATCAAACTTCCACATGTAGTTGAATTGGAAGCAGGAAGGGAATGTTTGACTATTCTCAAAGTATTGAAACCAAATAGGCCATATTTAACCCTGCTTCCAGGACTAGCCTACCATTGGTCAATTAACCATTATATTTTATTTTGCATATACTTATTTAGGTACATGCTATCTCCCCTGGTAGTAAACTCCCTGAAGACAGACACTATTACATTCTTGTTTTTGTTTTAGCACAGTGCCTGGTATATTGTAGACATTTTAGAAGTCTTGTTTATTTGATTGATTGTCTAACCCAGTAGTATTCAAAGTGGCACCCTAGGGGGTTGCATCATGACCCAAATTGGCGCATGATCAAGCAGTTGAAGGGTGGAAAGATGAGTTACACAACTTCATCATAACAGCCAATTCCACAGGTTCTCAGCATAACTATACCTGTGCTCCATGCCCTTCACTCATTATTGCCTATTATTCCAACTGCTCCACCATTTCCTACTGCTTGCCTCCTGTGGCTGGGCAAGCTCCTAACTTCTTCCCTTCTTCAGCCATGCAAACAAAATTCCTCCCAACCTCTAATCCATACTCACACCATACAGATTACTTTGTGGCTGTACAGGGACCCCTCAGAGGTGTGCATTCTATGCTCTGATTCAGTGTGTGGTAAGAGCAATACCCTCCCCCTTTTAGTTTTTGATGAGGCTTTCACACAGAATGAGCATCCATTGATAGGTTGCAATCTGTATTACAGATCTCATTACTTTATCTTTTCCTCTTAACCCACTGGATTTTCATTTCTTTTCAGGGCATCATCATCCTTCCAATCTCTCAAATTCTTAACCTTGACTTCTTCCCTGACTGCTCACTCACACCCCAAACATCCAACCAGTTACCAGAACTTATTTCTGCCTTCACAATATCTCTTTCCTCTAGTTCAAACTCTCATTAACTCTTGTCTGGACTATGTCAATAGGCTCCCAAGTGGTCTCCCTGCCTCATCTCTTTCCAGTTCAATCCATCTTTTACACAGCTGCCAAGGAGGTTTTCCAAAAGTGCAGATCTGAACACATCAATCTCCTACGCAATAAGCTTCAGTGCAGTCCTATTGTCTCTAAGATTGAATATTATTTTGTCTTTATCTCATTTTAAAGTTCTATTTTATGTAAGTTTTATAATGTACATATATGCTTACTAGTACAGTAGTACATGCATAAAATTAACAAACAAGTAATCTCTCTACAAACACAGGATGGTCTACTTCAAAAAAGGTAGTTTTATACTTTAATAGTTTAAAACTACACTAACACTTTTGGGATACACTCTATGTGTGTGTTTGTGTATACACATATATATGTGTACATGGTACATACATATGTATATAGATATATGTGTGTATATATACATATATACATATGCAGAGAGAGAGAAAGAGACAGAGAGAGAGGACATCTGTTGAACCTTTTTTTCCTTACGTGTGATCAAAAAAATTTGGAGACCACTACGTTATAATATATAGTCGAATTAATAATCCATACAGTTCAACCATCAGTATTTATATTTTGTACAGACATTGCAAGTAGGTATTAATCTGTACTGAGGATTCAATAGAAGGAAAGTGGGTTGAATCAACTTTGAGAAACTGTCCAATTTTTTTAGCTTCTCCCTAAAAAAAAAAAAAGAGCTAACATTAGTATTCTTCTCATGATAATATGACTGTGAGTAATGGAATACCAATCACCTGAAGAATTAAAGTTGTGGGTCACCCAGAGGGCAACAGAAATGCACATGGAGGGCATGAATAGCCAGCAATTTTTACTAGTGAAGAAATGCACAGAAAAAGTAATGTTAAGGATGTAATCACAGAAATGTATGGGTCAGTAAAGTCATAAGACTGAGGGATAACACCTAGATAACCCATGAGCTTTATTAGCATCCCTGTAATGTTAAGAGAACTTGAAGAGGGCCTACAGTATTTGGGGTGGATCAACTGTAGCAGAATTATAAGAGAACATAGACAAAATTTGTATGGGATAGGCAGGCATAGGTGTGTTGCTGTAGGCATTGTTGGAAATAATAGCAACTATTTGTTATCCCTCATTCTCATGATAAGACTAACCAATACATTTTTGTGACAACATCCTTAACATTTCTTTTTCTATACAATTCTTTATTGGTGATAAGACATTGGAGTACAGAAATACTTGTTGAATTTTTTCATAAATGGTGAATGTGTCATTGAAACCATATTTAGTGGTATACTGGTAAATTAACAACCAGCTCTCTGAAAGAAAGAAAAGTATATAAGCCACACTTGTAATTTCAACTTGCATTGTTAACATTTTCTCCATCGCTTTATTAAGTCTAGACAATCAGCAAAACAATAAATCAAGATCTAGTTTCTAACAAATTTTTGAGGTATAAATGCTCATGCTGAAAATTTAACAACTGGCTCTTGTAAGCCTGTACAAGCCGGCTCCACAACATACCCTTACATATAAGCACTTGTGCAATGTCAAAAATTAGGACAAAGTCTAAACAAAGGCAACAAGCCAAAGAAAAATATTTTCCAGTTTGTTTTTTTTTTACATTCCTATTTGTAGGAAATTTTATTTTTCCATGCTAGTTTGTTTTAGGCATATGCTCGTGTTCTCATAACACATTTGTGGAGGAAACAGTAGGAGATAGTAATGGCAACCAAAGAAGCACTGACACTTGTGAATGGGATTAATGATCTAGCAAGACGGAAATTTGTGGCCTTAAAGGTTTTTGTTGTTTTAAATGATTTCCATATGGAGATAATGGATTGTAGATATTAGATAATAGTGAATTATTAGCCATCCAGCCTAAAATTATGCTCTGTGAAGCATCTGACCCTTCTTGAGAAATTTTTTTAAAATTTGATAACATAAACAAATATGTCAAGTATTCTACATTCATTCCATTGCTTAGTAAAACCTAATGCAATCTGTGTCCATCAACTGGAATTTTGTTAAACATAACTTCCACATAATTGTAAAACAAGAATAATCTGGGGAAATTTTTGCTTCCTATTCTCTGCCTTTCTGCATCAAAGACCTGGACAATTAATTGAAAGGGTGGAACAAGACAAGGTAGATTCTGGGGCATTTCTACATTTAAAAAAAAACTGTCCAGAGAATCATGCTAATTCTCCCTACAACAAAGGACATTATAAAAGGGGGGTGGATGTGATTTATAGCAAGGTTTTAAGGGGGTGGGGTGGGGTCAAGATGCCTTCAGGGCAGTCAGGAGGTCAAGATGACAGCAGGACTGCAGGGCACAACCCTGCCTCATGGGAAAAGATGTGTAGATCAGACATTACCCAGGGCTTGCTGACAATTGTGAACAGCTGCTATGAGTTCTAATGGTTGACTAGCATCAGACTAGCATCAAACTATATGAGACCATAGAGATTTTGCTGTTCTTCTACCCTTCTTTCCTTTGGGAATGCTGCTGGCATTTCCTTACCACTGCCACTATCCCCAAATTACCCAGTCACTTGAACTGTGAGAGTACATAGGAAATCTCCAGTACAGAAGAATGGGTGGAGGTGAAACAAAGCTAAAGAAAGATGTGCCTATTTCAGCTAGAGCCTTTTTTTAGCCACCTGGGAGCAAGAGAATGTGCTTGTTTTAATTTCACATTTAATTTTACACAAATTAACCTCTAACAACCTCTATATTGCTTTCTTGAAAACTCTGTGATTACAAGGTGAGATAAATTGAGTGGGGGAAAAAATATGCCAAGGAAAATGGGTGGGAAGGAGTGCTGAATAAAGGGAATTGAAGTATTGTTTATTTAATATCCTAGTAATCAACCCTTAGATACCAAATTCAAGAAGTAGCTGCTGTTGAGGAGAATACTTTAGGCTTTAAACACCCTTTAATGGACTGAGGGGATATTATGACTCACTGAAAGACACAGCCTTAGCTAGTGTGAATCAGGGAGAGAACATTGCAAGCAGTGCCCCCAGTGAGTCACTGTAATCCCCCTTGGCTGGATATTAACCCATCTAAGAGTAATTTCCTTGCAGGTTTAAGGGAGGCAGCACCTAGTTGTGTCATGTAGTGATAATGTTAATTCATTCATTCATTTATTCAACCAGCATTTAAATGAGTATGCTATCTTAAAATGTGGTATGAGAAGCTGTCAGGCTATAAACCTAAGATTAGACAGGATTCTTGCCCTCAAAGAGTTTATAGTACTCTATAGTAATGGAGTTAATATGTATAGACAAGTAACTTGAAAACAAAATGGAATATAAGTGCATAAAAAAGTATAAAGTGCTTCTGAGGCTAGAGTTATGATTTCTGATGGGGGAAGTGGTCAAAGAAGACTTCAGAGAGGGGGTGCAAGATAGTTCAATGTCTTGAAGGATGGGTAGAGTCTCAGCAGTTATGGATGGAGAATGGAGAAGGCAGAGGAATATGAAAAAATGCACAATCAAAGTTACAGAAGGGAAAAACTGAAGTGGTAATGGAATGGCAAATCATCCAGTTTGACTGAATAATTTGAATGCAGAGGAATAGAGTAAGGGATAAGGCTGAAAAGTTAATTTGGAGACAGACTATAGAAAACTTCAAAATCCTGTTTAAGGAGTTTGGACTTGATTTAACAGAAAATAGAGAACCATAAAACAGATTTTTAAAGTAATAATCAGAACTAGTCATTAAGAAGATGAGTCTTATAATGGTGTGAAGGGAGATTTTCAAGGAAGAGAAGGCATGTGAGTTAGTAGACTATTGCAATATTCATCAAATTCCAGAGTTGGAGGGAACTTCTGAGATTATCTAGGCAAGAATTAATAAAGGTCTGAATTAGAGTTATGACAGTAGGAATAGAAAAGAGCCTTTTTTTTGTTTTGGACATAAATTATGTCTTAGATCCCCTTTCCTTAAGACCTTGATTTCTATTTCAAATTTAAGCAGAAAATTCAGGTGGAAATCTACACTAGGCCATTGGAAAATCTAAGAATGGAGCTCAGAATTGAAGACACAAATTTGGGACTGGTATAGGAGTAATAGTTGACACTATAAAAATGAATAAGAATGCCAAGAGAGTGAATGTAAATAGAGAAGAAAAGAGAAACTTGAGGAGCACCTGCAATCTACATTAAGGGGGCTGGAAGTAGAAGAGTCAGGGATGGAGACAGAGGAGGTGTGGTGTAGGAGAAAAATCAGAAGAATAGTTTTACAGAGATCCAAGAAAGAAAAAGTAGCAAATAGAAAAGGTGATCAACCAGCTGAATGTTACACAGAAATAAAGGAAAATAAGGATGGAGGAAAGGCTATTAAATTTCACAGACTGTCACTGGTGACATTTGGGATCATTTTCAGTAGAGCTATCTAAAACCAAATGGCAGCAGCTTGAGGAATGAATGAATTAAAAGGCATCACAGAAGAATTCTATCTTAAAAAAGTTAATCTCCATACTACAGAAATTATTCTCAAAAAGTGTCAACATATAATTATGCATAATGTGAATAATAAATTTTATTAATCCTTTCAAAGAACTAGCTTCTCAGGTTTCTCTGTAACCATCTCCTTCATGAACATGATAGCATTCCATCACATTCACATACCATAATTCATTCAGTCATTCCTCAGCTGATGGGTATCCTTTCAAGAAGTTTTATGCAAAAATGAGGAGACAAAGTGTAACAGAGTCTTAGTGAAGTTTTTTGTTTATTTTCAAGGATATGGAAGAAATAAGCATATTTGTAGGTAGAAGCAAAGGTATAAAAAAATACCTCAGGGAGGAAAAAATACAACCTTCACAGCTGAACCCTTTTCCACCCTTCCTGAGTGATTATTTTACTCCAGTGATCTGTAGTTTTATTAGAATAGCTTTCCTTCCATAGGCATAGATTACAGCCCTTCAACAGTTCACTACTGAATCTTGGAGAATTATCATAAATGAGGCATTCCTTACTTCTATTAGGCTCATGCCTAATAACACTACTGGGTGGAAACATAATGCCACAATCCTTGCCTTTTCTCTAGGATATTCCTTTCCCATATTTTTTGGACTAAGAATTTTCCCCATAAGTTCATCCAACATTAGTCTCTAGCTGGAGGGAATTTCACTGACAGAAACAAGATGTCTCACTATATTTGTGCCTAACTCAAAAAGTTAGTTTTAAGTACAGTGAATATTGCTATGTTTTGTTTTGACACAATAGACATCTCCCAATAAAATAACCAAATACTGCCTCTTTAGGCAGTTAGTTTATTGATTAGTGAAAAGGAAGGCTATGTGCTTTGATTCTGGTAATATGACATTGACATTGATCATTGTATTTGACCAGAGTTTTAATAGTTCTGTATTAACATTATTTTCATGATTGTAGTAATTGTATTTATTGTTCTTTTGGCTCAGTTTTCTTGACTTTTTATCATTTCATAGAAGTTTTTCTAAACTTTTCCCCTTGAATTGTATATATTAATAATTCCTTAGACACAGAAATATTTCACTACATTCACAAATAATTTGTCAGCAATTTCTCAACTGTTGGACAAATATTTGGTTTCCAGATTTTCCTTATTACAAATAATGCTGTTATGAGCAATTTTGCATATATAGGTCTTATCTTCTAACATTAGAATGTAAGTTCATTCTAAATAGATATATGACCTAGACAGAAAAGATTATATCATAAATAAATTAGAGTAGCAAGGAAGAAATTGCCTTTCCAATCCATGGACAGGGGAAGAGTTCATGACTAAACAAGGCATAAAGAAGGTCATAGAATATGAAAGGTACAAATTTGATTATGTAAAATTAAAAAGGCCTTTTTTTGCAAAAATAAATACAAAGTAATCCAAAGAATAGAAGAGAAACAGCTGGGAAAATTTTTGTAGTACATTTCTCTGATAAAGGCATCATTTATGAGAAATATAATAGAAATTATTTACATTCTTAAACATAAGTGCCATTCCTCAAGTGATAAACAGGCAAAGGATATAAATAGGCAGTTTCTAGAGGAAGAAATCCAAGCCATCTATAGCCATGTGAAAAAATGCTCCGTCACTAATTGTTAGAGAATACAAATTAAATAACTCTGAGATTTTACCTTATACCTATAAGATTGGCAAAGTTGACCAACAAAAGAAAATGACAAATGTTGGAGAAGTTGTGAGATAACAGGTACGTTAATGCAATGCTGGTGAAACTTTGAATTGGTCCAGCTATTCTGAAAAGAAATTTGGAACTCTCTTCTTTTTATGGTGGCAAAGAACTGGAAACTAAAGGGATATGCATCAATTGAAGAGTGACTGAAGAATTATGGTTACACAGAAAACCTGAGAGGCTCATTTTTTAAAAAAAGATTAATAAAATTTATTATTTACATTATGCATAGTTACATGTTAACAATTTAGCATAATTTCTGCTGTAAGGGTACTAATTATTCTTTAAGATAGAATTCTTCTATAAGTTTAGGAGTTGTTTTGTTTTGTTGGTCCTTCATAGCTAGTGCTATTTCTTTTCTGAGACAGGTTTATTTAAGAATTCTATCTGGTTTTCTCCCAGTTTGGGTATTTTATAGTTTTGAAGGTATTCCTCTATTTCTTTTATTCATTCATGTTTCTTAGCATACAGCTATGTATATTGATTCACTTCTATGTGGGAATTTGTAAGGCTTGTTTTTCTCTCTCTTCTATGCGACTTCTGCTTTCATCCTTGTCTCCTCACGTATGTTTAGAACGAAGTCTAAATTATCTCTCTGTTGTTACTTTGTCTTTGTTGTTGTCCTTGGTTGCTGTGTTTGTTTAATTCTTCTTGAACTTCTGTTGTCGATAGCATTTGAGGAGCAAAGGATCTCTTCAGGTCAAGTTTTTTTCTAAAAATATTTTAATTACTTTTTTATGATTATGCTCAGATTTGCAGAGTCGATCATGTCAGGCTGCATCATGAACTCCATTTCTCTTTAGAATCCAATATTCCATTCCTTCCTTCTGGTGGGTACAGAATAATCTGGTATGTCATCTTTCCTTTTCTTTATATATGAAGGTCTTTCTTTTGGTTGCTTGCAGAATTTGTTATTTCTTAATTGAATTTTGGAATTTAACCACTATATGTATTGGAATTTGCAGACTTGAATTTTTTTTTTCTGAAGGTAATCTACGGATTCTTTCAATTGGCACTTCATTTTCTGTGTTCAGGAGTTCTGGGCAGCTTTCTTATATTATTTATTGCATTGTGGTATTCAGGTGTTTTCTCCTGTCATATTTTTCTGGGAGACCTATAACCCTTAAGTTGTCTTTATACATCCTGTCTTCAAGATCATTATGCTTTGCTTCTATGGAGAACATGCTTTCTTTTAATGTTATGGCTTTTTTCTTCTTCTCTTCTTTTAGATTGTCATTTATTTCTGTGTGTTTGCATTCTCAATCACTTATCCTCTCTTTTGCCACCATGGGTTTTTCTATTTTGCCAATTATTTCTGTTGTGCAGGCCCTAAATTCCAATCTTATAATTCTTATTTCTCTTTTAAACCATTCAAGAACAGTAAGCTATGGTTCCCCTTTCCTCAAAACCCACAGCGTCCTCTCCCTCATCAAGTGTTGAATCATTTTCTTTTCTTTTTTGGCATTATTTATAAATCCATGAGCTCTTTAAGTTGATCTGGCAGCTATATTTCCTTCTACTACTACTGTCTTTGCTAGTTTGTTTATCTGCTCATGCTCAAGGTCTTTGAGTTTTCTTTCTCTGAGATCTTTATATTTCAGTCTTTACTGCCCCTCCCCCCCTTTCTCTCTATTCATTACTTCTTGGCTCTTTCCCTTCTCACAATAGTTTCTCTGGGGTCTAAATCTCAAAGGGTCTTAGCCTCCTTCCAACAGGATCTCAGCCTCCTCCCACACTGAGCAATTTGTTGTATACCAGACTAGATCTCTGCCTTAAAGGACTTGGCCAAGTAGGGGTGGAGGGCTGCCATGGTAAACTGGCTCCAACTAGATGCTGGGTTCTTTCAGGCTTAGCAAAGTGAGGTAGTGTTTCTGACCCCACCATTCATCTGAAACTTCTTTCTGCAATGTTACTAATAAACCATTAACTGTTCAATTCAGTGGCCTTTCTTACTCCTCCCAGACTTCATTCAGCTTTTGATATTGCCCACAATTTCTTCCTCCTAGATACTCTTCCTGTTCTTGACTTCTGTGACAATGCTGTGTCTTGATACTCCTCTTACTTGTCTGAGTACTTCTTAGGTTCCTTCTTGGATCATCATCCATCTCCCACCTAGACAGAGCTGTCCCCAAAACTTCTGTCTTGGTCCTATTCTCTTTATACCCTCTCTTCTTTTTAATATCATCAGTTCAGTTCTCAGTGATAATTTCTAAGTACATAACTCACAAATCTATCCCTCTAATTTAATGTCTCTCCAGAACTACATTCTCATCTTGCCAATTGCCCGATGGATGGGCATTTCTCTCTGGACATTCTATTTGCATCTCAAAATATATATAAAACAGAACTCATTTCATTTCTTCTCTAACCCATCCATCTTCACAACTTCCCCCTTTTACTCAAAGCACATCTATCTCTCCAGGGACCCAGGTCTGAAAACTCAATCATTCTCTCCACTCTTCCTTTACATATCCAAATCGGCTGCCAAATATTTTAGATTCTACTTTTATGACATCTTTTGCATCCATCCCCTTCTCTCCACTCACATGCTCACAGTGCTGATTCATATCTTCATTACCTAATCCATTACCTGGACTACTGAACTAACTTTCTTCTTGTCCTCCCAGCTTCTAGTCTTTTCTTTCTCATTCACAAATGTTTGTTGACTGATTGATTCACTCTTCAATATTAACATTTCTAAAATTAATTTTCATAAAATTAATTAATATTCCTAAAAACAGATCTGCTAAAAAATCTTCAATGGCTCTTCAATTCTTTTAGGATAAAATACAATCTACTCAGCCTGGCACTTAAACTCCCATACAACTTGATTCATTTCTAGATTTTGTTTCCATATTACTCCCCTTCGTGCACACTTGCTGTAGTCAAATTGCTATGCTATGCTCAATAGGCCATCTCCCATCTTTATACTTTTGAAGAAAATATTCTGTCCTCTCCTTGCGTTAGAATCCCAGCCTTCCTTTAAAGCTTACCTTATGACACATGTAGCCTTTCATGATCCCCCTATTTATTAGAGCTCTCTTACTCTGGAATTTGTTTCATATTTAGTTATTGGTGTGCTTGTTGTATTTCCAAGTAGAATATGAGCAAGAACCTTAAGAACAGGAACTGTTTCATTTTTGTCTTTCTGTCTCTAGTACCTTGAACAATGTGCCTTCTGCATAGCAAATGTTTAATAAATGTTTGTTGAATTGAATTTAAACTTGAAACCTTCTAAGCTTCAAACATATAATACATAAAATACAATGTGTTGTCACATTGCTGAATTCAAACTGACAGCTGTTTTGTACCTGATCACTGCTGAAAGAAACTATCAGTGGGGGAGAGTGCAAAAGACTCATTGCATAATAAGATCAAAGGAAAAAAGTGTATGTTTGAACTTGTTGAGACATGTTCCTCCTGGTTTTAGCATCAACGTTGAGAAATACAAACATATCAGATTATGACTTGGGACAAGTTTACCAATATACAAATTAGTTTGTAGTGTATGTATATTGGCCAAAAATAATTACTTATTACATCCATTTAAAATCACTCATGTTTCATTGTGAGCCAGATTTTTTTTCCTGTCTTCAGTGGAGACGGAAAACAGCTGTTAGGCTATGAGCTCTATTCTCTACTTGGTGTCTGCGAGGGCAGTAACTCGGAAGTGTTCAGGGGCCCAGGGCCTTTGATACAGCTGCTACCCTAGAAGGAGGGGAATGTCTCAGTCAGTGTCTTTACACACATGGCAGACTGCTGAGTATGTAGCCACTCTTGCATCACAGGCAAATTACCCTTCATGACACTGTTGCCCTAGGTTCTGGATTGACCACTTCTGCAGTTCTGTAAAGACAAGATCCTTGGTAAACCCTGGCAACTACTCTTCACAGGGATCAAAGACTAGGCACAATTCCTGGGAGGCCAGTTGAATGTAGGTCTGAGGATCTTGCTTCTAGCAATTGCAGAGGGGAAAGAGAATTTCCAAGAGAACTGGATAATGTGTGTGGTGGGAGGTTGGAGGGGGAAGGGTTGTCTTTCTGCCAAGGTGGAGTAACTTCTACCTATGGTCTAAGTATAAACCAGTGCCCATCATAAAAGAAAAGGCAAAGTGACTCAAAGAACACCTCTCTATTTTCTAGATGATTATGGAGTACTTGTTCTCTGAAAAAAAAAATGAGGAAGGGCCTCAAGGGAAAAATTTTAAATGTAAAGGATATGACAAGGCAGGAGGAAATCCAGGGTATTGGCAAATGGAAGAATGTGACACAGAGGTGAAGGTCTATGGAACACTTGGATTTCAATATTAGATATGAGGCTTTTGCCATAGAAGGGTAACTGGATCCTCTGGGAAAGAAGCAGGTGCTTATGCACCAAGGAATGATGATGATGATGATGATGATGATGATGATGATGATGATGATGTGGATTCACAGGTACTGTTGAGAGAAAGAGAGAAAGAGAGCAGGAGAGGGGAGGGGGGAGATAGAGAACATTATCCAGGAAGGGTTGGTAAGAGAAGAAGAGGCAAATAGTCATGGTTGGTAATTTCTGGAAAAAAAGGTCCTGGGGCAGTTATTTGCTGCCTGACATTAACAACAAATCTGTTGTCTTCCTGGGGTATTTATCCTACATGTGAAAGATAACTTCTGAAGACTTGTCAGAATTGATCATTTACTCTAGTTGATTTGTATGGGGATAAGTGACACTTACTCAAAGAGTCTAGAAAGCATTGTTAGGCATCATGAAGTCCTGTCTAAGAAACTGAAGGCTTTAGGAACACAGGTGGTGTTTTCATCACTCTTACTGTTAAAAAGCTAGGGCTTTAAAAGAGAAAGGCAGTTTTGAGAAGAGAACAACTGGTTAGTGCTATCTTAGATTTATATAGCATTTTAAAGTTTGCAAAACTTTTCTTTATAACGTGTAACATAGCAAATGTCAATATTATTATTATTAGCACTTTATAGATAAGAAAACTAAGGTTCAGGGATGTTAAGTGACTTGACCATAATCATTTAACTAGCTAGTGTCTCAGGTAGGATTTGAACCTAAATCTCCTGGTTCCAAATCCAAAATTTTCCACTTAAAAGGGAGGTTTGCTTAAATGTATCTACCAAGCTAGATAAGAGTAGCTACATTGTAATATTAATAACTGTGAATAACTGACACATTTATAGCATTTTAAAGTTTGCAAAGTGCTTAGCCTCATTTGAAATTCACAACAATTCTGTGAGGTAGACATTACACCTATTACCATGCTTATTTTATGGGTAAGGGAATTGGGGCACTGAGGGGATAAGTAACTTACTTTGCTAGTCTGAGGCATGATTTGGATCCAGGTCTTCCTGGTTCCAAGACTAGCATTCTACCCACTGCACCATGCCACCAGTAGCAATAGAGATGCCTAGTTGTTGTTGTTGATAGCGGTGATCCTTGATTTTTAAAGAGAACTAATGGCATCATGGATGATGTCTGACTTGTGTGTGAATTGGAGTTAAGTGAGGCTGAGTTGCACAAAGTTATCAGCCTCACTCTTTCTTCCAGAGTCATTCAAGTCCACTGGTAAGACAAAAGTCAAGACAACTGGCAATGGCCCAGGATGCAGTGGATGACCTTGATGTCTTCAATGTCTGACCATGCTCTAAGTGCTCCACAGCACCTGCTTTAGCCACCTTCAAGGCCATTAAAACAAATTGTTCTCCTCTGCCCATTCCCCAGGGGACGTCTTCACATCTCCCTAACTCATCAGTGGGTTTGGGACCTGTTGGCTACCCTCAACCTGGTTTAACCCATTTGCTGAGATGGTTTTACTGGAGTGTGGCTGCTACACATGCTACAGCTTCGTGGAGCCACAGGTGAGACTAGAGTACCAGGTAGACACCAGAGGTGGATGAGCAGCCCTGAAAAGGGCTCAGCAAGCCCTCATACCAGAGGTGAGATAAATATTCATAGTAATTCATAGGAGATAAAATCCAACAATCAAGCTAGCTATAAAATTCATGACTTCATAGGGCAGCTAGGTAGTGCAGTAGATAGAGCACTGGCCTTGAAGTCAGGAGGACCTGAGTTCAAATCCGACCATTCGACACTTACTGTGTGACCCTGGGCAAG
Source organism: Phascolarctos cinereus (assembly GCF_003287225.1). Taxonomy (NCBI): domain Eukaryota; kingdom Metazoa; phylum Chordata; class Mammalia; order Diprotodontia; family Phascolarctidae; genus Phascolarctos; species Phascolarctos cinereus. Next base: position 385,848,810 of record NW_027555958.1, on the reverse strand, counting down.
TCACTTAACCCCAATTGCCTAAAAGTAAAATAAATCAATAAATAAACTCATGACTTCAGATGCCTATACATAAATGCACAAAAGATGAAATAATAAGCAAGATGGAAGGGGACCCATAAGTAGATTATGGCTCCAGAATGGTATACCTTTTTCAATGGAACACATATTATAGGGCTATGGGGGTGGAGCAGCATTGGATAATAAAACAATGTACTCATGTGAGAAAATCCAGCTCTCCAGTTTTTTCATGATGGTGTCTTCTCCTCAGAGGCAAGGCTAACTGGGAGTACCCATGTGAATCATTATAGCAACATTTATTCCCAATGTTCTGACTTTTCCATGCTTAACTTGGATCATACTTCATTCTTCTGCAATAGAACACAACTGGGCAAAGCAAGGGTGAAACTGCTTCAGAGTGTAGCAATGGTCACGGAAGGCAGGAAACATTTATTAAATACCTACTATATGTCAGGTACTGCGCTAAGTGCTTTACAATTTTTTATCTCATTTGATCCTCACAGTAACTCTGTGAGGTAGGTGCTATTATTATCTCAGTTTTACAATTAAGGAAACTGAAGCAAACACAGGTTAAATGACTTGCCTAGGGTCACACAATTAGTTAGTATCAAAGTTTGGATTTGAACTCAGGTCTTTCAGACTCCAAGGCCACTGATCTATCCACTGTGGTACCTAGCTGCCTCATGGAAATAGTTTGCCTGTAGGTAAATACAAGAGAAAAATTTGTATCACCACATGTATCAAAATCTTATTGTGTGAGAAAATTAAGCATCTATCTTGTCTGCTACTGCTAAGAACCTGGCTATTTTCCCTGAGGGTGATGTTATTAAGAGTAGTAAGTAGAAATTTTGACACCTGGGTAAAGCTTTACACAACTTGCCTAAGAAAAGCAACATGAAAGGCATCTTCAAATCAACTTTTAAAGACAAATCCAATTGAGTTATGGGTTAAAAAGACCATGGAACACAAAGCCTCATTATAGGTAGAGACCAGAATCATAACTAAAAAGTTTTTCATTTGTGGCAAATAAAATGAGTGTGGGGGTTGGAGTGGAAGTGGCATTCACCTCTGGTGTGGCCTGAGATGAGTAGGAAGCACATGTTGGGACATCTTTATTTTTGTACCCTCTTGAGAATATGGCTGCCAAGGGCAGATGCATATTGTAACTACTAAGGGATTTCTGGGAAGGAGAAGGCTGGGAGACAATAAAGGGTTGTCAGTGCTTTGCCACTACCAGGAGCAGGGTAAGCACTCTAAAGAAGGTGATATCTATACATCCAAATTACCTGATCTGGGGCAAAGCCCTGGCTTCGCTGCTCTACTTAAAACATTGGAAGAGGTCTGGGGATACCATGAAAGTGTGTGTGTGTGTGTGTGTGTGTGTGTGTGACATCTGGAAACTACTATTAGAGAAGATATTGGTTGGGGGGTGGGGGAGTAGCAGCAGAGCCTGAACCTGTCAGGTCAACGAGGCCTGGACCACAACAGCTGGGGGATGGTAAAGAAAACTTATCATCTGGCAGCTTCTAATTGTAACTAATTATTCGTGCTAAGTAAGTACTAAGCTCAGTAGTTTTTATATGGAAAGAAGATAAACTCTGTCAGTACCCTAGGGCAAAACCCTAGTTATACCAAGCCTTAGTTACCCCTCTAATGCTGTCGTTCATAGCGGTGGTGAACTTTCTAGCTGACACTTTTTTTTTCAGAGAGCTGAAAGCTGAAAACTATATCATTTCATTGATATAACTGAAAGCAATTATATTATACCTCACCCTAAAGAAATCCATATCCCATGTGATTCTGACTGATACCAATGGTCTTGGACTTTGTGAAACTCAAACCAGCACCTAATACAGTGGCACGACACATTTAGTAAATGTATGTCTTGACCCTCCTCAGTCTCCTGTTCTCTTAACCTTCTCATGTCAGAGGATGTGGGTTAACATCCCAGCTTTGTCATTTTACCTGTGCCATCTTGGGCAAGTCATTTTGCCTTCTTGGACCCCATTTTGCTCACATATGAAAAAAGGGAGTTGGTTGAGAGATCCTCTGAGGTCCCCTTTAGCACTAAATCTATGACTTGAACCAAATGTTTTCGCCTCTTCCTTGACCATTGTAATGCTCTGGTATTGACTGAAACTTTTGACACAGATTCCTGCTCCCTGCCTCTAGCCCCCTGATTTACTATCACATGTCTCTGCTAACCTGCCCTGACTCTTTGTGACCCGATATGGGTTTTCTTGGAAAAGATATTATTTCCTTCTCCAACTCATTTTACAGATGGGGAAACTGAGGCAAACAGGGTTAAGTGACTTGCTGAGGATCACACAGCTAGTAAGTGTCTGAGCTCACATTTGAACTCAGATATTCCTGACTCCAGGCCTATCCCTCTATCCACTGTGCCACCTTACACCACCTAGCTGCCCTCCACATAATGAGCCTCTTCCCAAAAAAGCATTCTCTTCGTAATGGCTTTTCCCAATATTTTGAAATAGGTGAAATATGTTATTCTGTTGAGATTTCTAACATGAATATTTGCAATGAATCAAAAAAATTAGAAAGATGAAACTATTTGAAAATATTCACAGACTTGAGAATAGCAGAAAAGAATAGGAAGTTAAAAAATACTATGAGCAACTTCTTAGCTCCTTTATTAACTTCATTCAACAATGCTCATGTATGACCTAGTGCCAGTCTCTTATTTCAACTAAGGGGAAGTATTAAGATTTTGTTCCTTTTATTTTTTCTCCTTCTCTAGGAAAGGTATGAATACTTAAAAAAAAAGATCTCTCTGCTTAGGTTTGAGGTTATATGGTAAATTCTTAGCATGGACTGGGAAACAGGGAGGTAGAGGGTGAGGACAGACTAAAGAAATTGGGAAGTATCTTTATAGCTCTTCTCCAAGTTCACATTTTTCTCCCCACAGAAAAGGTCCATATTTGAAATAACTATGAATTAACAGACAGACGAATTCTTATGCAAATAAAAATGCAAATGAGAGGAACCCCTCTGCCTCAGTTTAAAGAGTAGCATAGTATAGTATAGTATAGTATAGTGTAGTGTAGTATAGTATAGTGTAGCGTAGTGTAGCGTAGCGTAGTGTAGTATAGTATAGTATCATATAGTATAGTATGGTGTGATATGGGTATGTTATGGTATAGCAGAGTAGTTTATTATGTTATTAAGTCCAGAATGTAGTCCCAAGGTACCTATGAGATGTTAAACTAACTGTAGAGACCTTATCACCACCCCCTTCCCCATCCCTTTATGAGGTAAATTGACCCTGTGATTAAGTCAAGAAGGTAACAACTTTATTGTCTGGAGGTATTGAATAGCTAGGCCCTGAGGAGCCAGAGAAAGTCAAGAAGCAGTTGCTGAGTGAAATCACTGCAGGAAGGGGAGAGGTGTTTTTTCTCTCTTTCCCTTCTACACTAGATGCACAGATTTGAAGGGGACTACTAGATCAGTAGGAGACACTGTAATCAACAGGGAGCAGAGAGACACATTCCAGATAGATATGGATGTAGAGAGGAGGGGAGGAAGCAGCTTCAAGGGATGGAATCCTTGGCAGTAGAGAAAAGAGTCAGAAGAACAGACCCTTGGAACACAGCATGAATACTCTACAAAGATAAAAATGTCTTCCAGGCTCTGTAGTGCTAGGACTTGCAAGTTGCTTTTGCTACACATGAATCCCATATGGATTATCAGTATTATTGATACAGTATCCCAAAGATCCTGTATTTGTGGCCAAGTGTGGCCCAAGTTTATGTGGGGAATGTTTTCTAGACTGTTCTTATATTTTATTTTAATAAATACTGTAGCACAGAATAATTGTATCTGCTGGATGCTTGTTAATGGGAAGTACACTATGGAGGCTCATGAGTTATAGTGATAGTAGAAGTGTAGGCCATAGGGTACTTCTACAACCTGAGGTAGCAGCCTTCCCCACCCCTCCTTCCCTGGGGACCCAATCTATCAGTGAGAGGACAAAGTGAGGGATACCTCAAAGGCGCTGCAACGTAAGCATGTTAAAAAAAAATCCCTGTCACATATATCTGTTCAGATTGTTTTAGACTATTATTGTGACTGCTCCCAATTAGTTTGCAGTGTTGAGAGTCACTTAAATAAAATGCTGAGGAATAGTAAGCACATCCAATCTACAGTATCTACGAAGAAAAGGAAGTTTAGAGAGATCCAATCTCTTCATTTTTTAAAAAAAAATTTGTTTTCAACCAATCTCTTCATTTTAAAGAAAGTAAACCTTTGCTCAAAGATGTTAAGTGACCTCTCAAGGTCACATGGTCAGTCAATATCACAGCCAGAATTTGTACTCTGTCCTCAGCTTCACCTCTTGGAATTCCTGGTTTCCTTCAGGATTTCCCTGAATAAGGCCTTTCTCAGTGTTAGTCTTTTCCTATACCCACTAGGTTATCTTGTATCTGCTTACATATGTGCCATGTTGTTTATTGCATTAAAATATGTCAGGGACTCCTACTTCTTTCTTTGGATCCCCAGAGCCCAGCACAGTGCCAAGTAGAAGTACTTAAAAAATGATTGTTGATTAGTTGATTGAACACTCTCAATCAAGCCAGGCAAACTTATAGTATAGAATGTGTTATTCATTTACCTGAACTGAACAAACAATGCCTTGAAAAATTTTAATTTTCAAACAGTTTTATAACTAGTATGAAAAGTGATATTTCTTGATATATCATTTTAAAGGAAGAAGAAAAGTTATGACTATTGTGTCACCATGCTTAGGTAGTGAAAAGTATCCTTCTAAAAGAGTAACTGCAACTAGGAAAGTAGGCAGTGTGAGAGTGTGAAATTAAAAGATTTGATGTAAAAAGCTCATTCGTGTTGAATTTCCTGCTTTGTAAACTGACTTTTGTGATTCATAAAAAAGTTAAATGCAAATTGCTATTCCATGTATGACAAAATAACCTATTAATGTTCCTCTTAAGAATTTTCAAAGTTCAAGATTTATTTTCTAACACTGTTCATTGACCACAGTCAGTGCCAAGCTAAAATGATATCCCTCTAACTGTCTGAAGGCTATATTTTGGCTTCTACCTCTTGACTCAGTTCAGACTAGACATTTCAATAACTTGACAGAGCTCCATTGCTGTAAGCTGCTGCCAACCTCAATGACTTGCCAATCCTAGAAGCAGCCCCTTAACTACACCTGTTTCCAGCTTCCTATGTTTGAACTAACAGAAACGGACTTTTCCTTCTCACCATATTACTTATAACTCTTTTCAAAGAGTTATTTTTAATAGTACTTATTTTATTAGGGTGCATGATTTTCCAATAAGATTTCTCATTCTAAAGTGTCATTTAAAGTTCTAGGATTATGTAAATAATTGTTCTTCACTAGAAAAGATCTTGTCTAAGGTAATACAAAGAGGAAACATGTGGCAGTCTTCTCCATAATATTTTTAAAGCTGTTAAGTTTACAATTATGTTACATGGGTATCAAACTAGGAAGATTAAACATGTATGAGAAGTAGCATCCTAAACTTATGCAAAGGGTATCTAACATTATACACAAACATTGTACTATATTACAACTAGGAACAAATACATTGTAAACATTTCTGGGGTAGTTACAGGGGGAATTGAGGTGGGAATCTGGCAGTATGGGACTAGGGTAGCTAGGTGGCACAGGTCATACAAGCTGTGTAACCCTAGGTAAGTCACTTAATTTCTGTTTGCCTCAGTTTCCCCATCTGTAAAATAGGAATAATAATAGCATCTACCTCAGAGGGTTGAGATATTTATAAATATATATTTGTAAAGTGCTTAGCACAGTGCCTGGCACATAGTAGATGCTATGTAAATGCTCATTCTCTCCCTTCTCTTCCCTTTAGTTTTAATTTTTGTGGCTAGGTCACACTGTTGACTTATTTTGAGCTTGTAGTACACTACAACCCCCATGTCAAGTCTCTCCCCTTCCCCCTGCCCCACTCTCAATGTAAGAAAATATTGGGCAAAAATCCCCAACTTAGAAGGTACAATTAAAGTTGGAAGAAATGCATCCATAAACCAAGAAGCCAGTTGAGATTGTTATCTGGGTATATCTATAGAATAAAGAAAGCCAAAGAACTAAGATGAGTAGGAAAGTTGCTTCAACCACCTAGTACTATGACTTTTAGCTTGCCTATAGTATTCATACAGTACTTGCTACTTTACTCTGTCTTCCATTTCTGTGCCTTTGCATAAGCCATCCCTCATTTCTGGCATGCCTTTCCTTTTCACTTCTACTCCTTTGAATTCTTCTCTTCTTTCAAAGTTCAGCTCAAGTGCTGTCTTACATGATGGCTTTCTGTTTGCTCCCAGCTTCTTAGTGCTTAACATAAGTTACTATTTACTTAATATGTAATTTGATTTTACTTACGTGCATGTTTTTCTTTTGTAGACTGTAAGCTCTTTGAGGGCAGAAACTTTTGTTTTTGATTTTGTCCCCAGTTCCTGGAACATAAGGGGTGCTTAATAAATACTTGTTGACTGATTTATTTTCAGTTAACTATTTCTCTTCTATAGATGTCTTTTAAAAAATCTAAGAGATATATCCCAAAGAGATAAAAAAAAATAGGGAAAAAGACCCATAAGTATATGAATATTTATAGGTACTCTTTTCACAGAAGACCAAAACTGGAAACTAAGGGGGTGTCCACCTATTGGGAATAATCTGAACAAATTGTGGCATAAGAATGTAATAGACTACTGTGCCATAAGAAATGATCAAATGTACAGTTTCACAGAAAAGTGGGAAGATCTCAGTGAATTAATGCAGAGTGAAGTGAGCAGAACTAGTACAACTTATATAATGACTCAAGGGAAAAAACACAACTTTGAGACTCTGGAACTGAATAATGAAATGCTGAATCATGTATCCAGAGGACTGATGAATCCTGCTATACACTTCCTACCAAGGAGCTGATGAACTTCAGTCTAGGAGACTTGCATTTTAAAATTTGTTTTGCATAATTACATGTATTTGTTGTGTGGACTTTTTCGTTTTTTTAGTTGGTCAGCGAAGGGGTAATAAACGGTAGAGATTATAAATGCTTAGGAAAAAAATCTAAGGAGAGGTAGCATGGTGTAATGCAGTGGTTTGTATCCTTTGAGTATAAGGGCCATATTTAATATAAATTTTCTTTTTTTAGCAGACCACACTCCTTCATAATAGTAGCTGTTAATTGTAGCAGTGTTTGCTCGGCTTGGTTCTCCCGCGTTTTATCTTCCTTTTTTTGCAAAATTCCTGGCTTCTCTTCGGGATCATGCTTGCTAAAAACAAGATGTTCCGGCTATAGTTTATTTAATCCTACCCACCCGCCCCTCCCCACTCCAATACCACGAGCTTGGATATTAATTCAATTAGTTCAGAATTGTAAGGAGAGTCCTCGATAAATTTTAAAAGTGCTAAAATGAATAATAAACTTAAGGGTGTCTCCAGGAATGATCTCTGGGAAGCTCCTAATGGGGGAATCTGGCCTGACGCCAAAGAAACCAGGGCAGCTAGCGTGAGTATCGCAGCTGAGTGTCAGTCTCTAAAGTACACTCCACTCAGGAGTCTTTACACAAGGTCACTTTCTTTTGTTTACCCTGCTCTTGGAAGGCTGCTCTCTATCCCTTCTTTCCCTGCACAAATATCAATCCAGGAGGTGTATCCTCACCAGCCCCGTAAAAGGTCTGTGGTTTTGTAAAGGAAAGGGTGCGCCAACTCGGTTTACCTCAAGTTAACAGTGGGGCATTTAAATTAAAACGATAAAACCCCAACTTAGTGCAGTGGGGAACTAACTGGTCCTCTGCTTCGAGCGAAATTAGAAAAGTTGTTGCAAAATTCCTGCACTTCATCCCTCGCTTGATTTTCTCGTTCCATACGAGTGGGACTGAGGGTGGGGTGGGGACAAGTTTAAGCGAAGATGGGTGCTGTGACTGGACATCCCGAGCGTAGCACCCCCCGGTCCCGTCCGGACATCTGCAAGAAGGCAGGTGAGCTCACAGCTGATAGTCCCAGACTGGACTTGGGTACCCAGGTGAGGCGCGTGCGCGCACTGGATCCCGCGGGGCGGGCCGGGGTGAGGCGCGCGCTGGGGAAGGGGCGGGGAGGAGGGGCCGGAGTGCCGGCCCCGCCTCTCTCCTCGGGGATGCCGGGATGTTTACACTGCTGACAGCGGCAGCAGGGGCAGGACGAGGGAGATGGGCCGCCGCTAGTCTCGCCCTCGGGAAGCTTCTCTCGGTGCGCCGGACGGGTGCCCCAGCCTGCAGCGTCCGGAAGGGGCCGGCGGGGAGTGAGGAGGCCGATCGGCTCCAGACCTCGAAGCCACAGCCCCCGGCCCCAGCGGGCCTTTCTCGGGCCGCACCCCGCAGAGCCCCTGCCAGCCACCGGTGTCGGGTCCCACACGGGTGGGAGGAGGGAAAACTCAACTTCCTGGTAAGAGAGCGGCGAGGGAGCAGAGGAGGGCCCGGGCCGGGGGAGGGGAAGGGATAAAGCCGGGGGTGGGGCGCAGCCTCCTCACTCCGGGCGGGGCGCGACGCCCCCTCCCCCCCTCCGGGGGCTGCCTCTTTTTTTTGTGAGGGCCTCGGAGGGGAGTTGCGGGCCCCGGTAACGGTCACGGACCTTGGCGGCTGCCGCCGTAACCAAGAAACTTCGCGGCCGCCGCAGCTCTAGAGGAGGAGGAGGAGGTGGAGGAGGAGGAGGAGGAGGAGGCGGCGGCAGCGGCAGCGACGGCCGCAACAGGTCGATTGGTTTCCAGACCTAAGGAACTTGAGCGAGGTCCCGCCTCCCGCCACTCAGCCGGCCTCCTCTCATTGGCCACATCGCTTATGTTTCCTTCGCGGATTGGTTAGGGCCAGCTGTCAGGGTTTAGCCTCAGCCAAGTCTTGAAAGTGAAGTTTGTTGGGGCGGGGGGGGGTGTAGTGCGGAGGAGGAGAGTGGAAGGCGAGGGAGAGAATTCGGGCTGCGGGCTCCGGGCGAGGGCAGAGATGGGTCGCGAGGGGGCAAAGTAGGGGTGGGTTCTGGACTCCAAGTGTAAGTTAGGTGTGGGAGGGGGGCAAAGGAGGGGAAGGTAGAAGGGCAAAGACGGAGCTGAGGCCCCAGCCTAAGGGATAAAGCAGGGCCGGGAGTAGAACCGTAACCGGGCACACTAGGGATCTAGGGCCGGCTCAGAAATAGGGTGTACGTAGCCTGGAGGAGGCGTCCCCCATGGTACCCTCCCTCCCACCCACCGCCAGCACCTCCTTCCTTCGCACAGTACTTTTAGAGTTCCAGATGTAGAAGCAGTTGTTTTCCTGGCTATAAATATAGCAAGGGTATATTAATATATAGGAGTGTATATATAATATTCCCATGTATGAAGAATATGTATTCCTATATAGGACACTGTATTCCTATATGTGAAGAATATCACCCTCCTCTATAAATGTATAGGAATATATATTCCTGTATTATTCCTCTGTGTGTGTGTGTGTGTATATGTAAACGCACACATACATAGGCATACTACAGAGACTATGTGTACCTAATAGGCTAATATTCCTATAGCCTATGTCAGGGTGTAAAGATAAAATGCATTTTAATTTTTCCAACTCTATGTTTCCAGCTGTTTTTCCAAACCTTATTGATGTTAGGAGATAGTGGTGATTGAAGGTTAGGAAGGTACTAGAGAAATGAAAGGGTGGATGGTTTTTCTAGCTCTGAGAGGACTTCTATGAAGGGTTCAAATGCTCATTCATATGAAGAAGATTATATAGGGTGGCTTCCAAATCTTAGTGTACTTTTAAGTTTTAATGACCCAAGAATCGAAGTTTTAAGGGTTAATGGCCCCTAAGTCTTTATTGTAGTTTTAGGTTCTATTAATTTAAGCTTTATTAGCTTAAAATTCACTGAGTCTTTTGGGGCATCCTGTATAAGTTATTAAAACCTAGAACTACCCTAGGACTTTTGGGCCATCCTGTGTACACAACAAGCCCATAAAAACCTTTCCTTCTATAGGAGGCAGCATATTGTAGTAGGTGTAGAAGGCAAGGTATGTTGCTTGGATGACTGTAAGGTAATAAATGTAAATATAAATATAAATGTGAATATAAATCATATATGTTTTTAAAAGGCTGTAAATTGATCAATAAATATGCCACTTTATTTTGTGCAGGGCAGCATTTTCCATGTTTTGTGAGATACAAAGACTGATCCCTGAGTTCAAACAACTGAACCAATTTAGTTGAAGAGCACAATGCCCTCCCAGCACATAGTAGGCATTTTAGTAGATACTTTATAAATGTGTATTGAATCGACCAGACCAACGTGCAAAATGTTAAGTAATGTGAGATTAATGTTTTGGTAGTTTGGTTCAAGCTAATAAATGACACAAGGTATAAATATTTGTTCAGTTGAACTGATAAATAATTTCCAGAATCTTCTTGACTTTTGAGTAAGGAAATAGTAAAGGGACAGTGTGTGTTGGGAGAGGACTTATCTTTGAGTTGGGGGGGGGAGGTGTTACTAAAAAATATAGGAAAGATTTACCATGTAAAACTGAAGTTAATTTGTGTCTAAGGGTTCAAAGAACCCCTACTTCTGTCTCCAATGAGCCCCACAGAATGCATAGTTTCTCTTTCAGTTCTCTGAATAGGGCATCCTCTATTGAATATAAATCTCATTGTATAGTGGGGTACTTGTGGGAAGTATGATTCAGCAACTTGTAGGGGACAAGAAAGGAGGGACAGACATCCAAAGAGTTCAAGAAATCCAATTCTTAAAATATTTCCTTCCTTTGGGGGAAGAGGAAATCCATAGAACTACATCTCCCACAGATCCCTGGGGCTGTTTGGGTACTGGCTCCACCTGTGTTTAGCATTGACGGGTTTTCTAGTCAGGGAGAATTTCCAGAAACCAAAACTAAGATGTAACAATTAATGTAAAAGGCCTGAAACTTTCTGGTTTAGGTGGGGAAAAAATGGGATAAATGGCATGCCCTAAAGGGTTCCTCAGGATGACCTGATGACCTCACTGAGCCCCTAAAAACAAATTGAAAAGAGAGGATATGACTGCCTAGGCAGTTAGTCATTTTGTATGTGCTTTGTATCATGGTTCATTTACTTCTTATGATTGGCTTAAAAACAAAATTGAGGTTTTTTTTTTCTGCTCAGAAAACTAGCGTGCTGTATAGTTCATACAGCATATTTGTGTGTGATTAAAGTTATCATTTTTTAAAAATTATATAAGCAGAATGTCAGTATATATCCCAATCGTATTTTGTATGTTTACTTTAAGAAACTCACTTTAAATTTGGCTTAAAAAATCAGTGTTTTGTTTTAAAGCAAGTTGAGTTCATGTGAAATAGTTTAAAATGCTCTTGAATAATCATCAAATTTCATTTTTATTTGCATTTTAAAAACAAAATCTGAACTACCATTTTGAGTTATTCAGTTCAGTCAGTTTCTGAACCTCTTCTCTCCCTTCCCATTTTTCTCCTTTACGTATTTTCTAGAATGGTTAATTTTAAGTATCTTTTTTCCCCCATCTTAATAAAGTAACTTTTGCTGCAAGAATGAACAAAGCATCTCTGGTACCCATGGTGGCAGGTAGTTATGGGGGAGAAGATAGAGAGTGAATTTGACTACTTATGAATTTACTTGTTCTTAGTGCCTTATATACAGTATTACGTTTTTAAAATATATATTGCAATTGCAGTTTAATATTTGAGCCAAACTGTAGTTACTATTTAACTGTATGATTTCCCTCCCCATCTTGGTGCAGTTAGCAATACTGCATCCATCCAAAGACCAATCCTTTATACGGAAGATGGAACTAAGGGTCAGAGATAGGTGGGTAGTCATGCAGCCAGAATTTGTATTCAGGTTCTTGGATGCTTGATGTGGGCACTTTCTCCACACTGTGCTACATCTCTAGTTAGTAATTTGTTATAACAATAGCAAAATACTACTACTAAGAGAACTTTTTCTTGTGTTTTGCCATTATGTATTTTCTGAGGAGATAGATACTTGAGTAATGTGATCAGAGATCAAGATGTTTGTGGGTTAGAATGTTCTACTATGTTTCTACAACAAAATAAAGTTTGTTTTGCTATTCATTAGTCTAGTGTTTTGAACTGCCACTTTTTATTAGTATGAATCCTTCCAAATTTTTTTTGTTTTCATTTTAAACAAATACTGTTATTTTCCTGGAAAATAATGTCTTTCTTCTTATTATAAAGGTGTGCTAGAAGAGATAAAAGTGATTATTTTATTTATTGAAATATAGTGTGATTCTGAATAGAAGCCATAATATTAACATGCTGTCTCTTTAAATGGGGGGAAGACATTGAAAAATAGTGATAGGTGCAGGAGCTGTGATTTTATTGATATTCCAGATGAGGAAACTTCTACTAATGCAGAGCAACATATCTTCTGCAATTTCAGTGAATTGCCTAGGATCAAGAAAGCTGGTACACGTCCAAGACAGCATTTGAACCTAGATCTTCCAAGTTTGAAAGCCAGTTCTCTATCCACTGTGCCATAATGTCTCTAACTGAAAAAATAATTACACATATTAAAATATGTAAAGTAAAAATGTTTGTACTTCTTTCCATTAAAAAAATGTTTTCATTATCACTGCCTGCTTCATATTCATACCTTTGTCTTTTTGTTTTTGTTCAGTTTTTCAGTCTCGTCCAACTCTTTATGACCCTGTGGACCATAGTATGCCAAGCCCTTTTATCCTCCACTAGCTCTCCAGGTTCATGTTTGGTGTTCCCATGACACTCTCTATCAATCTCATCCCCTTTTCCTTTTGCCTTCAGTTTTTCCCGACATCAGGGTCTTTTCCAGTGAGTCCCATCTTCTTCTTATATGGCCAAAGTATTTAAGCTTCAGCTTCAGTATTTGACTTTCCAGTAGCCTGAATAGCCGAACTAATTTCTTTAAGTATTGACTGATTTGATCTCCTTGCGGTCCAGGGAACTTGCAAAATCTTTTCCAGCACCTTGATTCCAAAGTGTCTATTCTGTGGTGCTCAGCTTTCCTTATAGTCCAACTCTCAGCCATAGACTGCTGCTGGAAGAGCCATAGTTTTGACTAGATGGACCTTTGTCAGCAAGGTGATGTTTCTGCTTTCTAGTACGCGGTCCAGATTTGCCATAGTTTTCCTTCTAAGGAGCAAGCGTCTTATAGTTTCGTGGCTGCAATCACCATCTGCAGTGATCTTTGAGCCTAAGAATATAAAATCTGACTTCTGTTTCCATTTCTTCTCCTCCTATTTGCCAGGAAGTGATGGAACCGGTTGTCAATATCTTAGTTGTTGTTTTTTTCAGTGTAATATAAATGTGTGATTCCAGCCCTTTCAGTTTTTGTATAAATCAGATTTAGGTTTTTTTAAAAAAAGTAGCCTAAATTCTGATCAATTGCAGTAGCCAGTTTGGAAGCAATCTTGTTAAAATACTTCTGGAATTCCTTTCAGGCTTTGTTCCTCTTGATTGTTTTTTTAGTCTTTGCTATTTCAAAAATGTAGAGTGTAACTACAGCTGCCCAAAGCTGCACAAACATCATGTCAGCCCTCCCACTTTTATCCAAATCCAAATATTTATCCATTGGAAAATCTATTCTACAAAACAGATTTGTGTTTAAATTTGTTACCTCAGATATTCTTCATATTTCTTTAGTATGTTACTAGAATGAAGTTGCAAACATTATGTAACATTATAACATGTTTTATAAATGAGATGTATGAGTTAGTTCAGCCTGAAATAGTTTCTATTTGATTCCTTTTGTTTCGACAGAGTAGATCCTTTTGAACAGACACCAACTACCATACTCTGCCAGTAAAATTTCCCTGAAACAGTTAAGCAAAATTACCCAGGATAATTGTGAGAGAGCTTGCCACTTTCCACTTTTGTAGTTTACTGATTGTTTTTAGAAAGGAAGAATTGTGTTGTAACTTCAGTTATTTGATACCAACACTGACTTGTATTTGACCTGAGTTTTTGCTTTTAGTACATGTTGAAATTTATACATTATTCTTCTGGCTCTGCTTTATTCAGTCTGCCTTATATTAGTCTTCCTGTGTTTCCCTGAATTCTTAATACTCTTTTTTCCTTATGGCAAAATAATATTCCATTATGTTCATATTCCACAATTTGTTCCAGTCCTCAATCTTGGGGCATATATTTGTTTTGTGATAGTGTTTTGGTATTATAAATAATGTTATGGGGTTTTTTTGGCTTTCATTAAATTTTTTTGGTGGGTGAACCCAGTTAAGCAGAATATTTTGGTCTAAGGGTATGATTTAGTATCTTTCCTCACATATTAAAATGTAAAAATCAGTATTTCTATAAACATGTTATATTTATATAATATTTTGTATTCTTAAATATTTGCTGCATGGTTTTAAGAATTAGATTTTTTTAGGATACATTAAATTTCTATATTTTGTACTCATCTCACTTTTTCTTTATGGTGTTTGAATGAAATGAATTGGATTATTGTATATACTTTATCTGTTTTACCCTTTGTAGATTGAAGTTGTAAATTATAATAAAAAATTTAATATAGAACAGCTCAACTCACAGTATCACAACTATGGGGTTACTAAAACTCTGAAAACTGCTTAATCCGCTTGAAGTGATTGTCATCCTCAAGGTGTGTGTAAGTCTTTCATCTCCAATTATTTCTGATTCAAAGAGGGAATATAGAGAATGTATTTCGTGAGTGTTAGTTGGGGAAAGTACAAATGGCCAAGAAGTATCCCTTATTTTTTAAGCAGTTTGACTTTTTTTCTTCTTTGTGGTGAATCAAAGCTCCCTGCTGCAAACTGTTTATATAGTCAGATTAGGCAATTTTTGCCTGGACAGCAATCTGAAATGTTAAGTTCTGCAGTTTGTAAGTGAGTAAAACAGATTTTAAGTACTTCATCTATAGGTAAATCTTAATTTCCTATCATCCAATGGAAATTGCATTTTCATAATGCTGTTAGTTTTCATGTAACTTTTAATAAAAATTAGTTGTTGGAGTTTACTTCCAATATTCCCTAGTAATAAAATAGTCACAGGTCTAAATGTCTTCCTCTTTGGTGTTGGACTTTACATGGGTCTGTATGCTTTCTTGGGGCAGCTAGGTACCAAAATAGATAGAGTGCTAGACCTGGAGTCAAGAAGGTGAGTTCAAATCTGGCCCAGAAACTTAGTAGCTGTGTGACTCTGGACAAGACACTTAACCCTGTTTGCCTCAGTGTCCTCATCTGTAAAATGAGCTGGAGAAGAAAATGGCAAACCATTCTAGTATCTTTGCCACCCTAAATGGTGAAAAGTCAAAGACAACTGAAAAAATAGTCTTTCTTTTTTCCTTTTTTTTTTTGGTGAGGCATGTAAGTGACTTGCCCAGGGTCACACAGCTAGTTAAGTGTCAAGTGTCTGAGGCCAGATTTGAACTCAGGTCCTCCTGACTCCAGGGCTAGTGCTCTATCCACTGCGCCACCTTGCTGCCTCGCCTCTTTTTTTTTTTTAATAAAGGCTTTATAGAGCTCTGTTCTGAAAAGTAGAAGTAAGCATTGCCAAGTTAACTGAGTTCAAAAGAAGAAATTAATTTCTGATGCAACATTGTGCATGCCATTTTTAACAAATTTCCTTCTACTTTATTGATTTTGATAATTTATCAATGTAGTTACTCAAGGTCATTGGTTTGTTATCTAGTTTCTGTTGTTTACAAGCTATTTAAACATTGGTTAAAGTTGGTTATAGAAAATCACGATGAATATCATCCTGGATGTCTAAAGCTTAGAGACTTATGAAGTTAAGTTCATCATTCCTGCTGTCCTACCTATTTGTTCTCTGTTTTAATTTTTTAAAAAAAATTGTAGTATCTAATTTGTCTTTAGTCATCTAGTAATATTTTGATTACTTAATTTACAAATCATCTGGGAAGGAACCTTTAAAAAAAATTTAAAAACCATCTCCCCAATCATGATGACTCCTTCCCCACCCCCCACCCCCAATCTCAACCATTTAAAAATTACATTGAGGTAGTGATGAATTCGTTATCCAGTGCTGTGGTAGTGGCCTTACTAAACTGTGTTTATTCACTGAACAAAAATCTGTTTCTCCACAGTTTCTATTAACAGTTGAAGATAAATGGTATCTGTCTTTCACAAAATTTTAAGATTCCTAGGATCATAGATTTAGAGTTGGAAGGGACCTTCAAGGCTAACTACCTTATTTTACAGTTGAGGAAACTGAGACACAGGGCAGATAAGTGACTTGCCTAGGGGTCACACAGCTGAGTGAGTATCTGAGGAAGGATTCAAATCAAGTCTTCCAGACTCTAGATCCAATGCCCTAGCTACAGATGGTCTTCAGCTTCCCTGGCCTTCTCTTTTTCCCCTCCTTCATTGGAAATCGTGTACTTTGATCCCCTTCCCTTTTTCAGGTACCCGTTTGCCTCACCAATAAACACATGCCATCAAAATAAGAAGGGAGCTGGTATCAATACTCATTTGAATGTTTACACTCTAGTGTCAGTAAGTTTCAGTCTATTTATTTGCATTTTAAATTTTCTGTCTCTACTGTAATAGAAAGCTTTGTTTAATGTTAAAGGATTGTTGATTTTTCAGTATCAACTACTAGGTCTCTCTCTCTTTTGAGAGGTAGGAAAGGGGGGAGAGTAAAGTAATAATTTCCTTACTCTTAAGGGCAAAGTTGAACTGGTGGCTAGAGAGGGGAGTCAAAATGGACATTTGTAGGTCTATAGATCTTTCTTTCATGAAGGCTTTCTGGCTTCCCTGGGAATTGGTGGTGGTTGAGGGATGGAGAAATAGTCAGGCATTTAGTGGCTGGACGACTGGGGAATGAAGAATCTTTGTTCTGTTAACAGCTGCCTATTCCATAATTTATATCACTCACCTTGTCTCAGGTAGGTTAGCATAGGCTAATTCTTGGAGCACCTTCTCTGTTCCTTCTTTCTCTTCCTGAGCAGAAGATGGTGCAGGGTTGGGGGGGAACCTCCTAACTTTAACCCTTTCTCCTCTCTGCTCCAGCACTCAGACATACAATTTTATGTTTTCTGATGCATTTGAAATTATTTAGCTAGTACTTAATTCTCTCTCTCTCTCTCTCTCTCTCTCTCTCTCTCTCTCTCTCTCTCTCTCTCTCTCTCTCTCTCTCTCTGTCAACATTTCTAACATTTCTAGTACAATATCAAATAACAGTGCTGGTAATGGAAATCCTTGTTTCGCCCCTGATGTTATTGGAAATGATTCTAGCTTATCCCCATTACATATGATACTTGCTGATGGTTTTAGATGTTACCTATCATTTTAAGGAACACTCCATTTATTCCTATGCTCTCTAGTGTTTTGAATAGGAATGGGTCTTGTATTTTGTCAAATGCTTTTTCTGCATCTATTGAGATAATCATATAATTTCTGTTAGTTTTGTTGTTGATATGGTCAGTTATCCTGATAGTTTTCCTAACATTGAACCATCCTTATATCCCTGGTATAAATCCTACCTGGTCATAGTATATTCAATTCCAAAGTTCTTAAGAGAGACCTTGAGAGTGTTCCTGTATCTCTTCTTCTGACCACTATGTGAATGCTTGCCCTGTGTGAGTTCTCCATAACATAGTCTTTTTGCAAGCATATGTTTTGCATTGGAACAAGGTAGCCAGCCCACTGGAGTTGTACTCTCTGAAGCAGAGTTCGAATGCTTGGCAGTTGAGTTCGAGAAAGGACCTCAGCGTCTGGTATCTTATCCTATCAGAATCTTCCTAAGACAATTCAAATGGAAGTGATTCACTTTCCTGACATGGCGCTGGTATACTGTCCAGGTTTTACAAGCATACAACAATAAGATCAGCACAGCTGCTCTGTAGACCTTCAGTTTGGTAACAGTCTAATACCTCTTCTCTCCTATACTTTCCTTTGGAGCCTCCCAAACACTGAGCTAGCTCTGGCAATGCATGCATAAACCTCATTATCAATGTGTATGTCTCTGGAAAGTACGCTACCAAGATAAGTGAACTTATCCACAGCATTCGGAATTTCTCCATTTGCTGTAACTGATGGTTCCATGTATATATGGTGTGGTAGTGGCTGATGGAGCATCTGTGTTTTCTTGATGTTAATTGTTAGTCCAAAATTAGCACAAGCAGCAGAGAATTGATCCATACTTTGCTGCATCTCAGTTTCAGAGGCTGCATTGAGTGCACAATCATCTGCAAACAGAAAATCATTCACCAACACTCCTCCACTTTGATCTCAGCTTGTAGTCTTTTCAAGTTGAAGAATTTACCATCAGTATGGTAGCTGACCTTGATGCCGTGTTCATCCTCATTGAAAGCATTTCACAGCATGGCTGAAAACATCATGCTAAAAAGCATGGGAGTAAGCACACAGCCTTGTTTCACTCCATTGGTGACTGGGAAAGCACGAGAGCGTTGTCCATTATCCAGAACCTAGGCAAGCATGCCATCATAAAATTGATATACAGTGCTGATGCACTTCTCTGGGCAACCAAATTTTGACATAATTTTTCATAAGCCCTCATGATTGACAGTATCAAAGGCCTTGGTCAGATCTATAAATGTTGTATACAGACATCTGTTCTGCTCCTGGCATTTCTTCTGGAGTTGTCAGGCAGCAAACACCATATTGACCATTCCTCAGTCCTTTCTGAAGCCACACTGGCTCTCAGGTAGATGACTATCTTCCAGGTGAAGGATCAGCCTATTAAGGAGGACTCTGGCAAGAATCTTGCCAGCAGTGACTAAGAGAGAGACTTCCCCTGTGATTGTCATAGGACAGTCTATTTCCTTTACCTTTTTAGAGATGGATAATGGAGGCATCCTTGAACTCCTGGGGGATAATCTCCTCTTGCCATATAATTTAGAAAATTTCAGTCAGCTTTTGTATTAGCAATGGACCCCCTACGTTGTAAATCTCAGCTGGAATAGAATCAGCAGCAGGTGCTTTGCCATTCAAAAGGAGCCTAATGGCATTCATAACCTCTTCTTTGGTTGGAACTTCAGCTAGGGAGGGATTGATTTCAACCTAGGTAAAAGGTCAATGGTCTCAGCATTAATTGATGATGGTCTGTTGAGAACACTATGGAAGTGTTCAGCCATCTCTCTAGGATCATATCCTTATCATTAATCAAGGTGGCTCCATATGCGCTGAGTAGATGAGATGCCACCATAGGTCTTTGGCACATAAATAGCCTTCAGGGCATCATAAAAGTGCTTTGGATTGTTACTGTCAGCATAAAACTGAATTTCATCTGCTTTCTTCCTGAACCAAGAATCCTGGATCTCTCTAAGCTTTGCTTGTGCTTTACTTTTGATGGAATTAAATGCTGCCTTTTTAGAGATGGATGAACTTCCTGCTGGTAAACCCTGTGGAGTTCTCATTTTTAAATTTAGCAGCTTTTGCATTTCCCCATCATTTTCATCAAACCAGTCTTGGTGTTTGTGAGTTAGAGCATTTTTCATATGGCTATACATAGTTTTGATTACGTTATCTAAGAATTGTTCATATTTTTTGATCATTTATCAGTTGGGGGATGGCCCTTATTTTTATAAATTTGACTCAGTTCTCTATATGTTTGAGAAATAAAGCCTTTATCAGAAAAACTTAATTCAAAATTTTTTTTCACAGTTACTATAGCTAATTGCATTTCCCTCCATCCTATTCCTTGCTCTGTTTATTCTGTTCTCTCTCTACTTTCACCCTGTTCCTCCTCTAAAGTGTTTTGCTTTTGACTACTCCCTCCCCCAATCTACCCTCCCTTCTATCACACCCTCCCCCATTCTTGTATCCCCTTCCCCTCCTACTTTCTTGGAAGGTAAAATAGATTTCTATACCAATTGTGTATGTATGTTATTCCCTATAGGAGGAGGAATTTAAATTGATTATTTCGGATGGTGATCTCATAGTCAGCTCTTTTTGTTCTGACTTACACTTTCATTTAAATATTAAGCAGTTTGAAGAACGGTTTGTTTTGTGGAGAGAGACATTTTAGAACATGTGCTATTTTTAGCTTACTTTTTTTCTTTGTGTTAAATTAATCCCCCTCCATTCTTGTGTTTGTACAGATCCTTTATATACTCTTATCAAGTCTAAATAATTTAGTTGGCAAATACTTATTGAGTGTCTGCTACACATAAGGCACTGAAGGAGAACACTTAGATAAGTCTTGACTTTAGTGACATTTATAGTCTATAGACTAGTAGGGGAAAATGATAAATACAGAAATAAATATAGAATAATATGTGGTTTGTACAGAAAAGAGTTATGACCAAAGTGTACTTTGTGAAATTTTAGGAGCAAAGCTGGTTATCGACAGGCACTGAGGATACAAAGAAAGGCACAATCAAGGAACTTAGATTCTGATGGGGGAGACAATAACGTAATTAAGCACATATGTATAGCATATATAGAAAGTCTCACAGGGAAAGACACTTGTAGCTGGAGAATTGGAAAAGCATTTTTGTGGAAGGAAGCCAAGCAAACCAAGAGGTGGAAATTGGAGGAAAGACATTGCAGACCCTAAGGACAGCCAGTACAGAGGCATATGTAAGAACAGCAAGTAGATCCACGTAGCTAGATTGTAGTGCTGAGGGAAGTAAAGGAGAAGCCTGGAAAGGTAGGATCAGGGTAGGTTGTGAAGAGATTTCAGGGTCTGACACTGGACTTTATATTTGGTCCTGGAAGTAGGAGGGAGCCGCTAAAGTTGATAAGTTTGGAAAGGTACTTTAGTATCAGGTGGTTGAAAGGCCTTGGATACCAATCTGAGTTAGAAATTTTAATATTATTATTAGCTAGTATTTACATAGTGCTTTTAGGTTCTCAAAGCACTTCATAAATATTATCCCATTTGATTTTCACAACAACCCTGGCTATTAATATCCACATTTTACAGATGAGGAAACTGAAGCAAAGAGAAGTTAAGTGACTTGATTAGGGTCACACAGATAGTAAATGCTTGAAGCAGAATTCAAACACATCTTACTGACTCCAGACCAGTGTGCTATCTACTTTGCAACCTAGCTGCTATATAAATTATTGATAGGCAGTAGGGAGCAACTGAAGGGTTTTGAATAGAGGACCAATATGACCTAATCTGAACATAAAGAATATTTTTCTGGCAGTGATATAAAGGGTGGTTTGTAAGGGGGAGAGACTAGAGCTTGGAGAACTTGTTAGTTGGCTATAGAAGCTGCCTAAATGGGTGATAATGAAGGCTTTTACTAGAGTGTTGGTAGTGGGAGTAGAGGAGGGTGTGAGAGATGTTGCAGAGGTGGAATTTATAGGGTTCACTAATTGATTAGATACGAGAGTTAAGAGAGCACGAAGAGTCAAATACCACCAAGATTTTGAATACTGAACACTCTTTATATGGTATTATGAGTTCAGAGGAGGAACCAAATTCAAGATTAAGATTTTATTAGACCAGAGTGACCATCTAAGGCCTAAAGGAGAGATGGGATACAGGCAAGAATTTGATAGATGGTTAGGCTTTCTTTAAGTGGGGAAATGGCTTTCAAGTCAGAGACTATAGTTAAGACAAAAGAACATCAGTGGGAAAATACAAGGGGGGTTTGAGGAGTGTGAGTAAATAGTAGGCTGTAATGCATGGTTACCATAGGTCGTTAGTGACATATAAAGCTAGTAGTCTACCTTAGGAAAGCCAGTACTTTTAGTTCTTGGTCAAAGTTATACTTAAGATTCTGTAAGTAGCCTTTAGCAGTATGTAAATTGAGAATTACTGGAAAAGCAGGCTAATTTTCAAAGAGGCAGAGGAATTAGAGATCAGATTGCCAGTTTTTTCTGGATTATGGGGAAAGCAAAGGAGCTCTAGGAAAACATCTGCTTTTCCTTCCTTGACTACACTAAAGCCTTGGACAGTGTGGATCACAACCAAATGTGTCAAGTCCTCAAAGAGATAGGAATACCAGATCATCTTATATAACTGAGGAACCTGTATGCAGGCCAAGAAGCAACAGTTAGAACTGAACACGGAACAACTAATTGGTTTAAGATTGGAAAAGGGATACAACAAGGCTGTATATTGTCACTTATTTATTTAACTTATATGCAGAGTACATCATACAAAATGCCAGGCTGGATGAATCCAAAGCTGGAATTAAGGTTGCTGGGAAAAATAGCAACAGTCTCAGATATACAGATGAGACCACTCTGATGGCAGAAAGTAAAGAATTAAGAAGCCTCTTGATGAAGGCAAAAGAGGAGAGTATAAAATCTGGCTTGAGGCTTATCATCGAAAAAACTAAGATCTTGGCAACTGGCCTTGTCACCTCCTGACAAGTAGAGGAAGAAGAGATGGAAGCAATGTCAGATTTTACATCCTTGGGCTCAGAGATCATTGCATATGGCAGCTGCAGCCATGCAATTAAAAAACACTTGCTCTTTGGAAGGAAAGCCATGACAAATCTGGACAATATATTCAAAAGCAGAAACATCACCTTACTGAATAAGGTCCATAATAGTAAAAACTGTGGTTTTTCTAGTAGCATTGTAGGGCAGTGAGAGTTGGATTATAAGGAAAGATGAGCACCATAGAATAGATATTTTGAAATCATAGTGCAGGAGAAGATTTTTGAGAGTCCCCTAGACTGCAAGGAGATCAAATCAGTCAATACTTAAAGAAATTAATTCAGGCTTTTGGAAAGTCAAATATTGAAGCTGAAGCTTAAATATTTTGGTCACATAATAAGAAGATAGGACTCATTGGAAAAGACTTAATGTTGGGAAAAAATAAAGGCAAAGGAAAAGGGAATAGAAGAGGATAAGACTGATAGAGTGTCTTGGAAACAACAAATATCAACGTGGACAGACTTGGAGAGCTAGTGGAGGATAGAAGGACCTGGCATACTATGGACTGTAGGTTCCCAAAGTAGGTGATACTGCCCTCTGAGGAGTACTGGAGCAATCCAGGGAGGCGGTGGTAGTTTCAAATGACTCAAATTTTTAAAAAAAAAATGCTGTTAAAGTGTTAAAGAAAGTAGATTTCCAGGGGAGCACATTTTTGTTTAAAAAGGAGGCCACAGGCCAAATAATTTTGGAAACCTCTGTAAGTATGGCCCCTGGGTTCATAAAGAGTTGGACACAGCTAAACGACTAAACAACAACAACAACAACAAAGAATTTGTACTATTTTTTTTTATAAAGAGTGGGCTAGGAAACTCTTTTGAACAGAGAATTGACAAAAAAACTGATATTCAGGAAGATTAATCAGAATTGTGGAATTCTCTTAAGGAATAATAGCTGTTTTAGTGTTTTTCTACTAAAGAGTATGGTATCATATGACCATATCTTAATTATGTTAATTAATTCTATTTTCTAAGTAGAATGTAACATCCTTGAGGACAGGGTTTGTTTCTTTTTTGTCTTTAATGTCAATGCCTCAGACACAGTAGGCATTGAGTAAATATTTATTGAATTGTTGAATTTTTTACTTTGATCATTAAACACATGAAAATCAGCCCCTCAAATGAGACCTTATTCATGATTGGATAATATTTTTAAACTGTTCATTTCATTACCATTTAATAATTATTGATTTCCCACACTTAGGTAGATGCTGCCATATAGTATACTAGATATTCTGGGCAATTTTCACAGATCAAAATACTGCAAATCTGTGTGTGTGTGTGTGTGTGTGTGTGTGTGTGTGTGTGTGTGTGTGTGTGTATGTATGTATGTATGTGTGTATATGTATGTATTATTTCCATAAGCATCTTTTTTGTGATTCTTTATATTCTTTGACTATTGCCTTTCTTTGAAAGAATAGACTTGGAAGTAATTTATGGTCTTGAACTTTCTCTTCAGGTGTTATTCAAATATATTATGTCAGTGTATTTCACTAAAATATGAATTTTATATTTTTTTGGTCTTGGTGTCAGAAGTATTTTTCATTTTCAATAGCCAACCTTTATATTTTCCCTTGTTTTCTACCTTATTTTATATCTTAAACTGGTTCTCTTTATAACTTGAAAGTTCATGATTAAAACAGAATTATTTGCTTGCCATTTGAAAAAAATACAAATCTTCCTTTTCATCACTAGAAATTAAATGAATAATGTAAAATATACACAAAACTTAAAGATAAATCCTTACAGACTCTGGGAAAGTGCTTTTAGGAAAGCTGGCTTAGAATTTGATAGAAAGATAAATTTCCGTTGAAAACCATGTCCTAATTGTTAACTTTGTTGAATACAAACAACCTAGGTAATATTGACACAGAAGGTATTGTTGTCAAACATATTTCACTTCATCAGATATACCTTTCCCTTCCTCATCTGCAGCCTCCACTGCAGGTTGACTAATGTTATCTATCCTTCAGCATAATTTTGGCTAGTGACTTCTTACTGATTTTTCCTACTTCCTCCCATGGCTAATGAAAACTGACATTTCTCTTCCTGCTTTTTGTACGCCTTAATTTGTTGGCTCCAAAGTATCATAAGAACAGAGCTGGCAGAGATCTCAGGGACTATTTGGTCCAATCTCATCCTTTCACATATAAAGAAATGAAGACCAGGGAAGTTGTACCTTGCCCAACGTCACACAGGTAATAAGCCAGTGAAAGGATTTAATCCTAGGTCCTTTGTTTCCAGTTATTATGCTTTCCGCTATTCCATATTCTCTATCCATCCTTAGCCTTCTTCCCCCTCCTTTGGTGATTTTATTCACTCATGAAGTTTCAGGTTATCACCTCCTTGATCACAATTCCTGAATATACATCTCTAGTACTGAATTCTCTCTCCTGCTCCAAACTTGTATTTCAAATTGCCTGCTGGATATGCGTTATCTTTTTTTTCTCAAATGGTAGATGGCTAACTCTTCAAAACTGTTTAAGTATAAACTAATCTTTATTTAAGAATCCTTAAGTTTCAGAGAGAAATAGATCAAAACATTGAAGGTGATACAGAAAAAATAAGGATATGTTTTAAATTTGACTATTGAAAATGAAAAATATTTCTAAATTTTCCACTAACAAAAGAGGAAAAAAATCATAAAATGTGTCTTTTTGTTATTACTTGGAAAGAGAGAAGTTTCAGGACTCTAAAGTGCTTTCAGGTCTGTTCCTTCAAGGAGTCGAAAGTAATCAAAATACTTGGCTAAAATGTAAAGTCATACTTTAAGTTAAAGTATATCCAAAATTGAGATCATTGTTTTTCTTCTAAATCATGTCTTGACTTCCTGAGTTCTGTCAATGGTACTATAATTCTTTCTAGTCAGTGATGTGCTTTTAACATGGGAGTCATCCTTCTGGATTTCTCTGAAGCTGTTGACACTGTTAACCTACCCTCTTCATCTGGATACACTCTTTTCTCTGGATTTTGATGATATTGCTGTTACTGTTTCTTTTCCACCTATCTGACCAGTCCTTCAAACTTCTTTGTAGGATCATTATCCATGTCCTGCTCAGTATTATGGATACATTTCTTAAGGTGCTTTCCAGAACCTTCTCCTTTCCAAATACTCTAATTAGCTCCCATGGATTCAACTTTTATCTCAATGTAGCTGATTCCCAAATCTACATAGAGTTTGGGAGAACTCCAGTCCTATACTTCTAGCTGTTTATTGGACATCAGTACTTCGATTATTTACAAATAATATTAGATACAACATGTTCAAGACAGAACCCAGCATCTTCCCCCCTGAATCTTTCCTCTTTCCCCTCATCCCCACTACATTGAGTGTCACTCAGATCCATGACCTAGTAGTCATCTTTGACTTCATTCCAGCTCATTTTTCTTATCTAATCACTTGTGAATTCCTTTTGATTCTGCTCCCTCAACATCTTTCATATCATTCCATTTCTGCTTACTCATAGCACAACCATTCAAGTTCAAGCTCTCTTCCTGGACTATTGAAATAGCCTTCCAAAAGAATCCAGCCTTTATCCCTTCTCCATTCTATGCTTTACTGAATTGCCAATTGGCATTCCTAAAAAGCAGATATGAACATGTTATTTCACTCCTAAAAAAAAATGTCAGTTGCTCATTCTTACCTCTGAGATACAATATAAATGTTACTGTTCTGTGTTTGAAGCCATTCATCTGATCTGGCTCCAGTCTATATTTCAAGCTGTTTATATATTACTTTCCATATACTCTATGCTATAGTCAAATTGCCTTCCTGTTTTACACAACGTTTCATTTCTTGTCTACTTGCCTTTGTAGCACTTATCTTTCATGTCTCTAATGCATGTTGTTCTCACTTCCATCTTTTAAAAACCTTAGCTTTTTTCAAGGCTTAGTTCAAGGCTGCCAGCTTCAAGAAACTTTTACTGATTGTCCCAGTTATTAGTTGCCTTTCCTCTTCTCCACCCCATCACTAAATGTGTGTGTGTGTATGTGTGTGTATATATGTGCATCTTTATATATGTTTGTATATATGTATATTTATATATGTATGTATATTTACTGACCTGTGGACATAATTGTATCCCCCAAATAAACTCATTAAGACTATGTTACTTTTGCATTTATATTTCCATTACCTTGCTTATAGTGGACCATTAAATGCTTATTGATTGATTGAGCATTAACTTCTCCTTTCTCCTTGTTCAAATGTAGTTTATGCTACCTCTTTAATCTCTGGAATTATCTCCTCTCTTTTTATACATACACATACACACACACATCTATCTAGAATATCAATTTAGGGCTAGTTTTTATTTTGAATCTGCTTTTTATACCATCTTCATCTGATAAAGGTCTCATTTCAAAGATATATAAAGATTCACATTTTCACAGTTCGTATTTATAAGAATAACAGCCATTTCCCAATGCTCTAAGACTATGAATAAGCAGTTTTTCAAGGAAAGAATCAAGTTGATAGCCATATGAAAAAAATGCTTCGAATTCCTAATATTTAGAGAAATGCAAATTAAAACAATTGTGAAGTTTCATCTCATAATGGTTAGATTGAAAAGATGACAAAAAAGGAAATGACAGATGTTCAAAGGGCTGTGGGAAAACTGGAACATTGATGCTGGTGTACCTATTCATGGATATAACTATTCTGGAAAGCTGTCTGGAATTATATACAAAAAAAGTTACTAACAATTCTTGCTGTTTGACCACTACTAGGACTTTACCAAAAAAGGGATTAAAGAAAGAGGAAAGGGTACTAAATATGTAAAAATGTTTACAGTAGCACTTTTTGTAGTTGCAAAAAACCTGGAACCAAAGGGTTGTTTATCAGTTGTGGAATGGATGAATAACTTGTAGTATATAAATGTGATGGAATACTATTGTGCTATAAGAAATAAGGAAATAGGCGATTTTGAAGGAACATGGAAAAATTTGTATGAACTGATGCAGGGTAAAATAAGCAGAGCCGGAAGAACAGTTTACATTATAACAAAAATATTAAAAAAAATTTAAAAAAAATGAAGACTTTTATGAACTGGTAAAAAATGAAATGAGCAGAACCAGGGGAAAAAAAACATTCGTATGGTAACAACAACACTGTAAAGACAAACACCTTTGAAAGTTTTTAAGAACTATGATCACACAGTGACCATATCTGTGAAGGACCAATGATAAATCATGTCACTGCCCCTTGATAGAAAGGTGGTAAATTTAGGCTTCAGAGTGAGATATATATTTTTTGAACATAGCCAGTGAGGGAATTTGTTTTGTTTGACTGTATATTTGTTACATGCAATTTGTTTTCTTTTTTCTTTTTTTTTCCAATGAGGCAAGAGGTAGGAGAGATAAAATAGATTTCTGTTAAATAAAAAATTCTTCCACACAGCAGAAGCTGGTAGTTTTTAAATATCAAAAGGAACCATTATATAATTTAAGAATTATAGCATCAATGGATTAAATTTAGAACATTAGAAAAAATTTGATGTGTAGGTCAGGTCAATCAAAACTATGTGAATCTTAATAAATACTAGGTATGACAAAATTATGTAATAAGTACTTCAGAGTTTGGATAGTCAATACTTCAATATTCTTTAATGCTGCTTTCTTGATTTTAATATTTCATTTAAATTAAACTGATTATCAGGCATTTTCTTGGTTTTAGCTATCATTCTTTTTGTCTTTATCTGTCTTAAAACCTGTGTTGATCTGTTGAAGGTTTGTATGGATAAGAGCATTTCTCCTCTAGTCTTGGGACTCTTGTAATTTTGCTTTCTTTGGGGGAGGGGGATCACTTTATATTTGGAATTTGAAACTAGTATGGTGACTGACTTTGGTTTGTTTTCCTCTTGGCAAACATTGATTTTTATTTTGTGTTTCTAATGGGTTTGAAATAAATAGCTTTTGTTTACTGCTTTTTGCAGTGGCATTATGTATATTTTCTTAGCTGTGGGAATAGTGTTTGTTGTTGCTGTAGACATAATGGCAGAACATATCCCTTACAAAGCTTGCTTTTTTGTCTTTGTCTTAAATGAGTACTTTAATATCTTTTAGAATTGATATTCAGCTGATTTGAAAGCAGAAATATTATTGTTTTGAAGATCATTTCCATGCTAGTAAAGATGTTGGAACAAAGTTGGTTGTTCATATTGCTTAAATATACTATTCAGTGATACATACTTAAAAATAAATTAGTGTCAGTGCATGTACTTTCTTTTGTTCTTATGTTGAGACCATTCTAAGAGAATGTAACCTGTCTTTTTGACCATGGAGTGTCACCCAAGAGGAATAGTCTTAGAATATTGTGAGTGTGATAAATAGATACCTGTTTATAATATTCTGAGCTACAGTGCTGAATTCCAAACATTATTTGAAAGATCCTAGAGGATTAGTTACAAGTGGTAAGGGAATAAAAAATTGGATGAAAAAGCTGTAGTGTGTAGAGCTTTTATCAGGGATCCAAATAGTTCTTTATATATTGATCTGGGTCAAAGGAAAGGGAAATACTTGTTTAGTTTAATTGGTATTTTTGGGGGGAGGTTGGGAGGATAATGGGAATAGACTTGTCCCCTACTTTTGTAATTTCTCTTTAAATTTCTCTCTCTCTCTGAAGTTCTAGCAGCTAATATGTGCAAGGCACTCTGCTAGACTCTGGGGATCCACAGACAAAAGTAAGAGTCCTTGCCCTTAAGTTCTACTAGGGCTGAATACAATATATACGCAGTTGAGTATATTTCCAAGAAAATTTAGAAGGGCAAAAGAACTGACTACTAGGTTGATCAGCAAGGTTTCCTAGAAAAAGCGGCCCCTGAATTGAGAAAATTGAGAAAGAAGTCATGAATTTGGAGAGGCAAAAGTGATAAGGTACTGTATTTTAGACATGGCGTTGGCAATGGGAAAAGTCAGGAGATGAAGTATTGAATTCAGGGAATGACTAATAGTGCAGAAATCTCATTTATACTGCTAATTTTCTTAGCAAATAAATTAGTGGTGAACTTCTGACTAGTTTATGTATGAATTGTTACAGTGTTTGAATTAGTGGGATATAAATTAATAAGGTGTTAATGCACTGAATTCAACAGAAAAGAAAGTTAAAAGAGGTGAATTGGTCAAGTCAAGAGTATTACTTATTGGTCCTGGATGTAACTCCAGACAAGTTAGTCAGGCTTTCCATTATTAATCTTTCCTTTGTAGTTTATACCTGTGACTAGAAATACTTTCCAGGGAACAATTTGTATACAACTTTTCAGCCTGGGAAAGAACATCCCTCCCCCCACGCCCCTACGCCCCCTGTAGCTATTGAATGAATGGATGGCATTGTCTTACTTTAAATCCAGCGTGCTTTCACTATATCACTCCTTCTTAATTATTGTATTTAATAACTAATGTGCTTAAATCACTAATGTATAAAACATTATATAAATGCAAGCTATTAGAAGCCGCTGGTGGTTACAGTAGATAAAGCACTGGACCTGGAATCAGGAAGACCTGAATTCAAATTTAACTTCACACACTTACTACATGTGTGATCCTAGACAAGTCACTCAACCTCTATTTGCTTCAAATTTCCCCAACTATAAAATGGAGATAATAATAGCACCTAACTCCTAGGGTTGTGAGGGTCAAATGAGATAATATTTGTAAAAAGTGCTTAGCACAACCTGGCACGTAGTAGGCATTATATAAATGCCTATTCCCTCCTCAACCCCCCTCCCCACTCCCATCAAGCCAGTGTGTACATTTATTTATATTTTTTATATTGTCAATGCATTTGGTTTAGATTTCATTTCTAGACTACTATATCAGTGTTTAATTATTGAAATCTAACAGATCTTTTAATTCTGCCCTGCCACTAGTTATATTTTTAAAAAATAACAATTTTTAGATTAGCATTTTCTGTATAGTACTTTATTTTTTTTGTTTTTGTTGTTGATTTGTTTTGTTTTGTTTTGGCTAGGCAGTGGGGTTAAGTGACTTGCCCAGGGTCACACAGCTAGTAAGCATTATATGTCCGAGGCCGGATTTGAACTCAGGTCTGGTGAGTTCCCAAAACATGTAATTGTTTGCAAATAATTACATGTTTTGGGAACTCATAACTTAAAATAAACATTACATTTTTCAAAACAAATTTATGACACATAAAATTCACCCCTCTCCCTTTGAAAACCCTAAATATAATTTTATTTTGAAAACATAGGCTTTTTGGAAGTTTTTTATTACTGAAAGTTTATAAAAATTATCACTTTATCCAAATGAGTATTTTTGAAGGCACATTATTTTGAAAACACAGTACAAAACATGGAAAGATAGGGACTAGCCCTCAGATTGATTGATATTGGGAACTCCCTGGGGAGTAAATTCCCTCAAAGCAGATCTTTTCTACCACTCAAAACCTTAAGAGAAGTGACTTGTTCAGTTTCACATAGCTGTTATTTGTCAGAGGTGGGACTTGAACCCAGGTCTTGTGCTCTTAAGGTCAACTTAGTAAGTACTGCTACTCTTTAGAAAATAATTTTAGCCTAGGTTGCCTTATTTGTACTTTTGTACTATTTGAAATGTACAAATTTGTGGTTTATAGTAATATTCTTTTAAAGAATAAATTATGGAAGCTACTTGTAGTTAATATTTTTTCCTGGAAAAATTTCTTTACAACTTTTTCATTCATTCAGTCATTTGCAGTAGATTCATTCTTTTTTTATTTGTTTGCCAATGGAATAACCAAAAAAGAGGGCTGATGAGAATTTCATTGCTTTCTTTTAATGTGTGGGGTGGATATATAGCATATGTAGTTCTATCTAAATGAATTTTCTCTTGACTGTTAATCAGTTTCTTCAATGGAGAGGTTTTATAATTGGAATCATAGATTTAAATTTTTATGATATTATTTTTGGTATCTTTAATTCTGTTATTGACTCATAATGTAATTTTTCACACTGTCACGTTTTGAAATGCTATGAGGTAACCGTTTATAACAGCAGGCTCTAGGGACTGGCATGTGTGGTTTCTATCCCATTGCTACCACCTGTTGTTTCTGATCTGTGTATCTCACTTTCTGTGGCTCACTACAGAACAGGAGGAAGTCTAACAGCTTCTTCCTTACTCTCCTGTCTCTGAAGTACAATTTTTATTTTAAAATTATTATTACTAGTAACAAAGGAAGAACCAAAAGGACTAGGAAGAGGCCTCATCTCTTGATTCCTCCCTCCCTCTCTTCTTCCCATTTTATGCAGCCTTGGGAAAGATAGATTTTTCTCAAAGGAAATAATGGTTGAGTCTTTATACAAAAAGGATTGAATATATATTTCAGAAGAAAAACAGATTTAGGTTTCTTTAGCCCTCACTATTCTTAGTTGTCTTGTAGTTTTGAAGAAGATGATGCTTGTTTTCCATACACGTTATGACTGAAGACCTGCATATGGATTGGAAGCTTCATGTTCCTCTGATTCTTATTTGACTTGAAGGAACTAGGGATACTTAGCCTGTAGAAGAGAAAATTTAGGAAGGGTATGATATCTATCATGAAGTATTTGAAGGGCTGTCATATAGAAGAGAGGTTAGACTTCTTTTGCTTATCCTCAGAAGGTGAGAGAATCAGGAGTAATGGGTGGAAGTTGAGAGGCAAATTTAGGCTTAATAGAAGGAAAATTTTCCCAACATTAGATTTATCAAAAAGTTGGTTGAATTGTCATGGTTGATAGTGGGTCGTCTTTATTGGACTGTACTGAATAACCACCTATCAGGATGTAGAGGGAATTTTTGATCAGGTACAGAGTGTATTGTATAGACTACAAAATCCTTTTTAACTCTTAAGATTCTGTGATTTGTTACCAGGTGTTTTCAAAGTTTGTTTGTAAATCGTATTTTAGTAAATCTTAAATAAATTAGAACGTAGTGCTGTTTTATAGATGTTAAACCGGTGGATGGTGCCACAGAAGGTGCTCTATCCTTTCTGTCTTTCTCCTTTTCTGGAGAGAATAAAGCTTACCTCACTTCAAGCAAGCATTTCCCTAACCTCCCCTCTTTCTTTTTAATGGAAGGTAGAGATTTAACCTGGCACACTGTGTTTCAGCAATTAGCTTACTTTTAGCCAGGGGCAATATAATGACACTCATTGAGGTCCTTTCTTTGCTATTTTATGGAATTGGTATCAGTTGAAAAATTATTAATTACAATACCTTGGAGGCCCTGGTTAGGAATATTCCTAATAGTTGAATAGAAGTTTGGCCATCTTGCCCTACTTTAAAATTTGTATTATTTCCTGATAACCTGTGTCTTTATATTTGATGCAAAATCAGGATATAGGAAACACTTAGGTAAAGAAGCAAGTACAAGTGCTATTATTGGACAGGTATGAGGAGGGGAAATTGAGGAAAGTGTAGACATTTTGAAACTTTCTTCAGTCCTTGAAGAGGCAATTACAACTGGCAGCTTCCATCAGAATTCTCTGTTTCAGTATAGCCATAGGAGCTAGGCAGTACGCCGTGATCTCTCTCTTGTTTGCCAAAGTTCAACTCTTTCTGCAATTTTTCCTTTCAGCTGCCTACCTAGCTCCTCTTGCTGCCAATATTTTCCATTTAAGTTCTGGGTAGGGCAATGTACTTTGTTTCTCTGCTGTTGTTGCTGCTGCTCAGCTTATGCAGTCCCTGTTCCATCTTCTCGAGACTGTGTATCTCTTTAAAAACTCTCGGTCATGAAATCTGCCTTCTGTCTCCAAGATTTTGATAGTCCAAAATCATTCTTCGGTCTTCGAGGCAATGCTTGTCTTTTTGAGTTACAAATCCAAGATGCCTGTCAGTTCTCAAGTGCCTATTATATATACATACACACACAAACACACACGATTAATACATACACATATATACATATATGTATATGTACACATACTCATGTATATAATGTATATAGCATGTATATGTATATATTATACTATATTTATACCTTAGTTCACATCATCTTCTCTTTTCTGGATTATTGCAAGTCTCTTAATTTTTTTTTTATGTCTCAAGTGTCTCTCCACTCCAATCCATCCTTCACATGGCTGCCAAAGTGATAATATAAAGTGCACGTCTAACCATTTAATCCTCTTATTCAGTAAATTCCAGTGATCCTTGTTACCTCTAGAATTAAATATAAACTCCTCTTTGGCACATTAAAAATTCTTCACATTTAGGCTCTTGCCTATGTATCTTACAGATTGTTCCTTTCCCTATACTTCGTAGTCTCACAGTGCTCCATTCTTTTATGTCTTTGTCTTTGCACTGGCTGTCCTCTATACCTAGAATCCTATTCCTTCTCACTTCTTCCTCTTAAAGGCTTCCTTCAGGACAACTTAAGCTACCAGTTCTATAAGCATTTTGTGCTGCTTTCCCCCTCTTCCCTCTCTGGTATATCAGTGCTTTCTGCTCTAAGGTTGCCTTTGTCTACTCTGTATGTATCTTATACATAGTGATTTTTATTTTTGCTTTTTTCTATACCATTAGAATGTAAGCTTCTTGAGGTAAGGGATTGTTTTCCATTTTTCTTTGTATCTCTGTTGCTTGGATCATCACCTAAAAAACAGTAGGTACTTAATAAATTCTTGTATGTATATAATTTTATCTTATTCTGTAGGTGAACTATACTTATAATGTAGCATCCTTACCTTTGTCAAATAGTCTGGATCAGTATTCCACCAATTAAATGTACATGTTAATTATTTCAATTTAGTGGATAATTTTTTTCTTTAAACAGTTGGCTTCTTCACTTCTTGCCAGAGAGGCAGTGGATGGAAAATCCAGAGTATAATTTACATATTTTGGACATAGCCAGTGTAGGAATTTTATTTATTTTGTGGTGTTTGTGTGTATTATTGTGAGAGTCTCTTTTTTCTAAAAATTTTGTATTTGGGAGTCAGTGGAAAGAAGAGATAATAGAAGTTTGTAAAAATAAATTAATAAACTTTGAAAAGCTGGCTTTAAAGTTTTTGTTTTAAATGATAGGCAGGCAGGCAGGCAGTGGGGTTAAGTGACTTGCTTAGGGTCACACAGGTAGCAAGTGTTATGTGTCTGAGGCTGGATTTGAACTCAGATGCTCCTGACTCCAGGCTGGTGCTCTATCCACTTTAAATTATATTTTAAAAATAATCAATGTATTGTGGTAATATTAGGCCACTATAAGTTTTAACAGCTGGTTCCAGTTGCTAGAACTACAAGATTGAGTGATTTAAAAACCAGCAAAATCATTGGCCCTGTTCTGTAAAAAAAAATTTTGGTTAAATATTAGGGTAAATTTACAAAGTTCTGGAGAAAATTGTTGTGGAAGGAGGTGATTAAAGAGGGATTTGATGAAGAGAAGTGGCAAAGCAGTGTTGATTGAACTAGTCAGATATTCACACTTCAGTTTAAATACATACTTTCAATTAAAAATAAACATCAGTTTGAAAAGGGACTGTGTGTGTACATATATATGTACTTACATACATAGAACAGGATCATGCAGTAAGCATTCATTAAGCATCTACAGTGTGCTAGGCACTGTCCTAGAAGCTTGGGATTACAAGGCAAAAATGAAATAATTCCCACTTACAAGAAGCTTACAGTCTTGGTGGTGGTGGTGGGATACATTATAAATACAGATAAATACAAAATGTATTCAAAGTAAATACAAACTCATTCCTAAATGGCTGAGATACTCTCATCACATCATGCTGGCCCCATCTCATTCATTCTAAACCTCTGCTGTTATTGTATAGACATCATTTCCCATACCTTAACTTCTTGTTCCCTTATTCTCATCCCTCTATGTCCTATCCACTAAATGTCCCACTCCAGATCAACTTGTTCTTCTGCAATGCCTGTTCTATAGTCAAAAAATTTACTTTCATCTTACATCTTGTCCTTTTCTACTTCCTGGTTCCCATTGATACCAGGCTCCCTGATGACACCACATCCCAGGTGACTTTTCTAGTTACTGGTTGTACTTTTACTCATAACCCTTGACTCTAGTTAGGGTGGTGAAGTCAAAATACTTATTCCCCATTTCCACTTCTGCACTCCATCACCATCACTCAGTAACGTTTCCTTTGAGATTCATCCTGTCAGAATTCTAGTAGCTGTTATTTACCTCCAGGTAGTGTCTCCCAGGCAGGGACTGGTGAGAGGAAAGGAATGAGGATTTGTAGACACTGACACCTACCATATGCCAAATCACTGTGTTAAGCATTTGACAAATATCACATTTGATCCTCTCCTTCCTCTCTAGAGTGGTTCAGTTCCTGGCTCGTGGTCTTTCTTTCCACCCCTGTTCCTGCCTTCATACTAAGAGACTTCCACATGCGTATTGATATTCTCTCAAAAAATCTAACTGTAGCTCTAACTCACCTTCCCAAGTTCAAATCTGGCCTCAGACATTTAGTAGCAGTGTGACCCTGGGCAAGTCACTTACCCTTCCTTTGCCCCAGGTTCCTTATCTGTAAAATGAGCTGAAGAACAAAATGGCAAACCACTCCAGTATCTTTACCTAGAAAACCCCAAATGGAGTCACAGAGAGTTGGACATGGATGAAAATGACAACAAAATCTTTCATCATTCTTTATTTCAGCCTTATGACAACTAACCCTGTTTGTAGTTCTTACTGGATCTCCAGTTCCTCTACCTGTTAGTTGTTTCTCAGACCATCACCCCTGCATTGGTTACCCTCTCTTTCATTCCATATCTTGACCCCTTGGTGAACTAATTCTATTCTACACCATTCTGCACACTCGAGTCCTTTTCTCCCTTATCCTGTCACTAATCATCCCTTCTTACCATCTGCCTTCATTTCTATTCACTTGCTGAACAAAGCTGGTGAAAATCATAAAACTGTGCTGACTAGGTCAGCTATGTTACATAATCTTACTGTAGCAAGGCAGTCTTTTTACAACTTCCTAATCAATTCATTATCCACACAGCAGCTATTGCAAACCTTTTTATCTTTCCTCAGACCTCCCAAGGCATATTTTCCCCTACCCTCTCTGAGAAACTTGCCTAATACTTCACTGAAAAAATTGAGGCCATTTCCTGAGAATTCCCTTTTCCCCCTCCTCATCTCATGTCACTTTGATGTCTTCTCTCACTGTCTCTTTCTTCACCTCTGTCTCACATGCAGATGTGGATCTTCTTCTTGCCAAAACAAACCCCTCTACATTCAACCTTGATGTCATCCTCTATTTCATCAGATGCCCACTCAATTACCCCCTCTTACTTAGTGATCTTTAATTTCTCCTTATCTATTGGCTGCTTCCCTGCTGCCTAGAAACATGCTTGTGCCTTGCCATCCTTAAAAACCATGGTTTGAACTGAGTATCCCTGTTATATCTCTTATCCTTTTTTTGACTAAATTCTTTCGGAAAGCCATCTATAATCCGTGCTTCTACTTCCTCTCCTCTTACTGTCTTTTAAATTCTCTACAGTCTGGCCTCTATCCTCTTCATTTAACTGAAACTATTTGCTCTGGAGATACCAATGATCTCAAACTCTCATATCTTTTCTTAAATCTTAAGGCTTTTTTTTTTAACTCTTCAACCATAATACTGTTGATCACCCACTTCTAGATGCTTTCTCATCTCTAGACTTTTTTGTAAAACTACTTTTTTTTTTAAACCTTTCTGACTACTCCTTAGTTTCCTTTGCTGAATATTTATCTAGGCCACATCTGCTAACAATGTATGTCAGTCAAGGCTGTATCCTTGGTCCTCTTTCTTCTCTTTGCCCTCTATACTGTCTCACATGACAATCTCATTAGCTCTCATGAACTCAATTATAATTTCTCTGTAGGTTATTCTTAGATCTGTTAGTCCAGCTGTAACTTCTCCTCTGACCTCCAGTCTCACATCTCCAGTTGCCTATTGGACTTCTGCAACTGTTTGTCTTATAGGTATCATAACTTTAACATTTCCAAAACTAAACCCATTATCCCAAGCCTCTTGCTCTCTTCTAAACTTGACTGTTATTCTCAAGGACATCATCATCTTCCCAATCAGCCAAGGTTTAGAACCTGGGTGTCATACTAGACTCCTCATTCACCTTACATATCCAGTCTCTTGTTAAGTCTTGTTTCTGTCTTCAAAACATCTCTTGTATTCATCCTGTTCTCTCCTCTGACAAAGCTGTGACCCTAGTACACATCTTCATTACTTCTTGCCTAGAAGTATTGCAGTAGCCTTCTAGTTGGTTTCCTTGCCTCAATTCTCTCTGTACTCTAGGCCAGCCTCTGCTCAGCCACCAAAGTGATCTTAAAGCAGATGACCATGTCAACCCTCTGCTCAGTTAACTACAGTGCTCTGCTTTACTTTCGGAATCAATTATAAAATCCTCAGTTTGGCTTTTAAATCCCTTCAAAATCTGACCCTCTTTCTATCTTTCCTGTCTTCTTAAACTTTACTTATTTCCAGGTACTCTTACCATTCAGGTAGGCCATATCCTACAAATCCCAGGGGTTCTGAACCTCTGTAGGCTATCAATCCAAATCCTATTCCTTATTCTCCAGTACCAAATTCATCATTCTTATCCCCTTCAACCAACTTAACCCAAAGTTCTAACTAGGTGCTTCCTATTCCTTCCATTGTACCCTCTGAAATGTTCTGTGAGCAACAAAATCACTTTCGTCTTAAGTCTTCTTTTGCAGTCCTCCTAGCTTCTGGATCACTGACACCTGACTTCTCCATGATTACACAGTCACTCTGGCTACCTTTTCTAGCACTGTCTGTACTTTCAGTCTTTCACCTCTACTCAGTAGTTGAGGTGGTGAGGTTGAAATGTTCTCTGCTCCCTGTTGTGGCTTCAAGGCTCTGCTCTGCACCCATCTCAAGAACCTCTCTTCCTTTGACGGCTATACAATCCACATCTTTCTCCTAGTCAAAATCTTTGTGACTCTTGTCTATAGAGTTCTAAAAAAACCTCCCCTTTATTCCTCAATGAATTCAGTACCTGGTTTATAATCTTTGTTCCCCAACTCTTGCCTTCATATTAGGGGATTTCAACAAATATATTAATATAATCTCAAACATATCCAACCTCCTGGTTTCTTAACTAACTCATTTCCCACTATCTCCTTCCTTCCCCTCCCCCCCTCCCAGCTGCCTCCTCTATTATTCATACTTTCACTTATCTTCAGTCTTTCCATGTCAACTGCTTCTCAACTGCCAACAACCACAGCCACATCTCCTCAAGCAAACAAATAACCCTTCACTTTTTCTTTGATCCATGCTAACTATTGTTATATCTAACCCTAATTGCCTTTTGTAGTTTAAACTCTTTGAGTAGTCAGTCTACAAACAGGTGTTTCTGTGTCCTCTTTTCTCACTCTACTTTCTATAATCTGGCTTCATTTAAAGTTACTAATCATTTAAAGTTACTCATGGTCTTTTAATTGCCAAACCTAGTAGACATCTTAAACTCAAGATGGCCAAGATTAAATTCATTATCTCTTTCCCTCCCCCAAATCCTCCCCTGTTCCAAATTCTGTTACTGTTGAGGGTACCACATCCTCCCAGTCCCCTAGGCTTACAACCTAG
The DNA here is from genome assembly GCF_003287225.1 of Phascolarctos cinereus. Lineage (NCBI taxonomy): Eukaryota > Metazoa > Chordata > Mammalia > Diprotodontia > Phascolarctidae > Phascolarctos > Phascolarctos cinereus. The sequence goes on along the minus strand of NW_027555958.1, from coordinate 385,809,872 downwards.
ATGCCATCTTTGACTCCTCACTATTTCTCACTTCCTGTATCCAATCTGTTGCCAAGGCCTACCATTGCAACGTCACTTGAAAAAGCCTCCTCTCCTCTGATAATACTGCTACTTTGGTACAGACCCGCATGTCTTCATGCCTGGAATATTGTAATAGCCTGCTGGTTGGTCTTCCAACCAGAAGTATCTCCCCACTCTAGTCCATCTTCCATTTACAACCACCAAAGTGATAATCCTAAAGCATAGGTCTGACTATGTCATTCCCCCTCTCCCCTCCAATAAACACTAGTGGCTCCCCATGATCTGCAGGTTCAAATACAAAATCTTCTGTTTGATATGAAAAGCCCTTCATAATGTCTCCCCTCCCTTTACTTTTCTAGTCTTCTTATACCTTACACTGTCTTTTCTCCCCTCTACTCAACCCCCCTACTCTCTAATCCAGTGACACTGACCTAGAACAAGACATTTTATTCTAGGCTTTGGATGTTTTCGCTGGTTGTCTTCCATACCTGGAATGCTCTCCTCTCTCATCTATGCGTCCTGGCTTTCTTCACATCCCAGCTAAGATCTTCCTTCTTACTGGAAACCTTTCCTAATCCCTCTTTATTTATTCTAGCCTTCCTCTATTGATTATTTCCTGTTTATCTTATATTTTGCATGTTGTCTTCCCTGGTAGATTGTGAATTCCTTGAGGGAAGGGACTAACTTTTCCTTCTTTTTGTATCATCACTGCTTAGTACAGTGCCTAGCACTTTATTCAGTCATGTCCTACACTTCATGACCTTGGGAATGATAGCATATTGCTCCTGTCCACAGGGTTTTCTTGGCAAAGATCCTGAAGTTGTTTGCCATTTCCTTCTCCCGCAGGAAGCATTCTCGATCTCCCTTGTTGTTGTTCTTCCCCTCCTCAGATTATCTTGTATATGTTTGTCTACTTAGGGCTTTTTTCCTCCCAAAGGTATCTCTAATACATACATCAAAAATCATTCAAAGTTCTTTGAAAGATTTAACATAAACAACCCTGTTTAATGACCTGACCATAAACATTAAATGAAGCATGAAACAGATGATTTGGTATGCTCATAAAGATGGAGTGCACAGTTCAAGATGAAGAAAGATTCCCTGTGAATGATGAGATAGATAGACCTTCCACAAGCTTTTGCTTGCAGATGAGCTCATTGCATCAAGACAGATGTTTAGAGGATATTCACAGTTAATGGTCCTAGAACAGATGATGATGATGATAGCTGGCTCTTATGTAGTTAAGATTTGTAAAGCCTTATCCGTAAAGACCTTTGGGGAAAAAAAAGAATAGTCAGATATGATAAGGGGAGATCAATATTAGGATGGAATAAGGAAGAAAAGAACCAAGTATTTATTAAATGTTTACTGTATTCCAGGCACCTTGTTAAACACTTTACAAATTTATCTCATTTGATCCTCAAAACGACCCTGGGAGGTAGGTGCTAGTATTATTTCCATTTTGCAGTTGAGGAAACTGAGGCAGACAGAAATTAAATGACTTGCTCAAGGTCACACAGCTAGTAAGTATCTAAGACAGATTTGAACTCAGAGTCTTCCTTATTCCAGGCCCAGCACTCTATCCACTGTACTATCTAGCTGCCGAGGGAGGAAAGTGTGTCCAAGAAGTTAACAGTGTCAAAAATTACAGATAGATCATGTAGAGAGAGTACTGAGAAAAGGCCTCTGTTTGACTTTTATAGAATTCTTCCAAACCTGGTGTCTTTTTACACTTTATTCTACCATGTGATTTATGGTCCAGATATACTAGCTTTTCTATGTTTCTTTCACATGACATTATTTCTCCCAGCTCCAGGCCTTTTCACTGGTTGTTCCCTATGTTTGTAATGCTTTCCCTTCTTGCTTGTGCTTCCTGGCTTCCTGTAGATCTTGCCTTCTCCAAGAGGCCTTTCCTGGTCTTTCTTCCTCTCTTTCTTTGTTCTCCATGCCTTTCTTCTAAGATTGTCTCTGAGGTGAATGAAAAGGCTGAGAGATAGCATTTCTTGGTAATTAATAATTTATTAATTAGGCTAGCAAATAATGAATTGATAGTCAGGGATGTCTCTTGGTAACTGAAGACAAAACCATGGAGATCTCTGAATGATTAAATACCTTTGGAAAAGGAGGTGCCCCTGACAGGTGAAAATCAATCCTGATTGGTGAACAGTTAAGGAGGGAGTAGACTTTCAAAAGAGGAGGTGGGCTAAAAGTCTCAGCTTCTCTTGCTGAGTGTGTGGTTTGATCATGAGACTCAGCTGCCCCTAGCAATCTGGACAAAAGAATCCATTTCTATCCAGACCACTCTGGTTGGTTTATAATTTATAGGTTGGGTTGCCCTAGATTCTAATAGAGGGGCTTCAAGGGCATAGACTTACTTCCTAAAGGCAAGAATTCATCTAGGTTAGATTATGTTTGTAAGGTCTTCTAGTTGGGTGGGGTCCTGCCCAAGATTGCATGTACCTAGGGGATTTGGGCAATCTCTTCTATTAGCACTGGCCTCCCGAGACTGACTGACTAATCTAGAGGTACTGGTGCCTGAATGAGGAAATAAAGGGAAAAGCCTTAATCCTAATTTAATAATTGGCTATTAATTTAATAGAAAACAATAATTTCTCTCACCTCATATTTATCGTATATCTATATATATCTCTGTCTCTAAATCATATATATACATAGTTGATTGCATGTTTCTTCCCTATTTGCATGTAAGCTTTTTGAGTATAGGTTTTTGCCTTTTGCACTCATTCAAGTGTAAGCTCCTTGAGGATCATGTTTTTGCCTTTTTTTGTATCCACCAAGCTTAGCACAGTGCCTGGCACACAGCAGGCACTTAAATGCTTGTTAATTGATAATGCTAATGACAGACTTAGATTTAGCAGTGAAGTGACCTTCAACTGAGTCATTTAATTAGGATGATGGGGTCATAAACCAGGTTGCAAGGGACTGAAAAGAAAAGTGGCAAGTAAGGAAATAGAGGCAGAGAATATAGATATTTCTTTCTAGGTATTTGGCTGTTAGAATAAGAGGAGAAATAGGATAATGGTTTGAGGAGATCAAAAGTCAGTGAAGGATTTTGAAGGATGGTGGAGACTTGTGCATATTGATTGTTATTTGTCCTTTGTTTTTGAAGAAGACCAATGACATCACAATGTTGGAGTCAAGGTACACTGTTCAGCTGTAGTTGATTGGTCCAATATGATCTTGGAAGGCACTACCACAGACTGGGCACAAGTGGTCCATTAGAACATTTAGAGTGGAAGTGGCTCTGGATTTGCACAGCTCACATTTCTATGATTCTGCTTTGTTCATGGAGTACAGTACCTTCTTTGATGTGCATTGATTGTTCCTGTCATTAATTCCTTTCTCTCACTTTAAAAATTGCAAAAAAATCATCCCATAGTTCTTTGCTAAATTGCCTGCTTATTCTCAGGGATAGGCCAACTTTGTGTTCATTTTGTGCTTTCACATTTAATATCTGGTGTGCTCCCACATGGTAGAGGCACTAATAAGTAGACATTTATCTATGAGTTTAAAAAAATTAACTTTCAATTCAATTAACACTTTTTAAATTCTTACTTTGTACAAAGTGTTTTGCTAGGTAGTAGAGACACAAGAACAAAAATGAAACAATCTCTAATGTCAAGGTTATATTATACTAGGGGCAGGTGGATGCAATATATACAGGTAAGCAAATATACTGTTTAAAATATGTACACACACAAATATTCTTTCCTTCCAGTGGAAATTATTAGTTACATTGATTGCTTCCTTCAGATGCTTTCTCAGGCTTTTTTTTTTTAAAGAAAACATGTTTTTTATTAAGTGTTCTAGTTTGGTAATGAAATATAAATATATATAGTTGATAAGTCCAGTGTTCGTTTAGATGTGGCTAAATGTCCTTAATGGATTGTTACCTATAAAAATTAGATGAAGTCTTTACTGGAGAGATATGGAATTGAGTTAACTTTAATAATTTCCCCAGAGGGAAAGAAATCTGATTGGAAAATAACATTTTTTGGGTTTGTAGTTATGCTTTCATTCTTTTACTTCAAACCAAAACTCATGAAACATGTAATGTGAGGTCATGTGGGGTAGATTTTCTCACAGTAGGTGCTTTGTGCCTAAAATAGGTGACCAGAAAACCTGCAGTTTCATGGTTGCTGGTCCAAATCATATATAGTTTTAAGGCTGGGTTGTCTTGATAAGTCAAGGGTAAGGGTGGAGGGTCAGAGTCCATATCAGTCAGTCCATCAGCAAGCATTTATTAAGCACTTATTATATGCCAGGCACTATGTTTATACCTAGGGATATAAAGACAGAAGTAAAAAGTGTCTGCCCTCAAGCAGCTTACATTCTAATTGGGAAAACTATTTGTGTAAGGGTTAATTACATACATGTTATATGCAAAGCAGACACAAAGTATTTTTGGTAGGGAATATATTGGAAATGTGTGTGTGTGTGTGTGTGTGGGAATCAGGAAAGACTTCATGGAGGAGGGGTTGCTTTAGCTGAATCTTGAAGGAAAGGTTCAGGGGAGGAGAAAGTATATTTTAGGCATGGTGAGATAGCTAATGCCAAGTCAGGGAGATGGGAGATAAAGTGTTGTGTACTCGGAATGTCAAGAAAGCAAGTATGGCTAGGTTGCAGAGGGACAAGGAAGGTAGTCATGGGAAAAAAAAAGACTAGAAAGGTCTGATGTCCTAGGAAATGGCAAACTCGAGAATCTGCAGGAAAATTTAAAGGTAGTAGGTATGGCTTACTATTTTAAAAGAGTTCTGTTTTTATAAATGGAAGGAGTCTGTAGAAATGTGTCCTATTGTCTGAGATTTCATTAGCTATGTCACTTTATCATAAGATCATGATTTGGAGGTAGAAGGGGCCTCAGAGACCATTTTGTCTAGCCTTTTCAATTTTTGGATTATTAAACTGAGATTCAGAAGATGTGACCTACCCAAGCTCACACAGGTAGAAAGTGTAAGAAGAGGTAGGATTTGAACTTATTTAGGTCCTTTGATACCAAAAAGTATGTTCTTTCCTTTATACTAAATGACAATTCACAGTATTCAGGAACTTATTTGCCTGCCAACAGCTATCTACCCATATTGTGAACACAAGACGACTTAAGTAGCTTCTTATGGAATCTACAAAGTAACATCTACCATCAAGAAGTGAGAGGAATGAAAATGTCCTTGTAGCTTGTATTTCTGTCCTGAGTTACTGTTCAGTCATTCCTCTGACTTTCTCTAATTCAGGATTTCCATAATTCTGTAGAAACCACAGTTTAATTAAACTAGGTATTTTTTCCCAATATACATATAGGTACAAAGTATAGTCACCATTTTAGATAGGTATTTCAGCAGCCTAAAATAACAAGTGGATAGGGGAAAAAGAGTAATGCCAAATTCTGACACCTATTCTCTCCTCTTTCCTCTCCCTTTACCTTGGGAAAAAGGCGCTGCATTTATCAGATAGAGAAATAATTTCAAACTACAATAACCTGAAAAAAAGGAGAAATAAATTTATCAAATAAAATGCTTTGAAAAGTTAAAAGTGCAGGGTAGGATGATATTAGTCCTTTATAAATTTCTTTAATTGGAGTAAAGGCTATAAGTGTATCATTTCCCCCTCCCCCCACAAGCATTTATATAGTGCTTCAATATGTACAAAACTCCTTTCCCCCCAACCATGCCCTAAGGTAGGTAGTATAACTATTTTTATGGAAAAAGAAAATGAGGCTGTGGAAATTAAATGATTTCCCCAAGATTGCACATCTAGTAAGTGTCCGAGCTGGCATAATCTTCTACTGATGAGTCCAGTGCACTAGTCTGTGCTGCACCCTGCCTTTCTGATGGAAAGCAGTCTTCTAACCAGGTCTTACTACTTTCTTACCAAAGATTTAACAAATTTCTCAAAGACTAGAAAGGAAGTTTTGATAATTCCTTCAGAAACGAAAGATAGTGGTAGAATGGTAATGCTCTCACCTGTGTTCTGCCCAGGTAACGGGACAATTTTTATAATTAATTTGTTTTTGTTTGGATTTGTGATTTCATCAAGATGGGAACCTGCCTGTGAGGAAAATCCTTCCACCCATGCTTATCAGCAACTGTTCTGCCACTTGAAGCTTTAGAGAATTGCCTGAGGCCCTGCTAATACCTGAGGGTATTAATGCCTACTTCTCCTGGTTTTCTTAGAGATCAAAGAATATAATGGCTGTGAAAGTTCTTTGAAAAATTAAAGCTCTATAGCAATGTAAGGTAGTGTATGGGTAAACTTGAGATTTTGACAGGTTTAGAGGACAAGCTCTGAAATATCTCACTATTTAAAAGAGCTTGAAAAAAAAAGTTTCTTTTACGCTTCTTTAAAAGTTGAATTCACCTGCTCTTCTCCCCCTGGCCAGATCTAGTAGAAAGAGTGGTGACCCTGAATTCTCAAGTCTGAGGATCTGGATTCCAGTCTCACCTCTGGTGCTCACTACATTTGTGACATGGGGCAAATCATTGAATCTTCCTGGGTCTCATTTTACTCATCTATAGAATGAGGGGCTCAGACTAGATGATCTTTGAAGTCCCTTCTATTTCTTAATCTGTGATGATCCTAAGGAAAGATATTAAGAGAGGGGAATGCTTTTTTAGTAATATTTTTCAGACATTGATTTTGGGAACAAAATTTTGGTAGCCTGCCTATTTATTTTGAATAGTGGCTATCTGTGGTTTCATCACTGAATTCATGACAAAGTATTGAAATTCAAGTCTAAAGTGGATTGTAGCAGACTTTCTTTGATTAGTGGGTCAAAATTACATTCTTTGGATCTAATGTTGGTAGCATTTCTCTGAAAGGCCAGTGAGAAAAAGATGTATACTCTAGCCAAATTTTTGAGGATTGAAAGGGGGGGTTTCTCCCCAAATTTTTCAGAACAGATAGATTTCAAAATCCTTGAACCTCCCAAGTGTTACACAAACCATTATCTTCAAAACAGAGCTCAACAACTGAATTGTTGCCATCTAGAGATGAGAAAATCACTAGAGTTTTTAGTGGTAAGAGAGTGATAAGGGTTTCTGGACTTAAAGATTTCTGGAAGAGGTTACTACCTTTGGTTTGGTCTATAGGAATCTGAGAGGATTTTATGGCACCTAAGAATTAGTGTATGTACATTTCATATTATCACAGAAGTCCTAGTAAACAAGCAGTATTGTTGATGTCAGAATAATTGGTACTACTTTCATATATTGTAATTCAAAAAGTCTTAGAAAAAAAGCATTAACTGTAGAGTCAGAGAACCTGTCTTAGTGTCCCAGCTCTGCTGTCCAATAATGACTTTGTGCCTTTGGATAGGTCAGTTAACTTAGTGAACCTAAATTTACTATTTTGTAAAAAATGAGGGATTGGACTTGAATGCTCTCTTAGGCTCCCTCCAATTCTGTATTTGAGGAAGGCTTTGAATCTTAATCAGCAGTATTCTTTTGTTTATGAATTAAAGAATTCATCTGTTTACCTAATGACTTTATTTTGACAATTTCTAGATAGTCCTCTGTCAAACTTGTGATAGAATCCTAGTAATTATTATAATTTTACTACTGTTGCCAGATGGTATTATTATAAAGAAAATTACTCATCAGATGAGCCTTCCTCAGATTGTTAGTTCTGTTTTTCCCATGAATATTTCAAATGTTGTATATGTTGGCCTCTTCATAATCTTTACTAATTAAGTGACAGAGAATTAATATAAGCAATAGGTTTTTGTACAGAATTATTTTATGGTGACATTTTGTATTTTAGTGGAATGTGTTGCAATTTAGAGCCAGACAAATATAAGGCTATCTTTTGGGAAAATCACTTGAAAGCTTCTGAGTCTTTATTGCAAATTTTTATCAGGGTGACCCCAAAAGGAGCCTTTCACATTTCTTCCTTACTAAGGAAACATCTTGATACTTTGAGTTCAGTAAGGTGGTGCTTTTGATTCATCGATTTATTCATTTGATTCAGCAAAACATTTGCTCTGTGTAAGGAAGACACTGTGCCAGGTGTTGGGCAACATTGAATGATAAACGAGATGCAGTCTCTGTCTCCAGTAGTTCACACATTCTGCTATAGGCTGATAAAAAACTTAAATTTTAAATTGATTGAATCTGTAATTTTACTGATTATAGAGAACTCCCAGTGAGGAACCTCCTTTGGCAACTACTTTGTAATATATGACCTTAGAGAGTTGCCTGGGAGCACTGAGGAGTTAAATGATTTATCTAAGTCCCAAAGCCATTATATAAAAGGTGGAACTTGAACCCATGTCTTCCTTGGAGGCCAGCTTTCTATCCACTGCTCCCCACTGCTTCTCATATACATTACTGGAATAAACATGTGAGCAGAGAGTAATGACTGATCAAATTTCAATGGCAGAAAGCAAATCAATGAACGTCTTCCATCTAATGTAGTAAGACTGAAATGTTACAGAGACAAATGTAAGGCCTTATACTTGGGTTAAAACAATTTCACAAATTTAAGGTGAGGAAGGAAAGTGAGGGTGACAAGCTTTTATTTATTTATTTATTTTAAAATTAGTATTTTATTTTCCTCCAGTTACATGCAAAAACAGTTTTTAACATTCATTCTTAAAATGTTGAATTCCAAATTCTCTTCCTTCCTCTCCTCCTTCATTCCATATAAGTTATACATGTGTAGTCATGTAAAACACTTCCATAATAGTCATGTTGTGAAAGAAAACATAGACCCCCCAAAAAAAATCCTCTAGAAAAATAAAGAAAAAATATGCTTCAGTCAGCCTTCAGATAGTATCAGTTCTTTGTCTGGGGATGGATAGCATTTTCCATCATAAGTCCTTCAGAACTATCTTGGATCGTTGTCTTGCCAAGAATAGCTGTCATTCATAACTGATCATCCTACAGTATTGCTGGTAACCTTGTACAAAGTACATTTCACTTTGCATCAGCTAATATGAGTCCAAGTTTCTCTAACAGCATCCTGCTCGTCATTTCCTATAGTACAATAATATTCCATCATAATCACATACTCACATATTCCACATAATCACAACACAGTTTGTTCAGCCATTGCCCAATTGATGGGCATCACTCAATTTCTTGTTCTTTGCTCCCAGAAAGAGCTACTATAAATAATTTTGTACACATAGGTCTTTTTCTTTTTTTATGTCTTTTGAGATACAGACCTAGTAGTAGTATTGCTAGTTCAATGTTTTTATAGCTAGCTATGATGTTTTTATAGCTCTTTGCGCATAGTTCCAAATTGTTCCACAGAATGGTTGAATCAGTTCACAACTCCACCAACAGTGCATTAATGTCTCATTTCCCTCACATCTCCTCCAATATTTGTCATTTACCTTTGCTGTCCTATTAGCCAATCTAATAGGTATGAGTTAATACCTCAGAATTGTATTAACTTGCATATTTCTAATCAGTAGTAAGTTAGAGTATTTTTTCATGTGGCTATAGATAGCTTTGATTACTTCATCTGAAAACTGATCATATCTTTTGATCATTTATCAATTGAGGAGTGGCTCTCATTTTTATAAATTTGATTCAGTTCTATATGTGTTTGAGAAATGAGGCCTTTATCAGAGAAACCTGTCTCAAAGTTTTTTTCACAGTTACTGTTGCTAACTGTATTTTCCTCCATCCTATTCCCCTATGTTTATTCTGTTTTCTCTCTCCTTTAGTTCCATCCCTCCTCAAAAGTGTTTTACTTTTGACTACCCCCTCCTCCAATCTACTCTCCCTCCTATCACTGCCCCCCCCTTTTATCCTCTTCCCCTCTACTTTCCTGTAGGTAAAATAGAATTCTATACCCAATTGAGTGTGTATATTATTAATGATGAGAGTAAGGTTTACTCATTCCCTCTCACATCCTACCTCTTCTCCCCTACTGTAAAAGCTTTTTCTTGCCTCTTTGAACAAGCTTTTATTAAGAGCCTACCATGCCAGGCACTGTGCTAGTCACTTTACATATATGCTGTCATTTGATTCTTTCAACAATCCTCTGAGGTAAATGTACTATTATCTCCATTTTACAGATTCCCGTTTTACTGAGGTCAGCAAAGGTTAAATGATTTGCCCAAGGTCATGTAGCTAGTTGATGTTTGAGGCTAGATGTAGGGCTTCTAGGTACAATACTTTGAGATACGTAGCAGATGTGTCTAGAAAGCTGTACCACTGAAAAAAAAGGGAGATTTCGTAAACTGTTAAATTTAAGTGAGTAAGCTTTTTGATAGAGCAATCAAGAAAATTCCTGTATTCCGAGGTTGCATTAAGAGAGGCAGAGTATTCCAGAACTAGTGGGGTTATAATATCACTGTATTATGCTTTAGTCAGATGATATCTGGTATATTTTCTGGCACCACATTTTAGGAAGAAATGATTTCAGTAAGCTAGAAGAACAACCAAGATAATGAAGGATTTTGAATTCTTGTCAGGTGAGAGTGTTTGAAAGAACTGAAGACATTTAGGCTATAGGAGAAAAGTCACCTCTATTTTTCTTTTCTTTTTAAAATCTTTATTCATATTGAACTTAAATACAAAAAGACAAGAAAAGGAACATTTCTATCCACACAGCACAGCATAAAAGAGGATACAATATAAAACCACGAATTTCCATTTCACACTGTTTACTTTCTTAAAAAAACTATGTAATAAATATTTTGCATTTTCAAAGCTACCTTGCTTTTCTGTGCTTTCTTCTAAGTTTTCTTTTGTTCTCTGCTGTGCTCTTTTTTATTTTTATTTTTCTCCCTCACTCCTCACCCTACCCCAGAGAAGGCTACCACTAGATACAAATGTGTGTGCATGTGCATGCCTGTGGGGGGGCGGTGTGTGTGGGTGTGTGGGTGTGGGTAGGGACCTGTTGTCCTGTTTGTGTAAAACCATACATACTTTAACATCAGTTCTTTCTCTGAATGTGGATAGCATCTTCCTTCATAGGTCCTTTGTATAATTTATATTTTGTATATAGTTTTGTAGTATTTATAATACTCAAAATGACTTCGTCATTCAAAGTCATTCTTAGAACAGTATTGCTGTTACTGTGTGCAGTGTTCTTTTGGTTCTACTCATTTAACTCTTCATTATTTCATTGAAGTTTCCATGTTTTTCTAAAATGAACCAGCTCATTATTTCTTGTAACACAGTAGTATTCCCTCACAATCATATACCACAACTTCTTTAGCCATTCTCCAGTTGACAGGCATCTGCTCAATTTACAATTCTTTGCCACCACAGAGAGAGTTACTATACATATTTTAAAACATATAAGTTCTTTTCCTTTTTCCCTAATCAACTTGGGAAACAGACTTAATAGTGGTATTCCTGGATGAAAGGGTATAGGTTGTTTTATGACTCTTTGGGCATAATTCCAGATTACTCTCCAAATAGTTGGATCAGTTCACAGTTCCATCAGTAGTAAATTAATGTCCTAATTTTTCCACATTCCCTCCAACATTTATTGCTTTCCCCTTCTATCATTTTAGCCAATCTGATAGGTGTAAGATGATATCTCAAAGTTGTTTTAATTTGCATTTCTCTAATCAATACTGATTTATAGAGCATTTTTTCGTATAACTCTATAGTTTTGGTTTCCTTATCAAAAAACTGCCTCTTACTATCTTTTGACCATTTATCATTTGGAGAATGATTCATATTCTTATACATTTGACAAAGTTCTTTATATATTTGAGATGAGACCTGTATCTGAGAAAACTGTCTATAAAATTATTCTCCCAATTTTGAAATTTTTATGCCCAAATTTATGGTCAATTTTTATAAAGATACCATGTACCTCTGAGAAAAAGATTTATTTCTTTCTCTTCTTATCCAGTTCTCTCCAGATATCTATCATATCCAGATTCTGTTCACTTCCTTAACTTCTTTCTAATTTTTTTTGTTAGATTCGTCTACTTCTGTAATTTGTTTAACTTTTTCTTTAAAAATTTAGATGCAGTAGCATTTGGTACATATAGGTTTAACATTGATATTGCCTCATTTTCTATGACACCTTTTATCGTAATATAGTTTCCCTGTTTTTCTCTCCCCTTATCCTCCTATTCCTTAATCTACTCACCCTCTGTGAATCACTTATCCTCTCCTCTTCCCTCCTACTTTTTGATCTACACACCCTTCTAAAAGTCCCTCCCTTATCCTCTTCCCTCAACCTCCTGTTTCTTTATAAATTTAGATGCATATATTATTCCCTCTTTAACCCAATTCCAGTGAGAATAAGATTCTAGCACTATCAGCTCTCCACCCCCACCTGCTTCCACTGTAGTTCTTCCTGCCTCATTTGTATAATTGCTCTATTTTATCCCTCCCTGCCCAGTTTTATTTTTTAGACTCATCTCATCATACTCAATTCAACCCCAAGTCTTTTATCTATGTATGCCTTTCAAACTTTCTTAAGAGCACAGATAACATTTTCTCATATAAGAAGTAAACAGATCTATTGAGTCCTTCATATTTGGTCTTTAATGTTTACCTTGTGTTTCTCCTGTATCTTATATGTCAGATTTTCTATTGAGTTCTGGTCTTTTGTCACAAATATCTGAAAGTCTTTCAATTCATTGAATGTCCTTCCTCCCCCTCCCCCCCCATTCAGGATTATAGTCAGCTTTGCTGGGTAAGTTGTTCTTGGTTGCAAATCCAGCTTCTTTGCTCTTCGAAATATAATATTCCAAGGCTTTCGGTCTTTTAGTATAGAAGGCGCTATATCTTTGTTATCCTGACCATAGCTCCACAGTATTTAAATTATTTTTTTCTTGCTTGTAGTGTTTTCTCCTTAACCCAGGAGCTTCAAAATTTGGCTATGATGTTTTTGTGAGTTTTCACTGTAGGTTCTCTTTCAGGTGGTGACAGATGGAATTTTTTCCATTTCTATTTACTCTCTTGTTCTAGAACTTCAGGGCAATTTTCCTTAATGATTTCTTATTATATCATACCTAGACTTTTTTATATCACAACTTTCGGGTAGTCCAATAATTCTGTGGGGTCCCAATTGGGGAAAAGTCATAATATACAGTAATAGGTAGAAAGTCATAAAAATTTAAACTGTGAAAGGTGGAAGCCTGAATGAACATGGTGACTTGTTAACAAATCATAACTTAGACACTGAATACACTGAGTCTTAACTTAAGATGTGAAAGCCATAACAAGAATAACTGGTACATGAACAATACACAAACTTGTGTTTGGACATAACATTCACTTAATGCCCAAGCTCATTAATAAGCAGAAAAGCAAAAATATCCACCATTTAGTAGTAATGCACTTAATAGCTCCTCTTCCCTTTTCCTGTTTTCTATAATTACCATGGGAATTTTGGGGGTCATTAGCTTGTCTGACCACCAACCCAGACCGAAGATTGCCCCTGTTTGCAAGTATTCATAATGATTGATTAAACTACTATTAATCTGGAAATACTTGGCCTCTTCCTTTGGTATCAAAAGAACACCCTGCAGTTATGGGGAGGTACAGAATTCCCCAGCCAGGGGAATTTCGGACCTCACAAATTGTTATGTTGTCTCCCCTTGATCTCTTGTTTCATTATTTCTTGGTGTCTTATAATGTAGCTTCCCCTTGACCAGTTCTAGTTTTTAAAGGGGTTATTTTCTTCCTTAAGTTGTTTTTATCTTTTTTCCCCCAATTGGTTGACTTTCTTTTCATAATTTTCTTTATTTTCTTGGATTACTCTAATTTTTTTCTTAATTTTTCCTCAGCCTCTCTTATTTGATTTTTAAAGTCCTTTTTAAACTCTTCCAAGAACTCCTTGGATTTGTGACCATTTGATATTTTTCTTTAAAGTAGGAATGGCTTTTTAAACTTTATTATCATCTTATGAGTATGAACCCAGATTGTCTCTATCCCCATAGTAACTATCTATGGTTGGGTTCTTTCTCTTTTGCTTACTAATTATCCATATTTTTTTAAACCAGCTTATTATTATAGTCAGGTTCTAGACCATGGGGTGTGGGGGATGCTGTGCCTCAGGCATCAGGTTTTTCTTACTGTTGTTTTCTAGGGCCCCAACGTTGGGCTCTCCTCTCTGCCTCTGAGCCACAGTGAGGGCCCCCAGCCTAGTTTTCACAGTAAACATTCCTGACCTCTGTTGTCCCTCTGATGGCTGCAAACTTTAGCTCACCCCTCTGCCTTGGAACTGAAATCAGGGACTCTCTTTCCTGCAAGTGCCCACAGCCAGCAAGGTCCTTGACCCTCTGCCACAGCACTCACTGAGCAAGTTGTCACCCCTCCTTGCCCACAGAGCAGCCTGGGACCATGTCTGGTTGGCACAACTGGGCTTGGCATTCTGGGACAGTGGAAGGTCCTTCACTTTTCCTCTACTCAGTTGTCTGACCCCCATACTCTTTGTGACATGCAAGTTCCTGAAGCAAAGGCTGTTGCCATGATCCATCTGTCTCTAGAGCTTGTCGATCTTTGATTCAGGGGAGTCTGCCTGGAGGTGTCTGCACTTCAGACAGGCCAAATCTCTTCCCTAGGTGGTAAGATCTTTCCCAAGGTCCTACCAAGTTCTCTTAGAAGGACAATTGCTTTCTCCCAATTTTTAATTATTTCTGGTGGTCAAAGTTCACTTTGAGGTAATGGTTTATCTTGTTCAAAGGGAGAAATTTGGAGAGCCTGGTTTTTCCTGTCTTATTCTTCCATCTTCCCAGAATCCTCTCTATACTTTTCTTAGCATCGTAGGATCATATTTTAAGGTTTTAAAGGGACTTCAAAGGCCATCTAGTCCAACCCTCATTTTACAGAAGAGGAAACTGAGGGTCAAGGAGATTAAGTGATTTGACCAAGGTCATGCTTTAAGTGAACATCAGAGGTTGGACTTGCACCCAGATCCTCTGACTACAGACTCCAGAGCCAACACTCTTTCTGTCTGCTGGACTGTTCTGCCTGCCTTAGTCTGGCAATGTTGGAGGTGATGTGGGGGAGCAAGAAGAGAGGGAGAGGGAGGTGTTGAGAGAGGGAGAGAGAGAGAGAAAGAGAATATGAATATGAACATGTAATACAACTTGTAATGGAGTGCTGCTTCCTTAAAAAAGAAATCTACTGTCATTAATCCAATTCTTCTACATCTGGAGAAGGGGAAAAAGACCAGTACAGTTAGGCAGATGATAATATATGGGCCACACTGTCAATCGCTGTTGGACTGTAAATTGTGGAACACTTATTAAAGGATTAGATCCAAATAAATATATCTTGGTAGAATCATAATTAATCATATAATCATTAACTCCCACTGGGAGGAGAGGGAATCCCAACTCTGACACTTGCTACCAGTATGACCCTAAACAAATTCACTTACTTCCCTAGGTCTCAGTTTCCTCATTTGTAAAATTAAGAGGTTGATCTAGATGGTCATTGAAGTCCCTTCCTACTCTATATCTATTTTCCCATGAGATAAAGATAAAACCATTCTTATCCTCAAGATATGTACAGTATAAATATTTTTTATACTTGTAAATGATTTCTCTTTTGAGCAGTTTGACCAACATAGTAAACAATATAATTTCAAGCTTCCAGAAAGGGAGTTCAATTAAAAAATTTGATTGAGTAAACATTTATTTAGTGCTGGCTGTGCATAAAAAATGTAATAAAAAGTGATATAGACACTGTTTCCAAGTTTTTAATCTAATGATGGGAGGGGAGTAGGGAGGAAAGGACGAGATATGATACAGGGGCCAGTGTTGTAACTGCAGAAGAGGTCCAGATAGTAGAGGATGTGCAATTCAAGTTGTCCCTGAACACTGGGTACACTGTCCTGGAAGCCAGTGGCAAAGAGAATAGCAAGAATTAGGACTGATTGAGGTAGCTAGGTAGTGTAGTGGATACAGCACCAACCCTGAGTCAGGAGGACCTGAATTCAAATGTGGCCTCAGACACTTACTAACTGTGTGACCCTGGGCAAGTCACTTAACCCCAATTGTCCCCCCCCAAAAAAAAAAGGAATTAGGACTGATGAATCATGGTAGATGCTATAGAGAGGTTGAGGGAGAATGAAGACCTGAAAATGTGATTATGTTTAGCGATAAAAGGGGGTCTTTGGTGACCTTAGAATAGTTTTAGTAGACTAGTAGCCAAAGCAATAACTCAAGGCGGTCATTTAAATATTTTTAGAGTGAAATTGCCATGTTCATTGTTAAATAGATTTATTTTCTTGTGAAGTATGCAGTGCAATAACTTCAAAACCACCGTTTTCAGCAGAAATCAGTGAACTAGGAAATCATTTTACGTAAACCAGTCTCTTAAAATACTTTTGTTTAATTTCTGCGTTATAGGTGTTTGAAGTTAAGACTATGGATTTTCTCTGATATGCCAAAATCATTTCTATTCTATTATTAATAAGCATAACAAACCTTAACTTTAGTAAAGATAAAACTAAGCCAGCAGGTGTCAGCAAGAACCATAATAAGATTAGTAGTCTTGATAGTCTCAACTTTATTTGTTACTCTCATGCAGTGGTTCAATTTGAACAACTTAAAAAAAGGTTAGATTTCAGTGGACATTTCCCTTCATTCTAGACTAGAATTCTTCATTCACAGCATGTTTCCTTAAAAGGAAAAGATCAAAGATTTAGGAGATCATGTCTAAAATATAGGAATAGCTCTAAAAAGAATCTATTAGGAACAATTTTAGTTCAAAGCAAATGTTTGCCATCTGTTGCCTACTTTTTTTTTCCTTTTCTCACCTTAACACTGACTCTCCCACCAATAAACCTACATAACTGAAAAATGAATGTTTAACATTAACTATTTCTTTCATTATAAGAATATTTTCACAAAAGGATATCCAATCTTAAATTAACAAGTTAATTCAATCTCATACATCTAAGGAATTTAATTAATTTTAATTTTTAAAACAATATAAACTTGTGCTTTTATTTTAATTATATGGACTTCTGTTCTCATAGTGTATTAAGAAATGGATTAATTCTATTGGTGGAAGAATAAGATAGTCATTTGCTTTCAGGGAATTAACCCTTTATATAATGACAATAATCTATTTTATAAATAACCTTTACTAGTTCAAGAAAGTGGACAAGAAAAAGTAATTCATGTCTTTCTGTTAAACTGATTAGTACTATTATATACTATATGTTACTGGATTATTGTTGTAGTTAGAACATTGTAATTTAGAAATCCTGTTGTTTTATTTTCTTCTTTGTGAATTGATTGAAACGTAGACTATAAAATCTTTGGATAAAATTGGATTGGTGATAAACACTTAATGAGTAGATAAAGAAAAAAATTGAAGAGATGAACTAGTATGATGCTAGTTTCAAGTTTTGATATTTTATTTATGCCAGGTAAAAACCTTCCACTTCCATTGTGTTCAAACTGACCAAATTATGTAGATAATTGGTGGTGTCAGTTCGTATTTGGACTGAAGAAAAAGACATATTAAGGAGAAAAGCCAAAGACCCAAGACTCTTTTTTTTAATGAAGGAAAATTCTCATTTTTAGAAGAGTACATATTTTAGTGGAAAAAATATATTTATATAAGATATTGCAATATATAAAATGTTCTGTAGACATAATCTTATTTTAAACTCTATTACAACCCCCTGTGAGGTATTACAAATATTATTATCCCTATTTTACAAATGAGGAAACAGAATTTGTGAAAAGTTATTACATGCTTATATGTCACAACTGTTAATAAATGGCAGATTTTATTTTCAGGTTGTTTTGTCACTGACTTAAAATGTCAGATGTCTCAGTAGATATATTGTTGAACTTGGAAGCAGGAAAACTTAAGTTCAGATTCTGCCTCAGACAGTTACTAGTTGTGAGATCTTGTGCAAATCATATAACCTCTCTGGGCTTAAGTTTCCATATCTCTAAAATTAGAGGATTGAACCTGCTGGCTTCTAAGGGCCTTTTCAGCTCTAAACATATGATCCTGTGTTCTCACTGACTTCATCTTTCTGTTCCATGACATTACAATGTGATACGATCTATATTTCTATGACATTGATTAAGGAAATGTTAATGTGACTTGCAGTGTTATAAGAATTTTAGTCTTTTTTAAGTTTCTGAAGTAAGTTCTATTATATTACTAATTTACAGAACAGTCCTGTTTGGTCTATTTGGCTCAAGAAAGAATTTCCCCCATTTTTAAAAAGGAACTAATAGTCAAATATTAGTTTACTAATTAGTTTACATTTATCAATTTACTAAAAATTCATCCATTGTATTGTGTATTTAAATTGCGATTGTGATTAGAATTATGTGTGTTAAGTTTATCTACTATTTGGTATATAAAGGAAAATGCTCATTTTTGAGTTTGTTAAAATATAATGGAATGGGCAGTGACAAAAACATTGAACTCTGTCTTCCAGTTACAAAGTTTTTGTGTCATTGTGTGTCAGATAATGAACTATCTAGCTGATCAATTCTATTATAAATTCTATTATAAAACATTATGCTATGAAATAATGGTAAGCCTTATTTACTGTAATTTTCTGCCTGGAGTGATTACATAGCATCTAATTGTTTTTCAAAACTTGATTCAAAAACAAATGAACAAACAAAAAACTTGATTCAGCCTAAGTGTATGTGGAGGTGTTTAGTTTTGTATATGGAATGTATTCCTTACCCAAACTAGTTTGAACAAGGAATGTTCTGTTATGGTAAGAAGCAACAGAAAATAGGAGTAATTTCTCATTTGCTTTTTTCTCAGGTAACATAAATTAGAATAATCATGAATATTCTTGAGTTGTGGTTATGATTAGACAGTTTTAAGAAACAAGAATGCTATAGGAGGTAATTAGTCTGAACCTTTGATAAAGAAATTTTACTTGTTTATGTGCAATCTTTGCCCTAATATAACTCATTGTCCTTAAATAAAATATACATTTTCCACAGAAGGATATTAGGGGAGTGTATATGCATAAGTTTTCATTGTTTCCTCCTCCACTTGTCTTCTATAATATAGCTTGATGTAGTATATGCAAAAGATGTTATAGATTTTAAAAGAGTTTCTAGTTTTGACCTCATCAGTCTTCCTAAGTAACAAGGTCTGACTGCCAAGTGTTTTGGAACAAATAGTTGCAGCATTTTCTCAGTTTTATCTCCATAGTGGTAACATTTTAAAAAATCTTTATAATTTTGCAATGTTTTCTCCAGGCCCTAGGCCAGAGTTACCTATAACATTTGTAGACAGTTGGTAAAAATCTGATCACTGACCAAGTCTTTTCCTTGCAATTTTTACTTAACATGTAAGGTGTTCCCTTAAAAGACAGAAACTGTTTTCTTTTCTTTTCTTCTTTCTTCTTTTTTTTTTAAAGTGGTCATATTGATTTATTTAGCCAACTGTAGAAAGTCGTTAATAATGGTGCAGCGTCATGAAGTATTTTTGTTTAAGTTTTTTGAGTTTACTTATATGGAAATGTTATCATGAATAGGTAGGTGTTGGGGAGATACTGGCTGACTCAGTAATGCAGACATGAGGGTGAGGGTCAGGAACATATCATTCCTCCTAGACTACTTTAGGGCCAAGAATAATGTTTAATTTTGTTCTTGAGATTGCAGATTTTGCCAAGTATCAGTCACCTTAGACTTAGCATAGTTTCCTTTCATTTTCTTAAGAAAATACATATGCATAATAGCTGAGCTAGTATCTTCTATTTGATTAATGACTAGCATCTCTCTATTAAAATAGCAATCTCTTCTTTCTCTCTTATCCTTCTCAGATTTTAGTTGCATGGCCAACAAAAGATATCTGGTTTACTTTGAGGTAAAAGTTCTCTTCAAATGTATTTAAGTAGTAATTGGCAGAACTAAAAAATAAAGACTTTTAAGAATAATAAGTATTTTTTGAGAATACAAAAAGGACTGCATCCCTCCTCACCTCCTACTCCCTTTAAAAAAGGAATAAGCTAGAATTGGATTGTTTAACTTTTAAACATTCCACATTTTACCCCCAAAATAATTTCTGATATTATTTATAAGTAGTCTTGCCTTGTACATTTCTTTTCTTTTAAAATGTTTTCTCTTTTGTTTTTACATCTTGTTTACATCTTTTTTATATCCTGTTACATTTTATTTTATCTTAATTTCCAAATATATTTTGACCTCCTCCCCTTTCGAATAAACAGTCAATCCCTCATAACAAAGAATTGTAAAGCTGTGGAGTGGGGGGTAAACTATTCACCCAACCCAACCAGTATATCAGTGGAACTCAGGGGTGGGGAACCTGCAGTCTTGAGGCCAAATGTGGCTCTCTGGGTCCTTAAGTGAGGCCCTTTGACTGAATCCAAACTTCACAGAATAAATCCCCTTAATAAAAGGCCTCTTTTTGAGGTCACGGATTCCCCAAACAATGATCTCCAGTGCATAACACAGTGTCTGGCACATAGTAAATACTTTGATCCATACCCATGGTCCTTCTTTGCAAAGAAGGGTGAGAGATATATTTTCTCATGTCTTGGCTGAGGCCAAACAGTTATTATAATTGAACAAGCATTCAGGTTTTTTTTTAATTTACATATCATTGTGTATATTATTTTCTTGGTACTCCTTCATTCTTTATCAGTTCTTAAAAGTCTTCTCATGCTGTTTTGAATTCCTAATATTCATAGTTTCTTATGGCTTAGAAATATTCCATTACACACATGACATTTTGTTTAGCCATTTCCATCAGTTGATGGAGATTCCAGTTCTTTGTTTAACCTGGTATATTTCTGATTCCTACTTTGAAGAGCTCAGATTACATTCAGTATCAGATTTAGGAAAACTACCATGTTCAGATGGAACTTTAGAAATGTAATAATTTTTGAAACGGGGCAAAATTGCACTTTGCACAAGTTATTATGTGGACTTGGATGATTAACTGTTAGATTAGTTCATATGTGGACATACCTGTGGCAGATTCTGCAGATAGCTTGGGTCCAGCGCTAAATACCGGAAGGAAATTGAGCTGGATCATATTTTAAGAAAATGTGATTCCTTTTAATGATCCTAAATTGCTTGCTGTTGTATAAGCCCATCTTTTGAGAACCAGATTCTCTCAGTCATTCTGTATGTCTATGAATTGTTGTAACACCATAATTTTTTTTTTAACTGGGCAATAGGAGTTAAGTAACTTGCCCAGGGTTTCACAGCTAGTAAGTGTCAAGTGTTTCGTCTGAGGGCAGATTTGAACTTAGGTTCTCCTTACTTCAGAGCCGGTGCACTATCCACTGCATCACCTAGCTGCCTCTTAATACCATAATTATAAAAGGAATAGTGCAGGTGATTTGGAGGATAATAGAAAGGTGCATCTTGGGTGTGAGTAGGCTGTAGCATTTTATCAGTAGTGATGAGTACAAGAAGTGATGTAGAAGATATTATTATGGACTTCTGTAACAAGAAAAGGAGATAAATCAGTCATAGAGAGAAAGGGAGAGAAAACAGATAGCCCAAATACTGTACTCTTGAAAATGGTAGAAGAACTGCAATTAGATTCCCAACAAGCTGGGTGGATCCTCTGGAGGACCTATGTGAAGTCATGGATGAGATGTTGCAAAGGGTAAAAAGATGTAGAGTGTTGGTGATCTGTCTCAGCAGAGGGAATATGTCAATAGTGAAATTCATCTGTGTTTAATTGACATATTTTCATTTAGCTTCTTTACTAGATAGATTTGGTATAGTGAGGAGAAAAAGCACTTGATTGGAAGTCAGAGATCCTGCCTCTGTCACCGCCACTGTAATCTTATTAAAGTCTTTTCACCCCTATCTTTATTCAAGGAAAAAGGGAGTGTTGGATTAGATGTCTTCTGAGGACCATTCCCGTTATAAAAAGAAGAAAAAAAGCATGATAATCATTCAAGACCCTCTACAATCTGGTTCTGGTCAGTAAATCAACTAAGATATTTGTAAAGCACATGATGTGTAAAGGAATTTGGAGTCAGAAGATGAGGACCTAGGATCAAATTCCAACTCCACTCAGTCTTGAATGCCTAAATTCATGTTCTTTTATAATGAGAAGGGTCCTCAGAGGTCCTTTAGTGCAAGATCCCCTCCCCCCCTTTGGTGACTAAATAAACATAGAGGAGAAGAACTTTGACTTAAGATTATAGTGGCAGAGAGTGTCTCTGCCTTCCAATCAAATGTTCTTTCTCTGCATGGTACCATATCTCCATGTGTCATCTTCACATCTTTTAATGTCTCTGGAGTTTAGTTTCCTTATCTGTGAAATGAAGTTGGATAGATGTTACCTCTAAGGTATCTTGCAACTGTGTAGTTATGATTCTGTGAACTTCCTCTTCCAGTATTATATAATACTTTTTTGTTACTTACATTACATTTCAGCTAAACTGTGTAACTCATTATTTGCTGTCTAATCCTTTCTTGCCTCCATACATTAAAATTGAGGTTGATTATTAATTCAAAAAGAGTAAGATACAGATATGATATTAATCAGTTGATGTATATTCATGACATCATGTTATATGACTCCACACCCAAAACACATATAATGAATAGCTAATTCATAGAAACTTTTTCCAGTGATATTAAAATGTTATTAGACTTAATAACTGCAAAATTCTTAATGTGTGCCAAGCAGTAGTAGAGACTAAAAACTTTGAACTTAAATTTGGAAGTCAAATTGAATTAATGGAGGTGATAATTATAGATATTTTGAGCTTTTCCAGGTAAGAGACATTGAACCTTAGACTTTCAAGGGGAAAGTTGAGGTACCTTGACAAAGAGAAAGTTGAAATATATTAGAAGAATGAATGGAGTTTTGAAAACCAAGCTTAATTGGAAGACAGAGGTTGCCAGTTTAGCATAGTGGAAAGAACACTGGACTTAGCATCCTAACTCCAATTATTTATCATTTATGAGAATGTTAAAAACAATACCACCACTACCACATAATCTATCTTAGGCTGTTTTCTCATCTTAAAAATGAGGACATAAATACTGGTACTTCCTATCTCCCAGAGTTAGTTGTTCTTAAGGGAATGCTTTGTGCTATCACTCTTTGCATATGATATGATGGTTATCAATTGCTCATGGGTAGGCTGAGCTAATATAATAAAAATGACAATTCTACATAAATTAATTTACTTATTCAGTGCCATACCAACCAAACTACTAAGTAATTATTTTATAGAGCTAGAAAAAACAATAATAAAATTCATCTGGAAGAATAAAAGGTCCAGAATATCAAGGGAATTAATGAAAAGAAATGCAAGGGAAGGTGGCCTAGTCATACCAGATCTTAAATTTTATTATGAAGCAGCAGTCATCAAAACTACTTGTTACTGGCTAAGAAACAGATGCTGAATCAATGGAGTAGGTTAGGTATGCAAGACCCAAAAGTCAATGATTATACTAATCTACTATTTAATAGATCCAAAGACTCTAGCTTCTGGGATAAGAAATCACTATTTAACAAAAACTGCTGGGAAAACTGGAAAATAGTATGGCAGAAACCGGGCATAGACCAACATCTTACACCCCATAACAAGATAAAGTCAAAATGGGTACATTATTTAGATGTAAAGGCTGATACTATAAGCAAACTAGGAGAGCAAGGAATAGTTTACCTGTCAGATCTATGGAGAAGGGAAGAGTTTATGACCAAACAGGAGATAGAGAACATTATGAAATTCAAAATGGATGATTTTGATTACACTAAATTGAAAAGTTTTTGCACAAACAAAACCAGCGTAACCAAGATTAGAAGGGAAGCGGAAAGCTGGGAAGCATTTTTTACAGCCTGTGTCTCTGATAGAGGCCTCATTTCTTAAATATATGAGAACTGAGTGGAATTTATAAGAGTACAAGTCATTCCCCAATTGGTAAATGGTCAAAGGATATGAATAGGCAGTTTTCAAATGAAGAAATTAAAGCTATGTACAGTCACATGGAAAAAATGCTCTAAATAACTGTTGATTAGAGAAATGCAAATCAAAACAACTCTGAGGTACCACATCACACCTATCAGTTTGGCTAACATGACAAAACAGGAAAATGACAAATGTTGGAGAAGATATGGGAAAACTGGAACACTAATGCATTGTTGGTGGAGTTGTGAACTGATTCAACCATTCTGGAGAGCAATTTGGAACTATGTCCAAAGGGCTTTAAAACTGTGCATATCCTTTGACCCAGCAATGCCACTTCTAGGTCTTGTGTCCCAAAGAGATCATAAAAATGGGGAAAGGACTTACATGTATAAAAATATTTATAGCAGCTCTTTTTGTGGTGGCCAAGAATCAGAATTGAGGGGATATTCATCATTTGGGGAATGGCTGAACAAGTTGTGGTATATGAATGTAATAGAATACTATTGTGCTATAAGAAATGATGAGCAGGCAGACCAGAAAAATCTGGAAAGACTTATATGGACTGATGCAGAGTGAAATGAGCAGAACTAGGAGAAAATTATAGGCAGTAACAGCCACATTGTGTAATGACTGACTTGGATAGACTTAGTTAGCTTTTCTTAGCAGTGAAAGGATCTAAGACAACTGCTAGAGATTCACAATGGAAAATGTTATCCACATCTAGAGAAAGAACTATGGCGTCTGAATGCAAATGGAAGCGTACTATTTGCTCTCCTTTTCTTTTGTTGTTTTGTTTCTTCATTCTTGTGGTTCCTCCCATTAGTACTAATTCTTCTTTATATCATGACTAAGGTGAAAATATGTGTGATGTGAATGTAGAAGTAGAGCATGTATCAGGTTGCACACCATCTTGGGGAGGGATGAGGAGGAGAGGGAGAAAATTTAAAATTCAAAATCTTATGGAAGTGAATGTTGAAAACTGAAAATAAACTAATTTTAAAAAAAAGAATGCTTTGCAAACCTCAAAGGGCTATCCAATGTGAGTTATTTTAGGAGCTCTGCTGACCTATGGACCAGAAATAGGATAACTACTGGACAGAGGTGTCCAGGTTGTAAGTTTTCTATGAAAAATGTTTTGTCATATGCATGTTAGACTTTATATCTAGTCTTACCTTACTGTTACATGTATTTGTGATTTCATTAGTGTGGGCACTCCCACCACCAATGTGGATTTGGAGCAATTAATGTCAATGCAATACCCATCTTAGCAATACTTTTGGTAAAGTAAAACAGATGACAGCGGATCTAGAACATGTCCAAAAAACATTGTTCAGTTGTTTTTTAGTTGTGTTCGACACTTCATAACCCCATTTGGGGTTTTCTTGGCATAGATATTGGAGTGGTTTGCCATTTCCTTCTCCAGCTCATTTTACAGATGAGAAAATGGAAATAAACAGAATTAAGTGACTTGCCCAGGGTCACACAGATAGAAGTGTCCAGGCTGGAACCGATCTCAAGTTTTTCTAACTCCATGCCTGGCACTTTACCACAGTGACACCTGGCAGCCCAAAAAGCATAATACAATGCTCATGAAATATAGGACTCCTCACTACAAGACAGCTGTGGAAAGATTAACACTTTGTCATCAAAAATATGGAAGAAGATTGATAGATGTTCTCACAAAATAGTTTAAAGTTAACAGAAATACTTTTGGAATTAACATTTCACTTCATAAAGTAAAGGCTTCCAAAGAATACCATTATTTATTGGTTTCTTATCTGATCCCTCATCAAAAAAGAGAATAGATACCTAGGAAGCTCCCTGCTGAAGAAACTCCCTCTACCAATGAAGATCCCTGGGTGCAGAGGAAGGTTAAGTAACCTGCCCAGGGTTATGTGTGCCAGAAGTAGCATTTGAACTAAGATGTTCTTGATTCCAAGTTTGACCTTTTTTCCATCATGTCATATTTCCTGTCAGGGGAGAATGTTAAGACGTTAAATGAGTACTTTTCTTTACTGACCCTTTGGCATATTTCTTAATATTGTTCATATGTTTTGTGTTCTAATTTCTAAAGGAATTAGTAGGGAAAGAGCAAAATATTTTTCCTTGGTACTTAAAAGAGACTTTTAAAAATAGTATACAACTGTATCCACTATTAAAACAGCCTGATTATAAAATAGTTTTTGATAAGTGTGGTTCTGGAAAAAAAGAATCTAGTCCTGTCTTTCTAAGGATGCAGAAGTTCATCATCAGTACACAGACACTTGGTAATGAATTCTTTGGCTTTTTCAACCCATTAGAAAAATATAACTCTTGGTTCTGTGTGACCCTGTTCTGCTTCTGCAGTGGTAATGAAGGAATGGTGCAACAGAGGATATTAAGAATATTTACAAACATTAATATAACTGATGATAATCTCAGTATGAACCAGCATGTCATAGAGGAGGGTGTTAGACTTGTAGTCAGAAGACCTGAGTTCAAATTCTGCCCTAACCATTTATTAACTGTGTGACCTTGGCAAATCACTTAACCTCTCCCAGTCTCAGTTTCTTCATCTGTAAAATGGGGAGAATAATAGTATCTACTCTGCAGAGTTGTGAGGATCAAATGTGCTTTACAAATGTTAAAGTTTTATTTATATAACTATTAGCTATTTTTGTCTAGTGGCCAGTTAGTGGGCATGCTAGAGAAACTGAATCATATCAGTTTCACTGTGAGTGAAATTGGAGACAAAAGGAACTTGCAGATAAATTGAAGGTTGATTCATCAGGTTCTCCCTGGAAATGCAAATAAAGGAGTCGGTCACTTTCTTCACATATTCAGGGGTACCAAACATAGTTCCTAGGTTGTCTCCTGTTGAAGTATTCCTGATAAGCATTTACAAAAAGACCACCATGAAAATGATTGCAACTTACACAACAACATCTGGTGCAGAAGATGAGGAGGTAGATTTTTTATTGAGATCTTTTATTTTTAACACCTCCTTCATTTCCTAATATGCCTGTTTCCTTTCCATCTCCCAGAGAGACATTCCTTATGACAAAGAATACGAAAGAGGAGAAAAAACATTTTAGCAAAACTAGCCAATATATCAATCAAATCTACTCTAAGCAGCATTCAGTATTCATAATTCCCTCACCTCTGCAAAGAAGGGATGGAGGTGCATATCTTCTTTGAGCCTAAGTTTGGTGATTATATTTTCACAGTAGGTAGCTTCTGGCATTTATTTTTGGTGGTAGTTATTTACATTTCCATTGCTGTAGTCATTGTGTGTATTTTTCTTGGCTCTGCTTTTTTCATATTGAATTAGTTCATAGAAATCTTCCTTTGCTTCTCTCTGTTCTTCATATTTACCATTTTTTACTGCTCAGTAATCTATTACACAGCATTCCTCTACCACAGTTTGTTTAGTCATTCCCATGTCACAGGATCATAGATATAGAGTTGGAAGGGACATTATCAGCCCCTCTCATTTTACAGGTGAGTAAACTAAAGCGCACAGAGTTTAAAATGACTTGTTCAATATCACACAGGTGTTAAGTGGCACAGTTGGGATTCTAACCTAGTATTTTTTACTGATTCTAAACCCAGTATTTTTTCCACCACCCAACACCACTGCTTTTTTCTAGTTCACTGCTACTTTAAGGTGTGATGCTATCAGTATTTTATTTTCATAGAATTATCTGTATGAAAATCAAGAACATCCTTGTTGAGAAATGAGGAAGGAATGGACAATTTTTGCAAATGTTATTCTATTGCAGACTAGTCCCATAATTAATTTGACATTGTAAAGAATACAAAATCCCACTGTACTTAATGTTTATTGTGCATTTTTTAAAAATAGCATTTATTTTAGTAAAAGTGCAAACTTAAAAGTTCTCTTCCATAAGTTATCAGAATCATTCAAGATTCTTTAATACATGTAACAACAGAGATGATTTTTATTCAGTAACCCTCTCTGATTGTGACTATCAAGCAAGTCATAAAATATAGAGACTTATGTGGTCAAAGTATTTGCTATTACTGTGGAGGATAATCAATGAAAGTATCCAAGTAGAAGAATTTTTATAGATGATGAGAACTTCCAGGTGATCATGTTTGTAGATGACGTTGTACTGACAGCAGTAAGCCTTAGAATGTTGAAACACCCCTTAAATCAGTTTCATAATCACCTGAGGATTTGCTTTAACTATACTGGACAGAGAATATCTGGTGCTTCTGCTTTAATATATGGTAAATGCACATATTGTGAAGTTGATCAGAATGTAGACAGTGAGCAGGAAGAGAAAGAGAGTAAGCTACATTGTTTTTGAGAAATTTTTCAATTATAATGACCTGTAGCTTCTCCCTTAAACAAAGGCCTACCTTCAAACAACATTCTTCTATTTATACTGTGTGGCTGCAAGTCATGGAATTACTACAGTTTCTAAAGAATTAAAGTTAATGTTCACTTAGAGGGCAATGGTGGCCATGAGTAGAAATATGTGGCATTATCAACTAAGAACTCTGAAGAGAATTCAGTTCACTATGTTTCTTTAGCATCTTCTTTGTTCTGGGAACTGTTAGACTTTGAGGATACCACACAAAATAAGAGAGTTGGTATATACCCTCCAGGAGCTGACATTCTGCTGGAGGGGTACAGTAGAATGCATGTACAAAGTAACACATAACAATTTCAACAGAGAAAGAGCACAATAGAGGAGATCCTGAAAGAGACTGTATAGTAAATGGAACTTAAGTCTTGAAGACAGCTGGAGTTTTTTGAGGTGGAAGGAAGGGAGGGGAGAGTGTTATAGATATGGAGTATCACCTGTGCAAAGGAATGGAAACAGGAGATGAGTACTATGGAAGAAGAGCTAATAGTCTA
Organism: Phascolarctos cinereus; assembly: GCF_003287225.1. NCBI lineage: Eukaryota > Metazoa > Chordata > Mammalia > Diprotodontia > Phascolarctidae > Phascolarctos > Phascolarctos cinereus. The sequence continues at coordinate 385,781,182 of NW_027555958.1, read as the reverse complement.
GTTTAGTAGAAAAGTGGCTTTAAGAATGTGACCCCAGAGATAATGCCACAAGTCTCTTCCCACTCCAGTCCATCCTCCATTCAGGCACTAAAATGATTTCCCTAAAGTGTATAAAGCTTGTTTGTACATAGCTGTTTGCATGTTGTTCAACATTATTAGATTGTTAGCTCCTTGAGGGCAGGAACTGTCTTTTGTCTTTCTTTGTATTCCTCAGAGCTTAGCACAATGCGTGGCACATAGTATGCACTTAATAAATGTTTATCGACTGATTTGGTTCTGCATTTAGATCAGAGGTGATGATCTCTAAGATTTCATAACATGTTTCCTCTTTCTTCTATCTTAACCTTACTGTTAAATGCATATACACTCATATGAACACATGCATACATGTGGGGATAGCACTTTTATTACTGTTTAAAAACCTCATTATGTGTACTTAATTATGTTTGTAAAATTATATTTTGGTAAACAATTTCATGCTAGTTAATGTAAAATGCGCATTGGGTCCTTTTACCTTTCTGTTTGATTTTTACTAGTAGAAGGAAGAAGTATCTCATAGTTTTCATTGGAAATGTTGGTTGGAAAGCAATTCTTAGTTTAAAAATAGTCAGCTTTCTTTTGCTAGAAGTGATTAAAAGCTGAAGAAAAGCTACTGGTAGATGAGGAAACTTGCTTGCCTTAACTTGACCAGGTCTTTGGGGACATGAACCTATTCCAGGATAGTTTTAACTTTGAGTTTAGAAATTTAAGATGAGCTGTAGTAGTGCTCTGTAATAGCTTGTAAATACTGATTGATGAGAGTTATGATTCAGTAAATAGGAATGTTTATAGCTAGATATTTATATTTCCATAAATCTTGTTGTAATTACATAAATTGAAAATATAGCTACTAATAACTGATTAATGCTTGTTTTAATAAGTTCTATTTTTAAGTCACAATTTAATATTTCACATTTCCCCCTCAGTCAAGCATAGCTATGGTTAGACTGACTTTTTGAATTGTCACACCACAACTATGTCAGACTAGTGGCACTGTATCCTAATTGACTTTTTAAATACTTGAGAAAATAAACAGTTTCATTATGGCAATCCTTTGAACCTAAAGTTATGAAATGGTGACAAATATTACATAAATTCTTAAAGACCAATGAACAGAAACATAAAAGTAGTATGTCAGTGTTGGTATTTGTATCATATTCTTATGTCCTTAAGATCTTATTCAGATTGGGGAAATTGGGCAAAAGGAAACAACTGATTCTTTTATCTAGTAAGACTTAATCTAGAATAGGTGGGGTTTCATTAAGGTTGGTTGATTAGTCTGGAGAATGACTTTACCGAGAATAAGGAAGTTGAATGAAAAAAGAATGAAGGTGTGCCTGAGATTAGAGGATCTAGGATAGATTTTTCTGGGATTCCTTAGTGAAAATTCTCTGAAGCCCAAGATGCAACTCTTTCACTTAAATCCATACTTAAAATGTACTTCTGAATTATATCATAATCAATAAATGAATATAGCAATTAAATCTCTATTTTTTTCCCCCCAGAATTTCAAACTTCTTTTTACTTTGTACAATGGATGAGCAGTCACAAAGCATGCAAGGGCCACCTGTTCCACAGTTTCAGCCACAGGTAATTTCTAAGTAAAGGAAAGATTAAATATTAAATGTAAGAAGTAGATTTGCTTTGGTTTTTACTAATATAAAGCAGCCTAAACCATTATTTATTGTTACTTTTGGTTGTGATTTTGAAGATTTATCATCTATATTTAATTTCTATGTAGAAGCATGAGAAAATGGTAATTTTCAAGAAATGATTGTGTTATTTCATAAATTAAAAATAAAATCAAAAAAGAAAAATAAGTAGACTTAGAGAGGCTTTTAAAGATGTTTTTAGAGTTTTTTAAAAGGGAGTGAGGCTTTATGCTATGATTCAGAATGCTTTAAAAATTTCTTTTTCCTTTGATTGCTGTTGTAGTCAAAAGGGTACATTTGCCTTACATTTCTCCTTTTGCAGTCTTGCATTGCTTTCATTTTTTCTTCCAATATAAAGCTCATTTAATTTGTAGGTTTCAAAAAATTGTGAGAAAGTCCTAGATACTTGGCTTTAATCAATATTTCCTTTTTTGTAGAGGAAAAACTTGACAGTACAAAAGAAAGTATTTAGCATCTTCTATTCAAAGTACCTCTTAAAGATCTGAATATACCAGTTCAAAATAGCACTTTTGCCCCTAGTAGGGATGACTCTTCATTTTTTGCTGAATTCAGATCATGTGGGACTAGGGACTCTTTAAAGTCTGTAGAAACAAGATAGCACTTGAACCATTTTCTACATCTAGTATTTTACCCAGTATATAGTTGTTATTTTTTTTTAAACTAGGGAAAGGGCAGCATACATCTCTAGTATTAAATAGTGCCAGTATTTGAAATTAAACGTGGTTTATTTTTTAACATATAATTTGTATTTGGTGTTACCATCATGAATGCTATACCATTTTCATTATCCCATATTATTGTATTCATCAGGCAGAAACAGATTTCTGTGTTTGTCATTTGAGGCCATTGGTGTTTTGGACATTCCGTTGCTTCGTATGACTATTTAGTAGAACATAATAGAAAAGGAAGCCATAACAATTATGTAGTTGATGTTATGATTTTTTGAAATTCACAGTTTTTTACAGCCCTGTGTTTCAAAGGAAAAAAACCACTTTCATTTTTGCCTCCTACTGACTCACCACCTGGGAAAGGTCGGAGAGGCAGTAGGGGGCAAAAATGAAAGTAATTGTTTTCCTGTGAGACAGTGGGCTGCCACACACTCTACATTTCACAATTAGAGGAGAGGTTCTGCATTTCTTTTCCCACTGTTCCTTTGGTTTGCACCCCCTGCTGTTGCTCCTGTATGGGTAGGCCTGGTTCCCTGTTGGAGATAGGCAAGTGTCATCCTAGGCTTTAGCTGCCCTCTGGCAAGTGGGGGAGGGGGAAGGAGTCTCAGCCCTCAGTATTCCTGCTGATGGTAGAAGACTGTGAAAGAAAGATTTCCTGACAAGAGATACTGGAGTTATTTTTATTATGTCTTTGAAAAATGTTACTGTCCTCAATAGCATTATTTTAAAAGCCCATGACAGAACAGCCTCTGCTCTTGGTTGACAGTCATTTCTTGTTTTGTTCCACACCATTGGCCTGAATAATGGAGGTGATGTGGCAACATATGGTTAGCTGAGTGACTTTTTTAACTTTTGAAATGTGAATATATATGACCATAAACAGAAAACTAAGAAAGGAATTGTATTTTAAGTATCAAACATTAGTTGTTTGCTATGATAATGAGTGATGTGTATTTTTGGTGTATCCTTTATTTTTCTTACTCTTTAAGTGTCAAACGCTGGTTGTTTGCCCTGATAGTGAGTGATGTGAATTTTTGGTTAATCCTTTATTTTTCTTATACTAAGATCTGTGTTGTAATTCTGTCACTACATATGTAACATAGGTAGCCTAATCTGTAATGACGAGCTAGAGTTTCATTTTTGCCACATTTAGAAATAGAGATTTATTGACCTATCCTAATGCATTCTACCTGCATTATGAAGAGTTCTTCTTGGAAAACACACACACACACACACACACACACACACACACACACAAAAGAATTTACTATACATAGAATATCTTGACCAGTTCCTTTATGTTTTTAAACCTTAAAGCCAGGTGTATGCTGAAACCAGCTCATACTGGCTCTGTTGTTAAATTTTTAGTGTGAGCATTTACACGTTGGAAGTTGGCAAATGCTACAAATCAGGGCTTGATTCAGTATTTTGTTGACTGTCTGGGAGAAAATGTTAGTAATGCAGATTAAACTTAAAGGGTGTTATCCACCCATGAATGCTTGTTGCTCCTATGGGCGAGGGTGCACGTGTGGGAGCTCTTGTACACACACACAAACACAAACACCATTGTGCCTCACCCCATTACTTTAGGAATACTTTGTGGAATCATGACTTCAGTGGTGCTTGCCCTTTATAGCAAAGAAATGCTAATTTTTTTTTACATTTATTACTGTTTGGAATCAACATTTTTGAATTAGGGGTAGTATTACACAGTCTTTATTCTAACATGATTTTTCTTTTGACTAGCCAGGTGATTTCATTGTTGGAGGGAGCTCCAGATGAGGATCTTCTATCAGTGCAAACAAGCAACTTTTCTACAAATTCTAGTCTTAGAAAATTACCTGAGGCCCTAAGGGGTTAAGTGACTTGCCCAGAGGCAGAACTTGAATCCAGGTCATAGAGTTCACTTTCTAGTTGAGAGAACTAAGGCCCAGAGAGGTTAGGTGGCTTACCTGGGATCACTTTGGTAGCCAGTCTGTATCCAGGGCCTCCATCAGAGTAGAAGCAATATCAGAGGAAAGAAGGGGGCATATGTAAGAGATGTTGCAAAGGGAGAATTGACAGGTCTTAGCAACAGATTGGGTACGGGGAGTCTAGGACAGCACTGAGTTTGCAAACATGGGGGTAGGATGGTGGTGCCTTTGACAATAATAGGGAAGTTTAGAAGAGAAAAAAATTGAGGGGAAAAGATAATGAGTTCCGTTTTATACTTCTTGATTTTAATATGTCTATAGGACAGCTTGTTTGAGATGTCCAATAGGCAGTTGGAGATGTGGGACTGGAGGTCAGCAAAGAGGGTAGGGCTCGATAAGTTTATTTCAGAATCAACAGTATTTAGATGATCATTGAATCCATGGGAGCTGATGAAATTACCAAATAAAATAGTAGAGGGAGAAGAGAAGAGAAGTGGCCAAGTCAGAACTATATGCGACACTCAGAGTTAGTGGGTATGACTTAGATGAAGATCTAGCAAAGGAGATGGAAAAGGAGCCCAATCAGATAGGTAGGAAGAGAACCAAGATATAGTAGTTTGATAGACCCTTAGAGAAAAGGGAATATTAGGAAGTATTGACAGTGTAAATGACTGCAGAGAGGTTAAGAAGAAGTAGAATTGAGGAAAGGCCATTGGGTTGGCAGTTAAAAGATCATTGTTAAATTTGGAGAGATCCGTTTTGGTTAAATGACAAATATTGGATGCCATACCATAGGGAGGTGGTAGTGAGGCCCTTGTCGTAAAAGGCTTTCTCAAGGAGTTTGTCGCAAAAGGGAAGAGCGATATGGGATGATAGCAGGTTTGTGTGGAATAAGGGAAATTATTTTGAGAATGGAAAAGACACAGGCATTTTCACAGTCAGTAGGGAAGTGAGAGGGTGGGTATAGTAGAAGATTCAATCTTCTGCAAAAGACAGGAGGGATTGGGATCACTTGTACATGTAGAAGGGTTTACTTTGGCAAGGAGAAGGGCTCTCTCTTCATGCGAGACAGGTAAAGGTGGAAATAATAGGCATCTGAAGTGTTGTGAGGTGAAGAGGAGGGAAAAAGATAGTGTTCTTGGCAAATGGCTTCAATAAATATGAGGCAAGGTTCTCGGCTTAAAAATGATGGTGGGTTGGGGAATTATCGGAGGTTTTAGAAGGATAAAAAAGTTTGGAAAAGCCACTTTGGTAAGTGGGATAGAATTAATTGAGGAGGTATAAAAGGATTGCCTTGCAGCAGTGGAGGCCCAGTTGAGGTTAGGTAACGTAAATTTGTGGTGGACCCAGTCAGTTTGATTTTGGGATTTCCAGCTGCATTCAGTAGCATGTGTGTTGAAGTTAAGACACAGATGGTGGGAGTGAGCCTTTGGCTGAGGCTTGCAAGGCAAAATTGACAGTATGATAAAGGAGCAGGGATCTCGGAGAAGAGGACGGTGTATAGTTGAAATGCATCACCAAGAGTTCAGAGGGGAAAATGAGGAGAATGTAGCTAGTGAAAGGGTGAGATCCTGGGAAAGACATGGTAGGTTGAGGAATTGGAGATCATAGTATGGATGAAGAGCAGAATTTGGAGTTGTAAGACAAGAGGATAGAGTGGAATGACAACAGATTGTAAACTGCTAAGAAGATTTTAGGAGTTTGTGTCCTTTTGGTTCACAAATACCTAAATAATGGGGGAACACAACACATAAAAGTAAACTAAAAAGCATGGAGTCTAAGGGGTGTGACTCCATGCTTTTTTTTAGTGTGTGTGAGGGCATAGTGGCAAAGTTTGAAAGGTCATAAAAGCCCGGAGAAGAATGAAGAGTGGCTGCCTTGGGCCTCTTACCAAAATGAAAGCCCTGGGAGAAAGTCACCCAGAGGAGAAGGGGGTCTTAAAGACAGAGGTATGTTCCCGGGTGGGAAGTCCACAGACCCTGAGGGGGCAGTTCCAGGGTGAGAGGAAAATGTAGTGGTGAAATCTAGAGTCTGAAGCAGAGCCAAAAGAGAAATAAGGGTCCAGTCCCTATTTCCTTTTTAAAAATAGTCTTGAAAAATTAGACCTCAAATAAACCAGCTTACTTACATTTTCTCTAAATGTTATATCTCCTGGAGGTTGTCCAGACTCCTTTGAAGTTAAGCCACTGGATTTAATTTCCTGGATATTTTTAAGGCAAGGTTCTAAGTGTAACTTTGTGATATTCTTTGATAAATAATTAATGGAAGAAGGCTGTATTTCTTTTATTTGCTTCCCCTCCCCACCCCCTCATACTGGAAAATTGCAGTTTACTTTGTGGGCCACTTGGGAATTTGTTCAAATGCCCTCTAAATTACTATAATTCTGGAGAGTAATAAAGTTAGAATGAAATCCTTTTTCATTTTTTTCATCCAACTACATAGGAACCTTTGTATGTAATACCATTAACTACTGATTATAATGTTGATTTGCTTTAGATCTCATATAAAGAAATTTAGGTATTTGTGAACCAAAAGGACTTATTTATAAGGTGGTCTCACTTTTATTCCATAGTAGTTAGGGATACAGTATAGTGCAGGAAAGTGAGTGTCAGACTTAAGAGTCAAAGGATACTTGGGTTTGTATCCAACCTCCCACACTTAACCACTTCTGTGACCATGGACAGATTATCTAACCTTTCTGAAACTTAGTTTCCTCATTTGTAAAATGAAGATTGTACTTATTACCTCATGAAAATCAAAAGAAATAACAAATATAAAACACTTTGTAAGCCTTAAAGCACTGTAAAAATGTCAACTATGGTATGACTTTAGAGAAAATATAGTGAGGCTAATGTGTATTTTGAAGTCTGTCCTTACAAATAGTTCAAAAATCTATTGCATCACAAATTTTTTTTTAATTTCCTCAATCTCTTCCTTACCAGATTTCATTTTGCTACCAAAATCAGTATTCTCCTAGTGAAAAAATCAATATAGCAAAATTTATGAAGCATCTACTACGCAATATTGGATACTAAGAAAATATAAAAATACTTCTGACCTCAAGGAACTTATAGTAGTATAGTAGGATGATGATACATACAGAAATAAATATTGTACACAGTGGAATAAAGAGAAGAAAAACAAAGATAAAAACCTATGCTGTCTCCTTCACTCCTATCATATGGTATTAAATAGAGCTGGAACAAATCACAAAACTACGATGACCAAGTCCACTACAGATTTGTTATGTGGTCTCAACTGAGCCCTCACTGCAGCAAGACAATGCTTTTGCACCTCCCTAATCAATTTGTTATCCCATTCACACAAGCCCCTCATAGCACCCTCTACCCTCACCTTCTCAGCTGAGGATCTCTCTTCATATTGCATCACTGAGACATCTGCCACTGTCTCTTCCTTCTCCCATCTCACATGAAGAGGTGACCCTTCTTACCAAGGCAAACTTTTCTGCATGAACCCTTGATTCCATCCTTTGCTATCTACTCTGGCATATGGCCTCCTCTGTCATCCCCATTCTGTTCTTCAATCTCTCCCTGTCTACCAGCTACTTCTCTGCTGCCTAAATTTATACTTATGTCTCTCCCATATTCAAAAACTCCTCACTTGATTCAAATATTCACACAATCATCCTTTATCTCTCCTTTCTTTTGTAGCTCAACTCCTTAAGGTCTTCAATAATAAATAGATGCCACTATTTCTTCTCTTCTCACTGCTCTAAAACCTCTAAGTCTAGCTTCCTACCTCATTATCAGATTGAAACTACTCTATTTGAAGTTACCAATGATCTCTTAATGCTCAAATCTAAATGGCCTTTTCTTAGTCCTGGTCTACTTTGATCTTTCTGCAGCATTTGACACTATTGATCATCTTCTCCTTGATGTACTTTCCTTTTGGTTTTCATCACTGCTCTTTTCCTGGTAAGTCTTTCAGTCAACTAGCATTCATTAAATGCCTACTATGTGCCAGGCATTGTGCTGAGGGTTAGAGATACAAAGGATCTGCTTCTCAGTCTCTTTTGCTAGTTCTTTATCCTGAGCATACCCACCAACCTTGGGTTAGTTTGGGTTCCCACAGAGCTCTGTCTTGGGCCTCCTCCTAATATGTTCTTTTACTTGATGGTCTCCCTAGTTCCTATAAATTTAGTTATCTTGTCATATAAATATTTCCCAGATAACTGTTTACAATCCCAGTCTTTTTGCTTGTCTCCAGTCATGTATCATCAATTGCGTTTTGGACATCTCAAACTTAACATGTTAAAAACAGAATTTATTTTCTTCCCCCCCTCCCCCAATGCTCCATTCTTCCCAACTGCTAATATTGTCTCAGGTATCATTGTCCTTGGATAATTCAACCTTTTTTTCTTCCTAAGAGGCCTAAGGCCTTCCCTACCACTCCTTCCCCACTAACGTTTATCCCAAGGACCTCATCAAGTTACCAAAGAAATTGAGGTGGTTTGGTGAGAGCTCTCTTTTCTCCCCTCCTCATCTCATATCCCTCTGATAGTGTTCCCTGCCATTTTCTCCTCATTCTAGTCTCTGATGATGACATGACTTGTCTGCTTGCCAAGGTAAATCCCTCTAGACTTACCCTTGATCCTGTTCATTCCCATCTTTTTTTTGGGGGCGGGGCAAGGCAATGAGGTTAAGTGACTTGCCCAGGGTCACACAGCTAATAAGTGTCAAGTATTTGAGGCTAGATTTGAACTCAGGTCTTCCTGATTCCCAGCCCATTGCTTTATCTACTGCACCACCTAGCTGCCCCCATTCCCATCTTTTCCAGCAGATTTCCCCTGCCAACATTCCTGCCCTTCTGATCTACTGGTTCTTTTCCTACTACCTACAAAATTTCCCTTATCCTTAGAAAAATCCTCACTAGCTCCTTCCATGACTGCTAGCTATAAGCCTATGTCTCTCCTTCCCTTCTCAGCTAAATTCCAAATCTGCAATCAATGCCTCCACTTCCTCTCCTCTTCTTGTCTTGTAAACCTTCATCATTCTGACTTTATAATCTTATTCAACCAGTCTAGACAGTTACCAATGATTTAATTGCCAAACATAATGGCTTCTTCTCATCCTTTAGTGTTTTAGATCTGTCAACAGTATTTGACACTGTTGATCACCTTCTTCTGATACTCTATCCTCTCTGAGTTTTTGCAACACGGTTTGGTTTTCCTGCCTCCCTGACCACTCCTTTTCAGTCTCTTTTGGTGGTTCTTCATCCAGGTAATACTGCTAACCATAGGAATCCCCTTAGGCTCTGTCCTGGGCTTTCTTTTCTTTTCCCTCTATATTATCTCACTTGGTGATCTCATCAGCTCCTGTGGGTTCAGTATCATCTTCATGCAGATAATCCCCAAATCTATCTATCTGGCCTTTAGACTCCTGCACTCCTCTCTGGTTTCCCTTCACTGATTGCCTGCTGGGCATTTTGAATGAGATATCTTTTTTTGTTTGTTGATTTGTTTGTTTGTTTGGCTAGACAGTAGGGTTAAGTGACTTGCCCAGGGTCACACAGCTAGTAAGTGTTATGTGTCTGAGGTCAGATTTGAACTCAGGTCCTCCTGAATCCAGGGCCAGTGCTCTATCCACTGCGCCACCTAGCTGCCCTTATTGAATTAGATATCTTAAATGCATTTCAGACTCATCATGTCTAAAAGTAGGAGTCAATATTTCCCCCCCAGACCCTATCCTTTTTTGAACTTACCTATTATTTTCCTAGGTACCACCATCCTTCTAGTTATCCAGGCTTGAAATCTTGGTATCATCCTTGACTCCTCACTTGCACTCTTGTTTTACAGTTGAGGAAACTGAGGGCCAGGGAGGTTAATTTGCACCACTGAAGGAAATGTTCTTATTGATGAGATCACAAATTCACTGGAGTATTGAAGTCCATAAAGAATTAAGCTGATTTTATTGTGGGGTTTATAAACTCATCTCTTAAAAGAGGCAGGCCAAAAATGTGTAAATGATGACAGCATCACTGAGATAAGCTTATAGCCCATATTTTTTGATGCCATACTTGTATTTTCTTAGAGTACTATATTTGTTTTTTCTTAAGGTATTACATATATGTGTATGTGTGTGTATTCCTTTTTAAATTTAATTGAAATATTTCCTATAGTTATGGCTATATAAGTTGCATAGATGCTAATTTTAATAATCAGTCATAGACTATAGAGCTATAGTGAAAAAATATCAGTTTTGTATTTTATCAAATATCTAATCCTGTACTCTCATTTTACAAATGAAGAAACTGAGGCAAAAAAATGCATTTTTTTTCCATTTTAGTTAATTCCATAGATAGTACTTTAGGTCAAGTTTATTGATTCTTTATCTTGTTTCTCTATCATTTAAAAAAAAAACCTTCCCCACATTTTTTGTTGTTGTTGTTATTTTAGGCAATGGGGTTAAGTGACTTGCCCAGGGTCGCACAGCTAGTAAGTGTTATGTGTCTGAGGCCGGATTTGAACTCAGGTCCTCCTGAATCCAGGGCCGGTGCTCTATCCATTGTGCCAGCTAGCTGCCCCAATTTTTTTTTTTTGCTTTTAGGCAATTGGGATTAAGTGACTTGCCCAGGGTCACACAGCTAGTAAGAGTCAAGTGTTTGGTCTGAGGCCGGATTTGAACTCAGATCCTCCTGACTTCAGGGCCGGTGCTCTGTCCACTGTGCCGCCTAGCTGCCCCTTCCCACATTTTAAATTATGATAAATATTCCCTGAATTTTTTTGTTTGCTGTGAAATACCCTAAGGTGAACACCGTTGTCTAGTCTCTACATTTTAGAAATGAAGAGACTCCCCCAGAGAGGTGACATAACTAGAGACAGATCTGGAATTAGAATCCAGGTCCTCTGATTCCAGATCTATTTCTTTTGCCCCTCCCTGTGCCAAACTTTTTCTTTACACATTCCATCTTTTGTCAGAGTCTTGCTTCCTAACCCTGCACTAAGATTCTCCATTGAACAAGTGAGTTGGTAGAATGGGCCTCAGTAATAAAGAGATTTTCATGCCCCTAGAGCCTGGGGAACTGTGCCCTGAAACTGTCCTCTGCCTTCTGACTCAGAGTCCTCTTAAGGAAAGGCAGCTGAAGATGCTACTGTAAACCTTTTAAGACTAAGGCTGGTCTCTTATGCACCAGGATTCCTGGAGCAAAACTGCAGCTAGTCAGAAATCAGTTTAATTGATATATTTCCCAGAGAGAATTAGAAAATATAACCTATTCTCTGTGGAAGGCTTCCAGCTACTGGAAGGATCTACTGGCACTCCTTGCTCCTTCCTACTTATTTGCTCATTACTGAGCTTGCTGACCAGACATGACACTGTTAGTAACTTGGAATCAATATTTCTGATCATGAACTGTTTTCAGCCTTGTCTTACCTTAGATCTGGTTGTACTTCTCCAGAGCACCAGTCCCATATTTCTAACAGCTTACTAGATATCTTGGATGTTTCAGCACCTTACTTCAACATGTTTAAAATTAACTTACCATATTACTCCCACCCAGAAACCTGCTCCTGCACCTGACCATCTTCCCACTCTCCTAAGTTAATAATCTTGGTTGGAGTCATTTATGTCTCTTCTCATACATGCAATCAGTTGCAGAATCCTAGCATTTCAGCTTTGACATTGTGACATGTCTTATATATAAGCCTCTTCTTTCCCACTCCTTCTGCAGCTACCCTTAGCTTCCTATCTCTAGTCTTTCTCCTTTCTGAGCCTTCCTTCATGTCCCTGACTGAGTAATTTACCTAATACTATGGTTACTCCATTTTTCTGCTCACAAACCTCATTGGCTGCTTCTTTTTTTTTTTTTTTGTTTGTTTTGTATTTACATCCCTCCATAATCTGACACCAGCCTACCTAGCCAACTTCATTTTATATGAATCCTTTCATGTCTTTTCTGCTCCAGCCAAAGTGGATTACTCTCTTTCTCTCTCCTCTCTCATCTTGTGTTTTACTAATGTATTCAAGTTTGCTGACTAAAAGAGTCAGAACCCAAAAAATGATTGACAGGAGAGAACACTGGGCCTCTAGTTAATTATGGTTAAATATAAAATCTTATACTTGATCAAAAAAAATACCTACATGTACAAGAGGGAAGAATGACTAGATTCAATTTATTCTGAAAAAGATGTAGAAGTTTTAGTGCATGGTGAATATGTTATGGTAGCCAAAAAGATAATGAAAATTTAGACTGTATTAAGAAAGGCATGATGTATGGGAATTAGGGAGGTGATAGTCCTGTATATACTTTGTCCTTATTTGACTGCATAAGAATATTGTGTTCTCTTTTAGACATTATGTTTTAGGAAGGAGATTGCCCAGGTTGGGAGCAATCATGATGGTGAAGGGTCATGCCATATGAGAAACAGTTGAATGAATTTGAGCCTCAGTAAAAGCCAAGATTTGGGGGTGGCTGTGGTAGTAGCTGTTTTTAGATATCTTCAGAAGGGTTGTCATGGAAAGAAAGAATAGAATAAGTTTGTTCTTTTTTGTCTTGGAAAGGAAGAACCAAGCACAATGGGTAAAAGTTTCAAAGATACAAATTTACTAGTAATTAGGGTTATCTAAAAGTGAAGTGGGTTCCTATATAGAGATCTGAAGGAAAGGCTCCGTGACTACTTTTTGGATCTCTTTTAGAAGGGATTTTTTTTTACAGGTATGCACTGTTTGAGATGGAATCAGATGTGTCTTTTAACTCAGAGATTATGGTATTTTCACTTTTATTGTTTTTATAAACTGTTCTATTGCCAGGTTCTTATTCAGCACCTGACCGTAGTGATTCAGGAACACAAAATTATAGATTTAGAATATAAGTGAATTTAGAAGCTGTCAAACAACTCCCTCAATTTTGCAGATGAAGTAACAGATCCAAAGAGGTTTCATGACATGTTTACATAACTAGTAAATGTTTGATGCAGGATTTGAACTCACATCTTCTTGACTCCAAGATCAGTGCCCTATGCATTATACCATCTTGCCTCAGAGAGTAGGAAAGGAATATCAAATTGTGAAGGAAGGATGCTTTGGTGCTTCTGAGGGTTAGATTAATCTAAATTTGACTGTCACAACCACTAAATGGGGTACTGCAATTTCTTTGTGATTTATGCTGTGTATATACATTTTCTCACTTCCTTTTCCCCAAGTTTGAATTGTCAGTTGGATTCTTATGAATGCATCCATATAGCCAAGTAGAATTATTGATCATTTAAGAGAAATCATGTAGTTCAGAGAGCTGGTGGCAACAACTTACTCATTGAACTCATTGAGCTTTTCTCCCATCTCAACTTTTTTTCAGACTTTTTCCTTTTTTCCAGACTGCTTCCTTTGTCACCTTATTCCATATTATCAGCATTATCACCTTGGTCTTTTGCTATTTAGTCTATTACTATTCACTTTCGAACACCATAGAAATTACAGGTTTTTGTTTTGGTAGAGGTGTGTTGTAGGAATCTGTCAAGGGTAAGGAAATACTGATCAGAAGATATCTGTACATCTATGTATCTATACATACACAAATATATATATATATATATATATATATATATATATACACACACATATATATACATATGTATATATTTTTTTGAAAATAACTGCTTTCTGTGATTATATCTGAAATATCTTTTCAGGCTTCAGGCATCATTTATGAAACAAACTTTTAGCTAAATAAAGATATAATATAGGCTTAGGATACCTAGCCATGACCCTATTAAAAAAAAAGTAAACCTCACCTATTTATTGATTTAGCTCCTGTCATTCATTGTCTTCCTCATATAAATTAAAAATAACATTGAAACATTACACGGGATGAATGAATTTAAATAGCTGTGAGATAAAAGTGCTAAAGTGAAAATTGTTTCCAAAGCATTTATTAATTTTCTGGTGCTTATTGTATTTAGAAACTGCTCTAAAAAGTTCTGACTACTAGACAATTTCCATCTTAAAATATAACAATAATAATTCAATTCAGCAATGAGAAAAGTGGGATGTAAATTCCTTCAGGGCAGGGACTGGTTTATTTTTGCCTTTAGATCCCTAGTACCTAACAGTAACTGGTGTAGAGTAGGCACTTAATACATGTTTGTTGAATTGAATTAAGTACTTACTATACTCTATACTATACTAGGGACATGAAGATGAAAACTGATAGTCATAATGATAGGAGATGATGATGATGATGATGATGATGATGATGATGATGATGAAAAGATGTTTATGAAGAAATTGACATTTACGTGGTGGTTTAAGTATTACAGAGCACTTTATGTTATCTCTTTTGTTCACTGCAACAGACCTTCGAGTTAATTACTACAGGTTTTATTATACTCATTTTATAGTAGATCAAACTCAGAGAATTTAAGGGACTTACCCATAGTTAAGCAATTAGTCAGGGCCATATTTGATCCCAGGACTCTATCCAGCACACTGTATTGCCTCTGATTCCCTTCAGGAAGCTTATTAGAAAGGGATGAGACTTGTCTATAGTTGATTGTAAGTTAGAATATGATAAATGATTTTGGAGTGTCAAACAGGGATAAGAAACTGGGGAGGGAAGGGCCACATTTGGCTGTTGGAATCAGGAAAAGGCTTCATGAAGGAGTTGGTGCTTGAATTGAGAATTCAAGGGGAAAAAAACAAACCTTTTTTTTAACTTTGCATTTAATTTTTTTTCTCAATTACATGTAAACAAAAATTTTTAACATTCATTTTTTAAAGTTTCAAATTCCAAATTCTCTGCCTCCTTTCTTCTTCTTTTCCCAACTTGAGAAGACAGGTGATTTGATAGAGATTATCCATGTGCAGTCATGCAAAACTTTTCCATATTAGCCATGTTGCAAAAGAAAACGTAGACCAAAAGGAACAAGAATAATAAATAAAGGAAAAAAAATTATACTTCAGTCTATATTCAGACTCCTATTAGTTCTTTCTCTGGAGGTGGATAGTATTTTTCCTCATAAATCTTTCATAATTGTTTTGGATCATTGTATTGCTGAGAGTAGCTAAACTATTCACAATTGATCAATATGCAATATTGTTCTTACTATGTACAATGTTCTCCTAGTTATGCTTATTTCACTTTGTATCAGTTCATGTAAGTCCTGGTTTTGGATGCTATGCCACTTGATACATATGTGTTTAGTTTTGATATTATTTCATTGTCTATGGTACCTTTCAGCACAATGTAGGTTCCTTGTTTATTTCTTTTAAGTAGATCTATATTTGCTTTTGCTTTGTCTGAATTCATGATTGCTACTCCTGCTTTTTTCCCCCTCAGCTAAAGCATAGTAGAGTCCACTTCAGCCCCTTATTTTTACTCTTTGTGTGTCTCTTTGTTACAATGTTTCAAGTGTGTTTCTTGTAAAGAACATATTGTTGGATTCTGACTTTTGATATATTCTGCCTCACCCATAAAATGGGTGAGTTCCTCGCATTTACATTCTTAGTTATGATTATTAATTGTGTATTACCTTCCATCTTACTTTTCCCCTATTTATCATCCTCTTTCTCTCTGAAAGGTTTCTAATAGGGCTATGGAAGAAGTCTCAGGAATGGAAGATTGCCATAATGATAATAATAACAGCATTTATATCATATTTAAAGATTTGAAAAATGCTTTATAAATATCTTATATGATCATCACAGCAAAATGGGGGTAGGTGCTAGTATTATCCTTATTACGGATGAGGAAATTGAGACAGACAGGGACTAAGTGACTTGCCCAGGATCACTCAGATAATAAATTTGTAGAAAACATGATTTGAACTCAAGTGTTCCTGATTTCAGGTCTATCCACTGCACTGTCTTAGCAATTCATGGAGTATAGGAGAAAACAAGGCAAGATTGAGGGAATGGCTAGTAGCATAGTTCTGTATTAAAGGGATAGTGTTATTAAATGTGATTGCAAAGTCAAGATGGAGATACATAGTAGAGGGCCTTGAGGTCTATGATAAGGCATTAAAAAAAATTCTGTATATAGTGGGAAAGCATTGAAGGTCTTTGAGAAGTAGAGTGATGTGAATAGACCTGTATGTTTAGCATGATGTGAAAATGGATTTAAGAGGAGTAGAAACTGGAAATACAAAAGTCTGTATGTAATAATCCATGTGAGGTTTACCTGGGCATAGGAGAGGCTGAAGGGATGGGGGCACTTCCTGTTTGTGCATTTCAGGTTAGAAATGAGGCTTCAGAATGAAGAGTTAGATTTGTAGGAATCTCTGCAAATATATTCTTACCAACCCTTGATGCTATGTTCTATTCCCGGTCAGGCTGTATTCCAAATTATAAATCTTGTTCTTAAAAACTATTTTCATGGAGACCAAACATAATTATGGAGAGTGTTGGTTTTGGAGTCAAAGGACCTATGCTTGAATCCCAGCTCATAATTATTTATGTGACTTGGGTAAATCTAGGCCTTAGTTTTCCCATATGTAAATTAAAGGAGGTCAGACTAGCTTTCCAATGTGCCTTCCAGTTCAATTTATGATCCTTAGTTGGGGATCAGGAAAGACCATGTAGAAATTTTTGCTTTAGATGCATCTTGATGACAGGGACTTTTTTTTTTAGGCAGTTGAGGTTAAATGACTTGCCCAGAGTCACACAGCTAGTGAGTGTCAAGTGTTTGGTCTGAGTCTGAATTTGAACTCAGGTCCTCCTGACTTCAGGGCTAGTACTCTATCCACTGCGCCACCTAGCTGCCACCTGCTTTAGATGCATCTTGAAGGAGGAGAGGAATTCTGTGAGGCAGAAGTAAGGAGGGACAGGCATGTGGAATAGCCAATGCAAAGGCCCTAAGAGAGGAGGTCAAGTACAGTATGTCAAGAGCAGTTAGTTTTGTTGCATCACAGAGTGCAGCAGGGGTATTGATGTACAATGAAGCTGGAAAGGTAAGGTGGGGCCAGGTTGTGAAGAGCTTTATTAATTTATTTTATTTTTTAAATACATTTTTATTGATATCTTTTTATATATATCACCTTTATTTCCCAATGTATATCTCTTCCTCCAGAGAGACATCTCTTATCATAAAGAGTAAAATAGAGGAAAAAAGAAAAAAAGGTCAGTAAGGCCAACTGATATATTAAAAACAGCCTGATGTTACATATGCACCATTAGCATACTGCCTCTGCATATAAGCAAAGAAATGTGCCTTATGAAAGGCTTTAGAAACTAAATAAAGAGGGGGTATATATTTTATCTCAGAATCAGGCAGTAGGGAACCACTAGAGGTTATTTAAGAGGGAATGACATGGTCAGATTTTCCCATAAGGAAAATCACCTTGCCAGCTTTGGGAAAGATGGATTGATGTGGAGAGAGACCAGTTAGAAGGCCATTGCAATATTTTAGACAAGCGATCATAAGGGTCTGATCTCAATTGGTGGCTGTGTGAATGGGTACAAGAGGTTGGATGTGAGAGTTGTTGTGGAGGTAGAAATAGCCAAATTTGGCAACTGGTTGATATGTGGGGTGAGGGAGAGTGAAGAGTTGAGAATAATACTAAAGTTACAAACTTGGGAGACTAAAATTATGATGGTACCTTTGAACAAAAATAGGGAAGCTTGGAAATGTGAGTTGGGGTGAGCTCTGTTTTGGACTTGTTAAGCTTAAGTCAATATTTTTGCCATCCTGAAAAGAACTGCTATAAATATTTTTGCACATGTAGGTCCTTTTCCTTTTTTTATGATCTCTTTAGGGTAGAGACCTAGTAGTGGTATTGCTGGATCAAAGAGTGTGCACAGTTTGGTTGCCCTTTGGGCATAGTTCCAAATTGCTCTCCAGAATGGTTGGATTAGTTCACAACTCCATTAGCAGTGCATTAGTGCCCCAATTTTCCCACATCCTCTCCAACATTTGTCATTTTTCTTTTTATTTTTTTTGTCGTATTAGCCAATGTCATAGGTGATACCTCAGAGTTGTTTTAATTTGCATTTCTCTTATCAAAAGTGATTTAGAGCACTTCTTCATATGCCTATAGATAGCTTTGATTTCTTCATCTGAAAATGCCTGTTCATATCCTTTGACCATTTATCAATTGGGGAATGGCTTATAGTCTTATAAATTTGACTCAGTTCTCCATATAGTTGAGAAATGAGGCCTTTATCAGAGACACTTGTTGTAAAGATTGTTTCCCAGCTTTCTGCTTTCCTTTTAATCTTGGTTGCATTGGTTTTGTTTGTATAAAAGTTTTTATTTTAATATTATCAACATTATCTATATTATATTTCATAATGCTCTCTATCTTTTCTTTCGTCATGAATTCTTTTCTTCCCCATAAGTCTGACAGGTAGACTATTCCTTGCTTTTTTACTTTGCTTATGGTATTATCCTTTATGTGTAAATCATGCACCCATTTTGACCTTATCTTGGTATACAGTGTGAGATGTTAATCTATACCTAGTATGTGTCCTATTGTTTTCCAGTTTTCCCAGGACTTTTTGTCAGATAGTGAGTTCTTATCCCAAAGACTGGAATCTTTTGGTTTATCAAACACTAGGTTACTATGGTAGTCTAATCTATTGTGTACCTAATCTATTCCAGCGACCCACCACTCTATTTCTTAGCCAGTACCAGATAGTTTTGATGATCACTGCTATATAATATAGTTTGAGATCTGGTATTGCTAGGCTACCTTCCTTTGTATTTTTTTTTCATTAATTCACTTGATATTCTTGATCTTTTAGTTCTTCCAGATGGATTTTGTCATTTTTTTCTAGCTTATCAAATAATTTCTTGGTAGTTTGATGTGACACTGAATGAGTAAATTAGGCAGAATTGTCATTTTTCTTATATTGGCTTGGCCTACCCATGAGCAATTGATATTTTTTCATTTGTTTGGATCTGACTTTATTTATATCAAAAATGTTTCAAAATTTTGTTCGTATAGTTCCTGGGTTTGTCTTGGCAGGTAGACTCCCAAGTATTTTATTTTGTATAAAGGAATTTTTAATGGAAGTTCTCTTTTTATCTCTTTCTACTGGGCTTTGTTGGTCATACAAAGAAATGCTGATTATTTATGTGGGTTTATTTTATATCCTGCAACTTTGCTGAAGCTGTTAATCATTTCAGGTAGTTTTTTAGTTCATTCTCTAGGGTTCCATAAGTATGTCATCATATCATCTGCGAAGAGTGATAGTTTTGTTTCCTCATTGCCTATTCTAATTCCTTTGATTTGTTTTTCTTCTCCTCTTGCTATAACTTAACATTTCTAGTACATTGAACAATAGTGTATACCCACTAGTTAAAAAAAAGCAAAGCTTCCCTTAACAATTCTGTCTTATTACTTTACTGAAAGTACATGCTAAGCAACAAGTCTCTTCATCTTTTCTTATTTGTCATAGTTCTTAGCCTCTCTTGCCTTTGACACTTAACTATTTCCTGTTACATTGTTTCTTTTTCCTTAGATCCTGTGGTTGGTTGCCTGGTCACATAACTCTCTTGTACTGAATTTCATCCTCAGGTTGTTAACAAAGGCTTCTCTTGCTACTATTTTACTGATGATTTTTCTTTCTATAGCCAGTTTAAACAAAGGAGCTTTTAGACATAGGATTATTACATTTAAAATAGTAACGACAGTGAAATTGAGGAAGAGATTTCAAGATGATATTTTCTTTTTTTCTATGTTAATTTATTTTTAATTTTCAACATTTACTTCCACAAGGTTTTAAGTTCCAAATTTTCTCTGCATTTCATCCCTACCCCCCCAAGATGGCATGCATTCTGAAAACCCCTTCCCCTAATCTGCCCTCCCTTCTATCACACCCCCACCACCTGCTTCTCTTATCCCCTTCACCTTCTATTTTCCTGTAGGGTAGGACAGATTTCTGTACCCAGTTGCCTGTATATCTTATTTCCCAGTTGCATGTGAAAACAATTTTTAACATTTGTTTTTAAAATGTTGGATTCCAAATTTTCTCCCTTCTTCCCTCCCCACCCACCCTCATTGAGAAGGCAAGCAACTCAATACAGGTTATATGTGTGTAATCATGCAAAACACTTCCATAATAGTCATGTTGTGGAAAACTAACTATATTTCCCTTCATCCTGTCCTGATCCCTGTTTATTCTATTCTCTCTTTTGACCCTGTTCCTCCTCAGAAGTGTTTGCTTCTGATTATACCCCCCCATCCAATCTGCTCTCCCCTTTATCATCGCCTCACTGTCTCACCCCTTCCCCACTATTTTCCTGTAGGGAAAGATAGATTTCCATACCCAATCGAGTATGTATAGTATTCCCTCCTTAAGCCAAATCCAAGGAGAATAAGATTCACTCATTCCCTCTCACCTTCCCCCATTTCCCCTCTACTGTAAAAGCCTTTTCTTGTCTGTTTTATGTGAGATAATTTACCCTATTCTATTTTTCCTTTCTCCTTCTCCCAGTATAATCTTCTCACCCCTTAATTTTATTCTCCAGATATCACCCCTTCATCTTCAACTCACTCTGTGCCCTCTATCTATCTATCTATCTATCTATCTATCTATCTATCTATCTATCTATCTATCCATCCATGCGTACATATAATTTTTTTCCTCCTCTAACTACCCTAATACTGACAAAGGACTCATGAGTTACAAATATCATCTTTCCATGTAGGAATGTAAACAGTTCAACCATAGTAAGTCCCTTATGATTTCTCTTTCCTATTTACCTCTTCATGATTCTCTTGAGTCTTGTATTTGAAAGTCAGATTTTCTATTCAACTCTGATATTTTCATCAAGAATTCTTGCAAGTCCTCTATTTTACTGAATTTCCATTTTTTCCCCCGAATGATTATGCTCAGTTTTGCATGTAGGTGATCCTTGGCTATAATCCTATCTCCTTTGACTTCCCAGAAAATTACATTCCAAGCCCTGCTGTCCCTTAATGTATAAACTGCTAAATCTTATGTTATCCTGATTGTGTTTCCACAATACTTGAATTGTTTCCTTCTGGCTGCTTGCAATATTTTCTCCTTGACCTCGGAACTCTGGAATTTGGCTACAATATTCCTAGGAGTTTTCCTTCGGGGACCTCTTTCAGGAGGTGGTTTGGTGGATTCTTTCAGTTTCTATTTTACCCTCTGATTCCAGAATATCAGGGCAGTTTTCCTTGATAATTTCTTAAAAGATGATGTCCAAGCTATTTTTTTGATCATGGATTTCAGCTAGTCCAATAATTTTTAAATTATGTTTCCTGCATCTATTTTCCAGGTCAGTTGTTTTTCCAATGAGATATTTCACATTGTCTTCTATTTTTTCATTCTTTTGTTTCTGTTTTACAATGTCTTGATTTCTCTTAAAGTCACTAACTTCCATTTGCTCCATTCTAATTTTTAAGGAAATATTTTCTTCAGTGAGCTTTTGGACTTCCTTTTCCATCTGGCCAGTTCTGCTTTTTAAGGCATTCTTATCCTCATTGGCATTTTGGTCCTCTTTTTTCCATTTCGATTAGGCAATTTTTTAAGGTGTTATTTTCTTCAGTATTTTTTTGGGTCTCCTTTTTTTTTCATGGTTTTCTTCCATTACTCTCATTTCTCTTCCCAGTTTTTCCCCTACTTCTCTTACTTGCTTCTCAAAATCCTTTTTGAGCCCTTCCATGGCCTGGGACTGATTCATATTTTTCTTGGAGACTTTGGATGTAGGAGCTTTGACTTTGTTGTCTTCTTCTGGTTGCATGTTTTGATCTTCTTTGTCACCAAAGAAAGATTCTATGGTCTGACATTTTTTGCTCTGCTTGCTCATGTTCCAAGCCAATTACTTGAGTTTTAAACTCTTTGTTAAGGTAGGGGTCTGCTTCCAATGTGGAGAATGTGCTGTCCCAAGCTTGGGGGGGGGGGGGTTTGTGCAGCTGTTTTCAGAGATACTTCTAGGGACCTGTAAATTTTCAGTTCTTCCAAGGTGGTATGATCAAGGGCAAGGTGTTTACTCCTTTCCTGGCCTGTGCTCTGGTCTATGAATGACCACAAGTGCTCTTTTTCTACCTTGGAATTGTGAGGAGGATTTTCTCTTCACTGCCACTACAAGCTCCACCATGCCAGCACTCCTCCTTGCCCCAGGATCACCACCCAGACTGTGACCCAGATTCAACCATGGGCAAAGCAGGAGAATCCTGCCTCACTGTCAGCAAAGAGATCCCTGCAATCCCCCTCTGATCAGCCACTCAATTCCCCCTCCATCTGTAGGCAGAGAGCTCCTGAAGCAGCCACCAACCTGGGACTGTGTTGAGACTGGGTCTGGGACCAAGCTTCTCTCTCACTAAAGTCACAGACCTTTCCTACTGACCTTCTAAGTTGTCTTTGGTGTTTGTGGGTTGAGAAGTCAGGAAACCACCACAGCTGCCTGTGATTCAGTCCTCTGAGGACTGCTGTAGTTTTGCTGACACCTGGTCTTTGTCTGTGCACCTACACTGAACTGTGTTTCTCTCCCAGCCCGGCACTATAGACCTTTCCAATCAACCATCCAAGTTGTCTTGGGCTGGAAATTTGTTTCACTCCGTCTTTTTGTGGGTTCTGCTGCTCTAGAATTTGTTTAGAACCATTTTTTACAGGTATTTGGAGGGCTTTGGGGGAGAGCTCAAGCAAGTCACTGCTTTTACTCCGCCATCTTGTTTCTGCCTCTCTCAAGATGACAACATTAATCATTAGTCTTTATGGAAAGTTTGGTCTTGGATTCCTAAGGAAGGCTAATGGAATAATTAAATCTATGGGAATGTGGTACTAGATATTGCCACAAATGTATGGTTTTTTAATCAAATTATACTGTATTTAAAACAAATGATCTATATTTTGATTGTTAGACAAATTGCAGGATATATTGAAGACTTTTTTTAATGATTGGCAAAATTTGCCAAACTGTTATCAATTTTTTTAAAAAAAACTAGTGAATGAAAAGAATAGGTAGCATGAAAATTACACTTAAAATAGGTTAGTAAAACAATTAAAATTCTGTTAATATTAATTTTATGGGCACAGCAGTAAGTAATACACCTTACTATTGATAATATACCTAGGAATTATCAGGACAGAATTTTATCTCTGAATATCCTGTTGATTTAATGTTATAACTTTCTTATAATTTCCCCAAGGAGAATTTTCATTATACCATAACCCTGAATTGTTTTATTGCTATGTAAATGTTCTTAACATTCAAAAATTACTTAAGTTAATTTAGTTATCAGAAATTGTTAATCATTTTAAGAAATTTTCCTTTATAAGGAAACAGAGCACTAAAATAATAATTAAATTTTAATCTGGTTATCAAAAGCACTTAAGGTTAATAGAATAAGAAAAATAGATGACCTGTAGAATTTATTCCTAATTAATCTGAACTCCAGATTAACTTGTTGATGAGTTAATACTACATAATCCTTATGATATAATATGAAAGACTTAAGTTGCCAGAATTTGATTTCCCAATGTGGCCATAATCTAATTCAATTTAAAAAGCATTCATTAAGCATCTGCTATATACAGGGCTCTAGGCTGAAATCTGATGATAGAAAGGCAAAAAAATAAAACACCCATAGTCAAGGAATTTATATTCTATTAGAGGGAATCAGTGTGTATGAGGTGAGGGTAGAGAGAGGGAATAAGCTTTTATGTAGTGCCTACTATGTGTCAGGCACTGTGCTACATACTTCACAAATATTATCTCATTCGATCCTCACAACAATTCTTCTAGGTAAGTACTGTATTTTACAGTTGAGGAAACTGAGGCAAACAGGTTAAGTGACCTGGCCAAGATCAAACAGCAAATAAGTATATGAGGCTAGTTTGAACTCAGTTCTTCCTGATCCAGGCCCAATGCTTTATCTACTGTACCACCTAGCTGCCTCTAGGTAAGGTTAAAAATAGAAAGAAACAGGACAAGGGGGAGATAAGACAAAGTTCTTTAAGAAACTTTAGGAGAGGAAGAGCACTGCCAATGGAGGAAGATAAATTAAGACTTCACAGAGGCATTAGCATCTGAAGGAGCACGTAAGGATTTTGAAATGTAGAGGTGAGGAAGAAGTGCATTTTAAGCCTGTAGTTAAATCTTTGCCGTATTTATTAATAGCTTTATTTCAAAGATGATAATGTAAATGAGTTTGCAAATATACTTAGAGGGAATAGGAGACCACCGTTTTGAAGGTCATTTGGGGCAACATATGGAATCAGATTGTGTCTTGTGACAATTAGCAACACTGCTCTCCTTCCTTTGATGCTGGTGCTGATATTGTTCTTAATGATCATTTTGTCAAACTCATTTCCTGGTTTGTAGACCTCATGGTCTAAATGTTCTCCAAGAAGTAAGGTAGAAAGCCATGGATCTTCATTTTCAACTAAAAGAGAAGTTCTACCATTGAGGAGCTCACATCCCTCACATCTTCCCCC
Organism: Phascolarctos cinereus; assembly: GCF_003287225.1. Taxonomy (NCBI): domain Eukaryota; kingdom Metazoa; phylum Chordata; class Mammalia; order Diprotodontia; family Phascolarctidae; genus Phascolarctos; species Phascolarctos cinereus. The sequence goes on along the minus strand of NW_027555958.1, from coordinate 385,756,529 downwards.
TGTACTAAGGTGTCTCTCATCCTACACGCTTTCTTTGTCTCAGGTGCACTTGTAGTAGAAGAGAGAATCATAAAAACCTACATAATGCACAATCAATAAAATCACCACATTCAATGCAAAAAACCCTCAATTATTTTAAAAAAAGTTTATTTAGGGTAAGTGTTTTCCTTGGGTTGAAACCAACCTTCCTTCCTTCCTTCCTTCCTTCCTTCCTTCCTTCCTTCCTTCCTTCCTTCCTTCCTTCCTTCCTTCCTTCCTTCCTTCCTTCCTTCCTTCCCCCCTTCCTTTCTTCCTTCCTTCTCCTCCCTCCCTCCCTCCCTCCTTCCTTCCTTCATTCTGTAGCAGAATATGACTATCTGGTTCTCTTGATCCACTTCAACATGTTTCTTCTCTTAATTCCTATTCTACTTGCATTTTGCCTAGTTACTACTAATTGAAAACTGAAACCCTATAAGTAATAAAAATATAATGGCAATAATAATGATGTTTATGTAGTGCTTTAAGTTCTGCAAAGCACATTGTATATGTTATCTCATTAGAGCTTCACAACAACCCCTACAGGTAGTATTATCTCCTTTTTTTTAATTGAGGAAACTGAGGCTCAGATATATTAAGGGACTTGTCTGTGGTCTCATACCTAGTCAAAGGTAGGACTCAAACTCAGGTCATGCCTAGCCCTTCATCTCCTGTGTAGGCTGTCTTCATCTATAAAAATAAAGGTAAATATAAACCCAGCCTAAGAAAAATCTATTTTAGTAAAAAAAAAACAAATTTCCTATTGCATCTTACTATTCAAGAGAATAGTCTAGGTATTAGCCACACTGACGAGGAAGAATTCAAATTTAGTGATATTATTTGGTTTATTTTGACACTTTTTGAGATTGACTATTTCTGTGCTTTATCCTATCTGTTATAGTAAAATGTTGCTTGTGAGAAGCTTAAAAACATGTGAAACTTGAAATTATTTATAAGTAGAACATTGCTCATTGATGGTTTCTTGCTAAGTTCTAAATTGATTAGGGATTTTATCTGCATTTATCAGCTTTAAAGGTTCAACAAAGTGCTTGTATGTAAACTGAATCTTAAGAATCAAATACTCCATTGCATAAAGCTTAATGTAGTCATTATTAAGATGTTTGTAACACCTCTCTGATGGTTTCAAATCAAGGGAGACCCTCACCCTACACAAGCCTTTTTTTTTTTTTGAAACAGTATGGTAGATAGGCCCAGTAGTAGTTGAAGATGTGCAGCTATGTTACTTCTCATGTCATCTCTCCACATCTAAATTGTGTGACAGAACAAGGGAGCAGATGAGACAAGCTGTCACTCATCCACACTGCCCCTTGAAAAAAGGCTATTGGGGGGGGAAGGTGCCGCAAATGGGCTGTGAAGTTTACATACACTGCCCACTGTTAAACAGATTATGTCTAATGAAGTGTCTAATGCTCAGGCCATATCACCCTAATCCTTGGTGGCAGTTTATCCCTCAACTGCCAAAAAATACTGCCTTCTGGCCCTCTCTGGCCACTCTGACCGCCAAACACAGGGAGGTGCCCAGTCTTAATAAACCAAGACAGTGTGTGATCTGACATGCAAATGTAGGTCATTGCATATGTAAATGTGTGATTACAAACCTTAATGCCAAAACACATTAGTGAGACTTTGCTCTCAGCATGTGGTTGTCACACTGCTTTAGTAGTTCACGCTAATATTTGTCAAGTTATTGTACAGACAGAAGATAATTCTCAATTTGTATAGAAAATATATGGAACTTATATTAATTATTTGAGAGATCTGTATTTTATTTTTTAGATTGATAAGTCACAATCGAAAGAATGGCCTGAGTACTTGGTATGTGAAAGGTTATCATTGCTTATGTGTTCATCTTGTTGAGTAAGATGTGGCCTCTGAAGCTATTGGTCCAGTCTACCAAATTTTAAATACTTAATTTTCTTTTAATGGTTAAGTAGATTTTGAAAATTATCCCTTTAATCATTTATTGTAAACTTTAAAAATTATACAAGCATGAGTAACTGTTGTGAAAACATATATAGTGAATATTGCACCTGAAATGTTATTGTTATTTATGGATTCCTTTTTGTAAAATATACAGTGGTTTGTTAGAATTCATTAGCAATCTGTCTTAATGCCTATAAGTGCATCTTAAACAAAAGGCATTTTCAATACATCGTTTTTATGCTAACTATATTTTTGTATTATTGTTATTATTATTATTATAGAAGATAAGATGTTTATGAAAATTTTACAAGCTGTGAAGTGAAATAATAGACAGAGGGCTGGCCTCGGAGTTAGTAAGAGCTGAGTTTAAATCCTGCCTCTGAAACATACTGTTTGTGAGCCTGTACTAATCACTTAACCTGTCAGTGTCTTAGGTAGTTCTTGAAGACTATAAGTTGCAAAGAAAGCACTGATCTATGTTAGTAGAGAGAGTTTTTTGCCCAGTAGTTCCCTAGAGCTATTCCTTAAATCTATGAAAGTAAACAGTGTGATTAAGTATTCTAATAATTATAAGGATCATATTTATATATTCCTGATGCCAAATGAAATCATATAACCTTTTCCCTATGATTAGCAGTTAAATTCAGCAAATATTAAGTTGCTGCTACGTACTTTATAGTGGCTTAGTGGATAGAGTACTAGGCCTGGAGTCAGAAAGAGCTGAGTTCAAATTCAGCTTCATACAGTTACTTGCTGTGGGACCTTGGGTGAATCACTTAACCTCTGTTTGCCTCAATCCACTGGAGAAGAAAAAGGCAAACCACTCCATTATCTTTTCCAAGAAAACCCGCATGGACAATATTGGTATGCTATGGTCCACAGGGTCATGAAGAATAGGAGATAACTGAATGACTAACCAACAACAACAATGTACAAGACATAACAAAATACTGGCTCTGATTAAAATTCTACATTTCAAGCCCCCATTAATGGTGACCTGATTTTGTTGACATAGATTTGAATTAACATTCCTAGTTACATTTTTCAGATTTTTTTCTGTGCTTACATTCATTTTCAAAGAAAAAGATTTTATTGTTTTCCTATACTTTGAACTCTCAAAGGAAGAAAACCATTACATAAATAATGAATAATAATTACTTTTGACTAATATTCTTGATATTTGTATTGGATCTCTCCCCTTCCCCCTGAGTATTTTATTAAGATGGGAACAATAGGCACAGACTTAAAAGACATGATTTAATGAGGACAGATATAAGCTGTTACACTTCATTTTAAAATTGCATCTCCATAAGTTTAGTCTAGGGGAGCCATCAAATTCAGCTTAGAATGTGATAAAAGACCTGGGAATTTTCAGTTGACTATAAACTTAATCTGGGCCAGTACTGCAACATGGTTGCTAATGAAATAAATGCAACCATAGGTTATATTAGTTGAGAGTTAATGTCCAGATCAAGAGAAGAAAAAGTCCAAATATTCTATGCACTGATCATATAACATCTTTTATATTGGGCTTAGTCCTCAGTGTGACATTTTAGGAAAGACACTGCAAAAATTGACCATATCCAGAAGATTGTGATTGGGATAATTAAAGATTTGGAAATCAGATAATATATGTAATAGTTGAAAAAAAAACTTGGGGTGTTCATGCTGTGAATGAGAAGATTAGAGGGATACTCCATGTTGAAGAGGAATGGAATTATGTATTGTACTTCCATACTGTAGACATAGGACTAATGAGTAGAGAGTATAGGGAAGCAGATGTCAATAAAATATGAAGAAGAATTGTACATATAACATTACTAAAGATAAGCATTTGCAAAAGAAGACTAACATGAAAATAATTGCACTTATGAACTAACTTTGGTTGCTGAGTATAAAGTAGTATAGAATGTCTGTGAAGAACTTGACAATACTCACAGCATATGCTCTTATAGTTGATGATTTAAATGCAATGATGGGAAAAGAAAAATTGGAAAAGCTGAAGACTTATGGCTCTGTATCATAAATACTTTTTTTTGGTCAAAAAAAGAATTGGTAGGCACTGGATATGGCAAGTGCCAAGCAATACCTCCCAGAATGAAACTAATTACATTTTAGTTTATTGACATGAGACTTATCCATACATCAACTGCTGGTAGATAGTCAGATCATCATAGCAGCCCAGAATTCGTGGAAAAACAAGAAAAAAGAACATGAGTGAGAAAAAAGATACGACATACACTTAAAAAGATTTGAGCCTGGGCTGTTCAGTAAGTTATTGAAAATAAAAAATATTAAATGGATAAAAATGACATTAATACTGACTCTAATAAATTCATCCAGAAATTAAAATAATGAGAGTTAATTGTGATGTTAAAGAGGCCAAAAGAGCTCAAAGAGCACTTTAGTCAGAAACATCTCACTTGTCAGATAGTTGGAGATAGCTGTCAAAGACAATATTGGATGTTAAACTGTAAGCTCAACTGTAAAATCTTTCAAAGAATCAACCGAGAAGCTAAAGGCTTAAGCACTTACTATGTGCTAGGTGTGCTATACTAGATACAGGGTATATAAATACAAAGAATGAAACACTTTTTACTATTACTTCTACTCCTATTCCTACTACATGTTTATATGGTACTTTAAGGTTTGCACATAGTTTTATAACTATTGTCTCCTACCCTGGGAAATAGATGCTATTATTATTCCCATTTTACAGTTGAGGAAATTAAGACAAACAGAAGTTAAGCTTATATTCAAACAAGGATGAACGATGGTTATGAGCAGTATCATCTCATAAAGCAGAGGATAGAGCAAGTGCAAAGAAAATGACAACTTGGTGAACCAATTTAACTCTATACTGTCCTCCTCGCTTGAATCCCTACTGCCTTATATTGCCAATTTTGCCAAGTCAAGCCTCAGCCTTGAGTCACTCCCACCATTCATTGCCTACACATGTGCTGTCGAACAAAGGTGGAGAAAATCATGCATCTCTTCTGACTGGGTCCCTTGTAAATTTGTTACACAACCTCAACTGGGCCCTCACTGCTGCTAGGCAATCCTACGCTATCTCCCATATCAACTCACTATACCACTCTTCATAATGGATCTTCTGAGCCTTATGATTAATCCTCAAACTTGCCACGATTCACTCTCCCCTCACTCTCTCAGCTGAGAACCTTGCCTCATAGTCTACAGAAAAAATTTACCATGAACTCCCTCTTAAACTCTCCTCATCTCCAGTGACTTCTACCACTATTTTTTTCCTTCACCAGTGTCTCATGTGAGTGGGGGCCTTACTCTTTACCAAGGTTAACCTCTTTTCTACCAGCACAAGTGATTCCATTCTATCCTGTGTCCTCCAACAGACTGCCTCCTTTATCATCCTTATCTGTCACTTATTTTTAATCTCTCTCTTCTGGCTCCTTTCCTGCTGCCTACAAACATGCTCATTTCTTACCCATCCTGGGGAAGAAAAAAGAAACAAACCTCACTTGGTCTTTCCATCTGTGCTAGTTGTTATTCTGGTTATCTTCTGTCCTTTTGTGGCTGAACTCCTTGAAAAGGACAGCTACAATAGAGCCTTTACTTTCTTTACTTTCACTCTCTTTTTAACCCCTTAAACTATGGCTTTCAACCTTATCATTTCACTGAAATTGCAGATCTCTTAGTTGCCAAATTCAATGGCTTTTTTTCAGTCCTTATTCTTCTTGACCTCTGCAGCCTTCAATGTTCTTGATCACTTTCTCTTCCTTGATAACTCTCTTTTATCTAGGTTTTTGGAAAACTACTTTCTCCTGGTTTTCCTTATACCTATCTGACTATTTCTTTGCTTGATCTCTACCTCCAGTCAGGATCTGTAACTGGTTCTGTCCTGCATCCTCTTCTGTTTTCATTCTGTAGTTGGTGATCTCATCAGCTCCCATGAATGTAATTACCATTTTTATGTTGATGATTCTCAAACCTACCTTTTCTTCCTCAATCTCTCCGCTGGCCTCAGGTCTCACATCTCCAACTGCTTTTCTGATATCTTGAACTGGATGTCTGGTAGACATCTGAAATTCAGTATATTCAAAACAGAACTTATTATCTTTACCTTTCCTAGTCCCTCAGGCTCACAACCTTGGAGTCATCCAGGATACCTCACTATCTCTCATACTTGAGCACCCATTTCCAAACTTTACCAAGACTAGCACTACAACAGCCTGTACGTGGGGCTGCCTGTCTCAAGTCTCTTCTTCACTCCAATCCATTCTCCATTTAGCCACTAAAGTGATTTTCATAAAATGCCAGTCTAATCATGTCACTCTCCTATCTATAAACTTCAGTGACTTCCAGTTGCCTCCTGGAGCAAATTCACAATGCTTTGTTTGGCATTCAAAGCCCTTCATAACCTGTCCCTTCCTGTCTTACACCTTTTTTGTTGTTGCTGTTATCATTCAGTCATTCAGTTGTGTAAGACTCTACATAACTTCATGAACATTATCTGTGTGGTTTTCTTGTAGAAGATACTGGAGTGTTTTGGCATTTCCTTCTCCATTGTGTCCCCATTTTTTTACAGATGAGGAACTGAGGCAAATAGGGGCTAAGTGACTTGCGTAGGGTTATGCGGCTAATGTCTAAGGGCAGATTTGAACTCAGATCTTCCTGAGTCCAGGCCTGTTGTTTACACCTTTCCAACATACTTTATGGTTCTGTGACACTGACCTCCTGGCTATTCCATGAACAAGATGCTTTATCTCAGCCACAGGCATTTTCTCTGGCTGTCCCCAGTACCTAGAATTCTCTTCCTTTTCCATTCTGACTACTGACCTCTCTGGCTTCCATTAAGGCCTAACCAAAATCCCATCTCCTACAGGAAGCCTTCCCCAAATCCCTCTTTAATTCCAGTGCCTTCCCTCTGTTAATTATTCCTTTTAATCCCCTATATATCTTCTTTGTATATATTTGTTTATGTGTTGTTTTCCCCTATTAGATTGTAAGCTCCTTGAAGGCAGGGAGTGTCTTTTGGCTTTTTTTATCCCTGATGCTTAGCACATAGTAGTCTCTTCATAAATGTTTATTGAATTGAATTGAAGTTATCCAGCTAATCAAAGTCATTCCAGGGGCATGCAAGGGTGAAAATGGAAAGAGGACTACAAAAAATGGAGAAAAAATGGAAAATATTTGTAAAAACTACCTCATATATTTTCTCCATCAGGGATAGCAGAATCACAACACTTCAATTTTGACATCACAGTTCCTAAGATGCTTATAGAGGAGATGTGAATGTAATTAGAGAAAACAAAGACAGGAAAAACAGCCAGATTTGACCAAATATATATGAGTTTTGGAAGATATAAGCAAGGTTTTATAAAGATTATTCAGTAGTAGACCACAACTTTACCATCTCATAATTAATTGAAAGATGTAGAAAAAATAAGGTCCCTTTATGATTTTTTTTTTATTGATTAGGAAAAAGTTTTTGAATTGGAACAAAATACTTCCTTACAGGCTCTTCTACCATATAGTTCTCCTTTCCATAATTAAAAGCTTCAAAATTCTTTGGAATATCTAATAATAGAATTAAGTCTGTTCATTGATCCTCTGATAAGCATCAGGTGGGATATAAAACAGTGCACTTGTTCAGTTGTTTAGAGTAGTTTTTGACTCTTTGTGACTCCATTTGGGGTTATCTTGACAGAGATATGAGAGTGGTTTGCCATTTCCTTCTCCAGAAGAGGAAACTGAGGCAAACAGAGTTAAGTTACTTGTTCATGGTCACACAGCTAATAAGTATCTGAGGCTGGATTTGAACTCAGGTCCTCCTGACTCTAGGGCTGGTGCCACTACGCACTGTGCCACCTAGCTGCCCCTAAAAACAGGGAGCTATTTACTCACTAAAGATATTCAACACTTGGCAGAGATACAGTGCAGAGTCTAGGTCAAGAAAGGATTCTCTGTAAATGGTGAGATCCTCCAGATGCTTCTGTTTTTTAGATAATGACATGGCAGATTATATCAAGCCCCAAGATACTGCAGAGCTTCTTTGGGGCAAGTGAGTGGCAAAGTGGATAGAGTACTGGGACTAGAGTCAGGAGGACCTTAGTTTAAATCTAGCCTCAGACACTTTCTAGCTGTGTGACCCTGGACAAATCCCTTAACATCTACTGGCCTCATTTTCCTCATCTGCAATGTGGAGATAATAATAGTGCCTGCCATCCAGGGTTGTTGTGAGGATCAACTGAGCAAATATTTCTAAAGCACTTAGCACGGTGCCTGGCACTTAGTGGGTGTTATATAAATGCTAACTATTATTAGCTATTACCATTATTATTATTATTGAAGAGATCTGTAATCACTTAAAGAATTTGACCGGCCCATCTGCACCAGAAAAATTAAGTTTGTGATTAATAGTCTAGATTTCAAAATGTGTTTGGATAGGCATCCCATAGAGATTTTCCAACAGGGTATATATTTGGGACAGACAGAACAGATGGACAGTTAGGTCCAGAGTTGAAAAGGAAAATAGACTAGGTTGTTTTGAGGAAATTACAAATCTTTTACTGATGCCAAACTTCCTAAGAAAACAAAGAGTCATCTTTTCAACAGTAAGTAACTAGGTTTACTGGTGTTGCTATATGGAAATAAGACATAGAACACTACTGCCTCAGAAAAACTCTGTCATACAGATGGCAATGGAGTAGGTCTCGGGGTGATTAGCTATAACAGATAAGCAAAAGGAACTTCAAAGAAGGATAGATGTAAAGGAAATTATCAAATAATTTTATTTCAGGAAAAGATGGGTTGGTCATGTGACAAAAACAATGAATGATGGGTGGGCAACCAGAGTGTTCTACTTGTGCCCTGGTGATATTGGGAGGAAAGTAAAGAAAGCCTACAGAATCTCGAGTTAACCTGCATCAGACTTTTTGGAAAATATGGACAAGAGATGCATAGAATGGGTAGGCATGGATGAGTAACGATCAGCATATTTGAAGGGAACTTTTGAATCAGTGAGATTAGAGATGTTTGAGTATTTGAATATAAGGACAAAATATCCAGTAGAACTATCAAAGATGAAATAGGGCTTTCCTCGTGCAAGTAATCAACTCTGTCACTAGAGATATTCATGTAGGAGCTTGATGATAATATATCAAGGATCTCATAGAGGGAATTCCTGCATTTGATAGAATATTGGAGTGGATAACCTATAAATTGTCAATGTTATATGGGATAGAATTGTTTTATATCCTTTGAATCAGGATATATCACTTCGATTATATGTTATGTGAGCTATATCATTGAGTTTTCCTTTTATGTATTGTATGGTCTAAAACTTTTTTCCACTTTTTTTTTAAATTACAGAAGGCCTTACGGCCTGATATGGGCTATAATACATTAGCCAACTTTCGAATAGAAAAGAAAATTGGCCGTGGACAGTTCAGTGAAGTTTACAGAGCAGCCTGTCTCTTGGATGCAGTACCAGTGGCTTTAAAAAAGGTGCAGGTAAGAACATTTTTACAGATTAATATAAAGTTATTACATGTGAATAAGAATCAAAATACAAACTTTGAAAGCTCTGGGTTGAATTTAATATATACTTTAAAAAAGCAAGTTGTACATAATAAACCTTCAGTTTCATGTGTAGTCCTTTTTTCCGTTTTACTGTGTATATGCAAATGCCCAGTTGTTTTGATGGTTGGTAAATTCAGAATAAAAATTAAAATTTAAAGATAATTAAAATCTAGGTTTTTTGGAATGGTTGGGAGTCTTATTTTCTCAGAAAGGATCACATTACTATTTAATTTGGAATGTTTAAAAAATATGAATGGCATAGTGATACCTTGATAGAACACCAGTTTCTTTAGTATGAATACTGTTGCCCTTGATATAGAGTGCAGCCACTTCATGCCTTCTCTTGCTTTATTGTTCCTGTGCATGTTTTTTTTTCCTAAATAAATCTTCCACTAAGGATTTATTGATATATTGGAAGCCAACTTCTCATTCTTCTTGTCTCTCAGGGCATTAAGGTATTACCTTGGCTGACTATCATTTGTCATTCTCATCGTGATTATTCTAGTCTTTTCTTGGTCATGTATATCCTCATGTCATTTACATTGTTTCTTCTATTTAAATCTTAATTGGCAACAGGTAGCAGTTGAACTTATTCTGTACATTTCCATTAATGGCCTTTTTAAGTTATCATTTCAACTAATCTCATCTCACATGAGTTATCTGTAAAGCACTTAGCACAATGCCTGGCACATAGTAGACACTTCATAAACACTTGTTCCCCTCCTCTTCTGAGATTGCATTGTGCCATGATTTGGGGGCCACATAATGATATTAGGAAAATATGGCTGTTAAGAATATGGGCTTTAGTTTAAGCAAGCTCTTTGGGTTCATTGAAATCACCTCACAGTTTTTCAAGTGTCATTTCCTCAATTCTTGGACCTAATTTATTAGTCATATGCAATACAACACACACACACACACCACACACACACACACACACACACACATACCCCCCCCCCCAATTTGATGGACTTCTCAACCAGCTGAATGCCGCAGTCTAATCTAAAGATAAGGGCCATTTAAAAAAATCCAATTTGTTTTTCAAGGGTGGATGATTAATCTCTGACATTAATGAGAATTTCAATATAATATTATAGGGTTTGATGCAATTTTGATGATATCATCAATCAATAAGAACATTTTACTACAAATTTATGTTATGTAATCTCAACTGGTCTCTCACTGAAACAAGGAAATCTTATAATACTTCTATAATTGATTTGCCATCCAACTTACAATAGCACCTTTTCATTCTACATCAAGTTTCCTGTGGTATCCATTCCCTCCCCTTTCAGCTGAGGTCCTCTCTTTATACTTTGCTTTAAAAAAATTGAGGCCGTTCATCAAGAACTACTTTTACCCTCCTTCTCATTTCGTATTACTAGGACTTCTTCCCTCGCTGTCTCTTTTACTCCATCTTACATGAAGAGGTGTCCATTTTCCTTGCCAAGGCAAACTGCTCTACATACGCCATCAGTCCCAACTTCTGTCTTTTGCAGCAGATTGCCCCCACTGTGTTTTCTACTTTCAACTTCAGTCTCTCTCTGTCTACTGGCTCCTTCTCTGCTGCCTACAGACATACTCCATGTTTCCCTCACCTCTTTAAAAAAAAAATCTCTGACTTGTTTCTGTCATTCTTTATCTCTCTCTCCTCGACCTCTTTGCTGAATGCCTTGAGTAAACTGTCTATCAGGTGCCTCGGTTCCTATATTCTCACTCTCTGTACTGCAGTGTAGGTTCCAGTTTCACCATTCAACTGAAACTGCTTACCAGAGTTATTAGTGCTCTCTTAATTGCTAAATTTAGTGACTTTGTCTTAATCCTCATCCTTCTTAATCTGTTTGCTGCGCTGGACAATATTGTTTGGCAACTTCTCTTGGATGTTAACTCCTCTCCATGTTTTCATGACATTAATCTCTTCAGGTTCTCCTCTTACCTGTCTAAAGCTCCTTCTCAGTGTCCTTTGATGGATCTTTATCCAGGTCATGCAGCTAACCGTGAGTGTTCCCAAGCCTACTTCTCCACTCTTTTCTGCTTTTCCTTGTCTCCTATCTTACTCTGTGATCTCATTAATTCCTGTGTGCTCAGTTATTTTCTTTTTGCATATGATTCCTAGATATACATCTAAAATATATATACACATATGTATGTACATATTTTTAGATATACACACAGACGTATGTATATTTAAATCAAGGCTTACTCTCTCCCCTGGACTCCAGTACCTAATCACCAGCTGCCTGTAGGACATCTTGAATTGGATGACCCATAGGCATTTCAAACTCAGCATTTCTAAAACAGAACTCATTAGCTTTCTTTTAAAAAAGTTCTAAACTTAAATGTCAAAGAAAAGAGTGCTTCTATGTACTTAGCAAAACACAACAAAGGACTTCTGTAAAACTGAATCTGCAGCTCTGTTGGAGATTCTGTTTGTTTTAAAAAGTAGATGATAAATTCCATGTTACTCTCAAAATTGTCCTGCCAATCTCTGCTCCCCTCTGAATTTTGTTTTTTATGAAATTAGGGAAAAAAACCAAACATTTCAGTGACCTGCTTTTCTTTGATATCACTTTTGCCAATCCTCCCTCATTCCTTAACTCCCTCCTCTGATCAAAAACTGGGAGAAAAAATTAAAAAAAAACCCTTTGTAACAAATAATTATAGTCATGAAAAATCCATACAGTAGTCCTATCAAAACTGTGGATCTTTTTATGTACCTTGAATCCATCTGTGTCACGAGATGGGTAATGTGTTTCATCGTAGGTCTTCTGGAGACCTGGTTGGTCATCACATTCTTAAGCATTAAGGTGTCATGACCTTGTATAAATTGTTCCACTGATTCTGCTCACTTCACTATGAATTGTTTCATTTTATCCAGGATTTCTTTAACTTGTCTCTTTCCTCATTTCTTGTAACATGATAATATTCCTTTATATTCATATATCACAGCTTGTTCAGTCATTCTCCACTTGATGGGTATCTCACTTTGCTTCTAAAAGCTCATTATCTTTTCCCAAAACTCTTCCCTTCTTCCTAATTTTGCTAATACTGTTGAAAGCACTACCATCCTCTTAGTTACCTAAGCTAGGGGTTAGTAAACTATGACTTTTGGGCCAAATGCTGCTCACCCATCTATTTTTGTGTAGTTTTCAAGCTAAGGATGATTTGTACATTTTAAAATAAATGTAATAAGAAATGCAAATGGATAATTTTGGTCACATTAAATTAAAAAGGTTTTGCATGAACAAAACCAATGCAGCCCGGATTAGAAGGAAAAGAGAAAGCTGGAAAACAATTTTTATAGCAAATGTTTCTGATAAAGGCCTCATTTCTAAAATATATGGAGAACTGAATCAAATTTATAGACTACAAGTCATTCCCCAATTGATAAATGCTCAAAGGATATGAACAGACAGTTTTCCATTGAAGAAATTAAAGCTACAAGTGGTCATATGAAAAAATGGTCTAACTACTGATTAGAGAAATGCAAATTAAAACAACTCTGAGGTACCACCTCACATCTATCAGATTGGATAATTTGACAGAAAAGGAAAATGATAAACATTGGAGATGTGGGAAAATTGGAACACTAATGTATTGTTGGTGGAGTTGTAAACTGATCCAACCATTCTGAAGAGTAATTTGAAACTATGCCCAAAGGACAAACAAACTCTGTATACCCTTTGATCCAGCAATACCACTACTAGGTCTGTGTCCCAAAGAGATCATAAAAAAGGGGAAAAGACCCACATGTACAAAAATATTTATAGTAGCTCTTTTTGTAGTGGCAAAGAGTTGGAAATTGAGGGGATGCCCATTAATTGGGGAATGGCTGAGCAAGTTGTGGTATGAATGTAAAGGAATACTATTGTTCTATAAGAAATGATGAGCAGGAGGATTTCAGGAAAACATCGAAAGACATAAATGAACTGATGCTGAGTGAAGTGAGCAGAACCAAGAGAACCTTGTACACAGTAACAGCAACATTGTGAGATGATCCACTGTGATTGACTTAGCTCTTCTCAGAAATAGTGATCCAAGAAAATTCCAAGGGACTCGTGATGGAAAATGCTGACCACATCCAGAGAAAGAACTATGGAGTCTGAATGCAGATTGAAGCATACTATTTTCACTTTTGTTCTGTTTCTTCTTTAACAACATGGCTAATGTTAAAATATGTTTAGCATGTAACACTGTAACCTGAATCAGATTGCTTGCTGTCCTGGGAAGGAAAGGAGAAAAATTTGGAGCTTAGAATCTTACAAAGGTGAATGTTGAAAACTGTCTTTACATGTGATGAGAAAAAAAAATACTCTTAAGGTTAAAACAAATAAATGTAATAAAAATGTACAAACCTTCTTTAGCTTGCAGGCTATACAAAAGCAGGCAGAAATCATTCTTAGCTCGCAGGCCATACAAAAAGAGGCAGCAGGTCAGATATGACCATGAGCTGTATTTTACTGATCCTTGACCTAGGATCTCAACCTTGGTAGCATTGTCTTCACCTGACTTTAACTCAGTGCACATTCCCAATCCATTCTCAAATCATGACATTTCTACCTTCACGGTGTTTCTAACATATATCCTCTTATCTCCACTCACTCATCTACCACCTTAGAGAATGGTATTTACCACCTCTTGCCTGAACTATTGAAATTACATCCTGGTTGGTCTCTCTCTCTCTCTCTCTTAAATCTTCCCCAGCTTTAGTCCTTCTCTGCTGAGCTGCAAAGTGATATTCCTAATGCATAGATCTGACCCTGTGACTTTTCTACTCAATAAACTCAACAAATTGTATGCCTGTTGCCTCCGAGATCAAATATAAAATCCTCTTTGGCATTTAAAACCCTGAGTGCTTCCTACCCTTCTAGTCTTATACTTCACTCATTTCCATGTAGACCATGATCCAGTGACACTAGCCTACTTGCTGTTTCTCACACAGAATACTCTGTCTCCAACTCTGTGCCTTTGCACTGGCTATCCCCTATGCCTCCAATATTCTTCCTCTCACCTCTGCTTCCTAGTTTTAATACTCAGTGTAAATCGTGCCTTCTTTGGGAGGTCTTACCCAGTTCACCTGGCTGTTAGTGCCTTACCTCTGAGATTATCTTCCATTTATAGTACAGATATCTTGCATGTATGTATGTATTATCTATTTTTTTCAAACATTGCTTATTACTTTAGAGTATGAGCTCCTTAAGGACAGGGAGGTGTACTTGGCAGAGGGCCTATCACATCATAAGCACTTAAATGTTGACTGACTGACCTTAGGCTATGTATCTTTTGGGTAGCTAGTTTATCTTCAGTAAATATGTTTTCCTCTTTAATGCCTCACTGATGTCAGTCTTTATGGGTTTTCTGTGTGAAACTGCTGCTGTGATTGCCTTTGCTATATGATCATATTTTATGATTTGATCTTTGAGGAGAGTCTTCATGGCTGTGTATTGTTCTTCTGAGTCAGTGGCTACAGTGAACTCATATATAGTATTTTTTTCTAATTTATAGCCAATTGTATAGTTATAAACCTGTTATCAAATGCGGAAAATAAATTGTGAAAGCCTCAATATTTCTTTCTATTGAGGGAGCTAGGTGGTATAGTAGATGGAGTGTTAGACTTGGAGTCAGGAAGACCTGAGTTCAAATCCTGCTAACTTGAAACTTGCTGTGTGATTCTGAGCAGATCACTTAACCTTGGCCTGCTACAGGTGCTGTAAAGTGGGAATAATAATAGCACCTATCTCCCAGTGTTGTTATAATGATAAAATGAGATAATATTTAGAAAACACTTTTACAAAACTTAAAGCATTACCATTATCAATGTTAGTTATCATTCATGATTATTTAATAAAAGTAACAAAACAGTCATATGTATATGAACTCACTGATATTTTCTTGGGATAATAGCACTAAAATATTTTCTTTTGGGAATATATTCCCTCTTTGAAATATAAGAATATTTCATGAGACGTATGCTTTCTATATTGTGTTGACTGCAATGTAGATTTCTTTTCTGTGTCCTTAAGTCTTTCTACTTTTCTTGACCTTATTTTCCTTTTTCTTTTATTTTCCTTCACATAGCACATTGAATAATGAAGCCTTTGGGTCTTAATGTGATGTTGATAGATCTATTACCATGCCTTATATTTTTATATGTTTAATTTTTTTTTAATGCCCAGAACACATTGTGAGTGCCTTATAAAGAATGCTTGACTGTCTTCCTCCCAGTTTCATTACAGATGCTCTGGAAATCATATGGCATAATTGGATTGAAATCCAAGCCCAGCATAGATTAGTTTTCTTCTTATGTGCTTTGTTTACTTTGTGAGGCCTCTTATTCTCCTCCTTTATTTTCTGAATAAGCATGTATGTACTCCATGCCAATGTTGCCCTTGCCTGTAAGGTCTTTCTACTTAAGATGTTAGATAATTTCTTAGTAAGGCAATTTCTTTTCTATTTTCTTCTTTGCTATAGTGACTGTTTTACATTGGCTAAAGTTCTTTGGAAAATGGTCAAGGATTGTAAAATCAGAGCTGGAAGTCACTTTACACGTTTTTGAGTCCAAACTCCCGTTTTGCAGATGAGAAAAATGGGGTACAGAAGATTAAGAAACTTGCTCAGGGTCATACAGCTTTTGTTTTTACATTTCCTTAATTTCTAGATGCTCTTCTCACTTTCCTATCCATCAAACTATAACTTAGAATAAAGAATTTTTAAAAAGAGGAGAAAAAAGTTCATCAAAACTAACTGGCACATCACTGACTATACATGCAGTGTTTCACACTTATAGTTCCCCTATCAAAGAGATCAAAGAAAAAAGGAAAAAGACTTATATGTACAAAAATACTTATAGCAACTCTTTTATTGGTGACAAAGAATTGGAAATTGAGGAAATGTCCATCAACTGGGGAATGGTTGAACAATTTGTGACATATGATTGTGTGGGAATACTATTGTGCTAGAAGAAAATGACGAGGGAGATGGTTTCAGAAAAACATGGGAAGACCTATGTGAACTGATGCAAAGTAAAATGAGCAGAACCAGGAGATCATTACGCAGTAACAGCAATATTATAATGATGATCAACTGTGAAAGAGTTAGCTACTATGATCAATACAATGATCCAAGACAATTCCAAAGGACGCATGAGAAAAAATGCTGTTCACTTCCAGAGAGAGAGTTGATGATCACTGAGTGCAAATTGAAGTGTAATCTTATCACTTTCTTTATTTTTCTTAATCTTTTTCCAATGTGACTAATATGAAATATGTTTTGCCTGATTCCATGTGTATAATTGACGTATTTCTTGTCTTCTCAGTGAATGGAAGAGCGTCTAGGGAGAATTCAGAACTCGAAATTAAAAAAAATGCTAAAAATAAATAATTTTTAAAAATAAAAAAGAAGGTAGTAAAATGCATTTTTTCTTGTCTCTTTTTTGGTGCCAAGCTTTATTGTTATAATTATACAGCATTCAGTTGTATTTTTTGTTGCTGTTTCCATTTTTATGTTATAGTCTTTAATTATATTGTTTTCCTAGTTCAACATTTCACTCTGCATCAATTTATATCATTCTGACAGATGCATGATCTTTCAACCATCTTTGAGTATAGTTTAACAATCACATCTGCCATTTATTTCAGTACCCTAGAATGTAGTTCTTCTGGGCTAAGTGACTTGACTTGAATGATTCAAAGAAAGTAGGGTACTCTCCTTTCTCATCTTGATTTTTAACTTCCTATTATTCCCCATTTCCCCCTTTTTTTGTTTCATCCTTTTCAACCCAAGGCAAACAGTTCAGCAAGTATCCTTCTCTTTGATATAGTAATATCAAAGGTGATAACAGCATTCCATATTGACCTCAGATTATTCTGAACTCTAGTAGTCCTGACACAAGCTCCTAGAGCAGTCTATGAGATCATTAGAAATCTTTGGAAATAGAAAGTGCAGCTTCATCTAAGCTAAATTAAGGAATGATTTTTCATCTTACAAAAAGTTTGTCAATAAACAAGTACATGCTGTGTTTCTATTGTATTGTGTACTGGGGACAAACAATCTACCCTTCCCTCCTCCAAAAAAAAGTTTGGGTTGTTTCTGCCCTTATGAGTTGGATAAACCATTTGAAACCATTAAAATGAAGTAGAAAACTGCATGGTGTTCAAAGAAAAAAGATCATTATGGTTTTAAATAGTTAGGGAAAACTATGTAGATTATTTATGTAGTATTATTTAAAAAAAAGTCAACATAGCTTCATAGTATCAATAAGAAAAAGAACAGCCCGTATTTAATATGGTACTTTAAGACTTGGAAAATGCTTTCAAATATTATTTCATTTTATCTTCACAAAAATCTTTGTAAGTGCTATCATTATTATTATCCTCATTTTACAGATAAGGAGACTGAAGTAGAGGTTAAGTGAAGTGGCCAGAGTCACATAGCTAATGTCTAAGGTTAGATTGCAACTCCTATCTTCCTGACCCCAGGTCCAGGGTTCTGTGCGTTGTGCTGCTGCTTCTCTTATTCATCAACACCAGGTCATGCCACACTAATTTTCCTTCCTTTTTTGAGTCAGTTATTAAACTAGTCAATCAGGAAAATGCTTTAGATAGTTTATATATTATTCCCTAATTAAGTTTTTAAGAAATATTATCTTATACAACATTTCATCTTTTTTTTTTAAACAAGGTCATAATTAAATGGAAAGATTGTAAAAATTGTCAGTACTTGGGCCACTGCTGTCTCCAAGGTTACCAACAACCTCTTAATTGCTAAGTCCATTTGCCTTTTCTCTTCTCTTCTTCTTGAGCCTTTTCAACTTTAAACCCTTTTGACTCCCTCTTCGATATTCCCTCCTTTCCCTTGACCTTCATGACACTGCTCTCCTGGCCCTGCTGTTTAATTGTTGCTTCTCAATCTTCTTTGTAGGATCATCATCACTGTCATGCTCTTTTATTGGCAAAAATACTGAAATGGTTTACCATTTCTTTCACCAGCCCATTTTACAGATTAGGAAACAGAGGCAAACAGGGTTGAGTGACTTTCCCAGGGTCATGCAGCTATATGAGGTTGAATTTGAACTCAGGTCTTCTTGATTTCTGGCCTGATGCTCTATCTACTCTGCTGCCTAGGTGCCCCAAATTGACATTTACAGGGCAACATAAAGTTGGCAAAGTACTCTTCCTATATATAGTTCTGTCTTGTCTGTGGCTCTGGTTTTAGTTCTGACTCTTTGATCAGAGAATCTGGACTTGATTCTTGGCTCTGGCACTAACCACCTCTGTGATCTTGAGCAAATAACTCCTCTGTGTTTCATTTCTTTCTCTATGCAATGAAGGCATTGAAGATCTCCAAAATCCCCTGCAGCTCTAAATCTGTGATCCTGTGATCTCATTTGACTGTCACAGAATCTTTGTGAATTGGCAGTACAGATATTTTTATCCCCATCTAGTAGATGAGGAAACCAAGGCTCAGAGTTCTTAAAGTGATTTTTTTTCCATTGTCATATAGCTAGTTAATATCAGAGTCAGGATTTGAAGAGAGAGGCCTCTTCCTGACTAATAGGATCATAGATAGAGAGCTAGAAAGGACCTCAAAGGCCAGCCATGTCTGGCTTTTTGTCTCTTGCTCCATGCTGCCTTAAGACATAGTAGGCTTTCTCAGTCAATAAGCATTTATTAAGCATTGCTGTGTGGTAGGCACTGTTCTAAGGACTAGGGAAAGGAGAAACAGTCCCTGCCCTCAAGGAGCTCACAGTCTGATAGAGACAACATGCAGATAACTATGTACAAATAAAAGAGATAGATGTAGATATCTGAATATATATATATGATAATAGCCAACATTTATATAATGCTTATGACGTACCAGGCACTGTGCTAAGCACTTATAATTATTTTCACATTTGGTTCTCACAACAGCACTGAGAGGTATATATTATTATTATCCACATTTTATAGATGATGAGACTGAGGCAAACAGGGGTTAGTTGATTTGCCCAGGGTCACACAGCTAATAAGTGTTTGAGATGGGATTTGAACTCAGATCTTCTTGAGTCCAGCCCTATCTACTGCATCACGTAGCTGCCTCATATGTGGATATAGCCATGTATGTAGAAAGAGGGTGTGTGTGTGTGTGTGTTGCTAAATCGGAGGTAATCTCAAAGGGAAAGCACTAGCATTAAGGGAGTGGGAAAAGGCTTCTTACAGAAGGATTTTAGCTGAGATTTGAAGGAAGTCATTCATTCACTGGCAAAAGCCTTTGATTTCCAGAGTCACCTCTATGTAAAATGAGGTATGGAAATAGAACATTGGTAGAGGACTGTACCATTAGAATGCATACATGCACACCCACACACCCAGTACTTTGATTTATTTTTGTATTCCGATCCCATGCATTTCGTATTTAGTATCATGTTAAATTTACCTTTGTAAAGAAACTGTTAAGGGACAGTATAAAATATTCAGAAAGAGAAATGATACTTTCATTTGAATGGAGGTTAATTGCCGCCACTATAACTGCTTTCCTAACTTAAAGATGTTCAGTCTCCATCTAGGTTTCAGGATAATGGCCAGAGCTTGATCATAATGCTTTATGCATATCCTTGATATTTATTAATGTTTACTTGAATTTGGGAATGTCAGAGGTAAATTGCTAAATTATGGTGAAGTTGTATATTGGGTTTATTATGAGAGTCTTATTTCTTCATGTTTTCACATGTGATTAAAGAGAAGGAAATTATGGGTGTTAATTTCATGTATGACTCATGGTATTACTTTAATTTGCTTATAAACTGCTGGTGACTTTACACAGCCCTTCCTCACTTAAAATCCACTTTAATGGCATGTCATGGCATCACCTCCCTGATGTCATGGTCTTCTTTGAGAACTAAGGACAATCAACAAATTGCAAAGCCAAGTATTCAGTTACTTTAAAAAATATTTATAGTAGTTACCAACTGTGTTTCATAGCTTTTATCAGCCTTATCATGTAATTCTTATTGACTTCCTTTGGAACAATTTATTGTTATTTTAAGTACCTAAAAATTAGGAGGATTTTTAATAGTTATCCATAAATGGCATAATAGTAGTGAGAAAAGTTGGATTCAGCTATTAAATTATAATGTAAACTGTAGAAGGTTTTATATTGTTCTTTTAAACAGATACCGTAGATTTTGTCCAAAAAATTTTTTAAAATCTCCTGAACTAATTCTTTTGTATACTAAAAACCAATTTCTAAATGCCTGCAAATATAGTAAGCTTGTTAATTTAACTCTTTATTCCAAATGAATGAGGGTTAGATTTCTCTAATTAGTAGAAAATTACCACGTAAATCAGCATTGTGACATCCCATATAGTGGAAAGAACACTAGGCTTGGGAGTCAGGAGACATGGATTTGAATCCTGTCTCTGATACTTAATAGTTTTGTTGTTTATGGGTAAGTTAAGTTATTTAATCTTTCTGAGGCTCAGTTTATTTTCAGATTTATAATAAAACTTTTTTGTAGCCATAGACTTAGAAAATTATTACATGTTATTTGTCATATCAAAGTTAATGTAACTTCACATTAATACTATTATAAATTCTTTGTGTACTTAAGTCCCCTCCCACATACTCTACAATCTGGTGACACTGTTCTCTCACAAGACACTTCATCTCCCTAGTCTGTGCATTTTCACTGGTTGTCCCTCTTGCTTTAAATGCTCTTCCTCCTGCCTTCCCTGGCTTCCTTCAGCTCTCAGCTAAAATCCCACTTTCTGCAGGAAGTCTTTTCCAGATTGTTTAGTTTAGCAGTGTTTGACATTTAGTAGGCACTATGTAAGTATTTATTCCTTTCATCCAATTTAACCTACATATGTTTTCCCCCATTAATCTGTGAGTTCCTCAAGGGCAAGGTTTTTTTTTTTATCTTTCTTTCTATATGCAGCCCTTAGTATAGTATCTGGCACTTTGTAAGTTAATAGATGCTTGTTGACCTGACTTGATGGTTTGACATGTACTTTTTAGTTAATATTGTTAGAGAATCATCAATGATAATATCAAAAGCCATCAGTCATTAAATAAGTATCAATAACAATTGCATTAAAGTAAAATCAAGATGTATCTCTTATTTGTTAAGGGTGAAGGGTTATTAAAAAGCTGTACTTTAACTATACTTTAAGGTGTGATAAATGCACTAGAAGGAAAAACATAGTACTTTAAGTTGCCAGTTATAGAAAAAGTTAGAAGACCCAATCAACCACCTTGGTTTTTAAATCAGATGACTTTTGTGAGGGATTGTTTATGAAGTTCTCACATTGGAGGTGCTCCAAGTTTTATAGATCACAAAATCCCAATGGTTAATAAATGATGCTTTTACTTATTTTTGAAAGAAATTAGCTTTGAACCTTTAATTTATGGTTAGGAATGACATGACTTAAAGATCCAGTACTTTTTTTTGTCTTGACTTGTTGGCCAAGACAGGTAAAGAAAATATATAATATGGAATGCCAGTGAGAATCAATTCAGATGTCTTCAGATTTTAGTTTGATTCTACTTGTGATCAAATATTCTTGAATATAGTATTTAGGCCTGGAAGGAACCTTATAAATCATCTAGTACAACACTTTGATTTTATATATATAAAAGAAATATAAACCCCAGAAGAAGAGTGGAATAACCTGCCTCAGCTCACAGAGGTATTAAGTAGTGGAGCTGAGATTCAAACTGTGTCTTGACTGCAAAGTCACTATGACATGTCACTGCTGCTCCTATTGCATCCATAGCCCTGCTTTTCTGAACAAATTTTATAAAATAGGTTCTGCAACTTAAAAATAGAACCTGGTTGTGGTTAAAGGATATGAGCAAATAATTCTCAAAAGAGTTGTAAACTATTAATTGTGTGAAATATTGTTCCAGTAACTAAAAACTATAAATCAAACAACCTAAGAATTTACCTCACACCTATTCCCACACAAAAGGTGGGAAGAGTCAATGTTGGAGGGATAGTGTAAAGATGGATACATTAATGCATTGTTACATGGATTAGTACAACCCTTCTACAAAGTAATTTGTAATAATGAAAATAAGGTGATTAAAATGTTCATATCTTTTGACCCAGAGATTCCGCTGCCTGGCATATACACCAAAGCATTCCCAAAAGGATGATTTTTTTTTTAAAAAGGCTCTATATACAGCAAAATATCATAGCAGCCTTTTGGTTTTAGCAAATAAATAACTGGAAACAAAGTAGAGTCCATTGAGTAGGGAATGGCTAAACAAATTGTGATGCATGAATGTAATATAATATTACTGTGCTGTTGAGGTAAATTTGATGAATACAGAGAATCATGGAAAGACTTATGTAAACTAATGCAGAGTGAGGTGAACATAGTATACACAATGAATTCAACACTGTAAATGGAAAGAACCACAAAACAATGGAAGTGAATGTTGCAGAGTTACAAAGAACTAGCTTGGCTCCAAATAAGAGATATGAGAAGGCACTACTATTTTGTCAAAATAAAGGGGTCCACATAAGTGCACTGTTGCATTTATGCCAGATTTTGTTTCTATACTGATTAATTTTGCTGATTTTTTTTCCTTTCCTTTTTTTTTCTTTTTTAAATCTTTGTTAAAAGGGATGAATCTCTGGAAGGAGCAAAGGAGCATGGGGGAAATTTAGAAGATGTAAGGAGAAAAGATAGTACAAATTTATTTTTTTAAAAGTAGAATATTGTAGTGATACTGAAGAAGACCCAAGTATCTGTAGAATTTTTATTGTCATAGGATGTAAGCTTCTTGAGTTTTTTATTGTTTTTCCATTTCCATTAATCATTGTATGTTGTTTTTTTCTGTTTCTGCTTGTCAGTAAATCAGTTCATTTAAATCTTCATATCTGTTATTTCTTGCATTGTTTCTTGCTTCCAGAATGGCTGGTAACTAACTGCTCTTAATGTTTTCTATTTATGTTCATTTTCTTTGCCTTTAATGTTTTCTGAAGAAGTGTTATTACAGTAACAATTTGACATCTTTCAGGAATGAATTATTTCACTAAATGGATTTTCCAGGTAACTGAAATTTTCCCCTTTAAATACCAAAAATTATTCTATTTTGATAGAAATATTTCCAAAATAAGTTACTCCTTCCTGGAAGAGATTACATATAAATTGTCTTTCTTGAAAAATTATCAACATCCCTCTGAGAAGTTACTTTGCTATACTTTGTAATTACAACAGTAACTCCTTGTGGAGTTATTGAGGTATATAAGGTTATATCTCTATATTAAATGGCACCAGATTTTTCTGCTGACATATAGCTCTTTCTTGTCCTACTGTCAGCTGTCACTTCTCTATTTTTGATGTGTCTTTTCTTCTAATCTATTGCTGTATTTCAGATAAAATTGACCAACCTGTAAGCCTGATAGTGACTTTACCTTTCTTTTGGCATAAATTCCATGGGTTTTATGACAACTATATGCTGTCCTAAAACTTTTTTATTTAATTTTGGGAGTTCTCAAGCTGTGGTTCATGAACTTTCTTTTTTTGTTGTTTTTGAAATTTTAGTAACTGTATTTCAGTGTAAGTGGTTTCTTTATAACTCTATGTATTTTGCTGTTTTATGCAGCTAGGCAGCGCAGTAGATACAGCACTGGTCCTGGAATTAGGAAGATCTGAGTTCAAATCCAGCCTCAGACATTTATTGGCTTTGTAAACTTGGGCAAATCACCTAACCTCTCAGTTTCTTCATCTGTAAAATGGAGATAATAATAGCACTTGAGTTGTTGTTGAGGATTCAATGAGATAATTGTAAAGGGAATAACACAATGCCTGGCACATAGTAAGTGCTATGTAAATTTTTTTTGCTGTTGTTGTCGTTGTTATAATTATTATGTGTTTAAAAACATTCCAAGAAGGGGGTCCATAGGCTTTACCAGATTGCCCGAGGGGTCCATGACACGAAAAATGTGGGGGGAAAAAACTCAAACAACTCTGGTTTATCTCCTTGTGTGTGTTTGTGTTCAGGATTGTTGAAATAGCTGAATTGTGACCTCTGAACATTTAGAATATTACAATATTTATTGCTCTTGCCTCTTTTCCTCCTTTTTATATCAGAGAACTGTAAACCTAGAAGGAAGTTTTAGTTAATCTAGTTTACATAATTTTTCACACCACTTGCCATTTCCAGACCCCCCTTGTTCTATCACTTTCTCTAAGGAACTCAGTTCCATTTAACAAACAGTTTAAGTGCCTACTGTGTACAGGGTGGTGTGCTTTGTGCTAGGGGCACAAAGATGATGCCATGAAGTTGCTTAATCTAATGGGATAAGATAATTAAGTACACAAATATATATTTACAAGGTGAAATGTAAAAAGGACAAACAGGGTGACTGGAACAGTGCTACTGAAATTATAGAGGAAAGTTTATTTTCAGCTGCAGAGGTCAGCTGAGCCTTGAAGGAAGAAGAGAAACATATCAGTAGGCAGAGAGATAACTCTACCATTGTATGATCTTGGGCAAATCTCTGAACTTGTTTTGGGCCTCACTTTCTGCAACTGAAAATGTTTGAACTGGGGGTCTTTTACAATCCCTTTTATTTATAAACATGTGCTCCTATAATTTCACAACATCTTACTGTGCCACCTTTTCTTGCTCTTGTCATCTGTTGACATTTCTCCCACCTTCCTTCAGTGAGTTTGGCACCTGACAGCCTTCCCATTCAGCTCCTTCCCTGGTAATCATTTTCACATATCCGTTTCAATTCTCTGACCTCAGCTTCTGTTTCAGTCATCCACTGATGGTTATATCTTAGACCTCCCCCATCATTTGGAAATGTTGTACCTTCAAGATTTCTGAATCTGAAGTTCTGGTCCCTGTTCTCTTTCTTTGACTGCTTTAGATATGTGTTTTTCTCTTCACTCATATCACTATCATTCCAGGTCAGGCCCATGTCACCTCTCACACAATTTATTTCAATAATTTTCTAATTGGTCTTCTTGCTTCAAGTCTCCCCTCTATGTTTTAGCCATACTGACCTCCTTCTTGTTCCTCACACATTATATTCCATCTCCCATCTCTATACCTTTGTACTAGCTATTCCCCATGCCTGGAATGCTGTCTATCTTTATTAAGGTTTCTTTTCATCTATAACTATATGTCTCATTAGGAATATTCTATGCAGATCTTTGGAATTTAAGACCTAAATAAAGAAAACTTTAACTTTGTTTTTCATTTTCACTATTAAATATCTTTAGGATTAAGCAATCTAGGATTATAAACTTAGAGGCAGGAAGTGCCTTCTTAGAGGTCATCTTGTCTAAACCTCTCATTT
Organism: Phascolarctos cinereus; assembly: GCF_003287225.1. NCBI lineage: Eukaryota > Metazoa > Chordata > Mammalia > Diprotodontia > Phascolarctidae > Phascolarctos > Phascolarctos cinereus. The sequence continues at coordinate 385,730,713 of NW_027555958.1, read as the reverse complement.
TACAGAGAAAGGTATTAAGGTCTGGAAAGGTTGATGATTTACCCAAAGTCACATAGGTGGTAAATGGCAGAACTGGGATTTGAATCTGCCATCTGTCTTAAAATGTTGCACTAGTCAAAACAGCTTAGTGGTAGAAGGTGTTATTGCATATTCAATCCAACAAGCATTTACTGTGAATTACTAGGTAAACTAAAGTAAAAGCTAATACAATCCTTGTTGCTGAGACACTCTTAAGAATTTTTTTGGGCATGTATACAAATAAATATACTAACAGTGTGATAGGGACAAAAAGATATGCAAGTTCTGGGAAAATTTGAAAGAGATAACAATTTTAACTGGGGAATAAGAAGAGAGACTAGGAAAGTTTTATGGAGGAAGTAGCAAGCTTTCAAGGAAGAAAAGGATTTTACTAGGCAGAAATATACTTTCCGGACTTGGTAAGTGGCCTGTACATGTATACAGAAGGGCAACATATGATGATAATAAAGCGGTTAGCTGGGCTGGAATGTAGATTGCATGAAAAACTTAAGTAAAATTGGAAAGGTAGGTTAGAGCTAGATTATGGAGAACACTAAATACCAAGTTAAGGAGTGTATGCTGCAACAATCAGAATTATACATAAACTATAACTGCCTGTGCATATCATCTTGATCCATGTTTAGTTGGTATTCATTTTAAAATATTTTCATCTTTTTTCCTTTTTAAATAGATATTTGATTTAATGGATGCCAAGGCTCGTGCTGACTGCATCAAAGAAATAGATCTCCTTAAAGTAAGTACTACATAAAAATTTGAAAATGTTTTACTATATTGACAGCAGGGGTTAATTATAACATATTTGTAAGGCTAGATTTGAAAAAACCCTATTATGCTAAATATAATTATGGTAATAATTTTAGGATTGAGAGATATAAAGAGAGATTTCTTAGTCCAATTCCTTTATTTTATAGATGAGGAAAATGAGGCCTTAAAAGTTGTGACTTGCTTAGGTAGTAAGTAGCATAGCCAGTATTTGAACTGAGGTCTTTCCCCCCACACACACAAATCCAGTTCCATCTTTATATAATGAAAAGCGTTCCAAGATATAATTAATAGGCTAATTGTTTCAAGGGTAGATAGGTGGCACAATGGATACAGTGTTGGGCCTAGAGTCAGGAAGACTCATCTTCTGGCCTCAGACACTTTACTAGCTTTGTGAGTCTCCACAAGTCACTTAATCCAGTGTGCCTCAATTTCCTGATCTCTAAAATGAGCTGGAGAAGGAATTGGCAAACCACACTCCAATGTCTTTGTCATAAACACCCCAGTGGGTCATGAAGAGTCAGACACAACTGAAACAACTGAACAACAAAAATTGTTTCAAGCAGTACTTGATACTATGGGATTTCAGTAGAAAGAATGTTGGCATCTTATGTTAACTGTAAATGATTTTACTAATCAATCACTAAACATTTATTAAGTGCCACTATGTGTCAGGTACTGTGCTAAGTGCTGAGGATACAAAAAAAAGCAAAAGGCAGCTTCTACCCTCAAGGAATTTACAATCTAATTTTACAAATCAACAAAGATGCATTTTAATGTAAAATTAACATGTGGTATTAGGACTATAATCCAAGTAATTATGACTTGGAAAAAGGTACATATGTGCTTAGGGAAAGCAAGAGTTGAATATGGTTCAAATGACACAAGGTTGTGTCCTCTGTGTGTGTGTGTTTTCATTCTTTTTGAAACTGGCTTCTAGGTATGTGTAGAACAGATGTAAAGAGCACTTAAAGATTCATTTCCTCAGTGTCCTGTCCATTAAGGTTATGTACTTAAGACTTAAGTTCTTATTGCTTAAGCTACTTATGTTGCTAACGCAGTATAGTTATAAAAGTTGTACAAGATTGAGTATCGAGCATGTGGAGCTAGATCTAGGTTAGAAATACTAAGACCAGGAATTAGAGTATTTGTACACCCAAAACAAGTTTTAAAAATTCTGCATTGCTGTATATTACTGATCACTAGAGATTTTGAATCTTTACTATAATCATTGTGAATTAATATATTAAAAAATACTGATATTGCCTGTTAAGGAGAGGTGTTTTTTTTACATTTCTAATATTTAAAAGTATCTTTCGTTATGTCCATCCTAGGTGACCCCATCAGCCTCCCATGTTGGCATTTCATGCTCTCTTTTGCCTATCTCTAGTCCTATCTTTAGTGTAATGTAACAACAACAACAATAACAACTAGCATTTATATAGCACTTTCAAAGCCCTTTACAAATATTTCATTTAATCTTTACAACAACCACAATGGGTAGGTATTGTTATTGTACCATTTTACAAATGAGGCAGCTGAGGCAGATAGAGGTCAAATGATTTCCCTGGGCTCACATGACTTATAAGTGTATCAGGCTGGATTTGAACTTGGGTCTTCCTGACTGCAGCTGTAACACTTTATTTGCTGCAGCATCTAACTGTCTTAAAGATCAGTCTTAAATATAGTGATGGTCCAGAAGTTCTGGATTAGAAGTGTTGCCTTTATATGTATGCCAGGTAATCTCCAGATGTACTCAGGCTTCTCAGCCACCATCTGGTTCCATCCTCTACTCCTAATTACATGTCAATTCTTATATATAACCTGATCATTATCTATTCCTTTGTTCCTGTCTGTATCTAAACTGAGGGAAAGTTTTTTGATGGTAGGCACAAGAATGGCTAGTTATTCCATGGTCTCCTTCCCTGGTGGTTGTTTAGAATTTGTCTCGGGAAATATCTGTTTTTCTAGATGGAAGTTAGGTACCTTGCTTTGGAAAAAATATACATCTCTGGGAAGTTTCAATGTGGGAAAAATTCAAATAATGAGGGAAGCCAAGGGATAACCGCAATTCTATACATGATTATCACCAACAAGAAGCCAGTAGCTAAAATGGAAATAATGGGAATCTTATGTGGAATTGGCATTCCATCATACAGTTTGTGATAGATGAGGGAAATGTCAGACATAGTTTTGACATGCATCATATTTTTTTGGAGAACAGATTTCAAAGGGTTCAAAGAAAAGACAGGTCAGATACCATAGTCTGAAATTCCAAATAAAGAGAGAAAATAATTGTGATGAAGAAGAAAAGGGGGAGTCTCTAATGAAGTACCAACTTAAATTAGATTAAAAAGAAGCTTATTGTAGTTATATTTTCTATATGTAGAAAACACCTCTATCCTCATTACTTGCAAGGATAAGTAATGGAGGACAAATAAAACTGAAGCATTGCAGGGTCCTTTAAGAAAACTATTAAGACCAAAGTCACCAAAATAATGTTACCTTTGTCATCAAGATAAAATGAGAAAATATACCTCCTTTCTTTCTTCACAGAGATAAAGTACTGTGGATATGAGGCATTGCATATACTGTCAGATTTGGTTGATATGATGATTAGTTTTGCTGAACTGCTATTTTTTTCCTTATTCTTTGTTTTAAAAAATGACATGCTGGGTGGGGAGGGAGAAGGGATCTATTCAGAAATGAAGGTGAGATTTTACAAAATAACTAATATATTTTTTAAAATATTGACAGAAATACTAACTCTTTGAATAAGCTGGAAGAAGTGGAGAATGGTTAGGACAACAGAAAGGCTTATTTTTCTTTTATGTTATATTAGGGGAAAGAAGAGAATCAGATATGTAATAGGGCCTCAACTTGGGGAAGATAGAATAATGATAAGACAATAAAGTGAAAGCATAATTCCTCAGCCCTTATTTCGCTTCTGTTTTCTTCATCCAAAAGAATCACCTTCAGACAGGAAATAGTATAAGGATAATAGGGAGTTGAAATATCCCTACTAAAAGATTAATTGAAAGATAATAAAAATGTATTTTTAAAATTTAAGTTACCAGGCCCAGAAAGACTCTCTCCTTGGATACTGAAAGAACTAGTGGATTTAATTTCTGAACCATTATCAATGATCTTTATAGGATCATGGAAAAAAGGAGCTAGAGGATTTGGGTTCAAAATTTAAGATGCCATATAAGGTATAATTAAAGTCAGTTTTATCAAGAATCAATTTAGAAGGATGCAAGGTTAAAATAAAACATTGCTCCCTTCTTCCAGAGTTAGATCAGGAAAGCATTTCCTCAGGTTCTTGTATAGTTCCTTTCTGCTACAATTCAAACTGAAGGACAAACAGCAACAGCAGTACTAACTCAGTTGGTGTTCTTGCTGTTTATTTCTCACATATGACATTCCAACTCCCACCTCCCTGACTTTTTATTGCCTGTCACCCCTTTGTATAATGTCTTCCCTCCTCGCATCTGCCTCTTAGAATTTTTACTTTACTTCAAGACTCAGCTCAAATGCTACCTGCCATTATATAAGACCTTTCCTCATCCTCATTATAGACTAATACATCCATGTACACATGTATAATATAGTAGAAATTCACATTTATTTTTAGTACTTCACAATTTTTTCATGACATTTTCCTCACAACAGTTCTTTGAGATATACATACTTCAAGTATTAGCCCTGTTTTCTCAATGAGAAACCCGAGCTTTTGAAAGGTCTAGGACTTATTTATATAAGGTAAACTACATCAAACTCACTGTGGAACTTGATCCCAGATTTTAGTCAAGTTCAGTCCTCTTTCCACTCTCCTGTGTTATAGAGTTGACAAGATGTTTTATCTCTTCATATTCATTAACCAAAATTTTGATTAAGTTGCCTCTTCAAATGCAGAAACTCCTGATTAAAACATAAAGAAAATTAACACTGTGCCTTACTTGTAGGTAATGCTTAGTAAATGGTTGAAATTAAATTGAATAAAGAGATATCACATAAAAAGTTTAACAAGCCACCCAGTTATTATGGAGGTATCTTATCTCTTATGAGTATATTATCCAGTGTTTCCTTTATTTAAAGATGCAGCCTGAATTGACCACTTGCCACTTAAAGGTCTCAAGGAGAAAGCCCATTTGATTCTCTTATTAGATCTGCCAACGCCCTAACCTGTAAATAATTGGGAAGGGCAGATATTGGATAATGACTTAGGACTGCCTGATGATTGTGAAGGGCAGCTTGCTTCCTTTCTCTAGCAAATTTTGAAATATCCTTAAAGAGAAGGTCCCACTTTCTGCTTAAATTAGGTGCACCATGTCCATATTATAGGCCCTCTTCAATTCTGGTGGTATCATGGACCTCAAGTCAGATCAGGCCATGCATCCATTTCTTTTCTTTTTTCTTTTTTCTTTGTTAAGGGCACTTGGGGTTAAGTGACTTGTGCAGGGTCACACAGCTACTGTCAAGTATGTGGTCTGAGGCCGAATTTGAACTCAGGTCCTCCTGACTCCAGGGCCAGTGCTCTATCCATTGTGCCACCTAGCTGCCCTATGCATCCATTTCTACCTGTTCTGCTTTAGTAGGTGTTGTCAGCACCTCACTCTGATTGATGAATCTTCCATCTATTTTATAATCTTATTCCCACCATTTTTTTTTATCATGATACTAGTATGGGCTTCCTCCCTTGTTGGAATTTCTTTTTGAAGTATCCAAACCTATTCTGAACAATCAGAAATTTTTAGCATAAGTTGCCTTGAAGAGTTAGACTACTAGCATCTGCCAGTTTTAATCCCATATAACTTGGGTTCTTAAGTTATTCTTGAGAAATCGTAGAAAATTATAGAAATGTCAGAAAAATATAGAGAGGCAAATATGAGGATTTTCATAACAGGGAAAGAAAATGATTTCTTCAAACCATGGACTAATGAGTTTCACCTTGCTTCCCCAGCAAAATTATGCAGTAGATCTCTAACAGATAGTTGGTGAGCCCTTTAAAAGGAATCAGCCATTACTAAACACCAGCATGGATTTACTGAAAATAAATCATGTGAAACTCATTCTCCCCCCTTTTTTTGACTCAGTTACTAGACTAGTAAATTAGAGAAATGCTGTAGATACAATGTGCCTTGATTTCAGCAAGATATTTATTTACCAGTCTTTTCTGTTATCTTTGTGAATATGTGGGCTAGTTAATAATCCTTAGGTGGGGTCTTAGCTGGTAAAACAGCTACATACAAAGAATATTGAATTAGATATAGGAGAACGGACTGAATGCAGTAGTGTCAGAACCTGGGTTTGAATCCTGGATCTGCTTAGTAGCTGTGAGACTTTGAGTAAGTTACATACCCTCTCTCTATATATTTTCTTATCTATAAAATGAAGAGGAGTTGGACTTGTCTCTCATCCAGTCAAACTAGGCTGCTAGCTGTTCTCTATGAGACATTCCATTACTCACCTGACTACCTTTGTACAAACAATGCCCCCTCTCCAGAATATCTGCTCTCCTCTTTTTCACCTTGTAGAATCCCTAGCTTCTATCAAAGCACAATTCAGATACACACTCTCTGTCTTGAATTACTTTACATTACTTTGTATATTTCATGTTTACTTATTTACTTTTTTATTCCCTATAATAACATAAGTTCCTTGAGGATTGGTTCTGTTTCATTTCTGGTCTTGTATTCCTTTTTCTTAGCACTCTGCCTTCACTTAGCAGGTACTGAATAAATGTCTGCTGTGTAGAATTGAGTTGGATTGGTTGACTTCTGAGGTCCTTCGTGGCTCTAAAGCCTATATAGAATCTTATTTTAATTAATCAGTATCTCAGCCTTCAGGGAGGGCTTTCCTGGTGGGTCTGTACTTGTGGGTGTCATCAACATTTTAATCAGTGACTTGGATGAAGACACAGGAAACATGCTTATGAGATTTACAGATAGTAAAATTTGAAAGGGTTAATTAATAGTATATGAGATCACCAAAATATGACTCAGTTACCTTGATGGACTGAAATGGACTTAAATGAATAAGGATAAATATGAATTACTACATTTAGGTTTTGTCTGTTTGTTTATTTTGAGGGGAGGGGCTGGTAATTACAAAAGTGTGGAATGAAGGAAATCTAACCTAGCAGGAGTCTGTGTGTATAAACATTCAGGAATTTTAGTTAGTGGTGAGTTTAATGTGTCCTAGTAATTGAGAAGTAGCTGATAAGAGAGCTAATGTAAAATTTACTAGCATCAGTAGAAATATGAAAGCCATATCAAATGAAGTTAATAGTTCTCTGAATTTAGTACTCTCTATAGTACCCTGAATTTATTACATCACATCTTGAAAACTGTTCAGCTATACAAGCATTATATTTTAAGAAGAATAAATTAAGGCAAGCCCAGACAAGTGACCAGGATGGTAAATGTCCTAGAAGCCTTAAAATATTAGAAACAAGGAAAAGAGCCGAGAATATTTTGCTGGGAGAAGAGAAGCTTTTTAAAGCTGGATATGATGGCTGTCTTTTGTATGCATTAGACTGTAAACTCCTTGATGGTAGGGATCCTTGTCTTTGTGTATTATCTACCGTGGTAGGTAATGTTTGATGAATTAGTAGGGGTTAGACTTAAAGAAAGACATCATTGCATCTAGGTAGGTGGCATAGTGAGTAGAGTGCCCTGAACTTGCATCAGGAAGACCTGGGTTCAAATGTAGCTCTGTGACTTTGGGCAAGACACTTGATCACTTTGTGCCTCAGTATTCTCATCTGTAAAATGAGGAGGTTGTACTCAAGGGCCTCCAAGTTTCATTTATAATTCTATGCATCTATAATCCTATAACTTTAAATGTTTTTCATAGTTATGTTTAGTTCTAGTGTACTGACCCATAGAACCAAAGGTTGGAAATTATGCAGAGATAGATTTTACTCACTGTAGGAAAGAATCTTTGTAGCAATAAGAACAGCAAGAAAGTTGAATAGAAGCAGAACAACTTTCACTATAACAACAACATTATAAAAATGAATGACGTTGAGAGATTAATTCTGATCAAGGCGGTAATCAGTGATATTTCCCAAGGACCCAGTGGTGAAACATGTGACCCACCAACTGACAAAATTTGAAGAAAAACTGAACATCTAAAATGAGAGATGCATTTTTGTACACAGTCATTATGGAAATTTGTTTTTTCTTGACTGTGTTTGTTAGAAAGGGTTTGTTTTTCATTTTTCCCTCCAGTGGAGATGATAGGGAGGAAGGGAAAAAATTGTTAATTGAAATATTTTTTAAGCCTTTGTAATCTGCCTTATGCCCCCTGTGCGCAGACCCTTTTGACAGTCTCCTGAAGTAAACTTACTACTTAAAATTTTTCAATACATAGGATTACAAAGGAAATCAAAAATTTGTGAAAGGAAATGTATTTTTCCCCATCCAAGTTACCTGATGCCTATGTGGACCCCACATTAAAAATCTTGCGCTAGAAAGTAACTTCCTAATTGCCAAATTTGTAGTCATTTTTCTAAGTTTTATTCTTGGATCTTATGGTAATGTTTGACATTGTTTACTCTCTCCTCCCTTGAAAATTTTTTCTGCCTTTTTTTTTCTTATTACCTCTTTGATCATTTTTTTCCCATTTCTTTCCTGAATTGTCTTCCTAATATTGCTTCATTAATTTGGGCATTTCTTAATAGTGTATTCTCTTTTTCTTTTTCTCTGGGCTCTCCTTAAATAATCTTGTCCTCTCCTAAGAAGTTTATTATTGTCTTTTATAAAAAGTCTCCAACATTTATGTCTGTAATCTCATTCTCTCTGTCGAACTCTAGTCCTACCTTCTCAACTTTCATATGTCAGATTACAAAACCAGTATATCTAAAACCAATGCCATCATCCTTCCAGCTGTCACTATCCTGTTACCCTGAATCCCAGCTCTTCCCCTGAGTTCCCACTTTATATGTTGCTGTTAATGACACTACTCTTCTCCCAGTAACCCTGCCCTAAAACTTTGGAGTCAACTTTGATTCTTTTCTATGCTTCTCCATCCCAATAGATTGCAGAGTCCTGGAGAGTTTAGTTCCATCTTTTTCTTGAGTCTGCCTTCTTTCCATTTCTATTGTCACTACCCTAGTTTAAGTTGTAATTACCTTTTGCCTATGGTGTTCTATAGCCTCTTAATTTGTCTCCACTCTCTATTTCTCCTCCAGTCTGTGTACACGCTGTTGCCAAATTAAACTTCCTAAGTTTTGCCACTCCAATTTTTATCCTTTAGTGCTGGGGTTCTTAACATTTTCTGTGTCATGAATCCTTTTTGCAGACTAGTGAAATGTATTGACCCCTTCTCAAGTCAAGTTAGTATGTATTTATTATGCTGTTTTTTTTATGTGCTAGGGTGCTAAGCATGGGGATTCAAAGAAAGGCAAAAAACAAAAACTAATCCTTGCTTTTAGGGAGCTCACAGTCTAATGGAGGAGACATTATGCAAATGACCATATAGACAGGACATGGTCAGGATAAATGAGAAATAATCATAGAGAGAAGGCCTTAGGTATAAGAGGGATCTGGAGAAGGGTTCTTGTAGAAGATAAGATTTTAGCTGGGACTTGAAGGAAGCCAGGTGATAAAGATGACAAAGGGTAGAATTCCAGGCATGGGGGACAACCAGTACAAATGAAAAATTTGGGAGGTAGATTGTCTTGTATGAGGAACAACAGGAAGGCCTGTATCACTGAATTGCAGTTTATGTGGAAGGGAACAGTGTGTAAGAAGACTGAAAAGATAAGAAAGACTGGGTCATAAAGGGTTTTAAAAGCCAAGCAGGATTTTCTATTTTATCCTAGAGGTGAGGGAGAACTACTAGAGTGAGAGGAGAGAAGAGAAGGGGTGTATAGAAGAGATGTTACAAGGTCCAATCTATAGGATTTGGCAACTCATTGAATGTAGGTGGGGAGAAATTGTAAAGAGTTAAAGATGACACCTCAATTGTGATACACAGGATTATAAAGAAACCAATTATATTGGAATAGTTTCCCACAATATGTATAGATGGGGGTATATATGTGTATGTGTGTGTACATGTATGTGTGTGTGTGTATATACATATATACATATACATATAGTATATATGTGCACATACATATATACGTATGTAACAAGTTCATGGACCCCAGATTATGAAACCTAGTTCTAGGGATTAAGGAGCTGTCTAAGTCCAAACCTTTCAGCATAACCTTTTAACCCCTCACAGTATGACTCCAACTTATCCTTATAGTTTTGTGCCCCATACTCCCTAGTATATCTGCAGAGTTTCAGCTAAATTGAAATACTTTATCTTTCCTAAACTTTTATTCCTCCTTCTTTCATTGCTAATGATATTCTTTCTGTCTTTCCTAAACTTTTATTCCTCTTTCTTTCATTGCTAATGATATTCTTTCTGTCTGTTATGTATTTCAAGGTACATCTCGGCTACTTTTTTATGAAGCTTTTTCTGACTTTTCCCAACTTGAAATGATCTCTCCTTCATCTAAATTCCTAGCACTTTGTATTTCTCATTTAACATTTAGGCAGCAGCATGTAGTGGAAAAAGTAATAAACTTAGAATAGACCTGAATTCTGATCTTACTAATTTGTGAGACCTTGGAAAAGTCATTTAACCTACTCTGTGTCAGTTGCCTCATCTGTAAAATGAGAATGATAATTCTTGTCTTTATAAACCATAAATCACTCCATAAATGTTAATTGTTGTGGCTGCTATATTATTTTAACCTAGTTCCTAGGTTACAAATTCTTTCAAAGAATTTCTATCTTACCTGTCTTCATTTTACCCATAATGCCTCAAATATAGGTAAAGCTCAATAAACATTTGAGTTGTCAAGTAATAATGTATTGTTACAAAATAAAATGGTATATATTCGTGTAATATAGACTTTCTTAAGTTGGGAAATTGAATTTAAGTTTTCACTTTGTAGAGTAAGGAAATAATAATTTTTTGTCTACTTTCTTTCTTAGCAACTGAACCATCCAAATGTAATTAAATATTATGCTTCATTCATTGAAGACAATGAACTAAACATAGTTCTGGAGTTAGCAGATGCTGGCGATCTCTCTAGAATGATAAAGGTAGGATTTTTATTACTAGTCTTCAGCTTGCGTTTTTGTAAGTAAATATGGAAAGTGAATATAAATTTTATAAATCAACATGGCAGTCTGGAACAATTTATGTATTTAAAACCAAAATGTATTAAGTTTCGGTGAAATTTCAAGGGACCTGCTACAAAGAGTGTACTTCGCTCCAGCACCAGCATAAAAATTTCAAAGCAAAAACTGGAAGGAAGCAGGAACTAACTCATTCTGATCTTGTCATCATTTGATTTTTATTTTTGTTGTTGCCACTAAGCAATGAGAGAAGAGGAACAGAGACCCATTTCACAGATGAGAATACTGAAGAAGAGAGACTGAAAGTAGCCTGTGGCCCTTGCCCCCATCTTTTTTTATGTATGTGAGGCAGTAAGGGTCAAGTGACTTGCCCAGGGTCACACAGCTAGTAAGTGTCAAGTGTTTGGCCTGAGGCCGGATTTGAACTCGGGTCCTCCTGACTTTAGGACTGGTGCTCTATCTACTGCACCATCTAGCTGCCCCTGCGTTAGTCTATTTTTTAAGATGTTATTTTCTTCAGCATTTTTCTGAGTCTCCTTTAGCAAGCTGTTGACTTGTTTTTCATGATTTTCTTGCATTACTCTCATTTCTCTTCCCAGTTTTTCCTCTACTTACTTGCTTTTCAAAATCCTTTTTGAGCTCTTGCATGGCCTGAGACCAACTCATATTTTTTCTTGGAAGCTTTGAATGTAGGAGCTTTGACTTTGTTGTCTTCTTCTGGTTGTATGTTTTGATCTTCTTTGTCACCTAAGAAAGATTCTATCGTCTGACATTTTTTGCGCATTTTCCTCATGTTCCCAGCCAATTACTTGAGTTTTAAACTCTTTGTTAAGGTAGGGGTCTGCTTTCAGTGTGGAGAATGCAGCTGTTTTCAGAGATACTTCTGGGGACCTGTAAATTTTCAATTCATCCAGGGTGGTATGGTAAGGGGCGAGGTGTTTACTTCTTTCTTGGCCTGTACTCTGGTATATGAGTGACCACAAGCACTCTTTCCTGACTTTGAACTGTGAGGAGGATTCCTTCTGTACTGCTGCCATAAGCTCTGCCTTGCCAGTGTACCTTGCCAGCATTCCTCACCCCATGATGGTGACACAGATCCAAGCACAAAGCAGAATTCTGCCTCAGTGCCAACAAAGAGATCCCTCCTGCAATCCCCATCTGATAAGTCACTTGATCCCTAGATCTGTAGGCTGAGAGCTCCAGGAGCAGCCACTGCAGCTGTAGTAGGCTAGGGCCAGGCTGGACCACACTGCTCTTTGACCTATGTCCGCCAGACCTTTCCCACTGACCTTCTAAGTTGTCTTTGGCGTTTGTGGGTTAAGAAGTCTGGAAACCTCTACAGTTACTTGTGATTCAGTCTCCTGAGGGCTACGGGTTTGCTGGGGCTTGGTCTCTGCCTTCATGGCCCACACTGAGCTATGTTCATCTTCTAGCCCACCCCAACAGACCTTTCCTATCAACCATTCAGATTGTCTTGGGCTGGAAATTTGTTTCACTCTGTCTTTTTGTGGGTTCTGCTGCTCTAGAATTTGTTTAGTTGTTTTTTACAGGTATTTGGAGGTGTTTAGGGGAGAGCTCAAGTAAGTCATCACTTTTACTCCACTATCTTGGCTCTGTGCCCACTGTAAAAGTTTCCTCCCTTCAAAATTGTTTTTGCTCTCCATATTTTATTGATGTGAAATTCTGCACCATCTGTTGTTCTTGCCAGTGATTCTTTTCCAGTTTGACCCTCTTTAGGGATGTTTAATTTTGACATGCATGAGTCATGATCTGAAAATGCCGTTCATTATAAGTCCCACAGAAAGTGAGTCACCTCAATTACCTGATTTCTGTTTTAGGGACTTCTGCCACTGCTCAAACAACTAACCATTGAAATGAAGAAAGTTTAATGCATAAATGTTTTCTCTAATATTTCAGGACTAAGACTAAGAGGATTTATCAATCACTTATGAGGGCAGAGGGAGGACAAATTATTATCACGCAAAGTTTTGCAGATATGTGAATTTTTAAAAGTCATTTTTGCATATGTTTTTTGAGTATTAACTGAATGTGAGGACAGTCGATATATGAAGTCTTATTTCTGTCTAATTAGACTGGATGACTGTCTGATGTCAAGATTTGACTTTTGGTTGGTGTCTGATGTCTTTTACTCTTGCCTATCCTGTTTTCTCTCTGAGCTACTCCCAGTCCCAGCCACAGAAATGTTGTGATTGGCCATTTTGTGCATGCTTGGATATTTATTATTTGCTACTATTCTCTGGCTTTTGAGAAACTTAGACCAGTTGCTTTGATGATACCTCCACCTTTAGCAGACTCAACTGTCCCAGGCAATTGAGGGAAAAGAAGCTTTCATTAATTTGGTCTGATGAATAAGAGGGTGCTATAATAAATATAGCTAAGTAGTTTCAGAGTAATATTATGCTGTATTTGATTAACAAGTGGGAGACTTACTGTAAACATGTTGTATAAAGGTAATGTTGTTTAGCCACATCCTCTGTTTCATTTGGAATTTACCTTGTCAAAAGCTATAAATAAGTTTTTAAAAAGATTTTTTCTCTTTTCTTTTGTTTTTTTCTTACCTTCTCTTTCCTTTTTTAAATTTTATACTAATTTCCTCTTAATTCCCTTGCAGTTGAACACTACTTATAACATTTAAGCAAAAGTAAGACGCATAGTGATTGTCTGACTGCTTATACCACATTATTCTTCCATAAATTCCCACCTTTTCATTGAGAAGAGGGAGGAGCATTTCTTTGTTAATTTTCTAGAGCTGAAGTTAGTCATAGTGAATTAGAGTTTGATTGTCTTTTAATCCTGTTTTGTTTACATCGTCATAGTTATTGTATAAATTGTTTGTATTTCTTTGGTCTTTATCTGTTCATACAAATCTTCCGAAGTGTCTCTGAATTCCTCATATTTTTTATACTCTTAATATACTGTACTTTGTTTAGCCATTCCTCCGTTAATGGGCATCTACTCAATTTCTTGATTTTTGCTGCCACAAAAAGTACTACTATTGATGTGTGTGTGTGTGTGTGTGTGTGTGTGTTGTGTGTGTGTGTGCGTGCGCATGCTACTGTAAGGCATGTATGTGTCCCGTGGTGGGATCTCTCGGTCAAAGGATATGAACAGGTCAGTGACTTTTCTTTCATTGGAAATGTTTTGCAGAACACTTGAACCAATTTACAGCGCCACCACCAGTGTATTAGTCTGTCTTCATACGTTGACTATTTTCATTTTTTAACATCTTTGGCACATTAAAGGGAGTGAAGTGATCCCTCTGTGTTGTTTTGATTTGGATTTCTTTATTAATGATTTGGAGCATTCATATGATTGTTGATATTTCATAGTTCTTTTGACAATTGTTATATCTTTTGATCATTTATCTGTAAGGGAATCCCTCTTGTTCTTGTATATTTATGTTAATTCTCTGTACTTTGTATGTCAAATCATTATTGGAGATTTTTGCTGTAAAGATTTTTCCCCAAATTATTATTTTTGTTCTAGTCCTAATGTATTTATTTTGTTGATTAAAAAAATATTTCAATTTCATATGTAGTCCATACAAGCTTAGAGGATCCCTGTCCCAACTCTTACTCTCTCAGATAAGTATTAGGTCCTGGAATAAGGCTACACGTCTCCCCCTAAGTGTTTTTACACACATATGCTTTTTTAACTAAAATTTCATATAAATGGATAAATAGGCATATGAATCTATAGTTAGTGATATTGGGTAGTAATAAGATATGAGGATTTCCCCCAAGCCTTTACTATCCTTATCATCTATAGATACTATAAGACATTTTCATGACAAACCTCTCTTCCAACAAAACCTCCTCTAACTCCTTTGCTCATATTTGTTTTCTTCAGAGGTTTTTTTTTCTTTTGAGATTTGAGCTCAATTTCTTCATGTTGGAAGTATAGTAGCCGTTCACATGCCTGATGCCAGTATTGATTGGAATGGAGCTTTAATCTGTTCCATTTTTATGATATGGGCCTATGTGCCCTCCTCATGTAGCTTGATGATGCCAACAGGGAGTTCATCATATTTGTTCCATAGTATTACAGCTGAGAACTTAGCCCTCTACTATAGCTTAGAACTGAACCCAAGTGATCTACCAGCTTCAGCCTCCCCCAGTAGCAGGAATTACAGGTGTGTACTATCATGATTGTCGTTCCTTCCACTTTTTAAAGAAGCACATCCAGTACTATGATGAGACTAAGTGTGGTAGCTTCGATGTCCTTAATGGCGAAAAAAATAATTGCTATAAAAAGCTTTAAGATCTTTTTGGTCTTTCATGTATTTGTTGTCTTCTGATTTCATTTAATTAGCTGAATATCTTGACAAGACTTCTTTCTTGATATTATTGATATAATAGAGAAGAAACATAAGGATCATGTAATAGTAGAGAATGATAGTAGATATTTAACATTTAAAAGAAAAAACAATAAATTGCTGGATTTTGAAGGGTATAGTTTCATTACTTTAATGGGAGTCTCACTTATAAATAATTATGTATCAAGATAATATATATAATGTCCTCCCTCAAATCTTTGACTTAGTTGAGCTAAGAGAGGAAACAAAGCCGCTACTCTGTATTCCTGAATTAAAGCATGCATAACATTGCCTCAGAGATCTTATATAAGTAAATAATTAATTGGTTTAGAGGCTACTGACAGATATAATTTAGTAATTCATAGTTGTTCATTCATAGTAATTCATTCTGTATTTCTCCCATTGGGGACATACTTAGGGACCACACTTCTTAAAAGTACTTCCCCCCTCCCCAAAAAAAAGTACTTGGGAGAAATAAGTGTTGGGAGAAAATCTCTAACTTCATATCACATAGTTCATTTTAACCATAAATTCAAAATCTAAACAAAACAAAGTTTTTTAAATGTTGACCTTTGTTTACAGAAATATTTTGCCTTATGCCATGACTGTTTTTATTATTCCTTAAAAGAGGTAATGGAGTAAAAATAAAATCTTTTTTAAACCTTAAGGCTCTCTATAAATTTAAGAAATTATTAAACTCATAAGGGCCATATTTTATTACTTTTGTAATTGTGTCACAAGTGCTGTTCATTGAAGACTAGGAGAAGGGAGAAAAGGATTTCAGATTGGTAATGGAACAAGTATTTTGATGTGAAAGTAGCCCAGAAATTGTGTGAAAGTGCATTCAGGAAATTAAAAAAAAATTCTAAAGGTATTTTAGAGCACTACATTTTATAAAAATCATTCAGTCATTCATAATGCAGAGTCAAAGTTTAAGAGGTATGAAATAGAATCAGATTCATATGTGTGTGTGTGTGTGTGTATTATATATATATATATATATATACACACACATGTATGTTTTAATTCTTTTGGTGTGTCATGTTGTTTTTTAAAGTACATTCTGATAAAACACACATTAAAGAATTTGAACCCATATGCAGTAAATATCTTTTAAGGGAAAGCTCACAAGTTACTGTGGAATCAGTCAATAGTCAATAAAAAATATTAAATTATGTGCCATGCAGTATGCTAAGTGCTGGGGATGCAAATATGAAAAAGACAGTCCCTGACTTCAAAGAGTTTATAATCTAGTAGAAGAAGATAACACACAAAAGAAAGCTGAAGATGGGAGGAAGGGGAAAAGATACTGGGCTTGGGGGCTTTATGAAGTCAAAGAAATCCAGAATGAGTACAGCCAGGTTAGAAATGAGGAGATATCTGAGGCCATCTTTTTTTTTTTTGCATTAAGGAGATTAATATGTTTTTCTTAAGCTGTCATTTTCAGTGAAACATGTAACAGAAATAATTATAAGGGACATTTATTGTTTTTCAGACTATTATCATAAATCCAGGTTACTGATTAAGGTGTTATGTTCTTAGTCTAAATAGATTACATAGAAGGTATCCACTTATGGAATTCACTTTTTAATCTTTTCTAGTTATAAGGTAAAATGTACATTTATAACTTCATTATTTATATCTTTCTTTAGTTCTAATTAGTTGATAATAGAGTGGCATAAAACTTTGTTTTGATGAATTCATGTAATTTCATTCTGTGATAATGATATATGTCTTTGTGATGGTGGAGGAACTTGTGTTTGGTGTTTTGAGAAATATTTTCTCTTCATAAAGAAAGGGGATATATTGTCCAAAGTTTTCTGGTATGTTTGATAAGGAAATGTTAGTCAAAGAGATACTTTTTAAGAGTACGTCTTCCTTACCATTTTTCATTTAACAATCTCCTACCTCCCTTTGCCTCTGTAATGTTTGTACTTCTCCTGTGTTTTAGAACACTGCATTTTATAAATGTATACTTTTTAAAGAAAATATGTTACAGTGTATATTATGTTATTATTACACAATGTAGTTGTCATTTGTGGCATATTTGTGTATTCATTTTGTCTCTCATACTAGAGTATAAACTTCTGGAGCGCCAAAGTTTGTGTCTCGGCATACAGTAAAGTATTCTCTTGAGGCGGATAGTCTGGGTGGTGAAAAACTTTTGGAAACCATACTGAATGAAGATCAGTTTCAGAAAATGAGGACATTTAGCCTGAGGAAGAAAAGCTTAGAGAATGCCAGGTAGCCACATTCAAGTATTTTATGGACAATTGTTATATAGAAGTAAGATTAGATTTGTTTTTCCTGACTCTAGGGAACAGAACTAGGAGCTGTGGGAGGCAATTGCTGAGGTAGATTTCAACTGTGAGGAAAAGCTTCTTAAAAATTAGAGCTCTCCAAAAGGCAAGTCGACCTCTATGAATTCCCTATCACTAGAGATCTTTAAATGGAGGCTGGGTAGCCAATTGCCAGTGATACTGCACAGGTTTTTTTATCTTCATATTTGCAGTATCTAGCACTGGGGATTTGCCCATGATGTTGTCTTAATCAATGCTGACTTAAATTGAGTTCACTAGCTGAATTAGCCACATGGCAATGCTTTCCAACTAGAATTCAGTACAAGGCTTCTGTGTTTTGTTTTATTTTGTTTTGTTAGTTTGTTTTTCCAATGAAGGTATATCTTTAAGGGTAAAAGGTTCTTCTTGACTTAAAAGGGCATAGGATTTTTATCATTAAAAGCTTAACTTGTTAACCAAAAGATTCTAATTACCTAGTATGTACCTCAGGAGAACATGTGGTGGTTTTTATGAGTCAGCAGTGATCTGTCCCATTATTCTTGAATTCATGATAAAGTTTCCAAGGACGCAAGTGAGATGAATTCTTCCTGTAAGTATAGCCTCATATAGTCATCCATTTTTAGAACTGGAAGATATTTTTAACTCATTCCCTCTTGGTAATTGTTGGGGTGCTTGGGTGCTTATGATTGGGTGTCTATGTTTGGGTGCTTGTACTTGGGCCGCAATTTCTCCCTAGCCTCAGAAACACTGTCCCTTGATAATCATTTGAGATTAATTGAGCCCCAATAAGCGCCAAAAAACCTAAATTAATCTTTTCCTCTCTGAGTGGACTAAAAATACCCCTTCCTGTGTCAGCAAATTCCAGTACCAGATAATGCTGATCAGTATTCTTCCTGTTTGTTATCACTGGACCCAGGATGTCTGGGAGCAGATACTCTCTTGAATAATGGGACTTTTCTTATCTTGAGTTTCAATTGAGAACTGACCACTCCATAACCTCTCCCTAATCCCACCCTGAATCCCCTAGTTAGCATATTTGACTTATGTTTTATAGCATTTTATCCCATATAAACTTTACCTGTACCTCTCTAAGGTTTCAGGATCCTTAAGAATCCTTGCCCGCTGAAAAGTGTAACAATAAATCTTTGCCACCTTGAGTTAAAGAATGCTTGAGTCTGTGAATTCATTCCAGACGACCTGCCCTGTACTCTGGTTTTTGAGGGGTCACAACCTCTCAACCTCTCAGCCCGCAACAGTAATAAGGAAACTGAGGCCTTATAGTGGACAAGATCTAACAACTAATTAGTGACAAAACCAAGACTAGAGAACCCAGGCTTTCTAGAAAGTTCTTTAAAAATATTAAGAAAATATATATTACAATGTTCCATTCAGGAACTGACTCCCCATTTTTAACCTGAATCTGTTTTTCTTTTAATGGCCTCAACAGAAATGGCTAATAGTTAGTGATCATTCAATGTATGAGAATAATTCATGTGTTAGAAAGTCTTTTCAACCTCTTCATGTTGCGGATATCAGTTAATATAGGTATCTAGCATGTTATATTGGAAATGAATTTTAAAATCTAATACAGAAATATTATATAGTGTTCATTTTAAGATTTACAAGGAATAAGATGCAAAAAAAGGTGCCGATGTAAGCCTTATATAGCACTGTCTTTCCAATTTTTTATTATCTTTTCCCTTAGATTTCTAAAACTTCTCTCCACTTTTCTTAGGCAGAAATAAACTGAGTAAAATTCTGTGCTAAAGATTTGATCTGTTCCAGTAGAAACATTACTTTCCAGCTAAGACCTAGATGGCTCTGGAGGAGAAAGTGAAGCTGCTGACTTCACACAGCCCTCCCTCACTCAGATATAATCCACTTGCAAGTCATGGCATCACCTTCCTGATGTCATGGTCCTCTTTGAGAATGAAGGACAAACAATAACAACTTAATGCTAATATCATGAATATTGATTACAATTAAAAGTTTAAAATTCATTTTCTGTTCATTCTCTGTGGATTGATTATTTTCCTGGTTAATAAAGTTATCAATTCTTATAAAAATTCTTTTCCATGAAGTGAATGCTAGAATTGCATATGACAGTAAAACTTGGAAAAGTGTGATTATATTTTAGAGTTGTGTTGTGTAAGTGACTGAGGGACTAGGTTCATAGAATTGCTAGAACCAGGTTAATAGTAGTATTTAGAGCTTAGAATCTTGTTATCCAGGCAGATAAATAGTGAGTATTTTGATTGTGTATTTGGAAACTTGAAAAATACATTTCCCCTCCCAAGAATTTTGAATGGAAGAAGCTTACAACAGTTAACGTTTTTTATTAAGACAATTTATTTAGTTGATATTTGTATTCCATATAATATACTCTGGTCACTTTTTAAACTTAAATGATAATACTACTTATAGAATGAAATCTGCTATCATAAGGTATTTCAAATGAACTATAATGATACAGTATTCTTATTCTGTTACTTTTTTTTTGGTACAATAGTGTTGGTAGCAAATGTTGAAAATATGCAAGAAAAGACATCTCTGCATTCACGTGACCCACTTTTTTGATTATCAGAACATGACTTTTAAAAAACACACCAAATAATCAGTATTTATTAAACACCTGATTGGCAGCCATTGTGACAGGCTCAAGATATACAAAAACAAAGAATGAAATAGGATTCAGTTGTAATAATGTTATTTGTAGTTTTGATACTTCCATGGACGTTCTTACTACCTCTCTTATTCAGAGGGTCTCAAACAAATATGAAATATTATTTTGACATGCAAATTTGAGTATTTGGGCATTACTTATAGCAACTAAATCAAACACATCTGACTTAATTCTGCATTCAGTAGATAACAATTTTATCAGTGTAATGATTCAGTCATCTTCTCTAAGTATTGACTTATAATTTTTTAAAATTTCTGTTATCTAACAGATTAGCTATCTAGATGTATATATTTATGAATATAACATGGAATAGGATTTTGTCATTCTAATTTGTGTCATTTTGCTAGAAAAATTGCCTTTCATGCCTATACTATCAAATATGTTGATCTAGAAAGCCTTTTTTTCACACTTCAACTGATATATAAAATTTGCTATTTTATCAGGCTTAATATAATTTTATGAATAATGCAAATAGATTATTTTTTTCCTTTCTATTATTATTATGTTCTTTGCCCTCTTCCTAAGAGGTAGCCAACAGTGCCACCATCAGAAACAGTTAGGCTTTCTTATTGTGTTAGGTATTCTCATAAGTAAAAGTCCTGAAAGACTCATCAGTGTGCCATGACTGTAACATCACATTTTATGCTTATTGTAAGTAGCTACTTATAAATATTATCTGTTTAATATGACAATAGATAATGATGCCGTAGTGAAATTAAATTTTAAAATGTTTTACCTGTGAAACTAAATGCAAAAGTGAAACCCATTTTCTCCTTAAATTTTTGAGTAATCAAGTCCTGTATTATTATTTCTTAAGAGCTACTAATTTGTGCAACAATCCTTTCCAAATTATTCTTCCTTACCTTGATTATGCTTAATATGCTTAATGTCAGTGGTTATTTTCTTTTGTCTTATATATTTTCACAAGAAGCAGTCCTCAAAAAAAAGAAAAGGAAAAAAATTAGCCAAGTGATAACTTATCCCTTTCATAATGTAGTATTCATTGAAAACTCATTATGAGTTTCCTAAATAGTAAAAAGTCATTTTTATGTCCATATTCAAAATTTAATATTTATTTACTAAGTGACTCAAGCTCTTATTTGTTACCTTAATTTGAATTTTTAAAAATAATTTTAATATCTGTGACAATTTGTTGAATGTTCAAGTGTCCTTGTGTACAGATTTCAAGTTTTCAGTAATTGCAGAATATTTCCTCTCCCTTCCTCTCTCTCCCTAACATTAATATAAAAATGTTGCTTATGGAAACATTTCTATGAATTTCTAATTTCAAAATGTTGAAGTTGTGGAAACTTGCTGAAATTATTTCAACTCCTTGTTTGTACATGTTATATTGGGAAGAAATGAAAACAGTAAAGAAAAATGCAGAAATATTATGCATTATTCTTTTTAAGATTTATAAGAAACAGATGCAGAAAAGATGCCTATTTCAGGCATTTTGTGGGTAGGCACTTTTTCAGTATCATTTGTACTTCAAGTTGTTTACAACGTTGAAGGTTTTTTGTAAACTGCAATGTTAGTATAATTATGATAATTTAGAAATCTATATTAAAGCACAAAAGTGTGCTTTCATGCCCCTATACTTACATGATATTGTGTATTTATTTTTAAATGAAAAGAAACCTGGTCTCCATCTTCCTGTTGACATCAAACAGTCCTCTGATATGCTAATTCTGCTATGGGGAGAACCCATACATAGGATTTATTTGGATTCATTCCAAGTCTGAGTGAAAATAATATGTAAAGAAATGATTTTGCAGTATTGCCTCATTTGAATGAAAACTGATGTTAAAATATTCTGGAATTAAAAGTAGTCAGAATAGAAAACCTGACATGTAATTTTCTAATATTTTAATAATACTTTATGTTGCCTAGAAATCATTTCTATTGCTGTTTGACTCCAGAAATTTTTTCATCAGTATTACTATTGTCTTCATCAACTTACGTAACATTATTGGTTATTATAACATTTTGGTGATGTAGCATGTCATTTGAGTATTTGATAAAAGTGAATTTTATTAAGATAGCTGATAGGGTCTTTTAAACAATGGAAAAACTAATAAAAATTAATCTGGGTCATTTGTCTTCCTTTACATATTTTTCTTTGGTTTCTCTGAGTCCTCAGTCAAACAAAAATAATGCTATATTTTCCCATATAAAAGGTGGATAACCAGTACATATCCCAGTAATGATTTTCATTTCAACCTGCCCTCCACTGGTAACACTGCAGAAAAACTGACAAAATTGCTTATTCTTAAAATCCCTGATATTTAGGGTCTCAGTATTAAATAACAAACAACTATATAGCATTTCAGGCTTTATAACATATGGAATATGTAGAGGTTACACATGTATATTGTCAAATTTAACTTTAAATTTTGTAGTCCTTTTGATGGATGAATGAGTTTTTAAAGGGACAAAAATGGGCATTGGCTAAGTCCATGTGAAAACATTTTAATAAGTGAGAGTCAGTGTTTTAATGTCTAAAACAATTTTCCTATATAATCAGTTTTAATAAGTTATAAATCTCACATTAATTTCAGAATTATTATTTTCTTCTCTTGTAAAATGATTGAAAAATAGCCTAGAGAGCTCAATTTTGTAAAATCTACATTTCCTGATTTTAAAAATGTTTATGATATGCTGATATTTTAAGTTGCTTCACCTGACTTTGGAGTGAAGTTTTTAGATATGATTTAGTAAGACTCAAGTTGTAGGTATATGTTTTTTGTATCAAATATTTATAGTAGGAATATTCATATAAACCGAATTCTTGTAAATAGAATTATATTTTAGAAGCACACATTAGAATTCATTATTAAAGGAGTCCTGTATTTGTAATGAGAATAGTTTCATAATGCAAATGATCACTTCTAATTTATGATTTAGATTTTTTTTTGTAGAATGAGGCAGACTGTAAATGTATAAGATGTAAGTGATATCTGCAAGATATCATTTGATTGTGTAGCAACTAACAGTATTCCTAGCATTACCTGGATTAGTATATTAATTAAGTAGGGAGGAAATTGAGTTGACATATCAAGTAAAATTCTTGTAAATATGTCAATAAGTAAAGTGTTCTAAAGAGCTACTTTAGTTTTTGTGGTAAAATACTATCTCTGATTTGGTGACCATTTTTTGCATTGTGTAAAATTAAGTTCCAAGAATTGAATTTTGAGAAATTTTCATTATTCTTTTCTATTCTATTTGTTTTATAGCATTTTAAGAAACAAAAAAGATTGATTCCTGAAAGGACAGTTTGGAAGTACTTTGTTCAGCTCTGCAGTGCATTGGAACATATGCATTCCCGGCGAGTTATGCATAGAGGTATATGAAAATTTTGCATGTTTGAGATAGATGCTTGGCAGTTGAGGGATAAATTATGTCAAGCTTAAATGAAAGAGAATAATTTTTGGTGGGTAATTATTTTCCAGATACTATAATTTTGTTAGAATATAATTACTCGTAACAAAAGTAGTTTGGGTTTACGTAAAAATAAAAACAGCGTTGCAGATTTTTCACTCTTCAAAGCATTTTATTGTTTTAAGTAATTTGTTAAATCAGGAAGAGAACAATATTAAGAGATGAGGAACTAAAGAAAGAAATGTTATATGTGAGAAAATGAATATTTTATTAAATGAACCATGTTTATTACAGCAGCCTAAACATTTAGGTATTAGTATTCAATCTTAGAGTGCTGATAATGTTGTATTGTTGGCCAGAGACTAAGATTTTCCCCCATCATTAAGTGGTTAAATCATAGACTTTGGAAAGAAATCATGCATTTTGTTTGAGTGTTTTAGAGTTGTAGTTTCTGAAGTAGCCCAAGTTTAATTTTAAAATTATCATATGTAGTAAAAATGAACATTCTTATTTTAAGTAGTGTTGGTAAGTTAAAAAATAGAAGAATGGGCAACATTCTGCGAGGTCTGATTTTCTGTTTAGAAAACAGAACTGTAGTTTGAACAAAAGCTAGTAACATATTAAAATTGTCTCATTTATATTTATTGCTCCAATGCATGTTTATTTTGTGTTTTTATCAGCTCATATGAGTACCGAGAGAATTTAAAAATGTCAGTTTAGGTCATTTTTAAAAAATGTCTGAATATAACAAGAAAATTATTTAAAATTCTGAAACCTATTTTTCTAGTAAGGTACATTTAGTAAGAATATTTGCATTCTTTCCTCTAAGTCCTCCCCCGAAAAAAAGGTTTTCAAAACTTCTCCCTTCAAAAATTCTCTTAACTCTTTCCTGATGATTTTTTTATTTATTTATTTTACAGATATAAAACCAGCTAATGTATTCATTACAGCCACAGGAGTAGTAAAACTTGGAGATCTTGGACTGGGCCGATTTTTCAGCTCTAAAACCACAGCTGCACATTCTTTAGGTAGGAATTGTTAAATAATTTCAAACTAATATTTTATCGCATATAAAAAATCATATGCATAAATATTGATGTAGTTTCTTTGCAGGTGCCAGATAAAATCATTTTTAAAATTAAGTCATCAATTTCATGAAGATACTAAAAGTTGTCAGTGGGAGATTTACTGTCTGTTTCAATAGAATAGTTTAATATTGTTTCCTTGACCTCAGTAATTTTGGTAGATAATGTCTGGCAAGAGCACGTCTGGTTTTTCTATTACCATAGAGTATTCGTTTTATAATAGTATAATGAGAACTAATGAATCAGCTGCTTTCCTGGTGAGGACTGCAGTCTCTCTGGAAAAATACCGTAACAGTTTGTAAATGTTTATTTATAATGGGAAAGTATATGAAGGTGATGAATATATTGAGGAGATGATTTTTTTTAAAGATTATGGATCATTAACAAAATATTTTTTACAAATTATAAATCATAAAATTTTAGCATCTCAGAAATATATTCTCATTTTTTGTTCAGAATAGAATTTAATATAGGTTTTCAAACGTTAAGAATAGGAAGAAAATACTATTTGACATGAAAGCAATTTAATAATTACTAGGTAGAATAAATGATTTTAAATTGGGTACCATAGTAAAGTCTTGTGAATTCTCTTAAAGCCCTTAAAATATTTTTTTTCTTTTACATGCTTTAAGAACTAGCTATTAGTAGAGAAAATGGGTAAAAGTTCAATTATGAGAATATAAGTAATTTTTCAGGCTTAGTAATGACCCTGTAGCTTCATACTTAGACTATGTATTATTTTTTCTTTTGAGATAAGGGGTAAATTTAGTTTGTAAACTTGACATTCAATTTTTTGGTATTGAAAAAACAGTTTTAGTGTATTAAAAATAAAATTATTAAAATTAGAATATCAAAATTTATAATCAGATAAGAAATAGAATAAGATTAGAATTGGGCTGATTGATTTACACCTGGACAAGAACTCATCTAGTCCACAATCTTGTTTTACAAGTAAGGGAATTAAGGCTGAGATGTTTAGTAATATTCCAGAAGTATACAGATAATAAGTAGCAGAGCTGAGATTTGAGCCTAGGTTCTCTGATTTCAAATCAGACATGTTTTTCACTACACCATATTGTCTTTACAGTATAATGAATATATGCGTTCCCCCCCCAAAGAGAGATGGTAAGGACCAAATGAAGTAACAGGTGGCAGTGTTTTGAAAAGTGTTAAGCAGGATGCAGTGGCAGGATGATATTCTTATTTCTTACTTTGGCTCTTTTATATTTACTTTTATTGGGAAATTGGAAAAATTCCAAACCCTAATAGGGAATTAAGTAAGAATATTCACAGGAAGACAAGAGAGAACCTCACGGTGTTTATCTAATATTAGTAATAGTTAATTACATAAATTTAACAGCACTAAAAATAAATCCTCCTTTTTTGGAAAGTCACAACTTCAGTCATAAAATGCAAAGATTGGAAAGCAAAAGGAGGCCACATAGATAATCTTATGGCAATTCAATAGGATGGCATTTTGAATTTTTGCATTAAAAGAAAATGATTATATAATTTGTTCTAGAGCAACGTTAGCATATCTTTTCAGAATATACCTTTCTCACTAGCAAATTGGGTTTAATAGTTAATATTATTGTTATAAAGGCAAATTTTTGTGTTTTCTCTTAAATAACATATGCAGGGGGAAAAAACTGCTTATCTCAGAACTATTAGCTCTAGAAAGAATACAAATTGTTACATTTTTTTCATCTTCTGAATTGCTCAAGACCTTTGAAAACTTTAGTCATTCCAGTCTAAAGCATCATAACTAACACATTCGTAAGCAGTAAACCTCTCCCATTATAGTCATGTATTTTGACAAATTCTAAATATCAGATTTTGTTGATAGCCATTGAAAATAGGAAATATATTCATTTCAAAACTATTAACGTGGGCTTTTTTTTTTCGAGATAGATGACTAAAGCACAGATTCAAATAAAGGTATAGCTTTATACTTTTGAGTAGTGTGCTGAATTGTGTCAAAATCTGTCAATTCCTTTAAAATTATCTTGGAGCTGATTGACAAATGCTAAATACCAAGGTTTTGCTTTACTTTAAACAAAAATCTTAGATCATTATTAAAAATAATTCATATCTTCTCTTGAGAACATGAAAGTTTTACAAATTATAATTTTAGTATTTCAGTGAGTTATTTCTTAGGTACATCTACTGAGATGTACTTTTTCACTTATATATTTCCTCAGGAAATATTCTTAATAGATTTAGTTTTGTCAAGAGTACTCACACAAATTCCTGGTGGCGTAATAAAAACAGTCAAGATTCTATCACCAAACGTGTTATCACAGAACCCCATATAGGAAAGGAGCCTCAGAGGCTGTCTACAGCACAACCGTTACATGAATAGAAATCCCCTCTATGTCATCCCAACAGGTGGTCATGCAGTCTTCACTGGAAGATTTCCAGTGAGGGACAAACAATTGCCTCCTGAGGCATCAAATTCCACTTTTGATTACCTGTAATTGTTAGAAGGTTTTCTTGTACTTTAATCAATCATTGAATAAGCATATTAAGCATTTACTAATGTGTCAGGAACTATAAATAGGAATTGATTATGTAAAGATAAATATTTATTCAGCTCTACAAATTGTCTAAAAATATTTTAATTGAGGTTTTGTCCACATGTTAACTTTTCATTCATTTTTGAAGTCTCATTATATAACTATAAAATTAGCATGACACCACAGTCTCTTTGATTTCCCTTTCCCTGCAGATGATAGGTTAAACTATAGTTAGGACTGAAATGGTTTTTTTGCTTTTTGTATAGACCTGGTTGAATAATCCCTTCTAGCAGATTGTGGTTAAAAACAAAACAGGAATTTGTTATATTAATAAATCTGTGAGTTTTAAGACAGTGTGATTAAGAAAGTATATTATACATCACAAACAAGTAAGCAGCACATATGTATATTAGAAGCATATTGTATAAATACTGATCTGTAGACTACGTTGCTCTCACCATTCAGTTGTAGTCAGCAAGTTGTGGTCAAGGACAATATATAAAACAGAACAAGGCAGTACCTGGGAAGGTCATGACAGTCTATAGTACCTTGGAAGGTCATGACAGTCATTAGGATGCAGTATTGTTGATCTTGCTTTATCTGAATACTCTTTATAACAAGAGTTCTTTAAAAGTAGGATTTTACAGTCACATACATATATATAACTTGAGATTTCAAGAAAAGCATTTGTTCATATTGTGCTGGAAAATCTGCTCTCCCACCATCAGTAGAATATAAACTCCTTGAAGATTGGGATTATTTTATTAGCAAGCATTGCTCTCTTTTTTGCTACTCTGCTACTGTCACTTCAGATGCAGATGAAAGAGGCCATACAGCACTGAGAGCCATTTCGAATTTTATTTTTGTTTGATTAATTGGCCATGGATTGATTATGGCCACAAAATTCATCACCAAATAAATACCCTGCTAGAAGTTAAGAATTTCCCAAAGGGTAGTGAAGAGGGATTCACTGTTGGGAGTGAGCCGACTATAACATTATAAATAAGTGATTTCACATTGGAAGTCATGTAAAAGATGGTATCAAAGAAATCTGTGATAGGAAAAAAAACATGGCTTGGTCACATATCTAGAATTTAGGATAATCAATAAACAGCCCACGTGCTCCATTAGTATCTTAATAATGTGAAAAGTGCTCAAGGAAGGCCCTTAGTATGTTAAGTTGTCCCCTATAAATGAATGAATCAATCATCATTACTTTGTGTAAGGCACTATACTAAGTACTGCAAATGCAAATGGAAAAAAAGTTAAGACAGTCTCTGATTTGAAGGAGTCACATGCTGTTTGGGGGATGGAGTGAGGAAGACCATATATAGGACAGATTTCAGTTGCAAGTCTGATAGAAAGGCCCAGTTGGATCTTAGAGTACTGCAGCATAGCAGGTGGTAATTCATCTTCTTTAATATGATTTCCATTGTCAGTAAGTAAAGATTATTAAGCACCTACTATATGCCAGGTATTGTACTAAGCACTAAAGATACAAAAAGAGGCCCTGCCTTTGAGGAGCTCACAATTTAATGGGGGAGACAACAAGCAAACAAAATGATAGAAGCACGTTATATAGAGGATAAGTAAGAAACATAAGAGAGGGAAGGCACTAGGATTAAGAGAAGTTGGGAAAGCCTTCCAGTAGAAGATGGGATTTTAGTTAAGACTTGAAGAAAGCCAGGTGAGCCAGTAGGCAGAGTTGAGGAAGGAGAGCATTCCAATGGGACAAGCCAGAAAAAGATGCCAGAGCTAAGAGGAGAGTCTTGTTCGTGGAAGTCAGGAGGCCAGTGTCACTGGCAAGGAAAAAGATGTAAAACAACTGGAAAAGTAGAAGGGGGCTAAGTTATGAAGGGCTTTGAATGCCAAACAGAGCATCTTAATATTTGCCCCTGGAGGCAATAGAAAGCCACTGGAGTTTATTGAGTAGAGGAAAGGATATGATCAGACCTGAGCTTTAGGAAAATCACTTTGGTGACTGAATGGAGGATGGCTTGGAGAGAATTGAGTCAGGCAGACCCACCAGTAGGCTGTTGTGATAGTCCAGAAGAGGTGGCAGTGTGAGGGGAGAGAAAAAAGACTATTTGAGAGATGTTTCAAAGGTTTTAAATTGGCAGACCTTGGCAAGAGTTTGGATGTGGGAGGTGAGACATAGTGAGTAGTCCAGGAATTGCTAAAATTATAGCTGTTTCAGATGTTAAACTGTTTGACAGTATTGAGGACTTTAGGCTAGAAGCAAGGCCAGTGATCTGGGGGACATTTGGGCCTTACTGGCTGATAATTGTCATTTAGTTGACATTTGGTATTGTTGGTGGGAAGGATGATTGGCTGCTTCTCCCCAGACTTCTCTCTCTGATGACTTCAGGGTCTGGATTGTAAGCAGAGTGAAAGGTCAGAAACAGGGAGGGAGAAAGAAGGGGGTACTTTGACTCTGAGGACTCTTTGCCTCAGGGTTCTGCGCTGTCTCCAGCAGGGTCTGAGAGGGGCTGATAGGAGAGTGTTTGAACCATCAGGTACATTCTACCTGCTATCACACCCCAGGATTCCTTGCTGCTTCAACTAGATTGACTTCCCTGATAAGTTGATGGAAAGATGTGAATGAGAGCCTCATAGGATGGGTGTGTATGGATAGGTTTTCAGTCTGTTGGAGGAATGGCTAACATCACTGGAGATCATTGCATGTTAGATTGCCCCCCAGCATGTAGTGAGCCTTGCGTAAGTGTATGGTTTGTTTGTTGAATAAACAAAAATTAAATTTAGTTGGCGTTTTCATTTAGAACATCTAATACTAATTTGTTAATGTGGACACTTGGTGTTATTCAAAATCAAAGAATTATAGAGTTGGAAGGGTCCTTAGAGGCTATTTGGTCTATCCTGTATTGGAAAAAGAATTCCTTCTTCACAGTACTTGATGTGTAGACAGTATTTGCTTGACTACCTCTAAAACAGAGAACTTGCTATCCTGATACTTTTAGATAGCTCTAATTGTTAGCAGATTTCTCCTTATATTAAGCCTAAATCTTTTCTTTCTGCAACTTCCACCCATTGCTTCTAGTTCTTCCCTCTGGAATCAGGCAGAACAAATCTGATTCTTCTTTCCCATGACAGCTCTTCAGGTATTTGGAGACAGCTATACCTATTAAGAATAACCTCTAGGAACTTCATGTTCTCTCTCTAGATTTTCCTCACGTCTGCCAAATAAGCTTCCCAGTTTCAGTTTTATCTTTGTCACATGGGGATGGTAAAACATGATACTGTGAAAAGAGGGTTGAATTTAGAGATGTAGTATGTGGGTTTGAATCCTGACTCTGCTTCTTAGTATTTAGGTGACTTTGGGCAAATCATTTCCCTTATCCAGGCCTCAGTTTCCTTGCCTGTAAAAAGAGGGGGATAATCAAAATGGTGTCTCAGATTCCTAAGAGCTCTAACTTGAAAAGCTGAATTAAATTTCCTCTTTGGACTCTTCAGAGAATGTCAGCAATGGAAGAACTTTCCATGATCTTTTGGTCCAACCTGTATCCAAGGCATAGTCCTATCTATGGTATCCCTGAATATTGATAAGCATCGTGAAGCACAACCTGACCTAAATGTTGTTCAGAACAGAAACGGGGGAAGAAACAGGAGAAAGGTAAAGGAGAGGAAATCTGTAGTCCTTGGGTTAAATCCCACTGAGGCACCCTGAACATCAAATCAGTTATGTTTGAATGTGCAGAGAACTTTCACAGCAGAATGACTAGCCTGCAGTGCCTGGCTCTTTCCTGAACAATAGATCCAGAGGCAGCAGCATGATATAAGGGGGAAGACATAAACTCTGGAACCCAAGACCTGTGTTCAAGACTTTTCTCTGATTCTTACTAGTTGTGTGCTCATGGGCAAGTCATTAGACTTCTTTGGGCTCTGTTTTCTTACCTGTAAAATAAGGGAGTTTAAATAAATGGTCTTTGACGTCCTTTCCACCTCTCAATGCTAGAAGATCTAGATGAGGTCCTTTCTAACTCTCAATGATGGAGGGTCTAAATGAGGTCCTTTCCAGCTCTTTCTGGCTTTGCGATCTTGTGACTGTGGGTAAGCCACTTAATTTTTCTGGGCCTCAGTGCCTCATCTGTAAAATGAAGGAATTGGACTCATTGGCTCTGAGGACACTTCTAGCTCTGAATCTGTGATCCTATATTCCTAATCTTTGAATTTTGGAAACTGACTTGTGTTCCTAGAGAAAAGGTGCTGTAATAGAGAGAGAAGACTGGAGTTGGAGTCAGAAGTCTTGGTTTTGAGGCCTGCTTCCAAAACTTCCTGGTTGTTTGACCTGGGTCAAGACCTCAGTTTACTCATCTGTAACATGGACATCATATTCCTTGCCCGGCCTCCCTCAAAGGGCTTTTTTTTTTTAAACCTTTAAGGTGCTATAGAAGTGTGAGCTGTTGTTAGAAGCATGGTTGCTATTGTTCTTTGGAAATGGTAGGCCTAAGGGCAACCCTGACCAATTGTTAATCTAGGAGCCTCAAAGTGGGTAAGTGGAGTAGGGGGGTGGTGTTAAGTGCATGTAATCAAACAGTTCTGGGACTGGACAATGCCTGCTCTGCCCTGTGGTGGGAAACATTCTGGGATGATAATGAGGAGTGACTACAAAAGGTGTGACTTGTCAAACCAGTTTATCAGACATCCAGAACAAAGCATCTCTCATTTGGAGTTAAGGTTTTTTTGATCTAGTCAGGTCTGGAAATTTGAAGAATCCAGATGAATGGCTGTGACATGGTGACACTGAGCGGAGAGACTACTGTTACTATAGTCAGAAGCAAGAAGAATCAGAGGCCCTAAGTGGGCTGTTTTAAGCTGTCCTATCTTCAGTGGGAGATCTGTGGGTGTTGGAGGAAAGGAAAGGAAGACAGCCAAGGGAGTCATAGGCTTTAGAGCTTTCCAGGAACCTTAAAACCACTTAAGGCCTGTGGAAAGAAAGTTCTTTGCTGTAGGTACTAAGTGGCAGAACTGGGATTCAAAAACAGGTTTTCTGCCACCAAGTCTAGGTTTGAAAAAAATGTAGGATTACTGTCACAAATTTAAAGCTGGAAAAGACTTCAGAAATCATCCATTCATGGATTCAAGCTAGAAGGGAGAACCTTACAGGTCATTGAATTTAACTCCATCATTTTTATAGCTGAGGAAACTGAGTCTCAGAGAGATTCAATGAATTGCCCAGGTTTACACAGTTAGTGAATTTTATCAGAGGCAAGATTCAAATTCCCATCTTCTCATTCCTAAGTCTAACCCTCTCTATACTGTCTATCATTTTCTAGATGAGGAGACATCACTCTAGAAAAATTAAGTGGAGATAGTGCTAGTCTTGGGAAGTCAAGAGGACCAGATTTCAAATCCTGCTGACCTGTGTGACCATGAACAAACCTTTCTCATTCTAGAAATGTTACTTGGAAAAAAATAAAATACATTCAAGGACAGACAATACAAGTCAGTTATTGTCTTTGCTTTTCTCTTGTTCTTAAAATAATTGAAAGTTTAGTGTGAATGTCCTTGCAGAATAATTGGCAATTAAACTATTTGATAAAAGCAAAAAATATTGAACTCTAAGTTGTGACATACTTAAAAGCTTTGGCTAATTGAATTTAGCAAAAATCCTAGATGAAATTATCAAGAGAAATTATAGTTTAGATAAATCTGTGAAAAACTGTGATGTAATAATTATTCAGTCCATTTTACAGGATTTAGAAAGAGATTAGAAATTCTAGTATTATTTTATGCTAGCTATAAGATATTTTTATTGTGATAACTGTCCTTATTATATACCACCTTACTGGTATACATATTTCACTTTTAAAACAGATCTCCAAACCTGTTTCTAAAAGTAAAGTCTTTTTTCTTTTTTTTTTCTTTTTTGAAAAGTGGTTTCCTTTATGACAGTCTTTATTGCCCAAAGATATGACAATTAGACATTTCAGTATATATTGATACATGTTCAGATTTAGTCAAAGAAAAATGTGCATTTATTACTTTAGCAAATTCTAATTTATAGTCAGGAAGAAAGTATCTTTTCTGTATACCATAAGCAAAATAACTGAAGGGATTCTGACGATGATTCTGCAGATTGTGAAGTGAATTCAAATTAAATTAACAATAAATGGTCTTTATTTTTTCATTCTTAAGCAATATAGATAGTAATTTAATGCCAAATGTAATAATAAAAATGAAATGAGATTTTAATAAATTTATTATACTTATAATGCTATTTGATGGCATATTTAAAATATAAAAACACTATTCAGTGCAAGTTAGTATCCTCAAAATACAAATCAGTACTTTTTGCCAGTTTTAGATATTGGCTTATCTGGTTGATGATGAGGCATGCAAAACTTTTTTTTTTAGTTGAATGTCTATAAAATGAGATTTTCCATTCAGTATTTAATGTCTTTCTCAAAAGAGCTGTCACTTTGTATTCTATATTCTATTCTTTGATAATTCCTGTTTCTCTGTGGTATAGACATGGCAGAGTAGCATAGGCATTGGGGAAGAGTAGAAGTGTCCCAAAAGTTCAACATGTTCAAAACTGAAATCCTTAACTTTTCTTTAAGACCTTCCCCTCTTTCTCACTTTACTGTTACTGTTAAGGGCATCCCTCTTCTCCCAATCATCCAGGCTTTACAACCTGTGTATCATTCTTGAGGCCTCACTGTCTGTCCTCTGTTTCATTTTCCTCCCACCCCCATTCCATCCAATCAGTTGTCAGATCTTGTTGATTCTATCTTCTTAACATTTACCCCCTTCTCTCCTCTGACACCACTCTAGGCAGGCTTCATCATCTAATGCTTAGCACAATGTCTCACGTAGTAGGTGTTTGACTTGGCATTAGAAAGGGAGCAGGGGAAAGGTGTTTGACTCTAGTTTGGACAAATATGTGAAAAACTCATGTAATAATCATTTGGCTCATTTTATAGGATTTGGAAACATAGATTAGAAATTCTGTCATTAAAATTTGTTGGCTACAAGACATTTTTATTGTGATAACTACTATCTTTATTATACCACATTACTGGCATACATATTTCACTTTTTAAAGTAGTTTTCGAAACCTATTTCTAAAGATTAAGTCCTAGAGCTTTTTTTTTGAATAATAGCACCTACCTTGTGGGGTTAGGGTTGTTGTGGATCAATATTTATAAGGTAATAATTATAAAGCATTTAATACAGTGCCTAGGACATAGTAAGTGATATGCTAATGGTAGTTATCATCATTATCATTATTATTGTACTAATGAAGTGACAAATTTAGTCCCTATTCCTTCAGTCAAGGAATAATCTACTTAGTAGAACCAAATACTGTTTATTACTTTGCCCATCCACTGTGTTTTCTAGAAGCCCTACTCTGTTTTTAACACACTCTCCTTCATCTTAGCTCTATTTCTCTCATGCATTTTACATTTTGCAAACTTTGAAATACTAAAGAAATATCAACTATTATTATTATCATCTTGTACTCATGGCAACTAGACTTGTTCTGGGAGCTATCTCATCCCTGGCCACAAAATTCTGCTGCTGGTTGTTCTTTTACTCATCCCTCCTTCCCCCTCAAAAGTAAAAAATGACAGGTGAGGTGCATACTCTTTTTGCCTTACCCTGTCGCTTCCAAATATTTTGTCCATCACTGTTGTTATAAATTTCTTATTTGAAGTTTGTTCTTTCTGTCTATATTACCCTAACCAAATCCCAGTTGCAATTTTTTTTTCCTGAACTTCAGGCCACTATCTCACTTTCTCAAGGCTTTCAGTGTTTAGATCATAGTCCTCATTCCTTCCCTAATTTCTGCTGACATCCTTATAGATGTCAGTATATTCATATTGGTATTCCTTCAAATATCTTGACATCATGCTGCATTATCCTTCTCAACTTTCTTGACCTTTATCTTCATTCTAAGGTGGGATGCCCATGGGGATAGTGGCTTTACTGTAGGTCTTAACTATTACCCAAAACTATGCTACCTTTCTTAATCTTGAACTCTGAAATTATTCTCTCTAATAAAAATCTCCTCGAGAGGAAACCTACTTCTTCCCAAAGCTCCTGTTCTTCTTTAAGATACCTCCAGATATTTTAGGAAGTTTTCCCTTACATCTAAATTTGTCTTTCCATAATGCCCTCTTTTTGTTCCTACTTATGTACCCTGTGGCTAAGCAAAACAAATCTAATATCTCTTCTAAAAATATGTAGTTTCCCTGAGAGAAAAATCCCTAGTCCTTTCAGTTGAATCCTCTTTTAGGATGTTCCTAAGTAATTTCATCATTCTAGTCTGCTTCTTTTAGATGAACTCCAATTTGTCTATATCTTTCCTAATATGTGGTACCCAGAATTAAACAGAGTACTTTAGATGTGGCCTAACTAGATACAGTATGGTGGAACTATCATTAACTTACTTACTCTGGACACTAAGTGTCTCTTGATGTAGCACAAATTATCACCTCTGTTGTCTGCCATGTCACACTATTGGCATATATGAGTTTTCAGTCCACTAAAACTCCCATATCTTCTTCTTCTTTTA
Organism: Phascolarctos cinereus; assembly: GCF_003287225.1. Classification (NCBI taxonomy): domain Eukaryota; kingdom Metazoa; phylum Chordata; class Mammalia; order Diprotodontia; family Phascolarctidae; genus Phascolarctos; species Phascolarctos cinereus. The sequence goes on along the minus strand of NW_027555958.1, from coordinate 385,694,927 downwards.
TTTTTATTTTTATTTTTATTTTTTTGCCTTTTTGCCTTTTTTGGTGAGGCAGTCGGGGTTAAATGACTTGCCCAGGGTCACACAGCTAGTAAGTGTCATGTGTCTGAGGTCAAATTTGAACTCAGGTTCTCCTGATTCCAAGGCTGGACCTCTATTTCATGCACCACCTAGCTGCCCCTCCCATATCTTCTTTGCAGGAAGTCTTAAATTGAATCACTTCTCCCCATCCTGCACTTATAGAGTTGAACTTCACATCTGTCCCAATTAAGTTTCATCTTACTTAACTTCATTAATTTTTTCTAGCCTGTCAAGATCTTTTTGACCTAGAGTCTATCATTTAGAATATTAGCTATCCCTTCAAGCTTTGTACCATCCTCCAAATTGAGAGTGTGACCTCAATCTAGCATTATTGGTAAAGGGAAGATGTCTGGAGGTACTCATATTAAGCCTAACTAAAAATCTCAAGTATTTTTTAAAGAATATTTCTTTCATCCTGTGATTGTGTAGTTGTTTTTTTAAAAAATGCAGAAGTTTGCCTTTATCCTGTTCAGTTGTTTTGTTTTACTCATTTTTTCCAACAAATATTTCTTGAGTGCCTTCTATGTATATAAAGTAGCTGATTGGGGGGAGATAATAGAAATAAATAGATAAATTTCCTGCTTTTAAAAAATCTATTATATACTAGGGGGGTTGAGGAAGGTAAGGAATAATGTAAAAATAACCATATGGCAGAATCTGAATCTATGTTCCTATGTGGTAAGTGCCATCAGAATCATAGAATCTGGGAGTTGGAGGAGACTTTATCAGTCATCTAGTCAACCTAATCAGATAGGAATGCTAGTTACAACTTACTTGGTACCTCCAAGGATGGTAATGTACTCCCTTTGAGGCAGCTTCGCTTTTAAATAGCTCTATTTGTTTGGAAGTTTTTCATGACACCGTTTTCAAATTTGCCTTTTTGCAACTTCCATTATTGTCCTCTAGAGCCAAACTGAACAAGTTTATTCCCTCTTCCACATGACACCTTCAAATACTTGAAAACAGGTATTATGTCTTTTCTGTGCCTTCTTTTCTACAGGCTAAACATGCCTGTAGTTAAAGAAGGAAATGGCCAACCACTCTAGTATCTTTACCAAGAAAACCCCAAATGGGGTCATGAGGAGTCAAACTAAAATGACTCAACAACAAAAACAACAACAATAACAACAGCCGCAATAAAAATGCCTCAAGAATCAATCCACATATGTCATGAACTCAAAGCCCTTCACCATCTTGGTTGCCCTTATCTTGATGCTCTCCAGCTTATCAATAATAAGCTTCTTAAACTCTAGGGTACAGTGAGATTGTCATTGGATCATGAATCTAGAGCTGGAAGGGATCTTAGAGGCCATTAATAAATCTAGTGTCCTTATTTTTCAGATGAGGAAACTGAGGCACTGAGAAGTTAAGTGATTTACCCAGGGTTGCAGAGCTAATTTCATAGGTGAGATTTGAATCCAAGTCTTCCTAATTACAAGTCAAGTGCCATATCCCCTAAACTATATTGTATCTGCACTGTGCCACGTGCCTTTCCTAGAATCTATGTTCCTCTTAATCTATCCCAAGATCAAATTATTTTTTTGGCTGCCATATCGTATTCCCAACTCATATTATTCTTCAGTATACTAAAACCTCTTTTTTCAGAAAAACAGAATATCCATACCTAAGTGTAAGACTATACATTTATTGCTACTGAATTTTATTTTATTAGATTCATCTCAGTGCGTTATCCTAATAAGATCCTTTTGGGTCCTGATTCTTACATTCAGTATGTTTGATGACACCCTCTCAGCTTTATGTTATCTCCATGTTTGATGAGAAGTATATGTTTTGAGAGAATGGAAACTCTCACAAAGTGCCTCTGATTTAGGCTTTGAAACATGGGTAGAATTTGAACAAGAAATACAGAGAGAACAACATTCTAAAGGATGAAGCAACATGAACAAAGGCAAGGTGTGTTCAGGGAACTTCAAGTAACCCAGTTTATATAAAATATAATAAAGCTCTATCCCTCATTAATCTATAATCCCTAACTGATATAGCCATACCCTTTAAAATGTTAAGAGGCTTATTTTCCCCCAGGTCAACCTTTGAAAAACTTCTGCACAACTCTCTCCTTGTTGGGTCTGCTTGGAGAATGATCCCTGACCTCTCATCCACTTCTTAATCAACTAACTGACCTCTAATTTCTTTGGGGGTTGGTTTTAGTCCTTTGGTGCTTTCTGTCAGGTTAGCTAACTTGCCTATACCTCTCACCACTTCCAACTACCATCCATTACCTTGGATGTACAAATTGTAGAATGAAACCTTGAGTGCCTTCTATATATATAAAGTAGCTGCTTGGGGGGAGATATACAAATAAATAGATAGATTTCCTGCTCTTAAGAAACCTATGATTTAGTAGAGGGGCATTGAGGAAGGTAAGGAATAATGCAGAAATAGCTATATGGCAGATTCTAAATCTATGTTCCTATGTGGTAAGTGCCATCAGAATCATAGAATCTGGGAGTTGGAAGAGACTTCCATCAGTCATCTAGTCCAACCTAATCAGATAGGAATCCTAGTTACAACTTACTTGGTACCTCCAAGGTTACCTGACAACATTGAAATTCTTTTCCAGTCACATTAAGTGAAGAAGTTATTACACAGAGATTTCTACAAAATGATTAAAATTTGTGAGGTAAAGGAAGTGACTAGTACTGACGAGAGCAAAAGTACAGATTCAGTCCAATTCCTTTTGTCCTCTGGAGGAAAAATTACCATATATTACGATCAATCTCTCCTTGGGAATGTCTCCCAGACATTTTTCCACCATATGAGTGTATTCCCTAAGGTGTTGCTCTTTTTCCCATCTCTAAAGCAAAAACACCTCTCCTTGATCTAATCACCTTCTCCAGTTAGGACCCAATTAAGCCAACAAGCCAAAACTTTCACTAAAACTTGGATTTCTGGAATTGCCCCTATACGTGATTTTTTTTAATCCAAAAGATATTAAATAGGTCCATCTTCCCTATGACTACATTTGATTTTTTAAGTGAATTGTGTGATTATGGGATCCAGAACTGGCTGAACAATAGTCCATATGAAAAGAAAATATTAATTTACCATGAGCTTGTTATTATAAGCCATTAGTATGACTGGGACAAATTATTTCTGCAAAATTGAATTTAATTTTTGTTGCATTATAAAAATATGTTGTCTAGTTACTTAGGATATTGACAAAACATATATGCAGAGGGAGGTGACCAGAATGGTAAGAGTCATATGTCATATGGATAATTCTTGAAGGTGTTATCAGTGGTTAGACAGGGGGAAAAAACTAGGCAGAAACATAATAGTTGCCTTTTGATGTTTAGAGGACTATCATGTCTATAGAGCATATGCATGAGCATGATTTAAAAAAATAGATATCTGAATTTTCACACTGCATTCTGTTGAGTGTACAATTCATGGTCCCCACTCTGTTTCCAAGTGTAATATATTATCTGTAAATGTATAGCACCAGAACTAATACCACTGGGTAAAAATTACATGAGACAGATTTTGACTTAATATAAAGCAAAGCATTCTCGTTTTTCCTGTAAAATACAAGTCAAGGTTCTTAGCTAAGGTTGAGAGGCAAAGGGGGAACCATGGTAGTTTTAAAAAGGGATGAAAATGTTTGAAAGAGTCTCTGTAGAGAGTTGTATAGTGAGTTAATGAGAGAGGTATAGTAGGATTGCCTAGCAGCAGTGAAAGCCCAGTTGAGGTTGTGCAACATAAATATGTAGTGGACTCAATCAGAATGGTTACATGATTTTCTCCATCTTTGTTCAGCAGCAGGCAGTAGATACAGGGAGTGGGGCAAAGCTGAGGCTTGGCAGTACTCACTCAGTGAAATGATATGAGGGCTAGGAACTCCCTTGTCATCTCATCTCATCCCTTTTAGTTTCTCTGGCTTTCTTCACCACTCATTACAAATCCTATTTTCTTCAGGAGGCCTTTTCTGGTCCTCCAACCTCCTCTCTCAGATGGCTTCTGTGTATATTTTGTAAATTCCTAGCTATTTACATGTGTTATTCCCCATTAGAATATAATCTCCTTGAGAGCAGAGACTGTTTTTGCCTTTTACTGTATCCCCAGCACTTAGCAAATTGCCTAGCACATTGTAAGTAATTAACAAATAACTGGCTTAATACAGTGCATAACTTTTAGGGTTGTATCCCAAAGAGATCATAAAAATGGGGAAAGGACTCACGTGTACAAAAATAGTTATGGGAGCTCTTTTTGTGGCAGCCAAGAATTGGAATTTGAGGGGATGCCCATCAATTGGGGAATGGCTGAACAAGTTGTGGTATATGAATGTAATGGAATAAAAGTATGTTGTCTGGTTACATAGGATATTGTGCTATAAGAAATGATGAGCAGGCTGACTTCAGAAAAACCTGGAAAGACTTGTATGGATTGATGCTGAGTAAAGTGAGCAGAGCCAGGAGAACATTGTACACAGTAACAGCCATGTTGTTTGATGACTAACTTTGATAGACTTAGCCCTTCTCAGCAATGCAAGGATCTAAGACATCTCCAAAGGTCTCATGAGAGAAAATGCTATCCACATCCAAAGAAAGAACTATGCAGTTTGAATGTAGATCGAAGCATACTATTTGCCATTTTTTTCTTGTTTTGTTTTGTTTCCTCTTTCTTGTGGTTCCTCCTATTGGTTCTAATTCTTCCTTGCAACATGACTAATGTGAAAATATGTTTAATAGGAATGTATATGTAAAGCCTGTATCAGAATGTGTGCTGTCTTGGGAGGGAGGGAAGAGGAAAAAAATTTTAAAGTCAAAAGCTTGTGGAAGTGATTGTTGATAAATCAAAATTAAAATTTTTTTTAAAAATACAGTGCATAGCATAAAATATGTACTTAATAAATGCTTACTGATTGACTGGATTTAAAAAATGGAATAGGATCACTGCTATTAAAAGATTCTGTAAATTCTTGGAAATTATTTGTGGGAAAATTATTGTAATTGTTTTAAATCCTTTTTAACTTTGAAAATGACAGGTTAGTAATGATAGTGAGAAGAGCCCTTCGCTATGATAGACAACACAATTGGAAGATATATTTTTTCTTATGTTGGTCTGAGTTTGTGACATTGCCAATAGAGCACATGCATGAGTATCATTCGAAAGTAGATATCCAAATTTTCACACTGCATTCTCTTGAGTGTACAATTTGTGATCTCCACACTATTTCCAAGTGTGATATATTATCTGATTTCAGCTTGAAAAATTATTGTTCTTGAAGCAGACATCAAACAGCTTCATTTTCTGTGCCAGGTGCCACCTGTGGTCACATGCTTGTTTTCCCCACACCTTCCACTAGCACCTTTCTTCTAGTCCATAGATGTTCCTTTGGCTTATACCCCATCATAGTTCAGTATGTTTTTTGGCCTCAAAAGGCAGCATATGTTTGCTGTCAACACTGTTAGCAACCCCCACTGTGTCTGGTTCACCACTTCTGATTTATTTTTGCCTTTCCATCTTCTCTCAACTTGTGTAATTGTACAGCATATTTTTAACCTTTGGAATAAGATTTTACCTCATTTTAAACCATGTAAATCTTACTTTGAAAACATTATTGTAAATATACTTTTTTGACATCTTAATAAAAACAGTCTGTTTCATACCATATATTATATTAGAACATTTACATTCATTATTTGTTACATTCAATGATTATTCCCTGTTTATTATATGTATAATATATGATATATTATATATAATAGATCATGCATTTATTATACTTATCCCACTGAATTATATGTACCCTTATGCTTTTAAACAAGCTATGTAATATTTAGAAAGTTTCTTAGGCTCTTAATTATAAAAGAATGAATGAATAAAATTTATGTATTAAACACTTACAGTCTGCTAAGCATTATGCTAAGCACTGGAGATACAAATACAAAAAGTGATAATCCCCTTCCCTCAAGGAACTTACATTTAATTGGGGAAAACCACAGTTACAGAGTAGTAGTGGCCAGAGAAGAGTATTTTGTCTGGGAAGTCACTGGGATAGCTAATGAAACATTAGAGCGGTCTTTGGACAAGCAGAGGTAAAGATAGGGTTGCTTTGATTACTTTTGAACCCTGGGCAAAGGACTGAAAGTGGGAGTGGGGTGAATAACAAGGCTGTGCTAAGTTACATATGTGGAGAAACAGCAGCAGTATGGAGAATGACCAGAGGGAAGGTGATGCTTGTCTCAGAGAGTTCAAAATTGCTTACTCATCCCCTTCCAGGCATGATCTAAGAGAAAGAAACAATATTTGTTATTCACTGATCTTTAGCAATAGTTGGTCTCGATGATATGAAGAATTTAGAATATATTCTAAAATAAAACATTTTATTTGATAACCATTCATCCCCATTCTATCATTATTTCCTTTACTAAGGAAGACTATAGAAATAGGCAGAGCTTTTTAGCATAGCAGCCTATTAGAGTTACCACCTAGCTACTACTACTTACTTTCCTACCCATTGACTTAGAAATTCACAAGCATTCTCAGCTCATTTAGTTTAAGAGATTGTGGCAAACATTTTGTATGAGCTCAGTGCTTATTTTATTCTTTAAATCAACATTTTGTTCTTTGTTTTAGTCTTGACGTGTGGATTCAATTCAATTCAATAAGCCGTTATTACCCGTCTATTATTTACTCTGTGCTAGGTATTAGGGACAACAAAGATAGAGATTCTGAATAGGAAAGTAGATTGTCAGGCCTAGCACAGAAGCAATGGGAATGTAATATTGATTTGATTATCCATTTCTGACCAAAAGGTAGAAAGGGGAAGTGAGAGTGGACACCCCAGCATAGCTGAGTAGTTCTTGCTTGGTAGTCAAGGAGACCTGGAGCCTCACAGGTTATAAAAGAATATCTCTAACATGCCTTGCCCTGTTATCACCAGCCAGTTTAGCTCTGTTCTAGGTTTACTTTGCTGTTAAATAGATTATCTCCTCATGGACCTCTCAGAGGGTCAGAGATTCAGTCTCTTGCTCTAGACTCTGCTGCTTCATTTACTTTTCAGGAGGCAGTCAGGTGGGACAATGCACAGAGTGCTGGGCCTAGAGTTAGGAAGACCTAAGTTAAACTGTGGCCTCACACTTAACTGCATGACCCTGGGCAAGTCACTTAACCTCTGCCTGCTTCAGTTTTCTCAACTAGAAGTGGTGATAAGAATAGCAACTACCTCCCAGGATTATTGTGAGGATCAAATGAGATAACATTTGTAAAATACTTGGCCAAGTGCCTGGCGTGTAGTTGTTTAATAAGTTTTTCCTTCCTTTCTTCCCTCCTTTAATGTTTCCCTCCTTCCCTTCTTTCCTTCCTCTTTCCTTTTATGGGCATATACTTTGTTTCTACTTCTTTGCACGTTGCTACCTATATTATTACTTGAAAGGACAAAAGACTTTGCTGGGAGCTAAATTTGAAATCCCAGTTTTCCATTAACTGAAAGTTCATGTTATAGTCCAAACAAAGGTTTAACTAGATAACAGCAAATTTCTTTTGGGCTGGTTTTCTTCCTGCTTAATCAGCACATGATAATGTGCATGATTGCTTTCATTTCTACTCATATTATGCAACATGCTTTCCTTTTTCTTATGCAGTTGTGTACTAGTTAAAGAAGTTAAATATCAGAACTGCAGAGCCAGTTGGCCAAAACTCCATAGTCCAGAACTCCTCAAGTACAGTTTTGTAGCAATTAAAGAGAATGAAATGGCAGAAGAGAGAACCTTTCTTTAGACTGATTCCTTTCCATTCTTCTGTCGTCCCTATTTAATCACATCCTTCTCTCCAAATCCAAGCCTCATCCCCAACAAGAAATACTTATTTCAGCAAAGATTAACTTATATAAGTAACGTTCTTAGTATTAAGCAGACTTACTCATTAATGCCATTTTATAAATGTATTTCAAATATATTGAAAAAGATACGTTATGCTTTTAATGTGCAAAAGAGACCCATATTGATGTTCACAGTAGCATAGTAAGGGTGTTTTATAAGTTTTTGAAATATTAGACTTCTCTTCATGGGAGATAAGAGTTTTGTTTTTGTTTTTAGTTTAGCTAGGCAAAATTCCTAATCATTTTTTCTTTGCTTCTTCACTTCTGGGTCATTGGAGGGTTCAGTTTGTATTGCAGTTAAGGTGCTATACTAAGGCTAAACTCTGTAAAATGCTAGCATTTGTTCTTCTTTTTCCCTATCATCAATCTTTCACACTCATATCAAACCCCTAATGTATCAGCAGGTTTCCCAGAGCTACTGGTTAAAATTACCTTTGCTTTTGGTAAACTATGAACCTTCAAACCTCAGTGTTTTCAGCTGCCCCCTGTGGATTCTGTGAAGCCTCTTTCTGGCACATTACTCACTGCCAGTTACTTGCTTTATGTCTTGAAACAAGTAACCTGTTCGGAGCCAGTTTACTATTAAACCTGTTCTACCTTGCTTAAAAGGAGGAGGAAGTCAATCAGACTAAACTCTATAGTGTGTGTGTGTGTGTGTCTATATGTATATATGCATATATACATATACATATGAATTTATATATATAAATAAAACCTCTGCTAAGAAATCACAAGATTTCTTAATTTCTTCTTAATTTCTTAGGATACTTCTTAATTTCTTAGGATAATCTGAGATTGAAAAGTATTTTAAATCAAGCTATTCTAAGTTTGCTTTCTGTTAGGCTTTTTTAAGTTGGCAATTTTACTTGACATCTTAAAACTCCAAATAACATATTCTATATGTCATAAAAATAATCAATTTAATGATCATTCTCTTTTTAATGTATTCTTAAAATATTAAAAATCACATCTCTCTTGCTCTCCTGTCTGCACATCCATTTGTCCTTTTTTTGTGTAAAAAATAACCATCCCTTGTCCATTTATGTGAAGAATGGGATAACTTGATGACATTATTAGTGAAAGTGGATTCCAACAAATTTTTACAATAATTGTTAGCATTTTTAAAATATTCAAAATAGTGCCTTTAGCTTGTAACTATTAGGCCTGTTTTGTTGTTGTTGTTGTTGTTGTTTCTCCTTTTGGAGTTCTCTGGAAGAGTATTTGATGGTTGGTAAGATTCTCTCCCTTTCTCCCCCCCAGTGAAGAACTCCTTTGTAGTGTTGAGGTTTGGATGCTCATTAGGATTTGTAGTAAATACCTAAGAATATTCTTAAAAACTAAAAGAAAAGAAAGATATCCTGCTTTGACTAAGTAGCCAAGTATGCCAAACATTTAAGTAGACTTTGCCTCAAGCAAGAAGGTCTCACAGATGTTCTCACCCTGGATCTTCTTCTGGCAAACCCTTTGGCCAGTGAGGGTGAGTTAGTTGCCATCTCAGTCTGAGCTTTAAAATATTCACTTTGGAAATTACTTAAGTTATTCACTTTTGTGACATAATGATATATATGTTCCTTTGGTTTAGGCTCTGATGTTTACTGAGTATTAAAATACACCAAAGGAAAGAAATGTGTGAAATTCAGTCAGCAAAACTATTCAGCTATCATATCTTTTAAAATAAGTCTTTGTAAAAATGATATTTTCTTTTGTTTTTCTCCAAAGACTTCAGAGAGCTTTGACATGTGTCATTACATATCCCTTTACAATCCATATATTTAGCTTCCTAAAATAGAGTAACTTTGGCTGTTGTTGTTGTTTGTCCTTTGTTCTTGAAGAGGTCCATGACGTCAGAAAGGGGATGCCATGACTTGCAAATGAATTGGATTTAAGAGAGTACTGTGCAAAGTCATTAGCCTCACTTTCTCCTCCAGAGCCATCAGCAAGTGAGGCACAGATTGAGTTGCTCAGTGGCCCAGTTTTTCATTAGAGCGAAGACTAAATGGATTTATACAATCTGTCTTTTGGTAAAAATTTAGAAAAGGATTTATTTTTGCAACCCTTATTAGTTGACTTAGTACATTTTGCTATTCTTAATTTGATAAATTTGATAAATTTAAAATAGCTTTAAATTACTATCAACTATTCCAGATGTGCAAACCAAATGTGTATTCAATGCAAAAATAAAGTCAACATGAAATGAATCTGAGTTCCTTATTCAGCATTTTGTTTACTCCATTTTTAGAGTTTTACTCACTAGAGTTAAGCCTAGACCAATCAAAAGCAAGTAAATTGAAATAACTGCCACCAAAAAAAAATATGTGTTTTATATGCTATAGTTTTTTACATGGTGTTTCCTCTGTGGGTTGAGTAGGAAAAGAAGAAAAGTAAGTATTTAGCTAGAGGAAATCTTATAACACAATGGTCTGGATTTCTTTAGATCATAGTTTTAGAGTCATTATGTAGATAGTAGACTAGTGCATATGCTTTAAATATATCTGCATCTTTATTTTTAAATCTTATTTGTTTTTGTGAACGTTTTTTCTTCAGTGGGTACACCTTACTACATGTCTCCAGAAAGGATACATGAAAATGGATACAACTTCAAATCTGACATTTGGTCTCTTGGCTGTCTGCTATATGAGGTAACCCTGATAAATCCAGTAAGCCTGATGTATTGATGTGGTTTTATTTTATGTAGGTCCCTTATAATGAGATACTTATTTAATATTTTGTTTATTGGTTTTAGATGCCATTTAGCCATTTAATAATCAAGAAACAATTTTATAAACAGCCATAAGGATGAAATTTATGATATTCCTCACTTTTTATTTAATTTTGAACTCTTAACTTCAAAAGTATGTTGAAAATATACGTGAATACCTTTGAAAACTTGACTGTTTTTCATAAAGGGCTTTACTTATTAAATTTATAAATATCCTGTATATTTTTGTTCCTTATGTAATTTATACTTGAGCATTCAATGTAGATATACTTTTTAAAAAAATATCACTAGTTTTGGCAGTTGTTGATATTCATTTACTTACAGTTGAATTTGAGTTTGATTATAGTACAGGAAGTGCATTTGAGATATTTTATTGACATGTTTTATTAGTAAAAAACAGTTGAACTGTTTTCTCTTCCGGTTCTGTCTCCCATCTCATATAAGGTAGAATTATTAAAAAGACTTTTAAAATATAGGGGGCAGTCACATAAATACAGCCAAACATCTGAAATTGGAAGGCATAGCAAGTTGAAAACATTCATATTATGTAGCATATGATATTTAAAAGAACTATATCTAAAATGTAATTTTATTTTAAATACATGAATATTCTTAAAATATTTAATTTAAAAGGTAAATGGAAAAATAACCTATTTCTTAATTTTCTAATAAAATAGAGAGAAAATAACTAATACATGGATCTACTTTTATAATTTAAATACAAAAGAGAAAAAAATTGTTAGCCGTATGGACTTTAAAGTTGAGTTTTCTAAAAATGATTTTCGTAATCTGTTGTATTCTATTTCATATAAAGCTGACAGTATAATATATGGATATGATAATTTCAAAATTGTCCCACCGATAATTTGAAATAGCTTTAAAATGGGCATTTGAAATTGGGTTCAATACACAAAATAGAAGTACGTGTAGTTTATCTTTATCATAGGGATAAAAAATTCCAATTTGAGCTCTTTGTTTTTAGGGACCTGAAAAGTTTATTAACTTTTATTTTGCTTCTGTTAAAAATTGCTTTAAAGATATGTTAATAGTGTTTAAATAAAAGTTTCATATCCCTAGAAGCATGGTACTATTTAAAAAATTTTCTATTGAAAAATAACTTTATGAAACAGGATAGAAAATAAATTACACTACTTTAAGAAACTTGATAAATTATACTAATTTTTAGATGATTTTGGTATTTAATTTAACAGACTGGGTCAGTTTTTAAAGCCAAGTATTAAAAGGATAGATAGATTAGCAAATTATTCAATATGATATTTAAATAACTTGTCATACTTTAAAGCCACAGTATGATATTATACAACATTTTTATTTTAAATAGCTTTGCTCTACAGTGTCTAAAACCATCTAATACTACAAGTATGTTTCAGGTAGATGTTTACTTACAAGATTAGATTCCATTCTTTTACGAAACTGAAAATAAGAAGCTTAATGGAACTTTAATAATGGTTTTCTGGAAGTTTCATATAATGTTTTATGTTCAGTGAAACCACCACCCAACCTGAACTGAACTGAAATAGACCCTTCATACTTTGCCTTGGTTTTTCTGAGGCACTGACCCATTTTTAGTGCATGCTCTAATTAAAATGCTCATCAAAATGAAAGCATGGTATCCTTAAGACAACCAAGTCTCTCTACCTCCTCCCATCTATGTGTTACATATTGTATGTACTCCTTAGAGTTTGAAGTATTTATTGTGTTAATTTTATTTTTGTATTTTGCATTACTTTTATATTTTCTCCAAATAAAAGTAGTTTATAGTTGTACCATTTTAGTGAAGATCTAATTGACCTTTACATTGTACTTCCTCTTTAGATATGTTTTAATATGACTTTAATTAACATTATTCCAGAAATTTAATTTGGAAAAAAAATCAATGAATATAGCATCGTGTTGATAACATTTTATACCAAATCTCACTAAGGGTTGACTGTTAACAATTTAAAGCTAGGAAGCCTTTTTTTAAAAATGTACCTTAAACTCAAAAAATTAGACTTTCAAATATTCCTGAAACCTCAAAAAAGCTAGCTGTGCAGTTTTAATTGATATGCAACAAAGTAGACTTTACTAATTAAAATCAAGATGCTGTGCTTTTGCTACACGGACCTTTACATGGAAAAGTAGGTTTTACACATTTCCTTTATTGTTCAGCGCAGCAATTGCATCCTTACAGGGTTGTAGGTTGGTGGCTTACAGTTCAAAAAAAAAGAGAGCTGCCACCAGCCCCGAAGACAGACAGTGGGCTTTCGTCCCTCAGACACCCCCAGAATACTAATCAGGAAAGTCAGACCCTGGAGGTCAGGGAGCAAGTCAATCATTCTAGCGATCGTCTCAGTGTGGAGGATCAAATTAGCCTGAAAAATTCAGCTGCTGGGAGGAGAGGGCGAGCAGCTGTCAGGGGCAGCATCGAGATGCACTAATGAACCAGATGAATAGTGCAAAAGCTTGAAAATAAAAACAGGACAGTTGACATTTTTCATCTGTCAAAGCAGGAGACGCATGAAAATATAGTATTCCTGTTTTAACTCCTTAGGGGACGTTCAGACTTTTTTATTTTTTAACACTGCAGTATTCAGACAAAAGTATCATAATGAACTCCTAGCGTATGATAATGACTATATATATATATATATATACACACACATTTTACTTAAAATTTGTGCATACATCCAGATTCTTTAATTTTTACCTTTCTTTTACTTTTAGAAGGCATTTTTAGTTTTTATTTTATGGTAAAGCATGCCATCACGTAAACAAGAAGTTATGAATGCTAGTGTAGTTTAGCTTTGAGAAAATTCTTGTGTTCCATGTTCTGTGTTTTAGGACATCACAATAGTTCCCTATTTTCTTCAATTAGGATGAAAGTATTCAACATAACATTATAAATTTAGTTCAGGGAACACCTGTTAGAGGAAATATTTCTTGATTTATTTCATGTTTTATTACCAACCTAGCTATCCTTCATGCCGAGGCTCTGAAGGAGTTAAAGCTGATTCTGGAGGACCACAAGACAGATGAGAGCCATTTTCAGCTTGTCCTGTCCCTGCTGAAGCTCACTGAGTAGCACAGCGTGGACTAGCGTGTTTCACACACACTCTGCCTGTCTGGGGAATGTACACATTGTCCTTCCAAAATCAAACTTATTAGCACATGTAGAAAAGGGTGACTGACTTTGGGGCAGCATAGCACTCTGTGTTGCATTCATGCTGCTGCGGTTCAAAGATTTAGAAGGTTTTGAACAGGATAGGAACATTTTAAATTGAATTTTAGTTTGTAATCCTACTTACTTGAGTACTTGTTTGCACTTTAAATGTCAAGTTAGAACATGGTCTTAAAATAAATGTTATATTCAGTAGTGTCTTCTTTAAAGTTTGGCATTCTTTGAGTAGATTTCTTCTGAAAAGAATACTTGTCTTTTCTGTAGTGGGCACTGAGATTGCCACTGTGCCTCTAAATTAAGTTTCCATATACTATTTGGTGTTTTTTGACATATTACCAAGAGAAAGATGGGAGAGATTTTGAAATTATTTCAAACTAGAGTTCTTGTTTTACTTTTCATAAGCTACACATTTTTAAGACCACGTGTTTGTGTGTGTGTGTGTGTGTGTGTGTGTGTGTGTGTGTGTGTGTGGACTCATTTTTCATCCAGGATAACCTTTCTTATCTCATTATTCTTTAAATTTAATCATATTTTGATTATTTTGCTGTAACTTTATTATAATCTGAACATATGTTTCAAAGACACCATAGTAATCTAGTTATGAATAGATTGTGTAGTGTTGTTAAATCATTATACTTACCAGAGAGGCATTTTAAAGTGTTAGTAATTTTCCTTTTCTAAAAATTGGTGGGTACTAACTGCAAAATTTAGTTTTTGTCAGATGAGAAAATGCCAAATTTAATTGTTGGGGAAAAGAGAAGTATATCCACATTACCTAACTTTGAAATAAATTAAGATTTGAGACTTAAGCAATTCTTAGGACAGTCATATATTAAGAGTCCATATCACAGTTTTCTACAAAACACTGTTGTTAATCTTTTGGATTATACATACCTTTAAACGACCATCTTAACATATGAATTTTGTTGGGGCATTTCACAGATGGCTGCATTGCAGAGTCCCTTCTATGGAGACAAAATGAATTTGTATTCTCTGTGTAAGAAGATAGAACAGTGTGACTACCCACCTCTTCCTTCAGATCACTATTCAGAGGAAGTAAGTCATTTTCAAATCCACGTGTTCTCCTGCTGTTCCTTTTGCTAACTTTTACATTTTATTAAGAAGTTATACTTTCTCTAGAGATAAAAAATGAATGGCATAAGTGGCAGAAGCAGCACTTTTCACAGCTTTCATTCTTTTTCTCAGACTCACTGGTTAAAGAGTTGACTCTGCAATTCATAAAGTGATGCACAACACAGCATGTGGTATAGTATATATTGGCTACTTCCTAGGTATGGCAAGAATAGTAGCTTTCTTTATACCACACTATGCATAGCAAAGGGTAAAATTAATACTAGATTCTTGTTACGTTTTAACAGACAGTTCTTCACCAGTCTTGCCATCCCTTTTAAGAGGGCTTCTTCCTCCTCTTCTCTATCTCAAACAATATAGTTTAAGAAGATTGAAGCAAAGAAAAGTAACTTTTTTTTGTCCTTACACCGCCCCATCCCCCATCTTTTGCAAAGGTGGACTTACCTCCTTTTCTCCATATACCCCACAAATACATTCCTACATTCTCTTTTCATGACAGCCCTACCACTGGCCTTTCTTCTTAGTCAGATTTCTTTCGTGAGATGTTGTGATGTTATTGTAAGAGACAAATTCCATGTGATTGTTGGAATAGAATCAAAACATGTAGTCATTTCTCTCATGTTAAATTTTATGTTAGTATGCTTGTTTTAGAGACCTTAAAATCACTTATTTTAGGTTTTATCCAGCATTGTATGTTTTAGCACAATTAAGCATGATTTTACCACTGTTCAAAAAAGTAACATTGTTCTTAGTCAAGACTAAAGTATAGTTGGCTAAGTCTTTGAGGGAGCATTTCAAAGTAATAGGTAGAGAGAATGTATTTAGAAAACTCAGGATAGTCTTATTGCATGTTCTGATTAGCAATATAGATCTTTGACAAAAGGAAGTAGAAAACAACAAAGTTTAAATTTAAAGTTATCATAATGTTCACTTATACAATCTTGTCATTTTTTCTTTTAAGAAATGAATAACTGTCTATTTTACTTTTTGTACAGTGCAGAAAATCAAGACTGTATGTGTATACTCAGAAATCAGAAACTCTAAAATATCTTTACCATCATTAAAGCTTTGTGCTCTTGAAATATACCTTATTCTCTCACGAAGTAAATCCGTTTCACATACCCCCAATTGATTTACATTAAAGATTGCTGTTCAGTTTTTATAGCATTCTTAGTGATAATTTCCCTTATACTTAAAAAATTGATAAGGGGGTTTTTAATGATTTTTACTATGTCTAAAAATAATTTAGGAGTAACGTGTCTTTATGTGATTTTTTTCCAACTAATGTTATATTAGCCACTTTTAATTATTATTTTGGGGGTAGAATACAAATATGGCATTTCACATAACCAACTTCAGAACTGTAAGCCTAGAAATACAGTAGAGTGTGAACAATAATGCAGAATGATAGCGAGAATGTCAGGGGCCGTTCTTTGTTGTGTCATTCATGCTGTCTTCTTTTTTCCATGAAGCCCATGAATATTTCACATATCTGCATCCTCATCCCCTATTCTTCTTGACTAATTTTCAGACTGTCTGAATTTGCATTTCACATGGTAGCTGATTAGGAGATGCCGAGTGCAGCAGTGAAGCCTCAGCAGGCGGTTACCATGGTGACCTTCAGCAGGATTTTAATGATGATACCACTAGTGGTTCGTTGAAGTCGGCCTGCCTGCAGGGCTACTTCACTGGAGCTAAGTGTGAAGCTGGATATACGGATTCTCAGCCAAGGGGCAAATATCAAAGTCTGGCCCAGATAGAAGGTCTTAGAGTTAGGAAAGGGAAATAGATTCCACTTTTTACTTCACTCTATATAGTTTCCAGTTTGGGGGGAAAAGAGATACAAAGCCAAACATGTTATATTTTGTTCTTCCAGAATGACAGTGTGATCACCCATATTGGATAAATCAGTTTTTGTACCTAGTTAAAAGAAAACTTATCATATTTCTAGCTATATATACAAAATATTCTATGTATAAGAAATAACATATACAAAATATTGCAGACTATGTAATAATGTTCTTTTTGTTCATTTAGATTTGTAAATCAGTTTCCAGGATGAAAGAACACTTTGAAATACATGCATACATACATATGTGCATATGTTTTTCATATAAAATATATATTTTTTTTCTTTATTTAAATATTAAGTTATAGTTTTTAACCTTTAAAATTTTTAAAAATCATTCAGATTACAGTTAGCAAAGAACTGGCTAGAACTAGTGCTAAGTTAATAGAGTAATGTCCTAAGCATTTTGTTTGCAGTAGTCAGTTTAAAACTGCCTTCAGTTTGGCACTGTTAAGTTGGTAAATGGTTATAAATTAGGCATCATTCAGTAGTAAACCCAAATAATGATCTTTAAGAGTGAATTTAAAGAATAAATTCACTGTGTTCTATCAGTCTGTATAAATGAGTAGTCCCAAAGTTCTACAAGGCTATGTACTATTTGAAAAATATAGTTTATAAGCAAAATTCTTTTCTACAAATGTTGTATAGTGTTGTTAAATCGTTATATTTACCAGTTAATATAGATGTAGTATAATATGTGCTTACAAAATTGACTTTACTATAAATCTGCCACCTAAATTGGATTTGAAGTACTCTATCTACATTAGAAGCATGGCAGAGAATAGCAACACATATCAAAGTATAGAGACCACTCGAATTGGAAATAATTTATAAATTCCAAATCTAAATTATTAATAGCCTAGTGAGAGACAGCTTTAAAAGTTAGAAGCCCCTAAATATTTTTTTTTGCATAGTTGTCACTGTTTTGAAGAGTATCAAGCATAAAATTATTGTTTGTTTCTTTTGTTTTTTTAGCAAAATTGTTTTAAAAAATAGTTGTACAAATGAAAATGAGCAGAGATTTTATAGATAATAAACTGATATGTATGATCTTTAGTTTTTAAAATACTGATATTTTTCATGTTGTATGCAGATGACAAGCCTTTCATAATTATTTTTAATTAAAAATCTTTATATAAAATATTAGAAAATTCACACTTTATAGTTTTTTAAGATGCCTTTAAAGTATCATTCTTAGAGAATAAAATTATTTCTTTCCTCAAGAATGATGGGCCAGTCTGTGAAACTGAGGATTGCTCTACTTTTTAAAAACAATTCTTCTATTTATAGGTCAGAGAGAATGTTTTTTACCTCAGCTAGCTCCTAGTTTAATTTGTATTTGGTCATGCAAGAGATCGTGAAATTGACATTACTAAAAACTGGGTAGTGAAGAGCAAAAGGTAAAGGAAGTAACAGCAGTAAAACTATTTTTTTAAAGCCTTCAAAAGGAGACATCATCATACATGAAGCATCTGGTGTCCATGTACTGAAAAAATCAAAAATTGACTTTTTTCTGAATGCCATTTTAAATTTGTTTTAGAAGCTATTTTGTGCACTAAAATTATGCAAATCACTCTTCCCCCAAAAAACAAATTTTTTTTGGTTAATTAAGTTACATAGCATTTTAAAAAACATGAGTAATTAGATTGTCAACAAATTTAAAAACAAAACTGGCACTCTAATATATTACTTTACTTCACAAATGTAAATTACATAATTTAATATCTTAACATTTTAATACTAAGCATTATTCAGACTATACAATTCATGGCTTTGATAAATACTTGTAGTTTGATTTTTCAGCATTCATTAATACCAATTTTGTTGAAGAGATACAAGAAAGGTTAAGTAAATATGTTTCTTTCTTTAGTTGCCTTTAATAATTCTATTTCAGCTTGAGGCTTGAAGAAGTATGTTCAAGAGTATGGAGGTTGCCAGTGAAAGTGGAAAGAAGTGGAAAATTTGAATGAAAGGGCCCATCAGGAGGTGAATTTGGTATTAGTAAATAGAATAGTTAAAGTTTGAGGACTGGAAGAAATTAAATGGAGAGGAGTGATAATAAACCATAGAATTTCACAACAAGGGGTTGAAATTTGCTTCAGAAAGTATTGGCAATCCATTTTTCAGTTTATTTCCTTTTGAAGAAATAGATTATATTATTGTAACACAAGAGGAATTTATTTGTTCTTCATCTTTCCCTGTTGTGGCATGAGTCTTAATTCTCCAATCAAATATCACTTCCATGAACCATTCCCTCATTCCACTATTCAAAAGCTTTTTTTGCCTTCTGCAAATTGTCTTTAATGCACTTTATTTGGCTCCTTCTCTACTCCCTGTTATACTTATTTGCATAAATATATCCATTTTCCTTCACTACTCATTGAATTGTAAGTTCCTAAAGATGTCAGGAGCAGTATTTTTCATCTTTGCATCCTAGCACCAAGCTCAGTGCCTTGTACATAATATATGCTTAATAATATTTGATTAATTATGCAACAATCCAAATTAATTGAGAAGCTTTATATTTTTATAGTAGCTTTAAATTGACTGAAACAGAGATAAGCATCTCGTGGAGAGTTTTATATTTCTGGTGTACTTTGACTGTAATTATTTATCTTCACAAAATTATTATTAATTTGCTCAGAATTATTAGCTCTATTTTTTTAAAGAAAAAAATGAAGCTTAGTGATTTAATTTAAAAAGTTAGCTAAAAGTATTATTGCTTAGATTAGTCTTTGAGGACTTGTTGCTCAGAGCCATAACAGGTCATTATCCATAGAAATTTAATCTTTATTGGGGCTTAATTCTCCAAATTGTACCATAATAACAAAGAAAATAGTATTAATTTTCAAATGATTTAGTTAGACTCATTTCCCAAAAGCAAATTAACATTTATAACGTTGACTTTTTAAAAGGTTACTTTCCTTCAAATAGCTAATGTCTAAGGCCTCAGAAAGTTTAATCTTAAAATAAATGTTCAAAAATTTAAAAAACACTTTTATTCTGAACAATATTGTTTTTGCAGTGTCATTATTACTACATTTTAACTATGTCACTATATTTTGGACTAGGATTCCACTGTAACATCATTGTCATTATAATAGCTGATTTTATAGTGCCTTAAAATTATTAAAGCATATATAGCCTTGTTTGAACCACACAAAAATTCTGTAAAGTACTATGGTTATTTTTATACCCATTTTGTAAATGAGAAAATTAAAGCTAAGAGAGATTAATTGACTTACCCATGATCATATCACTAATAATTATCAGCTATGAACCCAACTTACCACATTCATACTGCCTCCCTACTACACTTATGCTATTTATATTATTGTTTATATGGGGATTGTTGGTACTAATATTTCACCTAAAACATTTTTGTGAACACAGTAGATTGCTTTTAGAAAGGGTATGCCTTCATGTATTTCTACTTTCTTGTGATTATCTACTTTTCTGTGGCAATAGGTGCCTTTGGGGAGATGAGAAACTAAACGTTATACTTATCATATTGTAAGTGCTTTAAGGGTCAAGAACTATTTATCATTTTTCATCTTTGCATCCTGAAGACCTAGTAAAGGCCTTGCACATAGTAAGTGCTTCAAAAATAAGTGCTTTCTTGAATTGAATTAGGAGAGAGGTTTGTTTGTGTTTTTGTTGAAATGACTTGTTCATGTAGTACCTTCCATGGTTCTTCAATTTCATTTGAGTAGGAAAAATCAGCAACCTTTTTAGTTTTATACCATGTAGTGAAAATCTTTACATTCCCCAAGTGTTTAAAATAAAATCCAATGGAAATTTTGCGAAATAATAGTATGTTCTGTGGCTCAACTGAGGAGAGTAAACCAGTCCATATATATGTACACCATACTTTTTCTTCAATCTTATACAAATATTGGCTTGTACAAATCCTGAGTGTGGCCTATAACAATCATGCTCTTTAGATAAAGACAATGAAAATTAAAAAGATCAGTAATGTAATATAAATAAAGCAATTTAATTTGCATCCAAAAGATGTTTTAAAAAAATCTTCTGTCAACAATTTTTCAGAATATAATAGTAATTGAAAAACAAGTAAACTTGCCAATTTTGGCCCAACTTTTTACTGAATTAAATCGATGAACTAGCTATATAGAATTTCTCACAGGCAACAAATCTATTTTTTCATGATTTTCTTATACTCAAACCTTGTATTTATTGAATACATTTTACTTTTCAGACCATTTACATATCAATTGCCTTATCTCATCCTGTCAGTACTTTAAGGAGAATACAGGTGGTATTAGTCTCTTTTTGCAAATGAAGTAACAGGTACCAGGAAGTATATATAACCAAATTGCCTGTAATGACAAGTTTCTGTCGTTACTGAGATTACAGCTGTGATCCCTGTCAATTGATCTTTTCACCAGTACAAACATTCTAAAGTTATTTCTTAGGCTGATTTTTCAAATAAACTTTTTTATTTACTGCATTTTTTTGCATTTTAACCGTGTCCCTCTATATTTCAGACAAATAATGGTACCAGTATTCCACTGTAACGTCATTGTCATATTAATAGCTGATTTTTAAAGAGTGCTTTAAAAGAGTGCTATCCTTATGGTTGTCATTTGTCAATTTTTCTCTTCTTAGTTTGTTCCTCTTCACTCAGTGTGTTAGTAAAGATCACCTCAGTTATGAGCTGACAATATGGTGTAGCTATTAATAACTTCAAAAATTGTTTTATTAATACATATATGTATAACATGTATTATGTATATATCACTATCACGTCCCAATAATGACCCCTATTGAACTATCTCTTTAACATAGAGAAATAGTTAAGCAAAAAAAGATGACATCAGCAGAGGTGTGTCATCAGAGCTGGCTAGTAGTGCAGTGGATACAGTACAGGTCCTAAAGTCAGGAAGAACTGAATTCAAGTCTGGCCTCAGGCACTTGCTTGCTGAGTGACTCTGGACCTTGTTTACCTCAGTTTTCTTTACTGTAAAATAAGGATAATAAAAGCACCTACCTCACATAGTTGTTGTGAGGATCAAATAAGATAATATTGTAAAGAGCTTAGCACAGTTCCTGGCACAGAGTAGGCACTATATAAATGCATGTCCTCTACCCTTCTCCCTTCCCAGTGTCTGACTGAATAGTCCACTACTTTTATCAAAAAAAAGAAATATGCTTCATTATCATATCTATTATTATCACAGTTGGCCCTTACACTAACATGAAATAATTTCTCTTCTTTTCTGTGTATGTTTCACGCTCTGTCTCTCTGTGTATATGTGCATGCATGTGTATGTGTGTGTATATATGTAATCCTCTTAGTTTTGCTTTCTTTGCTCTGCATCAGTTCATACAAGTCTTTTTTATTATGTGTCTCTCTGAGTCTCTCATTCATCATTTTTATAGCATAATAAAATTTACCGTGTTCATATACCACAGTTTTTTAGCCATTTCTCAATGGACACTCACTTCATTTCCAGGTTTTTACTACCAATAAAAAAAATGTTACTGTGAGTGTTTTGGTATTTGTGGGACTTTTTCCTTTTGTCTTTGTTTTCTTTGGAATATGTACTTAGCAGTTGTAATGTGGAACAAAAGACATGAACAGATTAGTAACTTTTTTCACTTTAAATAGTTTTCTAAAATAATTGATTTGTTTCATAGCTCTGCCAAGAGTGTATCTTTGTCTTCCCACAGCCCCTGAAAAATCAACTATTTTATCATTTTTGCCCGCTTACATTATGTGAGTTGAAAAGAGTCTGAATTTTTATTTCTTTTATTATTAGTAATTGGAGGTTATTTTCCTTATATGCTGATAGTTTGCATTTTTCTTTTGAAATGTTTCTATTCTTTGACAACTTACCTATTATTCATGATCTTATACATTTCTTTTGACTTTCCATATATTTTGATTATCAGCCTTTTATCGGAGATGGATGATGCAAAGATTTTTTTCCCCATTCAACGGCTTCTCTTATTCTGTCTTCATTAATCTGTTCTTACAAAATACTTTTACATGATTAAAATTCTATAGAATAGTGATGGAGACTGAATCTGTGATTTCAATGGTAAGGGAGTTCCCTCTCCCAATACAGGTTGTTAACTTCTCTGCAATTTATAAGCCTAGAAAGTTTTCTGGCACATTGAGAGCTTACATGACTTATTTAAGGTCACTCAGCCAGTATATGTCAGGGTCACAACATGTCCTCAGGTTTTCCTGGGTTCAAGGCCAAGTGTGTTCACTGTTCTGCCTCTCTCCAGGTTCTATAGTTTTCTGTTTTGTGATATTTTTTGTTCTTTGTTCGATTAAGAGTTCTCCATTAGTTGTTGTCTCTTCTCTGTTTCTTTTCTTTTAAAAAAAATTTGCTATATACTTAATTCGCATATCCATTTGGAGCTTACTGTGGTATGTATCAGATAATGTTCTAAAATTTTTTTTGCCATATCACTTTTTCACAGAAATTCTTGTCAGATAACAAGCACTTTCCTAGTAACTTGTGTTCTTGGGTTTATGAAATACTGGGTAGCTGTATGTGATTGCTTCTGGGTCTTATTTATCTAATCTGTTCCATTGAGATACTTTTTAAAAAAATAATATCCAGAAGTTTTTATGAGTTATACTTTGTAGTCTCATTTAAGATCTGATAGTAATAGGTCCTCTTTATTCCTACTTTATTATTTCCCTTGAGATTCTAGCCACTTTATTTTGAATTTTGTAATGATTTTATCAAATTCTGTAAAGTAACTTCTTTCTAGTTTTGTTTGGTGTGGATCATAAATAGAAGTTAATAGATGCTTTAGTTAGAAGCTGCAATAATTTTGGGAGACATTGTGTCACAGAGGAAGGAACTATTGGCTGTAGAGTCAGACCCGGGTTCAGATCCTGCCTCTGTCACAGTGTGAACTTGGGGAAATCACTTAACTTCTCTTGGTCCTCAATTCTCTAAATTATATTGGACTAGAAAATCCTTAAGATGCCTTCTAAAGGTAAATCTATGATCTTATGATCACTTCACCAGAAGTACGTCACACAGGGAAAAAATAGTCATAGTTATAGAGTAAGAAAAAATAATTTACCACCCCAAATTTTTAGTTACCAATATCTTTCAGGAATTTCAATAAATAGAAGAATAAGGGAATTGCAAAGTATATTAAAATTTTTGCAACTGACTACACATACACAAGATGTGCTATTTTCTGTGATAGAAGAAATTTCTTCATTATAATAGGCACTGTGGAGGATGGGTAATAGAACGTAAGCCACTGGAGATCAGGGAGTGTTTTATAGTTTGATTTTGTATCCATAACACATAGGGCAAATGCCTTGCAAGTACTAAGTTTGTTGAACTGAGTTGCTTGAGTTCTAGGCTTGGAGTCACAAAGATGCCTCTTCCCCAGTTCAAAGCTGACATCATATACTTACAGTTGTGTGATCCTGGACAAGTCACTTAACCCTGTTTGCCTCAGTTTCCTCATTTGTAAAATGAGCTGGAGAAGGAAATGGCAAGCCATTCCAGTATCTGCCAAGAAAACCTCAAATGGGGTCTCAAAAGAGTAAGACATGACTAACAACAATTAAAAAAAAAAACCTTCTGTTTCTCCCCTTACTGGAAGCATATTAAGAACCTCCTTTCAGTTTAAAAACAAAAATTAAGGGATTTGGTTTCTTGACCATTAATCTTTTTTTTTTTTTGGCTCCCATCTGTGATTTTTTCCATCTAGAGAACTTCTATCTAAAGAAACTACTTCTGCCAATGTAAACCAGCAATTGCTCCATAACTTAGTGCCTTAGAAAGTTACCTAGAGTAAAGAGTTAATGACATCCAAAATCACATAGCGAGTAAATGTCAAAGGTAGGAATGTACCCTGCCCTGAGGTCTGCTCTGTCTGCTACATCATGTTGTTTCTACCCCATTAACTAGCTGAATGAAACTGGACAACTCATTTAACTTCCCTAGGCTTCAGTTTCCTCATCTGTAAAATGAGTTATTTGGACTGAAGGATCTCTAAAATTACTTCTGGATGTAGACCAATTATAACTGCTTTTAGAGATAAAAGTTTTTCTAATACCCTTGTGTTCAAATGACTGCAATAAAGGTGGAAAATCTAAAGTATAGCATACTTCAGGTTCATTTAAAAAAATGTAGCATGCTTATCAATCCAATTTTTATTAGTAAGACTACATAACTTACACACATACATGCATTTATGTATGTATATATCTGTATGTACATACATGCACACACAGATATAGATATGTGTGTATGTCTCCTATTCCCAAGGTATGAACAGGTTTTTTTAAAGAAAGGTTGAAGAATTGAAAAGGCACCTGACCTTTGTTTTGTCTCATATCAAAGAACTGTGTAATGGAAAGGACAAGAAAAAAAGAAAAGAAAAAACTTCATATAAATCGTTTTATATATTTTTAATGAAATTAAACTAAATTTATAAAATTGTATTTTATCTGGAGACTCTCCATATTCCTTTTTTTACACTTATCTGAATAACAGCTTAACAACATATGTGTACATGTATTCACAGGAGTAATTGAAATTAAACCCTATCATGTTAATTGCCATTTATGGATTCTTCCCAAGAGATTCTTTGTAGAATGTTTAACTATGTATGCTAATCATATTCTGTGCCCTACACATATTGTAAAGGTAGATCTGTATATCTATAGTTTTATCATAATTGAGCTTAGACATGGAAATATTAACTGAAAATGAGAATTTTTTGAATGCTAGAAAGGTAAAAATATACAGGAGTGTTGCAGCAGCAGCGTAGCTGAGCCCTATTCACATATTACTATAACTTTTAACATTTAATATTTTTTAATTTAAAATTTTCAAAAATTTCCCCTAAAAGTTGTTTTTTATGGGTATGAACTCATCCTTTGTGGCATAGATTGACCACATTATTGAAATCTGCCATGTTGAATTAAATCTCTAAAGATCTCTGAAAGGCCTATTTTTGCTTTAAAAAGCATTAGTTAAGTAGGGTCTCTGTTCACATATCCTTCTGAAGTGGCCCTGGAGACTTTCTTCTTGAAGAAATGAATCCGACTTGGTTCCCTGTTTTAGATATTGTATGGGATCATGCAGAACCTTCTAACCTGTCCTGCAGATCTTCCAGAGTTTTCAAATGGCATGGAATTATCTGATTCTTGTGAAATATAAATATTATATGTCTTTGCAATATTAGTTGTTTTCCTATTGGTCAGTCAGTGGTGTATTGCCAGTACAAGTTGGCAATATCTAATGATTTTGTGTATATATTTAAACCAAAAGGTATGTTAACACCCACTTTGGAGCACTAAAATATTTGTCCTTGGGTAGATGGAAGTTGGGAGTATCTGGGAGGCTGACATAACATAATTGGTCTCAGAGGGATTAGGTGGGAGTGGGAAAGGGAACAGTACCAATAACACCACTTTTTAGTATTCTATTGAGAAATGTATAGTGACCCGAAGTCATATTACACAAAAAGCTCTATTGTTACTATCTGGACAAGACTGAAATTGATGGACAGTGGTCTGTTACCTTGGCAAGGAATTATTGGAGTTCTCTTTCTTTTAGTATATTTAATACAATCCCATTTGCTGTTATATTAATATTGTAACTGATGCCCCTTGACAAAAATTCATGAACATTTCCCTCTACTTTGAAAAGACAAATTCTTAGAAAATTATCTTACTGTTTCATATACTAGGCATTAGAGGTTTTACTTTGTCTTAACTTTGGAACCCTTTTTTAAAAAGTTTCCTTTCTGGATTTCCAGTTTTCTTCTGAATTCATAAACTGTCTCTTTTGCTCTGAGTTAATATGTTGAAAAATAGTCTATCAGGCTCTTTATTTCAATGTATTATTTGATTATGCAATAGTATTCTGCAGTTCATTGTCACCTTGTATTTAACAAAATGATCTTTTAAAAATACATAAGTAATACACATTATATGACAGTATTTGGCAGAGGGGGACATAGAAATCATGAAGCTGATTTTTTGTTTTCTACTTGCTTTTGGCAGGATTTATATTATAACAGACATTTATTTTGAAGAAGACTGTTAACATCTTAAAAAGCAGTGAATTGGTATTGAAGAAGAAAATGTTCTCTTTTATGAAGTCATAAAAGAGTGTTCCACAGATACATTTTAGTTTGTTTTTTTTTTAAATTTCAATATTTTAAGAAAACTAGACCTGGAATGCTTTTTCTTTTTAATTTTTGGCCTTGCTCTTCATGTGTGATCCTTGTGCTTTTCTCCCTCTCTAGGTGTAGTATCTCTGCTAGGCATGTTGCCTAGCTGGTCTCAGCTCAACTCGTGACTACCAGGAGGGCTAGTTCTCTCGCAAATTTGTAGTTAGGTCTTTTTCATTTTCAGACCCCCAGAAACTTTTTCTGCTCGGACTGCATTAGCAATTTCTCTGTGCTCCCTGCTGGATGGGGTGTCTCCTTCTGGTCCACCAGCTTCACTGAAAAGTGCTATGGCCATTGGGAAAGAAGAAATAAAGAGAAATCCCCTACCCCTTCCTGCTACCCTCTGGTGGAAGTGTAGGGGTCATTTACATTCCACATTCCAGAAAGTTACTTCCTGCCTGGACTGTTGATTCCCACCTTAATTCATGGCAGAGTTGGCAAACTACCTTTTTAAGAGCCACCAGGGATAAGGCTAGTCTTTGACAACACTGGCAAATTGTCTGCTTCCCCTTCCATTGCAATCAAGGAAACTTTTTTCATGCTTCTTAAGGAATACAAAATGTAAACACTTTGCACTTCTGTGATTACATCCTTGGCTTGGGAGAGTAATAAATATCCCTCTTTTCCTCACCTCGTACATTAGAATTTGTTAAATGGAATTGAATTAAAAATAATTTTATTGCAAAGAAGTTGTAGTATTCTTTTAAACATAAAATTCCTTTGGTGCACTAAAATGTGAGTCTATTTACAAAATTCAGTTTACACGCTGCTTTCAGGAACAGATTTGTGTTCCTTGTACTCTGTGAGATACTTATATTATTTTAAATTGGATTTTTGGAAAAAAAAATACTTGCTTTATGTAGATACAGTGAAGCAAATAGAAGTTTTAAAATTGGTACTGAAGAATATTTTAAAATAATTTCTGCTTATTTCTTCAACATAGCCAACAGATACCAATAAATGAATAAACATTTATTAAATGCCTACTATATGCCAGGCACTGTGTTAAACTGTGGGGATACAAAAAGAGAGAAAGAGAAAAGACGGTCCTTGCCCACAGGTAACTTGTAATCTGATGGGGAAGACATCATGAAAACAAATATATACAAAGCAAGCTATATACACAGGTTAAATAAGAGATCATTAAAAGAGGGAAAGCCCTGGAATGAAGAGATATTAGAGAAGGTTTCCTGTAGAAGGTGGGATTTTAGTTGGGACTAAAAGAAACCAGGAAAATCAGTAGTGGGTGCAGAAGAAGGAGAGAGTTCCAGGCATAGAGGACAACCAGAGAAAATTCCCTACTTATCGCATCCTGCTTATCTCTAAGAGAGAAATATTCATATAATACCTGTAGTAATTTAGGAAACTTGTAGATATAACTAACCATATCTTGTAGTTGATAAAATTTTAAAGGTAACCATGAATATCCCATATTTATTCCCTAGAACATTACCCAAGTTATAAAGGCCACTATCCAAGTTATAAATTTGTTGTTGTTCAGTCGTTCAGTAGTGTCTGACTTTTCATGATCCCCATATCGGGTTTTCTTGGCAAAGTTACTGAAGTGGTTTGCCATTTCCTTCTCCAGTAGATTAAGGCAAAGAGAAGTTAAGTGACTTGCCCAGGATCACACAGCTAGTAAGTGTCTGAGCCCAAATTTAAACTCAGTTATAAATATCCAAGTTCAAAATTTCCCAAATTACTCTTCCCCCTCCAGGCAAAAGTTGCCCCTAAAGCCTTCTTCTTTGTCCCTCTTCTTTCACACTTCTATGTGCAGACGTCAAACCACTCAAGTTATCTCAAACAGCTTCCACTGCATAGAGATGAACAGAGAGAACTGTCTGTCCTAAAATATCTACCCCAATTCTTCCTTTCTCCCACCTCAAGGGAGATTATGCTTTGCTCCTCCATTTTCTTAAATGGGTCATTTAATCTCTAATCTTTGAGCTTCAGTTTCTTCTTGAAAAAGAGGATTGAACTATATTGCTGTTTACAGAATATTAAAGCTTGAAGATGTTCTCAGAAGCCATCTAGTCCACTGCAGATGTATAGCAATGCTCTCTACACATGCTAGTATAGTCAGTGTTACTTGATGTTTTCCACCTCTTTCCCAGGCATCTCATGACACTCATTTATAATTCTCATGTTTTGATGTTTTTCCTTATGTTTTCCTGCTGCACAAGGCTTTAACAAGGAAGGTGCTTTGTAAACCTTAAAGTGAGTAATTGTTATTTGGAATAATGTTGTAATTTTATAGCAATCCTAAACCTTCAGCCTTTACATATCGCTCCTGTTTCTGCACCCTGGGAACAAGGAGATCAGGTCTAATTCTTCTTTCAAAAAACAGCCCTTCAAATATTTGAAATTTCTTTATATTTATTTTCTATGTGTTTTGAATCTTCTTATTTGTGTACATATGTTTCCCCTGATAGAATGTAGGCCTCTTGAAGGAAGAAACTCCTTTGTTCTTGTCTTTATGGCCCCATGAGGCCATGGATATGTAAGAGGCATTTCAGAGATGCTTATTGAATTAAATTCTTCTTGTGAAGAAGCAAAAAACAACATACACAGAACCTGAGACCCCTTCAGAAGCTGGGCCCTTTGAAGGTTGAAGCATTCTGCCTTAATCTGAACTTGTACCTGTCTTACTGCCTCTACTCAGGTCAATGAGTAGTCCTCTCTGTTATTTATTTATTCCCTCATGTCTTCCATTTCAGTGTGCCTCCTAGTCTTTGCCCTTCTGGTTCAGGCTCCCCTCTTTCCTATCTTTGACTGAAAGCCATCCTTGACTGAGCTCTACAATTAGTAGTTACCTGCAACACCTGAATTTTGACTCAATATCTATGAATAACTGCCAGATTCACCTCATCTCCATTGTAGATTATAGTTAAAAGAAGCCTTTTGTGGCCTAGCCAGATAACCCAGCCACGAAATGTAACTTTGTTTTTATATGAATTTATCCTCTGGGTTTGAAATAACTGACTTATATTCAACCTTTTGAAAAATAGCATGTTTATAAATTAGAGATTCACTATATTTACTTTAGAGAGGAGTTAAATATAAAGTAGGTCAATCTTGGACTCCAGATATAGAATTTAGCTACTAAAATACCAACAACTTTTAATTTATAATACAGTTCTTCCTTAAAATGGTCACATATCAGGAAGAGCCCAAGGACATAATTATGATATTTTCAGTGTATAAATTTCTTTTGTTGTCTTTTTTTTTATCTGAATGACTATTATATGGGATTCCTGTTAATCCATTATTAAAGATTGAATTGAAAGAGGGGTTTCAATGAGGAGGTATGGATTATTTTCCAGATGTAATGGATGGTAAGAAATTCATCACTTCTATGTGGAGAATTAATTGGCATCCAATGGTCTGGTGGAGAAAGTGTTGCATTTGAACTTTGAAGACCTGGTTTTGAATTCTGGTTCTGCTGCTTACTATCTATGTAACTTTGGACTTTTTCTCATCCCTGGGCCATAGTTCTCATCCTTTAAGATGAAGGGGATTAGACTAGATAATTATAAATAGATTTAAAGTTAATGGGACCTTAGACATTTTCTACTCAATGCGATGCATATATATGAGACAGGTTCACAAATATACAATCATTTAATTGGTTTTGTTTGGGAGATTTTTTAGTCAATCAGAATAAAAAAGCAACAAAAAACTCAACTCCCATCACCATACAGCATTTAAAAAAAGAAAATGTGACTGTAATATTGAAGCAAAAGATTGATGAAGAAAGACTCTTCATAGAGGCTATAATGCAAGGAGCAAATTTTGAGCTTATAAATATCAATGAGACTTGGTGGATGAAACTTTTGACTGAAATATGCCTCTGGATTGGTGCACTTTATTCAAAAGAAATAGCAGTAAGGTGTGAGGTTGTAGGGAGCATATTAAAAAGCTGTCCTCAGGGCAGCTAGGTGGCACAGTGAATAGAGCTCTGGCCTTGGAGTCAGGAGGACCTGAGTTCAAATCCAGCCTCATACACTTAATACTTACTAGCTGTGGGAGTCTGGGCAAGTCATTTAACCCTAATTGCCTCACAAAAAAAAAAAAAGCTATACTCATGGAGAAATCCAAGAGCTAGAAGGAAAAAGCATGATGGAGAGGGAAAAACAGAAGCAATCTTGTCGTCAGAGTTTACAATAGACCATCTGGAAGTAGGTGTTAAGTTTGGGAAATAGATAAAAAGTATGACATAGAGATATACTGTAATGATAAAGGAGCTCAGCTGTCTAGATCTTGTTGTGCTATCGCACTCTCTGCCAAAAGAACAGCAAAGAATAAATTCTTGATCTGCCTTAATTTTATTCTTCAAAGGTGGGAGATCAACAAGGGGAAATTTTAATCTGGATCTGATTCTTACTAAGAAGAACTGGTAGCTAGGTGTCAATGTTACCTACCTTGGGGAACAGTGACCACTGACATGCAGCCTAGAAGTGGAAGAAAAGCATATTTTAAAGCCATCAAAGGGGAAAATAGATTGGATCTCATGAATTGAAATTCTGCTGGGGATAGAAAACTCTCAAGGATGAATTTATGATGATACAAAGGGAAATAATTCTGATAATGAAGAACCAAAGAGCTCACCAACCAACTAGTTTATTTTTGTTATTTTTTTTTGAGAGATAAATAAATGTTGGAAGTAAGGACAGATAAGAGAGAAATCATGTCATGATAATTTAAGAATAGTGTCTGAAATGCTAAAGCTCAACATGAAGTGTGTAAAGGTAAGGAAAACAAAAAGGAGTGGGTTTTTTTATGGGAGCCATATTAGAGAAAATAGGAGGTCAAGGAAAAATCAAAACTTGTAACTTGTATTGGTTAGATTATTGATAACTAACAATAGATAGAATGGTATTTGCCCAGGAAAGGATAGAATAAAAATGTCAAATTGAGATTGATAGTTAATATAAATTAATTAATTAATTAAAAGCATATCTAGTGGTCCTTGTGAATTCAGGTCCTCTGGTCCCGCTAAACTTTGTCCTCAGATACTCAGAGAACTGATTGTCTATGATTTCTGAGCTGCTGTCAGTGATATTTGAAAGTCCATGGAGGATAGAGAAGATATTGGAGGAGGATGAGGAAGTGATAGTCTGATGTAATAATGATAATAATAATAGCTAACACTTTTACAGTGTATTTTGTGGCCTAGCCAGATAACCCAGCCACCAAATGTAACTTCATTTTTATATGAATTTATCCTCCGGGTTTCAAATAACTGACTTATGTTCAACCTTTTGAAAAACAGCATGTTTATAAATTAGAGATTCACTGTATTTACAGTAGAGAGGAATTACAGATATCTGGTTTGACTCTCACAAAAACCCTGGAAGGTACTGGTTTTATACATGTGGAAACAGAGGCAAATAGAGGTTAAGTGACTTGCCCAGGGTCACACAGCTAGCAGGTATCTGAGGCTGGATTTCAGTTCTGGTCTTTCTGTCTTCCAGTCCCATGTTCTAGCCACTGTACCACCTAGCTCCTCTTTCAAAGATAGAGACAGAGACAAGAATCTGCAAACTAATGCCGATTTCCTTGACCTTGATTTTTGGCAGAATTCTCGAATGGGTTATTAAAGAGGTGATTAATGAGCATCTAGAAAAGGAAGTGGTGATCACAGACAATCAGCATGACTTCAGCAAGAACAGGTCATGCCAATCAAACCTTATTTCCTTTTTTTTTTTTAACAGTTACTAAGCAAGTAGGTCAAGAGAAATCTTTAACCAAGATTTTAGCAAGGCGTTTGATAAGTTAAGTTGTTCTTATGAAATTTCATAGAGATGAATATACTCTTATGTTTGTTGAGTTCAGAAATAAGCTTCACAAATACAAGTTAGGAGACGCATAGTTAAAGAACTGTTTGAGAAAATGCCAAGGATTATAGTGGATCACAAATCCAATATGAGTC
This sequence comes from Phascolarctos cinereus, assembly GCF_003287225.1. Lineage (NCBI taxonomy): Eukaryota > Metazoa > Chordata > Mammalia > Diprotodontia > Phascolarctidae > Phascolarctos > Phascolarctos cinereus. The sequence continues at coordinate 385,662,039 of NW_027555958.1, read as the reverse complement.
AACAGTGTGACATGACAGTCAAAAAAAGTGAAGGAGGTCTGTACTGAGAGATATGTAGCTTAAAGGAATAAGGAGGTGATATTCATATAGTGATATTTTGCCCTGATCTGACCACATATGTAATATTACAGTGAGTTCTAAGGGGAAAAAAATTGATAAGATGAAGAGCATCCAGATGAGAGCAGCCTGTATAGTGAAGGATCCTAAGTTAGAAGAGAACCATTTGAAAAAAAAATTAGAGATGTTTAGTCTGGAGAAGAAGCCAAACAGAGGCAAATTTAAGTTTGATATCATGAAAACTTTTTAACAATGAAGTCTATCCAAAAGTGAAATATGAGGTGTCTGAGACCTCACTGGATGTCTTCAGGCAAAGCCTAGATGACCACTTGTTGGCTCTTTATGATGGGGATTCTTTTTTGTGTGTTCAAGCTACTGGGGTTCCTTCTGATTCTACAATTCTACAATTCTTTGATTAATTTAACAAGGTTGTACCAAAGTTGTCAACTGAATTTCTGAGTTTTGTTGATGTTTGCTACTACCTGCCTTTACATAGTTGAAATCATTGTATATAGTTTCCTTTTTGTTCTGAGCTTAACCTTCATCTTATACAGGTATTTAGTCATATGTTCTAATAAATCTTGTATAGCTTTTAAACCGAATAAATGTTTTCAAATGTTCAATGTAGAGCACGATACTTGAAATTCTAAAGTTTGTAGTGATTGTGACATAAGGATCAACCTTCTTTGAGAAATACCTATTTTAGTAGTGGTATCTAGTCTGCATTTAGAAAAATATGTACTTTGCATGTTTACAAATTTTTATTGTATAAATGTAAAATGTCATTGAATGAAACTTTAGAATTTTATATACCTAATCAAATGTCTGTCCTTAGACATAGTGCTTTTTCAGAATAAAACTGTAAGTATACATAGTTTCTCACAATAAGCATCTCATCACTATAGTACTGGTGTCTAACGTTGTTTTGGTTTTAAGATTTTTTTTATCATTTTTTTCCAGTTACGACAGTTAGTAAATATGTGCATCAACCCAGATCCAGAGAAGCGACCAGATATAACCTATGTTTATGATGTAGCTAAACGGATGCACGCATGTACTGCAAGCAGCTAAGCACGTGGCAGATCATGAAGAATAGAACCAGAAAATGTTCAAGTATATTTGTGCAGATCATACCTCCCCTCTGTTGTCTGTATGCTAAGTATAGTTTTTCAGAGCTGACTGATATGCTTTGAATCCTTAACCAGTTTTCATATCAGTTTCATTTCGTACCAATTCAAATTTTCCCTTACCTACACAAAAATTATTCTGGGAATAAGGAAATTTTAATATTAGAATTGGAAAGTAAAAGAAATTTACAATTTGGAGTGGTTAAGTGTTTTCAAAACATTTTTTATTTTTCCTACTGATAAAATTGTGTTCAAATCCACATCAAGTGCCAAAATACTGATGGTGGAGCTTGGCACATGTCATATTAGATTTATTACCAAAATCTCTAAGCATGTGTTTCATCTATTGTTTCATCATTCATAGATAAACATGATTGTGAACTTCTAAATAATTGTGTAATTTTTAAAAGTTGGAGGTGTATGTTTTAGTTCTTAATGTTTTGCAGTTTTGAAATTAACTTCTGAATGTAGACAAAACTATTTGAACATTTGTAATGTCTCAGCTCATGCATTAAACATATAGCTCTGAAATGTGAAAGTTTTTGGGGAAAATGTGAGTTGGACACTGATGAGTTTATGTATATTCTTATCTTTTCGTTTCGTTAAAATGGCATAAATGAATCCATAAAAAAATGGTTAAGGATTTGTTTGGCTGGTGTGATATTCATTTTAAAATTTGCACGTTGCCCAAGGCTTCTGTGTGTTTTTATTGTTGTTTGTACATTTTAAAACTATTTCTTTGAATGACTTTGCAGTACTATATTTGAATTCCTTTATCAATTTAAATACATTTAATTCATAAACCCAATGACAAGATATAATTGTGCACTATAATGTAAGCATATGTTTTTATTCCTATATTTCGTGATGTGTAAGATCTGTCCCTTTCAGAAGTATTTTTTATATTCTGCAACAGTTGCTTTCTTATTTATATTTTTAAATTTTCATTTTATTCATTAATGTTTCAATTGTGCAGAGTACATGCTGATGATACCCTTTTTAAGTACATTCAGGTTACCAGTAATTTTCTTGAATTGAATAGAAAGTTTGGTATATGTTCTTTTACTTTTTAAGATATTGGTCACTGTGTATGTATAGGTGATTATTTTGTTTTGGTGGCGAGGAAGAAAGGACATGTTTTATAATGCACCTGTGGATGTTGATGCAAACAGCTTCACTTATTTGAATATTGAGATAGTGTTTTAGCATATGTTTAAAGCTATAAAAGTAGGTCATTACATCAACTCAGATTTTTGTGAGATCATCATTTTTGTTGAGAAGATTCAAGAGAAGTCCTGTGTTCTGTCCTTTACATGTGAAGATAACACACAATTAAAAGCTTCTTTTAGGTTAAAGAAATCTACAGAGTATAAAGCACCTGTAGTTAAGTACTGTTTTAGTATGTCTTTGATCTCATGTGCATTTGACAGTTATACCCAGTGCCTTGAGTAGAATTTTTGAGCCAAAAGAGAATGTTAAGTTTAGTCATCACAAAGAGATAATTCTACTATAAAACACTGGAGTAGATTGTATTGTTAACATGGAAGCTTCTCATGCAACAAGGAAATATACTAGAAGACAATCTTGCCCATCATTTTTAATATGCTTTGCCTTACAAATATGTGAAAATCTGAACCATACAGACAAGTTTTCAATCAATTTTTAAACTTCAAAATCCATAAAGTATTCATGATACAAAATGATTTTATCTTTCTAAAAGTAGTCTATGACATTTGGAGTTCTGACATATTAATTTTAATATGGAGAAAAAAAACTACTTGTCCTTTACCCTGAAACTAAATGTAATTTATTTCTTTTGCCCTGACTACACTTTTAAGCATCCATGGCAATGTATCTGCAGAATTATGAACTGAATCATTTGAGTTGACCATTGGTGTCATATTCATTTTAATGTTGCTGTAAAAGTGATTAAGGTGAAGTGTTCTCTTGTTGGAACAGGATGCTTTTCCCTTCCTGCAGTCTTTTAAAAACACACGGGTCTAAAATTCATGAGCTTAACTATCCATTGTGCCTTGTACAGAAAGAGTTGGCCATTCTTAATATATGTGTCTGCTAGCAGACCATATTGGGGAAGAAGATAATGCTCAAGGAAGACCCTTACCACACTTTATATATATTGAAGCTATGTGTTTCATAGATTGTATAATTATTTTGACTTATATGTGCATATTATTTTTCTGAAGAAACCACTGTGTTAAAAGTCAAATTTTAATTTTCAAAGGGATCATTTCCAAGAAATTATGAAGATGATTATGAGTTGGTTGACTTTCTAAACATGCCTACGAAATGTTCTCTTTATATTTCAGTTTATGATTAAACTGTTATATTGACTAAACTAATCAGTTAAATTGATTTCAGAAGCAATAAAATGAAAAGTACATCTGATTCTAACACTTAGATGTGGTAGGTTACCCAGAGAATAAAAATTTGATTTTCATATACAAAAGTTTACAAAGGGTGAATGAAGCATGCCCCTATTTAAATACAGTGCTCAGTAGTACGTGATGATTGTCAATTTGGTAAAAATTATTAAAAAACCATTTCATGAATGCCTTACCTTTCTAAGTAGTATCTATTACAAAACACCTTTCTAGTATCCATGTACTGTAGGTGTTGCCGTTAACATTTACCATGATATTTATTTTAACCAAAATGTTATTTGCATTAAATGTTTATTCTTTAAATGAATGTATTATGTTTATAACCTACAAATGTATAATTATTCTATGCCTCATTTCAGTAGTACTGTAACATTGACTTCTTTTGTGAAATACTTTTATTTTGTTAATGCTTTAAATACACATGCTAAAATGATTCTCTTAGTGGATTGAAGACTATATAATATCCTGATATAAATAAAAATATAAAAAATTGAGAGTAATATGGTAAGATTATAGTGATTACTATTCCAAGAGTCTTTCATCTTTTTTCTAAATAATGCCTAATACTCTTTTTTCACATTTACTTTGTCACATTGTTGAAACCTAAAATTCAATAATACACTTGTAACTGATAGCTAAGTGGGACCAAGTTCAGTCCTAGTTCACTAGGAGCAGACTCAGAGGTTATTTGTTTTCACTCCAGACTTAGACTTTCTCACCACATCCTTGCCTATTTAAATACAGAAGAGCTATGGCTTGTTAGAAAAATGCCTAGACCATGTTAGATTTTTAACTAACTGTACCACCCATCTGATCCTCTTCATATGGAAATGTTTTGAGTGTACTCCATCCCTTTCTAGTTACTTATTTTCAGTTTCTCTCTCAAATGAAAAGTGGGTTCTAGTACTAAGCCTTGGGGCCATAGAGCTTAGTAGCACATACTGCCTCTAATGTGCCATATAGGAGAGGAGAATTATGGCACCTTACTGCCATGATAATAGCATAGTAGTATGCATTATGTGTCCTAGCACACCTGATATTCAAATCTCTTTCTTGCAGAGGTTGGGAATTACTTCAGTCATTATTTCTAGCATTAGCGGATATGGGAAAAGGTTAAGGGGAATGGCAAGTAGTCACTGAAAAAAGTCTTTTGGGGAATGGCGTATGCAGAAATGACTGATGTCAAAACAATAAGGCCCAATAAAACTTATTTTAAAAATGAAATGTAATTTTAGTTATATGAATAAGGTAACCTCTCCAGATTGATTTTGATACTTTTACAAAATTTACAAAGTACTTTATGATAATTTTTCTTTAATTACTTTCATAACAAAATTAGCAATAATAGACATGCAGAAGTGGCACAAAATTCAAGGAGATATATGTGTGTGAGTGTATGATAACTAGAAAAGGAGATGGGTCAGTCAAGATGAGAAATGACAGACACCCCAAGAGATACACTTGTACTCTAGAGAGTGAAAGAAGGCCTTGAGAATGTTGGAAATACCCTCTTCGAAGGATCTATAAGAAAACAGAATAATTGCAAAGAATGCAAAGGCATGGGTGCGTAGGAAGCAGAAAGAGTGCCAAAGGGATAAAGTAATGGACCCATCAAATTTTAACTATCAGCTTAAAAGTTTACTTAGTTTAAGGTTCAATATAAAATTTAAATCGTACATGAAGTGACAGCTAGGGGGTATAGTAGGGCACTGACACTGTAGTAGTTCGTTCTCCCGTTGTTGTTTTGAATGTTCTATTGCAACAAAGGGGAAAATGTCAGCTTATGCAGTGATCGGTCTGACAATGTAGACAATATTCTGCCTTCCTATTCCCTGTCTTGTGTGAGTAGAAGCCAGGGTGGGGTATTATCTGTTCCCTGGAACCATTATTGGTTCTTCAGTTGCCCGATTCAACTTCATTTTGGCGATCTCAAAAATTATATTTGAATTGGAGCTACCAGGTTGTTAGAGGCTTTCAAGAAGTGGAAAGTTTCCTAGGATGGTAGTTTGGAACAAAAGTTTCTTCTAGGCCCACATATAGCTGTTGTTTGTCCTTTGCTTTCCAAGAGGACCAATGACATCAGGAAAGCGATGTCATGACTTGATTTAAATTTATACAAAGAAAGAAGTGGGAAGTAGTGAGGGAGAGTACATAGCAATTTCAGTGTTATTGTGTGGTGCTCAGCCACATACCTTGGAGTCTCAACACCTGTGTGCTGAAAATCAACATGCGTAAGAGAACCTCAGTCATTGTGTAGCTTTCTAACAGCAATATTTATTCCTAACAATGCTATGAGGTTGATGGTGCAAGTGTTATTATCTCCATTTTATAGGTGAGATAAAAGTCAGTGGTTAGATGGCTTTCCTTGATACACAGCTAAATAACCTGGTTTGTAACTCAGGTCTCCTCACTCAAGTCCCAGGTGCTTTCTGTTATGTCACATTGCCTTTCAGTGTGACTTTCTAAAGCATGACTAAGAGAAGCAAGATCTTTTTATCTTTTCAATCCCATGGAGGGCACATTGGTTATATACCCTTTAAATATGAAAGAAATATTTATATTTATTATTTTAAAATATTTATAGCCAACCTTCCAAATAAATAATTATGGAAATAAGTTATGTGAAAATGCACTGGCCCATGAAACAATAATGGTTATAGAGTACAGAAGAAAATAAGTAGCAACTTCTGCCCAAAGATTAATTTCCTTATTTACTTAGCCTATCAAAGTTTTTTATACCGCAGAGTACAGGGTTCATTTTTCTTTCATTTTGCTGAGAATGTGTTCATACTGAGATTTATTAGATAATACAGTGAGGATTCAGAGTAATTAAAAATTTTGTAGAAATGTGTCCAAACATAGGGTGAAATTCCTTTCATGGTATTTATAGAATACAATTTAGTTGCAATTATCTTTACTTTTGTTTGTTTTTCTCTTATCTGTCACAGTGAAGAATATATTTTGGACACAGAATTTTCCATGTTACACTGTTTAAAATAAACTAAATAGATAGCAAACCTTTTAAGTAAAAAATATTAACCAAGGTCTTCCTGACTGTAAGGCCAGTTCTCTATCATTATGCCACAGTCCCTTCACTGCATAAACCATAAGTTAGCTCATCTGAAAGAATAGACTTTGTAAAGTATGTGCTTTCTTTATAGAATCTTCTGCTGACTAGTTTGCTTCACTGTCTAAATCAAGTTGTTGGCTTATATACCAAGTTGATATTAGACTAATCTTGAATTGCCTATTGGTATTAGTTCAAGAGCTTTCTGCCCCATCTCTGGATTTAAAGTAGTTCATTGGTAGTGAACTTGCAAGATTTTTTTTTCACAAGTTAAGGTTAGAGAATTATGAGTTTTAAGCATTTTAAAGGTTTGCATAGATAGCATTTATCTCAATTGATTCTGCTAGCAGCCTCATGAGGTAAGTATAAGAGGTTTTACACCCCTCCCCCCAAAAAAAAAGATGAGCACTGCCCTAATTCTCCCAGTGGATTATGGTAGGATGCACAATTAATCAACTGCTCAAATATTTATTAGTTTGCCTACTATGTGCTTAACTTTTTGTTAAGTGCTGTAATGGATACAGAAGTATGAAAATTATAGGCCCCACCCTCATACATGTGAAATCAGTGATAAACTGTTTAGTACTAACTTCAATTTCATTAGGTATAGGGAGATGAGAAGGATCTGTGTGGACTTGAATGGTTAGAAAAGACATCACAGAGAAGGTACAATTTGAGTTGGACCTTGAAGGCTAGATTGAATTTATTTTTTTAATTCAATTTTATTTTTCAGTTCTGAATTCTCTCCCTCTTACTTTCCTGTTCTCCACCCATTGATGAAGTAAGAAAAAACCCAATGCAAATGTGTATAATCGAGCAAAATAAATTCCCCCATTAACTATGTTCCAATATATAAATGTGCGTATATAACATGCATACATACCATATGTGTGTATGCATTTATATATGTATAATTCAGTCTGCACTCTGAATCTGTCAGCTAATTCATCCAGAGGTGCATAACATGTTTCATCATGAGTTCATGAGTCATCTTCAATGGCAAATGATAATTGTGTTCAAAAGAGTTCCTAAGTTTTTCAAAGTTATTTGCCCTTACAATATTGCTATTATTGTAAATTGTTCTCCTGGTTATGCTCACTTCACTTTGCATCAGTACATACATATTATCCTAGATTTCTCTGAAAGCATCCCCTTTATCATTTATTATAGTACAATAGTATTCCATCGCATTCATTTATATATCATAACTTTTTCAGCCATTTCTCAATTGATGGGCCCCCTCTTGGTTTCCAATTTTTTGTCCCCATGATAGGTAGAATTTGTATAAATTGAATATAGCAGGAAAGGGATTTCAGACAAGGAAAATGAGATTGACAAAATCAGAGGTAGGAATGAGTATGAACAATGTGAGGCAATAGTATGATGGCCTTCATTTTCTGGTCAAAGCAAAGTGAGTGTTGAAATCTAGTTGGGAAGAAGGGGTGGATATTCAATAGGTAGAGTGGAGGTAAGTAGAGCCTTATTGTAGAGAACCTTGAAAGCCAGGAGGAAAAGTTTAGATGATCTAGTACTGGCAATATAGGTAATAGTTTTTTGGTCAGAGGATTGACATTAAGAATATGTTGTTTTGTGGTAGCTAGTTGGCACAGTGGATGGAGTACTGCCTCTGGATTCAGGAGGACCAGAGTTTAAATCTGGCCTCAGATACTTACTAGCTGTGTTACCCTGGGCAAGTCACTTAACCCCAATTGCCTCAAAAAAATAAAAGGAAAAATAAAAGGTGTTGTTTTAGGAAAACTAATATTGCACTATACAAAATGGATTGGAGAAGTGAGAGACTGAGAGTAGGGAGTCTCTACCCAGTTTTAGCTAGAAGGCTAGCATAGCAATTGAATCCAAGCAAGAAGTGGCAAGATGGTAGCAGTGAGAATAGAAAGTAAAGGGTGAATCCAGGACTCGTTTCAAAAGACTAAATAATCAGATTTGGTGATATTGCAGATAAGAACTAAAGGAAAAGTGGAAGAGGTCTTCTAGCTTTCTAGCTGGAGAAACTGGAAGAATGGGCATGAAATGTCATGAAAATGGGATGGTTGAGTAAGGGAACCAACATGAGAGCAAAGTTAGATTCAATATTAACCATGTTGAGTTTGAGGCAACTGACACCTTGGGAAAGTCACTGTTTACCTCTTTGGGTTGTAGTTTCTTCATCTGTAAAATTAAGGGTTTGGACTAAATGACCTCTGAGATCTCTTCCAGCTATAAATATATGATCCTATGAAGGAGGTGTGTTTTTGTGCATGTGTGAGAGAGAGAGAGAGAAAGGACTTACTTATTAAGTATTATGTGTCAGAGGTACAAATAAAGGTAGTCAGAGTGTCAGGACAGTCCCTATCCTTACAGTTTATATCCTAATGGAGGAAAACTACATATATATAAATTGAGTCAACCTGGTCACTTCGATACTTCCGTGGATCTGAGATCTCAATTTTGTCATTATTCTTTCCAATGGTATAGACCACAGCTTTTTCCGCAAACAGATCTTGTTCATTTCCTGCCCTATAGCATTTTTATACTCTGTAGGTCTCTGGATATTAGAGTACCAATGAGGTACAAACATTGTTCTTTTACTCTGCTTTACCCACTATAAATCTGTCACATGTCCTCATATGTGCTGTTCTTGCTGCTCAGTAATTCTTTTACTCTACACATTTTGCCTTCCTAAACTCCTTAAAATCCCACCCTCTCCCTCCACTTACAGCAACTGGTGTATCCTAGTTCACCGCAAAGATTGAGGCCATCTAATTGGTTCCATTGCCTTCTTCCATTTCTCAAAACTTCACAGTATGATCAGTCTCTATTTTCTCTTCCCTTTAAGTCATAAAAGAGATAACCCCACTCATTAAGTTTAACCCTTGACACAAGCCCTTCATTCCATTCCCTTAGTTTCTTCAAGACCTACCTCTAGCACTCATTTTTCCTCTCTTTCATTTGTCTTAACTCCATACCCACTTCTTCCTTTCTGTCTGCCTACAAACGTAGTCAGGTCTCCCTTATCCTGAAAACATTCTTTCCTCGATTCTTCTACTCCATTTAGCTATTGTCCCATTACTTTTCTACTATTCACTGGTAACTTTCTTGGAAAAGCTACATATACATGAGATTTATTTACATATGCATACACACACACACACACACACACACACACACGCGCGCGCGCGCGTGTGTGTGTGTGTGTGTGTGTGTGTATACTTCCTCACTGCTCAGACTTCTTACAATTGTGCTTCTGTCCCCCAATATGGTACTAGGAAATTTCCTTAGTGCCTTGGGCCTTCTTATCCTGGAACATCTCTCTGTCATGGTAGTCCCTTTGTGCCACTGGTGAATTCCTCCTGGGGCCTCCATTTTGGGGAGGGGCCCAGCCCAGCCCAGCCAACCTTCATTCTCCTTGTTCTGCTTCTGACTTTCTGGACTTCAATACCACATCCATGACCTTTACCTTTCCCCAGCTCCCTTTTCAGCTCCTTTCTGTATGTTTTCTCCTATTACAATGTAAGCTCCTTGAGGGAAGGGAAGTCTTTTTTGCTTTTATGTAAACTCAGTGATTAGCACAGTGGTTGGCACGTAGTAAGCTCTTAATAAATGCTTGCTGCCTTGCTTCACCTCTCAGGTGACCAGTGACCTCCGATTTCATAAATCCAATGACTTTTTTTTTTTTGGCTTTTCATCCTCCTTGACCTCTGTAACTTTTCATATTGTTGAATAATCTCTATTACTAGATACTGTCTCCTACCTTGGCTTCAAAAACACTTCAGTTTCATATTTCTTCTACTCTGTCACTTTCACTGGCTCGTATTCTTGACCCATGTATTCCCCAAGAGTATGTTCTAGGCCCTCTTTTCTTCTTTTTTGACACATTACTCATTTACTCCAGCAGCATGAATCTTTGCTTTCACATTGATTATTTAGAAATCATGGAAGCCAGGGGGGTGGGGGGAGCAGCTAGGCAGTGTGGTGGTAGAGCACCAGCCCTGGAGTTAGAAGGACCTAAGTTCAAATCCAGCCACAGACATATAGCACTCATTAGCCGTGTGACCCTGGGCAAGTCACTCAACCCCAATTGTCTCACTGAAAAAGTAAATAAATAAATAAATGAATCATGGAAGCAAACCTCAAAGCTGAAAATAATTTGCTGGGGCATATACATATGGAAGGCCCTGAATGTAGCTAGGTAGAAGATAGATGACTTTATGCTGGCCTTCATTTTGTTGTAGATGTCATTGTTCCAGTGTTTTTCTCCTTCTACTCATTTGCATGGGGATGACAAAGAGTTGAAGAATTGAGACATTTTTAGACCCTAAATTCTATAGCCCTTGGCAATTTATTGCCATATATGGATGATGACATGTAGTTTTTATATGAGAAATTCAACAGAGAGCCATGTAGAATCCCTAGTAATAAGCTAGAGAGAATGGAAATGTTTCTGAAAGGGTTCTCAATTACCAGAAAATGTTGCTCAAAAAATAAAATTAAGCCTTCTAATTTGCTAGAAGCAGTTTTCCTCTGTATTCCAAAGAGCTTGGTACTTAGAGCAAGGAATCTTTTGGAGAAGAAAGCTTGTCTTGGCTTAGGATCTGGAAAAAGCAACTTTCAAGATTGAAAAAAAAACTAGGAAAGGATTTTCTTTTGGAATTTTTTTTTCTGTATCCCAATGGTGAGATATATTAATCGCTTCTGCTTTCTAAAATAGCTAAAAAAAGGAAAGTGTTACAGCTTGAAATTTTAAAAGTATGGCATAGCCTACTCAGCTCCTTTGTGGAAGAGAGAGTATCTCAGCTAAGGACTCCAGTTGAAATTAGAAGCTAGAAGCAGAGAAGCCCAGAATCGTGTGGCCAGTGGAACAACAACCACTGGAGATGTGCAGAGACTGTATCTTGTAATATGAACAGGGAGACAGCCATGTGGGAGCAGCATGATACCATCTCCAGAAGACATCAGCAGCTCTGTCTGCTACACTGAAAATATAGCTATTTCCTCCCTATGTGCTCTTGGGCCATACATGCTTCTATAAGTATGCGCCTCTACACCTGCACCCTGGCCACCATATTCCCTATGTATGTGCCTCTCTATGAACAGTCCTATATATTTTCACTCTTCTTACTAATGATGTGTCCGTTTGTGGAAGACTTTGCCTAAGCTTATGAGGGAAAAAGTGTTTTATTAGTATTATTGCTACTATGCTGCCCCATTAAATGCCTTGGATTTGAATAATATTGTCTTCTGACCAACTAGGAAAGGCAATCACATCGGTGCTTTTCAACCTTTTCAACAAGATGCTCTTGTCTAAAGGACTGTTTCCAGCTGGGCTTGCTCAGGTGCTACATTTGTCTCTAGGCCTGATCTCTCTTCTTAGCTCCAGACCCCCAACTTTAGCTACCTACAGGATAGTTCCATCTTGATGCCCCAATGCTATGCCAAACTCAAAATGTCCAAAACAGACCTTATTACCTTTCTGCCTAAACTTAGTCCTCTTTCTGACTTTACAGTTTCTGTCTACTGCACAACCATTGACCCATCCTCTTGTGTTCATAACCTTGATATTATCTTTGACTCTTGCCTCTCATAGTTAATCAATTACCAAGCATCCATATTTTGTCTTTTGTAGCTATCCCCTCATCTTTAGTCCCATGCTCATCAACCTTGTGTAGAGACACATTACCATCCAACTAAGCTACTACGTTAATCTCCTATAAGACCTTCCTGTATCCACTCTGTCCTTCAATTCATCATTCATTCTACTTTCAGAATCATCTTTCTTATGCAGAAATCTGGTTATTCTATTCCTTTTATTAAAAAGCAAAAATTGTCAGTAAAAGTCAAACTTTTTAGACATTCAAGAACCTCCACAATCTAGCACTAGCCTACCTTTGCAGCCTTATTGATCTCCTCAATGTACTCCATCCTCCAGGCAAACCCCAAACACACACTGTAATCTCCTGCCCCCTTACCTTTGCTCATGCTTTAGCCTGTTTCTAAAATGTTATCTCTTCACCTCTTTTAGTTCCAATGTAATTCAAATGCTGCCTCCTACATGAAGCTTTCTTTGGTTCCCTTATACTGCCCATAGCACTTGTATAACATGATGAAAAAAGCTATACCTAGCATATTATCCTTATTATACTCCATCTATGAAGGCAAGGGACTAAATCTTACCTAGGCCTTGTATGTCCCCCAACAGCAAGCCAAGAGGGACTGGGCCTGTGTTTTCATTGATATTAGAAACTCCTGCTTGGGGAAATAATCTACCAATGCAGATCAGCACTTTCTCTGAAGCTCTAGAGCACTGAGAAGTTAAGGGATTGTCCAGGGTTACACATCTAGTACATGTCAGAGGTAAGGTGAACTGAGGTGTTCCTGGAGAACTGAGGCCAGTTCTCTGTTCACTACAGTCATAGGTATATAGCAAATGTTTGAATGAATGATGGGTTCAGGAGTTCATACAAAGGTACGAGGAGTAGTGTAATCTCTTCTAGGACCAGAGGGAGGAAGGAGAGAGCTCATGATGCTGGGAAGATGTTGCTTTGAGGAATGTTTTTGAGGAATACATTATAGATGACCTCATTTCTCTCAGTGAAGTGACCCTCCCCCCTCCACCACCATCCCGTCATCTGTTTTATCTATGAGGGTGGAAGAGTGGTTAGGAGAAAAGACAAGGAATAGCTTTGTGAGATTTAAAGCTAGAAGGAACCTTACAAATTATCCAGTTCACCCCTATGCTGTCATTTATAGATGAAGAAATTGAAACCCAGACAGAGGAAGCAGCTTGGCCAAAGCCACTAATAAGACAGAGATAGGATTCTGTCACTGACTCCAGATCTCATGCTCACTACATATGTCCCAATGCCACCTAAAGAAAAGGTTTGGAATAATTATTGTTGGGAATGAGATGGGAAGACCAGAGGGTTAGAACTTAAGCATTATTGAGAAGCAAAGAGTCCAGCTAAGGTTCTCTATCATAAAGGTGTACTGAATAGCATAAGCTTAATTCTGTGAAATTTTTTTTTTATAATGCTCAACATCTGTGGAATGGTTGTAGAGAACTCTATCCATAGAAACAAGGATTTAAGGGGTTCTAGGCCAATAAGAACAATTCAACATGGCAGATTAGGAAATTGAAACTAAGTCTGAAGATGAATGAACTCAAAGTTGGATTGATGAACTGGGAGACTGGGGATCAGCAAACAGACTGGGAATCACAGGAAGAGAAAATAAAAATTCTAGCATAATAAACAGTTTAAAGAATTTATTTCAGTGTTCTGGGTTTGGTAGTTGGTTCAGTTCAGAGATGATAGTGACTGAGATATGGCCATTCTGGTTTGTTGGCAAAGTAGAGTAGAGAAGACTATCAGTGGAGTTGAGAGATAGAGCTATTGTGTATACACATTGTCAGAGGAGATAAATAGAAATTTGTTGTTGTTGAGTTGTTTCAGTCATGTCCAACTCTTTGTGGCCCCCATTTGGGATTTACTTGGCCAAGATACTGGAGTGGTTTTGCCATTTCTTTCTCCACCTCATTTTACAGATGAGGAAACTGAGGCAAGTAGAGTTAAGTGACTTGCCCAGGGTCACACAGCTAGTGTCTGAGACTGGATTTGAACTCAAGTGTTTGTGATTCTGGGCCCTGTGCTCTACTCACTGCACCACCTAGTTGCCTTAGATAGAAATGAGGACAGTAATATTGATTTGAAGATGCGACTATAAAAGGGTTCAAGCAGGATGGTCTGAATCTTATTTGTAGAATAAGAAGTGAGATCATCTTCTGGAGGGATGCTGGTGGGATGAGAGGACTTAAGATTTCTGTGAATACATGCAAATGTTAATAAAAATGAAGAAAAACATGATCTTTGCATTCATATTCCTGATGCTTTAAATTAAATTATAAATATATTTCACCAATTTAATAAAAAGTGTTTTCAAGCTCTTCTGTGCTTCATATAAAGAAATGACTGAGTTTGAGTTAGCTGTGCACAAAAGCCTGACACATTTTTCATGTATTAAACATAGTTCATGTTTTTAAACAACTTTTTAGAAGATTTTCAGTTGTATTTGAATATAAGGATCAATTTATTTTCTTCATGGACATAAGTTCATTCCTATAGCTCTTAAGGAAAGAGCAATTGTTTTTATTTTAATTGTGTATTTTTATATATTGACTGCAAAAGTCTATGGAGGGGCACTAGGTGGTGCAGAAGATAGAGCTCTGGCCTTGAAGTCAGGAGGACATGAGTTCAAATCCAGTCTCAGACACATGACACTTACTAGCTGTGTGACCCAATTGCCTCACCAAAAAGAAAAAAGCAAAAAAAAAGTCTATGGATATTTATCAGGCCATTTCTTTCTTTCTTACTAACTGAAACTTTGGCAGTTATATCATGCTTTGGTTTAATCCAACTAATCAGCTAGGTAATATCATGCTTGATGGAAACAAAATACAGATGAGATTGGCAAATTTCTGGCAATAGAATGCATTTTGTGTATTCTCTTCCCTAGTTTTCTTAGGAAAGTTGACAGTTATTGGAGGTGCCAAACAGTGCCCTTTAACTTCTTATTACCCGGAATCATCTATTCTCATGCATCAAACATTCCCCCCAAGTTGCCCCATTGCATACACTAGTACTATTATTAGAGTTCTTATAACTCAAGCTTCATTATTTTCAACAGACTAAAAATTAATTCGCTCAACTAATATTTGTTATTTCAACATAATCTGTGAGCTGAGATCATGTTGCATGAATTTAAGTGAACTGTGACAATTAACCATCAGGGTTAAGTGACTTAATTAACAGGATTAAGTGACTTGCCCAGGGTCATGCTGCGGGATTTGAATGCCGGATGACTAATCTTCCTGACTTCAGGCCCAGCATTCTAGCCACTGAGATAGCAAATAGTAGCAGATCTCCAGACTGAACTCTATCCAATTAGTTTCCTCCTAAATGAGATTTGTCCACACTGAGAAAATTCAATTCAGCTAACATTTATTCAATGCTTAGGACTTAAGTCTTGATGGAGACAAGGGATAGACAATGCTGAAACACCAGGCACTTCAGGGAAGCCTAGATCCACATGAGGGAAAGGGGCCAGGGGAGTCATGATGATAAATAAGGGAGACAGGTACAGAAAGGAGCTCCCTCTCTGATTCAGAGAACGCTTTCTCCCCTCCACACTTCGGTTTATTTCTCTAGTTATTTTATTCTAATGCTGTCATTCTTTTGTTTTTAAATCTTCCTTTGACCAACCCATGTAAGAGTGTGCTGCATGAGTCCATCATATCCCCATTGATTAATTGTGTGTTTGTGACCTTCACCTGTGGTACCCAACTTTCAAGAAATATGGAATCTCTTCATCTTAGTCTTACTACCTTCTCTAGGTGCTTCTTTTTGAATACACAAGTGCAGAGCTTGCTTTCTTTTGTCCCTCAATGACTTTTAGACCAACTAGGGTCTCAAATGGATGATGTCTTGTTTCCCCCTTTCATTATATAGTATATCATGACTGTGTCCTCTTAAGCTTTTAAAATCTGTTTACTTTCCTTTAGTTTCTTTTATTCACTGATTTTCCTTTGCTAATACTATGGAAAACTCTAAGTTTTTTTTTTTTAAGGAATATAAAACATTTTAAAGCCCTTTTATATGTGTAGGATTATACTTAATTTTGCAGGGTAAACTATCCTTGAGTGCAGAACATTTCCCTTTGCTTTTCATTATCTCATTTTCCATTTTTTTCATTTCTCATAGTTGGTGAGTAGTCCTAGGCAATGATGACTAGAGTAGATTTTTGTCCTTTAATGGACATTTGCAATATTCTCCCTTTGACTTGAAAGTTCTAGAAAAATGCTAGAATTCCTCTATGATAGTGTACTATAGATTCTCTAGATCTGCATTTCTGGGATATATACATATATACACATATGTGTGAATATCTGTATCCCTGAATATAGATCCACCAGAAAGACACATGAGGGACATGCGTGTGTACACACATGTATATATACATATATGTATGTATATGAGAAAGAATATATGTATGTATGCATGCATGATGGGCAGCTAAGTGGTGCAGTGGATAGAGCATTGGACTTGGAATCAGGAAGACTCATCTTTATGAGTTCAAATTTTATTTCAGATACTTACTAGATTATGACCCTAGGTAAGTCACTTAGCCTTTAACCCTTTTTGCCTCAGTTCCTCATCTGTAAAATGAGCTGAAGAAGGAAATAGCAAACCACTCCAGTATCTTTGCCAAGAATGGGGTCATGAAGAGTCAGACATGACTGAAAGACAACAGAACAACAACCACAACAACAACAAAGTGTGTGTGTGTGTGTGTGTGTGTGTGTGTGTATGTATGTATGTATGTATTTTAAAGACAAGATATCCCTACCTTGCTTAGGCTGGAATTGTGGGAGCCATTTCATGGGCCATCTTCCACTACCAGTTAGCATGGGAGTTTTGACATACTCTGTTTAAGACATTAAACAGCTCACCTCTCCTTAGTCAACTCTAACTGTTCACCTCTACTAGCAGCGGCTCACCATATTAATGCCAAGTTTAGTATAGACACCATATCAGCGTATACTACAATACAGAACTCTTAAGCTGAAGAGGTCCATCAGCCCCAGCCTCACCAGTAGCTAGGATTACAGGCATGTGCCAGTACAGCTAGTAGTTTACATTCTTTTAGGCCATCCTGTAATATAATATTCTGGGGATTTGTTTCATCATGGTTTTCTGCAGTAAATCTTTGATTATTTTTCAGCTCCCTGTTTTTGAGTTCATTTATTTTTTGTAGATATATCTTCTGTTTTTGTAATTTTTCTGGGTTTGTTTTGGTTTGGTTTTGGCTTTTATCTAAGATTTGGTTTTATCTCCTCTGGTTTTTGACCTTTGGTTGTAGGTGACAGATTATCCTTCAGTGTTTTTCAGTAAGATCTTTAATTTTACTCCCTATCTTTATTCTGGGTCAGGCTTAAACTCGGCCAATTCAATGATTCAGCTCAAGGCTTAAAATACAATAAAAGCCAGTTTCATTAAACACACAAAAAATTAAACGAATAGAATTTCTAGTTTAAAATGATATAAAATACTGCTTCACTTTATTCACCGTGGCAATTGGCCATAATGGTCACCTACTATAGTCAGTAAATTCTAATAAAATTTCTTACACCAATTTCCCCCTTTATACTTCAGGTGGCAAGCAAAATGATTTCTATATCCCCTTAACAGAACATCCTAGTCTGCATCCTCAGAGACTCCATCCAGTATATAGGAAACTGTGAAGGTCTACCAAGGAGGAAAGGAGAGAATGAGGAGGCAGAGGGAAAGTGAAAGGAGGAAGGTAGTTCGAATGATAGTTCTTACTGTCCTTTATTATGTCTTCCAACTACTCTTGGAGGTCTTATGGCCCATTCATATTCTTTTGCATGCATTTGAGTTGTGTTTATTGCATTATCTTCCTCTGGAATTTTCCTGTGGCTTTCTCATACCATTTATTGTCTGACTTAGGAGGTTTAATTTGTCTTTTAATTACTTCAGTCTCTCTGCTGGAGATTTCTTTCCATTTCTTTCTTTCAGTTGTTTTAATTTTTCTTTTCATTTATCTGGTGCATTTTTAGTTATTCTAAGGTAATGAGGGAAGCTAGACTTATAAACAGCATCTCATTTCGTGTCCATGCTGCCAATACTTTAATTCTTTTGCTGAATTGCTCTGGCTATTCTTGTGTTCATTCCTCTCTGATTTCTAAATTGTCCTTTTCTTGTGCTATTGTAGCAGTCTTTCTTCTGAAAATTACTCTTTACCCCCCATTTAACAAATTTTTATTTTGAGACAATGTACCATAAGCACAGCATTGTTAGAGATACAAAGAATAAGACAGCGGCATTGCTCTCTGGAACCATGCCAGTTCTGAAGATTACTCTTAATTGCATTACCCCACATTATGTATTTACTGTAGTAGGGCCTCTTTTTGCTTACTCATTTCATGAGTCACTTCACTGTGCATTTTGGGTAAGGTTTTCCCTGTGAAAATTTTTCCTCTCTCTTTTGTTATTGTTCTTTTATTTTCTTTGGCACATTTCTTGCTATTTTGACATTATGAACGGCAGCTAAGTGGAAGAATGGATAGAGAGCTGAAACTGGAGTCAGGAAAACCTGAATTCGAATTAGACTTCAGATACTAACTAGCTGTATGACCCTAGGCAGCTCACTTAACCTTTGACTTGCTTCAGTTTCCTCATCTGTGAAATGGGGAGAATAATGGAAAATAATAGCCCCTATGTCCTATTTTTGTACTAATGAGACAGGTCTTTTGTTACTGAGCCATCTTGTTACAGATATCACAAAGGCATATTTAAGCAATTCACTTTTTTTCCTTTTAAGAAAGATTTATGTTCATCTCTTTGGAATTTCATCCCTCAGAGTTTCCTGCTTCTCCTAGAATAAGTTCCCCTATAAAGTGTCAGATCATTACATACTACCTATCTTTCCTCTGAACCCTTTGAAATCTACTTTCCTCAAATCAGGTATGTTACACATCAGGCTATACAGCCGTCTCCTCAATCATGAACTCTATGATGGGATGTTCATTTGAATAGAAAAGATCTGGTGTCATTTCTACATCAGCAGCCAGTTTTCTCCAGAGACAGAGACAGAGACAGACACAGAGGGAGAGAGAGAGAGAGAGACAGAGAGAGAGAGAGATCCAATAAATTTATAGAGTTCAAGTCCCTTGTCAATATATTGGCACATCTCCTGACAGGTATATTATATTTTCCTCAAATTCCTCACTTAATTTCTCCTCCTAGCTAGATGGTCTGTATTGTATTCTTTTGTAAAGTGTCCTTACAAAATTATTTCTTCTGTTTTCATCTTAGTTAATCCTCATGCAAATGCCTCCCCGCCATATTTTTTTTAAAAATCTCAATAACTCAGATTTCCTAATCTGAGAATATATTCTCCTACAATGCTAATCAATCTCTATTCCCTTTTCCTAGTCTTTTAATTTTTGATAAGGTCTCTCTCTTTCCACAACCATATGCACTCCTATCCTCACCCATCAAATTTCAGAGATACATCTGAGGTCAATTTTACTGCCTTGCATCTTTGACATCTCTAGTTCCACCTCCATCCTCTCCCTCCCCGATGCTACATAGAATTCTATGTGGACATCTGAGGCCACTGTTTTATTTCTGTCTCCCTCTCTGAGTATTGTCTCCTGCTAATTACCCCTTTCTGCTATCCTTCCTTCTGCATCCTATCTGTCACTTTCTGTGGAGGTAGGCTTATCAGATCAATGTAAGAAGTTTTCTCCTCCCCCTTCATTTTCAGTTTAAAGTCATCTTGTTTGGATTTATAAGACTTCAAGGATATCTTGTAACTGACTCTTATTAGGTGACTTGATCCCTTGCCAAGAGCTCATCATTCATATACTTTAAATCAAATCCAATTCTCAGATTCCATCTTCTTAGTTATCTATTCGCTTGTAAATTCTGTTGTTCCATTTCTATCTCCTACCTTCAATCAGTGGAAATAATGAAGTGGTTTTGATTTTTTTTTCACCTTTGATTTAGCTTTCTAGGTTTTTTCTTGGCACTGTGCCTGGCACATAGTGGGTCCTTAATTAAGTCTAGTTGACTGACTGACTAGTTGACTGATGGTATTGTTTCAATACATAAAAGTAGGTAATGAAAATTAGCTTTGGAATTTCTTGGGAGTCTCTTCATCATATCTTGAATTACATATCCTGGGATATCAGCAGAATTCTCTTTTCTTTTCTCTCAATGTGGAGATTGTCATCCCTATTTTACAGATAAAGAAACCGTCCTAGAGAGGTTAAGTGACTTGCCCAAGGTCACACAACCAGGTATTGGCAGGTCCAGGAATAGAATTCAAGTCTTCTGCCTTTCAGTCTTGTCTTCAATCCAGTGCTCTTCCTATTGTGCTTTTCATGGGGAAAACTACTTAGGGAAATAAAAAAGGCAATTATTAACTGCCTAAGAGAAAGAGAAGACTTAAGAAGGACTCAAGAATACAGTGAGAAAGTTTTAAAAAACAACAACAGGGGTCTAAAAGGGGAGTGAACCCAACAAATGTATTAGGCAGCAAAGATGGTGGTGACTGACACTGGCTGAACATCAACAGATGTCTCCTCCCACAGAGGTGGTCTATACCAGAATGTTCCACATGGACAGATAAAGTATGAGCTATCATTTAAACGGAGAAATTGGAATTGACAATTATTAATTACTCTCTTATGGTATGCTTGTGATGAACTGGGTCCTATTTTCCCCCAATTCCTCATTAAATTAGAGAAAAAGGACTGAGCTATAAGGTAGGATACCTGGATCTTGAGCAAGTCAATTAAGCTTTTCTGGGGCTGAGTTTCTTTATGAGAAAAATGCAGGGTTGGATTAGATGATGTCTAAGATTCACTTCAGTGTTGATATCCTATCATTCTTACAAAAAGCCTAAACTGAATGAGAAGGGCAAATATAGAGTAAATATGTTTGTATTTCACTGTATCTCTACATATAACAATGAAATAGAAATCATTTCTAAGTAAATATTATTTTGTGTTTTGGGGGACTCTTCTATAATAAATATTGATTGAATGAATAACCTCCATTTTAATAATCATAAAGACTATAATCAGAGAAACTAGTTGGAGGAAAAAATGAGATCAGTAAACTAACGGAAAAATTATTTGGAAAGGAAGTAGAAATGGGATTGTGGATACGTTAAAATCAAAAATTGGGGTCTTTTACCCACTAACTGAATTTTTCTGTTTTTCTGCAGCGTAAATACCTACTTGGTGGTGTTTCCTTGAAAGGCAAAGACATTGAAAGAAAGCTGGATTTGGAGTCACAGGATCTGAGTTCAAGTTCCAGTTTTGCCATTGACTACCTGTGTAATTCTGAACAAAGTCACTCTGCTTTTTGAGGTGTTGGTTTCTTAATCTTTAAAATGGGGAGTTGACCTAGGAGACCTTCAAAGTCTTTTCCAACTTTAAATCTATGGTACTATAATCCTGACTATTGACAGGGAAGGCTGTGACATGTATAGCTAATTCTTTTTAAACTATTATGGCTATTCATGAAAGATGGCATGGAGTAGTGGGTGGAGAGCTAGCCTTGAATCAAGGGAGACCTGGGGTGCAAAGCCTTCCTATAGCACTTACTAGCAATGTGATCCGATCCAAGCAAAGTCACTTAATCACTCAGTGCTCTAAGCCAGAGGTGTAAAACATGGTGGCCTCAAGGAGGCCTGCAATATCCCCAAGACATCCAGAACCAGACTAACATGTAATTCGAAAATATTTAACAAAACAAATAAAAATCCAATATCCAGAGGGCAATAATCCAATCTGTTTCTATAAGAGTGTAACCTTACTATTCTTATCAACTTTCTGATACTGTAAATGGCCAGGAAGGTGACAACCCTGAACCTAGCTGGAAGATTGTGATTACTGGGAGTTTCCTATGCCAATGAATTCATAAGTCCATAACTTTTGTTGTTGCTATTGTTGAGTTATTCAGTCATGTCTGACTCTTTGTGACCCAGTGGACCATACTGGAGTGGTTTGCCATTTCCATCTCTGGTGTAGTAAGACAAACAGAGATTAAATGATTTGCTGAGGGTCATACAACTAGTAAGTGTTTGAGGCAGGATTTAAACTCAGGTCTGACTCTAGGACCAGCACTCTACCCATCGAGTCACCTAGCTGTCACTTCCATAACCTTTGCCCAAGAATATTAAAACAGTTCCTTTTTGGTGCACCCTCTGGTTTATTACAAAGGTGCTCGTGTTCAGGACATGGAGACATCTGGTAGCCCACGCTGTATTACAGTGTATCTGCTTTGGAGCAAGGCTGGGTATGGAATAAAGAGGCAGTTGGCCATTTTAAAGGAATTATTGGGTGTAACAGTAATCTCTCATTAGATATTTAAAAGCTATCGGGAGGAATTGCATTAACTAGACTTTCAAGTGGCCTGCAGTGATCAATCAACTAAGATGGCTCTGTTAGTAAAGTATGAGTGACATTGTTCAGGATTCTTTGCTGAGCAATAGTGCTTTGTAGATTTGTCATCAGCAAATTTTGCACCTGGGACAAGAGAGGACAATTGAAGGTGGAATGTGACAGGGATATAGATAAGTGGGTAAACTACCCAGGGGGAAGAATCATACCCTGGGCCACAATGAGTTGTCTAAACTCCAGAAGGGTGGAGAATCCTACCCTAGATTATGCCTCCATTATGGGGTAGGACTGAGCAATACAGAAATGCACCCTTGTATGGTACTCTCTGAGCCCTGCAAGTTTCCCTGCCTTTGAGCAAAACTCCAAGTACCCTGGCCTATTTACAGATCTGGGATTTTGGACAGGATGAGCCTTGAATTGAATTTTTATAACAATCAGAAATTATATACTTAAAGGCCTCTGCTGTCTTCATTTCCCTTTATTTGCCAGCACACAAATAGATAAGAGAAATTAGAAGGAATTTAATCATAGCATGATAAATCCAGAGTTAGATCTGGCACCTGCATTTTCTCTTTAACTCACAATTGTGGGCTTGATCCAGCATTGGTAAAGGGCACCGTGCTGATAATCCCCATAGTAATGAGACAATAATGAGATATATTATGTGAAAATCACATCAGTGGGTCCCCCCCCCCGTTTTTATTGATTTGTCAAAACACTTTATAGTGGAAAAATATAAATGAAAACAATTCTCTTCTTTCTCTAGATAAGAGAGCATGCTGATGGGTGAGTGTTTACCCATAGAGTTCACGAGCTATGCATATATACTCCACTCAAAGCCATCCTTCTGTAGAAGGATAGAGCAGGATTGCCTCACATAATATCTCCTGATCATGTTATACCCTGTGTATAATGTATGAAGGGCTTTCTTCCTGTTAAGGATTTAAAGGTTGCTCTTATGTACACAAAACATCGAATTTCTATCTTTGTGCCACAGAATGAAACCATTATTTTGTTTTCCAATAGACTTGGTTTTCCTGTGTACTTGGCACCAGCACTACCCACTGTTGTTAGCAAGATTCAGACTCTGGGGTAAGCTTCATTAAATAGGGTCCTGCTGATACTGGCCATTGATCCAACCACTAGCTCAGGTGCATTTGACCACAATATTTTCTCCCTCTACTCTTTACTTCCCTCCGGGGATAACCAATCAGAAGAAATGACCCTCATGCCTAGTGTTTGGAGACGCTGAGTACAGTTTGATTTCAATTGCCAAGCTGCCCACTATCCCCGTAAATCAGACTTCAATCTTCCCAGGGCAAAAAGATCATGTAGCCTGCTTGTCTTTTTTTTGGGGGGGGGCGGAAGGGAGGAAGATTGCTGTGGGAGGGTATTCCTGTGGTATTGTATTGTAAGATCTGATCTTTCCATAAGTCAAGCCACAGGAAACTCATCTCTACACAAAAACAAGGTATTCAAAAAAATATTCACTCACTATGAGATGGGCTTAGTATTCTTAAAAAAAAAAAAAAAGAAATACCTGTCATGAAAGTACAGGGATTACTAGCTAACTTCCAGCTCTGTGAAATGAGCAAATAAAAATGACATGCCTACCCTTAGTTCCCAGAAAAGAACTCCCTTCCTTGCTGTAGATTTGTACCTGCTTGACAACTTACAGTTTTAGGGCCTCGCCTCAGTCACTGGAATGTTAGATGACTTATCCAGGGTCTCATGGTGAGTATGTGTTAGGGCCAGATTTTGAACCCAGGTCTTCCTAACTCCAAGGCCAACTCTCTATGAATTATTTTATGCTACCACTCTAACAAAAGTTGCATTCTCTTTGTTACATATTCAGTGGCCAAGTGGTAGGGAGAGATATCTTTTTTCCCCCCTGGTGTCCCTACTGTAATGTAGGTCCAGGGTTTCCAATTTTTTTAGAAAATAAATTATGAGCTAAAAAAATCAATCTTCTTAACCCTATATGTACCTGGAAGCAGGAGTGTGCTGGTAAGTGTTTAACAACTGGCTTTACAAAAAAAAAATTCACAACTCAATTTTAAGTTTAAAAGTGCTATTAACATTTCCTCCATCACTTTCTTAAATCTGGACAATCAGTACGACAATATATCAAGCCTTGCTTTGTAGCATTTGCTGATTTTCAATGTGTAAAATGTTCACACTGAAAACTTAACAATCAGCTCTCCTTAGCCAATCTGAACTAGCTCTAGTACACCCCTGCTTCGAGGGATGAAATATGATTCAAGGTATGTGGTGTCATGGAAGGGGCACTGTATCAAGAGATAGGAGACCTGGGTTTTAGTCTTGGCACTGCCAATTAAGCTGACCTCTTTCGACCTTGGTTTCTTATCTTTTGGAGGTGAGACTAGATGATCTCTAAAGCCCATTTCAGCTTGAAGTGTTCTGCAGATGTTTGGGGAGCTGATTTCTGTGCAATGCAGGAAGCTTATATCACCAGATCTTGGTATTTCCACAGAACATCAGGGATGCTACTTTTGAACAAATAGCAAGTATAATAACAGAAGTAAACCCTGTCATCCAGCTCCTTTGAAAACATTAACCTTCTAGGCCCTCTGACAAGCACAGCCCTTTAGAGAGTGAGCTTATTTTAAACTCCAAATTACGTGTTTCAAGATGAATTACCCCATATTTTTAAAAATAACATTTGGAAAACTTATCTTCAAACTCCCAAACATGCCATAGTTCAAAACCCTTGTCAATATTTTACATGGTAAACAAATCTGAAAATGATTATGAATGTTGAAAGAGTAGAAGTGATATAAATGAATCTTTCCTCTTTAAGGCATTCTAACCGCTCCCTTCCACTAAACAATTTGTGATTCAGTTCAATACACTTCTAATCAACAAACATGTTTCAAGCACCTACTGCATACAGAGCACTTTATTGGGTATTGAGGATACACAGTTTACATAAGATATAATCCCTGCCCTCCTGGAATTTATAGTCTACTATGGGTATATAACAAATAAGTTTAATGAAAAGTATATCTATTATGGAAGAAGTCCAATGAGCCTTTTGATGCTGGCAGGAAAAGGCTGTGATACTGGCAGAAAATGAAGAAAGAGACAAGGACAGGAGAAGAGAAAAAGAATCTTCTTACAAGTGGGGGATCTGATCAGTAATAAGGCAGAATGATGACAGAGAGAGAAGCCTCCATGCTCTTCCTGGAAAGGAGTAAGTGGAGAGGGACCAAAGTGGACTCTTGGTCACTGAAAAAGAAACCTTCACAATTCAAAGTGGAAGGACCTGACAAAATTACAGATCTGTGAAGTATTGTAATCATTGCATTAAACATTAGAGGACATATGTTTAAAGACAATAGACAGAATATTGGTTCATATTTTTTTCTTTTTCCTTCAATCCTGTATTTCTCAGTTTCTGGTAAAGGTTGTTTGGGGGAAAGTAGCTGTTTTGGTCTTTTTCTGTTTTTTTTTCTTTGTTGTAACAGATTCCTGAGTAGGGTAGGAGGGAAAGATGAACTCAGAAATGAAGACGATATAAAAACAAAAGGTAGCAATAGAAATTTTTTAAAAGAAACTACATATTGGTTAGTGGTACCCTTGGCCTATCATGTTTAATGTATTGGGGTTGGGAGTGTGTGGAAATCATGAATCAGTACACCAATTCTCTCCCTGATGTAGGAGTACCAGGCAGAGTCCTTCAGAACAAGATGCATAGAAGCAAGAGCAAATCAACCAAAACAGGCTAGAACTTGAGGGAGGAGGGAAGAGCTTTTCTGTCTGTGAATTATGTAATTTGCTCAATAGGCAAAAAAATACGAATTTCTCCACAAGGCAGTGATTGAAAGAAATTTAGGTATTTATTGAGGAATGAAATAGAAACATTAGGGGGTGAGTTTGTTGGTATATATTATCAGGGGAGATATCACTCAGCCTGTATAAAGAATTCACAATATAGAAAGGGGTTTTACGATTAACTCTGTGCAATGCAAGAAGCTGAAGAATAAGAGTGACTTCAGACTATTAGAGTTTAAAGAAATCAAGTCTTCTGATCCCTAGTATTGGCTAATGTCTGTTGCTGTTCTATGTTGCTGCCGTTTTAGAAATATGGAACTATGGCATGTGAGGGAATATGCATCATACTTTTGAGATCCTTTGGGAATGCCTTTTAATGCTTTAGAATCTCCTTTTCTCCCTTAAAGGAAACTGCAAAAGGCATCAAAAGTCTCTAAGCCTACAAAAATTATGTTTGTTCTGTCAAATCTGACCACCTCTGTCGCTTTCATAAATGTGTTACTAATATTATTCACTGTTAACTCACAAGGCAGTATGGAAGAATTGAAATTCTGAAGAAAGGGTGATAAATATACTATAAGATCACAGACTTAAAGCTGGAAAGTATCTAGAGATCATTCCAGTCCAGCCCTTGTCAGCTTTCAGGAAAGAAAGAAAACCCAGTGAGATTAATTGACTTGTCTGAGGTCACAGTGGTGTAAAATGGTAGACACAGGATTTGAACCCAGGTCCTCTTACTCCAAAATCAACAGTTTTTCCGTGTACCACACCACTTCTCATGAATACTCGGGTTACTCAATGCCTTTTTGCTGTATATGAGATCTGCCTAAGTGTTTGAGGAGGAAGATTTTTGGAGAATAAGATTTAGAGCATAAAATTTTTGTTAATACTCTTTTGTAACTAGTATTTCTAATGGCCTTTTCTTTAATATAGGTAAGGTCACAAAAGGCTTATCTTTTTTTTCAAAAAAACACTTTACTTTTAACAATGTAATGACCAAGTTATGTGTCATGTCCAATAATATTCAATAACAAGTTAATATGCAACTTTAGACTAGAGGGCTGGCTAATGTTTACAGTAAATATTTTTTTCAGGCAGAAAATTCAATTTGTAGGATGTATAGTCATTGATTATAGCCTCTCAGAGCAGGAAAAGACCTTGAAAATTATCTGGTCCCATCCTTTCATTTTGCAACTGAAGAAATGAAGGCCTGGAGAAGTTTTGTGAGCTGCCCATATGCAGACATCATGTAATATTTACTACTTTCTGGCATTTTAGCTTTCATTGAACAGTAGCCGTACTTAGCCTTAAGTGTGATTTTGGCCTGCTAACAGTGATTATCCAGCTCCTGAATACTGCCTTAAACAAATATGTGATTTTGTATATTAGGGAGTACACATCCCATCCATCACTTAGTCAATATGTTTGTAAATTACTTTATAGAGCTTCCTTATCTTCCACCCCAAAGAGAACTAATGGCTGTTTGGTTCCATTTTTCATTTTGGCATGTTGAACTTTCATTCTGAATGAGCTAGCACACTAAAATTTGGTACTTCTGAATGTTGTTTTTTGTTCTTGTTCAGTCGTTCAGTCATTCAGTCATGGCTGAATCTTTGCAAGCCCATGGACCATAGCACACCAGGCCCTTCACTGTCTCTCAAAGTCTCTCCATGTTCATGTTCATTGTTTCCGTGACACCATCTATCCATCTCACCCTCTGCTGTTCCCTTTTCCTTTTGTCTTCAGTCTTTCCCAACATCAGGGTCTTTTCCAATGAGTCCCATCTTCTCATTATATGGCCAAAGTGTTTGACCTGCAGCTTTAGTATTTGACCTTCTAGTGAATAGCCTGAATTAATTTCTTTAAGTATCAATTTATGAATACTGAGGTTAAATTATGTAAAGCAAACTCTCTCTAGAACTTGGAAGAATCTGATTACTTATTTTGTAGAAAGACAGTGGTTTGTGCATCAACTCAAATTTTACACTACGGGAACTCTTTCCTTCTCTTAAACTAAAATAATTCAGTCCCTTGTTCCCTCTATCTAAATGAAAGGAGTTTAAGCAAGGGATTATGGTGTGGTTAGCAATTATGACCTTTGGCAAAAGCTAAATTAGGAATCATCTATCATTTAAACTGTTTAGAACCCAGTTGACCTAATTTAATAAGCAACCACAACTGTGCTAATTTAAGAGTAATTTTTGCTGATGAAATTTCAACAGCAAGGACCAATAAGGAAACTTATTTCCAGAGATATTAAGATTATATATGAATGAATGCCATGTACACTGAAGTTTAGCCCAAATTCTTTCTCTGAACTCTGAAAAAAGTCCCTTTTTTGTTAGTCTGCTACCTGATTTGCCAAATATCTATTTTTTTCTGACCAAAATTCAAATATTCAAATTCAAGATATAGTTTTTTGTGTGTGTGTGGTTTTTTTTTTTAGGCAATTGGGGTTAAGTGACTTGCCCAGGTCACACAGGTAGTAAGTGTCAAGTGTTTGGTCTGAGGCTGTATTTGAACTCAGGTCCTCCTGACTTCAGGGGCTGGTGCTCTATCCACTGCGCCACCTAGCTGCCCCAAGATATAATTCATAGGGAAAAATTCAACTGAATCTGATTCCCTAAAAGCTATGTGATCTAGAATCTGGTATGACTACTAAGGCATGTGTGTGGTGATCCATGAGCAACTGATTTCACTAAAGGGAATTATCATCATCATTGTTGTCTTCATAATCATCATCATAGATAGCATTTATATAGAGCTTTAAGGTTTGCAAAACATTTTACAAATATTATCTCATTAGAACCTCACAACAATCCTATGAGGTAGGTGCTATTATTATCCCATTTCACAGTTGAGGAAACTAAGGAAGACAAAGGTTAAGTGGCTTGTCCAAGGCCACATAGTTACTAAGGCTGAATTTGAACTCAGGTCTTTCCAACTATAGGTTTAGCACTTTATCTACTGTGCCACCTAAGTACCTGGTATATAAAACTGGAACATTACTCACTTAACCGAATAATGAAGTAGAATCTCCTTTTCATCACATCTGTCTGCCCTGACTTAGACAAAGCAATAATGGCCAATTTTCCTGAGGAAGTATTATATTAGTAATTGTGCCATTTTGTTAGTGCACTTCCTTTCGGTATTATGATACAGCATGGTCTAGTGGCAAGAGTCCTGGACTTGGATTTAGTACAGACCTTGGTTCGGGCCAAGTCACTTAACCTCTCTGTGCCTCTATTTCCTCATCTATCAAATGGGGACAAGAATAGCACCTACCGAACAGGGTTGTTGAGAGGATCAAACAAGAAAATGTATATAAAGTGCTTTGAAAACTTTAAAGTGCTTTATAAATGTAAGCCAAAATCACAATCGCTGATCTCCTCAGTATAAGTCCCTCCTCCAACAGTGCTGATAGCAACCCATCTAAACCTTCTAATCCTGTGAGTGAGTGATCTCATTAAACAAAAATACAACCTTACAGTGGAGTCTAGAAAGGCATTAGAGGGATGCATTTTATTTCACTGCATAGTACTTATCATGTTTAGAGAAACTGGTCATTGATTGGAACTAACCAAATTATGAAAGATACTCTGCCCAAATAGACTACTGTTTGCATTCAGCTTCAGCAGGAAGACTGGAAATTTAAGCTGTTTTCCTGGGATTTTGAGCATATTTATACTATAAAGTCATTACAACTTATAAATGATCTGGCAGTTCAGTTTTGAATTATTCAGCCACATATAAGGTTGTGGTCTTCAAGGAAGCAGCAGCTACAATAAGTGCCCAATATAGGCAAGAAAGAAAATGTTTTTATTAAACAAATGAGCCAGGAAAATTCTTCTGCTTAATGTATATCTTCCTAGATTGTTGTTGTTCATTCTTCATTCTCAAAGAGGTCTAATGACATCAGGAGGGTGATATCTTGACTTGCAAGTGAGTTGGATTGAGTGAGGCAGGGCTGTGCAAAGTCATCAGCCTCACTCTCTCCTCTAAGGTTGTTGGAATCCAGTGGCAAGATACAGGTCAGGATGACTGGCAATGGCCCAGGATGCAGTGGGAGAAGATGAATGACCTTTAATCTTTCTCTGTCTACTATGCAGATTTCAAAGCTTCCGGTGGTAACCATTGAGCTCCCTCAACTTCACTCCTATTCTCTGCAAAGCCTGTCTCTTCTAATCCTTTCTTGCTATGCTCTAGTTTTTAGATTACAAGACGAAGAGAGCAGAGAAGGTGTTGATCTAAATACGTGGAGGTAGTTTGCTTGTTCAACATTTCTTTATATTAGTGAAACCACGTGTTTAGTCCTTGTCCCTATACTTTCCATCAAGGAAAAAAAAAAGCTTTGTTTCTCAGACTATCTTCTTATTTTTACCTCCTTTTTCACTAAACTCCTAAAACGAGGTAATAGGCCAGTAGGGCCTAACTATCAGTCCTCTGCCATTGCTAGACGTTATGCTAGCAGGCTTGTATTAATTAGTAACTGAAGCTAAATATAATTAATTATGTTATTGAATTCTTGAGGCCCTACACCTACAGACTTGTGGTCACATGGACACTGCACTATTAAAGAAACTTTCATGCTGCTTATATAGAGGCAAATAACCCATGTACTCCAAGAGTATCACTGTACCACACAGCTTAGTATACTAATCAGTTTTCATCATGATAATGTCAAAAAGGTTAAGCTCTGAGAAGACAGGAAATGTAGAACCGTTTGAATTAAGATGGTTAAAGTAAAAATAAGCCATGGTGTTTAAACAAAAGCTGCAATTATCTGAATAATTCACTTATTTGGAACATATCATTTCCCAGATAATCCAAGATAAATGAACTGTTACTCAATTTTACTTTCTGACAGCCATGGGGAAGTTCATTGGGCCTCTAGAAGAGGGGGTGAGGGGTGGGGGCTCATATCTTCTCTGGGCATTCCACTAAACTGGAAATTCATTTGATTTCATAATTTCTTCTCAAAATTGAAGATGCCTCTTGGAGATTTATCTCATTCACAATTTCATGTGAATAACTCCAATTGAATAAAATCTAGTTAATCCCAATATTCAGAAAATGAGAGTTTCATTTAAGATTTGGTGATATTACTCCCTTTTCATACTCTACTTCTGGTTAAACTGGCCTATTTGATACTATCCCACAAGACATTCCATCTCTAGCCTCAGTGACTTTGCCCAGGCTGTTGCCATACCCAGAATGTTCTTCCTTGTCATCTTCACCTCTTGGAATCTCTTCCTCCTCTCAAAGTCTAATTCAAATGAAAAACTCACATGGGAAGCCTTTCTTGATTCCGATCCTTGTTAGTGCACCCCCATTACTCTGTACATATTTTCTACTTTTTCGGTATACCTGTTGTTTCACCCAGTATCAATCAATCAATACACGAGTACATATTAAGCATCTACTATGTGCCAGGCTTTGTGCCAGAATTTAAGTTCCTGGAAGACAGGAACTATAAACTCACCACTTAGCACAGTGCCTGACACATAATAGGAGTTTAATAAATGTTTATTGAATTGAATCACATTGAATTGAAGTGAGAAGAGAACCCTTAAAGAAGGGTTCTGACTGAATGAGAGATTTACACAGCCTGAGGGTAACATGAGGACATTGGTTATCACTGGAGAAGATTCAGGACCTAAGATTGAGTTTCAGAAAGAGAAGTGGGAGAAAAGCAATGATATGCTTTACCATTTTGGCCAATCTCTTGGGGGTCCTTGGTATACTACTGTGAAACTTCAGCTTCCTCCATTTCAACCTAGTTTCCCTAATACAAACTTCCCTATTGGACCCATCACCCTCTCTATCCATTTACTGCCCTGCTGGAAGAAGGAATAGAAAAAGGGGAAAAGAAAGAAGAGATGAAGATATAAGCATCAGTCACCCCTTCCCCCATTACTGTGCTATCAGTAAGACACAATAGAGTATTACCAGGATTTCCAACAAATTTGTCCTTTATAAAAAAAAATGTCTTTTTTGAATTCTAAGAATCTCCTTTAGTCATCCTGATAACTAATCCCA
Organism: Phascolarctos cinereus; assembly: GCF_003287225.1. NCBI lineage: Eukaryota > Metazoa > Chordata > Mammalia > Diprotodontia > Phascolarctidae > Phascolarctos > Phascolarctos cinereus. The sequence goes on along the minus strand of NW_027555958.1, from coordinate 385,629,564 downwards.
CAAGCCACATTGTTTGGTCAGACATAAAATTTACCCCTTGCTATTCGCTCAGGAAGCCAAGAGCTTTACAGATATGTCAAAGATATATTATCCTGCCTCTCTGAAGGAAGGGCTAGGGTCCAAGCTAACCTTTGATCCAAGCTAACAATGGCTCACCATTGCTGTTCTATTCCAAGTTTCTTCTCCAGGCTAATGAGAAGCAACAGCACCCTGTCCTCAAATTGCTAATCCCAAGGTCATTATCATCCATGCAGAAAATAATGAAGCCTCTATATTCTCTTTGCCCCAAATATGCAAAGCTGAATTCTCTCATTCTTCACCACGACAATTATACCTTCTCATTTCATACCAACCCCTTCTTTTTCTTTTTTTAGAATTTGCATATAGCAGAAGGACTTCCTTAGTAACTAGGACCAACCATACTTACCAGTATGTATTAGGACAAACCATATTACTACCAATGAAATTGCCCCAAAATTTGGATAACTCTGGCTGAGGTAGGAGGGGACAGAAAGGAAAAGTGGAGAAGGTAGATTAGGAGGATTTTACGGGAGAAATGAGTTGTATTTTGATCACTAGCATTGTGAAGAAAAGCAATTATTATGGACCAATAAACATAGTGATGGTGGGATTATTTTCCCCAAAATTATTTGCAAATTTTTTGAAACCCAATATTTCTTAGTTTTTGAAGAGGCAAAAGGAGAGACTATTACCATGCTCTGTAGTAACAGTAATACTAGCTAAAGTTTATATAGTGCTTTAAGATTTACAAAGTGTTTCACATACATCATCTTGTGTTATGTTTCATTATCTATAAAGTATCTCTTCAAAATCATGCAGTGGCAATATCTCAACCCTTTCATGGGAAGACAAATGTGACTACTGAGTCCTGGATCTGGAATGTGAATCCTAGCTCTTAATAACACCTAGGTGACCTTGAGCAAGTCACTTCTCTTCTGACAAATCTAGGGATTGTACTAAGTGGTTTTTCAAGTTCCTTTTTAGCTCTATGATTCTATGTGTTGGACAAGAGAGGTTAAGAGGCCTCCTTTCTTTCTCCTCCTGACATTTAAATTGATTTAATCGTCTCTTCTTTGATTTCTCACCTTTTGTTGTTAATGATGCCAACATCAGCTTCCATAGAACTTGTAAGGTTTATGTTAACTTTACAGCAAGGCTGTGAAATAGTTACTGCAAAGATCTCTACTTTATAGATGATTCATACGTTCAAAGCTGGTGTCAGATACTTGCCAGTTGTGTGACCCTGGGCAAATCACTTAATACTGTTTGCCTCAGTTTCCTCATTTATAAAATAAGCTGGAGAAGGAAATGGTAAACCTCTCCGGTATCTTTGCCAAGCAAACCCTGGATGGGGTCACAAAGACTTGGAAACCACTGCAATGACTGAACAACAATAACAAAGAACAGCTTATCTTTGTAGAACCCTTTAAGCCAGTTTACATAGCACTTTGCATATACTATCTCATTTAAGCCTCACAACAATCCTGTGAGGGAAATGCTATTACTATACCTATTTTAGAGATGAGGAAACTAAAGCTGAGTTGCCACAGGTAGCAGCAAGTGTGTCTGAGGCAGGATTTGTCTCCATGTCCAGAATTCTAGCTAGTACACGATCTAATTCCCTATAGACTTGCCTGTGGTCACATAGCCAGTAAATGTCAGAGCTAGAATTAGAATTCAGGACTCTTGACTCTAAACCCAGCACTGTTTCTGCGGCAGCTAGGTGGCACAGTAGTTAGACCTAGAGTCAGGAAGACCTCAGTTCAAGTATGGCCTTAGACTCTTACTAGCTATGTGACTCAGAGCAAGTCACTTAACATCCCTGTGTCTCAGGTTTCTCTCTGTATAATGGGGACAATAATGGCACCTACCTCCTAGGGTTTATGTAAGGATCAAATGAGATAAAGTTTGTAAAGTGCTTTATAAACCTTAAGGGACTATAGAAATGGTAGCTATTATTATTATAGTTGTTGTTATGCTATGCTACTTCTGTTTGAATGGTTATTATATTTTCTGAATTAAATTGTAGACTCCAGAACTATGCACATAGATAACATGGTGTTTTGCACATAGCCACTTAATGTTTGTTGAATTGGATTTCATTATACTGAGTGGAATAATATTGAGTGTTATCAGAAAAAAGTCATTCTTGACATTCAAACAATAGCACGGTGCATGTTTACTTTCTGGTCTATATAGACTCGAGGATCCCTTTTGTAAGCAGTTATTTCTTAATCCATAGACTATTTCATTTCGTCCCTTTTTCATACTACTTGACTTATCCCTTTAGGACATTGTTTTGTTGGTTTCTGACCACTTCAATCTCTGGAAGTTATTTTTTTTTTTTGGAGGCAATTGGGGTTAAGTGGCTTGCCCAGGGCCACACAGCTAGTAAGTGTCTGTGGCCAAATTTGAACTCAGGTCTCCCTGATTCCAGGGCCAGTACTTTATCCACTATGCCCCTTAGCTGCCCACCTATCATAGTTATTTTTAACTAATTCATTCAACAAATACTTATTGAATGCCTAACGTACACTTAACACTATTCTAGGCATTGGGGATATAAAGACAAAACTAAAACCTTTCCTGAATTCCACTCAATTATTCTATGATGCTAGCCACTTCTACCCAGTTGGAGTCATTTGGAGTCATCTCCAGATTCAGTAAACATTTATCTCTTCTATCATCCAGATAACTGATGAAAATGAACAGTAGAATATAAACTCTTTAAAACGAGGGATTTGTTTGTCTTTGTCACATATAGTAGGTTCTAAATTATGTTTGTTGGATTGCAAAATGTGAAATTATATGGGACTTCACTTATTTTATTTAGTATCTTTATATCAACTTCTTGCTCCAGTGTTTTTATTTATTTATCTTTTTTGTCAGAGAGGTGAAGGAGTGAGGTTCCAGTCCTATGATTTCCTTGGTTTAGGGAACTCGAGTTTAGAAACTCTCCACAAATGTGGATCAGCAATTTGTCTGGAACTTTCAGAGCTATTGAGAATACTGAGGTTAATTGTTTTGCCCAGGGTTACAGAACTATTATTTATGTCTGAAATAGGAACTAAATCCAGGTCTTACTGACTTTATGCCTGCCCTCTAATCCCCCAGGCCATGCTGCCTCGCCCCTCTGGTTTGATGTTGAACTATGAATCCTGAGTCCAATGCTCTGGCTATTCTTTACCTTCCTTAATAGTTCTATATCATATGGGGCTGCTAGGTGGCACAGTGGATAGAGCACTGGCCCTGAAGTCGGGAGGACCTGAGTTCAAATCCGGCCTCAGACCAAACACTGGACACTTACTAGCTGTGTGACTCTGGGCAAGTCACTCAACCCCAGTTGCCTAAAGAAATTTTTTTTAAAAGTTCTATGTTCTAGATTATGTGTTCTTAATTTATGAAAGTGTTGAACAGGGAAGAAAAGCCTTGCCATATCTTCCCTCACCTAAGTTGAAAATTAAGGAAGGACAATCACAAGTCTGTGGATTAAGTTGGTTATCTGAAGGGATGTCTGCACTCAGATGAATTCATGGCTTGTCATTCAACTCAACTGATCCCTGTGGGCTGGAAAAAGAATGACCATTTCTTTTAAAATATCAACAACAATAATTATAGCTGCCATTTATATAGGGTGTTCCAAAAGTCTTAGTGCAGTTTTAAGTTATTAAAGCATAATGTTTAAGCTATTAAAGGTTAAAATGGCACTAAGAGTTTAGGGATACCCAGGATAGTGCCTTAAGTTTTGCTTAGGGCTTTACAAATATTACCTTATTTGATCCTCACATCAACCCTAGGAGGTAGTTGCTATTATTATCCTCATTTTATAGATGAGGAAACTAAGGCTGAGAGATTAAATGACTTGCTCAGGGTCACATAGCTCATAAGTATCTGATACTGGATTTGAAATCAGGCCTTTCTTATTCCAGGTCCAGTGTTCTCTATACATGATCTTCTTTTAAAAAAAAAGCCAATATTAGCTTTTTTTCTTTTTAAGTCAAAATGAAAAATGGAGAAGGGACATTGCTCATAGCTTTCTAGAGGAAAGCATATTGATGCTAGATTGTTCCTTTACTTTTTTTAAGGTGACCGTCACTTTATTGGGTCAGAGGCTTCTTTTAGGAAACCTTTGTACCATAGCCACAGACAAACTGAGTGTTTAGTAATTGTTGGAAAATCCCTTTGCTCACACTCCGCCCCATTCCTTGGTTTGAATGAGAGCCGTAACTAGACATAACATACACAAAACAATACTGCTAAGGTCTTCATTTCTTCTCTATTTACAACATAGCTGCTCCTGTTCCCTAACGAAGGCTAAAGGATTGAAATTATCAGGCACCCCTATCTCGGTGTATCAGCGATCATCAATGGCTTTGCTCCTCACTATTCGTCCCAGACATACAATGTCGGTGTCCATCATGACATACCCCTCACTGGGCCATGCTGCTAAATCATCATGTGCTCAGCCAGGGGGAATAGGAAAGAAAATAACAGAGAAACGGAAGAAAAAAGCCACACTCTGTTTTCCACCCCCTCCCTCAGTTGGTAGAAGCAGCATGGAAAGGAGGGTTTGAAGTGACTGTATACAGGATCGCAATAAACAAACTGTAGAAACTTTATTGATTTCCTCATTCTTTGAAGGGCTAAGAAGCAGCATAGGAAATTGTGAAACAGCAATATCACAGAGCTCAATAAGGCTGCTCTTAGAGCAGAACCAAATAGACTAGGGAATTTACAGATCTCCTGCTGCCCAGATACTGTCGTGCTTTGTGTATTATTTCTGAATACTGAAAACTTGGGTAAACAAACATTACTCTTTTGCAGTTAGGCTGGAGGTTGGAGGGGACTTATTTCACCTCTGATGCCATCACCCATTTGTACCTAAAACACTCTGCAGGAGACTGGTGTTCTGCAGTGCAGTCAGTCCATGAGCTAAAATCAACATTTGCTTTATTATGACGCTTTTTTTTTATTTTTATTTTTTTTATTTTTTAGCACTGGTGCTCAGATAAATGAGTTTGAGTCCAAATTCTGTTCCCATTTTTTTTTTTACAAACCGCACTTCTGAAGGATGGAGAATCTAAACATGATTGAAATCAGTGAAGTAAATCCTGTAAGGTTCACAAATGAAAACTAATTATTTGTTGCATAACCTTTATATGGCATGAGTTAAGAAAGCCATACTTCATCTTGGCTGCTACAGGATACATTTTTTTTTATTAAATTGTTAGTGGGAAATGACTAGTCTTTGGAATTGCTGTAAATTAAATTGCACTTTTCCAAAGCTCTCAATTATTGTCTTCACATTCCCTCCAAAAGCCTTTCGTAAGTTGAAATACAATATTTCACCAGTGACACTTAATCCATGAGGATGCCCTTGGAGATCTATTACTCCTTTAAAATAATTTACGTATATTCTGGAATGATTGTGTTGTGTTGAAAGCCCTAGCAATATCTTTGGGTTTTGTATCCATTTCAGCAGTAAATGTAATGGAAAACTTTGACATTTGGATTTTGCTTTTGGACTACTATTTTTTAGGAAAAAAAGATGTATTTCTTCAGTGTCCTTAAAAAAACAAGTATGTCATCCAAATGGTTAATGCTATTCATAGATTGTTAGAATTGGAAGCAAAGTTAGAGATCACGTATTCCACCCTTCCATCCTGTCCTTCTTACCTCCTCACCCAGGATTTTAGCCATAAGGAGGCACAGACCAAACCTTGTCCAAAGTCACATATTAGCAGGGCTCTGACTGGAACCCAGGTTTCTTCTCAGAACCCCCCTCCCCCAATAAGTTAGTAGAGCTAGAGCTGGAAGGGACCTTAGAGATCATCTAGGCCAAATTCTTCATTTTTCAGATGGGAAAGTTGGTGCCCATAGAGATGAAATCATTTTCCCAAGGTTACACAGAAATTAAGTGATAGAGCTTGGACTCTAATTCTAAAGCTAATGTTCTTTTCCTTTTAGCGCACTGCAGAGGAGTCAAGGAGAACTGACTGTTATACGAACACTTTTCATTTTGCTGGTGTGTTGGGAGCTACTTTTCCAGGATCCGAGACTTAGAGATGAAGGGGATTGGTAGGGGGAGGTCATCTCATTTTACAGTTGAGGAAACTAAGGCCTAGAGAAGTTAAGTAGCTTTTCCCCAAGGTCGCAAGAGTAGTTAGATGCATATCTGAAACTAGTTGCTCTGACTTTTTCCCATCCACTCTCCCAACCTATAGTATGATGGTGGAAAGTATGACTTCTTCCTCTCATCCCCCAACCCCAGGTATGGCAGATAGTAGTTCCAGGCGATTTGAATAACTCTCGTCATTTGCCTCCACAGATATTTGCATGGATTTGAGAATAGTAGGGGAAAAGTAGTGTTACATTCTAGTCCCACAGGGAGACACACTGTCTTGATCAGTACCTTGGCCACAGAAGATAAGGGCATTAGGCTTGAAGAGAAAGGGAAACAACAAAGTACAATGGAAATAACACCTGCAATTGCTTAAACTCTCCAGGCTCCAATTTGTTCATCAATAAATTGAGGGCATTGGAACAGATAAGTTCTAGTTCTAGAACCTTCTGGTCCTAAATCCAGAATCCTATGAATGCAAAGTGTTACTCTGGAAAAACCATTCTAGAATGCTCAGACTGCAGCTTAGTTTCTCCATCCCTGCCTGAAGTGTGTGGGGTAGGAAAGGGAGCTGTTCAGGTTTTACTATGATGTAATGCTACTTTAATTCAGCCTGAGTAAAGCTGAATGCAAGTAGGTGATTTTCCAGTCAGCATCTCAGGGAAAGAAGTATAGTGTAGGGGAAGCAGTGATGTGGGTGGTTAGGGGGCAGAGGAAGGATACAGTCCTTAGAAGATTTGAGTTTAAATCTCAGCACTTCCAGCTTGAAGACTTTAGATGAGTCACTTCATCTCACTGGGCCTGTCTTCTTATCTGTAAAATGAAGGAGTTAGTTTTGATCAGTGGCTGTCAAAATGTAGTTCAGAGATCCCTGGATGCCCCCAAGACCTTTTCAGGGAGTCTGTTAGGTCAAAACTCTTTTCATAATAATACTAACATAATAATATTAGTTATATGTAACTGTTTTTGTTGTTGTTTGGTTGTGTCTGATTCTTTGATTCCCCATTTGGGATTTTCTTGGAAAAGATGTTGGAGTGGTTTGCCATTTCCTTCTCCAACTTATTTTACAAATGAGGAACAGAGGCAAACAGGGTTAAGAGACTTTCCCGGGGTCACACAGATGGTAATGTCTGAGGCCAGATTAGAACTCAGAAAGATGAGTCTCTCTGTCTCTCTCTGCCTCTATCTCTCTCTCCCTCTCTCTCTCTATATGTGTGTATATATATGTGTATATATATATATACACACATATACACAAGACATACAGACACACATATGTATACATATATACGCATATATACATACGTACATACATATACATGTGTATATACATACACACACACATACACACACACACACACACACACATATATATATATATATATAATGCTAGGATATTTTAATTGCTAATATGGTATAGTGATAGAACAGTATGGGGTATCCAGGGAGGACTAGCACTTCTGGTATGAGGGCTGCTCATCCACCTTCAGCGCCCACCCTTCATTCAACTCTCACCTGTGGTTCCAAGAAACTGTAGTGTGCGCAACAGCCATACCCCAGTAAAACTGTCTTGGCAGACAGACTAAGCCAGGTTAGGGGTAACTGACAGGCATCAAACCCAGGTGAGTTAGGGGGATGTCTACCTCAAGCTTGTGAAGAATTTCCCCAGCAGAAAAGGCAGATGAGAACAATTTGTTCCAATGGCCACAAAGGGGGCTGAGCAGGCACTGTGGAACGTTTCTAGCTTGGTCAGCAGTCACCATTTCAAAACACATGCAAAAAAGTGTGGGGGTGAATTGTAGAATGAAAATACTTTGCTTGATTTACAGAATAGTTGGTGGTGGAGTGATCACTGTGGCTGTGTGTAAAAAAAAAAAGGCAACTGCTGACTGACAGATTGCTCCTGTACATTTGGAAATTTTTTTAGTCAGTTTCCCCTGTGGATGGAAATTAAGTATAAACAATAAACAAAACATATGGACTTTTCTTAAAATATAAAACACAAGTCTGACCACAAATCCTTTTTACTCAAGACAGCTTCGTTGGCTCTTTGTCTCTTCTCCACTTGGCATTTCAAGGCTTTCACAAATTGGCTCCAAGCTGTCTTTCCAACTTCAGATTACCCCCTCCACACCCTCTATGTTTTAGTGAACCTTGCTGTTTCCCATACACAGGGATGTTCTGGAGCTAGCTCTTACCAGCTCTCTGGTTGGTAAATTTTCAGGGGGAGCATTTACACCTTGGAAATCAGTAATCCCTACAAATTAAGGCTTGATGTATTGTCTTGTTGATTGTCTAGACTTAAGGAAGTGATGAATAAAATGTTAATAACACAGATTAAACTTAAAAAGTGTTCCATGTATACTTTTTTTTTCCTCTGGAGAACAGGTTGTTGAACATTTACCAGCATATTCCTGTCCATGCAGGACATTTATCTGTTTCAAACATTGTACTAAGAAGGACAAGTCACTTAATCCTGTTTCTTCATCTGTAAAATGAGCTGGAGAGAGAAATGGCAACCCACTCTAGTATATTTGCCAAGGAAAACCCCACATGGGGTCACAGACAGTTGGAAACAATTTAAAAAAACACAACTATGTATCAGGCATTGTGCTAAATGTTTTATAAATATTATCTCATTTGATCCTTATAACAACCCTGGGAGGTAGATGCTAGTATCATTCCTATTTTACAAATGAGGAAACAGAGGTTAAATGACTTGCCTAGGGCCACATAGTCAGTAAGTGTCTGAGAGCAAATTTGAACTCAAGACTTACTCCAGGCCCAACATTCTATCTACTGTGCCACTTAGCTGCCTGATGCTGGTGATGATGAAAGGTGATAAGAAGTTTTTGGAGATTATGAATTCCAGAAAAGTAGCCGTGTGGGAAATAATGAGGAGTTGGTTACCTTCCCTAAGTGGAGGAGGATCCGGGAGGAATTCCCAGTTGTCCACCTCCCACCTCTCCAACCTTGGAGAGGCTCCAGGGTCAGGGGATAGATATGGAAGTAGTTATCCCTTCCACATCGCATCTTTCTCCATCATGGTCAGCATAAGAAATTAAATGGGAATTTTGGGGGAGTTTTGTAGAAGCCACAGATGACATGGGAAGGCCAGCAAAGCACACAGAAAAAGTTCTTTTTCATACAGTATTTTTACTTAACATTTACCTATATATAGCCCATGACCAAATATTCAACCCAAATTTTACAAGACAGTACTATAAACACCCCATGAAAAAGAGAAAAAAATTAGATTTCTGTGGTACAAAGGGAGGGGCAAAAAATGTTGAGTGGATTTTCCAGATTACAGGGGTGCTATGCCCCTAATCCCCATGATATGGAAGGGATAACTATAGGTCATATGGCTGAAGAGAGAAGAGAATGTGTGGCCTGTGTTAGGCTCTAACAAAATGGATCGTCTGATGGGTTTACTCATTGTGCTCAAGTGAAAGCCTAAGCTTTTGCATGGTTTAAAATCCTTTCCCTTTCCCATTCTGCTTGATGTGATCCTCTGGGCTTGGGGCTAAAAGTTGCCTCAATTCTCCACTGGTGAATGATTCCTGCTGTTTGTCAGCTTTGCTTCTTCTTCTTGTGCCAGCCTGGTGCCTAGTCCCTGGATAACAACAACAACAACAACAAATAATAATAATAATAACCCTGTACAAATGTTACTCTAAAAATGTCCTTTTTAAAAAAAATTAGTGTTTTTTTAATTAATTTTTTTTAAATCTCATGTTTTTACACTGTTTATAGAGGAAGTGAGCCACAGAGAAGTCAAACAACCTGGCCAATGCCAAATAGCTGGCCTGAACAGGTGATAGAGCCAGAGAAGAAAAGATCTTGACTCTTGACAGTTCTATGTTAAGACTGATACTATATGGTAGGCATAAACTGTGAGATAGGCAAAGCTATTTTCTGGTGTAGTGGAACAATGTCCACAATTTGGAGCCAGAAAAAGTACATTTAAATCTTGGCTCTATTACTTAATACTTGTGTGACCTTGGAAAAGTCACTTTTCCCCTAAAAGCCTTAATTTTCTTGCTTGTAAAATATTGAGAGTTAGACTAGATTTCTATTTGTCCTTTCTGGCTCTAAATCTTTTTATCCCATTTCAAAGCTTTAATTCTTTTTTTGGTATATTTCTTTAATGTTTATAATTCTCTAGTCCCTTTGGATTCTTACTTCAATGTAAGTATAGTGAATCTCAGGGTCCCTTTGATATACATGGAACCCTAGTCCCAGACTTCATTGGTATGGGCATTGATGGAGGAGGAAAGAGAGTCCTACACCAATCAATGGGCTTTGGGACTCAGGTTACGTAGTCAGGTCAACGCTCACGCCTGCTCCAAGAAAAATTAGATAAGCCCTTCCTTCATTTTGTGTCTTGTTGAAAAGGTGTGAATTCTTTAGACAAAATGATTTTTCCCTCTTTCCCCCCAGTCCATGTTGTCCCTGGGATTAGACCTTTGTCTTAGCATTGGGTCGAAATCATTGTTACTTCACATATGTGCAGGAGGGGTTGGGAAGAGTCATCACATAGTTATCAGAAAAGACTAGAGGAAAAGATCAGACAGAGAACATGCAAAATAGCTAGATACAAACATGAACTACCCAGGGTAGTGCTGTAAGTCAGAGCAACTAGGTAGGAATTTTAGAAAGGATATCTTGATAGTATGTGGTAGACCAGTGTATTTAAGAAAATATTCTTAATATTTGATATTTGGTTAGCTCAAGGATTTGTACTAGAACTAAGGACTTTTAGAAAAATACCATTTAAGTTCTGAATTTCATAGAGGAAACCCAGAGTGGGGGCCCAAATCAAAGATTGTGATTATTATGATCCTGGTTCTTTCAATATTTATCTATAAATATCTAAATTTCTTATGTCAGAGATTCCATCCTAAAAATGAAGAGCCTGGTTACATTTTGAGGGCCTCTCACTTCCCTAACTTGCCCAGATGACCTAGGAACTTTACTATTTGACAGTCTCCCCAAGGGTAATCATTAGCTCTTCTTACAAGCACATAAACTAACAAGGCTCAAAATGTGGTTACATCTGAGCCCAAAGAAAGTAACAATGTTTCCCAATGAGCAGATCTTTCTTAGAGGCCTCTATAGTTTCCATGACTTAGAGGACTTCCATGAGTAGGTCACTAGTGGGTGGATGTTGATGCTTTCCTCATAGACCCTCTGTCTTCACCACATTGTAGACTTCCAGTAGCTCTTGTTTTCCATTATTCTCCATATTGCACTACAGATTGCTGCTGTTTCTGACCGTGTTTCTTTCTATTTATTCTCCTCTACTGTTCTGCTGAAGTTATCCTTAGCTTCCAGCAGATGGGAGTCATCTCACCATGTCTTCTGCAGTCCTTCCTTACTGAAGTTCAGATGTCATTCCATTTATTTGTCTCTGCTTTTACCTTCTGCAGTTTGGCATCTCTTCTTTCCTCCAACAGATTGTGCTCCTTACTCTTGCCTTTTACTATTCAGCCCTTTCTTTGCTCACTGCTTTCCACTGCTCTGCTTTGCCCCAGCAGATGGTACTCACTTCCTTTCCCAGGGAACCAGCTCCCTAACCTGGGCAGAATGGCAATAGAATTATCAGAAATGTATCTGCTATACCTCAAAAAAAAAATTATATATATATATATGTCATTTTCATTCCTATTTTTTGTAGATGGTTCTCATAACACTAGACTTCACATAGTAGGGTATTTAATAGGATTCTATAAGCCCCTGCTTTTATACAGCCCAAGCTGGCAAGGGAGTCTTTGTCTCTAATATCATACAAGCTTATGGTGAATCACCATACTCACAGATGAACAATCAATCAACAGGCATTTATATGAGCAATAAACAGACAGTCCTTACACTTGACTAGTTCAAATAAAGACAGTTTTATGATTTGTGTCACTTAGTGATGGACTACAGTATTTTGAGTAAAACTTCCAGTCTTCTAGTTTGGTGTTGGGAATCATCCTGTGAAAAGGAGCATTGTAGGCTTCAAATTGCATTGGAAATAGGTATTACAATCTTTCTAGAGAGTTGTTGATGATAATCATATGCATTTTAAAACTACATTAAATTTGCCCTGGGTATGACTTTTCTATGACCCAAACATAACTGTTCTTTATGACGTTCCTACAAGAAAGCATAATTTGCTCATTTCTGGTAGTTGTTTCTCTCCAGATTTCTGTAAGCCCAACAGTGTCATAGGATCATATGTTATAGAATCATAGTGTGAAAAGATAGACTTCCAACTCAGGTCCTATGACTCCAAGATCAGTGGTCTTCCCATTGTGTCATTAAGACATTATGTTTGATTTTCTCTCATACAACTAATTCTCAGAATTGGCAGATATATGCATTAAGATATTGAATGTCACCATCATCTTGGTGCTAGATAAAGTCCAGGAAATGAAAGTTTCATTTTTACTAAGTTTCATGCACCACTTAGCCCTCTCCATCAAAGTTTTTTTTCAGTTTCTCTTCCTTTCCCTTCCCTTCTTTCCCATTCCTTTCTGTTCCTTTCCATTCCATTCCCTTCTCTTCCCTTCTTCCTTTATTTTGCCTTGCCTTCTCTTTTCTTTATTTTCCTTTCCTTTTTGCTTCTTTTGGGGGGATAGGTAGCTTGAAAGTCTTCTGTCCACAAAGAGAAATAAATAGATCACTATATCTATATATCTATATGTAGATATGTATATGTGTATGTGTGTATGTGTGTGCATTTTGCATAGTTGTTTGCATATTGTATCCCTTCTAGACTGTAAGTTCCTTGAGAGCACAGCATGTTATTATGAAGTTTTTTTAAAACATCTTTTTATTCCCAGTATTTAGCACAGTACCTGGCACATAGTAGGCCTATAATAAATACGTATCAACTTGATTTGATATCTTAATTTAAAACATCAACACATTAACTTCAAGACTGACTTTTAAAAAGTATTTTTCCCTTTAGGTTTGGGTAGAATTCAGAAAAGGATAGAGCCTCACACTCTTGGTCTCAAAGATTACAATGTTAATAAGCCTCTCTCCACTAGAAACTGACTAGTGATGTATATAAAAGTTGAAGTCAAAGTCTGTGATGAATAGGTTTTTCTCAGGGAAATACAGGAGAGAATCACCATTTGTTAACAGTGATAGATGTTTTACTTCATTTCAAAGACATGTTCTTTGCCAAAAAACCAAAGAACAACAACAAAAAAAACCATGTTCTTTGTATGACCATTGGTTATGAGATGTGCATATAAAGAGATTTTATTAATTGAACTCAGAACTTTTTGGTAGGAATTTCTGCATCAAATGCTGAAATCTGTATTTCCTCTGTACTTTCCATTTCTACTTTCTCCCAATTATCCTTGCTATTTTTATTCATTCTTTTAAGTGAAAGATTTTGAACCTACACTCTCACCTTTCATCAGGCTGCTGCTGAATTCAGCCTGCTTCATTCCCCACCCACTTGAGCAAGTTCAAACATTAGCCTTACTTACATCTTTTATTCTTCAAATCCGACATCAACAAATGAAAAAGTTTCTCTGGATAATGTTTATTAGTTACCAAAAATTCAAAGGTGTCAACATTAGTTTTATAAAAAGGATGCTTGGATTACATTGACTAAGCAATAGAATATCATTCAAATGCTATGCTGCTGTAAAGTGTATTTTTGTTGGTGGTGGTGTTAGGACCTATTTCAATGTACTATGAGTGCCTGTTTTCAGGAGAATTTTTTGTCCAAACGTTTAAATTCATTGGTCTTTCAATTCAAGCCAAAGCTATGTAGAAGGTAGCCCTATTTGGAGCTGGGCTAGATTTCTTGGCTTAGTCATTTTCATAGCCAGAATTGACTATTGAATTTCAGGAGTGTCCTCTGTCCCAAGTACCATTCAGTACCTCAGAACAGGCTGGAGATGAGATCTCTAAGCTTATGTAAATGTCAGTTATTGGTACTTCACTCAAAGAGTGATCTGCACAGAGCAGATATATAATAATTTTTGTTAAATTTAATTTAAAAATCCATTGACTAACACATTATAGCCAACACTTGAAGAGGGTAGTGGGTGGGAGTCACTTGGTTATAATTTCAACCGAACAAAAGAAAATATAATGGTTTATCCATAGGCAACAATGAAAGCTAGTGAGATCTATAATATAAATATAATATATATTATATTATAAATATATAAATATATTCATCATACATATAACATATATATTATATATATACTTTCCTACTAAGTGAGATGGTATCCTGCTTCACCCTATTCTAAGCATTGATTATGATTATTACTGGTATGAGTAAGCTAGGATTCTGATCCCAACGACTCCCCAAGAACATGGGCATTTCAGGGCCAATGCTTAAGACTTTTGTTTGTTTCTGGGGCTCACAGGCCCTGAACCCAAATGGACTTCTGTACTCACCTACTAGTTTGGCCTTAAAATCAAGTTGTTCTCCCAGACCTAAACCAGCTCTAGAAGGGATATGCAGTGGATTTCCTTCCTTATCATCTGAAATTATTGAAAACAGGTAGGGAATGAAAGTGCAGCTGGTCTGTCTCCTGGAGCATTCCTGTGTTTTGTTGGAATAGATTTGTCTGTGCAGGGGGTACAGACTGGAAAAAAAGTCCAAGAGAGCCAATGGTTAAGACAGAGATTCCCCTTAGGAAGTGAGGCTAACTTGGTCAGGTCATAATTAATCTATGTGGTTATTTCCTTGGTGCCCGTTTGCGCTGAAGCCAATCAATACTCTAAAGAACCGAGGCCTGAATTTATTGTGCAGCGTTACGGTAAATGTTTATTGCCCTTTTAAAAATAAAATATACATTTTCCCTTTAGTTAAAGGCAGTTTAAGGTTTGGAATGCCACATCTACAGAAGGCCTTTCCTGATCTCACCTCCCAGCCCTACTCTTCAATTGTTTGTATCCTCTTCCTCTTGAAATTACTTTGTCTTATTTTGCATGTGCTTTACAGTTACATGTAAACATGTATCCTATATTATTCACCACTTCCCCCCCACTAAACTCCCCAGTTCCAAAATAGATAACTAGATCTTTTTTTTCTTATGTTTCCCTAGCACCCTGAACATAGAAGGTGTTTCCTAAATGTTTATTGAATTAATTTTAATTTTTGTGAATAACTTAGTTTCAAAGTTCATTACTAAGAAACTCCCATAATCTTTACTGAAAGGATCTGTTGATGGGGTTAGGACAAATAGTTAAGGTAAGCTATGGTTATGATGGTGAGACAGTGAGGACTGTGTTAGATGCTAAGTTTCCAGTTTAAGGTGAATTTATTCCACTCACCCCACTGTGTCCCAGGTTTGAAATATATACTCTTTCCAACTTTGTGTTGTGAAATTAGTAATATGTGGTTTCCCCATTGTTGTAACTTATGAAATTTGTCAGTATGGAAGAGGTAGTGTTGCAAAGCTTTAGGTTTATCTCGTGCCATTCCCCTGCTGTGACTGTCTGACTATATGTCTTGTCCTGTTTATCACCTGTCTCCACCTTTAGTGATGTGAACCTTTGGGGTAAGGGTTATATAAAGTATGTGAAGTACTTAGAGAAAGGTGCTCAATAAATCAAAGATTTTATTGCAGACTCAGTGTCTGACATATTTACAGATTTACTGTTCTATAAAAGATGTTTGAGGTTTGTTTGTTTTTCTCTTCTATGGTTTTAAACATTAATCTCTGCCTGGGTCAACAATGGCAAATGAAGAATTATGGGGAGATCTAACTATTTTTAAGAACTTTACAGAAAGGCTATAAGGCAATCCCTCTGCCCCCAAGTGGTTTTGAACCTCAGAGTCTCAGTTTCTTCATCTGTAAAATGAAGATTGGAATGGATGAAGTCTTTTTCAGTCCTTAAATTCTACAATCCCCTATAGATATTTATTAAGGCTATCCTAACTGCCCAAATGTTTGGGTAGTTAAGAATTGTCTTACAAAGTGATTACTAAAACAGATGTTCTATAGAGAAATTCTCCCTATTGTGCATAGGAACTTTTCAAGGAAATTTCCTTGCTGTTGTTTCACCTAATGCACTAACATTTTTATTGATAAAGGCATTTTTATGCAATGGTTTCTTCATAATTACTTGGTTTAATTTTCCTTTATGCTTTGATATGTTCATATTACCTTTAAATCTTATCTTTCCCCATCCTTCCCAGTATCTACTGAGGGCACTTCCATCTCTCAGGTGACCAAGGTTTGTGACTTTGGACTTATCGTTGACTATTCCCTTTCCCTCACTCCTCATATCCTATCAGATATTGAGTCTTGCTCATTATATTTACCCTATGCCTCTCACGTTTGTCCCCTTCTTTCCAGTCATACAGCCTTTACCAAAGCTTAGGTCTTCATCCCTTCCTACCTGGAGTATTTCAATAGCCTTTCAATTGGTCTCCCTGCTCCCAGTTTCTCCTGTTTCCAATCCATCCTTAACACATTTGCCAAATTTATATTTCTAAAAGAGACAGATCTGACCATGTTACTCCCCAAATAAAAAAAGATTCAAGGAATGAATGAAAAAGTATTTATTAAGTACTTACTGTATACATAGCACTAAGACCTGGGGATATCAATAGAAAAGACAATCCATCTCTCAGAGAGCTCACATTCTAATAGGTGAAGACAACACATATGAAATCTCTCAGCTGCAAGTCAGATGGAAAAGCTTCAGGTGCTTAGGGTACAGGGGCAAGTAAGCTGTTAATGTACTGTCTTTAATGTTATTCCCATTGATTAAAAAACTATATACATTTCTAACATTGAACTATTTGCCAGAACTAAGAACTTTGGTGATAAGAACTTTCTTTTCCAGGTCTTTAGTAGCTATCACTTCTAAGAAAGGGACTGCAACACTTGTAGAGGAAATTACTAGGTCTCTTCTCCACAAAGATTGCTTTCCTGGATGATAGCCATGGAGGCAGGGCTGGACACATGACTAATGGTCTGGTGGGGTTGGGGAGCTCCATCTTTCCACTGTGATAAAATACATGTAGCCCCTTCTCATTCTTTTGCTGCCCCTCTAACTTGGAATATAGGTGACTAGGGCTGGAGGTTGCTACAGGAAATAAGGAAGAGAGCTGTACCTTAGAGACAGGAGGGAGAGGTGGGGTTAAGCTCAAGGAGAAATGGATATGAGGAAGATGGCTACACTGCTCCTTGTCTGGGTTAGCTTTTAAATCTGCTAACCCTGCTCCATAATAATCACGCTCTTAACTGTAGCTAAGACATCCTCACCAACCACCAGAGAAACCACTGGCCCTGTTTTATTTGCCTTACTAAGAGTAAAAATGCTATATGTAGCATTCCTGTATAGACAATGCTTCGGGGTGGGGGGTGGGAATGATAATGTTATACCAAGACAATGTGATGAGAACTCATTGAAATATAGTTTGTTCAAAAAGAGGTGGGGTTAACCATTTGGCATAAAGCCAGATTCTAATTGGCAGGTCCATAAATTCACATGCCTGTCCACAGACCCAGTAGAAAGATGGTGAGGCATTTCCAGGTCATCTAAAAAACAAGATGAAGGACTAGACATTGTTCCCAGCCCTCTAAAACCCTCAAAACTCCTCCAAATAAGAATTATATGCAAGAAATAAAGCTATCTCCATAGGCCAAGAAGTAGAATAAGGTAATAACATCATGAATTAATAACAGTGAAGGCTAATCCCAAAATCATTAGTATTTCCATATAATAATAATAATAATAATAATACCAAGAAGCAATAAGAAAAAGGATACTCTATTCTAAATAACTACAAAATGCATAAAATATTTGACTACCAATCAACCAAGGCACAAAAATACTTGTGTAGATTAAATTACAAAGTGTTCCTTCAAGAAAATAAAGAGCAATTTAAATAGCTAGAAGAATATTCAGGGCTCATGGCTGAGTTGTACCAATATAATAAAACTAAAAATGGTACCAAAATTAATTCACAGTTTAATGCTATACAAATCAAACTATTGGAGAGATGCTTTACACAATTTGATTAAATAATTACAAAATTCATTTGGAGTAACAAAAGATCTAGAACATCAGTGGAAATAATGGAAATGTAAGGATGAAGACTTTAAGATAGTCTAAAATACTGTAGCTTAAAAAACTGTTTGGTATTGGTTAAAAGATAAAGAAGTAGATCAAAGGAACACAGTAGACAAGGGAGTATCAGAAACAGTAGAATGTGATAATCCAATGTTCTATAACCTCAAAAATACAAATTACTTAGAAAAAGAAATCCATATTGATAAAAACTGCTAGAAAACCTGAAAAACAATCCAGAAGAAATTAAGAATAGATGAACAATTTATACAATATTCTATATAAATTCAAAATGGAAATGAATCTTTAATATCAATTACATTACCAAAAATAAGAGAAGCAGATTATATATTTTCACAGCTATGGAGAGGAGATATATTCTTAATTTTTTTAATCATATCTTATTTTTTCCAATGACATGTAAAGACATTTTTTGTTATAGGTAATTGGAGTTAAGTGACTTGCCCAGGGTCACACAGCTAGTGTCAAATGTTTGGTCTGAGGCCAGACTTCAACTCAGGTCCTCCTGACTTCAGGACCAGTGCTCTATCTACTGCGCCACCTAGCTGCCCATAAAGGCAATTTTTAACATTCATTTTAAAAGAAATTTTGGGTTTCAAATTTTTCTCCATCCCTCCTTCCCTCCCTTCCTTCCTTCTCCCTAAAATGGTAAGTAATTTGATATAGCTTATATATGTGCAAATATGTAAAATATATTTCCACATTAGTCATGCTATGAAAGAAGAAATAGACCAAAGGAAAAAAAAACTAGGAAAAAAATAAAGTGAAAATATTATGCTTTGATCTGCATTCAGACTCCATCAGTTCTTCCTGCCGTCAAGAGTCCTTTGGAGTTTTCTTGGATTATTGTATTGCTGAGAAGAGTGAAGTCATTCATAGCTGATCATTGCACAATGTTGCTGTTAACTGTGTATGATGTTTTCCTGCTTCTGCTCATTTCACTTTGTATCAGTTCATGTAAGTCTTTCCAGGTTTCTCTGAAATCTGCCTGCCCACCATTTCTTATAGCACAATAGTATTAGGAGATGTATTCTTAACCAAACAAGGTTTGAAGGCAATTATAAATGAAAAAATGTGAAAATTTGAAATTGCATGAAATTGAAAAGTTTCAACACAAATA
This sequence comes from Phascolarctos cinereus, assembly GCF_003287225.1. Lineage (NCBI taxonomy): Eukaryota > Metazoa > Chordata > Mammalia > Diprotodontia > Phascolarctidae > Phascolarctos > Phascolarctos cinereus. The sequence goes on along the minus strand of NW_027555958.1, from coordinate 385,610,227 downwards.
ATACCAATGCATCCAAGAAAAGTAATTAAATGGGAAAAAAACTTTATATCAGATTCTTAAGATAATAGTTCAGTATTCATAGGCCACTAAGTAAGATACATACACATATATAGGTATAGATGAACTATACATATATGAATGAAATAATAAATGGAAGCCATTCCCCAACAGATATGTGGTCAAAATATAAGGACAGACAGTTCTCTATAGGAGAATTGCAAATGATTAATGCACATGTGAAAGGATGCCTAAATCATTATTAATACAAAAAATGAAAGTCAAAACCATCCTGAAGTTTTACCTCAAACCCTGCAAATTAGCAAAGATGACAAATTATAGAAATAGTCCCTGTTGGAGGGGTTGTGGCAAGATAGGTATATTATTGGTAGAGCTACGAATAAGTACTACCATTTTGGAAAACAATTTGAAGTCATGCAAATGAAATAGCTAAAATGTTCATACTGTTTGACCCAGAGATTCCATCACTTAGAATGTACCCTTAAGGAAGCCACTGTTTAGAAAAAAATCCCCACAGAAACCGAAATGTTGAAAACCACATTATTTGTGGTAGCTAAGACCTGGGAACATAGTAGATGTCTATCAGTTTTGAAATGGCTGAACAAATTGTGTCTCATAAATTAATGGAATGTAATATTATAGTGCTGTAATAATGTGATATTACATTATTATATATAATTATTATTACATTACAATTCTGTGAGAAATAACAAATATGATGTAGACAGAGAAGCATTGGAAGACTCACATGAATTGATGTAAAGTGAGCAGAGCCAAGAAAAGTAGACAACAATGACTACAGCAGTGTAAGTGGAAAGAACAGCTGCCACAAAACAATTGAAAGTGAAATTATAGAATTACAAAGTTTCTTGAGTGCAGGGACAGTTTTTGCTTCTTTGTATCCCCAGCTCTTAGCACTGTACCTGGCTCATAGAAACCATTTAATAAATGCTTGTTGACCAAGAACAAGCGTGATTCCAAAGAGGAAATGTGAAGAGATACCCACCCCACATTTCCTACTCCCTTGCAGAGGTGGGTGGTCCATAAGTGTGGTAAAATGCATTTATCTTCAGAATTTTCAATTTTACTGTTTCTCTCCCCCACTCCTTTTTTCTCTCCGCTAGGTGGTCCAGTGGTTTAGAGCTCTGAGCCTTAAGTCAGGAAAGACCTGAAGGACAAATCCGGCCTCAGACACCCTAGGCAACTCACTTAACTTTTCTGCCTGCCTCAACCTCCTTAATTGCAAAAAGGGGATAATGATAGCATCTACCTCCCAAGATTGTTGAGAGGATCAAATGCAGTACTTGTTAAGCATTTAGCTCAGTGACTGACACACAGTGGAGGCTTAATAAATACTTCTTTCTTTTCTTCCTCCCTCCCTCTCTCTTTGCCTGCCTCCCTGCTTCTTTCCTCCCATCCTTCTTTTCTCTTTTCCTCCTTCCCTTCCCTTCCCTCTTTTTCTTTTTCTTTAAAATCATTCTATGCTACATGGGATAGCTCTCAGGGAGGCAGTAAAGGAAGTGATGTCGGGAGAAATTTAGTCAATGCAAAACCAAAAGATATCAATAAAAGTTATTTTAAAATATGAAAATTACTGTGAAAAAAAGAGGATGCAATGCAAAAGGCCACTTATCCCTCTGGTAACCATGGAGAGCATGGGTCTTACTTTGCATTTCTGTCCAAGCCAGGCATACACAGACTATCAATGCAAGACTTCCCAGTGAGCAGCCATCAGTGCCACTTGGTGATTAAATACAGAATCCTTAGTCTGGCATTTAACAGCCTCCACAATTGGTTTCACACCTTCTTTTCAAGTGTAATTTTATGCTACCATCGCCAGTCAAATGGGTCTATTGGCTGTTCCACATGCTGAATCTTCTGCTTCTTTGCCTTTGCTTTTACTGCCCCCCCAGACCTGTAATTCACTCCATCCATCCTCACCCCTTCTCTTAGAATCCCTAGCCCACGTACCAGGCCTTACTGATGATCCCCATTGCAGGGATCTCCACCTCTTGAAACCATTTTGTTTTTCCTTATGTGCGTGTCTCATATTCCTCATGTAGAATGTAAGCTTCTTAAGAATATAGTTGCTTTGGAATCTGTTTGTCTATGTATCTCCAGTGCCTTGCCCAGTGTTTTGCATAAAGGAAGCTTAACAAATATTTACTGCCTTAAATTTTGTGAATCATGTTATTCTAGTCATCAATTTAAAATATAACTAACCAAAATTTTAATTGCTGATTTTTTGAGGGGGTTGTAGTATTTTTTTTTAAATTTACCAATCTTCTAACTCAACTGTAGGCTGTTATATTACCACAGCCAAATTAGATCAGGAAAACATCAATGTCAGATCAATATTTAGATAGTTTTCTTTGGCCAAGGGTTCTTAATCTGGGATCTGTGAACTCATTTGTCTTTTTAAATATTTCAATAACTGTATTTCAGTATAATTGGTTTCCTTTATAATCCCATATATTTTATTTTATGCATTTAGAAGCATCATTCTGAGAATGGGTGAAGAGACTTCATCAAACTGGCTAATAGGTCCACAAAACAAAAAGGTTACAAATCCCTGGCTTGAATATATATTAGAGACAATATCTAAGAAAGTAACCACAATATGGTTGGAAAATTATGAGATTTAGAGTTAGAAGACCTGGATTCAAGATATTAGGTAAATAATTTTCCTTTTCTAGGCCTCAGTTTCCTATTTGTGGAATGAGGAGGCTGTAGATGATTGCTAAAGTCCTTTCCACTTCTAAATTAATATAGGTCTAAATCTCTATGGATCAACTTGTTTGTATGGACAAGCTATAAAGAACTAAATGAACTGATTTTTTAAAAACTGTATCCAATTCATTCTTTATCATGTAAATCAATTCTATGCGCCTATTTCCAATATTATCTTCTCATTCTCACTCAAAATGGTACATGTTCTGAGATGCCAGATGTTAGAAATGCCTTTCTCTCATTTGAGTGCCCTAGTGGGAAAAATCACTTCCATGAAAAACATATAAAACAATCAACATTTTACATCTCAAAATGACTTCCCTCTTAATGGACCCACTGAATTTTTCTTTCTTTTACTTTGAAAAAACACTGAAATATTTATTTCCTTTCCCCCCATTTTTAAGAAAACAGTAATTTGATAAAAATGAGAAATATTTAAAAATTAAATTCATGAATGATATCCAAAGATGAATGTCATGGATTTAATAATAAATAATTCACAAAAAGTAGTAAAATATACATATCTTACTTTCTCACAGCTAAAGCATTATAAAAGGCCAGATTTTCTCCACACAATACTTTGGTGGAATGTAATAGCAGCATCTAATGCTTTCACATTAAATCCTTTATAAATTAATTCCAAAAAATATTGTTTCTTTGAGAAATTATAGCCAAATTGCATATTCCCAGCAGTGCTTTTCTTATGTTGCAAGATAAGGATTAGAAAACCCTGTGGCCCAGTAAGAAACCAATTTTGTAGTCTCTTTGTACTGATAAAATTTCTTCTGGCACTGAACTCCCACTGTCAAAAATACTATAACATTTTACTAGTTTGCAAAAGATGAAAATGTTACCAGATGTTAAATTCAAGAAGCCAGTTAACAACTTCTGTTTTCAAATGGATTGGTTTCCACCTTAAAAAAAAAAGGTTCAGTTTGCCAGCCACTGTGAAAGAAATTCAGTCATCTCTCACTTGAGTTTTGTATAGTCTCTCAGGATAAAGGTTTCTGAATAATGGGATTGTGCTAATTACTTAGTTCCCAATGGCCTTGCCTAATGCCTCTTTTGAACCCAAATGGCTTGAGTTCCTGGAAGAAAGTAATTAAATAACTTTCACCTGGTGAAATGATGGCTGCAGAAAACACGTGCCTTATAATTTCACTATTGTTAGTGTATCATCGATCCCCTGCTCTGATTCCTGATGATGCCTCTCACTCTGCCCTAGCTCCTTGGCATAAAAAAGCTTTATTGAAATGAAAGCATTTCAGAGGTCACTTCTTCCCCTGACTCACTAATCAAGCTGGCATTTTTACATATACTTGGTCCTCTCCAATGTAAGTAAGATTAGTAGATGAGAGCTACGTGGAATATTCAAAAGACTAATAGAAATGAGAACATGCATCCAGTAAGTGTGGACCAATATTTTTACAATCCTTTTGATTGATTGTGGTGGCTTGTTCTGGGTATCGGTCACATGGCATTTTTCATCTGTATCCCAGGATTTCTCTGGGGCTTCACCTTCATTTCTTTGCAGAATATTACTTTGATTCTGTAATAGCTATAGAAAACCTCTCCTTTTATGTCCAAGGGTGGTATGGAACTGTTCTTTTGATTAAGATACATGTATGCAATTGAAGAACATAACAATGGATAAAAAGGGAGAGAAAGTGTGCGTCAGTCATTCTCTATTAAATCATGCCTATATTAAAGACAAAACCTAGGAAGTGTGAAAATGTGTTTAGCTGCACAAATTTGAATGTTCTTAGGAGTTAAAGATAGTCCTTTAGACAGTGAAAATAGGAATAAATTGTGCATAGTATTATTCTTTTCTCTTTCATGCCTCTTTCTAAAACATATTTAGATTTCGAGGCCTTTGTCCTAAACATCACTAGCAAAAAGAATAGCTAAGATAGCAGATGTGACCCAATATTTTAATATGCAAATATTATCATTTGTTCAACAAGAATAATAAGTGCCTGCTATGTGCCAGGCACCATGCTAAGTCCTGTGGATACAAAGGTAAAAAAGGAAACATCCCTGTCCTCAAGACACTTCTTTTGGGGGAGGAGGGTACTAGCAACTTTGGGGAATGGGATAAGTCTCATTTAAATGGTAGCACTGGGGCAAAGCCTTTAAAAGGCTAGGGTTCACTTCTGGGATATTGATCCATATAGTTTGTTTTAATCTTAGAATCTAAAGATTTGGGACCTAGGAAGGTTAGCACATTTCTCTGATAGAATGCCATGGAATCAATTTCATGCTGTCTTCTGGGGATGACTGTGCTATCCTTCCAAAAGGTCACTTGAAATGCTTATGTTATTAAAAGTACTACCATCCCCCAGATAGAGAACAAGACCCCAAACAGCTGTTTTGCCACAAATAGAGCTCTGTTGTTGTTTGTCACGTTTTTAAATTAAATGGCAGCAGCTTTGTAGGTGTTTCTATACCCATTTTTTTTTTTGCGATAGTGGAAAATGTTGGCACGTTTGGCTGAAAATTGACTCAAAATCAAAATAAGGAAGTGGTCCTATATAGCACATTTCTTGGCTACTAATGATACTGTTGACTACAGGCTGATTCAAGGTGTACCTATGCCCACAGCAAACACACATAGGTAGAGAATATGATTGTGAGATCATCCTCAGAACAAGGAATGTGTGATAGACATGTTCATGTGGAGATAGAAATGTATGTAAGTCAATAGATTGAACCTGGGAAATAAAAGCCACCTTTCCCTCCAATCAATTAACACCTGGCCTGTATTCTATCATCTGTGTTAGAATAAAGAGACAAAGGCCATATCATCTATATGGCAGCTGATAAGAACAGAGACAAGGGGTGGACAAGGTATGCAGCTGCCTAGGGTACAACACGTGGAGAGTCATAACAAGAGACTGGTAAAATAATTGCTTTTTTCTGAATGCACAAATTTTTCATGCCAGAATATTCTGCTTTCTGTGGCATGGATTAATTTAGTGATGTTAAACTGGGAATGGGCCGGTAGAGTCTCACATCCTCCAGTGGACAGTAACACACAGAAAGGAGCAATTGTAAACTTGCCTGGAACTCACCAGTGTCTTTCCCTGACCCTATAAATCATTCATCAGTTTTCAGGTTAATCCAGTCTTTGAGTTTACATCTTTGGTCATTTGCCAAGTAATCAATCACCTTCTAAATTCTTACTAGCATAGCCAAATCAGATCATCTGGTAAGCAGTACATGGCTTTACACACTATAGATTTAGAGCTGTAAGAGACCTTAGGAGTCATTTTGTCCAACCTCATCATCTTATAGATGAGAAAACAGGCCCAGAGAGATGTGGAAAGGAGCTATGGTGTGAATTCAAGTCCTCCGGCCCCAACTAAGAGCTGCACATGGTCTTAGAGGGTCATCTCTTTAACCATCATGTGGCACTGATTGCCACTTACTTGGTGATCTCCATCATTTTGATGGTTTATGCATGCTCAGGTAGACAGAAATGCTGAATGAACTCTATATTCTGTGTTTACCAGAGAGTCAGTGACTTTCTCCCCCTAAGCTCTGTTGGCCTTGGCCAGTGTTGACTCATAATGGGGTGTGACTTTGTGGGGCCACCCAATTAGAATTAACTTCGAGCCATCACCAGACAGTGAATCCCACCTCCTTCCCTTTTTCACACTTTAAAAGCATTTATTAAGAACTTGTTATGTGACTGGCACAATGCTAAGCACTAGGGATACAAAGAAAGGGCAGTCCCTGCCCTCAAGGAGTTTGTTTTCTAGAAGGGCTGACAACCACTTAATAATTAGGTATGTACAGAGTAGATGGAAAGTTGCCTTAGAAAGGAAGATTCCAACATCTGGGGTAGGAGGTAGCAAGGAGAGGAGTTTCTTGCAGAAGGCAGAGTTTAAACTGACTATTGAAGAAAACTAGGAATTTTAGAGGTAGAGGTGAGGAGGCATAACATTACATTACATACCTGGAGGATGACCAATGAAAAGGCAAGAAGATTGGAGATGGAATAACCTTGTTTGTTGAATTACAAATAAGCCAGTATAGATGGGGCATATACTTTTCAAAGGCAAATAGTGTAAGAAGACTGCAAAAAAAGGAACAGACCAGGTTGTGAAGAGATTTAAATGCCAGACAACTTTATATTTGATACTGGAAATAATAGGCACCTACTAGAGTTTTTTAAGTAGTAGAAAGACCTAGGCTTCAGGAAAATGGCTCTGGAAGCTGAATGGAAGAAGAGCCGTGAGAGTGATTTAGAAAGCTATTGCACTAATTCAGGTGAGATGTGATGAGGACCTAAACTAGATTGATGGCTATGTGAGTAGAGAGAAGGAGACACGTACGAGAGGGATGGTGAAGGTAGAAATGGTGAGATTTTGTAACTGACTAGAGATATGGGGTAAGTGGGAGTGAGGAATAGAGGACAACGTCAAAGCTGTGAGGTTGGGTAACTGGGAGGATGGTAGTGTCCTCCATAGTCATAGGGAAGTTGTGAAGGGACAGGGTCAGGAAAAGGTTATGGGTTCTGTTTTGCATTAATTGGGTTAGAGATGCTTATGGTACATCCAGTTCCAAATGTTCAACAAATAATGATGTAACACTGGAGGTCAGATGAGAGACAAGGATGGGACATATAGATTTAGGTATCACCTGCATAGAGAACTGAGGAATTCACCAATGAGATAGCATAGAGAAAAAAAGAGAAGAGAGTCTAGCCCATAGATTTGGAGGACAGCCATAGTTAGTGGGTGTGACATGGATAAAGAGTAGCAAAGGCAACTGAGAAGGAGCAGACAGGTAAGAGGAGAACCAGGAGAGAGAAGCATTGTGAAAATCCACAAAGGAGAGAGTATCCAGGCAAAATTGATCAACAAAATCAAATGCTACAGAGAGGTCAAGAAGAATGGAAAACTGAGAAATGGACATTTGATTTGACAATTGAAAAAGAGCAGTTTCAATTGACTAATGAGATTGGGAGCAAGATTTGGAAGAGAGTGAGAGGAGAGAAAGAAGAGACATCTAGTATAGCAATCTTTTTCAAGGAGCTTTGCTTAAAAAAAGGGAAGGAGTGATATATGTTAATATCTAGTGGGGAAAGTAGGATCACAGAGTATTTTTTTTAGACATGGGAAGAGATGGGCATACTTCTAGGCAGCAGAGAAGAGCCAGTGCATATAGAGAGACTGAAGATTAGAGAGACAGCAAGGATGATAATGGGGGCAATTTTTGGAGAAGACAGAAGGGGATGGCATCAAGGGTACATATAGAGGGGTTGGTCTTGGGAAAGAAAGGAGAGCCTCGCATTAGAGACACAGAAGATAACCGGGTAGGGTGATGTCAGAGAGTTTCAAGATGAGAAGGGGAAGAGAGGGAACTTTTGCTGAGTACCTCAATTTGCATTTCAGTGAGCACTAGTCACATGTCCTTAGAAACAGATGGGCATACTTGAATATTGCATATGGTGGTTTTTATTCTTAGCATAGAATTGATAAGCAAATAAACAGTGGCACATAACAATAACACAATGTATAATAAAATAATAAAATATCTAGCAAGTGGCTATGAATCCATTGTTCTCCTAGACCTCAGAAGCACCCTCAGGCATAAAACTAATACAAAAGTTCTAGGAAATGCAAAACTTGAATTTGTTTAGTTACCCATGACTGTGCCTCTTGCCAACGGGCAAAGGAATGTAAAGAGCAGTTTCCACAAGATATTTGTTCTGAGCTGGGCCTTAGTCAGGCCAGGCCCTTGGTAGTTTATGTTTGGTTTTGGAACAGAATGAGAAACAGAGATGGGAGATAGTACTGCCTACTATTTACCTGTGGAATATCCCAAACAAGCAGATTGTCAGTGGCCAGGACTCTTGTGGAAACATAAATTTATGGACTATGAATAGCTTTTCTGTCCCACAGGTTGCTCACTGAAGTCGATATTAAATTAGAAGGAAGTATCATTTTTTGAATATGACAGATACATTACATAGGATACCATGGGGAATGAAATGGCTCCAGGAATCAGTAATCAGGACTGAAGCAGACGCCTCTTCTACTAGTGCAAATTTGACAGCTGAGCTGTGTCCAACTAATATCGAACACCATATCGACCTGTTGGGGTCAATAGTTGAGCTTAGCTATGCTCAATATTGACTACTTGCATTTTCTAAATGAGGGGTGAGATAACGAGCAAATTCTGTTGCACCTGGAGCATATGCACATTTTTTTCCCTACCCTAATCTAAATGCATATGGAAAAGTAAAGTTACTTTTGAAAACTGGGTTTTGGATCTACTATGTTCACATGATTTAATGCCAACTAGGTCAGTGTCCTGTAGGGGGAATTAATTAATGTAATAGCTTCATAAAGAATACTTTTATGTAGGTGTCCAAAAGGGGTGCCATGATATGTGGGCAAATGTCATTTTGATTGCATACGACCAAACTCTGGCATGATCTTAGATTGCACTGGTTCTCCCTCCTTCAAGCTACTGCTTTCCAGTGATGGGTGCAATATTTTGAGTTTACTGCTTTCCAAGTGATCAGAAACTGCATTGTGTCATATAGCCCATGAGACCTGATGCATTTTTTCCAACTCTCAAATTTCTCTGGGTCTCATCTTACCTGAGATATCTTCTTGAATAATGCTGCTAAAAATGAAATAAAAAAGAATTGAAGTATTTTTTAATTCACAAGGAAGGCCAGAAGATTTTATAGAGAATCAAGGAAACTTTGAAATTCATGTTGAATTTATTATATTATTATATGTGAAAAAAAAAGAAAACAAGTTATACCTAACAGAGATTTTCAGTTAATAAAAAAAAGAAGTGGCAGCTCATGGTAGACGTGATTAAACTATGACACATTACCAACCAAACTTTGCATAAGAGAGAGTATAGATTGTTATTAGAGAAATATATGACCTGAAAAGAAAGTGGGCCAGCCATTTGGTAAGAGGAGAAACTGAGGGACAGTCATGTGCTCCATTGATATCCATACAATGTCAGCATTTGGCCTTGGTGACCTAGATGGAACTCTCAAATAAAGATTTACAAGAAAATATAACAATCAGCCCAAGATGAAGTGGTATGAATGAGTATAGAGACAGCACTCACTTCAACGTGATCATCAATAAATCTAGATGCAGAGTATGCTTTCCCAATTCACTCCTTTGTGTCCTATCTGGAAGAAAAAAAACATCAAACAAACCTTATCCAACTTCTCCACCAATCCAAATACTAAATATATTTTAAAGTCTACTTCTTTCCTCTGTGAGGCTTACATATACCATTGTACTCCATAGTCATTACTCCCTCTTCTGAACATTAAACTTTGATTGTGATAGTTCCCAATCTTTGCAAGTACAAAAACCCTTTTTTAATGTAAAAAGAGTTTGAGGATCCCACATAATAATCAGAGTATTAGTATCCCTTATTTGAGAAAATGTAGTAAACCTGTGGCCCAGAATCAATCAATCAATACATACATACATATATATGTATATACACACATGTATATACATATATATGTATGTGTGTATACACATATATACATGTATTTATATATGTATGTATATATGTGTGTATGTGTGTGTGTGTGTGTGTGTGTGTATGTATGTTAAGCACCTAATGTGTGCCAGGCATTCTGCTAAGTGCTGGGGATTGAGAGAGCTAGGTGGCACAGTTGATAGAGCATAGGACTTGATGCTCTATATAGACCTAAGTTCAAATCCTGCCTCATACATTTCCTACGTTGGTGATTCTGGGCAAATCACTTAACTTTTTGTGCCTCAGTTTACTTATATGTAAAATGGAGATAATCATAGCACCTACCTCATAGGGTTGTTGTGAGGATCAAATGAGTTAATATAAGTAAAGCACTTTGCAAACCTTAAAGTGCTATATAAATATTGTCTATTTAATAATAATGATAGTGATTCTATACAAAATATATACAAGGCTGCATTGGTGAGGGAAGGCATGAGCAGTGAAGGGAGGGGATGTCAAGTAACCAGAAAAATCTTATGCAGAAGGTGGTACTTGAGTTGGATCTTAAAAGAAATAAAGGGTTCTAAGAGATGAAGGAGGAAACAATATGTGTCTAGATATGGGGGACATCTAGTATGTAGTGATAGGACATAGTGTGTTGTCATTGAGGAACTTTGGCTGAATTGTAGAAGGGAGAGATATATTGTATAATAAGACTGGAATTGTAGGACAAGGCTATATTGCAAAGAGCTTTTAATGCCAGAGAAGTTTCTATTTGCTCCTGGAAGTAACAGGGAGCCACTTGAATTTACTGAGCAAGGATGGAACATAGTTAAACCTCTTTGGAAAAATCGTTTTGTGGCTATAAGAGGACATATTGGAATGGAGAGACACTAAAGGAAGAAAGATCTTTTAGGAGGCTATTGCAATAGTTCAGGAGAGAGATGATGAGTTCCTAACTCTGGTAATGACTGTGTGAGTAGAGAGAAAAAGATATAGGCAAGAGATGTTGTGGAGGCAGAAATGTCGAGATTTGGCAACCGATTCAATATGTAGAATGAGTAAGAGTAAGAAGTTGAGGATTAACATCAAGGTTTCAAATCAGTGTCTTCAACAGAAATGGGGCAGTATAGGAGAGGAGTGGTTTAGGGAAGAAAGACCACGACTTCTATTTTGGATGTGTTACGTTTAGATGTGTATGGGACATATAGTTTGAAGTGCCCTGTATACAAGTGGAAGCCAGAGAAGCATGTAAGACTAGATTTGTAGACCAGGGAGTTATCTATGTTTGAAGCCATGGTAGTTAATGAGGTCACCAAGTAAAACAGCATAGAGAAAAAAAAGAGAAGAGTACTCGGGACAGAGCTTTGGTAAATAGTCATTGTCAAGGGTCATATCATGCATGTTGATAAAGCAAAGGAAAGTGAGAAAAAGCAGTCACACAGGTAGAATATACATACACACATTCACACACATACACATATATACACATACACACACACACAGAGGTGTCTCAAAAACCCACAGAGAAGAGCATCCAGGAGGAGAATGTCATCCACAGTGTCAAATGCTTTGGAGAGGTCGATTAGGATGAGACATGAGGAAAGATATTTGATTTGGAAAATAAGAGAACTTTGGTAATTTTGGAGAGAGCAGTCTCAGTTGAATGCTGAGAATAGTTATTAGATGGCTGAAGAGAATGTGAGGAGAACAGGTGAGTAAATACAAACAGCATTTCCAAGGAGTGTGGCTGAGAAAACAAGATACAGGGTTATAGCTTGCTTGGATAGTAACATCTAGTGAGGATGGTTTTGTATGTGTGTGTGTACATGTGTGTGTATGTGTGCATGTGTGTATGTATGTATGTATGAAATAAACATAGCTAAGCAAAACAAACCCACATAGTTGGTTTGTATAAAAATATATGATCCGTTCTTCACAATGAGTACCTCACTAGTACTGGCCCCCACCATCCAATCAGGAGGCAGGTAGCTTGCTCCATCATCACTCTTTTAGAATTGTGGTTGCTCATTGCATTAATTAGTTATTAAGTTATTTCAAAGTTGTTTTCTTTTATGGTATTGCTATATAAATTGTATCTGATATCTCTGAACTATCTCTTTTCTTATTTCTTAGGGCATAATATGTTCTATTCCATTTATATATCATAATTTGTTCAGCTCTTCTTTAATTGAATACCACCTTTGTTTGCTGTTCACCAAAAAAAATGCTGCTATAAATATTTTTGTACATATGGATCTTTTTCTTTTTTCTTTGATCTCTTTGGGAGTATAGGCCTTATGGTGGTATTGCTATATCAGTGGCTATGCAGCATTTAGTGACTTTGAGTATAAAGCTGCAAATTGCTTTCCACAATGGCTGGTCTGATTCTTGTTTCACCAACAGTGAATCAGTGAGCTTAACTTCCCTCAATTCCACCAACAATTTTGATTTTCCATTTTTATCAATTGTGTTAATCTGATAAGGGTGAGCTAGAATCTCAAAATTGTTTTAATTTGACTTTCTCTGCTTAATAGTGATTTAATCACTTAAATAGTGATTTTTATATGACTCTTGATTGCTTGAAGTTCTTCCTTTAAGAACCATCTGTTTACATCCTGTGACCATTTATCTATTGTTGGATGGTCTCAGCTCTGGCACATAGTAGGCAATAAATGTTATTATTATTGTATAGTCCTTTCTAATTTCTTAAATTTATATACCTTTCTATGTTTCTCTTGACTTGTGTGTTTGCATTTCAGTGTATTTACTTAGATCTGGTCACTTCATTAGAAATTTTTGTAGTTCTTTATTTCATTGAAGGTTCAATTGTCCATAGTCAGATTAACTCAGTCTTTCAGGATAACTTATTCTTAGTTTTAAGAACATTATTTAACTTCTAGAGTATTATATTCCAAGCTCTTCTCTTCTTTAGAGTGGTAGCTTTCAGATCTTGCAATATTTCAATTGACTTTGGTTTTTGAATTAATTTTTTCTGACTTCCTTCAGTGTTTTGACCTGGAAGTTCTAGATATTGGCTATAATGTTCCTGAGAGTTTTCATTTTAGAGTTTCTTTCATGAGGTAACCAGTGGATTCTTTTTATTTTCATTTTTTAATTGTACTAGGTCTGGGCAATTTTTATTCATTGTTTCTTGAAATATGTTATCTAGATTTTTTCATGTTTGAACATTTCAGGTAGTTTAATGATTCTTAAATTACCTTTCCTTGGCAAATTTTTCAGGTCAATTTTTTTGATAAAGATAGCTTACATTTTCTGATTGTCCCTTCAGTCTTTTGTTTTTATTTTAGTACTTCTTGTTGTCTCATGCAGTCATTGATTTCTGTCTAGTGCAATCTAATTTTAAATGCATTTGTTACTTGAGTGAGCTTTTGCATTTGTTGTACTAAACTGTTGTCCTTCCAATTTTTTCTACAGCTTTCACTTAATTTATAGTAACATTTTTATCATTTTTAAAATGCTTGCTTTATTTATTCTAGAAATTCAAGTAAAACCTGTGGAAAATCTGAATTTTCTTTGAGCCTTTGCTTTTATATAATGTGCAGTTGTTGTTATTTTCTACCATTTACTCATTTTTCCAGACTTACTTCTGGAACTAGGGCTTTTTTTTTTATTTAGGGTCAGACTCTGCGAACTTCTACAAGCATAGTAGGACATCTTTTTAGTGCTAATCTATTATTAGCTGGAATCTGACTAATGACAAAGGCCTTTGTTTTTCAGACCTCAGGAGTAGCTTATTACTATATCACCTTAGTGTAGTATATGTAGAATGGTGTGCAATGGGAACAATTTACATGGAATAGTATTTCTACATGAGGGGGAGAGGGTCCAACCTGGGGTGTTCCCTGATCATTTCTGTCCTTGTAGAAGTCCTGTTGACTTCTGAGCCCTGGTTCAAGGTCACACTGAAACAGCTCCAGCTATCTTTGGCTAGAGCTTGGTCTAGCTTCCTATCTTCCTGTCCTCAGTACACAATTTCAAATTTTAGGGTCTCTGGATTTCCCAGATGGATGTCTTCTGTGAGCTGCATTCCAGAGCCACTATCAACTTAGCATGACAAAAATTCCTACAAGTGTATTTTTTCTGAAACTATTTATGATTTTAAATATACTTAAGCATATTAACAACATTAATTGCTTTTCAGTTATTCCTAATCTGCCTCCTTTGAATTACTTGGATTAATCAATTTCATTTTTACATATACATGCTTTATATATTCATGTAATTAATATGTATACTTTTCTACTTCTTTTTTTACATTGAACATTTTACCTGTTGTCTAATACCTTTATATTCTTCTTATTTTCCTTATTTTTTAATGATGCTATGATGTATGTTTTTATTCTAGGTGGTATGTAGAGAGGAAACTACCCCTTCCCCATACCATTGTAAATCAGCAACTGTTCAGTATCATATAGTATTAGACAATTGCTTGGGGCATTGAGAAGTTAAGTTACTTATAAAGGTCATATAGCAATGTGTGTGTCAGAAGTGAGACTTGAACCCAAGTCTTCCTAGTTCTGATACCAGCTATCCATTTACTTTGCCGTACTCTTTGAGCCATTCCACTTCTATGGTAGAATTTGGAGGTGTTCCACAACCATTAGGCGTGTACATGACTTTTTTTTCTTTTACAATAATAGAGCCTAAGTATTTTTGTTCACATAGCTTTTTATTTCTCTTTAAAATTCATCTTTGGGGGATGTTCCCAATAGTTGGACTGTAGGGTTAAATAATTGATCAGTTTTCTAACATTCGTTGTGTACTACCAGGTTGCTTTCCAAACTGGATGTCCAGTAGTCATCTTAAAATCAACATATCCAAAACAGAACTTAATATCTTTCCCCCTAAAACCGCCCCTACCTCCTACCTTCCTTATTACTGTAGAGGGAAACACCATCCTCCCAGGCCCCCAGGCTCAAAACCTAGGAGTTATCCTGGATTCCTCATTATCCATAACCCCCCCCATATACAAGTTGTTGCCAAGGACTGTTGATTTCATCCTTTCAACATCTCTTGAATTCACTCTTTGCAACATCTCTCTAATGTATCCCCTTCTCTTCTCTGACACAGCCATCACTCTAGTGCAGGCCTCATCACCTAACACTTTGATTATTGTAATGACTGATGGTGGCTCTGCTGTCTCAAGTTTCTCGCCACTCCAATTCATCCTCCATTTAGCCACTAAAGTGACTTTCTTCAAACATAGGTCTTACCATGTCACCCAGCCCCACCCCAACCCCCCTACTCAATAAATTCCAGTAACTTTTTGTTGCCTCTAGAAACAAATACAAAATGCTCTGTCTGGCATTCAAAGCCCTTCATAACCTAGTTCCCTTCTACCTTTCCAGTCTTTTTACACTTTTCCCCTTGAAATGTTCCATGAACAAGACACTCCATATCTCAGCATAGCACAGTTTCTCTGGCTTTCCTATATCCCTTTAACACTCTCCTTCCTCCTCTCCAAATGACCTCTCTGGTTTTCTTTAAGTCCCAATTAAAATCCCACCTTTCCAACCCCTTTTAGTTCCAATGCCTTTCCTCTGTTACTTATTTCCTATTTGCCTGTCTATAGTAAGCTTTGCATGTATTTGTTTGCATATTGTCTTCCCCATTAGATTGTGAGATCTTTGAATGCAGGGACTGTCTTTTGCCTCTTTTTGTAACCCCAACCCTTAGCACAGTGCCTGGCATATAGTAGGCATTTAATAAATGCCTATTGATTAATTGATTGATTAATTTACAATTTGTCCAGTCTTTCCTATGTGCATATGGCATTTCTTTTGCTAAAATGGAAGTTTCTTGAAAGCTGTGACTGTATTTTGCATCTTTTTCTATGTTCTTTAGCAGCCTAGAACTATGCTTTGTTCAAAGTTCGCTAGATACCTGTTCCTTGATTTATTGATTTTTTTTTAAACAGTGCCCTGTAAATGAAAGTTCCAAGTCACAGATATCAACTTCTCTTGTACATCAAAGATTTCAGTGTAGTATAGTGAGAAATGTGCTGGATGTCAAGTCTGAAAACCTGAGTTTAAATCCTAACTCTGTCGTTCACCTTTGTGACCCTGAGCATGTGGCCTAAACTCTCTGAGCCTCAGTTTCCTCACCTGTAAATGGATTGTACTACATAACCTCGAAGGTATTTTCTAGATATAAATCTTGTTATTCATAGCTGTTGACAACCTTATAACAGGAAGAAGTTATCTTCTTATTTTTAATGTGAAGTGAATGGAGCCAGAGATGAAAGGTTTTTTGGTACTAACAATATAAGGTAAAGAATTCACTCACTCCCCAATATGACACATCTTGGCAGCTTTCCCAAGTATTTATATGTCATATATGTATTTTAAAATATAAGGTATGCTTAGAGTACCCATGGAGGCATTTGTGTTTTAGTTTGCTGTTTCCCACATTGCTTTTCAATCTGACCAGTGATTTAGGATTATAGAGAAATTGAACATCTCACTTAGTGATGCAGAAGAATGAAGAGTTAATTGGATCCATAAAGACTATAGGGCTTGGCTGGACAGTATGTTGTAGAAAGAAAAGCATTGTATTTCGTGTCAAAAGACTTGAGTTCTGGGTCTGACCCTTGTCAGGTGGGTGGATAAGTCACTTAGCCGGGAACAGGGAACCTGAGGCCTTGAGGCTACATGTGGCCCTCTTAGGTCCTCAAGTGTGGCCCTTTGACTAAGGAAACCTGTGGCCTGAAGGCCAAGCCACACTTGAGGACCTAGAGGAGCCACATGTGGCCTCGAGGCTGCAGGTTCCCCACCCCTGGCCTAGACAATGAGGAAGCCATTTCAACTGAAGCTTTAATTTCCTTTTCTGTAAAATAAGGCCCATTATCCTTGCACTACCCACCTCAGAGGGTTACTATTAAGAAAGCACTTTGAAAACCTTCTAGCAGCATCGACATGCAAGTTATATCTTTTAGGACAGTGTTTCAGTTAAAAAAGTATATTATTTTATTTTGGTAGGACCTGGGACTTCACTGATACAGAGAATTCTAATGAGGAAACTCTCAGGTGCAGATTGGCACTTGGGCTGCAATTTGTAGTCATAGAGAATTACTTGAGTCACTGAGATCATGTCTGTCTTGTTTAAGATCACTTGACTAGTAGAACTTAAACCCAAGCCTTTTTGATTTTTGAGTGGACACTCTATCCATTATTCCATGCTGCTTCTCATATCATATATGTAAAAAAAAAAGAGATAAATTGCATGGATACAGAAAAGGATTCTATGCTCTTGGTTGATCTGGGAAAATATTTAGCATTTTCCTTCTTATGTTGCAAGCTGCTATTTCACATGGTTAAGGAAGTGAGATTATGTGGCGAGTAGAACATTTTTACAGAAATTCATGCATCCCAACATTCAGAAAATCAGAAACAAAGAATATTATTTAACAATAAAACCATATGAGATATAATTCAACTTTCAATGAATCAGAAGGAACTTTGGTGTCTGGTAATACCTCAGAATCATTATTATGAACATCAGTTGTCACTGTGCTGATGAAATCTGGATATACTGCTTAGCACTTACCACAGTACCTGGCACAAAGCATGTACTTAATAAATGTATATTGAATCAAATTGAATTAATCAGGTGCTCAACATCATGTGTTGGCGGCATGGCAAAGTTTACTGTATTTGGAGCCACTTTTTGCTAATTCTTTTTTCTTTCAGAAGCTCCACTGTTGACTATTATGGCAACAAGTTAAACTTTCTTAAGTAAACTTCCAAATAGCGTTAGGTGAAGAGAAAAAGGAAAGTTTATATAGGCTTCATTTTGGTTTATTCACAGGCACTGTAGTCTGCTGATTTTGCTGGATTCTCAGGGGACTGGCTTATGGGGAGGACATCAAAGGGGGCTTTTAAAGTCTTCCTTAAAGGAACAGCAGCAATGAGATGAAATTGCTTCAGAAGAGAATGACTCCCTTCAGAAAGTATGAGAGAGGTAAAAGGGGACACAATCAAAGCAGGAGAGAAGGGAAAAAAATTAGAATAAAAGGCACATATGTTTAAAAAATGTCTTCCTGGGCTCAGGAATGTGGAACATTCTCTCACAAGCCAAGAAGATAAAATGAAGAAAAGAATCCCAACTAGATGAAACAAAAAGACTTTGCAGAAGGGAAGAGAATGGTGAAGGGGAGAAGTCTATTTGCTTAACAAGAAGGGTTTTGCCTTCCAGCTACTGTGTCCACAACCCTCCTCGCCTTTATCTGTGTCATCTTCTTCTGTGCCATTGAGATCCCAAGCTACACAAGGCAAAAATTTCATTTCTATACTTTACCTTGTGCAAGAGCAATTCCAACAGTTGCAAAGCTCTATACACATCCTGAGAGCTAGGAAAGCAATGTAGCGCATATACTCTGAGAGAATAAGTCATTATAACCTTAGTGTGAATTTGTTTAAGAGCTGCTTTCCTCCCTTACTACCTTAATAATAGAAATCTGATCATGTCACTCTTTTGATCAAAACCCTTAGGGCTAGTAAAAGAAAATCTCAATTCCTTAGCCTGGCTATAATTTACAACCTGGGGCCTCCCTAACTTTCCAGCCTCGATCACATTATCCCATTCTAGTAATGCACTAATCCTAGGCTGAACCAGACTACTTGGTGTCTCTGTACATACCTTGTGCTTTTCCCACTTCTTTCCCTTTGTTCTTGACTTTTTCTACATTTGGAATGTTCTTTCCCATTCTTTCAAATCCCCTTCTCATCTCTAGCTTTTCAATTCCTATCATCAGGGCTCTAGTCAAGTATTACCACCTTGGGGAAGCCTTCCCTGGAACCTGGCTGTTCTGACTGGTGAGGACCTGAGCACAAAAATACTAGCCTGCAATATTTTTTATATGTATATAATATATATATATATATATATATATATATATATATATATATATATATATATATATTCATCTACCATATTCAGTTGGCCTTAAGCTATGCCTCACATCCAATCATTCCCCTAGGCCATCTTCTTGTCATCTTATTAGTGCTTTCTCTCCAGGTTTCCCTCCCCCACTTTAATCAAATCAATACTTCCAGGGCTACTGGAAAAGGCATTTCAATCACTGGGAGTATCTTATATTGATGAGATCACAAGTCCAGTATGAAACAGATATAGCTTTACAAATATCTATAGCTTTATAAATTCTAGCTTGCAAATACTTTATACATTTGTTTGTTCATTTATTGATCTAGACATACAATTTTACTAGTATAGAAAACTACCAAGGAATAATCTTCTATGATTCAGAGAAGCAACAATTCTGTACTTTATAATTTTACAAAGTTTTCTAGGACATGAGAGATTAAATGACTTGCCAGGGACACATAACCAGGATATATCCAAGGTGGGACTTGGAACACAGGTCTTCCTTACTGTGAAGATAGCTTTTTAACCATTATGCTAGGCTATATCACAAAGTACATATAACACTGTGACCTGTACGCACAGATATGTCTAATTCTCTAAGACTATATATTGCAGGATAGTTAGTGACCTACTTTGATGGAGGTGGATTTCTTATTGGCAGTCCCTAACACTAATGTAATTAGTTTTGGACCAAGGAAAAAAAAAGACAACAACCCCCCACAACCGACACACCACTATAGTAACTCATATTCTCAAGCTGGGAAAAACTAATCAAAAGGCTGAAGATAAAAAGCAAAAAGTAGAAGATCAAAGGACAAAGATGAGAAAGTCTGCCCTCAAGGAGTTTACATATCACTAGCGGAGGTAGCACAGACCCAGGTAAGAAAATATTATATAATTGGAAAAGGCAGAGGATATTGGCTCAATTAATAACATATAATAATTGGAGTGGGTATACAAAGTTAATTGATTAATGACATCTATAACTTTAGTAATTTATGAGGAAATATAAAAAACAAGCCTTTATTAGAATTCAGGATAAGAAATAATAAGGTCATGCATGATTCAAGTAGCAAGTGGAAAGGGATGACAATTGAACCTAGACTACAAATGGGAGCCTTTGTAATTAAAACTTGTGCATGATTTAAAGATATACATATATATGCATATATACATATATGCATATCTATATATGCACATATATATGTTTAACAAGACAGTAGTAAAATTTCCCTATGTTGCCTTCTACACTTTTTTTCTTTCTGTGAATATAAGAACAGTTTCATCAATACTTTTTTTAAAATGTTTATCGATACCTACTACCCCACTTTCCTTCCCCACTTTTGAGTACAACAGACTTGTAACAACAGACCCTTACTCAAACTGGCAAGTATCTGAGAATGCACTGTTTCAAGGGGCACCTCCAGTCCATCACCAAAAGGTAGTGGACATTGTCAGTCTCAGGAAGTCATGCGTGGTCAGTTCTGAAGTTTTTCAGAATTGTTTTCTCTCATATTATTAGCATGGTCATTACACAAATTATTCTCCTGGCTTTCCTGATTCTGATCAATTTACTTTGTATCAATTTATATAAATATTTCTCTGAATCTGTCATTCAGCATGTCTTATAATGAAATGAAATTCCATCACATTTACTTAAAGCTTATATATTTCCCTCTGATGCTCTCAGATTTTACTTGTTTTGGTGGAAACATCCAATGGATAAACATTTCAGAGAGCCACATTTAGGCTTGATTTAAGGAAAACCTTAACAAACAGAGCTACTCAAAGGTGGAATGAACCATCTTGGGAAATAAGGGGATCCCTCTCAATGGAGGTATTCATGCAAAGGTTGGATGACCATTTTTTCAGTATTCTGTAGATACTCAAGTACTGGTTGGTCTAGATGGGAACAGACAACAGGCAGGCATCTATGAACAAACAAGCTATGTATAGGATAAATTGGAAATAATAGAAGGACAGCCCTATAATTATTAGAATGAGGAAGGGCCTCTGGTAGAAGATAGGATTTTAGCTGCAATTTGAAGGAATCCAGGGAAGCCGGGAGTCAGAGATGAGGAGGGAGAACATTCCAGGCATTGGAGACAGTCAATGAAAATGCCTAGAGTTGGGAGATGGAGGATCTTGTTCAAAGAGGCCATTGTTGCTAATTCAAAGAGCTTATGTTCCTCTAGAATAATTATGACTTAAGAACTCTGTAATTTTGATTTCTTACTCTCCAGGCCACAGTAACTTATTACATAAGATTTTAATGCAGGATTTTTTTCTTTGCCATAAAGATCAGCATTTCAACTTTGGCAAATGAGTAATTCTGGACTTCCAGAGTAGGTTGGCTTGTCTTTTTTTTCCTTTTACCTAAAGATCAACTATCTCACTGGTTGATTTAGAATCATGGAAATTTTGAGGATGAAAAGAACTCAGAGATCATTAGTTGCAAATCTTTCATTTTAAAAGTGAGGAAACTGAGGGCCACACTTGGTGGGAAAATTGAGACTAGGATCTAAATCTCCTGAATGATATGTTCTATTTCCCCCAGGGGATGTAGTGGTTGGAAGATCAACCTGGCAGCTTGGAAGCCCTACCTACATTCAAGTCCACTTTCTGACCTGCACTGCTTGAGCACAGACAGATCATTTAAACTTGTCCCAAGAAACTGAAGTTAGCATACTAGAAGTTAACATACAACTGTGGATTGGTATGCACGTTGGGAGTTTGCACACTGGGAAATCCCTATGCTGATGAATGGAACCTTATCCCTCTACCCCTACACAATCTCCCCACCCCCACCCCCACCATCATATGCAGTAACAACTTCTACACATGAACCATTCCCCCTTCCCTGCCCCCGCCCAGAATTTTGGCCACCTACAGTTGTATCCTTGCTGATTAACCTAGATCATTAGAGATTTATTTGTTTAGATCTTTTTGCTTTTGTCATCAAGATGTGTTAGCTATGAAACCTTAGTTACTGACACTCTGCACACCCAGGTTTTTGTCTAATCTGAATTGAGTGAAATAGAACTAGATTCATGTCTAGGGGGAATTAGAATTCAAAGGATGGGACCCTTCAAGTTAAAATGCAAATTTGCCCCAAATTAGGAGGCAGATACTCTGTGGTAGCTCAATTCAAAGGGCTGTAAGGAAAAACAAAATCCCCAATCATTGTCGGAGAAAGTAGGACTCTATTTTTTCTTTGTTAATATAAAACATTTCTCAAATACGCTTACACTGGTGACTTTAATTTCATTTTCCATTTTCTTTGTTCCTTTATGATCCTAGCCCCATCCCCCCCACCGTCTCTCTCTGTCTCTGTCTCTGTCTCTGTCTCTGTCTCTCTCTCTCTCTCTCTCTCTCTCTCTCTCTCTCTCTCTCTCTCTTTCTCTCTGTGTCTTCCTCCCTCCCTCTCTCCCATTTTCTCTCTCTTCTTTCTCTCCCTCTCCTGCCTTCTGACTCTCTCCTCTCTCTCTTCCTCCCTCTCTCTCATTTTCTCTCTCCTGTCTCCCTCTCTCTTTTCCTGCCTTCCTCTCTGTCTTTCTCTGCCTTGCACTGTTGTTTAAGCATGCTGTAAACTTATTCATTCCCCAAAGGCAAAAGCAGCTATCTGAGCAACACTTTGTCAGCATAATACATTTACAGAATGCATATTTATGAACCTTTGAGCTTTTATTGTTCCAGAGGGCAAATAAAAAACATGAAAAGTAGCAATATAGTGTTTCAAAGGTCCCTCAAGGAAAACAAAAGTAGCTGGAAATAAATTTAGAAAGAGGTCCTTCTGTAGAAGGGAACCTTGAATTGGTACATACAAAGGGGTGAATGACCAGGACCATTTTTGTTCTTCCTCCTCTAGCCAAATTTAGGAAATTTTAAACTTTTTAATAGTTTGAGCCTCTTAAAAACTGGAAAGGAAAATAATATAAAGGGTGGATTAGACATAAATGTTTATAATCCAGAGATTCTTAAAACAGCATGTTGCATTGAACTGAATGGATAATAAAAGACTTTAAATGAAAAAGCTCATCTTACTTCCAAGTTATAAGTTTGGTTTCCAGCATGGAGTCTCTAGCAAAATTAGGCCAGATTAAAGAGCTTGAGGGAGAAATGAAAAACTTGCAAAATGCCTTTTGATAGTACTTTTTTAATTGACCTTGGCTAACTAGTTAATTTCTCATTTCTTGCTTCTGAACTCTACCAAATGAGTGGACCACTCATACATTGTGGCTGACAATAACTGTGTCACTGGAAACATGACTGTGTTTCTGATTTACCAATTTAGGTGGGATAGGACCAAAGGCCATGTGGGAGATTATAATTAAAGTCCCATGATTGAAATCTGAGTAAGATATTGGTGAGTCACTAGGTATTCTTATAGTCATGAATGTTACACAAATATTGATTTTCCTTATGTAAAGTAAGTTAGAGCCTTTGGGTTTAAAGAGTACCTACCTTTTCCATGCTCAACTACCATCTCAACAGGGATTGTTTAAATCCTCAACCTATAATTCACAAAGTAAACTACAACACTTCAGAGCTTCCCCAAAGGTGACTTGGACAGAATCCAGAGTTTGTGGGTTGACTGAA
This sequence comes from Phascolarctos cinereus, assembly GCF_003287225.1. Lineage (NCBI taxonomy): Eukaryota > Metazoa > Chordata > Mammalia > Diprotodontia > Phascolarctidae > Phascolarctos > Phascolarctos cinereus. The sequence goes on along the minus strand of NW_027555958.1, from coordinate 385,586,497 downwards.
GCTTTGGGCAAGGGCACCAACATTTAGAGGGTGCTGTTAGCACTTACTCTTGGCAGAAAGAAAAAATGGTGTTTAGCACCTAGTTCGCAAGAAAAGTTAGTTAAAAATGCTAAGCTTGCAGTATCATAGTTTCACCTAGGGAAATAGAATCTGACAGAAGAAAACAGTTTCTATCCTTAAGGAATCTCCTAAAAGAGAAAGATATAGAGTACAGACACTGGGCCCTTCTAAATTCCTAGAGACTGCAAAAAGGACATTTGCCCTATACCTTTTTTGAAGGTTGAACTAAACGTTAGTACCATTTACGAAATTCTCCATTTGTGTGTATGTGTGTGCATCTGGAATGCTTCCCCCAAGTCTAATTCATCCTTTACACAGCTGCCAAAAAAACCTCAAGCACAGGTCTGACCCATGTTTACCACCCCCCTGCACCTCCCTACTACCATTACTCCCCTCCCCCACCCCACCCCACACACTCTTCTTCCCATGAACTCTAGGACAAAATATAAACTCTTCTGTTCAGAATTTAAATATCTTCACCACTGGGATTCTCCTTATTTTTATAGTCTTCTCACACAGTATTGCCCTCATTCATTCTGCGATCTAACATCACTGGCCCACTTGCTGCATGGCACCCAAGACACTTTTTTTCTCATCTCTTTGCTTATGCAATGGCTATCTCTCATACCTGCATCACATTTGCCTCTCATCTCTCCCTTTTAGAGTCCGTGGTTTCCCATAAGACTCAGTTTAGGTGCCACCTTCTCCATGCAGCCTTTCCTGATTTCTCCAAAACTGCTTTGTATGCATGTTGTATATATTATTATTATTTCTTTGTATCAAGTTCCCCTACTAGATTATAATTCTTCATAAAACTAGGGACTATTCCTTAATTAAACTTTGAATGTCCTGCAGCACTTAGCACAGTCCAGTGCTTAGTAAGCTTTTGCTAGATTGAATTGAATAATATCATCACAGGCTTAAGGTTCTCCCCAAGGAGAGGTATCATCTGTACCAAGGTAAGGAAACAAACCATCTGTTCTTTTACTCTTGAAGAAGTCCTAGATTTTGAAGAAGTATTTAGCCTTCAGAGCCCTAAAATCTGTGTCCAAAAGGTTACCTCAGGGGCCTGCAAATTAGGCAGTTGAAGCAGATAATATTTTCTTGGATCAATAGCCCCATTAACACTTAATTACTTGGAAGAAGCTGCACTTGATGCTAAGTGCTCACCTCTAGGCAGAGGATAAATGTGGACTAATCTCTAAATTGAACTTGAAGGAAGAACAGCAGAGTTTCTTAGGTCACTAATGCGGGACTAAGGGTGGAACCATCTTTGAGTACAGTTTTAGTAGAGTGATGAGGTCAAAAGCCAGATGAGAAAAGTAAATGACCAGGAGGAAGTGCGACCAATAAATATGAACAAACTATGTGTTTGTCAGTGAAAGGGTGAAAAGATCCGGGGCAACAACTTTAGGGTGTCAAGTGATTTTTTTTCTCTTAAGAATAGAAGAGCCCAGAGCATGTTTGTAGACATCAGAGAAAGAGCCAACTGATAAGGAAAGATAGAGCCGTAATCATAATAGAATAAGCTATTGGTATAGATAGGAAGGGATGAGATCAAGGACATAAGTAGAATAGCTGTCCTTGGCAAGAGAATGGTCACCTCAGAGGCTAGCTAGAGTTGAAAAAGAAGACAGGTAAAGATATAGAGGGGCTTTTGCAGGCTGGCATAAGGAGACAACAGAACAACTAGGATGGATGGTCTAGATTTCCTTAGAGAAGCAGGAATCAAGGTATCATTTGACAAGGGGGTTGGGAATGCCTTTGAGGGCTTAAGGAGAGGGTTTAAAACAGTAAATGCTGATTGTGATAGAGAATCAATTAGGGAAGAATAAAAGGATGGCCATGAAGCAGGGAGGGCTCAGCAGAGATCAGGTAATCTGAATCTATGGTGGACCCAGGGTAAGAATCTGCTGTTTTTCAGCATTTACTCCACTGAAAAAGAAGGAAGTTGTTTTGTTTCTCAGATTGGGTGACTGGTAAATGAATAAATAAAAAAAATCATTTATTAAGCACTGGTAGGGAAGCAACTAATGCACGTCATCCAGGAATGGCAGAATTGATTTGATCGTGGTTCATCGTTCCAGAACTGGAGAGGGGGAGTCATTGTTTTCCCCTTCCAACCACTGTCAGCACCTAGAATCAAGACCCTAAAAACTCTAGCCACTAAAACCCTTCTGCATGATGTAAACTCTTTGGATGAAAACTACTTGCGTGTTGATTACAGCTAGCTACAGAGCACACATTGGATGATAATATCTATAGCTGGAAAAGATCTTTTCAACAGTACCTATGACTTTGCCAGACTGTTTATGCTATTTTTTCCCTTGCCCTCAGAGAAACTCAGTTCAAATTCAAGTACTGGCACTCACTACTTATATGATCTCAGACAAGTTTCTTTGTTTCCCTGTGCCTCAGTTTCCTCATCTGTAAAGTGAGGAAGTTGAACTAGGTGACCTCTAAAGTCTCATTCCAACTAAATCTATGAATCTGTTATCCTACTTCTCCATCTCCTTTTTCCTAACCTGTTAATTTGGGTCCATATGAACATTATATTACTAATAACAATTACTTCAAAGATGAAAATAGTTCAAATGTATACATAGTAATGTACAATAAACAAACACACATAGAGAAAAAATATTCTGGAGCAGTCAAATATGAAAATCATAGAAACTTCACCTTGGAAGGGATGTCAAAATTGAGTTCAAACTGTAACAATGTATGAATCCCCTCTACAACCTCCCTGATAGGTGACTATTCTGCTTGAACATTGTCACAGGTAGAGAACTTATTACCTCACAAAGCAATCCATCCCACTTTATTATGCACTTTATTATACTTATATTATGCTATAATACACTGTATATTATTATACAGCTTTGTTTTGGGAAGTTCTTACTTATAAGTTCTTTCCTTATAACTTTCAATCATTGATCTAACTACTGCCTTCTGAAACCAATGAATAAATCTACCCCCCTTTCCATATGACAGCTTTTTAAATAGTTAAAGGAAGCTATAATGCCCTCAGATGGATATTATATCCCCACTAGCTTTTCTCTTTGCTAGGCTAAGTATTCTCTATTCCTTCTCTTGGTCCTCAGATGATAAGGTGTTAAGCCTCATTAACTTGGTCATCTTCTCATGGTTATGCTTAAGCTTGTCAAAGTTCCTTCTAAAATTTAGAACCCAGCACTGAACACAGTACTGCAGACACAGATTACACAATTTTTTGGTTGGTCAATTGCTCAAAAAGAATATCAGTATTCCTTCTATCTAAATCCTGCCCAAGGGAAAAAATGAACTCTAGGAATTTTTCAACACTTCTACTTCAATACTTTAATAGCCTTGTGATCTCATCAATGTGGTCACTCATTCCAACTGTACATATCAATATTCATCCACACTTCATCTTAGGTGGCTCTTGCCTGTGACCTACCATAGAACTCCTATAGAGGATCCACCTAATATGCTGAAAGCCTTTCTCCAGATTTTTTTTGACATTTTATAGGCAATAGTGCCATACTTCACTCATGTTATATGACTGACTCATCTACTTTTCTAATTGTACATTTTCCTGAAGATAGTTTCAAATTCACTTTTTTTTTTTACTTGCAAGTCCCTTTTGGTAAGACACTATAGCCTATTTACACTGCCAAAGATCTGTCTGTTGTACTTTAGGTCATTCACAATTATCAGTGACTATAATATTCCTTGAATTGTTGCCACATAGATCACTGGAAGAATATATCTTTTTTAAGGGAACAGCCTAGAATTATTGAAAGCATTGCATAATTTCTTAAATACAATCCAGCTGATCTTCTTATTGTTCAATTATGGACCTAGCTCATTGCCTGACTGTGGTTTTTGTCCAAGACACATACACTGATGAACTAACTCACTGGGTGGTTTATTCAACTGCATGTCATAATCTGGATCTTGGTGAGCAAATGATGCTCTACAGGCCAAAGCTGGCTCACTGCCTTCTTTTGTATGCCTGAGAGTTAAGAATGGCTTTTGTTGCTGTTGTTCAGTCATTTCATGACTCCGTTTGGGGTTTTCTTGGCAAGGATATTAGAGTGCTTTGCCATTTCCTTCTTCAGTTCATTTAACAGATGAGGAAATTGAGGCAAACAGAGTTAAATGACTTGCCCAGGGTCACACAGCTAGTAAAGCGTCTGAGATCAGATTTGAACTTAGGTCTTCCTGACTCCAGGCCTGGCCCTCCATCCATTGTGCCATCTACCTACTTGCCTCCAAGAATGTTTTTTTTTTTACAGATAAACAACAAATATTCTTAGCTTATGGGCCATACAAAAACAGGAGATAGGCCAGATTTGGCCCATGGGCTGGCATTTACTGACTCTTCCTCTAGATGATAGGTATTTTTTATTGATTGGATCTTCCTGTGGGGATGATTAGTTCAAACTCTTTGGAGTAATCATGGATTTCACTAAGGAGACTCTGTAGTCATTCTAGGGCTTGATATAATCAGCCCAATAGCATCCACAAAGAGAAGCATCTGGAGGACTTTCCCATCTACAAAGCATCTCTCTTCCATTTGGACTTTGTATAGGACATATTGCTTGACAAGGTAGAGTACTTTCGGTGTGCATGTAAATATTGCATTAAGGCTCATTTGATACTGATAATGAGAAGATTATTGAGCAGTTATATCTGGTTTTGAATCTATTAAGGAATATCATATGATCATAAGATATGCACTAAGGTCATTTTGTTGGGGGGAGAGAGAGCCTTTGAGGAAGTATTTCCTCTGTGGAAGGAAAAGCTTTTTTAACGACAACAAAAAAGACAAGTCAGATCTTATCTTCTGTGTAATTTTTGGTTGTTTCATGCTATGAATAATATAATAGCTTTAAAGCTGGAAGGGGCCTTAGAGGTCCCTACTCATTTTACAGATGAGGAAACTGAAGTACAGTAAAATTAAATGACTTATCCAGGGTCATACCACTACTAGGTGACTGAGTCAGGATCCAAATTTAAGTTGACTCCATATCCAGAACTCTATCTAAAACGGCACGCAGGCTGTAGAAACTTTTTTTTTTGCAAAATATACCTGTTTTCTATTCACATTTTCATCAAGGCTACCCTCACTACATGTGGAGATTATTCTGATAAGGATTTTATGGAAATGAGAAAGTAGGGTATAGGGTTAGTAGATGTTGATATCTTCTTTATCACTTTTTGTGTGCGCGTGTATGTGGCAGTGCTGTCCATGTTTTCTGTCATTGTTTGGGATATTTCCCTCTTTCAAAAACAGGGTGATTATAAAATTCACATACCAATGTAAACATTGTAACTTTATATATACATGTGTTGGAAACACATTATAAACAACATACAACAGGTGAATTCTTAAGGGTTTTATGTGTTGGCATTATTCATTTTAAACTAATTGTTATTCTTTACTAAGCAGCAACTGTGGAATGCTTCCAACAAGTTGGAAAATTGGTTTGAAAAATGTGTCACAAGTGATGGTGGCTATTTTAAAGTTAAAAAAAATCACACTGTATTGCTTTAAAACTTTAAGACTTCAGCTTTCATATGCCATTTACAATGTGCTTCTATTGTACTTTGGTCAGTTAGATAGAATGCTGGGCTTGGAGTCAGAAAGACTCATTTTCCTGAGTTCAAATCTGGTCTCAAACACTTAAAAATGTAATCCTAGGCCAGTCACTTAATCTTGTTTGCCTCAGTTTCTTTCTCTGTTAAATGAGCTGGAGAAGGAATGGCAAACCGCTCTAGTGTCTTTGCCAAGAAGAACCCAAATGGGGTCATGAAGAGTCAAACAAAACTGAAAATGACTGAATAGGAATCTATTATGTATATGTCTAAAGCTGTGAACATTCAAAGTTGCACAAGGACCTTATAACTATCCTGGAGCTAAAGAAAAGACATCTCAATGTTTTAAAAGTTAATATCATCTCCAGCACAGATTTCTTTGGAGCGTGCTGTATGTGGTCCAGTCTTCATGTTCATTAGTACAACTTCTACTTTACTTTATAAGGCATCAAGGGCTAAGACCAAGTATGGTCTTTCTACTACCATTGATAATTTAAATAATTTATTATAGAAGTGCTATTCCATTTCTATCTGTTTAAAACTACTTTTAGTAGTTTTAGTAACTCTAGCACCGATTGATCAAATGATATTTTTCAAATTGAAAATGGCTTCTGTTTAAGTGCTTTGTTATTTATCTGGTTGTATCCTTTGTTTGATCAATGACCTATCAATAGTGTCATTCTTTATAATAAGGCAAGAGGAATGAATGAATGAAAAAACATGCTTTCAGCACTTACAATGTGCCTGGCACTATGCTAAGTGCTGGGGAAACAAACATGAAATAGCATGACTACCTCTGCCCTTAAAGTTTTTACATTCACACAGGTGAAGACAGCTCATACAGGATAGTGGTGGTTGGGTTGTTGTTGTTGGTGGTGGTGGTGGTAGTCCTTCATTCTTGAAGAAAACCATGACATCAGGAAGGTGATGCCATGACTTGCAAGAGAATTGGATTTATGTGAGGGAGGGCTGTGCAAAGCCACCAGCCTCACTCTCTCCACCAGAGCCATCTTGGTCTGGTGGCAAGGTATAGATCAGGATGATGAGATAGCCTCCAGTAGTTGGGTATGGGTGCTTTGGGAAGGGAATTGGTAAATGGAGTCATAGGGAAATTGATTAGTAAGTCCTTTCTAGGAATGGTGGTATCTCGATTCTTATTGTTGACAGAGCTAGAGATGAAAGTGGGGTTGATGGTGGAATTTATATAGTGTGGCATGAAGATGGCTGGGGCAGGGGCAGGGGCAGTTTGGAAAGTCTAGGTCAGGCTAGCAATGATGAACTCTCCCTAACTGGAAGCCCAGGACAGGAGCTAGAGAGTACTCTTGGAGGTGGAGACTGGCATAGAAGAGCATGGCATAAAGATGTCCTGGGAGCTAAGAAAACACTAAGCCTATAAATCTATGGAACTTTCCTGGTGCAAAAGAAACCAAAGCTTGCCCACATTTCTCTTCACCTTCTTACCCACTTGTAGCTTCCATAATTAACCTTCCAGGTAAAGATAGATTGATCTCAGGCCAAATGACCCTTCATTAGAGCAGAGACAGATGTTGGGGATGGGAGGGATCTTGGAGATAATCTAGTTGAACTGCTTCATTTTAGAGATGAGGAAATTTAATCTCATAGAGCTAAAGGAGACTCGCCTAAAGTCACAAGTGAAAAAATAGCAGGACTGGGACACTCTCTTAGATGTTTTTAAAAATCATACCAGTTTCCTTCCTCTTATGCAAAACAAAAGATTGCATTTGATTTTATCTACAATTTCTTTCAACACTAAAATCTCAGAACTTCTCTATACAGGGTGTCCCAAAAGTCTTAGTGCTGTTTTAAGCTATTAAAGTGATTAAAGCTTAAAACTGCACTAAGACTTTTGGGACACACTGTGTAAAGCTTTGTTGATTCTGAGATGAGGTGAGCTTCTCCTCTCTGTTTCCTTATGTTCCTCATGTCATAGATGGCAGTGGAATAGTGTAATTTTCTCTTGATGGAATGCTAACCTCTTCCCTTCCACTCCTCCCCAACCCTGCTTCCACATCAAGAATCCTTTTTTACTTTTGCTTCTCATCACTGAAGAACCAACCCTGCAAAAGTCCCATTTGATTCCCTCTTAGTTTTATTATCCCAACTCTCAGGAAGAGATGGAAATCCATTTAGAACACAATCTACGTTTATGTTGATATGATGGAGAAATAGTTGGGGGCCTAACAATTTATTGCTTCCAGAAATTAATTCATTAAGTTCATTCATTCATTCATTCAGTCAGTCAGTCATTAGCTAGCTAAGAACATTTTCTACTTCCTTGAGGGAAAGGACTTTTTTATTTGTCTTTATATTTTTTGGCATGTAGCATAGTGCCTTGTATTCAGCAGGTGCTTAATAAATGCATATTGAGTTGAAATGACTAGAAAGCACTAGCCTAGTGCTCTCTGCCTGCAGTATATGGCATTCTTTATGAAACAGAAAAGGAGTGATCTGTCAGTTCCTCTGATTCCTCTGGAAAGACCAGAGAGGAGGAAAAAGGGGTGCTTTCCTAAGACAGCCCACTTACTCATTGTGATATTGGATCAACGTTTCCAAAATTAGTGTTTCTAAATGAAGAATGTATTATTTCAATTAAAAAAACCCCAAAGTCCCATTTCTGATTTCTTAACTAGCCTTTTGAATGGTCTAACCAATGATGTCACTCCAGCAAGGAATCTGCCAACACCTGATGGTTGTAAAATCTTGGCTATAATTAAAAACTTAATTGTCAGACTTGTTTCACAGTTTCCTCATTCAAGCCTTAGGACATGCTCCCTATTTTCCTATTGCTAGACTCAGCAGTTTTCTTCTATCGTTGTATCAATGTGGTAAGAAAAATGTTTGTTTCTCAATTTTTTTTAACTTAGTCATAAGACATTGAGTGAGGCTGACCTTTGCTATCCAAAGTGTCAGGAGGGGGTACTTTTACTTCTATCCCATTATACACTCAAAGATATATTGTCTTGGGGCAGCTAGGTGGTACAGTGGAGAGAGCACCAGTCCTGAAGTCAGGAGGACCTGAGTTCAAATGTGACCTCAGACACTTAACACTTACTGTGTGACCCTGGGCAAGTCACTTAACCCCCATGGCCAAAACAAAAACAACAAACAAAAAAGATATCTTGTCTTTTTTATAATATGATCCTTAATACTAGAGATTTTCAGCAGCTAAGAGTTAAGAAGCAGAGCAGATGAATAGTATTATGAATACAATGCCCAGCCTGGAGTTAAAATGCGGCCTTAGACTCTTACAAGAATGAACTTGGCCAAGTCACTTAACCTCTGTTTGCTTCAATTTCCTCATTTATATAATGATATAATAAGTACCTACTTCCTGGGGTTGTTGGGAGAATTAAATGAAATAATTGAAAAATGCTTAGCACATTTCCTGGCACATATGATATGCTATATAAATACTAGCTATTTATTATTATTATTGTTACTATTGTATTCATTACCTTAGATACTTTACCAGTTACATTGGCTTCCCATAAGACCCTGCATGTCCTGAATGGGCATTTTCACTGACTGGCCCCCATACCTAGAATTCTCTCCAGCCTCATCTCCACCTAATGGCTTCCCTGGCTTCCTTAGAGTATGAGTTGAAACCTCACCTTCTATAGGAAGCCTCTCTCAATCCTTAATTCTAATACCTTTCTTCTGTTGATTATTTGCTATTTGTTCTGTATGGGGGCCTTCTCCAGTGGCCCTGATCTATAGCTTGCCACTGGACCCAGATGGCTCTGAAGGAAAGAGTGAGGCTGGTGACTTTGCACAGTCCTCCCTCACTTAAATCCAATTCACTTGCAAGTCATGGTATCACCTTCCTGATATTATGATTCTCTTCAAGAATGAAGGACAAGCATTTGTCCTATATTGTTTATATATGGTTGTATGTTGTCTCTCCCCTATTACTCTGTGAGCTCTGTGAGAGCAGAGATTGTTGTTTTTTTTGTTTGGCCTTTCTTTGTATCCCTAGTGCTCAGCATAGTAGCTGGCATATGTGCGTGCTTAATAAATGTTTATTGACTGTTTTGGGCTTGTTTTGTGTTGTGTGGGCATCCCAACCCCCCAGTTTGGATGTATCTCTGCATAGATATACTTTTTAAAAAATGAATTTGGGTAATCAGAAGATAATGCTTTTGTGCTCTATTTTGAAGCTAATTGAATGTTAATAATTATTATCACCCAGACTTGTTTCAAAATAAGATGTACTGCCTCACTATGCGTGACCTTTCTTACTAGAAATACCATAGAATTTAGGGTGGGAAGGGGCCTTATAGATCATTAGAGTTGTTGTTTTTTTTTAAATCTCCTCACTTTACAGATGAGGAAACTAAGGTACAGAGCAGATAACCAATCACCTTGTACTTAGGTTGTCCTTATTTGCCCAAGGTCACACAGAGACTAAATGGCAGATATAGAATGTGAACAGAGGGCTTCTGACTCCAAATCTCAAGTGTAGCAGCTATCTTCTCATTCAAAATAGGGTTATTTATACTATAGGGATCTGTTATTTGTATGACTCCCTCCACTGATGTAACTCAAAATTCCTGCTGGCCTCTTTATGACTTCTTGTTGCCAAAATAGTCACCCAGTGCCCAAAATTATGGTGATGAGATTATTGTTTATAGTATGTGGATTAAAAGAAATGTTTCTTCAACTGCTAAGTGAGAAAGGGTGTCATTCAACAAGTATCTCTTAAGAGCTTACCATGTGATGGTTAATATAGAAATGTTTTGCATGATTCCATATGTATAATTGATATTGTATTTCTTATTGCCTTCTCAATGAGTGAGGGAAGGACTTGAGAGAGGGAAAGAATTTAGAACTCAATTTAAAAAAAAATGAACGTTAAAAATAAGATAATTTTTTAAAAGAAGAATTTACTATGTACTAGACATGGTACTAAGTTCTAGGATTATAAAGAAAGGAAAAAACTCAATTTTTATCATCAAAGAGTGCATGGTTTAACAGGAGAAATAACACAAAAACAATTATGTGCACAAGAGATATACAGGCCATGTGGAAGGTAATCTTATAGGGAAGGCAGCGATGTGTAGGTGGGGTTGGGAACTAGGAAAGGGCTCCAGGCCTGTAGTGGAAGGTGGCATTTATTTGAGTCTTTAAGGAAGTCAGAGAAACTAAGAGATACAAGTGAGGAAGGACAGTATTCTATGTATGGAGGACATTCATGAAAAGGAATGGAGTGGAGAGATGGTCCATTGTTTGAAAGGAACAGCTAGGAGACCAATGTCCCTGACTGGTGGGATATATGGAAGAGAGTAAAAATGTTTGGGTTGTGATCTCTCATTCCTTTTAGATTGTTTTAATTATTTGTCATTAGTGGTTTTTCTTATCAAATGACAAAAGTACTTGATAATTATCATTCATATTGCAGCAAACATTATACAAAACACCTGGACAATGGAGTATTATGACCACAGGTTAGAACTAAGAGGGATCTTAGAGGTCGGCTAATCCAATTCCTTTTCTTTAAAGGTGAAAAAACAGACACCCAGAGAGGATAAATAACATGTGGGGACATGTAGATAGAGAGTGCTGTAGGCAGGATTTGAACACAGACCCTGATTTTGAACTGAGTACTTACTCAGGCAGTTACATGGCACAGTGGATAGAGCACCAGGCCTGAAGTCAGGAAACATCATCTTCCTAAGTTCCAATCTGGCCTCAGACACTTACTAGCTGTGTGACCTGGGCTGTTTGCCTCAGTTTCCTCATCTGTAAAATGAGCTGGAGAAGGAAATGGCAAATCACTCCAGTATCTTTGCCAAGAAAAACCCAAATGGGGTCATAAAGCGTTGTCTAGACTGAAAAGTAACACTCATTCTTTCCTCTAGAGAGTTTGTGCTATGGTTTTATAATTTAATGCATCTATAATGTTAATAATGGACCCTTAATACAATGGATAGATAGTCTGTAACTGCCATATATGGACACACGAATTAAAGAATTTTGGGGTTTTTTTTGTTTGTGTCCTGTCTTATTTCGTTTATTTGACTGTAAGCTTCCCTAGGGCTAGGACTATGTCTTATTCACTTTAGAATCTTTATAACCTAGCACAACACCTGCAATATAGGTGCTTTATAAATGTTAAATGAAATTCAATTGAATCATTGTGGAAAATTGAGTCATCATTTATTAGAAAATTTTGTGCCAAGAACTCCAAAAATGGCATTGTTCCATGATCTTCTTCTTAAGGATTGTTCAATCTTTTCTAAAGTACCTTTAGGAGAAAAAGAAGAAGAAATACTCCAGGTTTATCTGGTGTGCCTGTTAGCAAATCAAGGAAACAAGATCCTGAATTCCTAATTTTCAGGCCTTAAAATACCGGATTCAACTTTTTACCGGGGAAGACAAATGAGAGAAGCTCAGTACTGAGGAAAAGGTGAAGGGCAGGTGTTTTCCATAAATGATTCCTTAGGTATTTTCAATCCCATTTCTAGTGACTTTGCCTTTTGAATCTTCTTTTCATTTCTAACATGAAAGGCATCAGATAAATGGCTAAATCACTTGCCAGATACACATTTGGACACCTTATGTATACCAAAGACTATGAAAACTACCTTGACCATTACCAATAGAAGAAGAAATTAGCTACTTCTTGATAGTAAGGGAAGCAGATTGACTTTACAAATACTGTAATTAGAAAGGAATAATTATGAAGGGTTAAAGTATGGAAAAGGCAAAATCAGCCTCAAAGTGTAGTTTCTAAAGGAAGCTAATGCTCTGATTTCTGTGATATAATGCAAATGGTGTCTCAGTTTCTTCATTTGTGAAATTAGGGGGAGTGGACTAGAATCTCTATCAGTTTTCCATGTTTCTGTTTTCTTTTGCTCATTTGTATCAGTCATTAAAAATGACTCCCTCTCTGTAGAGTTTGGGGACTAGAGGTATGGAATATTACCTATGCTATCAGTCTTGGTTGATGTATTGGTAAGTTTTTCTGAACTGCCTTTTCCCCATCTGTTCTTTTTTGTTTTAACAAAGGGATGGCTATCTGAGAATTAGAGGGCAGAGGGCCGTATTTGGAAATAAAGGTCATATGAAAACAAAGTATATTTAAATTTTAAAAAATACTCCCTCATAAACATGCCAGGGATTGAGTTCATGGTCTGAATTTGAATCTGTTGTACTTCTTAGCTCTTATTCTATAACATAACATTTTTACAAAAAATATTTGGTTGTGCAAGTAGGGGAACAGATTCTTTATTTGTAAACACAAAAATGAAGCAGTGATGCTAAGTTTTGGTGGTCCTCAGATGATGCAAAGAGCCTGAGTATGTTTTGGGAGGTTTATTCACTGCTTTATTTCCCTCAGCTGGACAACCTAGAAACTTCAGCATCTTATCGTATGTTGTTTCTAATTCCCCTTGCAAGAACCTGGTTCAGAAATCTCAAAGACTGAACCAGTTTATTTACAGGTCAAAGAAAAGAAATAGGACTCATAACTGAGCTCATCAAAAACAATGACATTACCTAGTCTTTTATAGTCATGTCTTTGGTGGAACTTCCAGAAGATGGTTAGCATCATTATTTCCCTTCATTGTAGTTCTGTTGCCTTCGGTTAACTTGCAGAAGAGATTGGTCTTGTATAGTTCTCAACCGGCAGCTTCCATTACCGCTCCTGGCATTCTTCCTAGTAGATAGCACTTAATGTTGGTTCTGAAGCTTTCTACCAGAGGGTCCCAAATAGATGTCAATCTTATCCCTATAGTAGATGATTTAGAGCAGAAGTGGGGAACTTGTGGCCTGAAGACCACATGTGGTCCTCTAGGTCCTGAAGTATGGCCCTAGAGGGCCACATGTTCCCCACCCCTGATTTAGAGCTTTCAGAGATCTTGTTTTGGCCAAACGCAACTGGCCTCCCTTCACCCGATTCAAAGACTCTACCTCATAAGGAACTCTGTTCTACATTTCTCCCTTGTGCTTAAATTCTGTGGACCTATGATCTCTTGGGAGCATGCTTACTGGTCAGGAAAACACTGCATCTGTCGCCAAATCCAGGGTGATTTTCATAGTGTGATGTCTTCCTGACTCATCCCCACTGTATTAGTGCCTATTTCTTGCATTAGTATTTCTCATTGTTTTAGAGGTTCCTCAACAAAGTCCCACATTTTTCCTTTTGTTTGTCCCTTTGGGCTTCCTCAAATCACTGTGGGAATTATAGGTTGATGTTATTCAAATTTCTTGGAGCTGCTTTTTTCATTATTCAGAGCAAGAAGATTAACATGGTGTTTTTGGTGGAGAAGAGATTGATAGAGCCAACCAATCTCCCTGTAATGCTATACTAGGGAAAGAAAAAAAAATGTAATCTTGTACTACACTTGGTAGCAAGATTCTCCTTGCTTTATGGGATAAGCTTGTCTGAAAAAAATGTTCCTCGGATGCATTGGGTTTGTTAAGTAAGTAGATTTTGTTAAATAAAATTTAAATTAACCATTTGAAATCATATCATAAAAATCATATAATGTTAGAGCTGGAAAGGACCTTGGGATTCATCTATTTTAAAGGTTCTTAGTCTTTTTTTGTGTGTCATGATCCCTTAGGCAGATCCCTTCTCAGAATGATATTTTCAAATGCATGAAATAAAATGCATAGGATTACAAATGAAACTCATTCTATTGACATAAAAATGTAATTGCTTTTCCCATTCAAATTCAAATGACCCCTTGAAATCTATCCATTGACTCCAGATTAAGAATCCCTGTCCTACTGGAACCCCTTACTTTGAAGATGAAGAAACAAAGTCAAGTCAATTGCCCAGGGCCAATTTGGACAGCTGATTAGTGACAAGACCAGGACTAGGAAATGGCTAGTCAGCCAGGATTAGGACCTGAGTCTCCACACTTCTGGTGCTCTTGCCCCTACCCCATGAATAGTATTGGAACCTGCAAGAAAGGTTGTTATAAAGTAATTTCATGATGGTTTTCCTGTATGGTTTGTGGAATCCATCTCCATTTTTTTCTCATCACACCTCATTGGTAAATGCATGTTGAAGGGGACAGAGGACAGACATAATGAATCTCTACATGTATGTGAGAAACCTCCTAAGTCAGGGATGCCTTTATCCCTTTTCTCTTTTCTTTTCCTCTCATTTTCCCCCTTCGTTTGAAGTAGAAGGGCCCAATAATTTAGTGGAAGGGTTATTGGGTTTGAAGTTTGAAGAAACGGACTACTTATTGCCTCTTTGACTCTAGTAAGCCATAGCCTCAGTTTCCCCATTTATAAAATGTGAAAGTTAGACCAGATGATCTCTAAGGTCCCTTCTAGGACTGGCTCCTGCTCTCCCCTGACTTTTTTGTGTGATTTCTTTTGTGCCTTATCTTCCCTGAATCCAGAGATGCAGGCACCAATGAATGCTGTGTTTCATATCACTAATTATCTGGGTGCTGGGTACTACTAGTCCAGGAGTAGTACCATGCTAACTAATAGCAGGAAGGGCAGAGGGAATCATAATTGTTTTCCATTCCCAGGATGATAGTAACAATGCCCCAAGAGTCCTTCTATATAATAGTGAAGTATCTGGCATTTTAAACAGTATCATTTCTTTGCTTTCTTTTTCTGATATTTAGAATTTCTTAACACTGGGTTTCCATTAAGAGAGGTAAATTGATTGGATTGTAATGTATTAACAATAGAATGGATAGGAAAAATCTCAAAGAATTTCCCCTATAGAACTTCATACATTCCTGGTGCTGGAAGAGACTCCCAATGGGTCATTTAGTTTCTGCTCAGTAGATGAATCCCTGCTCCAACATTTCCAGTGCTCATTGGACATTCTCCTGGAATCCCTCCAGAACTTCATTATCTATGCTTTGGAATCCTTTCCTAATCAGTATTCCAGTTGAACTTCCCACATCTAAAATATATCATAAGGTAAACAAGAAACTTTCATTCTTTTTAAATTGAACTATATCAATAATCTATTTTCATGAAATTATCTATAATAATGGAGGGACATAATGACTCTAAAAATAATTTAATTTAGCTTGTGATAAAATTTCAAAGGTTTTTTGTGTTTGTCTTTGCCTGACATTCTGGAAATTTGCAGAATTTCAGAAAAAATAATGAAGTCTATGTGAAGGCCCTGATGCGGGAGATATGCCAAACTCTTTGGGTTCCTTTATGGCCTCTCTGTTCTCAACTGTTCCTTCTTTGGAGATGGGGGAAGCATCATTGATCAGAATTCTGCAAAGGGACAACCTAAGTTGAGCTGTTCTCAATTTTCTGTAAGAACATAGATTGAAAGAGTCAATGTAACTTCACTGATTTAATCTTTTAAAAATTTAATATTTTCTTTTAAAATATTTTTATTGATATTCTTAGTTTTCACTTTTACTTCATTTTAAAATAAGTTCCTATCTTAGCTTTTCAGGGAGCCACCTCTTATAAGAAATAAGAATAAGGGAGAAGAAAAACAATTCAGTTCTACAAAACTAATCAACTTATCGACCAAGTATGGCAGTGTAAACAGGGTTCCATACCCATAGTCCCCCTTCTCTGCAAAGAAAAAAGTGTAATACATTTTTTCCTCTCTCCCTCTGAGCCACACTTGATCATTATAATTGCACAACTGACTGATTTAGTCTTAATGATGAGACCATGCTACATTATGCTACATTAAATTATGAATTGAATTTGCAAATTTTCCCCAAATTCAAATAGGGCTGGATTACAGTGTGCATCTCTACATACATGCAATACAGAAATACAGAATTCATGATGTCATATTTTCTCACTATTTTCATATTGCGTTAATTTATTTACCACCTTCAACACAGAAAGCATATATTATAAATCACAAGGATGGTTGGTGATTTGTAATAAGTGACAGACACCCCCACCCTCTTAACACAGTGTGATTTATCATGCATAACTTTATTATTAATATTTTAAAATCAAACAACTCTAAGCAAAGTAAGGGCAAAAATAACATGCAAAAATATTAACATCCAGGAGGACAACAGCCAACCTATGTGCTGTTAGCCCAATGCTTTATTTCCTTATGAGGACAAATGGTTTCTTAGGAAGACTGTAAAAATGGAGGTGATTGACTTTGTGTGTTATGATAAGCAGACTTTATTTCTATGGCCAATGGAAGAAAGAGCTTTCTCTCATCAATAGAAGAAAGCCTAAAGGTACTGAGTGCTTCTCTAAGTTAAGACATGAAGAAAGAGCCTCAGGAGTTAGAGGACCTGAATTCAAATCCTGTCTGTCACCTTGGAAAAATCACTCTACTTGCTTGGGCCTCAGTTTCCTCATCTGTGAAACAAGGAGGTTGCATGGCCTCCAGTTTTCCCTGCCAGTGTTACATTTGTGATCTGGTTAACTCAGTTGTTGTGAAAGGTTCTTCACTGGCATTCTTTGGTTATAGTTTTATCCAAGTAGGTATGAGGAATAGAGTGATCAGGAACCATCTTTAAGGTACCATCTTTAGCAATGAAAGGAAATTATTCACAAAATTAAAAAAAAAACTCAGTTGGAAATACTTTCCCCAAGTACTTCCCCACAGACCTAGGGCAGATCTGTGATTTCATTGGCATAGGGAATTCCCACTGTGAAAACTCTTTTTGAAGTATGTCACTTAGAGTCTTAAAGAATTTCTTGGAGGGGCCAAAGTATTCAATGACTTGCTACTGATACCATGGTTAGTATGGGCCAAGGGCACCCGCCAGAGTCAAGTCTTGAAGCTGCCTTTTTGACTGTCCAAACTCTACACCTTCTACACTAGGTACACTTAAGAAAAATCCAGGGGCGTCTAGGTGATGCAGTGGATAGAGTCCCGGCCCTGGAGTCAGGAGGACCTGAGTTCAAATTTGGTCTCAAACCACACTTAGTAGCTGTGTGACCCTGGGCAAGTCACTTAACCCCAATTGCCACACACACACACACACACACACACACACACACACACACACACACACACACAAAATCCGGCATGGTCCCTAATGCTTAGAAGGAGAAAAAATATATAAAACCCACTACATTGGTTTCTAGGGAAAAAACGGGCTGTGACTTGATTGCTTTATTCTGATTGATGACGCTATGCTAACCAGGATATGAACCAAACATACAGGAAATGAAGTTCAGATTGAATCTGCTGCATTTTATGCCTCTTCCAAGAAGCTTATGAGTGCATCACTGGCTACATTAACTCCTTTGATTCATAGGATAGAATTGGGTTAGTCAGTAAGTAAGCTGCAGTACTTAGTTGACATAGTGTTAACCAGATCCCTGAAAGCCTGAAGTATAAATGCCATCTCTTGTGTATTTTTAATATATTTTAATGAGTTCTGACCAGAGATTTTATTAGACTGCGTACAGTTATAGTACCTGATTGCATGGTAGAACAGAAAATTTCTGTTTGCATTCATGATGCTTATTTAAAGAAACCACTTAAGTAATTACACAGAAAGTGTTGGAGTCAGTCCAGATTTTCTGATAAATAATACAGCATACATGTTTTACCAGGGGGGAGGGAGAAAAGGTAATTACACATGTATCTGAGAGGCAATCTTTCTGTATAGTAAATAAACTGTATCTAAGTACCTTGCATGATAAATCTTTTGTGAATGAGCTACATGAGTTAAAAAGTAGATAAATCTTCCTCATGGACATCAAGTACCACATCAAAGCAAAGGCTTTCTAAGGAAGGGGTTAGAAATCCTTTTCTATATGGGAAGAAGAATATCAGAAAAATGAGAGAGTTGAGCCCGATAGTCTCTGAGGTCTATTTCAGCTCCAACTCTAAAGAGGCTATGAACATGTGTAAACTGAGGTTCAAGCTGGGATCATTTACATAAGACTCTCCTCATTAGGACAGAAGATCAAGACTCGACATCACAGAATTAGAGTGAAAGCTTGGGAGAAGAGACACCTTTTTGCTTCCTGCTTTGAGAGAGGACAGGTGTAGTTCCAGAATCTCTTTAGGGAGAAATAATATGATGAAAAGACACAGACATAGAGGAAGTCAGCCTTCCAGGTGAAATCAGTTGTCCAGCTTCCTCTTTTGTAATTCAATAATTACTAGTATAAGCAGGATTTACCATTCATTCTGAGCTCCTGTCTCTTATACATGCACAATGCCAGGACATATGTGATCATGTGACAGTGTTAAAATTCCCAAATGGGGCCATGAAAGGACTGTTAGTACTTTTCCATCCATCCTTCCTTTTAGCTAGTAAATCATTAAATAACCAGAGAGGGGTGCATTACTCAGCTATGGGTCATTGTTTGGGATGAAGCTGACCCCTTCCCAGGTGGTACATACTCTGCTTGCCTAATTTTGGAGCATCTGTGATTCTAGGCTGACTATGAAATGGATATGGCCATCAGTCTGATGTGTACTTTCTTGATATTGTGAATCCTTGAAATAAACTTTGCTTAGAATTGTAAGCATGAGTGCCTTTCATGGTCACTGGATGAACCTGTAGGCTAGATATAAACTGTGCCTCACACATACAGAGATATGCAGAGACACACTGGTGTAGAGACACACATATATAGAGACCCATATAGAGAAGGAAAGAGATGAAGATGGAAAAAGGTACAGAATACACACACACACACACACACACACACACACACACACACACACGAAATTAGACACTTCCCTGATCACTTCTTGCCCCAAATACTTTTACTTGTTTTGTATATGTGGATTGATTGATTGATTAATTGATTGAAAAAATAGAAACATAAAAACAAGTATCAGACAGAAACAGACTGAGATGGTGGCTTAACAAGTAAAGATGACTTCCTGGGCAAAAAGAATGAGAAATAATTAGAGGAAGAAGAAAGTCCCAGGACATACTGAAAGATAACATTTAACAGTGAGGGACTTTTTCCTGGGATGGTGTCAAAATGGACCAACAGGAAATGAACTCTCCTACCTCATGTAGGCAGAATTCAGTGGTTTCAGTAAAGTGTAGAGATTGTCTATTTCTCCTCTCCATTACCAGGTATGCAGTTCAGGAGGACTGCCTTTGAAATCATCACTTAAGGAAGTCTGTGTTGACTGCAACTTCAAATATGCCTCTTTCCTCAGTTGTAGTGGTCACAGAAGGGGAGCTCCAGTCCAGTGACCAATGACGCAGTTCTGCTGGAACCTTGGTACAGGACAGAATGACACCTTTTTGGGGGAGGGTTCCTTCATCTCAGAGGTATGATTATCATCGTAGACCTTCCGTGTCCTTTCAGGCTTTCAGCAGTTCCAGGGACTTCGAACTCATTTCAATTTTTTAACATCTGAATTGTGAATGACCTTTAGATGCAGTAAAAACATTAAAAGAGATTACAAGACCTGAATTCTCAGAACAGCAACACTCTAACGTCCCCTTTCTTGAAAACTGCTAAGCTGCTGGAATTTTGCCAGAGTGCTACCAAAGCTAGGAACATGAATAAGTCATAAATATGGACATCTTTTCTTCTTCCTTTGTTTGAGCTCCTAGGGGGAAAGACAGTATCAGTTATTATTATGATATTTACATTTCTCTATTTTCATCTTTCTCCCCACTTTTCATTTCCTTTCAACCTCTTTCCTTTTATGTATTTTCTACCCTTTAGCTATTCATTCCTTTCATGCTTTGTTTTCTTTATCATTTCCCCAGCCAAACCTTTGTTTCTGTTTACTTCTTCCCATTCTAGTATTTTCCTCATCCTCATCAGTTAAAATTCTCTCCTTGTAAAAAGAAAAGAAAAAGTCCTAAAATGTGTTTCCTGGATCATCCTCCGCTCCAAATTTATCCTTGGAATTTTTCCTTGTTTTTCCTCTCTTTTGCTTCGCTCTTCACCTTACCTGCCTTTCTTCCTCCTCCTCAATTCCTTCTCTAGCTCCTTTCATTCTCTAGGCCACATGATTTTTTGAGCTGCTTCTGTTGATTGTCCCAAGATGATAAGAATTTCAATAATTAATCAATAAGCACTTACTGAGTGTCTACTATGTGCCAGGGACTGGGCTAAGTGATAGAGATACAAAAAGAGGTAAAAGATACTCTTTGACCTCAAGGAGCTTACAGTCTAATGGGTGAGACAACATACAAACAGATATATACAAAAAAAGCTATTAAATGGGAAATAATTAACAGAGGGAAGGTACTAAAATTAAGAGAGATTGGGAAGGCTTCCTGTAGAAGGGAGGATTTTAGATGGGACTTAAAAGAAGCCAGGGTGGTTGGGTGGAGAAAGCATGGAGGATAGCCAGAGAAAATGCTTGGAGCCAAGAGATAGAGTGTCTTATTCATGGAATCAAGTATAAACATATCCTATGAAATATAGGAATATTAATTTGTTTAAATTCAATTCTATTCAGCAAGTATTTGTTGGATGTTTACTGTATACAGGACGTTTTGTTGAGTGGTTATACAAAGGAAAGAAGCAAGCATTTATTAAGCACCTATTATGTGTCAGGCAATGTGCTAAGTTACAAATATTATATAGTTAGTGCTTAAAACCTTGGGAGTTAATGCTATTATTAACTCCCTTCTACAGTTGGGGAAACTGAGGCAGCCAGAGGTTAAGTGACTTGCCCAGGATCCCATAGCTAATAAATATCTGAGGCTTAATTTGAACCCTCAGATCTTCCTGATTCCAGGCCCAGTACTACAAGCACTATATCCTCCTAGCTACTTCTCAGAACCTACAAAGAAATTTGTTGAAAACCTGTTCTTTGCTCAAGGCAATGAGCTGGGGTGGTGGTATGTACATGAATGAGTAAGACATGATGCCTACCCTCATGGAGTTAACAGTCTAGTAGGGTAAGTGAAGTGAGCAGATTTGTGATGTATTCAGGGTGAGTATTCCCTTAGTAGATGCAGATCACAAATACCCCATTTTGACCTGGTGACCGACCTGATAATGGGCTCCTCCAATTTAGCACCATTCCTCTGACAAAATGTATCATAAGTTTTTTTTTCAATTAATTAATTAATTAATTTTTAGTTTTCAACAATCACTTCCATAAGCTTTTGAATTTTAAATTTTCTCCCCCTCCTTCTCTGCCTTCTTCCCCAAGATGGCATGCAATCTGATATAGGCTCTATATATACATTCCCATTAAATATATTTTCACATTAGTCGTGTTATAAAGAAGAATTATAACCAATAGGAGGAATCACAAGAGAGAAGAAACAAAACAAAACAGAAGAAAAAAAAGCAAATAGTATGCTTTGAAATGCATTCAAATTCCATAGTTCTTTCTCTGGACATGTATAGCATTTTCTCTCATGAGACTTTTGGAGATGTCTTAGATCCTTGCATTGCTGAGAAAGGCTAAGTCTATCAAAGTTAGTTATCACACAACATGGCTGTTACTGTGTAAAATGTTCTCCTGGTCCTGCTCACTTCACTCAGCATCAGTCCGTACAAGTCTTTCCAGGTTTTTCTGAAGTCCACTTGCTCATCATTTCTTATAGCACAGTAGTATTCCATTACATTCATATACACAACTTTTTCAGCCATTCCCCAACTGATGGGCATCCCCTCAATTTCCAATTCTTTGCCGCCACAGAAAGAGTTGCTATAAATATTTTGTACGCGTGGATCCTTTTCCCATTTTTATGATCTCTTTGGGATACGGACCTAGAAGTGCTGTTGTTAGGTCAAAGGATATGCGTATTTTTATAGCCCTTTGGGTATAATTCCAAATTACTCTCCAAACTGTTTGGATCATTTCACAACTCCACCAACAATGCATCAATGTTCCAATTTTCCTACAAATTCTCCAACATTTATCGTTTTCCTGTTTTGCTATGTTGGTCAACCTGATAGGTGTGATGTGGTACCTCAGAGTTGTTTTGATTTGTATTTCTCTAATCAACAGTGATTTAGAGCATTTTTTCATATGACTATAGATAGCCTTAATTTCCTCATTTGAGAACTGCCTGTTCATATGCTTTGACCATTTATCAGTTGGGGATCTATCATAAGTCTTTATGCCAGGCACATAGCAGGCACTTAATAAGTACTTGATTGATTGAAAGTGCAGGAAAGTTAGGAGAAAGAAGAACAAAAATATATATGACTATCGGTGTTAGTGCCTTGTTTAGTCTTTTGTTATTCACTGGGGCAGCAAGTTGGCTTAGTGGATAGAGTAGAGGACTTGAAGTCAGGAAGACCTGAATTTGAATCCTGCTTCAGTCACTCCTAGCTGTGTGATCCAGGGCAAGTCACTTAATTATTCTAAGCTGTTTCGTCATCTGTAAAATGGGGATAATAACAGCACCTACCTCACAAGAGTTTTGTGAAAATCCAATAATTTGTAAATATATGTCTGAGAAATATAGGTGGCTTAGCTGAGTCATTCATCTCTGTATGCTACTTTTCAAAATTAACAATAGCAAACTTTATATTATTTTAAGTATTACATATCACTTTAGTAAAGATATCATGTTAAAATTCTCACAATAATCCTATGAGTGCTTTTATTTTATTTTATTTTTTCATTTTGACAATGATGAAATTAGAGCTTAGTGAGGTTAAAGGACTCGGGCCACATGACTAATAAGCTTTAAAAGCAAAACAACTGTGTGTAGAATAAAATTAGGAAGGTGGGGGGAGAAGATAAGGGAGGGAATTTTTGATGGATGAGTAAAAGGAATAAGAGGGTAAGGGGAAAAGATAAAATGACAAGGATAGAGTGAAAAAAGAGGCTGAGAAGGAAACTAGTGAGTAAAAATAAGATGGAGTAGAATTCACACATAGTAATTAGAACTTTGGCAATGATTCGTATTCTTCTGGATTTGGCAATTGATAAATGGTCAAAGAATATGAACAGGCAGTTTTCCAGTGAAGAAATCAAAATAATTTATAGTCATATAAAAATGCTGTAAATCATTATTAATTAAGGAAATGCAGATTAAAACAACCTCGAGATGGGTACTCATTTTATACTTACCAGATTGGCTAAAATGATAGAAGTGGAAAGTGACAAATGTTGGAAAGAATGTGGAAAAATTGGGACACTAATTCATTGTTGGTGGAATTGTAAAATGATTCAACCATTTTGGAGAGCAATCTGGAATTATGCCCAAAGAGTTATTAAACTACCTGGGCATTGTATACAGTAGCAACAATATTGTTTTAAGAACAACTTTGAGCAAATAAGTTATTTTTTGTATTATAGATACTGAAATTAACTATAGAGGAATATGAAGAAAGATGCTATCCATATCCAGAGAAATAACTGATAAAAAGAAGTATGTATAGAATAATTTTACATATATATGTTTATACACACACACACACACACACACACACACGTCCATATACACCTATTTCTAATGGTAGCCATCCCTGGTGGGGGCGGGGGTGGAGGAGGGAAGGAAAAAAAGAAAAAAAATTACACATTTTGTTGTATATTTGAAAAGAATAGCAAGTTGTGTATAATAGATTTTCAGTTTCAGGTATAATCATCTTTTTTATTGGATTATGTTGTGGAAATGCTTGTTTTATTCCATAAATTGAAAATAAAATAAAAGACTTACCCCACTCCTACTGACTCCAGTTCCAATATTCTTTCTACTATAGCATACTCCCTCCCTACTATGGAATATTTTTTTCTTGAAAATAAATAGCTCCTCTCTTCATATGAATAATTTAGAATCCTGTGAAATGGTTACATGTACACTGATCAAAGTTATAATTACATAAAATGTTGTTGTTGATTCCAGCTCAATGGAAATATATAGTATAGATTCAAATAATACAACTATTTCATGGAATTCATTATTCACACTAATCGGGACCTAGTAGTAATATCAAAGATTCTCTGTAATACTGTCATTATATTTCTTTACTCCTGGAAGAGAGCCTAAACAGTGTCTCTGTTAACTAAACCTGAAATGAAGTTTGTCCTTGTGAGAGGGTAAAATCTGTCTTTTTAAATGTGTAGCCCCGTCTTGGAGGGGTTCAGCATTTATTGCCATGTTCCCAATTAACCCTGGGATTTTGTGATATCCTTCATTCCTGCCAAACAGATCATGACTTAGTAGTGGTATGAAAGTCTGCCAAGGCTAATATGTTAAATAACAACCTTTTGTTGGCCCAGGCATGGGAGCCCTCCTTTGCAGCAAATAGCATGTTTTTGTATAACTTGCACATGGAAGCATACACTCACTCAGAAAGTTGCATGCTTTAGGCCTCACAGCTCTCCTCTTACATTTGTGACTCCTAACCTTTGTCAAAAGTATGATTTGGGTAAGTATGTTTCAGGACAGACTGTGTATGGGCAAAATAGTTTACTTTCTTTGTACATGAGTTTTAAAACACACATACACACACATATCCATAAAACAGAATGTATATTAATCAATCAACAAATATTTGTTAAATGCCTATTGTATAAAAAGCACTGTACTGATGGTGTGGGAGATGCAAAAAATGTAATAGTCTGCCTCAGGGAGCTTATATGCTAAATGGATAAATGAGACATACACAAAGATAGCTAGCAATACCAGGCACTATATACCAAGTGCCAAATGAATGGCATAAATAAATGTCATAATGGCACTAAAGGCAGAGGGATTGATTGTGTCATTTTGTGCCACCGTCATTAAGGAAGTTTTCCTGGAGGAAACTGGAGAGGAATTATAAACTAATAGCTGCCAAATAGCACACCAACATTTGTCAACCACCTTCAGTACATCATCTCATCTGGGCCTTATGATAATCATGGCAGGTAAGTTTTACGGATTTTATGCTCATTTTACAGAATTGTCAGAGCTGGAATTTGGCTTCATGCTAGGACTTTACACACTAAAGACTAGATCATGTTGCCTCTCTTCAGAAAAGAGAAGAAAGAATCTAAGTGATCTAAGTGAGGGAACAGATTGAGTGAAGACACGGAAGTGATGTAGAACAAGATATGATTAGGTTATGCTAGACATGTTGAATGTTTAATATTTGTCTTATCATTCAATTGGGTAGCTAGATGGTGCAGTGGATAGGGCACTGGATTTGGAGTCAGGAAGACCTGAGTTCAAATGTGACCTCAGATACTTACTAGCCATGTGACCCTGGGCAAGTTATTTAATCCTGTTTGCCTCAGTTTTCTCATCTGTAAAATGAGCTGGAAAAGGAAATGGCAAACCACTTCAGTGTCTTTGTCAAGAAAACCCCAAATGGGGTCACAAAAAGTTGGACTGGACATGACTGAACAACAGAAACAACGTTCAATGGTTTTCATTTGTCCAGGGAGGTGGGGGCAGGGATGGAGGCTGTAGAAGGAGTTCTTCATGGTGACTAGATAGTA
Source organism: Phascolarctos cinereus (assembly GCF_003287225.1). Lineage (NCBI taxonomy): Eukaryota > Metazoa > Chordata > Mammalia > Diprotodontia > Phascolarctidae > Phascolarctos > Phascolarctos cinereus. Next base: position 385,560,564 of record NW_027555958.1, on the reverse strand, counting down.
TGAGGCCAAAGCTGGCACCAAGCAGGTTACCCTTTCTTTCACTCTTCTCCAGCCCAGGATGCTCCTTTATGGTGCTTGGAGGAATTTGACACAACCACTCCAATGCACCTGAGGAGTCCTGGGCCTTTCCATCCTCCATGCTGTTGAATCCTTATGCCCTTCTAGGCATTTCTATCTGCCCTGCATCTGAGCCCTACTAAACATGTGTCTTCTCCAATTAGAGTATGAGTTCCTTAACAAGATTCAAAGAAAAATTCTCTAGAGATAGTAATATCCTCCAGAAGTCTCTGCGGATGACATTTTGTGAACTACACAAGCTGTACAACATTGCAGAGCCTTCCAAATGAGGCTGAACATGACTTGAAAGAGGTTGGTACAACTCTGCATATTGGGAAAAACTAAATGGATGAAAAATGCCTGTCATACAGACTCTGACAAATGGATGGACAACCTATAGATACATATGTCTATACATTTCTTTTTTGCAACAGATTTTACGAATGAGTCGGGCTTTAAATGAAATAGAAGAAGGAGAGCTGAATTGCCCTTGGGAAGTTGCAAAATTATTTTAAATCTCCCAAAGTCCTTATGAAAACAAGGGCACATCTTGTTAATGACAATATTCCTTTCATGATGTTTTTACGAGTGTGAGTCATAGAATATTATGATCTCTGTAGAATTGAAGTTGAGGATTACCCAGAGGAGAATGGAGAGTTGATGGTGGGTGTGAGGAGGCTGCAACACATTAGAAACAAAGAATTACGAAGAGGAAGTGGTATGAAAGATGCCATCAAAGAAATATATAATCTGAAAAAAAGGTGGGCTTGCCACTTGGCAAGAGAGATGACCAGTGGACAGTTCAAATGCTCCATTAGCCTCCCAGTCATGTCAGGATAATAAAAGGAAAACCACTAGCATGTTGGGGAGATCCTATATGGTCAATTTGTGGGAGTACAATGGACAAGTGTTGCATAGGAAAGACATGGAGGAGTTTCCATCTGCATCATTGGAGACACTATCCATTTTGATGAGATTACAGAACCATTTGAGAACTTGAGGAACAGTGTAGAATTACCCATTTCTGCTTCCCTGTCTGTCCCTTTATGGCATATTAGCTATCGTTCTGTGTGATGTCTGACTCAGGACTGTCCCTTGGTAATTTATGTTTGATATTGGGATGTAATGAAATCCTTGAAAGTCATACACCATAGGGGCCACTAGGTGGCGCAGAGGATAGAGCACTGGCCCTGGAGTCAGGAGTACCTGAATTCAAATCCGGCCTCAGACCAAACACTTGACACTAGCTGTGTGACCCTGGGCAAGTCACTTAACCCCAATTGCCTACAAAAAAAAAAAGTCATATACCAGTCATCGAAAGGGAATTTACTTAGCTATAGCAGGTTATTCAAAAAGGACAGGCACTAATGACAACTCAAGTTAATTTGACTGGATGCAGATCTCTTAGCTGAAAATATTTTCTGCTAGTTAAGCATCAGAGAGCACCTGAAGCTCCATGTGGCTGTTTTGTACTCAGGTGACCATTAAGTGAAGTAAATAAGTCGAGCCTTTAGCCCCCTCAGACAGCCAAGTCTTAAGGATGGTTTTAATACCTTTTAAGGAAAAATAGCCTAACTTGCATGGCAGAGAGGGTTAGGATACTACTTCCACCAAAACATCCCTTTTTAATTTTATTCCACTTCTTGTGTGCAGATTGTTATTCTTCATTATACAATGTTCATAAGAATTTCCCCTACAGATTTTATCTTTGCTGCTCATTTTACCACTTTCTTGTTGATGGTCCTCCCATTGTCCTGGGAAGCACTGCATTTCCTCAGCTTGATACTATTGCTTCAGCTGTTTATGAGAAAACTAATGATCAAATGAGATAATGTGTATAATAGCACTTTGTAAACTCTAAGATGTCATGTAATTTAATTCAATAAGTATTCATTAAGCACCTACTATGGGCAAGGCTGTGGCAGCTAGGTGACAGAGTAGATAGAATGCTGGACCTGGATTCAGGAAGACTCATCTTCCTGAGTTCAGATGTGGCCTCAGACCCTTACTAGCTATGTGACCCTGGGCAAATCACTTAACCCTGTTTGCCTCAGTTCCTCATCTGTAAAATGAGCTGGAAAAGGAGGCAGCAAACTACTCCAAGAAGACCCCAGATAGGGTCATAAAGAGTTGAACAACGACAATAAATGGTCAAGGCACTAGTGATACAAAGATGAAAGTGAAATATTGTATGTTACATTCTACTGGTGGTATGCAAAGGACATAAACAAGTCCATAAAAATATATACAAAGTAATTTTAAGAGAGAGGGAAAACTAATGCGGTGGGAGGAAATCAGAAAGAAGCCTTCTGTGGGAGTTGGTACCCGAGTTGTACTTTGAAGGAAACCAGAGCTTCTAAAAGGCTGAAATTAGGAGGGAGTATATATACTCCAGACATGGGGGCCCATCTGTCTGAAGAGTTAGAGGCAGTAAACAGGATACCACAGAGTAAGAACAATCAGAGGTCATTTTGACTGGAATGGAGAAAGTGTATATATAAGTTGTTTTTGTTGTTGCTATTATACACTCAGGAATCCTGTATAAGGGCTTCTTAACCTTTTTTCTGTCAAGGACCAGATCCCTTTGACAGTGGTGTAGCCAATGGATCCCTTCTTAAAATAATGTTGTTTGTTTTGTTTTGTTTTGTTTTGGGGGGCAATTGGGGTTAAGTGACTTGCCCAGGATCACACAGCTAGTAAGTGTCTAGTAAGTGTCAAGTGTTTGGTCTGAGGCCGGATTTGAACTCAGGTCCTCCTGACTTCAGGGCTGGTGGTCTGTACTGTACCACCTAGCTGCCCCTAAAATAATGTTTTTAAATGCATTAAAAATATACAGGATTTCAAAAGAAACCAATTATATTTAAATACGCTTATCAAAACCTTAATAACATTTCATAGACTCCAATTTAAGAACCTCTAAATAGACTTTGATGCACCTTAGATTCTTCAGGCCAAAAGGGAGTCTTAGAGATCATCTAATATGTTCTCATTATAAATGAAAAAACAACAACAACAACTGAGTCTCAGAAAGTTTAAGTGATATGTCCATGGTCACACAGATGGAAGAACTCAGGGCCTCTTCACTGAACCAAACTGCTTCCTAAGGCAAAACATACAGGTTTGACTTGATACAGGAATGTAAGTCTCTCTCATGGAGCTTTTTGACAGTGATAGGACTCGGTAGGATTTTCTAGAGGGAGCAGAAAAAGAGAGAAAGTCCCCAACATTGAATATTACAAGAACACTTTAATACATAACCTCTGAAATGAGGGCATGAATTAAAATGTAAGAGGAGTTCATGACGTTCCTTTATGCTGCACACCTGAAATCTGTTTTCCCAAGAAAGGTAGTCACACAGCTATGATTTATGGGGAAAGCAGTTGGAAAACTGGAAGGAAGTAACCAGAATATCCTGCTGTGGTTGCCAAGATGACTCCTGGAGAATGTGTCATCCTGGTGACTGGATCTGCTGGAGGGTTTGATCTGACTTGCACACACAATTTTAGAAAATGTTCTCAGTTTGAATGTTCTTGAAACAGATTACCTTCCTAGTCAGGTCAGTGCTGCTGTTTCCTCCTCTTTTCCCTTCTCAGCTTGCATATCGCTGAAGTTCAGAAAGGGGGAAATCATGCCTACAAACACATGCACAAAGTTGCAGGCTAGTTTGTGCCAACACTCTAAATATCTTCATTAAGATATTTGAATATTGGAATCTCTTGTGTGATAACCCTAAGCTCTTGTTTTAAAGTTTTGTTAAAATAGAGAGATCAACACTGTCTACCAGGACTGAAATAAGTCAAGTTTGTTATCTGTAAAATGAAGAGGTTGGACTATGGGATTTCTCAAATCTCTTCCAGCTCTAAATTCGATGATGCCACAAGCTTAATGTGAAAAACTTTTCTTCTTTGCCATTTTCTTGCCCCTCTTTATTTAATTATACACCCCAGAATTACCAGTTCCGTAATACCACCCACAGGCTAAGCTGAAAACTGTAAAGCCGTGCTTAATAAGTAAATGAGGACATCTCTTCAGTCACAGATTCAGTAGAAGCCGAGCTGGCGAGCCCACCAGCTGTGAATGTGCTAACCCAGAAAGTCACTGCTATCATGTTGCACTGAATTTCTCCCAGTCGTTCCCAGTCTTATTAATGCCTCAGTGTAGCATAAAGCTTCATTCATTATTCATAATAATCCAGTCAGAGGGCACTAGGAGACCTGATAAATTCTCACCTAACTGACAACAGCTGACAGGGCCTAGGGTTTTATAGCCCTTCTCCTGCCATAGCAAGGTGCTGTGGGCAAAGGTCCAGAATGATCCTCCACTAATGACCAGTGTGATATACGAGTAGCTGCTGATTTTCTGACATCAAATCTACTCTGCTGAGTATCCAGCCTGCAAAACTGCGAGCAGGAGATGAATATCTGTCAGACTATAAAATGCAGGCACAGACCACTGTGTAGTGTGCAACTTGGGCACTAAGAGGTTAATGCTAAGAGAGTGGTGTGTGTGTGTGTGTGTGTGTGTGTGTGTGTGTGTGTGTGTGTGTGTTTAAATAGACGCATGAAGCCTGAGAAGAAAATGAAAGCTACTGCTCCCCCTTCCCCTCCCTTACAAATTGAATTCCCTCAGCAGAATGACTAGGTATAAATTTGGGCCTGTGTCACTGGGCAAAGCCACTGATGGTAGTTCCCACTTCTGAAAACTCGACTTTGTAGCACCCAGAGGGCTAAATAATCATGATTTTAGGAGCCCATAAATTATTTTATAAGAATCAATAATCAGATGCTGAAGGAACATAATTACACTTTTTCATGGGTTAGGGGGAGAACTTTAGAATATTTTATTAGTTTTTAAAGACTTCTTTGATGCCACAGGAGGTAAGTGAAAAGCCACTCTTCTCCCCAACCCCCACCTCTTTTTTTGTCCAGATCCAGTACTACTTTCTTAAGCATGAGTAGCTCTTTTCCAGTCAAAGTTGCAGGTTCAAATTAGATGCATGTGCTGTTCTGGAATTCTCCTTTGGTTTGTTTTAAACAATGACCAAATGTTACTGAATTAGATTTCTTATCTCTATCAGAGAAAGCAAATGAGGCTCTCAGTGAAGATTTTTCCTTTCTAGTTTATAACTTCCTTTGCTTATTTTGGTGTGGCTGCTTCTCACCAAGGGAACCAAAAAGAGTTTGGAAGGGATTTCTCTCTCTCTCTCTCTCTCTCTCTCTCTCTCTCTCTCTCTCTCTCTCTCTCTCTCTCCTCCCACCCTCCCCATCTCCCTTTACCTCCCTCTCTCTGTTTCTGTCTCTCTTTGTCTGTTTGCCTCTGTCTCTGTCTCTCTATCTTTTTTTCCTTGTCTCTGTCTATCTCTCAAATTTCAGATTTCTATTAAGTGTATCTTGGCTCCCAAAAGTGGTGGGAGAAAGTTGAGTAGCTAAGATGGATCATCAATAACCATGTGCCCATACTAACTACTGCCAGGCTAGGCTTTTTTTTTTCTCTCCCAATCTTGACTGTAGTGAAAATGATCATTAATGGAGAAATCAAAGAAGTGGCCATGGTTCTGACCATTTGGTTACTGATCTACTGTGATCACTCAGAAGAGTTCCCTCACACTGGGCCCACCAATATACTTGAACTCAACATCAAGGCATTTCCCATTGTTGCCTGCTAGTTTGAGATCTATCTGAATTACCTCTGGCTTGGAGAATTGCTATAACTCACCAACTGGCCCTACACTTCTAATCTCTCTCTGCTCTAATCCCCCCTCAGCAATTTGTTTATAGAATTTTAGAGCAAGAAGAGACTTCTGTAGGAACATCCTACCAAAGTGGTTTCTCATCTTTCACTTACAGGTTTCTGACTATGGGAAACTCATTACCTTCCAAGGTAATCTATTACAATTTTTTTGGACAGCTCTAATTATTAAGAATTTTTTCCTCTACATTGAGCCCGATTGTTGGTTCTAGTACTACCCTCCGGGACAAAACAAAAAAAGTCTAATGCCTCTTCCATATGACAGCACTTCAAATATTTGAATATAGTTACTATGACTACCCTAAGTCTTCTCTTCTCCAAGTTAAACATGCCTAGTTCTTGCCTCTAATCTTCATATGGCATGGTTTCCCCATCCCCTCATCAAATTGGTATTCCTTTGGAGTACATACTTCTGTTTATCAATTTCCCTGCTAAAGGTAACACCAAGCACACACACACACACACACACACACACACACACACACACACATATACACACACATATATGAGAGAGAGAGAGAGAGAGAGAGATAGGGGGTTTGTTGCTTAGTCGTTTTTCAGTTGTGTCTGATTCTTTGTGACCCTATTTGAGGTTTTTTTGACAAAGATACTGGATGGAGTAGTTTGCCATTTCCTTCTCCAGGCTCATTTCATAGATGAAGAAACTGAGGCAAACAAGATAAAGTGACTTGCCCGGGATCACAGAGCTAGAAAGTGTCTGAGGCCATCTTTGAACCTAAGAGATGAGTCTTTCTGAGTCCAGGCCCAGCATTCTATTGACTGTGCCATGTAGGTTTCCCAATTAATAGGGATTTTAAATTCTTTTCCTCAGAATAATATAATGAGGAAGTACAAATATAATTATCCTGCTTTTTATAGGTGATGAAAATAAGGCTGAGAGAAGTTAAGTGACTTAAACACAATCACAAATAATATAAACACCAGTGGTAGGATTTGAACTCAGACTTTTCAGCTCTAGATTTCTTTCCACTATACCACACTGACTTTCGGTGATCTTAACTGTCTTCATACTAGGCACTACGTTTCTTCCTAAGATGTTATAACCCATTTCCCACTCTGGATTCACTGAGATTAGAGATAAGTTTGTGATATTCTAGCTCATTTTCCCTCATCCAGTTTGAAACTAGTCACTGGCTATTCAGTTGCTCACTATTTTAATGGCATGTGGACAAAAGAATGCATTGAATTAGTAAAACATTTTATTAGGACTAAAATAAACTGTAAGATAAGAGAGAAACAATCTCATACCCTTTCCTGAATAAATATACCCTCATTCACCTTCCCTCAGAGTGGTTCTTTCAGCTCATGTTTCTTTTATGGGGATAGGATATGAATAGACAACTGAATAATTATAGTAATAATAACAGCTAACATTTATATAATGCTTACTATATGCCAGGCACTGTGCTAAGCACTTTACAAATATTATCTCATTTGATCCTCACAACACCCTTGGGAGGGAGGTGCTATTATTATCCTCATTTTATAGATGAGGAAACTGAGGCAGGCAGAGGCTAAGTGGTTGTCTAGGGTCACTACCCTTTTCCTGGGTAGTAAAATGTCTGAGGCTGGATTTGAACTCAGGTCTTCTTGACTGGCACTCTATTCATTGTACCACCTACCTGCATAACTCAGAGGTCTTTGCTTGAAAACTGTTTCTATTAATATCTGTTGCCAAGTCTTTCATTGTGCATCTCCATGTAGTTATCAGCTTAACTGTCTTCAGTCATTCATAAGCACCCTAGTTGTGGTCATCTCATGAATGCTCCAGTTTATCTACCTCTACTTATGGTCATGAACTCCTAGAAATTGCCATCATGCTCTTTCTCCTCCTCCTGATACAATTACCCTGATCTGCATGCACAGTCTTATAGCAAATGGAGTCCTGAAGAGTTTTCCCAATGAGCGATTACACTCTGAGTTCAAACCTTCTGTGAAATGTTCTTCATTGGACACTTAATGGCAATCAATTCAAGATCTCATTCTAGATGGATGTGAATCATTACTTTAGAGTTCATTAAAAGCAAGTCAATTCTCAATCCCTCTAATTGTACCATCATTCGGTCTATATCATTCCATATCGCCCAAAAGGCTAACATGAGAGACTTGGCCAAAAAGTTTGCTGAAATCCCAGTCTGCTACCTGCTGCCTGCCTTCCCTTGATCAAGTATACTTATTGTAAAAGTTAATGGGGTTAGTTGGCACCATTGTTCTTTTGTTTACTTCAAAAATTATAGATTTAATAGCCATTAGTTAAAAAAAAGATTTAAAAATCACATTTTTAAACCAAACTCTGGGCCTTTAACAAACAGAATCAAACAAATGGATAGCAACAAGAAAGTAAAGAAAATGCTTTTTTTTGATGCTACCTTCCAGATTCACCCCAAATTCACCACCTTTGACCCCATTTTTCTTCTTTCTTCTCTTTTCATTTTTCTATCATTTTAGTCACTGTGTGACACAACATTGCTTTATTCTCCTGATTTCAGTCAGTATCACCTCATGTAGTTTCTTCCATATTTCCTTCTATGCTTTGTATTCACTATTTTTATAGTGTCATGCTATTCAACTGCATCATTATAGCATAATTTGTTTAACCATTCTCAAACTCCTGTACATGTGGGTTGTTTCCTTTTTTTGTTTGTTTTGATTGTTACAAAGAGAGCAACTATGAATATTTTTGTCCTTTTTTTGTTTTGTTTTCTTAGGATATGGAGTCAACATGAGTGGAACTGGCAGGTTGCAAGGTAGACACTATTTGGCAATTCAATGCCCATTGCCATATTGTTTTACAAAATGTTTGTATCCGTTTGAGGTCCCATCAACAATGTATGTTTCCCTACAGTTCTGCTCATTTTAATTTAATACTAAAATTGGACCTTTTTTTGGTTATGTTTACCTCTCTGATGCATGTAAATTAAGCATCATATTAAGACTGAATTCATTTACATTTCTCAGATTAATAAGAAATTTGAGAATGTTTTTACGTGGTTATTAACATTTTCTTTTTTCTCCTTCATAAATTACCTATTTATGTCCTTTGACTTTTGTTCCTTCAGGAAGCATGCATTTTTAGTCTTATAGATATGCAATAGTTCCAGTTAGGTGGCACAGTCGATAGGGCACTGTGCCTGAAGTCAGGAAGAACTGAGTTCAAATGCGTCCTCAGATATTTACTAGTTGTATGACCTGGGACAAGTCACTTATCTGCTGTTTGTCTCAGTTTCCTCATCAGTAACATGGTGATAATAATAGCACCTTTTCTCAGGGCTGACACAAGGATCAAATGATGATAATTACAAAGTACTTAACACAGAGCTTGACACATTGTAAGCACTATGTAAATGTTAGCTATTATTATTTATTATTGTTGTTGTTAACTATTTTTATTTCTTATAAATCCTGGATGTTAGATCTTTATTTGAGCAATTTACTGCAAATGTTTCCCTTAGTATGTTTCTTTTCTTTGTAGTTGAAATATCTTGGAGTTAATTTCACTTTATCTGCATAGAATTACACTCTTCAGTTTTATTTCCAATGATTTTAATTTCTTTGGTTAATTAAAAAGTCTTCTTGTTGAAGTATATTATTCCTTTTTTTCCAGTTTTTTTAATGATAAAAAATTAGAAAACTAATCTAGTTGAACTTTGCCATGAAATACGTTATATGACTCAATCCCTTCCCCACTCCCCTTTTTTGCTGTATCAATTTTCTTGTAAGTTTTTTTTTATTAAGTATTGATTCTATTCCCCAGTGTTTTTTAAGTGTGGGTTTATCAAACATTAATTTTTTATATTCATTGGGCTCTATTTCTGGCTTCTCTATTCTGTTTTATTGATCTATTTCATTATTCATTTTTGAGCACCAGACAGTTTTTTTAAAAATAATTATTACTATATGTAGTATATCTTGAGAGCTGATATTGCTAGTCTCCTTTCATTGGTTTTCTATTTCATAGTTCTCCTTCACATTCTTTTTTCCCATATGAATTATATTATGACTTCACCTAGTCCTATGAAATAACCTATTGGTATTTTGATTGATATTGCATTAAATGTCAATTTGTTTTGGAAACTGCTGCCATTTTTAATACTTTTGTTGGACTAACAATGACTAGTACTTTCTTTATTACTGTCAAAATTATTTTATAATTGTCTCTCTATTAGTGTCGTGACTATCTGAACAAGGTAATGCCCACATACTTGGTACATTTTGTTATTATAAAAATCTTTATCAGTTTTTTAAAAATAATTTCTGATGGTACACAGTTATGATATATTTAGCTACTTTTCTGAATCGTTTATTGCCTCTTTTAATGATTTTGTTGCCTGCCTTGGGTTTTTTTTTTAGGTTGTCCCCCAAAAGAGGTCTTTTAACTTCATCCATGCCACTGTTTATCCTTTTTTACTTTTTTCTTGTCTTTTTTCTGTTGCTAACATTTTTGAAACTATATTTAAAAACTAACAGGCATCTATTAAATACTTATGATGTGAAAGGCATGTTGCTACATGAGCATAATCTGGCCCTGCTCTAGAAGAGTTTCCTTTCTACTGGGCAATGCAACGTATACAAAAAGTAAGAAAGCACAGGATAATTTGAGGACAAAGAGAATACTAACAACTAGGGGAATTAAAACTGAAAACCTGAGCTGGGTCTTACAAGGAAGTCAAGAATTCTAGGAGGTGGAGGTGAGGAGAGAGTGTATTACAGGTGTGGGAAGTGTACAAAAACATATTTCTATTGGGTATAAGGAAATGTTCTCTATTTTTAATGTTAAAGATCAGAATTTTAAAAAGAAATCACAAGGATACATTGGGCCATTATTAAGAGAATAAGAAAGGAAGAGACTCAGAATATAAAACATAGGATAGTATCAATAAAATTCCATGCAAAAATAGGAATGGGAAGAGTGGAAATCCTTGTTTAACATGTGTTTTTCATGAGACTACTTCTAGGGTTTCTCCATTCCATATAATATGTTGAGCTTTCAGATATCTACTTTTTTACATTACAAAAGATACCCTTCTGTTCATATATTTAAATATTTTTGACATAATGAATGCTGTTTTTCATTGAAAGCTTTCTTTGCATCTAAGGATATGATGAAAGTCTTTTTTCTTTTATAAGTAAGATTTATTATATTGATTGTTTCATGATAGAAAACTAACTTGCATTCTGGATTTAAGTCTTACTTGGTAGGTCATGTTGCATAATTTTTCTCATCTTACTGTTGCTGTCTACTTCTGTCTATTATTTAATATTTCTGCATAAATAGTTATAAATGGTATAAATCTATAGATTTTTTTCTTCTTTGTTCAAATTAAGGTTCCACACCATATTTAACTCTTAGAAGGAATTATATGATCCATCATCTTTATATTTTGAAACTTACTTTGTAGTGTAGGAGTTGTCCTTTAAAAGTTTGGTAGAATTAGCTTGTGAATGCACCTGGGCCTTGTGCTTTTTTGCAAGGACGTACTCTGACAGCCTGGTTGATTTCTCTTTCTGAGATTAGTCTATTCATTTCTTGTTTTATTAGTTTTAGAATTTTGTACTTCTGTGAGTAATTATTATGTCTAGATTCTCAAATTTATTAGCATAGAGTAAGTATAGTAATCTCTTCTGATTTTCTTGATTCCTTTTGCCCTTGTTATAATTCTCTCATTTATCCTTTCTAATTTTGTATTTTTCTCTTCTTTTAAAAAATTAGACTTAATTGTTATTTTTTAAATTCATTAAAATTTTATTCAGAGCTTATCCTAATTTTTTTCTTTTTTCTACTGAATACCTGCTATATTGTTGATTATTTCTTTTCTCTTTTATGTTGGTTAGTCTCTTGTCTAGTTATTTAGGTTTAGGCACAATTGACAATTTTCTTTACTAAAATAGGTTTTCAGGGAGTATGAATTTGTCTCTGAGCACCACTTTGTTGGCATCCCAGTGATATTGATATATGATATCTGTATTGTTGCTGTTTTTGATGTAACATTATTATCTTTATAACATCCTCTTTTACCTAGTCATTATTGAATTACTTTTTTTAGTTTCCTAGAGAGCTTATGATTTTTGTTCATTGAAACATTTATTATACATTTCATTTCATTGCCTATTGAATCTTTGCATGTTTATGTTTGTCTATTTCTTTGAGGCCTAGCACATGATGAATTTCTGGTAGAAAGGTTGTGAATGCTGGAATAAGAGCTATATTCATTGTCACATCTTTCCATATATCCATTAAGTCTAGTTTGCTTAAGATTCTTACTAGAGTGGAGAGTATCGACTTATAACTGTGGAAAGAACCACAAATATAATTTACTGTAATCTCTTATTTTAGAGATGAGGAAACTGAGAACCAGAGAAATTAATTAACTTACCTAGGGTCATATGTGCTTTGTTTAGCTCTATCATTTCTGTCATTTGTCTTCTTATAGGATTTATCTTATATTAAAATAACTTATTCCTAATGAATTTATCTTAGTTCATCGTAATCACCTATGGTCACCACAAACTATAGACTTCTAACATATTCCTTGAATTTTAAAACTTTTCTAGGAATGAGTGACAACCTCATTGGCTTATATGTTGAAGGATCTGCCTTTTCCCCCTTCATTAAAAATAGGGACATTTACCAGATTCCATTCTTGTAATGGTTCTTTTCCCTACATTTCCCCCCCTAGAGATTTCTAACATTGCCTCATTAATTACATATGCTGGTTCTTTTAATTCCCTGAGATGCAGTTTGTATGGGTCGTGACTTCATTGAGGTTATTTATATATTCCCTTACCATCTCTTCACTTATCTTGTTTTTCACTCATTATTAGCCGTTTTTGTTCTATTCTTATCAATGAAAAGATATTACCTTTAGTAGAAGAATCAGAATTAAATGTAGAATTTCAGGCATTCTCTTTAGATCAACCTTGCCATTGTTCTTAGAAGGTGGTAGCCACTTTCTTGCCCCATGGTTCCACTGACTTGGCCTGTAAGAAAATGTTTTCCCCTGGACCTCTCTCCCCCATGTATCTGTTTTTCCTTATTGGAATGCAAACCTATTTTGAGAGCAAGGATTATATTTGGTTTTGTATTTGTGTGAAGGAAATAGCAAACTAGTCTAGTACCTTTGCCAGGAAAACCCCCAGTGGGGTCATGAAGAGTCAGACAACTGAAATGACTGAAGAACAACAACTCCCCAGCACTTAGTTCCCTTTTTGGTGTACAGTAAGTGTTTTTTTATTCATTCATCCTTCATCATTCACAATAGGTTTTTTTTAAACAAGTTATGTTTTTTAAACAAGTTTATTAAAGAATACTTTTCTACAGTTTACTTTTCACTGGTCTGTTCTGGCATGCTTCTAATGATATCAGAATCACCTGGATCAATGATAGCCAGTGTACATACTCTGTAGTACTTCCCACATACTGTATCCAATTCCATGTTATTGCCACTGTAGTGATGTACGCCAGTTTTGGCCAACATAGTGTAATATTCAATCTGATTTCCTCAAGGCTGGGCAGTTGTTGGCTAAGATGACCAATTTGGCTTTGCCTTGTCTGATCATTTTGAGGGTCTGTTTGTAGCCTAGCATGTATTTGCCACTTTTCATGACCAGTTGGCGCCTTGAGTTGATGGACTAGCAACTTTTTCGTCTTCTTTGCGGCCACCATCTTCCTGCCTGCGGTGAGGGAGGACCCTCAGCCAGAGACCTGCCGCCAAGATGGCCAGGAAGTGAGACCATAATAGGTTTTTAAAAAATAAATCTTTATTGATTTGTGAATTAATGCTAAGCTTTTATAATCTATTTTGCACAATACTGACAGATTGGTTTTCCTGTTCTATAGCTATGATCAAATTGCTGTGTTATTAAAAAATCTTCAGTGGCTGCCTATTACCTAACTAAGGAAGACTAAACTTTTTAGCCTGGCATTAAAAACTCTCCACAATCTAATTCTAACCTTTTTTTTTATATAACCTTAAGTAACACTGATTTCCATTGTGTTCTCCACTTTTCTTCCAAGATGTACTCTCAGATTGCTTTCCTGCCTCTGTACCTTTGTACCTTTCTTCTCCATAGTACTGGAATGGTTTGTTTCTATCTGTACCTCACCCCATCTCTGCCTTTTCAAATCCATGTATTGTTCAAAATCCTAATGTCATTTCCTCCATGAAGCCATCCCCGAGTGTCTCAGCTGGAAGTGATTTCTCCTTCATCCATCTGATATTATAGTACCTTATTATCATCTTACAACTTATATTCTAATTTGCATTAGACTTATTCCGTATATTTCCATTATCAGTGCTCCCATTTATACAACAGAGTCATTAAAAATTCCATGAAAGATAGAATAACATAAATAACTTTGTTCAATAATCCTTTTATCATAGACAACAGGTGAGGCATAAAATAGTGGGGTGTATGGGCACCAGAGGTGTTTGCTGCAATGGTGGAGGAAATCCATCAGAGAGTTCAAGCTGAAAAGGGTTTCTTTGTGTTTGGTTAAGTTCTCAAGATTCCCCTGTTTGTGAATGATATTGTGCTGATTGCAGCAAACCCTTGAAAGCTGAAGTTCTTCCTAGAAGAGAATCAGTCAAAGGAGTTTTTCCTGGTTCACATAGAAAGGACCAAATAAATGAATTATGATTAATGACTAATTGTGATTAGTAAATAAATGAACTAGATTATGACATGCTTTGGATGGAAAAGAACTTGTTTATCATTGTTTATATCTGAGACAGACAGTATGGGTGTATAATGAATTGTGCCTAGATTTGAACAGGAAGAGGATAGAAGCCTAGATTGCATTTGGGAAATTGCATAGTTTCCTAACAATATAGAGCTTTGCATGGAAAAAGACCCATATTTTTAAATACTAATATACTGTGTTATCACAGCACTGTGTGGGATTAAACATTCTCTGAAGACTTAAAAAATGAGCATCACAAAGGGGTGATAGAGAGGTGAATGGTTGGTTTCAACAAGTTGCAATATTTCAGCAATAAGAAATTTGAAAGAAAATGTGAATAAAAGATGTGAATAATGAAATGTAAAATAAAGAGATGATAGGCTAGTAGTATCAAGAATGAGGGAAGAGAGATTGCTAGTCAGAATGTTCCTTACAATGTGAAGGGATGAGAAGACTTCTAGCACTTTGGGTGGACCCCCATGGTAAATTTATAGGAAGACATTGAGAAGAATTCCGCATGTTGGGAAGTCATGGGTGGGTTGTGAGCTGCATCATTGGAGGGAATTTCTAAATGAATAGAAATGAATGAATGAATGAATGATCATATTTTGCATTTATATGGCTATTGAATGAACAGTCATGTAAATAGGAAGAAAACCAAGAAAAAAACAATATCAAGGCAGCTAAGGAGGATGAGGACTAAGAAAAAGCCATTGGCTATGGCAGTCAAAAAGATCATTAATGATGTTGAATAGGTTTTGGTCTTTGAAAGAACCTTGATGTGCAACTGAAGCCACCGAGTATGACGGTAGGGTAGAATAGAAGTATGTAAGCCATAGTTGTGCTTGGTTCGGTTTTTTTTGTTTTTTTTTTTTTGGTTAGGCAATGGGTTAAGTGACTTGCCCAGGGTCACACAGCTAGTAAGTGATATGTGTCTGAGGCCGGATTTGAACTCAGGTCCTCCTGACTTCAGGGCCGGTGCTCTATCTACTGCACCACCTAGCTGCCTCTAGTTGTATTTGTTGACAAAGGAGCCTGGTAGATTATGGCAACATGAATCTGACCAGAGCAATATAGATGAATAGAGGGAATTTCTGAGGAGAAGAATTTGCTGAGTGATAGTAGCAAAGGGAAGCCCCGTAAGTATCAGTGAGGAGCAAAGTGTATAGTTACTACTCCTTTTGGCCCAGTGGGTTGGAAAACATGAGATAAGGAGCAACTTGCATTGGAAAGGGGGAGATACCAGGGTTGTATTGTCCTCTTAAGAAAGTCCCGTATCTGTAAGCATCTGAAGATGTAAAGTGGAAAAAGAGCTCTGGGTTACAGGGTGAGTTTATTAACAAGAGAACACAGGTGCCATTGGGTGTAATAGAATGAAAGGGCAGAGGATGATATACATTGTGAAAGGGCAAGGTTGAAGTAAGTCTGGGGGAATTAGCAGAAGAAAAAGGCTTTTCCTGCAAAATACTATCACTCTGAATGAGAGAAATAATAGGAATACAAGGCAAGTGTTTGCCAGCCATAGGATGGAGGAAGAAGCAAATGACTGGAGACTCTAACCTCCAGGGCCCTGAGGGAGAAAAGAGTAATATCCAGGGCTTGTCACTCTAAATCAGGGCTGGGGAACCTGTGGCCTGGAGGCCACATATGTGGCCCTCTAGGTCCTCAAGTGTGGAAGTTTGGATTCAGTCAAAGGGCTGTACTTGAGGACCTAGAGGGCCACATGTGGCCTCCAGGTCACAGGATCTCCATCCCTGCTCTAAATATTGGTGAGCAAGGAGTGGAGGCCATTGATGGGGGTGGTAGGAAATTCTGGCTGGGTATCATGTCCCCTGGGCCAGAATTTCTAATAGTTCTGTTTGGAATTTCTGACTGATGGGAGTCCCCCAATCAAGTTTAAGTTCCTTAAGGACAGGAACTATTTCTTTCTTTGTTTTTTTCTTTGTATCCCCAGTACCTATCACAATGCCTGGTTGTTGTTTTTCAGTTGTGTCCGACTCTTCGTGTCTCCATTTGGAGTTTTCTTGACAAAGATCCTGGATGGAGTGGTATGTCATTTCCTTCTCCAGCTCATTTTACAGAAGAGGAAACTGAAGCAAATAGGGTGAAGTGACTTGTCCAGGGTCACACAGCTAGTAAGGATCTGAGGCCAGATTTAAATTCAAATCTTCCTAGGCCCTGTGCTCTATCCACTGTACCACCTAGCTGCCCCCTACAATGCCTGGTAGATTGTAGTGGCTCAATCAATACTTGTTGAATTGCATTCAGAACGGGCAGTAGACTGCCTCTGGTTCTCTGTGAGTCTTAATCTCTGTGCTATCAGAAAAGTCTAGTGATTGGGTCTCAGTGGCTGAAACTGAACTCATGCTTGGTATCATTTCCATGCCTCATCTTAATATAATAAGAAGTGAGTTATTGAAACCCATTCAAGAAGCCTACCATCAATCTGCAGATCAATGAACATATATTTACTGCACACCTTATATGTATAAGGCAGTGAGCTGAATGAATATGGCCCTGCCCTCCAGGAGTTTACAGTCTAGTTATGTTAATAAAATCATTAAAATGACTAGACTGTGCACAGTAAGTGCCAAATTACTGGTATACACAATAAATGCTATAGCAGTTAGGAGGAAGGAGAAGGAAGTATTCCTATGAAAATAAGAGCAGGCTTTGCACAGCCCTTCTTTCCCTTTAGAGTTGTTGAAACATTAATGCCAAAATTCAGATACTGGACTTGTGCCTACCTGTTCATCCTTTACCTGTTTGTATTCTGATCCATGCACCCTCAAGAGTTTCTCTTTGTTGCTTCCTCTTATGAAAAAAACAAAACCACTTACCCCAGAGAAAAATAGTTCTGTTTAAATTATATGGAAACAACATTGATTGAAGGCATCTATAACCTTTCACCCAGTTATCACCTGAAACCTTCCTAACAGAGTCCTTCAACCTCTTTTCCTTTTTTTTTTTTCCTAATGGGATCCAACATATACCCATCTCGCCTCCTGCTGGAAGAAACCCAGAATCCCTGCTCTACCCATACCCTAAAGAGAACTTTATCCTTCCCAATGGCTATGGCTAAATGCACCTTAAATATTCTGTAAGAAATTTGAGGGAATTTCTAATTGCCCTGAAATGGAATCGTTCTATATGTCTTGTCTCCTGGAATTACAGCTCGAGTTACTTGAGAGGAAGGCCTTTTTTCTTTTTCTATTTTTTTTCAGCGCCAAGTGTTTGATATACAATAAACAATTACTAAGTACTTATTCATTCATTAGCAACTAGGTTGCACAGTAGATAGAATGATAGGATCAGTAAGACATGAGTTCAAATCTAATCTCACATACTTACTACCTATGTGATGCTGGGCTAAACACTTAACCTCTGTTTGCCTCAGTTTCCTCAACTGTAAAATGAGGATAATGATAGCACCTACCTTCCGGTTTTGTTGGGAGGATCAAAAAAGGTCATATTTGTAAAGCATTTAGCAGTGTCTGGCATGTTGTATAAAACGCTTAATTCCTTGTTCTCTCCCTTCTCTTCCCTTCTCCTCATCAATCCATCCATTTATCCATCTAGCCATTCATTCAGACAGCAGGAAAACTCATTACAAGGCAGTAGGAAAAGCTGAAGTGGAGAACGCTTCAAGTCACTCCTATGTAGTTTGGAATTTTCTCCCCGATTCTGGAGGATCTCCATCTTTTCTAGTGCTGGAAACAGGGTATTGTTACTACACATGTTTTGTAATTCTCTGCAGAATTTTCATAGACTCTATGTTCCCCCTGGGGCTTGAATAAGCAAGCATTTAACAAGGAGAATTCTTTTTCTTTTTCTGTCCTCTTCTCTCATGTTTTACGCTAATTAATTTATTTTAATAAGGAAAAATGTATTCTTTTTCAGTTGGGGCCCTCAGTCCTTTACTGCTGGGAGTTCTGGTTTTCAGTGTTTGCCTCTGTCAAATTTCAGGGCCCTGCAAGCAGCTCCTTTGGTCTTTCTCCAAGTGAGAGGTGAAAAGCTTCAAGCTTAGAGAAATCTCTCTCTCTCAGAAGCAGAATCAAAATGTGCCAGCTATTAAAACAAGTGTGGAAAATGCAAGGAGTCTGAAATGATTTTTTAATTGGGGATTTCATGTGGTAAGTGGATTTGTTTAGCTTTGAGTGAAGAGGGAGGTCCTCATTCCGGGGAAAACAGCTTTTAGGCACAGGGTAATCATTCTATGAGGGACAGAGGATAAAAAACTCCAAACAAAACTGATTTGAAGCCAAAAGCAAGATGGAGAAATAGAAAAAGTCCTGGACTGTGCTGTAGAGGACTTGGTTCTAAACCCAGTTTTCCTATAGTCTCGTTGGATAAGCTGACAAAGTCATTTCCCTTGGATGGGCCTCAGTTTCCTTAGCTGTAAAATGAGTTTAGTCTAGATGACGTATAAGGATCCTTTACTTCTCTGTCAAATGAAGATGTTGGACTAAATGACCTATAAGCATCCTCCTCAAATTGTGGGTCAATAATTTGGCAATTTGATGATATTTAATCTCAGAAAACTCAAAATATGACAGCCTAAGTCAGGAATCATAACAGAACTTTGGATCAAAGATCTAGAGCTAAAAGACTCGTCTAGAAATGAAAGGCCTCCTAGTCCAATTCTTTCATTCTACAGATGAGGAAACTGAGGCCCAAGGAGGTTTGGTGACTTACCCAGGGTCACACAGGTTGTAAAATTCAGAGGCAGGAATCAAATTTGGGTTCTGACTCCAGAGTCAGAGGGCCTGACTTACTGGGAAACATTTTATGAGCTAGCAAACCAGTTGGCTTTGCTTTGTGTGAGTACCTGAGAAAGAAACTAGTGCCAATAGGTTGTCACCCTTTATGAAGTAGTAAAGATGCTATAAATACCCAGGGCCTCTACTTTGGAGAACACAGTTTCCTAACAAATATGCCTTTAGTTCTGGCAGGTTGGTCTCTCTTTGTGTGGTTTTATTAGGAGTCTAACTACACCAGCCCATATGAGATGGCAAAAGATGCTTTCTTTTGTGGGTAGTGAGTGGTCAGGGACCTTTCATTTCAAATACCATAACACAGAAAAATAAAAATAATAGAAATATTTCTTTTTGAAAGCCTCTTGGCCTGTCTCTAGGCACAGTGGGTGCTGGTTTCATTTTACTATATCAAATCAACTACAGTATCTGGGCATAAATCTGAGCTCAAGTTCATTTCACAATAAGCCCCAAGTACAATTGCTCACACTTTGTGAGTGGTAGGGGAAGTGCACTCCCCCTGTAAAGTCTCATTCCTCCAGCCCTCTGCCTTGGGCTAATAGTTAGTTACAAAGCTCAATCTCAAACATGTCAAACCTAATGAAAAAAAAGAGAAATCATAAAATAGAAAGATGACCACAGTTACCACCCTGGGTCTCCCTCTCACAGGCTCTATATGGTTCTTAGGTTCATCAACCAGTTAGAAGGGCAGTCTACTGCCTCTGCTGCTCTGGCCACCATTGCTCTCTCTAGCATCACTTGGGTACCATTCATCAAAGAACACTTGAAGAACAATGTAATGATAGAACTGGCTGCCTAGTTATAAAGAAAGTCATTCTCTCAAATGACATTTCCCCCAACCACTCTATACTTCTTAGCTAAGACCTGCACTTGCTTCAATGATGAGTTTCCCAAAGCTTGGTAGGTGCATATAGAGAGTCTGACTGTCTTATCCTGTTACAGTAGATTGGAATACCTGAGTTACAGGAGATTTTAGAAAATAAAATTAATTGGACTAAGTAATTACAGAAAGAGCTGGTGGACTGGATAATCCTGATTGAGTTAAGTTGAAATATGAAGAACAGAGAGTTCATTTTACCTCACTTTGCCTCCCTGTATGGCTTGTCAGGGCAGCCTACTAGTTCCTTTCTACCTTCCTATCTTTCTCCAAGGTCTAGAAAGGAATTAGTGGTGACACAGAAGCTAAACCAACTGGCAAGATTATTAAATTAGTAGTTTACTGGAAAAAATGTTGGTTTTGAATCCTGAATCTAATTGGCTATATGACCTTGGAGAAGTATGATACCTGTCTGGGCCTTAGTTTCCTTATATGTAAAATGAGAGGTTGAACTAGAATTCTCTATGGTACTCATAATTCTAAATCTTTTTATCTTAGGATTGTAGGGAGGCATAGATAGCAATGATTGTCAGTACAGTCATCTTTAAGTACAAATATAATGAAACATTCCAGGAAAAGAGGGGATGGTTCTATCTCATTCTCTTACTCTTGATATACTAAGTCAAAAGACTCATTTTTTAAAAAGGGGAGCTGCTACCTAAGCAGAGTCTCAGACTTAAGTTCGGAGATGTGTGAGCGTAGTTAATAATACCCTTGCCCCTATAACTGCTTTCTTAAGGTCAGACAATCAAACAAATTCAATTAGCAAACAAGTAATTCCATGATGTATCTAGAGCTGTATGTATGGGGGCATATGTCCAACTAAATTCCCACTGCTAAGGCTTTGTGATCTGGAGGTAAGGACTTCCAACTCATTCGGTCAAGAGGGAGTTACTCCTTCTGTGGCCTGAGCATGTCTCGGCTAGAAGATGCTCTTGGCAAAGCTGATGCTGAGCTCATCCTCCAGGTCTACCTGCCTAAACTGTGAGGGTACCTGGCAAGTGTTCACTTAAGTCTCTTCATCTCCCAACTAAACCATCCTTTAGAGAAATTCTGCTTGCCTCCAGTAGTGCATCCTTGATATCAGAAATGTTCTTCTGCTTGGGCTACAAAGCCTACCCACTAGTAATTCTTGTCCACACTGGTACCTGAGCACCCCAGGGAAAGCAGAAAAAAATCTCTCTTGAGAATCAAAAAGAGGCAAAACCCTAGATGAATTGTTGCCCATTTTGTGTCACCTCAGAGCAGCAAGAAGCCTTTAGGGAAATAATTCCAGTAAGTTACTTAGAGTTGGAAAATTCTCTCTCTCTCTCTCTCCACATACACACATGCACACACATACACACACGTATATCCAGGCACACTGGCTAAAAATACACCTTCCTTTTAGCCCCCCACTACTGCCTGGCCACTTTATACTTCTAGCCTGTTAGGAAATATTGTTTGGCTTTGTGGTGGAAAGGCTAGAGCTATGCCAATAACTGCCCTATAAATCATGAGCCCTTGTGGACAATGAATGGGTTTAGTGGTGTCAGGGTTGTTCTATATATGGCTTGCAAGATAAATTCTCAGGCAGTCTTCTCTGGAGATAGAGCTTGGCTTATTCAAACCTTTTTTAGAATTATGAATATCCAGAAGTTTTCTTGAAGATGTGATTTGCAAGTCATTTCATGTCAAATGAAGAATAAATTCTATCCTCAATGACTAAGGGGGAATTCTATTTTGTTTTGTTTTGTTTTTTGAATATGAGTTCTTTTTTTCTTTTTTTTTTGGCTAGGCAATGGGGTTAAGTGACTTGCCCAGGGTCACACAGCTAGTAAGTGTTATGTGTCTGAGGTCGGATTTGAACTCAGGTCCTCCTGAATCCAGGACTGGTGTTCTATCTACTGTGCCACCTAGCTGCCCCTGGGAATTCTATTTTGAATCAGATTTTTATTAACAGAGAGAACTCGTTGCTGGGGTAGAAATAATGACAGCCCTCTTTGAGTTTATGATAGAGAAGAAGGGGAAGCCAAGTATAAGTCAGATATGGACTTTAGATTTTAGGAGAGCAGATTTTGAGGACTTCAGAAGAAGGATAGTGGGATCCTGAAAAGGATGAGAAACTCTCAAGAATGGGATTCTAAAGAGACAAAAAGAAGCAATTCCAATAAGGAAGGAACAATGGAAGCATCTGGAGAGACCAAGGTGACAGCCAGAGAACTTATTAGCCGATTCAGATTTAAGTGGATGTGTAGTGGATAGACAGTTGGTCTCAGAGCCAGGAAGACCACAGTTCAAATCCTGCCTTTGAAACATGTTGGCTGGGTGTAAATTACTTGGCCTTTCAGTGTTCTAGACAGAGATGTCAAACGTTGCCTCCCAGGCCACAAATGGACCAGACACCTCCAAGTACAGCTGGAACTAGATTAAAATGTAATTGGGAAATGTTTAACAAAATAAATCAAAATACAATATGACATAGATAATATTAATCTGTGGTTTTCTAAGTCAAAATGGGGCCCACAGGGGTCTGTTTCTATTTTAATTTAATGCCATTATTCTAGGCAAGTCTCTAAGACTATATATAATTTTTTAAAATAAATTTTATTGATGTCTTCTGTTTCTTATACTATCATGGTTACCCCAAGTATCTCTCCCCGTCATCTTCCTAAACAACCATCCCATAAGACAAACGATACTTTTTTAAAGAGGGGGAAAAATCAGCACAACTCATCAATACGTTGAAAAGGTCTAAAAATATATAACAACTGTGGACTTCCCACTTCTAAGAAAGAATGGGTTGGAGTGTATCCTCTCATGATTCTTCATTGGAGTCATGCTTGGTCTTTTAAATTTTGTTATGTTCACTTTTTATTTTTTGGTGTGTTCTTTCCATTTATGCTACTGTAGTCATGTTTTTATAGTTTTCTTGGCTCTGATTATTTCACTCTGCATCTGTTAATGGAGATCTTTCCATGATTCTCTGAATTCATCACTTATATGATTTCTTATAGCACAATACTATTCCATTCTGTTCACATACCAGGATTTTGGTATATGTAGGGAGTTTCTTCTTATCAATAGCTTCCTTGGGATATAACCTCAGTAATGGAGTGTCTTGTTCAAAGTGACATTTTAATCACTTTATTTGTGTAATTTCAAATTGCTTTCCAAAATGTTCCACCAACAATGTATCAGTGTACTTTTCATTCCACAATCCTTCCAACATTGACTATTGAAAAGTTTTGGTCATCTTTGCCAATTTGCAGAGTGTGAGTGAAAACTTAGGGTTGTTTTGATGTACATTTCTCTTAATATGGGTGATTCGGAGTAGTCTTTTATGTAGTTATGAATGCTTTACTATTTTTCTTTTGAGAACTGTTTGCTCATATCCTTTGACCAATTATCTATTGGGGAATAGCTATTATCTGTCTGTCTGTCTGTCTATCTATCTATCTATCTTTCTATTTCTATTTTATATATTTTGGATAGCAAATCCTTATCAGAGAAATTTGATACAAAGATTCGCTATTCAACCACTTCTCTTCTAATCCTAGCTATATTAATTTGATGTGCTCAGAAACTATTGTTTCAAGTAATTAATGTTACTGATTTTATCTTTTCTAGCTGCCTCTTTCTCTTGTTTGGTTAAGAGTATATCTCCTACCCATAGCCATGAGAGGTATATGATCTGTTTCTTTTCTAATTTTTTATACTGTGACCTTTAATATTAAGTTAGCATATTTGTTTAAAATGTATTGTGGAATATGATGTAAAGCATTGGTCTAAGCCTAATTTCTGGCGGATTGCTTTCTACTTTTCCTGCAGTTCATTTTTCTTTTAAATTGAATGAGGAATATTTTCTAGGTAATTCATATTTTCCACTTTATTCAATCTTGTGTTGTTGAGTTCCATTATTTTTGATCCTCCCTTGTCTAGTCTGTTCCTTTGGTTTATCTCTCTATTTTTAACCAATACCAGATAGTTTTGATAACTGCCAATTTATAATAAAGTTTGATGTCTGAAAATGCTATTCCTCTTTCATCTCTATTTCTTTTCATCATTTCCTTGATATTTTTAATATTTTTGTTTTTCCAAATGAATTTTTTTATTATTTTATCAAGTTCCACAAGCTATCCTTTTTACAATTTGATTGGTATAGCATTAAAGGTATAAATTAATTTTGGTAGCATTGTCGTTTTAATTATATTTGCATGATCTTGCCATGAGCACCAAATATTTCCACTGCTAATTAAATTATTCTTTATTTCTTCACAGCAGAGGTGTTAAACATGCTGTCAGCCCTGCCAAACTAGATAAAATGTAATTGGACATTATTTAATAAAATAAGTTTAAAATGTAATACAACATAGATAGTGTTAATTTGTGGTTTTCTAAGTCAATGTGCCAAACAGGAAAAATATGGTGGAACTGGAAAAGGGTAAATGTCCTGATTTTTTTTAAAGGTGAGAAGAAGAGATGGAATCTGCACATTAGAGACTAGTGAGATTGACTTTCAATGTTCAGGAAATTTTAGATAGGTGAATAAATCATAGTATATGAATATAATAGAATATTATTATAATACATATGATCAATTCAGAGAAATATGGAAAACCTTGTATGGACTGAGCAAATTGAAATGAATAGAAGTAGGAGAACAATTTATGCAGCAACCACAGTAATTACGTCAGAGGAAATAAATTTATAAGACCTTCTGACTTTGCCTAAAGTAGTGACCTATCATGACTTCAAAAAAACTAATTTGGAAATCATCCTCCATTTCTTGGCAGAAAGGATGGATTAGAGGTTTCTGTTTCCTTAGAAATGGCCAAAGTATTTATTTGTTTGGCATTACTATCCATATTTGTTTCTACTTAGATGGAGAGATGAGTTAGTAGGTAGCAATATTCAAATTTTTGAATCTGTGGTCTCATCAATTGAGAAGCTCTCTTTAATGATGTAGCTCTCAACCTACCCACACTCACCCATCAAAAGCATCTCTTGTATATGTTGCTTTCCTTCCACCCAAGCAGACACAACATCTTACAGCCGTCTCCCCCCGCCCCCATCACCTCTCTTTTGGACTACTGCAATGGCCTTCTAATTAGTCTCCTTTCTCAAGTCTCTCTCTACTCCAAACTATCCTTCACCCTGCTACTCAAGTGATTTTCCTAAAGCAGAGGTCTGACCATGTCACTTTCTGGTTCAATAAACTCCCTTAGCTCCTGGGTCAGATCATCAAATTAACATATTTTTCCCACCACATGTTTTTGCACTTTTGTTTCCTACTGATGTCAGATTTTGTGTGATTAGTTATGTCAGGATTCTGAAGTTCATATACTTTCTATATAATTTAATATTTGCTAAACCTGTTGCCAGCAAGCAAGAACTGGAGAGATTCTGAGACTCTCTACCTGCAAGCTATCCCTTCACTCATACGAACCAACCCCCCACAACAGCCACAAAACAGAGGTGCTGAAAAGAAGAAAGATTACAGTAAACAGAGAAATCAGAAGTAAATACAGCCTTGGGAAGAAAAGTTTAAGAAAAGAACATCATTTGAAATGCAAAGAAGTGCAGAAGGGATCATGAATAGAACCATTTACTTATTATTTTGTTAAACACACATATAAATATATATATATATATATATGTGTGTGTGTGTGTATATATAATATATATATATATATATATATATGCACACATGTATATATTTATGTATTCTATATATGGATATTTTTCCATTAGGAACTGTGCATACGTAACAGAAGTTCATAGTTTCTTATACAGTGTATTTCCCTATTCTTTGTATCTGAATGTTTTGTATTTGCTAATTACTCTTAGGTTCACAATATTTTATAAAAGGAAAAAAAAATACCTTAAGACTTCAGAACTGTGATCAAAGCAGTGAGCAACAGTGACTTCAAGAGACTGGTGATGGAACATACCTCCCACTTCTTGGCAGAGAGTTGATGGACTAAAAGTACAGAGTGAAATATGTATTTTCAGACCATATGAACAGCAATGTATTCATTTATTTTGCTGACCCATACATATCTGTTACAAGAATAGGTGTAGAGTAGTGAATGATGATAGATAAGTCAGACAAGAGCATCAATAAAACATTTTAAGTGTTTTAAGACATTTAAAACCACAGAAGAAAACAAAAGAAGCCCAGGAGACAAAGGAAGGCTAATAGAGCAATTTTATCACTATCCTGTTAAATTTAATAGAAAATAACAATACCATATGCTATAATTATATTTAATAAAATATATAATTATAATTTTATTTAATATATTTGCTACATAGTAAACTTTTTTCCAAACAAACTGCACATAAGACAAGTTCTCATTTTCTTATGCAATTTTCATAATTACCTGGTACATATTGGGTGCTTAATAAATTCTAGTAGACTGACAAAAGACAAGTTAACCCTTGTCCTTAAGGAGATAATACTCTACTGTTGGTGTGGGGGTTAGTTAGGAGATATGTAAATATATATTAGTAGATATGTGAATATAAAATTTGTAAAAAGTAGATACATTTCTGTGCGAAATACAGGTATTGGGCCATAATGGATAGAAGGTCTTCTTTGGTGACAAGAAAACTTGACTATTGACTGGATGATCATGGGCAAATTTTTAACCTCCCCAGATGTTCTAGTCAATTTTCTAAGTTCTATAAGTTATAGACTTATTTGCATCTGTGAAGGGTGTGTCTACACCAGAAATCCCCTCCACCAATGAAATCACAGATAGATATGCATATCCTTCCCACCTCACTCTGTTTGCAAAGGAACCAATACCTATTTTAGTTGTTCTGTGTATTGTTAATTCCATGTCTTAACATGAAGGAATACAGAGGGAACTCATTAATTCAAATTCTGCTAATACAAAAACACAGTATTTTAGTCAGGGCAGGAAAAAAAAATTTCTCTGCATTTTCAACTCCAAAAAAAGGAGTTCATAAATTAGTACAGTAAATGAGAATTTTTTTGCTTACTTACAAATGAAGAAAAATAATTTATAAATACCACTTTAACATGAATGTTTACATCTAAACAGTGAATTTATGGAATAATGTCGAATGATTTTTCTTTCCTTCCTAGCATACTCATAAGATTCTCTGTGTTATGCAGTCTGACTGACCTTTCCTCTGCTTCTGACAGCATTGTTGTTGAATGGACTTAAAATAATAAAATTACATTTCTTTAAAAATGCTCTGCAACCTACTCTTAGAGCAACTTCAGATGGATGAGAATATGTTAGTGTACTTGAAGTATATGCTTAAGTAATCTGGAAAAATGAGCTGTCAAAAGTATCTGAGATTTTATATTTTTTTCTGGAAATCTGTTCCTTGGGCTCATATTTTCTCTTACCAATCTCTGCTTTAAAGGTGATTCTGACAAGGGCAGGCTAGCTGAGCTTTATTTTCCAAATTGCAATGACTAGTAATGGTTCAGCTCAATAACATTGTTAAGAAAATCCACCACTTCTCACCCCTACCCTCAGCCTAGGTTGGCATAAATAGATAACTTTATTTGGTTTTCCTTATGACTAGCTTACTGCACTCTTTCTATTGCAAAGATATAAGGCTCGAATTTAGCTTTGAATTTCTCCCTTCTCTCTCCCCTACTCACTTTTTCTTTTGCTTCTTTTCCTTATGTTAGTAGCAGAAAAGGTCCACCAGGAAAATGGTCATTCTATTTGTTAAATAATATCAACAATGTAGTCAAATATTCTGTTTCCATGAAATGTACTATCAAAATTTTTTTTTGATAGTGAGAAAAAGGATTTGAGTTACCATACTGTAACATTTTTTCAGAATGCAAATTTTAATTATTTTTAAAATAAGGTTAGAGAACAGCTAAACAAATTGTATGAAAGTAAAGGAATATTATCACCATACAAGAAATTTTAAATGTGAAGAATTCAGAGAGCTATGAGAAGATGTACACAAACCAATGCAGAATAAAGTAAGCAGAACTAGCAAAACTGTATATGCATTTTAAATACAAATTGAAAAATGGAACTGAATGCTACATAATTATAATGACTAATCCTGGCCCCAGAGAAGACATGAGGAATGTCTCTCCTTCTTTTTACTGGAGAGGTGGTGGTCTATGGATGTGGCATGTTGCCTATGCTATCAGATGTGGTTGATGTGTTGGCTGATTTTGCTTAATTTTTTTTTCATTAGAAAGGCTCCCTAGTAGGGGATTGGGGATAGGCCTGGCGAGGAGCATATCCTGAAATGACTGTGATGTGAAAAACAAATGAGATCAATAAAACTTACAAAAAATTATAAAAAAACAATTTTACTAATGGTAAAATATCCCACAAGAGGAAAAAAAGATGGTGTTTTTGGCAGCCATAAGGTCCTTAAAAAGGTTTACAAAACTGGAGGGCTAACCTATGGGAATGACCAAATTCTCTTGGGTTAGTCACTGTTGGTTACTACAGTATCATAAAATGTTAGGAAAAGACCACAAATTCTGAATCTATGTATGTGCTCTGGAGAAAGATTTTTCTATAGCAATGAGATTCTTTCTTTTATTCAGGCCTGGAAACAACACTAGACCTTGGATCTATTCCAGCTGAGGAATGAGATAATGAAATAGAAATAAGCAGGCAGCTATCCTGGTGATAAAATTTTAGCAATGGACAAAGTGAAGAGACACAATGAAGGGCTGCTCTGTGTGTGTGTGTGTGTGTGTGTGTGTGTGTGCGCGCGCACGCGCGCACACGCCCGGTGTCATATGGCATGTGTGTAATTTGCTTGCCTACCCTCAGGCACTGTGAACTTGCTGTCTATCATTTCTACCTTTTCACTTTTATACCTTTCTTGGAAATCTGAAGGAGGCAAATTTCAGACAGATTGAATTGTGTGAGTGTTGTGAGAGCCGAGAGAAAAGTCAAGACATGGTACCCTAAGGGCAGTTCTTCTAGAAATCTCAGCAACAAGACAGCATTTCTCATCAGTTCATAGACAGGACAGGAACCCTATCACCCCCTAGGCCTCCAACCATGTCCAGAAAAGCTAGAATCCAATGGCATCCTTATATGCACACACACACACACACACACACACACACACACACACACATGTATGTATGTATATACAGGTATATAAGTGAAAAAGTGCGTGTATGTATATGTATACACATTTGTATATATGTACACACACATATATCTGGAAGGGATTTTAGAGGTCATTTAGTCCAATGTTTTCATGTTACAAATGAGGAAATTGAGATCCAGAGAAGTTAAGCAAGATGGTAAGAAACACAGGGAGGATTGTGTTATGTGACTCCAAATTCAGCACTCTTTCTGTGGTACCATATTGCCTCTCTCAATTTCACACATTGAGAAAAATAAATTATTTGATAATTGAGTGGATCCATTATGTCCTTCAGTGAGTATTCCCTCCAATGTCGTCTATCTGAATGCACCTGCACTTTCACATCCTGTGCCATTCTTGTTCACATTCTCCTATAAATCCATTGGAGGGGATCTATCCAATGATTGGGGATTTGATCATGACTCTTGATATGATATAGGTTCCAACAGAGCACACTGACAGTCCATTGGCTCTTCTTTGCTCTTGCTACATGACTGTCCTATTTCCTTTTGGAATCACACATCTTTCTGATGATATCCTTTAAGCTGCTTCTGCTGCATTCTTTGTTAGTAGTGTGCTTTAGCTTTTGTGTTTACTAGTGCATAGGTCTTTTCATTGCCCTTGGGGTAAGCTACAATTTTAATTTTTTGGAGACTGTAGTGTTCCATAATTTATAATTATATGGTGTTACTGGAGGAATTTTTTTCTGTTGATGATTTCATCAGTGTGGGGAGATCTCTGGGTGGAAACTGCAGAAGAAGATCAACAATTTCTCTGTAGCTTATAAGGAGTTGTTGGGGGAGGTGGGTGTTGCACTAAGAACTTATGTTCATTCAGCCAGGGTGTTGTTTGAAGTAGAACTTGAATGGAAGTCTTCCTGGTTTCTAAAGCTAGTCTTTTGTTTATTGAATCACTCTGCTTCTCACTAGAGGAATATTGGTGTGAAAGGAAGACCGTTCCAGAGAAGCTTATGCGCATTAAATGTACTGTGCATCCCACAAAGGCAAACCAGACTCCACTCCATCTCATTCAATTCTAAGCTCAGATTATTGTACATTTACAGTGTCTTTCCAAAATGTATGTGATACA
Organism: Phascolarctos cinereus; assembly: GCF_003287225.1. Taxonomy (NCBI): domain Eukaryota; kingdom Metazoa; phylum Chordata; class Mammalia; order Diprotodontia; family Phascolarctidae; genus Phascolarctos; species Phascolarctos cinereus. The sequence continues at coordinate 385,530,209 of NW_027555958.1, read as the reverse complement.
TCAGCACTATAAACTGTTCATCCAACTGCATATCATAGTCTGGACAATATGACTTCTTCATCAATTTGGTTTTTAATATGAGATAGGATGATCTCTTCTGTGTGATTATGAATCTTATTTAGAAGACTCTAAAATTTGGGGATTTTATACAATCAGCACAATGTCATCTTCAACCAGGGACTTATGGAGTACTTTATCATTAACAGAAAATCCCATTTCTATTTGGACTTTTTTCTGGATCTCTTGCAGGATAGTAGCAAACTTTTTGATGAGTATTTTCCCTTTCTATGCTTTATTTGACATTAATAATCAGAATGGCTGGACAAAATTATCTCTGTTGCTTCTTCTTCTAAAAAATCCAATGATTTAAAAATATCTTATATTTTGTTTGTTTTATTATATTTTACTTGTATGGAGAATGTATTGTTGGAGAAGAACCTTTAAGGCAGCATCTTGTTCTATTAAATAAAATGTGTTTTTTTTTAAATAGTCAACAACGGGGCAATTAGGTGGTGCAGTAGATAGAGCACCAGCCCTGTAGTCAGGAGGACCTGAGTACAAATCTGACCTCAGACACATAACACTCACTAGCTGTGTGACTGTGGGCAAGTCACTTAACCCCAATTGCCTCACCAAAACAAAAAATAAAATAGTCAACAACTATCAACACAGCTTGGATCTTTTATTCTTTGTGTATTTCACTCAATTATGGGACTATTAAGATGTGGTCTGCTGGAGAATATTATTTGTGATAACCTGCCTGTCTGATGTTCTGCTTTCATCAAAGATGCCTTTGATAATGTATGTAGATTATTCACAGAGATTTTGCTGAAATTAGAAAGTGGGCATATGAGTAAATAGCTACTCATCCTAATTGCCCTTTTGTGGGGAGGGTATAATAAGATATGTGATTGTTTTTACTCAAAGTGTTTTGCATTTTCTGTTATTTTAGATATATTGATGTCTTAAATATCTTAAACTGATGTCTAAAATCCCTCAAAATTGTCTAGCCTCTAGTGACTGGCCTCCTATGTGCCCTTTTTCTACAAATCTATACCATCACTGCAGAACAAGGGAGCTACACAAGACTTAAGGGTCATATTATATTTTTCTTTGTTTCTTGAGTTCCTGAAGCCAAAGAATTCTATCACCTAGATAACTTTATCTATCACCTTATGTACTTCACCTATTGCCTCTATGTACTAGTTAAGCTGGTCCTTGGGAAAGCAGATACAATCTGTCATGTGGATTGTATTACAATTAATTAGTGTTAAAAAGAGGGTTGCTAGGATGGTGAAGGGCCTCAAGATGATGCCACTGAAGATTATTGAAGAAGCCAGGGAATTTTATCCTGGAAAAGACAAAACTTTGCTGGATCATGACGACTATTTTTAAGGGCTGTCACGTGGTAAAACAATTTGTTTTGCTTGGTCCCAAATGGCAGAATTACATAGTAATTGCGGAGAAGCAGAATTAGGCTTAATGAAAAGAACTATACAATTACACCTTTCCCAAAGTGGAAAAGACTCCCTCCATATGTAAAGAATTCCCTGTACCTTGAGGTCTTCAGTGATTACTGTTCAAACAGGTTACAGAGGAAATTCTTGTTCTGAATTTTCATGTTTCTAAAGATCTTTCCAACTTTGAGATTCTATGACTCTGTGGACCTTTTCCATGATGACAGAATCTGCTAAAGCTTGTGGTCCACTATCGTGGCCTTCAAGAGCCCAGGGTCACCTCCATGATGGTGTCAGAGTATATACTATGTGTATATTATGTATTCACTATATACTTTTGTATACTATCATTCACCACTATATGAATACTACTTTGTTAATTGAAAATTGTTAATAGATTTGTAAATATATATTATGGAAGGGACTGGTTTATAAGGACCTGATTGTCTTGAGAACATGCATAAGCCTGCCTCTGGGGGTGCTTTATGACATGTAACTATGAGGTTTAAAAGAGACATGATTTCTGGGTAACAATAATTTTATTAACGATGCCAGCATTTTAAGAAGATGATGGTCATTTGGCCTTCTCTTTTAGACCAAAGAATCTCATGGTGGTGGGCTCATAGTTTTTTATGCCCTTCAAAGAGTAGGTGTTCCCCAGGTGGGCAGTCAACTCTGATTCCTAACAATTAATGAGAGGTGGACTTTGCAAAGAGAAGTGGGCTTACTCCAATGAGGGGTCATTGTCACCCTTGAACAGACAGACCATCTCTAGACTCAAGCTACCCCCAGTCCTTGGCAATTAGACAAAAGGCCCTGTCTCTACCAAGCTTGGCTGAATGGAATTCATCTTAGACTAGAGATTCCTAATGTAATGTTGAGTGGGCTCAGATAGAGGAGAAGGTTAACTCAAACTTCAGAGACTGAGGTCTTGAAATGAGATTATTGAGAGATATAGGTAGAACCAAATTTACAAAAATGTCCCCATGCTTTGAACCAGGGGTACACTCTCCCCTATACCACCTTTTTTGGTCTCTGAGGAAAGTGGGCTCAAACTCAAAGCAGCTGCTCCAAAGCTTGCACTTTACTAAGTTCATTTCCAAATCTACAATAGTTGGACAAGTCTCACTTTTGCTGTGAGACATGATGTCTGAGCTGCCAGTTTGAATCACTGCTTGGGTAGACTATAGGCCATTTCTCAGGGGACTTGTTGTCTATCGCTGCTGGTAAATTCTGTTGGCCCGTCTGACTCTTTAAAACTAACAAAGTCCTTTGGTTTCCAGTGATTAACATTCCAATATCATTTAACCAATTAACATCAATTAGCTTTTACAAAAGTATTACTGAAAAGATATAGGTACTAGAATGCTGGTGTCATGATCTTCCATTTTATAGATGAGGAAACTGAGGCTCTGTGAGATCATGTAATTTGCAGGAAGGAGTGATTTGGCCTAGAACGCAACTTTTCTCACTCCTAGTCCAAAGCTGTTTCCCTTATATCACATTTCTCTTCACTGAACCAATTGGCTCCTAGCAAAATTTTCTCTTCACAGCCATGCTATGTGACTGTTTCATTCTTCCTGAGAGTATTCCTGGAGCTTCCATGACCTTTCCCTTCTTTGCTGGGCAGTGTTTTATTCTCATACCAGACTCTGTATTGCAGGTCACTAAAGTCTTTTCTCAAAGTCCAATACTACTCAATGATTTAGTCAAGACTAGAAACTTCAGTTGCTATTTGCCTGATTCTCTGCTCAAACTTTCCAAAGGCATGATGATTGACATAAGAAAGATTCTAGTTTTCAATCCCACAAAAGTAAGGATGATTCAGTGGTATAAAAACAAAAACACTCCTCTGGAGATACACCCTTTTTGGCTTATAGAGGCTTCATAGGATAACAGGGATAGAAAAGACCCCATGTGTTCTCACAAGGTCACACCTAAATTCCTCCAGACAGCAAAGAACTTATTTTATTTTTAAAGATACCGAAGAGAATAAAATTCCTTGTTGATAACCTGGTCTAATGCTACTGGAATTTACTGTGAGAAAAATTTTTCATCGTACATAACTTTAATCCCTTATGCTCAATATCATTTAAGCCAGTTTAGTTAGGCAGGTAAGTACCATAGAAGATAGAACAGTGGGCCTGGAGTCAGGAAGATGAGTTCAAATGCAGCCTCAGACACTGTGTGACCTTACTCAAGTTACTTTACCTCTATTTGTCTCAGTTTCCTCAACTGCAAAATGGACATAATAGTGGAACCTATCTAGCAGAGTTGTTGTAAGGATCAAATGAGATAATATTGGTAAAGAGCTTAGCACAGTGCCTGGCACATTGTAGAAAGTGCTTATTCCCCTTCCCCTCCCAGTTTCTTCTTGGTCTATCTTGGACAAATATGGAGAATAGTTTCCTTGTAACTATCAACTACACAAAAGAAGTTCATTAAATAAATATTAAAATTAACGCTTAGTTCTTTCTTCTCTAGCCTAAATAATCTTCTGGAAGTCCTATTTTCTCCTCATCTGTTTTATCTTATTTAGGATTCTCTCCTGTTTAAGGAAGATAATCAATGCCTGCCTAAACTGGGAGAGACTGAAAAGTCTTGCAATAAAATTATAACCATAACCAGGAGGTTCTATTGCTGCTGCTGATAGTGTTAATAGGTGTCATTTACATAGAGCTTTAAGATTTACAAAGTGCTTTAAGACCTCATTTGTAAAGAATTTCTATTTTGAATTTTCTTCCACCAAAATTTTGGACTAACTAAGAAATTAGTTATTTGAACACATGAGGATATTGCTAATAATATTTTCTCTTTGTTTATTGATAACTATTTTTATCATGGAAAGTATTGCTGCCATAGTGGATGGCAAGCTAGCCTGGATTCAAGTCTTTTCCTCTGACACAAACTAGGGGGGTAACCACAGGCAAGTCACAACTTCTCAGTGCCCCAGGCCCAGGCGACTCTCATAAATTACATACAGTGGCTGTTCTCTTTGGCTGAAGGAGTTAGCATGCTGAGATTTCCCTTCGCTGATGAAATCACAGGTCCATACCTCCCCCTTTTAGCTACCCCCCATCTCTCTCTCTCTCTCTCTCTCTCTCTCTCTCTCTCTCTCTCTCTCTCTCTCTCACACACACACACACACACACACACACACACACGCAAAAGGCTTGACAAAATTGGAACTGCCTTTCTTGAAAGTCAATATATTTGGATTTGAGCATGAAAATATTTCATGCCATCATCTGAACATTTAGGGCAATGTTGAATCCACTTTATTTTTAAGGATAGCCATGTCAGTATTGACAGAATTCAACGCTATTCTTCCCTTCTGTATTTATGCTCAGGATAAGCATTATGACATGGCTGTTGTCAGTACTTTTGGGGGAATTTTCTTATTTGTGTCTCAGTTCTTGTTAAACTCACTGTACAAGGTATGGCAGTTGATGCCAAGATAAGGGCAAAGCTCCCCAGAATATCTGACCATTTTTACAGATAAGTGATTTTTCAAAATAGATTTTGGGAAGAGGCAATTTTCTTTGGACATCCCATTCAGTCAGAAGCATTTGACAAAACTGACAGAGAACTTTAAGACTATAGCCAAATGAGTGGAGGTCTTGTGAAAGTGACAATTAGGCTCCCAAACCCTTGGGACACAAGAACTAAATAACCTTTTAAAACATGGGCTTTTGGGAGTGGGAGGATAAATACAATTCTGTGGAACTGAACCTGGAGAAACAAGGAAGGGCTCCATTTTGTTGGTATTTTTACTTAAAGTTGGACTTGTTACAGAGGACAAATCAAAATCATGACATGATTGATATGCCTAATACAAAAGACTTGCTATAAGAAGGAAGAAGATGCAAGACAAATTGGAAGTAATGGCAGAGAAACAATCAGAGAAGTGAATCCTCAAGAATGGAAAGGCAGAAACCTAATCATGAGGCCTTCAGTCAAGTGTATACACAAAGAATAACTTAGAGCTGAGATCCCATGGAATAAATCTTTGGTGATTACAACACAAGCCACTACAGGGATACTTTTATATTTATAGTTTATTCTTCATTATTGCCAGAGGCCTTAAATCCCACGTAGTCAAAAATCTCCATTCAGTGCTGCCTGCTGGGCATTTAACAAGGGCTCTTGTAACAGGACCCAGAACAAGTAGGAATATGAATAAGAAGTGCAGGGGCCAACGCGGCACCACAGGCTGCAAGGCAACCAAGTGGAGGCACTCAGAGAGAAACAGAAAAAGCAGACAATGACCCTTAGTGCCTCAAGGCATGGCTTCAAAAGGTGTCAACACCAATTAAATAGTAAAAGCTCTGGCAGCTTCTGAAAAGTTATCTGGACCGGACAAGACAGTAGGTAATCAAAGGGTTGGAAATGTGAGTTCTGTATGGCTCACACCAGACATGAGCATAGATACACACACACTCATGCCTGACAACTTGTGATCTATATGTGAACCTTCAAAATATGGTTCTCCTTAAAGTATTAAATTCATTTCCTCAAGGGACCTCACTTGGTTCTGCAGCTAAGATCTTGAAATCATTTGCGAACATATAGCTAGTGGTAGCTCCCACAGATCAATCATTAAAAACTACAGCTGTGATGTGGACCATTGATTATGTCCAAGAGGAAACTAAAGAAACACTTGGGTTGTCTGCCATTGTTCAACTCAAGCCACCTTGTTTCCTAAGCATCAATGTCAAAGTCTCCCTTGTTGGTAAAAAAGCTCTATGGGATCTTCTCTTGTTTCTAACAGTCTATACTAGCAATTATGGAAATGTGTCCTTCTTGTTTCAAATAGTTAGCCTGACAATAAAAGAAAATCTTTTATTTCTTATGTGGCCTTGGAAGGTGTTAATGTGTCTTTAAATATTATATCGGTTGATGGAAAAGGTACCCAAGTCTCAATCCATCAAAAGATATCTTTTTTTTTTTTTGCCTAAGGGTAATTCTGATAGGTATGACCAATTTATTGGATGACTTTTTGAAGTGACAGTAGAGCTGGGGGCTGAGGGTGGAGGGTTCAAAAGTTGGGGGCAGATAGGGAGGGAGGAAGGTGAGGAAAACTGTCAATGTAGTTCTAATGAAGCTCATAGCTATGTATTGTTCTGGGTTCTGACCCTACAGTCACAGGATGAAGCAAAAAGCCTGGGGTTTGAGAGAGATGATTCAGACTGAAAAGCAGACTCTGATGATTCTGAAATTTCAAGAAAGGTCACTTTTGGAAAATAGTCAAAAGGATTCATTCGCACTTCATTTTGTTTGAGCTGGAATACTAATTGATAATACAATGGTTATGCTAAACCTTGATCTTTTTGGAGTTTGTACGGCAACTGGATCTTCTTTGTGTGGGCAAATTGCCTTCAAATGTACTTTTATCATGCTGGCACTCCATCTGAAAAAGACAATGTTTATGGGTTTTTTTTTGTTATTAGGACTATTTAAAAGAGAAATTTCCTCATCAAAGAGAAGGTGAAATTGTTCTTAGGAGATAAAATTAAAATACTTAAGAAATAGCACCTGCCCAGAATCTGCCAGTCTTGATATGATAGTAAAGAGTATTGTTTCAATCAAATATTTCTTTAACACCTACTAGTCTTCTAGATTTAGAGTCAGAGTAACTCATTTTTAATTCTAGTTCTGCTAATTATTAATATTTGTCACCCTCAGCAAGCCCCTTTGTCTGAGGCTCAGTTTCCCCATCTATAAAATGAGGTCCCTTCCTGTGCTACATTTATGTTCATATGTACAAAATCTCTATCTTTTTGTTTAGTTTAGTGGGTTATTTTTTTTGAGATTTAGGGTATTTGTTATATAGCTGCCCCAGATTTCTAGCTGGCACAGTTTTACTCAGAAACCAAATAAACTTTTTCAGTTTTTAAAAAGTTTCAGGATATTTCACAAGGGGATCAACTTCTTCAATGTTTCTTATTCCAATACCAGGAGCCAGAAATCTTGTAGGAACAGCTATTCTTTCTAGAATAATTTGATAATAATCAGGTTACTAGGCAAACACCCATATTGATGCCAATAGAACCATTTTCAATGATTATAATGATTTCACTAGAAGAACAGGGGAGAATTACATAGATGTTCTCATTTAGGGGAAAAATATGTTAGATAAGCTATAATTGATATGAAAAGTCCTATCATATTTTACCAGTTTAAAATGTATATATGTCATAGAATCATTACTAGGAATTTTTGTACTTAGGGCAAGTATCCAAAACTCCAGGTCAAGTGTCACATAGTTTGTCCTTAGCTGAAGGTGTGGAGACGCTATCTTTTCAAAAGAAATGTGAGATGCACAAATATAGAGACATCTTCACTCTAAATGCTCATGTGGACTATTGTGCTTGACCTGTGGTAGAGCCTTCTGAGCTTCTATTGGTCTGATCAGCCACAGTCAGACACACTGTACCTTGACTCTAACATGGTGATGTCATTTTGGTCCTCTTGGAGCATGAAGGATAACAATCTACCAGGGCCACTGTCCTGTGTATTTATGTTAGGAGGAGACAGATAACATAAAAACCAATGGGAGGACATTGCTGGGGGAAACAAAGAGGGAAGGAACTAACCTTAGCTTACCAGTCTTATTTTAATTAATTGTTGCAGCTGACTAGGTGCTAAATTGTTGTTTCTATACTTCTGTCAGCACCCTCTAAAATTCAGCGCCCTGGAACACAAGTCCAATTGCCTACCTTAGTTATAGCTTTGCTATGAAAAAAATAGAGGTCAAAGAATTTATAGCAAAGTCATAAAATGGCTTAAAAGAAATTAAATCTGAACTCAGAATCTCCTCACATTTACTTGAGTCTGATTCCATGCTTATTATTATTATTTTTTTGGTTAGGCAATGGGGTTAAGTGACTTGCCCAGGGTTATACAGCTAGTAAGTGTCAAGTGTGATTCCATGATTATTAAAGCTTTGCTTTCCATGATATACATAAAAAAGCAGAAAAAACAATAGCTCTTTTGATCAAGAATTCAAGCTGAATTTAAGTATAATGATATGAAAAAGGCTTTACAGGTAGAAGAATTTCTTAGTAACTCTTGGCAATCATTCTTGCAAGATTAACATAGAATATTAATAATAATGCTTTTTCATATTTTTACAGCAACTTTTCCTGTTAAAACAACTGACTAGATCAATGAGAATATACACTCAATCAATCAACAGGTATTTATTAAGGGATAACTATGTGTCAGACATCACTACAGGCACTGAGAATATAAAGACAAAAGTGAAACTATCCTTGCCCTCACGGAGTTTACACTCTTTCATGGGAGACAACTTGCACATACAGCCATACATCACAAAATGTACTACATATGACCTTAATAAATTTATTTTTATTGCTGTTCATTCATTCAATTGTGTCCAATTCTTCGTGACCCCACTTGGGGTTTTCTTGGCAAAGATACTGGAGTGGTTTACCATTTCCTTCTCCAACTCATTTTACAGATGAAGAAACTGAGACAAAAAGGGTTAAGTGACCTGTCCAAGGTCACTCAGCTAGTAAATATTTGAGGCCAGATTTGAACTCAGGAAAATAAGTCTTCCTGACTCCAGGCCCATTGCTCTATCCACTGTGCCACCTACCTGCCAATTATAAATAACAGGATAATGTTGAACTGAATTGAAATATAATAAATATAAGAGCTTTAAAATTTCCACGTGGCCCTCAAAATATGCTACAAATATTCCCATTTCCCATTTGCAGATAAGCATAAAGAAGCAAAGATCATAACATGAGATGTGACAGAAGAAAGGCTTGAATTTTATTTTACTATTTTCCAGGTCAATGTGGTATTCACTGGCTCTTACTGCTGCTGGAAGGTATATTTGCTTTTTTTTAATTATTATTTTTTCCTGACTCGAAAGAAATAGCATTGAAATCAGTAGGGATAGAACGTGAAGGATAAGTGCAGACCAGACCTGTACAACTTGGCAGTAGGTGGGGGCCAAAATTAAAATAAGCCAGACTTCTTCAGACCACAGATAAGTTTTTAGCAACTTACTTTCCAAAAAGGTATAATTAATGATTAAACTATTTTGCTTTCAATTAATATCAATTAATTGTACTTGTTACTTAAGATTTTTATTTATCATGAAATCACTCCTATTAGACTGGTGATGGTTGGTTGCCATGGGTCACATTACAGACAGGAGAGTGTGCAGTGGCAACCTACCTGCCAAGTTACATGATAGGCACAATAGCAACTAGTGGAAGGCAGGTTAAGCGGGACATGGACAAAGCACTCGTTACATCTTACTTTCTTTTACATCCTCTACGTTTTTTGCCTGCCACCCGAAATCCTTTGGTGGGCCACAAGCAGCCCATGGGCGGTATGTTGTTTAGGCCTGGTGCAGACTATTGTCCCAAAGTCAGATGCCCTCAGGTCATGAGGGACAAAAAAGCTATGGCTCCCATATATATGATCTCAGCTCTATGTTCATGCTTATTCTGGATAACTGAGTCAAAAATGTATGTTTGAGGGAAGGCCATGGGCATCAAACAGAGGAAGACTGTTCCATGTCAGACAATTTTCTCTTGCTATTGTATTCTCCACTCTGTGCCCCACCCCACCAAAAAAAAAACAAACCCCACACTCTCTGCACAATTAAATTTGATATGCAAGTATATTTGGAGAAATAGGGGCTTCCTCTTTTCACCCTTCTCATTCTTCTTTGCCTCCTCTCACCTCCTCCCTCCTGTCCCCATTTGGCTAGAAAGGAAGCTCAAAAAATGCCTGAGGAAAAAATCTGACAGCATTTTAATTTTTTTTTTAATTTCATGAACGTTTTCATGAGTTCTTTAAAATATTTCATTCCCTGATTCTTAGTTATTTGAGGGAAATATAATTTGAACTGTATTTATGTAGAATAAAATAACCCCAACATTTTCTATTTAAATGGAAAGAGACTTGATGTAAAGATAAAGATTTCTTTTTTTAAAAAATAATTCTTCCCTACACCTGGAATTGTCAAGTGAATAAAATGATAGATAATAACTCAAACTTTACTCTTTCCAGAGTCAAGCAGAATTCAAAGCTTAAAATGTTCACTCAATTCCATTTCTGAATTTAAAACTCAACATTTTCAATTTGGTTCTAAATTTGGCAAAAAATGGATCTTCATATCTAATGTCTATGGGGGGGGGTGTTCATATGTCAAAGGATAGTTTCATGAATCACACCAGTGGGGTAAAGGCAATCTGTCTTCCCAGGGTGTAAACTCAGCTCATGTT